>NC_088380.1:171275000-173675000 GCF_037993035.2 Macaca fascicularis | reverse complement strand
TCAACAGTAAGATTCCTGCCTCCTGCCATCTTACATCAATTCCAGGATCCACATATAGTAATTCAGAATTGCTAACTTATACTCCTGTGAGTATCAGTTTTATCAGCTAGAGTACAGTGCTTAGGTGCAATCTGTTGTGACTTCAGTCTTTTTTTTTTTTGAGACGGAGTCTCGCTCTGTCGCCCAGGCTGGAGTGCAGTGGCGCAATCTCGGCTCACTGCAAGCTCCGCCTCCCGGGTTCACGCCATTCTCCTGCCTCAGCCTCCCGAGTAGCTGGGACTACAGGCGCCCGCCCCTGCGCCCGGCTAATTTTTTCTATTTTTAGTAGAGACGGGGTTTCACCATGGTCTCGATCTCCTGACCTTGTGATCCGCCCACCTCGGCCTCCCAAAGTGCTGGGATTACAGGCGTGAGCCACCACGCCCGGCCTGTGACTTCAGTCTTATAGACCCTATTCCGAGATTGCACCACTGCACTCCAGCCTGGGTGACAGAGTGAAACTCCGTCTCAAAAGAATAAAAAATAAATAAAAATAGAAAAGTACTTCATCTTACTCTTTTCTTTCTTGGTGGCTCTGATAGAAAGTCCACTGAATTCTTATTGTCATAGGAAAGGTGTCTTTGTACTTCCCCCGTCCCTGAGGATCTTTCAAGATCTCTCTGTCTTTGACTTTCTGCAGTTTGAATATGATATGCCTAAATGTAGATTTTAGGTATTTATCTTGTCTGATGTCCTGAACTTTCTGCAACTGTGGTATGATGTCTTTTCTTAGTTTTGGAAAATTGCTGACCACTGTTAGCTCAAATATTTCTTGATCCATTTTCTCTGTCTTCTCTTTGGGTATTCTCATTATGCATATAAGCATCTTCAGAAGCTGTCCCAGTTTTGTGGTTTCTGTTCTGTTTTATTGTTTCAATATTTTTTCTCTTTCCATTTCAATTTGGAAACTTTCTGTTAACCTGCTTTTGAACTTACTGATTCTTTATTATTATTATATTTTTTTAAGGCCAGGTCTTGCCCTGTTGCCCTGGCTGGAGGGCAGTGCCATGATCTCAGCTCACTGCAGCCTCTGCCTCCCTGGCTCAAGCAGTCCTCCCACCTCAGCCTCCCAAGTAGCTGAGACCACAGGCATAAGCCACCACGCCCAGATAATTTTTGTATTTTTTTGTAGAGATGGGGTTTCGCCATGTTGCCCAGGCTTGCCTCCAATTCCTGAGCTCAAGCAATCCACCTGCGTTGGCCTCCTAAAGTGCTGGGATTACAAGTATGAGCCACTGCACTCAGCCTAGCTTCCTGCTTGTTTCACTGGCCATGTTCAGCCACTGATGAGACTTTCAAATGCATCCTTCATTTCTTTACTGTGGTGTTTTTTTTTTTTTTTTTAATTTCTAGCATTTTCTTTGGATACTTTCTTAGATTTTCTGTCTCTCTTAGTACATTGACCATCTGTTCTTGCATGTTGTCCACTTTTTCCATTAGAGCTCTTAACATAATGAACATAGTTACTTTATATGCCTTGTTTAGTAACTCCAAAATCTGTGTCATATCTGAGTCTGGTTTGGATGCTTTCTTTGTCTCTTCAAGCTGTATTTTTTCTCTTGCCTTTTAGTATGTTTTGTAATTTCTTGTTAAAAGCTGGGCATGATGTATAGTGTAACAGGAACTGGGGTAAAACAGGCTTAAATAGTAAACTGGGGCAAAATAGGCCTAAAATAGTTTGGGGTTTTATGTTAAACTGGCTGGGAGTTGATCTTTGCTTAAGGTTTGCCATAGCTATAGGTACCAGAGCTTCAATTTTCTCTAGAATCATTATTTTAGACTCCCATGCTACCTTTAGACTTCCCTAAAAACTTCTCAGGTAAAAGCTGTGTCTTGTGGCTTTTTTTCTTCACCTTTAATACATTGTTATTATACTGGAGTCTTGTTCATGTGGTGATAAAGTATCAGACAGGGGGAGCATGCTATAATTACAGGATTAAATCTTAGTCTTTTAGTGGCCATGTATCCCTGGACTGTGACCTTCACAATGTATTCCTTAGAATCTTACCCTCTCACTCCTCCAAGGGCCTTAATTTGGGGAAGTTCTCTTTCCTCATGTGAGAGAAGTTTCTGATGAAATCTTTTCCCCTGAAGGGTAGACCTTCATAATGGAGAATGCACTGGGCATATTTCACAATGGTCACTCCTCCCCTCCCCTGCCAGAGCCATGAGAGACTCTTGTTTCTGCACTGTAAGAAGCTAGTAGGGTCCGTGGGGGTGAGTTTGTGTAGAGAGCCCCTAAGCCTATGGTCTCCAGGAGTTTCACTCTCTGGAGCTCATCTACATTAAATCTATAACAATTTGTTACAATTACCATTTATGTGTTCCTAGCACTTTATGGCTGCAGTAGGGTCTGCTCCAGTATACAGATCAGGCTATGACTCTCTGGATTTTGCACTAGGGTGTTTGCCCTGCAACACCAGTTCTCCGATGAATCCAAGAAAAGTCGGTGGGTTTTAGTTCATTCTGCTTTTGTCTGTTTTAAGGATGGAAGTGATAACCTCTGAGGTTTTTACATGTTGAAACTGAAACCCAAAGTTTAATAACATTTTATTGTTAAGTAAAATAGAAGTGCATCTTAAAACATGATATAAAATATAATCTATTTATATTTATATATGTGTTGGAAAACATACCAAAATATTAATAGTTCTTATTCAGGGTATTGAAATGGAAGGTTATTTTTATTTTCATCTACCAGTTTCATTGGGCCTTCTAAACTTTTTACAATGAACAATATCATTTTGAAAAGATACTATTTTAATCTTTTATTATGAAATATGTCATACTTATGACATATGTAAATAAAAGAATAAACACCTATTATTATTATTTTTGGAGTCTCGTTCTGTCACCCAGGCTGAAGTGCAATGGCATGATCTTGGCTCACTGCCACCTCTGCCTCCCAAGTTCAAGTGATTCTCTTGCCTCAGCCTCCTGAGTAGCTGGAATTACAGGCACATGCCACTGTGCCCAGCTAATTTTTGTATTTTTAGTAGAAACAGGGTTTCACGATGTTGCCTAGGCTGGTCTTGAACTCCTGACCTCAGGTGATCTACCCACATCGGCCTCCCAAAGTGCTGGGATTACAGGAGTGAGCTGCTGCTCCTGGCCTAATTCTCCTTCTTTAGAGTAACCATTGTCCTTGTATTTATTCTTGTACTTCCTGATCAAATTTTGTATCTTTAGTTGATATGCGAGTAATATGGTTTAGATGTTGCCCTCCCCAAATCTCATGTTAAAACATGATCTTCACTGTTGGAGGGGGACCTGGTGGGAGGCATTGGAGTAATGGGGCTGGATCCCTCATTAATGGCTCGGTGCCCTCCCCAGAGCACTGAGTTCATGTGAGATCTAATATTAAAAAGTCTGGGATTTCCCCCATCTCTCTCTTGTTCTCTTTCCTGCCATCTGGTATGCTAGTTCCCTGTTTGCCTGCCACCATGATTAAAAGCTTCCTGAGGCCTTACCAGAAGCAGATGCTAGTGGAGTGCTTCTTGTACAGTCTGCAGAACCATGAACCAAATAAACCTCTTTTCTTTACAAATTGCCAAAGTCTCAGGCATTTCTTTATAGCAATGCAAAATGGACCAACACAGAATGTATATAAAGTTTACACATTTTAAAAATTTACAAAAATGTCATTTACTCTATATATCATTCTGTAGCGTGCATATGCAAGTTGAAGATATATATGCCTCGAGCCTAGAATTTCCCTTTCACATAAATGCCCTAGAGATCTTTCCTCGTGTGTGCATACTATCATAAAACATGCTTTAAAATAAAATGTATATTTGCATTATTTTGTCAGAACAAAAAAATTGAAAACAACCATTAGTTAGAGAGTGGATAATAAATGAGAGCATTCATACAAATGAATACTGTAAAAATTTCAAATAAATAGATTATATCTACATGCTATCACTATCAACAAATCTCAAATAACATTGAGTAAAATAATTGTAAAAATTTAAATAAAAGTAACATTCACTGTTTACCCTTGTTCTTAAAATAATAGCAATATACTCTTTTTAATAAATTAACAGCTATCTGTGTGTCCTTTCTACCTCATCGCTTCCATCATCCTCTGTTATTTCAACATTTAAACTTATATCATCCAGTATTTGAGTTTCTTATGACTCACCCACATTTTAATGATAATTTTCACTCAATTTTTTACATCTTTAAGCACTTCTTGATTTTATCTTGAAGTAATATCAAAGATGACAATCTGCAAAATTCTGGAGTGCCAACTTCTTCCCTCTTTCATTCTTCTTGTCATTGTAGTCTTGCTAAAAATGTTCTTTTGTCCTCATTGTAACTTCAACTTCTTCATGTTTTCAACTTCTTACTATTTCTCCATTCTATGAGATTTTGGAGGGTCTCACTTGCCACTGTTCGTAGCCTTGATCTTAGGCTTAGCTATTTAATCGATGCTCTCCTGAACGCCATAGATTCATGGATTCACTATTCTTTTTGCTTTTATAATTCTGGTGATTTTCAATTCTAAATAAGCCCCTCTATCCATTTCCTATATTATTTGGCTACTGAGCACTTCTGGAAGAAGTTTAAAAATCAAGTACAGCATGAAAATCGGGTATAGTTAAAAACTCACTAATTTCTAACACAGTTGGGTTTATAAGGCTTGGGTTGCTGGTAACTCTCTTACTTACTTACTATAGACCTGCAGTGGTTTCTTATTACATACATACCTGCAGAGATTTCAAACTTTCTCTGGTCTCCTCAAATTATCAACTCTTTATTACCTTACTGGCTGAAAATAACCTTGATATCCCATTGTCTTCAACTTGACTGAGAATATTTAAATTTGCTAGAGTGCCCTTTATCTTTCTGTTCTGTATTTCAATATAACTCTGTACCTCCAACTAGTGTTTCCTTTTCTCTCCTCCTGTAGAAGAAATATGACTCTGTCTTGTCAAAACTAACAGCTACTTATGTGCCTTAGTTTTGACATCCTACACATGACATCAATATTTTACACTTTTACCTTTTCTCTTATATTGTCTCCGCTCACTGCAAGCTCCGCCTCCTGGGTTCGCGCCATCAGCCTCCTGAGTAGCTGCGACTACAGGCGCCCTTAGTCGAGATGGGGTTTCAGCCTGTTAGCGAGGATGATCTCAATCTCCTGACCTCGTGATCCACCCGCCTCGGCCTCCTAAAGTGCTGGGATTACAGGCGTGAGCCACCGTGCCCGGCCAGCTTCCCCCTTTTTCAAAGTCCCTTCTGCCCTGCTTACAAATATACTCAGATCTCACCTCTCCCAATAGCATTTTATATTTTCCTTGCTGCCCCCTTATGCTATCAACCAATCCTTCTTTGTATCTCCTTTTTACTCTTATTTGCCAAAATATTCATTTAAAATTTAAAAATTTTTAAATTTGGTATTACATCACAGAAAATACCATGATAGACTTCCACACTGAAATTGAACACATGGTGTTATCATATTTACCTTAAAAATCTTAACAGAAATTAATAAATCATAGTGCAAGAGCCCCATTGTCTAAACTCTTCCTTGTTTTCTCCCAAAAGTTATCACTGTCCTCAAGTACGTATTACCATTCCCATGCATTTTTTGCATTTTCATAAACACACATAAAGCCATATAGAACACAGATACTATTGTTGTGTCTTTAAAAAGTTCCAGGCTAGGCGCAGCGGCTCACTCTTGCAATTCCAGCACTCTGGGAGGCCAAGGCGGGCGGATTGTCTGAGGTCGGGAGTTCAAGACTAGCCTGGCCAGCATGGTGAAACCCCATCTCTACTAAAAATACAAAAATTAGCCGGGTGTGGTGGCAGGCGCCTGTAATCCCAGCTACTCAGGAAGCTGAGGTAGGAGAATCGCTTGAATCAGGGAGGCAGAAGTTACAGTGAGCTGAGATGGTGCCATTGCACTCCAGCCTGGGTGACAGAGTGAGACTCTGTCTCAAAAAAAAAAAAAAAAAAAAAAAAAAAAAAAAAAAATTCCAGTGGGGTTGCATATTGTACTAATTCTACTCCAAATTCTGTTTTAAATATGAATTCATGTTAATATATGTAGTTTTGGCTTATTAATTTTAAATTTGTATACAACTGCATTGTAGGAATAAACCAGTTTGTTCATATTTTTCCTATTGAAGGATTTGAGTAGCTTTTTCATTTTCTACTATTACAAAAGTGCTGCTAACCTCTTTTGTCCATGTAGGAGAATTACCTGGGGAAATGTATCTAGAAGTGAGGTCGCTAGGCAGAAGAATATGGATAAATTTATTCAGAATTATAAAATGAACTTCAAAATATTCTTTCAAATTTATATTAAAAGCAGACAACGTATCACTACTTGCTTCTACAAACTCTTACCAACACTTCGTGTTATTAAACTTAATTTGTTTTGCCATTCAGATGAGAATAAGTGTTATCTTGAGTTAGTTTTTCATTATATTGATTATTACTAGATCGAGCAGCTTTTTCTGTGTTTAGTCATTTGGTTGTTCTGTTCAATGAATTGTCTGTTTATATATTACTTACCCACATTCTCTTTTTCTACCTTCTTATTGATTTTCCTTCATTCATTTGTTCATTCATTTAATCAACAAGTACTATTGAGCACCCACTATTTCTAGGCACTCTTTTATATGCTCAAAAAATGTCAATGAACAGCAGCAATGAAATACTGCTCTTGTGGAGCTCACTATCTTGCAAATTAAGAATATGAAAAATAAGTAAAATATATAGTGTTTTGCAAGGTGACATGCAAAATAAAAAAACAAGGGCCAGGCACGATGGCTCATGCCTGTAATCCCAGCACTTTGGGAGGCCGAGGCAGGCAGATCACGAGGTCAGGAGATCGAGACCATCCTGGGTAACACGGTGAAACCCTGTCTCTACTAAAAATACAAAAAAAAAAAAAAAATTAGCTGGGCGTGGTGGTGGGCGCCTATGGTCCCAGCTACTTGGGAGGCTGAGGCAAGAGAATGGCATGAACCTGGGAGGCGGAGCTTGCAGTGAGCCGAGTTTGCACCACTGCACTCCAGCCTGGGCCACAGAGCGAGACTCTGTCTCAAAAACAAATAACAATAATAATAATAAATAAAATAAAATAAGAAAGGGCACAGTAAGGAGTATGGTACAAGTTGTATCATAAAACACTGTGGTGGCCGGGCATGGTGGCTCATGCCTGTAGTCCCAGCACTTTGGGAGGTTGAGGCTGGCGGATCACGAGATCAGGAGTTCGAGACTGTCTGGCCAGCATGGTGAAACCCCGTCTCTACTAAAAATACAAAAATTAGCTGGGCGTGGTGGTGCACACCTGTAATCCCAGCTACTCAAGAGGGAGGTTGAGGCAGGAGAATTGCTTGAACCCGGGAGTTGGAGGTTGCAGTGAGCCGAGATCGCACCATTGCACTCCAGCCTGGACGTCAGAGTGAGACTCCTTCTCAAAAAAAAAAAAAAAAAAAAAAATTGTGGTCAGACTAGTCCTCATTAAGGGGAGATTTGATAGGACTTGAAATTGCCACGGGACTCAGCCAAGTAGTTTCTGGCAGTACAAAGCATTTCAGACAAAGGAAACAGCTAGAACCACGACTGTAAAGTGGGATCATGCCTTTCGTGTCTTAAGAACAGCAAGAAGGCTAGTGTGTGGCTGCACCCGAAAGAGCAAGGGAGAAAGAAGTTGGAGTGAAGATCAGAGAGTCACTTCAGGCTTCTGGGCTGTGATCTGACTTAAAATTTTAAAAGATCACTGAGGCTCCTATGAAAGATACACATAGAATAGAAGCACGGATGGATATTTAGTTGCTTCCATGTCTTGGTTATTATGAATAATGCTGTGATGAACAGGGAGTACAGAAAGATCTGTACCTTTTATAATTGACTCTGCCTTCAATTCCTTGGGACATGTACCCAGATGTGCTATTGCTAGGTGATTTGGTCTTTCTATTTTTAGTTTTTTGTAGAACTTCTATGCTGGTTCTTATAATGGCTGTATGAATTTACACTACACTAACAGTGTATAAGTGTTCCCTTTTCTCCACATCTTCACCAATATTTATCTTTTGTTTTTTTGACACTAGTCATTCTAACAGGTATGAGGTGATATCTCATGTGGTTTTGATTTGCATTTCCCTGATCATTAGTGGTTTTGAGTAAAAACGAGTTACATATATCCAATGAAATATTATTCAACCAAAGGGAATTTTGCCAGTTGTGACAATATGGATGAATCTAGAGGTCACTATGCTAGGTGAAATGAGACACAGAAGGACAAATACTACAAGATACACTATATGTGATAAATTTAAAATAATCAAATTCATAGAAGCAGAGAGTGAAATGGTGGTTTCTACAGAATGAGGAGAGAGAAAAATGTGATGTTCATCAGAGTACAAAGTTTTGGTTATAAATGAGAAATAAATCCTAGAGATCTATTGTATAGCATAGTGAATATAGTTAACAGTACTGTATTGTATACTTGACATTTTTCTAAGAGGGTAGAACTCATGTTAAGCATGCTTATCACAAAAATTTGTAATCATAACGTACAATAGATTGGGAGGAAGCTTTTAACAGTGATGAATAGGTCTATGGCACAGATAGTGGTGGTGGCTTCATGGCTGTATACTTATCTCCAAATTGATTAAGTTGTATACATTAATTATGCACAGGTTTTTATATGTTAAAAAATCAATTCTACCTCCCCACAAAAAAAAAAAAAAAAAAAAAAATAGAAGCAGGGAAACTTGGTAGAAAGCTATTGTTATAATACTGGCAATATACATGATGAAGAGTGGTTAGATTCTGGCTGGGCATGGTGGCTCACGCCTGTAATTCCAGTACTTTGGGAGGCCAAGGTGGGCAGATCACCTGAGGTCAGGAGTTCAAGACCAGCCTGGTCAACATGGTGAAATCCCGTCTCTACTAAAAAAAAAAAAAAAAAGAAAAAATTAGCCAGACATGGCACACACCTGTAATCTCAGCTACTCAGGAGGCTGAGGCACGAGGATTGCTTGAACCTGAGAGGTGAAGGTTGCAATGAGCCGAGATCGTGCCACTGCACTCTAGGCTGGGCGACAGAGCAAGACTGTTTCAAAAGAATAAAAATAAAAAAAGAAAGAGAAGAAAGAAATAGAGTGGACAAAAAAGAAAAAGTTAACCTTTTGTTTACTTCAAAATGAGTATTTCTAACTTTTATTATTAAGAGATTTGTTGCAAGTTTTTGCTAGAAACCTTCATCATATTAGCAATGTTTTCTTAGATTCCCTGGATTCTTTTTTTTAAAAATCAGGAATGGACTTTTAATTTTATCCAATTATTTTGTATCTTTTGGGATGACCATTTATTTCTTCCTCCTTTAACCTGTTAACATATTTAATTACATTAATAGCTTTTTCTAATGTTAAACTATCCATGAATTCTTGAGGGAAACCTTTTCTGGTTCCAAAGTATTTTTAACACATTGCTTTATGTGGCATGCTAATATTTTAAATAGGATTTTTGCATGTGAAACTTTAATTGAGATTGGCTATAACTGTCTTATACTTTCCTTTGTTGGTTTGAGTATCAAGTTTATATTAGCTTTTAATAAAAGGTACAGAATATTCCATCTTTTCATCTCATCTTGAACTGTGTGTAAAAGCCAAAGATATTATATCATGAATGATTTGGCTAAATTCACCTCTGAAATGATCATGATCCATTGTGGTCCGTACTGTCACTCACAGACTCTATATTTTTGCAGTGTACATGCTGAACCACTGCAGTAGCTTGTAATTGGTCACTTCCCATCCTCTGTTGCCTTTGATCTTTGCAAACTTGACACTGTATCATGTTCCTCTCTGAGTTTCTCATGGCCTGTAAAGTCCTGAGTGGTTTGACTCTGCCTGCCTTTCTGATCTCATCCACCACCATTCTCTTTCTAACCCAATATGTTTCTTTCTTCTTTTCTTTTTTTTTTTTTTTTTTTTTTTTTTTGAGATGGAGTCTCTCGCCCAGGCTGGAGTGCAATGGTGCAATCTCAACTCATTGTAACCTCTGCATCCCAGGTTCAAGCGATTCTCCTGCCCCAGCCTCCCAAGTAGCTGAGATTACAGGCACATGCCACTATGCCCAGCTGATTTTTTTGTATATTTAGTAGACATGGGGTTTCACCATGTTGGCCAAACTGGTCTCGGACTCCTGACCTCATGATCCACCTGCCTCAGCCTCCCAAAGTGCTGGGATTACAGGTGTGAGCCACCGCGCCCGGCCAGTATGTTTCAAGAGTTGTGATCCTCATTCTGTTCTTCCAGCTCACCAAACTCAGTCCAACATCAGGGCCTTGCACTTTGCTGTTCTTTCTGCTTGAAATGGGCTTTCCTTAGATCTGAGTTTGGCAGACTTAATTGTGTCATTTATGTCTCAGTTCAAACATCAACTTTCAGAAAGGCTGTACCTGATTTCTGTATGTAAAAGATCAACTCCTCCTGTAGTCCCTCTCTATTCATTACCTTGTTGTGGTCTTAGTGTTTTACAAGCATTCCCAGTATCTAAACTTATTTTTTCTAACATATCAATATCTGAACTTACAGCTTTTATCTTTTGTGTTTGTTTGTTTTAGTTCACTGTTTTTCTCTCCTCTATTAAAATGTAAGCTCCATGAAGGTAAGGACTTTTCTCTTCTGTTTATTAAAATGTCTCCGACCGGATGTGGTGGTACGCGCCTGTACTCCCAGCTGCTCAGGAGGCTGAGGCAGGAGAATCGCTTGAACCTGGGTGGTAGAGGCTGCAGTGAGTCGAGATCACGTCACTGCACTCCAGCCTGGGTGACAGAGCAAGACTCTGTCTCAATAATAATAATAATAATAATAATATAAAAGTCTCCAAGTCCTAGAACAGTGTGAGCACCTAGTACATATTTATTGAATGTCAAAATTAGTGAATGGATGAAAAGGCCAATCTCATCTTTCCCAAAAATTAACTGCC
Organism: Macaca fascicularis; assembly: GCF_037993035.2. Taxonomy (NCBI): domain Eukaryota; kingdom Metazoa; phylum Chordata; class Mammalia; order Primates; family Cercopithecidae; genus Macaca; species Macaca fascicularis. Next base: position 173,664,002 of record NC_088380.1, on the reverse strand, counting down.
ATAAAATCTTAATTTTTGAAATACTCATCAGTCATTCATTCGACATAAATATGTTAATCAACTGTGTCAGACTCTGTACAGGACACTAGATAAACAGTAGTGAACAAAACAGACTGTTTGCACTTGTTGAGCTTATACACTAGTGTTGACCAACAGTGTATATATAAGCACATAAATATTATGTCTTGTCATGTTCTAGTAAACCAGCTCTCCAAATAAAAGTCCTGACTGGTAGTATTGCCAGTTGCCACAGTGTAAATATTTGCAACATGACAAATTTCAAGTTTTAATATTTTTTAAAAAATCACCTGGCAAATTTTTGAGAAATTTAGTAATTGAGCAGGTATGGCTATGTCAGATAGTGTTCAGTGCTATGGAGAAATATAAAGCAGGTGTGGATAAAGTGTGAAGAGACTTTTAAGGAAACCATGTTAGTTTGCGAATGACATGTGAGCAGATATTTGAAGGAACTGGGACGCCAATTTTGTGAGTATCTTGAAGAAAATAATTTAAGACAAAATGAAGGTTGGGTGCGGTGGCTCACGCCTGTAATCCCAGCACTTTGGGAGGCCAAGGCGGGCAGATCACCAGGGCAGCAGTTTGAGACAAGCCTGACCAACATGGTGAAACCCCATCTCTAATAAAAATACAAAAATTAGCCTGGCCTCGTGGCAGACGCCTGTAATCCCAGCTACTCAGGAGGCTGAAGCAGCAGAATCGCTTGAACCCAGGAGGTGGAGGCTGCAGTGAGCCAAGATCGTGCCATTGCACTCCAACCTGGCAACAGAATGAGACTCTGTCTCAGGAAAAAAAAAAAAAAAAAGAAACAGAAATGCATAGGCCTGAGGTAGGAGCATGCCTGGAACAAGAAGAAGGGTGTGGTTATGGCAGAGTGAGCAAGTGGGGAGGAGAGGTGAGGTTGGATGAGATCGGAGAGCCTAGCAACCCCTTTCAAGAACTGCCATTGTTACTCTGAATGAGACGGAGCACCTATGGATTGGGGCAGAGGAATAAAAAGATTGATAATTATGGTCACCCTAACACAATAACTGTTGTCATGTTCTGACTCCAAAACTAATAATAAACCTAATATATAGTATAGAAATCCTACTGCAGTCATTACGAACGCAAGTGCAAAATCTTTTTATAAGCCTACAGTGGGAATTTTCCTTTATAAATGTCAGTTACAGATGTACGAGCAGCAAATGTCTTTGTGGATAACTTAAAGTCCTTGTTTGTAGTTCCACCAACAACTCGCATATCTGGCAAACACAAATGTTTGTCTGGCAGTTGCTGGTCTATACTTATGGTAAACATCATTCCAGGTTGTTGTACTATAAATTTCCTTTGGGGATGATTTTATGAGACCCATTTTGGATTTTAAGGGGACATCCCTGCACAGGTTTAATAATAGCATAAGAGATATTCACAGATTTTTATAAAAAACTGATTTTTAATGTTAAGACTAGTTTTAATATAAGTGATTTTTGTGCTAATAGCTTTTCAAAGTGCCACTTAACTGCATATTATAGCTAAAGAAGAATGTGGGTAACATTGCAAGAAATAATTCTACATTCCTTCTCCATAAAACTCTGGTCTTGGTTTGTGAATTGCACTAATGAGGTCTATATATGAGGTAGTTAATACCCACTTGGCCTTCTTACAAATGCATGCCCTGACAAGAAGAGGGCTCTATAAGAGAATGTGAATGATTCTACAAAAACCCATGAGAAGCATCAGACAAAAAGAGAAAAATATAAAACAGGTGCCTCTTATTAAGCACTTAGTATTTGCCCAGCACAATGCTAAGCACTTTGTTTACATTAGCTCCATAATTTCCTTTGAGCTAAGTACTGTTTATAGGTCAGGTTCAAAGAATTTAAGTGTCATACAAAGTCACATGAGCGGTAAGTGGCAATGGTAGGACTTGACTCTGCAGCCTGTGCTCCTTCATGCCTGCCATGTGTTGCTGCCTACAGGTAGAGTCAGATGTAACTTTATCATATATAAGAGTAGCACACGGCTGGGTGCGGTGGCTCACGCCTGTAATCCCAACACTTTAGGGCAGATCCCCTGAGGTTAGGAGTTTGAGACCAACCTGGCCAACATGGTGAAATCCTGTCTCTACTAAAAATACAAGAATTAACCAGTCGTGGTGGTGGACATCTGTAATCCCAGCTACTCGGGAGGCTGAGAAAGGAGAATCACTTGAACCCAGGAGGCGGTGATTGCAGTAAGCCAAAATTGCGCCACTGCACTCCAGCCTGGGCAGCAGAGCGAAAAAAAAAAAAAAAAGTAGCAGACATTACCCTAAAGATGTTTCCCATTTAAAATCTTACAAATTATCCCACAAGTCCCCACAAGTCCCTAGGGATTATGACAGCTATAGCCACACAGAAAATTTTGCTTTTCTACCCGTCATGAACCATTTAAATTTCCTAAGTCAGCATTTCCCAAAAGATATTCAGTGGACCACTAATCAATTACATGTCCTTTTTATGGTATACTGTGGCCAGATTGGTATGGGATATATTGGGTAAACAAAGTTATATAGATTATTGTTATTTATTTATTTGGTTTTTAGGACCTCTTCGATTCTTTAATAATGTTCTTTGAAAATTGCTAAGAGGTCAGATAATTCACTTTGTTTCCTAAACATATTTGATTGAAGAACATTTTCTTTCAATACAGTAACACACGGAATGCTTTGCAAGAGCACTTTTTGGAGAGCTTCCTCTCACTTATGCTTAAGTTCAGGTTTATAACACAAATAGAGGCATCATCTCTTCAGGAGAGTACCCATCCAAGAGTTCAGTGTGATTTCAGAAGAGGATGAATCAGAGCCACACACTTACTTGTTTCTGTTTTAAAGACTCTGGCACTAGTTCAACTTCTGACAGAGATGTGTAGATCTCACTAAAATCAAAGAATGAAATTGTATTCCTTGAAGATAACTCTTATCACATTCTTAGACACCTTGGGGTTTTTATTTTATTTTTATGTTTTGGAAGGGGTAAGATAGTGAACATCACCCCCAAACAAGCTTGCTTAGTTATAGACACTGACTACAGGCAAGAGCTGAATCCTTGGATCCTTCCGTCTTCATGTGGCATTTTCTCACTCACAGAAAGTGTCTATGTATCTGTGTGTATGCCTGTGTGTGTACACATATGTATGTGTTCCTTGCAACGCCTTAGGGGAAATTTTTGGTCTTATCAAAATAACATTACTATCAGAATTTAGTCATTTAATCAGCCTGAATTCCTGAGTAGACATAGCAAATTGCTCCCCAGAACCAGAAAAATTAAGGGAGGAGATCCTCTGACAGAAATCCTCTAACTGCCTCATTGGACATGTTCCTTTTGCCTTTGAATAAACTATGCTCTGAACTGTATATCAGAATATCAAAATCATCATGTACTAAATGAGGAAGGCATTATTATATAGAATAGCATGGGCTTCTATGTCCATGAGGGCTGAATCCAATCATAGCTCTATCCACTAACTCCCAGGCTGTGTGACTTATTTACTTATGTATTCATTCACTTATTCCAATCATGCATGTATTAAGCAAATTCTTATGGATTGCCTTTTATATTTCTAAACTTGTTTTCATCACAAGTTCACAGTGCAAGGCAGATAAGCCTTTGAGCCTCACTTTCTTCATCTATAAATTGGGAATTTATGGGACTGGTAGTGAGAATTAAATGAAACTATGTATATAAAATATCTAGTGTAGTGCCTGGTGCACAACAGGGGCTTAATAAATCCTAGTGATCGTTAAACCAAGGGTGATAATAATACTTCCTGATTTCTAACCAGCTGAACTGAACAGTTCACACAAGTATATTCCTTTGCATGGGAGGGGAAAAAAGCAGCTGCTTATATTGTGGGTTTGTTTGGTATTTTTTTCCGTTAAATAGCTATAATTTCCAAAGTATTTACTCCTTGCAGTCTAGATAATAAAGGCTGTTTTATAGGAAAGATGCTATCTTAGGGGAATATCATTTTAAGTGACATTACCTATGAATGCTTTAATTCTTATTGGTTTATCAGATTAGTTTACAAATTGCCTGGCAAGTCCCTAAGAGAGTGGGAAGCTGGAAGGCACATTACATGAGAAAAGACCAAAAGAGATCTTTGGACAAGGGACTGACGGGAGAGCTGCAATATTAGGAGGCTCTCAGAAGCAAGGGAATGGAAGTTCTAAGACAGAAAGGAGAAAGAGGATAGATACTTACTAAAATTTTGCAATATTTTCTTCAGATTAAAACTACAGTTTTTATCATTGCCTATGAGAACTTACATGAGCCAAAAACCCATGCATCACTCTTTTCCTCATCTTATACTATTCTTTCTTTGTTAATTGCACTTTGGTCTCACAGAGCTTCTTTCTGGCCATCAAACTCCCAGCATTCCCCTGGTCTCAGTTCAACGGAATTGAGGTTTTTGTATTTGTCAAGGTTCTACTATTTGTAATGATTCCTTCCACATTTTCCACCATTTTGTAATAGTAATGGTTGGCTCCAAGGTCTCAGCTCATTGAAGAGGTCTTCTCTGACCACCACACCAAAGAAAGCCTCAGATAGGCCAGGCACAGTGGCTCACGCCTGAAATCCCAGCCCTCTGAGAGGCTGAGGTGGGTGGATCACGAGGTCAGGAGTTCGAGACCATCCTGACCAACACGGTGAAACCCTGTCTCTACTAAAAATACAAAAATTAGCCAGGTGTGGTGGCACATGCCTGTAATCCCAACTACTGGGAGGCCAAGGCAGGAGAGTCTCTTGAACCTGGAAGGCGGAGGTTGCAGTGAGCCGAGATCGCCACTGCACTCCAGCCTGGGCGACAAAGCGAGACTCTGGGTCAAAAAAGAAGAAGAAAAAAAAAAAAACAGAAAGCCTCAGATAATCTCCAACATATCATTCTATTATTGTTATTACATTTACCATAATCTAAAAACTTATTTTTAAGCTTAATTAGGCTTTGGTTTTTTTTCGTTTTTCTTTTCTTCTTCTTCTTTTTTTTTTTTTAAGATGATATCTTGCTCTGTTGCCCGAGCTGGAGTGCGATGGCGTGATCTGGGCTCACTGCAACCTCCACCTCCCGGGCTCAAGCAATTCTCCTGCCTCAGTCTCCTGAGTAGCTGGGGATTACAGGCATGCGCCACCACGTCTGGCTAATTTTTGTATTTTTAGTAGAGACGGGGTGTCACGATATTGGTCAGGCTGGTCTTGAACTCCTGACCTCATGATCCGCCCACCTCAGCCTCCCAAAGTGCTAGGATTACAGGCATGAGCCACCATGCCGAGCCTTAATTAGGTTTTTAATTATCTGATTCCACTCTGGTTTTCAGAATACAAGCTCTAGATACACAAAGTGTTTGTCTTTTTTGTTGCTGTATCTCTAGCACTAGGAATTATGACTACCATCTAGTAGAGTCTCAATAAAAAAACTGTTGAATGAATAAATGATTTAATACCAGCATAAATAAAATCCTTCAAAGGTATGTTGAGAAGTGGCAAAGAGTAACTTCACCAAATTGATAATTTTGCCTAGGGCCAAAGCTGAATGTAACATTAATAATGTTCATTGATATTTTCTGGACTAATTTTGACATCTCTAATGAAAGAATTATTCCTTCATGCATGCAATTCAGGGAAATCAGTTATTATTCTAATCAATGTCTTGCTACTTTGAGCAATGGTTATTTAAAATCACCATAATGGTGTGTTTGACCATGTGTCTTGAGAACAATTTTCCATCTTTACATTTTTATTTAGTATAGGGGAGAGGTGATTTTTTAATATGTGTATGGAGGATTAATAATTATGTAGATATTTGTTATGTAATAACATCATCAGAAAGAACAATAACAGCTTTTATTTTAACGGATTCTAGGCAAAATATCATTACCTTTATTCTCCCCTCAAAATAAATAACCAAATAATTACTTATCTTGTTTCATTTTCTTAGTGACAAGTTTCATTAGTTTAAGACATTTTTAGAATCTCACAATTTCCATATTTGCTATCATATTACTTCTAAGGATGTCAAATTCCTGCTAACCCACAAATAAGAGACTCAATGCCTGTATGTCAAACACAAGGTTTCTTCCAGAGCTCAAAAACATCTTGTGCTACAAACAGAATGGCAATTACTGATGCAAAAAACGTATAGCTCCCTCAAGGCTTTCAGAAATCTTGATTATTTAATCAGTGTTCTTGATTTGTAAGGCTAGGTAGTTGATGGCTCCCAAAATGTGTCACGTTGGACATTAGCCAGATGGAATGCCAGTTTTCATTTGAGATTAAAGAGGTAAAATCCAACAAGAAAGGTTTTCCACCACCTCGGACTATAGCTCAACTTATATCAGATGACAAATAAAACTTGGCAGTCTGCTTTGCCCATGATTTTAAAACAGATACTTCATTGAACTGTCAGTTACCAAATGAGGTGATTAACTCTGATGTTGATTAAAATTTTATTCTATGTTTTTATAACTGACAAGTCTCTCTTTTCTTTTTGGGGGGAATCTAGTTCTTTCCATTTAATTCTCACCTCTTGTTTAAGGTTTCATTATGCCATTTAGGTTTTGATATATACACTTACTGGTGCTATTTTCAAGGCTTTTCTATTGTATACTTGCAAAATTAATGTACAGTATGCATTACATGGCAGGAACCTAATTAATGTACAGTATGCATTACATAGCAGGAACCTAAATCACATGCATTTCTTTCATAGTTATACATAGGAATACCATAGTGATGTTTTACTTAACTGCTTGCAGATATGCCTCTTTCTCTCTTTTAGTTGTTTCATTTTATCTGTACAGAGTTTTGGTTTTTAGAACGTTGGGGCCCTAATTTACACCAACAGCATACTTGAGATTGACAGCTCTACTAAAAAAATAGGTGATAGCTACAAGGAAAGGGACGGGACAGCAGCAAGTAGTCAGACAAAAAGTGTTTACTAATATCAACACTAAGAAAATAAAGGGGCTGGGCACAGTAGCTCACACCTGTAATCTCAGCACTTTGGGAGGCCGAGGCGGGAGGATCACTTGAGGTCAGGAGTTCAAGACCAGCCTGGTCAACATGGTGAAACTCTGTCTCTACTAAAAATAAAAAAAAAAATTAGCCTGGCATGGTGGCACGTGCCTATAATCCCAGCTGCTCGGGAGGCCAAAGCATGAGAATTGCTTGAACCTGGGAAGTGGAGGTTGCAGTGAGCTGAGGTGGTGCCACTACACTCCAGCCTGGGTGACAGTGAGACTCTGTCTCAAAAAAAAGAAAAAAAAAAAGAAAAGAAAGAAAGAAAGTAAAGGAAGGCCTGGGAGTCTGAAGTTCAAGAGTTCAGGAAGAAGTAGTCAGTTCAGATGTCCAGGCTGGAGAGAAGCCAGCATTCCAGGCCTGGAGGTACATTAAATAAAGGACACCAGTGACCAGGTCACTAGGCTGCGCCTGACCAACAGACACAATTATATTTGTTGGGAGTATCATTTCATATGACACTTTCCCTTTCTTTGGCTTCAATCCTATGAAACTTCTTTCAATTTTCTTACCAGACCTTACCCTCTCTCATTTTGGGGCTTGGATAATAAGTTCCCTCTCTGTAGGTCACTCTTTCCTGTTTCTCTACCCTTCCCCCAATATTTCCCTGGCTATAAGTTGCTTCCCTCCCAATTTTCAGTTCCATATCACCTCTGGCAGGAAGATGTTTCTGACTACATATGTGCAGGTGGAGCCCTAGGATTCTGTTATTCTGTATAGTAGGTGCTATGTACCTTGAAGGTAAGGATTGTATTGATCCTCATCCATTCCTGTATCTCTAGCATCCAGCGTAGCACCATCCAATTGCTTAATAAATATTTGTTGAAGTAAAAAAGCATTGCCTATGGGTGTGGGTGGCTATGTGCACTTGAGTATAAGCAGGAAATTGATTGCAGCCTGTTGAAGAGCAAGCATTAAGGTGGTAGAAAAACTGATATCCGGAGGGGCAGGGCTAAAGGAACTGAGGTTCTTGACAGTGATATAGGATGAGGGTCTAACTCCATAGAACTCCGTTCAGCAGTCCCCAGAATGTTGGTTTAGTTATTAAGAAAGCAGCTAATACTAATAATGCTTTCCAATCTCACTGCACTTCATACTCAAAGGATTTATTGAGCTTTATAAACACTGATTAATCATCCTTGCCCCAGTGAGGGGGGTAAGAGTTATTATGCTCATATTATGGAGAGGAAAACCAAGGCAGAGAAAGAGAGATTAAGTGGTTAACCCAAGGTCAGGCAGTGAGTCATGGAGAGCTGGCACTTAGACATGCAGTTTTAAACTTGCAGCTCTGGCCTTAGTCTATTAAGCACAGAACTGGAAGTTGGATGGCTTCCCTGACCCCCTAGAAGGGATGAGCAGCTCCCTCTTCCATGCTTCCCCATCTTCATTGGCCCTACCATTGCCATTATCTTACTATCTGCCAGGTATTGTGCCTGGCATTTTTCATATATTTTCATGGAATCCTGAAGAGAAAAGGAACTACTGTTTTCTTTTTCTTTTCCTTCTTTCCTTCTCCCTCCTTCTTTCCTTCTCCTTCCTTCCTTCCTTCCTTCCTTCCTTCCTTCCTTCCTTCCTTCCTTCCTTCCTTCTTTCCTTCTCTCTCTCTCTCTCTCTCTCTCTCTCTCTCTCTCTCTCTCTCTCTCTCTCTCTCTCTCTTTCTTTTTTATGGAATCTTGCTCTGTCGCCCAGGCTGGAATGGAGTGGTGTGATCTCAGCTCACTGCAACCTCTGCCTCCTGGGTTCAAGTGATTCTCCTGCCTCAGCCTCCCGAGTAGCTGGGACTACAGGCATGCACCACCACACCTGGCTAATTTTTGTATATTTATTAGAGATGGGATTTTGCCATGCTGGCCAGGCTGGTCTCAAACTCCTGGCCTCAGGTGATCTGCACATGTCGGCCTCCCAAAGTGCTGGGATTACAAGTGTGAGCCACCGTGCCTAGCCTATTTCTACCATTTTCAAGATGAGAAAACTTTGTCTCAAAAATATTAATTAACTGTTAAGTAGAAGACTTGGGATTCAGGCCTGTGATTCTCAGAAGTGAAAGCCCATGCTGTTTTACATCCTGTCACTTAAACATTTGTGTACATGATAGTGCATGATGGGTAGGTAGTATAATTCACAGAGGATAGCAGAGTACTAGGATATAATTGATCTTCAATAAATATTTGTTAAAAAATAAAAGAAAGATCTAAAATCCCTCGCAAGATCCTAGGAAGCTGATGCTGGAGTCTAACATGTGAATGGCTCCAGGCCATAGAAGACAAGCTGACATGGAGTTCACGGCTATAATTGTGAGATGTGGACACCATGTGGGGATTCTCTGGGTCTCCTCCCATGAAGGGAGGCAGAGGTTTACTAGAGAGCTACCTTAACCATCCTTCACCTTCCTTTAATCTCAGCAAGATGCAAGAAATCTAGCTTTATCCTTTCTTATTTACATGTATCTGAAAAGCAGATGAAGAGGTTAACAAACAGAAATTCAATACAATTCTCCCTCAATTAGGGAAAATCTAATAACTACCTAAATATTCAGTGAATGAATATTAATTCAAATTATCACTATTTTACAACTTTGCAGCCATTCAACATAGTGCATCAGAAGTGATCTTCCAACACATCAGCAGTTCCGGTACATGAATAAATGAAAAAAGCAAGTTACAAAACGTTACAGAGGTAAGTCTTATTTTGTAAAATAAAATATATGTATCAACACAAGAAACTCTGGAAGGATATCTGTTACCAGATAGCAATGATGGTTATCTCTAGGAAGTAGGATTATGGGTGTCTTTATTTTATTGCTCTATATTTTCTGACTCTTTTGAAAAAATCATGTAGTGTTCTTATAATGAGAACCAAACTTTGTTTTAATTTTGAAAAAAAAAAATAAACAGATGCCTCTTGAGAAAGAATGGATTTTGATCCACTGGAATCATAAACCAAGCACCAGCTGCCACCTGAAAATCTCAGCATTAAAGTAAGCCACAGACTCCTGAACATACTCAAGCTTGTGTTCGCCCTCTCCCTTCCTGACATGAGAAATCGAATGATTCATTCTGTTCTCCTCCACCTTACCCTGACATAGCAAAGATGGAATGTGCACTATTTCCAAATCAAAATAGGCACGGTGCAACAAGAAGCACTTCCAAATGATGAAATTAGATTAGAAGTTAAGACAAAATATGTTTAACTGGCTTTTAAAGAAATTTGGTGGAACACATTAGTATAAACAGTACATTTGGGCAGCCAAACAAACTTTGCCCAGAGAAAATCAATTTTACTCCTCAAACAATGAGAAAAATTACTTTTGATTCGACATTAAATATTGTTGTAAGTATTTTTAAGAAGGATTTCTATAATTCTGTGTAGAAATAGGAGTCAAAGGATGCCTTTGTTTCCATGGTAACAGTCTCCCTTGGCAGAGCCAAGGATGAAGTAGCATACATTCGCCCTGCATATATTTGGCCAATCAATAAACAAAGGACTTAATCTGCATGCATCACATTAGGAAAGTGGTCAAGGTGTTGATGATTAGGAAAAGGGTGCAGAGGGGGTGTTTGAGAATTCTGGGTTCAATCATCCAGCCTAATTTTCAACTGAGTGTTGTTAACACTTTCTTCATTAGAAGCCCATTATGAAGATAAACTATTGCTGAAATGCCTGTAGATCCTTGAAAAATGGAAATCATCATTACAAAATGTTAACATGCCAGTGTGTATAAAGGTGATAAACTAGGATAGGAGTATGAAGACAATGTGTAATACCACGAAAAAAAGACACATACCTTGGAGTCCCAGAAATAATGATAATAATAACAGCTAATATTTCCTAAGCATTCACTATAGGACAAGCATAAGCTAAGTGCATTATGTGAATTATTTCATTGAATCTTTCAAACAACCTCAAGAATTACAACTATGAGTTTTGATTACCATTTTGCAAATGATGTGAGAACTATTATTACTCTAGTTTTGCTGATAAGAAACTTGCACTTAGATTCCAGTAAGTAGCCCAAGGTCTTCTGTCTTGGGAGTGTTGGAGGCAGTGGTCAAATCCAAGTTGGTGGGCAGACCCAGTGTTACAGTCAAACCCAAGCTTTGAGCTACAGGGGCATGTTCTATTCACCACCCCACATGGCCAGCTTTGCCAGTAATCAACAAGGTGACCAGGTGAAAAAGCTATTTTACCCCTTTGAGCCCCAGACTCTTCATGAGCACCTAAAAGCTTATAGGAGGTTACAACGAGATAATGCATGTATACTCTTTTCTTCCTCTTGAAAGCTGTCAATTCCTCAGAACTTACTTTAGTTATTGTGAATATTGACAGTTTTTAACTTATTTGGCATGAGAGAGAGCTAAGAATTAATTATTAGCATGCTAAAATACCATTTTACTTTTGAATGCAACTTCCTTCCCCTTGAACATTTGAACAAAATTACCAATAAATAACATGCACACATGTGCACTTGTACACACACACACACCCCCATGAGTTTTTTCACTTATTTTCTTGCCCTTGTCACATGAAATGGCCACAAGACATAGGGTTTCAGAAATGTCAGCAGAGGGAAATGTGATAAAGAAAACAGTCATCAGAAAACTAGCTCTGTGACTTTGGGGACATTTGTGGCATTACTTCCCTGGGCCTCAAATTCCTCTGCTGTAGCAGGAAAGAGTTGAAGCTTACTTCTTCCGAAGAACATTCCAGGGGTAACTATCCATGATACGACTGTGTCTGTGAACTGAGTGGCCTTGCTCATATGAGCCCTCTCTATTCCTTGTGTTTATTTATTTATTTTGGACTTTTATACCTGGCTAAAGAAAATGATCCTTTTCAAACCTCCTGAACATGCCCTCCCTTCCAAGTGGCTTTCTGCACCTCCTAGAATCATCTTCATAACTGAGGCTTCTACGACGTAGCCCTGTGATGAAAACTTGATAAAATTCTTTTTCCAGTTTTTTCAATGAAATGTTTGTCCCTCAATCATGTCATTAGACAAATTATTACTCTGGGATAGAGACCGTAAAATGGGGAATGGGACAGCAAATAAGTGCCCCAAATAAGTATAAATAAGTGATCCAAATATCACCCAATATTCTGAAACATCAACCGAGGTATCAATAATAAGCAAAAACAGAGGCATTTTAAGTAGATCGCTTATTGAGCAATCGAATTATGTAAGTGTTTCACTTGTCCAGTCTTTATCATCAAATAAAGTGTTTCTGTCACCTTTTGCCGGGTTCATTTTAAATGATTTCATAAGGCATTTTAATTAGCAACATCTACTCAGAAAAGCAGTATTGAGCATTTGTGTTTTACTTGGTGCATTTCCTTGGATAAAATCATAAATATAGTCCCTGAATTTCATAGCCACCTGAGCTTAACATGAAGCTTATATTAATGCCATCTATAGAGCATGTTTTCCTGAAAACTTGACAAGTGAGTACACAGAACCTCTCTTTCTTTGATCACGTGGAGATAGGAGTTTTGTGCCATAAAAGGCATAGCCCAAAGTGTCAATTGTTTAACTCCCTAAGAGGCAGGCCCATGGTTGTCTTAAATGCCAGCTTCAGGTTGAAGTCACCTGGAATGGTGTTTCAGAGAAATCCTCTTTAGTATAGGGGAGGCTTGTAGTCTCAGAAATCATTTCATGTTGGAATTGGGAATAAAGACAGTCCTCTCACCATCCTTCTAAAGTGGAATTTGCCAACTGCTGGCCCACAGGTTATCCCCAGAAGGGATTATATAGGCTGCAGTGGTAGCTAAATAGTGTTTTACATTTGAATTAATTGCCAATGTTTAAAAATCATTAGATTTCACTGCTTCTCTCAAAAAATCTGGCAACTCTCGAGCTGCGTTCCCACATGGCGACCATCTGCTGGGGCTGAGTAGGGGCTGCTCGCACTCACAGGGGCGTGTAGTATCAAGCGCCCTCTTCCCCCCTCCCCTGCGGTGTTTGCTCTTAAGTATGGCTCACCATCACCATCCGAATAGTTCTTTACAGCTGGGCCACTTCACCCAGGTTTACTTTACCCAGACTGTTAAGCACGTAGTAGTAAGCGTGGCTTGGACACCAACCAATAGTAATTATTACAGGCCCCACTTTGACAACCTAGGAGAAGGGTTCCTGGGCTCCCTGCTATGTTGTCAACCCCTTGGTTATAGGACTGTTCCCAGAGAGACTAGGAAATCACTCAGGGCACCTGGGGCAGTTTCGGGGTGCCTGGGGTGTTTGAGGCGGCAGGTATCTTCCAACTGATGTGGGAGTGACTGTAGCTAGTGCTGAATGCCAGCCTTGCCTTAGGCATTTAAATTTGTGATCCTAGGTCTAAAGTGAAGTTCTCTGTCCTTAGCAGATATAAATGGACCAAGTTAGAGGGTACCACTCCCAAGGTGAAAACTGTTCCAAACCTGCATTTAGTATTCCCTGTTATTACAACTTCACCCAGGTTGTTTTTTTTTTTAAGTCAGTTTCTCAGAGAAAATGTTAAATGGCACGTGAATGACTTCAAATAGAATCGGTCCTATGAGCAGGGAAAAGCATGCTCATTGATAGAGAATCTGAAGCAACATAGTTTTTATATTTCTGTCTTCCATTTGAATTTCATGCAGCGTTTAATTCATGAATTGCTACACTTGATTATGTTTTAATTTAAAGTATTAAATGACTTTCTGTACATTGTAACTGCAAGTTTCAGAATCTCCTAAGAAGCTTCATATATGGTCCATATAGACATTTCTCAGTATCTTCATTACTGCATTTTACACCAGAGACTTTTCTTTTTCTTTTTTCTTTTTTTTTTTTTTTGAAACCAAGTCTTGCTCTGTCACCAGGCTGGAGTGTAGTGGTGTGATCTCAGCTCACTGCAACCTCTGCCTCCTGGGTTCAAGCAATTCCCCTGCCTCAGCCTCCCAAGTAGCTGGGATTACAGGCACGTGCCACCACGCCTGGCTAATTTTTTGTGTTTTAGTAGAGGTGAGGTTTCACCATGTTGGCCAGGATGGTCTCAATCTCCTGACCTCGTGATCTGCCCACCTCAGCTTCCCAAAGTGCTGGGATTATAGGCATCATAGACCAGATACTTTTTTATTGGAGGTGAGCTGGGGCTGTCCTGTGCATGTAACATGTTTGCAGCATCCCTGGTCTCTACCTTGTTAATGCAAACAAGAATCCTCAGTTGTGACAACTAAAAATGGCCAAATGTCTCCTGGAAAGCAAATGCCTCTCAAGGAAGAGCCACTGAATTATGTATCCCACAATTCAAAAGATTCAAGTGGCCAATAATGGTCCTGTTTACAGTCCAAAGTGTAATAACATAGTGTATCAATAGGAACATAATTATGACATTTTTATATGACTACTATTAATAATACTAATTTGACGATTTGTGACTTTGTCTAAACTGACCTTCTAATTCCCTTTTTTCTTTTGGGAAGATTTGAAAAAGGATAGTTTTAGATAGTCATTTTGTTTCTCCAAACTTTTTGTTTTTTGGGAGTGTAAGAGAAAGTACATACAGCTTTGCTTTATGTCCCCCCATCTTATTAAAGTCCTAGCTAACTTTCATATTTTGGGAAACATTTGGTATGATTTCAAGGTCTTTCCTCAAGAATACTTCCTTTGACTGATTTTGAAAACACACATGTGCTTAATTAACTACTTTGTCTGCAAATAGCAGACTATAAAGAAGAATCAGAGAAGTTATGTTTTTTTTCCACAGCCAAAGGTTGTTTATGGCTTTAATCCTTACTGAGTTCTTCAGAGCTAAGGATTTTTGTGCTCGATTTGTAGAGGCAGTCTGTGAAATAGTTTTTCTTACTCTCTGTTCGGGGTGTTTTCCACAACATTACAATAAACTGCTGCTCAAATAATTGACAGGGAACATTGCTAAACTCTGAAAGTGCTTTTGAAACCAGCAAAAATGATTACATTAAGTCCAGTGTTGTTTTAATATTTAATAAAACCAGCATTCACCTAGTTAGAGCTTTTATAGCTGTACTTGTCTCCTTTCTCCCATCACCTGCCTGTAATAAGCCCTGTAGAATCAGCCTCAGGAATAGCTTTGAAATCCTTTCCTCCTCCTCACCTACCCTTCAACATTTGCATGGACACTCATTTTGTCTCCCCTCATTTATTTGCAGTGGCCTCCAATTAGAGTCTGGCTTTCTCAAATCGTTCACCATTTTCATGCCACAATTATGGTGTGTAAAACCGAAATCTGACTTTGAATTTACCTAAAAACTTCCAATCATTTTCCATTGCTAACAAGACAAAAGTCAAATTTTATAAGATATATACATATGTGTCATCCCCCATAAAGCTCCCAAGCATCTTTCTACCCACAGGTCCTGCCAATTCCCACTATGCACTAATTCTTAAGCTCACAGGCTACTAACAAAAGAGCCCACCCTATTTTTTCCCGCTTTGGGTCCCCTTGGTTTGTGACACCCCCTGCTATGCTACCTAGAAATGTTCTACTACTTCTGGCTGGGTGCAGTGGCTCACGCGTGTAATCCCAGCACTCTGGGAGGCAGAGGCAGGCAGATTACCTGAGACCAGGAGTTCGAGACCAGCCTGGGTAACATGGTGAAACCCTGTCTCTACTGAAAATACAAAAATTAGTCAGGTGTGGTGGTGAGCACCTGTAGTCACAGCTACTTGGGAGGCTGGGGCAGGATAATTGCCTGACCCCAGGAGGCGGATGTTGCAGTGAGCTGACATCGTGCCACTGCACTCCAGCCTGGGAGACAGAGCAAGACACTGTCTAAAGAAGGGAGGGAGGGAGGGAGGAAGGAAAGGAAGGAAGGAAGGAAGGAAGGAAGGAAGGAAGGAAGGAAGGAAGGAAGGAAGGGAGGGAGGGAGGGAGGGAGGGAGGGAGGGAGGGAGGGAGGGAGGGAAGGAAGGAGGAAAATGTTCTACTATGAAAAAGGAAGGAAGGAAGGAAGGAAAGAAGGAAGGAAGGAGGAAAATGTTCTACTACGAAACCCTTCTGTAGTATCCCCATTCCTGTATGTTCTACTGTCTCCTGGGGAACTGAGCCTGTTCTTGCCAGCTTTTCTGAATCTTCTACAGTTGCATTTTATAATGTGGTCTTAGAACAATCGATTTGAACATCTGTCTCCAACACTAGACTATGAGTCTCTACAAGACAAAGAACTGTGTGTGATTATTTTTTAATATGTATACTCTTCAATTGGTAAAGGTCTGTCATATAGAAAGACAGTTTTTTAAAATATTTATTTCATTTACTATAAAAAGGATCTATCACATGGAATGTCGATATTTACTGAGTAAATGCCTTATTTGAAAACTTATAGTCTATTTAAATAGTTTCTTCAACAAATATTCATTGAATGATTTCTGTGCTGAAGCTCCTATTCTAGGTAATTAACGTATATTCATAGATATAGAAAATAATGGTATCAATAAACTTCCATAGAGTTTATAAATGAGAGATATTTCTTTGAATTAGAGAGGTTGCTTTTCAATGAGTTTTTTAATTCAGGCAGACCTAAGTTAGATACTATTATATAAAATATACAACACTGCACAGTGCCTAACACTTATAAAAAGCTAAATATAGTTTGGTTAACATTATCATTATTGTTGATAAGAGAGGAAATATCTCAAATTGAAAACATCCAGGTAATGTGAGATGACAAAGAATTGTAATTTAAAAAACCTATCATCTCTAACCAAAATATTTTTCTACAGTTCAATTTATTTTTTAAGTTCATAACTATATTTGTTGAGTCCAGTTAGACAAGGAAAATGCATAAGTAGAATCAGCTGGAGTGAAATGTGCCAAGTATGAAAATATGGACCTGCCACTATCCCTGAAACGCTAAGATTCCCACTTAATATGTAAAAATGTAAATGAAGCTAAGAAATAAAAGTAAATTATGAAATAAAAGATTCATTTTAAATGGTATATTTCTTCTTTCTTTCTCCTTCCTTCCTTCTTTCCTTCCTCTCTTTTTCTTTCCCTCCCTCCCTCCCTTCCCTCCCTCCGTTTTTCCCTTCCCTTCCCTCCCTCTTTTCCTTCCCTTCTCTCCCCTTCCCTTCCCTCCCTCCCTTCCTTCCTCCCTTCCTTTCTTCCTCCCTTCTTCTCTTCCTTTCTCCCTTCCTCTCTTCCTTCCTTCTTCCCTTCCTTCCTCCCTCCCTTCTCCTTTCTTCCTTCCTTCCTTCCCTCCTTCCTTCTTTCCTTCTTTCCTTCTTTTTTAGGGATAGGGTCTTGCTTTGTTGCCCAAGCTAGTCTTGTACTTTCGACTTCAAGGGATCCTCCCACCTTAGTCTACCAAAGTTCTGGGATTACAGGCATGAGCCACTGCACCCAGCCATTAAATAGTATATTTCTTTTTTTTTTTTTTTTGAGACAGAGTCTTGCTCTGTTGCCCAGGCTGGAGTGCAGTGGTGCCATCTCGGCTCACTGCAAACTCCGCCTCCCAGGTTCATGCCATTCTTCTGCCTCAACCTCCCGAGTAGCTGGGACTACAGGCGCCCACCAACACGCCCAGCTAATCTTTTATATTTTTAGTAGAGATGGGGTTTCACCGTGTTAGCCAAGATGTTCTCGATCTCCTGACCTCATGATCTGTCTGCTTCGGCCTCCCAAAGTGGTAGGATTACAGGCGTGAGCCACCGTGCCCGGCCTTAAATAGTATATTTCTTTATGGTATAGATAGCACCTTTCTATTTATCATAACATCTAATTCATTAGATGGTAGGTATCATTAACCACATATCTGAGTATCTTTTAAGCAAAGAATAGACAGTGGCCCTCATTTATAGTGGGGTATAAATAGGATATTGTCTCTGTAGCTGAACTTTTTTCATTTTATGCCACATAGTGGTAAAAAAATTTGTGTAATAGTGATTTTTTTATAAGATCATATTTATTCAGGTAAATTATATTACCTATGGACAATCCGAGGTTATTTGTTTTTGAAATGGGGCAGCTAGCTATCTTGGGTTTAAAAATTGGTGAAAACATACATTTGATGACCAGGCATGGTGGGTCACACCTCTCATCCTAGCACTTTGGGAGGCCAAGATGGTTGGATCACCTGAAGTCAGGAGTTTGAGACCAGCCTGGCAAACACAGTGAAACCCCATCTCTACTAAAAATACAAAAAAATTAGCTGGCCGTGGTGGTGCACCCCTGTAATCCCGGCTACTTGGGAGGCTGAGGCACATGGATCGCTTGAGGGCAGGAGGCAGAGGTTGCAGTGAGCCAAGATTGTACCACTGCACTTCAGTCTTGGAGACAGATCTTAGAGCACTTAAGTCTTGGAGCCACTTGTGACTTTTGATCACTCAAAATGAGACTAGTCTAAATTGAAGTGTGCACTGCGATCTCAAAGACGTAGTACAGCAAATATTATAAAATAGGTAATATATATAAAATAGATCATATAACTACATATAATTACTTGTTGGAATGACATTTTAGATATGTTGAATGAAATGTTAAAATGTTAAAATTAATTCCACCTTTAAAAATGTGACTATTAGAGAATTTTAAATTATATATATGAATCATACAGATCATCTTATATTTCTTTTTTTTTTTTTTTTTTTGAGATAGAGTCTCGCTGTCACCCAGCCTG
Organism: Macaca fascicularis; assembly: GCF_037993035.2. NCBI lineage: Eukaryota > Metazoa > Chordata > Mammalia > Primates > Cercopithecidae > Macaca > Macaca fascicularis. The sequence goes on along the minus strand of NC_088380.1, from coordinate 173,645,340 downwards.
GAGTGCAGTGGTTTGATCTCGGCTCACTGAAAGCTCCGTCTCCCGGGTTCAAGCGATTCTCCTGCCTCAGCCTCCCGAGTAGCTGGGACTATAGGTGCCCGCCACCATGCCCGGCTAATTTTTTTTTTTTGCATTTTTAGTAGAGACGGGGTTTCACCACGTTAGCCAGGATGGCCTCGATCTCCTGACCTCGTTGTCTGCCTGCCTCGGCCTCCCAAAGTGCTGGGATTACAGACGTGAGCCACCGCGCCCGGCCCTTATGTTTCTCTTAAGACAATGTTGGTTTCGACGCTTTGTTCCTAGAATGATTCATACCATTGTTGTCCGTTTGTACTGTGTTAAATACTATTGAAAAAGAATTAAGAGATCAACTGTTCCAGCAACCAGATTTTACAATGAGAAAACAGAGGTTCAGAGACATTTTTGCATAGGGTCAAGAGACTGACTAATTTGACACACAGCAGAACTCAAGTATATAGCTCTAGATTTCCAGTCTTGAAATAAGTTACTGGCAAAGTAGCGGATATCAATGGACAGTTGTTAGTAGAACAAATGGATAAATACTGTCTTCATGCTGTGTTGCATTCATCTTTTTTCTACGAGATTTTGACATGAATCTTCTTTGTGTGCACTGGGGAGAAAGGCAAAGCAATTGTGTTCAATAACAATAGTGGTAAAGTTAGCTTCATAAAACACCTAATACATTCCAATATGGAGCCTTTCGTAGTAAGAGATGTGACTGATCAAAGGAACATGTTAAAATATCTCTGACCATCCCAATACTCTAGTGACTTTGTTTACAAAGTAGGAAGAATGAGACTGTGTCGATGAATGAAAAATAAAACCTACATTTCTTGGGAAGGAGGCATCTATCTTTTTCTATTTGTAAATGCTGACGAGCAGAGTTTAAGGAGGGCTAATGTCACCCATTCATCTTAATTAAAGAGTTAATTGCTCGTGTATCCTGATTTAGTCGAGCCTGGGAGCATGGGAAGCCCTTGCCTCTATGTATTTTATTGACCAGTATAATGACATCATCAGTAAGTCTCAGGATTTATTCATGCTTCAGCCTATCCTCATAATGTTAATAGCCTTGTACATGATAAAACTTTCAACAGGAAGAGTCCTTGCGCCTGGCACGGAATACAAAGAGGACAGTGGCAGACGTTGCTAAATGTCTCGCCTCAGCTGTCATTGAAGCATTCCTTCAAAGTCTAGAGTCACAAAAATAGTAAAAAGTAATTTCAAATGCTAGTTTTTAGAAAATACTTGTGTGTGGAATCATGTAGCAAGTTTTTATGACATAGTAAATATCTGAAAGTTAGCAATTTTCATTGAATCTTACCTAACCAGGTAAGCATGTGTTACAGCGAGAATGAGAGTCTACTGTTAGTGTGTTCAAAACAAGTGTCTTAGAAATAGAGTTGGCTGGGCGGGCACGGTGGCTCACACCTGAAATCCCAGCACTTTGGGAGGCCAAGGCAGGTGGATCACCTCAGGTCAGGAGTGCGAGACCAGCCTGACCAATATGGTGAAACCCCATCTCTACTAAAAATACAAAAATTAGCCAAGCGTGGTGGTCCGTGACTGTAATCCCAGCTACTTGGGAGGCTGAGACAGGAGAATTGCTTGAACCCAGGAGGCGGAGATTGCAGTGAGCCAAGATCATGCCAACGCACTCCAGCCTGGGCAACAAAGTGAGACTCTGTCTGAAAAAAACAAAACAAACAAACAAAAAATGAGATAGAGTTGGCTAAGGAGAATGTCTTTAAAACACACACACACACACACACACACCCCCAGATTCAGAAAAAATTGAGACCGAATAATTTAGCCATGAATTAGATGAAGGGATTCCTAAAAAGAAAGGTTTTTAACCATTATAAAAGAATATTCCTCAAAGTTCTCTACCATTTTCTCAGAAATAATGTGTTTAGGTGAACTAAAAGGCTATAGTAAATACATGACTAATTTTGCACTAACACCCTTTGCTAATACATTTTAAAAAATGAAAAAAAGAGGCAAAATCAAGGAACAGCAGGGAAAAAGTACTATCTTGAGGGCATACAGAGCAGAAACACGGAAATGATGTTCAGAGTTAATGGGCCTTTTTGTGTCTCTTTTCACATGGAGCTACAAGCGGTTCTAGTTAAAGTTAATTAAAGTTAGTGCCCTGCTTCTGCAAACAAAACTGGCTCAAGAATCATCCCAAATTTGAGTTGCTGATTACATATTAAATATCATGTTACAGCCAAGGTAAGTACACTGTGGTTATAAAAGGTACAAAGACAGAAGGTGAGAAGGTGGAAGTTAAATATACATCACTGTCCTACATAGATAAGTGTGTTCTTTTGTAGGCGGAGGCATCACAATAGCCTTGTGACCTTGGGCAGGTCACTTTCCTTGTCTGTTTCTCAGTTTGCACATTTGTAAAATAGTGACAGGTATAGGACTTTTCCCACAAAGTTATTGTGAAGGCTACATGAGTTAGTGAACTCAAAACACTGCCTAGCAGGTGGTAAGCATAATATATATATGTAAACCATAATCATTATTCTTTTTTTTGGAGATAGAGTCTCACTCTGTCACTCAGGCAGGAGTGCAGTGGCGGGATCTTGGCTCACTGCAACCTCTGCCTTCTGGGTTCAAGGGATTCTCCTGCCTCAGCCTCCCAAGTAGCTGAGATTACAGGTACCTGCCACCACATCTGGCTAATTTTGTATTTTTAGTAGAGATGGGGTTTCACCATGTTGGCCAGGCTGATCTCAAACTCCTGACCTAAGGTGATCTGCCCGCCTTGGCCTCCCAAAGTGCTGGGATTACAGGCGTGAGCCACCGTACCTGGCCCATAATCGTTATTCTTGTGAATAATTTTGAGTCTGTCCTTTTAGAGGGGCACTTTACTATAGAATTTGGCTTTCAGTCTTAGAGATTTCATTTTTCCATTGTCTTCTTGAAGTTTTTATTTTTTTATATATGAGAAAAAATAATTTTGTTATAATTCTACCTAATAGCATACACATGCACACAAACACCCACACAGAGACACACATATAGGCAGCATTGTGTTGCAGTTAAGGCCCAGGACTAGGAAGTAAAACAAACGTGGACTCAACTGGTTTCTAGCTCTGTAGGTTTGTTTGTTACCTTGGGAAACTAGCCTAACATTCTAAGCTCGAGGTTTCTTTTCTTTTTCTTTCTTTCGTTTTTTTTTTTTTTTCTTTTAAGACAGAGTCTCACTATGTTGCCCAGGCTGGAGTGCAGTGGCGTGATCTTGGCTCACTGCAACCTCTGCCTACCGGGTTCAAGCGATTCTCCGGCCTCAGCCTCCCAAGTAGCTGGGATTACAGGCGTGTGCCACCATGCACGGCTAATTTTTTTGTATTTTTAGTAGAGATGGGGTTTCATCATGTTGGTCAGGCTGGTCTTGAGTTTCTGACCTCAAATGATACGCTCACCTCTGCCTCCCAAAGTGCCGGGATTACAAGTGTGAGCCACCTCACTTGGCCTCTGGGTTTCTTTTTCTATCAAATGAAGATAAAAATAGGATACTCATATAGTAGTTGTGAATATAATGGTTGTGAAATCTTAACATAGTATCTGGCACCTAAGAAAATAATGATAACATTTTCTACTTTTCCTCTTTTAATGACGACAAGGAAGACAATGATGTATATAAAAAGAGGAAAAATCAAGAAAGGCATATTCTTGAACATTCATGGTGGTTGTCTCTGGGGGTGAGATAATGAGTCTTTTTTTTCTCTTTTTTATCCCTACCTTTCTTGTTTCTCTGCATTGCTCATTTTTCTACGGTGAACATGGTGGGGATAAGGGATAAAAGTGTGCTAGAAACCAAGTGTTACAGTTCAGAGGAAAGAGAGCCTATTTCCAGCTGTGGGTGATTAACTGAAAGTTACTAGATAGGTAGGATTTCTCTAGGTGGAAATGGAGGGAGATGATTGCAGATAAAGGGGATGGGGCCAAGTTTCAAAGCAGAAACACTGTCTGTAACACAGGAAAGTGAGCAGGCCCGATGCGCTGCACTTGAGGGTCGACGGAGAGATAAAAGATGAGGTTGAAGAATTGCATAAGAGATTTAGAAACTTGAGATTTATTCTTTAGTTAGTAAATGGCCACCTAAGTGGTTGAGAAATGGGACTATGGAGTCCCAAATTAAACAGTGCTTACCTTGTAAAGTAGCATGTAAGGCAGAAATCAAAGATAGGTGAAATTACCCACAAAAATCTTTTAAATCTCTCATAATCTACCGAATGGGGGAGATGTATCTCATGTGATTGTTATATATACAAACCTGCAGAATAACTTTTTTTTTTTTTTGAGATGGAATCTCTCTCTCACCCAGGCTGGCATGCAGTGGTGTGATCTCAGCTCACTGCAACCTCCACCACCGGATTCAAACAATTCTCCTGCCTCAGCCTCCCGAGTACCTGAGATTACAGGCGCACGCCACCACACCCGGCTAATTTTTGTATTTTTAGTAGAGATGGGGTTTTACCACGTTGACCAGGCTGGTCTTGAACTCCTGACCTCAGGTGATCCACCTGTCTTGGCCTCCCAAAGTGCTAGGATTACAAAAATACAAATATTAGCCAGGCCTGGTGGCATGCGCCTGTAGTTCCAGCTACTTGGGAGTCTGAGGCGAGAGAATCACCTGAACCCGGGAGGCGGAGGTTGCAGTGAGCTGAGATCATGCCACTGCACTCAAGCCTGGGTGACATGGTGAGACTCTGTCTCAAAAAAAAAAAGAAAAGAAAAAAAGAAACCAAGGCCAGAGACTGAATGATAGAACTCATGACTGAATAAATGATTGCATGATAGGGTATAGGATGGCTTGGGGACTTAGGAAAATAATGGGATCCATTGACATATATCAGGAAATGTAGTCGAGCATTGCTTTGGCTGGTGACTGACCTGAGATGTTTTGATGTGTGGAAGTTGAAGTCACTGCCTATGTAAAATTTCAGTTATCCAGAAAAACAGCAACTCTCAAGAGGGAGGCCAGGCTGAAAAATAAAGTTTTCGGATGTAGATGGAATTGACTAGGTGGGCAGATACTTCCAGAGTTAGAGTTCAATTTTCCTGAAGCCTTGATTTATGGTACTCTTGCTTGTGTAGTACTCTTAACTAGCTAATTTTAGCTAAAATTATTGAGGATGTCATCTGCAGAGGGCTCATATAAGGAATAAGGAATTGTGTCTTATCTCCATTAAATACTCCATGAAGTTAAGTAAACTCTTGGTCCAAATTAAAAACAAAAACAAAAACAAAACTAGAAATAGTGACATTCTATATAAAATAGTAAAAACAATAGTTACGAGCTATCAAGAATGTACAGTGCGTTAGCTGCTGAATACAAATATTTATAGATGGTGTTATGGATTGAATTGTGTCCTCTCAAGTTCATATGTTGAAATCCTAACTCTCAGTACCTCATAATGTGATTGTGTTAGGAAACAGGGCCTTTAAAGAGGTGACGACTCTAAAATTAAAGTGTATTAGGGCGGGGCCTCATTCAATATGACCACGTCCGTATAAGTACAGGAGATTAGGATACAGATACACAGTCAGCGGGACTACCATGTGAAGACACTGGGAAAAGGTAGTTCTCTGCAAGTCAAAGAGAGAGGGAGGCCTCAGGAGAAAGCAAAGCTGTCCACATGTTGATCTTGGACTTTTGGCCTCTGGAACGGTGAGAGAATAAATTTCTATTGTTTAAGGCATCCAGCTTAAACACTTTATTATGGCAGCCCTAGAAGACTAATATAAGCTACTTAATTCTCCAACTATATCATAAAACAGATATAATTATCCCTATTTTTAAATTTTATTTTATTTTTTGTGATGGACTGTTGCTCTATCGCCCAGGCTGGAGTGCAATGGTGCGATCATGGCTCACTGCAACCTCCACCTCCCGGGTTCAAGTGATTCTCCTGCCTCAGCCTCCCTAGTAGCTGGAACTACAGGCACGCACCACCACACCCAGCTAATTTTTGTATTTTTAGTACAGACGGGATTTCACCATGTTGGCCAGGATGGTCTTGATCTCTTGACCTCATGATCCACCTGCCTCAGCCTCCCAAAGTGCTAGGGTTACAGGCGTAAGCCACTACACCCAACCCATTATCACGATTTTTAAGGAAAGAGGAACCTGAGACTGAAGAAAGTAAATTAATGTATCCGAAGATCACATGCTGGAAAAAGGTGAAACCAGGATTCAAACTCATTTCTACCTCCAAAGCTCAACTCTGCACACCATAGACAACTACTGCGCTAATTTTCTTGATACTATTAAGATGTTTACTGGATTCACTTATTATACTTTTAATTTTTAAAATATTAGTCAAAAGTTAAGGCCAGAGCAGTAGCTCATGCTTGTAATCCCAGCACTTTGGGAGGCCGAGGCAGGCAGATCACGAGGTCAGGGGATTGAGACCATCCTGGCTATCATGGTGAAACCCTGTCTCTACGAAAAATACAAAAAATTAGCCAGGCGTGGTGGTGGGCGCCTGTAGTCCCCGCTACTCGGGAGGCTGAGGCAGGAGAATGGTGTGAACCCGGGAGGCGTAGCTTGCAGTGAGCCAAGGTCACGCCATTGCACTCCAGCTTGGGCAACAGAGGGAGACACCACCTCAAAAAAAAAAAAAAAAAAAAAAAAAAGTGAAAACAGCTCTGTACAAAGCAATTACTCAGAAAAATATGGGTATGGGTTGTGGGTTGCAAACACCACTTGAATAGCAGCGAATAAACCTGCATCTTATTTTGAGATATAGTTTCTTTTAGATTGAAGTACTTTTCAAAAATAAATATAAGCTCTAGACAAGCAGAATGTAAGACTGGAATCTCTTCCAATACTATCCGCTTACTAATAAACATGTGCAGAGAGCGGAACAGACCAGAGGAGTTGTAATTCTTTGCCTGTACCTGGTAGCAAAGATTTTTGATATTATCATGTAAAAAAATTGATGAATAAAACCTCCTAGGAAGCTGATGTAGGAAGACAGGGCAAACGAAAAGGTAGGTGGAGAGCAGGCCATGAAGAACTTTTAACAACATAGAGCCACAAAAACAAGAAAGAAAATAAAAATGACTGGGAGAGAATGTTCAACAGTCTTCAGAGCCAAAAAATAATGACGTTAATCTCATGATAAACATAACATGTTGAGGGAGAAAAAGCAAGTAAAATCTCATTCCTTGGAACTGAAAAGATTCAGTTGGGAGAAATAAATTTTTAAAGATTCAAAAGAAAAAGGACCAGAGAAATAAAGTGAAAGACAATCCAATACAACAATAAATGACAAAGCGGGCAGAGAAATATGGTATTGACAAGAGAGATTGATTGTCTACATTAGAATGAGAGAACCTGAGTGAGGGGAGATAGTTCCTTGTTTCCAAACAAGAGTGGTTTCAGGGAAGGGAGAAAGCAATTAAGGGAAAAAAAGTCAAATAAAAATCAAGTGAAAAGTGAAAATTATTAGCAATTATGTGTTACTTGGGGAAAATGCTATCACAATTAGGATTTAAGTCAGGCAGAAATACATAAAGAGATACCATTAGATTGTCAAAGAAATCCAAATGTACAATCAATCAATATAGGTGTTTAGTACATTCACATATTTTCGTGATTGAAGGCAATCAATAAACTATAGAGACCCTTTCCAAAAGAATAAAGTCAAGATGTTTTCATTAAGACCAGCATTAGTTTTGCTAAACTCAGTTCCAAGTGGTGGCGAGAGCACTAAGTCACACTGAAACAATGAGTTAAATCTCATCTACTTTTAGAGATTGTCCAGGTGGCAGAAAAAAAAAAAAATAACCTTATTTAGCTTTAGTTTTCTCTCTCTCTTTTTTTTTTTTTTCTTCTTGTTTTGAGACGGAGTCTCGCTCTGTCACCCAGGCTAGAGTGCAGTGGCCGGATCTCGGCTCACTGCAAGCTTCGCCTCCCGGGTTCACGCAATTCTCCTGCCTCAGCCTCCCGAGTAGCTGGGACTACAGGCACCCGCCACCTCGCCCGGCTAGTTTTTTTGTATGTTTAGTAGAGACGGGTTTTCACCATGTTAGCCAGGATGGTCTCCATCTCCTGACCTCGTGATTCGCCCACCTCGGCCTCCCAAAGTGCTGGGATTCCAGGTGTGAGCCACCGCGCCCAGCCTCGTTTTCCTTTTTATTAAACAGGAATAAACCATCAGCCCTGCCTACTTAACAATGTTCCAGAAAAAAAAAAAAAAAAAAAAAAAATGAGGCTTTTTATGGAATGCTGAGCCTATTTTTGCTTTGGGAAGGCAATCTGGTAAAATGGAATGAAGCAAATCTGGTGCTCACCGTCTGTGTGACCTGGAAGAATGACTTTTCCCCTCTGACCCTGTTTCTTTATCTATAAAGTGAGAGCAGTAATACCACAGCTGAGCACGGTGGCTCACACCTGTAATCCTGCACTTTTAGAGGCCGAGGAGGGAAGATTGCTTGAGCTCAGAAGTTCAAGACAAGCCTTGGCAACATAGTGAGACCCCCATCTGTACAAACATTTTTTTGAAAACATTAGCCAGGCATGGTGGCACACGGCTGTAGTCCCAGCTACTCAGGAGGCTGAGGTTGAAGGATAACCTGAGCCTGGGAAGTGGAGGCTGCAGTGAGTCGTAATTGTGCCATTACACTCCATCCTGGGTGACAGAGCAAGACCCTATCTCAAAATAATAATGATAAAATACACATTTCACAAAATGGTGTGAGAATTAAATGAGCTAACATAGTAAGCATTCATTAAAATGAATTATCCATTGTGACTACAAATCACTATTTGGCCCAGCACGGTGGCTCACGCCTGTAATCCGAGCACTTTAAGAGGCCGAGGTGGGCAGATCACAAGGTCAAGAGATCGAGACCATCCTGGCCAACACAGTGAAACCCTGTTTCTACTAAAAATAAAAAAATTAGCTGGGCACCGTGGCGCATGCCTGTAATCCCAGCTGCTTGGGAGGCTGAGGCAGGAGAATCGCTTGAGGCAGAGAATCGCTTGAGCCAGGGAGTCCCAGGTTGCAGTGAGCCGAGGTCGCACCACTGCACTCCAGCCTGGCGACAGAGGAAGACTCCATCTCAAAAACAAAACAAAACAAAAAAAAACATTATCTGTCACATAGTAGGTGTCTGTTAAAAATGATCCCCTTTTCCTTCATTTGAAGTATTGTGATGAACATCATCATTCTCATTCTGTGGCTAAAGCTGACATACTGCTATTTTTCAAAATGGCTGTGTAATAATTGTAGGTCTTGTTTCTGATTATGTAGCATTTAAGCCTGGTTTCTAGTTTTCAAAAGAATATTCTAAGAGTTCCTCAATATATTTTTAAAATAATTTTTTTTTGCTGTTTTTCAGGGGGGTTGTTTGAAATAACCAGGGAGGGCCGGGCGCGGTGGCTCAAGCCTGTAATCCCAGCACTTTGGGAGGCCGAGACGGGCGGATCACGAGGTCAGGAGATCGAGACCATCCTGGCTAACATGTGAAACCCCATCTCTACTAAAAAATACAAAAAAAAAAAAAAAACTAGCCGGGCGAGGTGGCGGGCGCCTGTACTCCCAGCTACTCAGGAAGCTGAGGCAGGAGAATGGCTAAACCCAGGAGGCGGAGCTTGCAGTGAGCTGAGATCCAGCCACTGGGCGACAGAGCGAGACTCCGTCTCAAAAAAAAAAAAAAAAAAAAAAAAAAAAGAAATAACCAGGGAGACTTTCTGTTGATGACAAGTAAAAACTTTGATCTACAACACGGCTCTGGTGTTAAACAAACTAGGTTTCTTCCAATCTTACCTTTCTTGCATGTATTCATTTCTTAATTTACAGATCATTTAAAAGTGTCCACTAGGAATTAGACCTTCGCTCATTCCTGTGGAGGTTTCACCCAGGCCCGTGCTTTGGATACTGTCTTTTCACTAATGACACCATATTTATATCCCAAGCTCCAAACTAGAAGGCTCTGCTGTCTAATTGCCAACCTAGGATCTCAGGTAGGGGTCTAATAGGCATCTCAAATGTGTCATACCCCAAACTCAACATTAGATGTTTCCCCCAAAACATATTGTGTTGCAGTTGATGGTGCCTCCATCTTTCCACTTTCTTAGGCCAAAAATCTCAGGTCGCCCCTGACTTGCCTAGCACACCCATGTCCTGCTTCAAACACCATGTTGTGAGCTTTATTTTCAGAATATATCCAGAAGCTCATTACTTCTTTCTTTCTTTCTTTTTTTTTTTTTTTTTTTGAGACATAGTCTCGCTCTGTTGCCAGGCTGGAGTGCAGTGGTGCAATCTCGGCTACTGCAACCTCTGCCTCCCGGGTTCAAGTGATTCTCCTGCCTCACCCTCCGGAGTAGCTGGGATTACAGGTGTGCACCACCACACCCAGTTAGTTTTTGTATTTTTAGTAGAGGCGGGGTTTCACCATGTTGGCCTTGATCTCTTGACCTCATGATTCACCCTCCTTGGCCTCCCAAAGTGCTGGGATTACAGGCGTGAGTCCAGCTCACTGCTTCCTACCACCTTCACTGTTTCTCCACCTCATTTAAGCTTAATATGATTATGTGTGTCTGAATTCTTTCAATACTTTCCAAACTTCCCTCCTCCTGCTTCTGTTTTTGACCTCTTTACATTTCTTCTCAATGTGGTGATGTGATCATCTTACAAAGATGTAAATCAAGTCATGTCATCGGTTTGTTCAAACTTCATTGGCTTCTCATCCCCCAAAGCCAGAGTCATATATTAGCCTATAAGGGCCTAGAAGGTCTTCTTCCCTCTCTTCCACCCACTACTTGTCTGATTGCAGACCCTACTACTCTCCTCTAATTCATTCCTCCCCAGCCACACCGGCTTCCTTGCTATACTTACACATGCCAGGTTCATTTCCACCTCATGCCTATAAACTGGCTGTGCCCTCTGCCTGGGTTGCTTTTCCCTTTGATCTATCCTCATAGCTCCCCACTTTACCTCCTTCTGCCAGGTCTTGGTTCCACTGCCACTTTCTCAGCAAGGACTCCCCTAGCCACTCTCTCCTTACCCCTTCCCTAGTTTATTGTTTTCCACAGTGCCTTTCTCCATCTAACATTCTATACATTTTTACATTGTTTTTATCTTATTATTTGTCTTTCTCCACTACAGTATTGTTTGCTTTTAGTTTTTTTTTTTTTTTTTTTTAGTGTTCAGCATATATTGTGCACTCAATAAATATTTGTTGAATAGATGTAATGAATGTACCAAGCTTTGGAAATAGAATAATTAATAATATAAACAAATTCCCAGTCCTCATGGAGCTTAAGTTCGAGGAGCGGGGATACAGTAAACCAGTGATTATATTACAGGGATACTCATCTCCAACTCTGATGGTGAAAGAAAGGCTTCCTAGCAGTAAATGTATTGGCAAGTCACTGAATCACTCTGAATTTTAGTTTCCTTGCCTGGAAACACGAGACAACCAGTTTACCTCAAAGGATGACTATAAGAGTTAAAGGACCTGAAAGATATAACATACCTAGGACCTGAAAGATATAACATACCTGCTAGAGGAATCAGCACTTCAAAGATACACAAAAGTGGGCCAGCCATGGTCCCTCATGCCTGTAATCCCAGCACTTTGGGAGGCCGAGGCAGGTGGATCACGAGGTGAGGCATTCGAGACCAGCCTGGTCAACATAATGAAACCCCGTCTCTACTAAAAATACAAAAAAATTTGCCGGACGTGGTGGTGGGTGCCTGTAATGGCAGCTACTTGGGTGGCTGAGTCAGGAGAATTGTTTGAACCTGGAAGGCGGAGGTTGCAGCGAGCTGAGGTAGTACCATTGTACTCCAACCTGGGCAACAGTGTGAGGCTCAATTTCAAAAAAAATAAAATAAAGATACACAAAATGTGTTCAGCATCATCGCCATCCTGCCTGAAGTGCCTTGATTGTGGGTCTTCATCTAATCCTACCTGTGAAATGTTCCACCTTTCATTCTTGATATTAAATTTTGAATGCAATAAGCAGGAGAATTCTGTGGACTACTGCAGGTCCAAGTAAACAATCACACTTCGTGGAATCTGTTGAAGAATCCCTGCCTGTATATTTCTCCTAATCATCTGATTACTGAAAACTAATCAAAATTAAAGCAAAATGGCCTAGTGGTTTACAATTTGTCTGTCTCACAAGTGTTATTAAAAAGATATTACTAGGATCCTGTCACCTCTTTAAAACTCTCAATTGCAGTGGGCTTTAAAAAACACCTTCTGGGGCACTGTTAGTGGAGGCCAGTGGCCATCTAACTTTTGGAATTACTGTTAGCTTTGCACTCAGATGATATCGAAATCCAGGAAGCCCAGCTGAGATGTGGTTATTGCTCATACCTAGATGTGTTTTTCTCCTCTGCCGTATATATATCCTCAGAAAAAGGTTAGAGCTAAGTTATCCATGCTTCCTGATGCCACAAGTGTTATTTGCACACATACACACACACACACACACACACACATCCTTTTAGTAAATGGAATACATACACGTGCTACATCTATCTACCTAATTGGAGTATGATATATGAGTACAATAATAAACATATGAATATGTGATAATGTCTTGACCAAGTAAGTCATTTTGTGCTAGCTTAAACATATATAATTGTAAATCTAAGCGCTCTTCCTATATTACTTATGTAGTATATATTAGTTGTTTATGATCAAAATATGAATATGTATCTTTAGTCATCCTATAAATACCTGCTTAGAATTTTTTATGTTGAGACGTTAAAAATTTTATGATAAGAGACATAAAAAATGTATTATGACACAATTTCCCATGGAAAACTTTCCAAGAATAAAAACAGTGAAGTTGCAAGTTAGCATTCCCTCCAAATGCTTCCTTACTAGCCACCTTCTTCTCCTTCTATGATTCACCTTTACCCTTAAGGAGGCAACTCAGGACTGTTTCTGTTTCTTAAACAGCATTAAGGTAATCTTACTTCAATTTGAAAAAGAGTTATCGAGTGTTTTTATGAATAGCCAATAAATTGAGAATAAAAATAATAGGAAACATCTGCCCCAAGGAATCTGATCAACTAGGATATCATAAACTATTATTCACACCAGGTAAAATTAAAAGCCATAAGAAATATGCATGATTATGAAGAACAAAATGTGAAAACACAGTCAAAATTCAGTGAGGCATATACGCAACATATTGATGTAATTTGATTAGGAAAAAATTTCCATTTAATTATATTTATGTATATTATATATATTTTTTGAGATAGAGTCTTTTTTTTTTTTTTTTTTTTTTTTGAGATGGAGTCTCGCACTGTCACCCAGGCTGGAGTGCAGTGGTGCGATTACTGCTCACTGCAGCCTCTGCCTCCCGGGTTCAAGTGATTCTCGTGCATCAGCCTCTTGAGTGGCTGGGACTACAGGCACGTGCCACCATGCCCAGCTTTTTTTTTTTTCTTTTTTGTATTTTTAGTAGAGATGAGGTTTTACCGTGTGAGCCAGGATGTCTTGATCTCTTGACCTCGTGATCCGCCCACCTCAGCCTCCCAAAGTGCTGGGATTACAGGCGTGAGCCACTGCACCCAGCCTTATGTATACTTTTTAAATGCCCAGTGGACCAAAACATTACACTTAGACCTACACATCTAATTTTTGGAAAGTTCTAGAGTCAACTATAGCATTGTAATGTTAGAATCAAATGTGGGTTTGAAATGGATGAAATGAAGAAGAGTGGAACTCTAGGCCCTTCTTTAGGTAGAACATATGGTATCCACTTACAGGGCAGGAAAAACTTAGGCTTTCTCTTCACATGTTTGACAAGTGACAGAAACACTGAATGAAATCCTATGAAACAATTTTCACTTGAGGCCTCTTTTTATTTCTAGAAGTAGAGACTATTTTGTTAATGCTTCATTTTTAGATCTGTGAGGCTAATTTTCAGAAATTTCATTCTCTCACAGTAGCCCAATATATGTTTAGGGTCATAGCCTTCTGCAAAAAGTATTATGTAGAAAACAAAATCTATTAAGGTGAGGAAACTAACAAACAGAGTCTCAAGCTTGGGGACAAGAATAATTTATTTGTGGATGTGGGACAATGAGTTATTTGGTCCTTCTTCACAAATGAGATAACTGTCAAATCCCATCATATCCCACTACATGAATTATATATAACAACATTTGGTGAAATATGAAATTCTAAAAATACACTGAAATGCTAGAGTCATCTTAATGGTTTATTATGATAGGTGTTCCTGGTTTTGAAATATCTTCTTTCATAGAAGACAAATGGGGGCGACATTATTTTAGAAAGTCCACATCTTTTAAAAAGATGGATTAAAAGCTCTTTGAGACAGCTGTGCTGTTTTATTAGAAGAACAACATTTTCTTTCTAAATAGTTCTTGAGGGCAATTTCAAAATCAGAGGGTGCTTTGGGCTCCATTCAAAACTGAAGAAAAGGAAATGGTGCATTGGAGAAGATGGAGACATTAACTGTTTTTGTTGTGAATGTCAACATGTGAATAAGGACAATTTAAAAAATCACACTTAAAGCAATGATGCTATATTTTCATATCCAAAAGACATATCCTTTCTGTAGCACTGCTTCATTGTGATTAAGACCTGGGCTTTGGAGTCAGAGAAAACTAGATTTGAGCACCTTCTCTGTTCTGTAGTAGCATGTAACCTTGGTCAAGTTCATCACACTCTTATAGCATCTGTGTCTTGTTCTGTGAAGTGGGGAAAGTAATTTGTAACTCTGTTGGTGGTTGTAAGAATTAAATGAGATAATACAAGTAATGGACTTATCAAAGTGACTGTGGCTCAGAGAGGTGAACAAATCTGCTCTTTTGGAGACTATATAGCTTAGTAGATAAGGCCCACGAGCTCTGATATTAGAGCCTCAAGACCTACTCTCTTACTTTCTGTGTAATTGTGACAGGTTGACTCTGTCTCTCTGAACATCAGTTGATGCATCTAAAAAACAGAGATGATGTAAGAAACCACCTCTAAAATTGCTTAATGCAGTGTTTGGCACATAAACATAGTAAGAGCTAACAGTGACAGGAATAGATGTAACCTAAAATAATAATACAATTAATATAGGCATAATATAATATTCACAACTTCCAAGCTATTTTTCTATCTTAAGAGTCTTTTGGTTTTGTTCCTTGTCTATTTTCGTATTGCTGAAGTGCCTCAGGGGAAAAATCCTAAATATATAACAGATACACAAGGGCACCGTGGAACATGGGCGCTGCACCTGTCAGCATGTCACTCATAATCACTTTTCTCTGCTCAAATGTGCACACCTGGGGAAGGTTGAAAACTCAGTCTCCTACATTATCCCCCATTACAGTTGGGTAGGGAACATCTGGCCAATTAATTTTCAGTAGTCTAGGAGGTTGGATCACCAATTACAGCATTCAAGGGTTCTTATTTTCATTACTTTCCTATCGTCGGCACACACTACACTCGGGTAGCTGCTTGCTGTGAGAGCTTGCATTGCTAACATTCTAGAGAAGAATATAAAAGACCACAAATCATACAAGGCAGGACTGTAATTGGATATGATATTCTCTTCAGGTTTCTCTTACAAATATCCAAAGTGCCTATACGTAAGCCAAGTTACCCAATTTATGAATTTAAATATTATGCCCAAGACAGAAATGCATTTCCACCAGAAAACACTAAGATTAACCATAAGGTCGGGCAATAGTTTTTCAAAACATTCTCACTCTTCTTTTTCCTAATAAAAAAAAACAAATGTAGTTTTCAAGATAAGTATTAAGAATCCCCGAAACTTATCCTGAAGAGGGTGGCTCATTCTTAAATAATACATTATCCTTTCCTAACACAAACAAAGAACGACTCTCTATTGGAATAATACTAAGTGTCTCAGTTTGGGCCCATCATGAAAGCAGAAATTTAGGGGTAGGAGATGTTGATGTAGCCTGTTTCTCTCTTAGGACTCTGTGTTCCATGTAACTACCATTTGTCTAATAAATACAGGTCTCTAACAGTTCTATGGTGAACTCAGCAGGATCCAGGCTATTATTTAAGGCTTTTTAAAGAATAAATATCAAATAATCTGAAAAGGCATCTTAAAGGGTGAAAGTGCAGCCATTTTTTTTTTAATGGTTCCTCGCTGCAGGGAGTCGAATGAGAATTTTCTTCCTCTGGAACACAGACTTCCACTCTGGCTGATGGAGAATCTGCACTTTAACAGTGCTTGGGTGCACAGAGCTTCACCGTGCCCATTCAACACCCGTAATCACGCTACAACAGGCAGGGAGCATGGGTGCTGGAATAGTGGAGGAAAATTTGATAACTACAATTTTGTAATGAAGTATACCTACATATCCATGTATAGGTTATATGTTATATGCATGTGTTTATACACATATATACTGCTTTAAAGCAGATCAAAATGTGCATCAGCCTCCTGAATTTTTTTACTTAAACCATTTCTCCCCCACTAAATATTGGTATGACTGAAGAATGTTACCTCCCTTGTCAATGAATGGTTGTATGAATCAAGCTAGACCAATCAGATCTGGGAGTTGGGGATTTCCATCTAAATAACAATAGGAAATAAAATGGTAAGTGCTGAGTCATTCTAGTGGCTGATGCCTCACGGGGATTCTCTACTGGTTTCTGCTTTCTAGATTTCAGAGCTGCGTTAATTCTTACCTTTATGTGAGGCCTGATTATTCAGCCATTCATGTGATTGTGAGGATAGCCAATATGTATTAAATTTATTCTTTTGGTTTTCTGATTTCCTTAGTATTTTTCTCTATGGCATGCAACCAGTGGTTTTCTGATTCATGATGTATATACCTTCATATGGTTCCTGCAAGCACTCATTTTACAAAATTGGACACAGAATATGCACCTTCTCTTCCCCCGACAAGAAAGCAGACTATTTTGGATGAAACTTTTAAAACCTCTTTGTGAGTTAAAAATCACCATTTAGGTACATTAATGAAGCACTCCCCCTTTAAGATCAATAACAGTGATTTTAATATGTATTTCTTTAACTTTTCTGCAGACTAAATTTTTTTTAAAAAAATTAACTTCATTGGTTTTGAAACATGACTCTTTTCTCAGCACTTGGACAGAACCTGACTGTATGCAAATAGGTTAGTTTCTGTATTTGGACGTTGGTAGCAGTATTTTTCCAAGTTCTAAATCATCCACCTAGCATGTTAAATTATAGTGCCTCTGTTCTTGTCTGACAGATTCCAACCTTTTGATTCTCTGCCTTCTTTCTTTGCTACAGTAAATTGATCCTTTAAAACATCCAGGTGCAAATGAAGTAATGGTCCTTCTATTGTGAGTGAGAGTGATGGAGTTTCCTTCTCCCTCCTTTTCCACACTGAAGTCCTTTCCCCTTCTGAGAAATCCACATATCAATTAAACTCACCTGCTAATTAAAAGCTTGTTTGGAAAAATCCTTGCTAGTTAGAAGCAAAGGAAAGTGTAAAGGTGTCTAAAAATAGAGGCTTTGAATGTCAATTACTTCCTTCTTCCTCAGTTCCTGGTTCCTTCCGTTGAATTGGCTGGAAAGAGCTAGGGGAGGGGGGAGAAAATAAAGAAAAAATAGTAAGTATCTTTTCACGTACATTTCCCTGAGAGTATATCATTGGTTTAGTAACTTCAGCTCTTTGTCAGCAACATCAGGATACATAGTTTTTATTCATGAGAGGAAACACCATTTCTCACCCCTTCTCATACAGCCACGCTGATTTTCTGTATAAAGGCAGTAGAAACCACAGTTCTCACTCGTTGACTGTCAACAATCAAGCTAGAGCTTTTGCGAGCGGGAATATCAGAGGAATGAAAGTGAATGTGGAAATGATGCCCTGTTCTCGTTTTTATAATGACACCGCCTGCTCTTAGATCCTCAACCACTACTCATTCCTGTCTGCTTTTCCTGAGAAATAGGTCCTAAGGGCAGATTTATAACAATACTAGATTGTCTTCTCTTTCTTTTCTATCACAGACTTAAAAGCTATGTTGTTCTGAAGTAACATGCTAAGTATCAAACTATATAAAATAAAAGGGAGTCACAAAAATAGAACTCAGGAGACTGAGAAAGTCACAAATTATGAACAAAGCCCCCTTTTTAATATGCCAGATGATAAGAACAAATTACAATCTGCCTTGGAAAAATGACAGCTAATTTATTCATTTATTCATTCATTCAGTGTATTTTTATTAAGGGTCTATTATTGGGTAGTCATTGGGTTAAGAGGTAGGGTTGGAACTGTCCCAACTAGTCCCAGCCCTCAGGGAGTTGATAGTCTATAAAAGAAGTGGAGAATAAATAGAGAAATTACAATGGCATGTGATAATGCTGCTAATAGGAAAAACATAAGCAACTAACCAGATATGGGAGGTCAAAAAGAATTTTTAGAGATAAAGTTTAGTTGAGGTCTGAAAGTTGAAGACAAATTATCTAGGAGGGAAAAGAAGAAGATAGAAAAGACATTCCAATGTTGAATGGGTACCATGAAACAGACCATGGCACTTTCGGGGAACTCTTCATAGTTCTCCTGACCTGGAGAACAGAGAGTGAAGGAAAAGGCCAGCAAAAGATCAAATTACAACAGCATTTTAAACTGCCTTCTGCAATAACTGAAAAATAGTTTTATTTTTTCTTATAGGACATATAGCTGAAAATGGGAAAGGACAAAGGTTATCCATTTCATGACTTTCTGTATGATGTGCAAAAACAAAATAGGGCATACTTAGGTGACCGTGAAAATAAATTGTTTAGAAAAAAATTGTGGGTTTAACTGACTTCATATAATTTAAGTCCAAAATAGATACACGCCATAGAGAATTAAATTCTTTGCTTTGGGTATAATGCATAACACTGAATAAAGATAATGTAGTGATTAATATAGCAAAGCTCTAAAAAAAAAAAACAAAAAAACAAAAACAAAGTCTTTTTGGGAAAAAAAATGGTATCCCAATATATCTATCAAAAATAGGACACAGGGTTTTTTTTTTTTTTAAGGAGATACATTCACAAAACAGAATATGGTGTATCAGTCAGATTAGAGCTAACATAATAATCTTTCCCAATTCGGTTTGAGAATTATTGAGTATCTACTATGTGTGAAGCATTTTACTAGGTTGTAGGGCTATCACAATTGATAAATAATGCTGACATGTCGTAAAGTTGAAATACTAGCAAGGACCATAGATTTTTGTTTTGCTTTGTTTTGTTTTTGTTTATTGAGCTGGAGACTCGCTCTGTCACTCAGGCTGGAGTGCAGTGGTGCGATCTCGGCTCACTGCAAACTCTGCCTCCCGGATTCTCTCTCTCAGCCTCTTGAGTGTCTGGGATTACAGGAGCTGGCCACAGCCCCCAGCAAATTTTTGTATTTTTAGTAGAGATGGGGTTTCACCATATTGGCCAGGCTGGTCTCAAACTCCTGATCTCAGGTGATTTGCCCACTTCGGCCTCCCAAAGCACTGGGATTACAAGCGTGAGCCACCAGGCACAGACAGATTTTATTTATTTATTTATTTATTTATTTATTTATTTATTTGGACACAGAGTCTCGCTTTGTCGCCAGGCACAGACAGATTTTATTTATTTATTTACTTATTTATTTATTTATTTATTTGGACACAGAGTCTCGCTTTGTCGCCAGGCTGGAGTGCAGTGGCCCGATCTCGGCTCACTGTACCCTCTGCCTCCCAGGTTCAAGTGATTCTCCTGCCTCAGCCTCCTGAGTAGCTGGAATTACAGGCGCCCACCACCAGGCCCAGCTAATTTTTGTATTTTAGCAGAAACGGGGTTTCACCATGTTGTCCAGGCTAGTCTCAAACTCCTGACCTCAAATGATCCGCCTGCCGTGGCCTCCCAAAGTGCTGGGATTACAGGCATGAGTCACTGCACCTGGCCCAGATTATTTTTTTAAAACCCTGAATAACTGCTCAGTGTTACAGTATATTTATTTCCTTTATTCTTTAACCTAGAATTTAAAGCAAAAAACTTTTGTTCTTCATAGCTGTATCCCTGGTGCCTAAAACAGTGCATGTCACAATGATTGAGTTAATTGTAAATGTATCTTAATGAGTTAAATGTATAAAATGTATCTTAACAAGTGGAATCTGGATATGAGGGCTTAAGCTCTGGTTTCAACGTAGCTCTATGGCTCACAGCACTCCTAATGTTTTTTCTGTATCATGTTTTTGTTTGAGGCTTCCAGAAACTGTTCCAGCTGTGGCATCCAAAGTTCTTAGATAATTTATATAGCTCTAAATTAATCCTCCAAGTTGCAAATCACCCTCCAATGACTTCTTATTGCAATTAAAATAAAGTCTCAATTTTTTACCAAGACCTATCCCCCTGCCTCTATATACTTCCTCTCAACATTCATCTCACATTTTCTATGCTCTAGTTACGTTGGCTTGCTTTCTGTTCTTCAACATACCGAACTTGTTTTTATTTTATGGCCTTTGCCCTTGTTTTCTCTGCCCAGAATGCTCTTCCCCCAGAATTTTGCATGGCTCATTCTTTCTTATCATAAAGGTGTCAGATTGAATGTCACATCTTCAATGAGGCTTTCTCTAACCACCCTTTTTAAAATGGCCACATTCACCCATCAATTTTATTCTATCTTGTCACCTTGCTTTATATTTCTCATAGCAGTTCATATTATTTGAAATTTTCCTATTGTTTGTGTCTCTCCCTGTATCCACCCCAACTAGCCTGTAAGTTCCATGTATAAAAGAAAATTACATTGTTCATCACTAGAGGTGTGCCTTGTATACTCCCCACCCCGCCCCCACCCCCAATGAGACTGTAAACAGGTGCAGCGCCCATATTCCACAGTGCCCTTGTGTATCTGTTATATATTTTGGATTTTTCCCCTTAGGCATTTCAGAGGTATGAAAATAGACAATAAAACCAAAAGACCCTTGAAATAGAAAAAAAGGTTGTAAGTTGTACTATTGTATTATGTCTCTATTAATTGTACTATTACTTGAGGTTATAACTGTGCCTGTCATAGTTAGCTCTTGTTACAATTGTGATTAACCTTCCCAAAGTTAGAGGTGTGTATTTATGTCACCTCTACTCTTTTTTTTGTTTTGCTTTGAGACCAAGTTGCCCAGGCTGGAGTGCGGTGGCGCGATCTCGGCTCACCACAAGTTCCGCCTCCCGGGTTCACGCCATTCTGCTGCCTCAGCCTCCCGAGTAGTTGGGACTACAGGGGCCGCCACCTCGCCTGGCTAATTTTTTTGTGTTTTTAGTAGAGACGGGCTTTCACCGTGTTAGCCAGGATGGTCTCGATCTCATGACCTGATCTGCCCGCCTTGACCTCCCAAAGTGCTGGGATTACAGGCGTGAGCCACCGCACCCGGCCTCAAACCTCTACTTTTTAGATGAGTCTCATTGTGGTTTTGATTTGCATTTTCCTGATGGTTAATGATGTTGAGCATTTGTTCATATACTTGTAGTCATTTGTATGTCTTCCTTAAGAAATACCTATTCAGGTTCTTACCCTGTTTTTTAATTGGGTTATTTGTTTTCTTCCTATTGAGTTTCATATATATTTTGGATGTTAACTTCTGATTAGGTGTATGGTTTGCACATATTTTCTCCCATGCCATAGGCTGTCTCTTCAGTCTGTTGTTTTCTTTGCTGCTCAGAGGCTTTTTAGTTTGGTGCAATCCCATTTGTCTCTTTTTGCTTTTGTTGTCCGTGCTTTCGAGGTCATATCAAAAAAACAAAATCATTGTCAAAAGACAAGGTTAAGAAGCTTTTCCCCTATGTTTTCTTCCAAAAGCTTTATAGTTTCAGATCTTATGTTTAAATGTTTAATCCTTTGAGTTGATTTTTGTATATGGTATGAGATATGGGTTCAATTTTATTCTTCTGTATGTGGATATCCACTTTTCCCAACATCATTTATTGAAGAGACTGTCCTTTCTCCATTGTGTGTTCTTGGCATCTGTGTCAAATATTAATTGACTATAAATGTGTGAATTTATTTCTGTCCTCTCTATTCTATTCCATTAGTCTATATATTTATTTTTATGGTACTACTATGCTGTTTTGACATAATCTTATATATAGAAAATGCTAATCACTCCACCCAAAAAACTGTTAGAACTAATAAGTGAATTCAACAATATTTTGCATGGCATAAAATCAACATACAACATCAGTAGCATTTTTATATATTAACAACAAACTTTCCAAAAAAGAAATCAAGAAAACAATCTCATATGCAATTTTATGCATATATAAATAAATGTTTTATATATATGAATAAAACTTCAGAATAAATTCAACCAAAGCAGTAAAAGATTCATGTACTCACTGATGAAAGAAATGGAAGAAAACAACAAATAATTGGGAGGATATTCCATGTTCATGAATATGCATAAATAATATTTTTGAAATGTGCATACTACCCAAAGTGATATACAGATTTAATGTATTCACTATAAAATTTTCAATGATATTTTCACAAAAATAGAAAAATGAATTATAAAATTCATATGGAACCACAGAAGGCCCCAAATAGCCAAAGCAATCTTGAGCAAAAAGAACAAAGCTGGAGGCAACACACAAACCCCTATCAAAATATAACTGTACTATGAAGCTATAGTAATCTGAACAGCATGGTATTGGCTCACTTAAGTTGAGAAAAACACACACATTACTGTCTACAATAGAAAATTAAGGGCAATAGTTATAATATTACAACCTATCCCATTTTTACTGGTATAGCTATAAATTATAAGGCTGCTATTGAATAGATCTATTATTAAAAGGTATTTAAAAATTCATAAACTTTGTTCTGCAGCTCCCAAATAAAAGTGTTTACTTTTAAAATGAATTTATTCTGAAAAACACTTTTGACCTAACAAATGACCCAACGGGCACAAGGCTATAAAGGATGAAAACTCCACTGTAATTTTCCTCAATGTTTTAAACTTCAAGTAGCTTTTAAAAAAAAATGAGCATAAAATGCCTTTATTCATATTGGCTATAAAGAAAAATATAGTGTGAAAAGTGTCATTATGTAAGATCCATGAGTTACTGTCTTATTTTTTTAGATAAGTACTAAAGCCTAGATTATACCAGTTACTAAATCATTGTAGGACAACCCTGACACAGAAGAAGACAAAATATAGAATTATTTGTGTATATAGCATCATGGTTTGGGGCAAACAGAATTCTGATATGGACAAAAAGAAAGACACTCAAACCACTTTATCAAATTTAATCATATAAAATTTCAAGCAATACATTATGGATGACTGCAGCCCCTTACAAGTGGATTCATATGAGCAAATGTTATATTAATCAGTTGTTTATTTTGTTTTCATGGAAAAAGGACAATTTAGGTTAGAGAGATAGCAGAGGGCAGTAGTTAAAGATACGGATGTTGGAGGAAGAAACCGTTAGACTGATGATTCATCCTCTATCTATCTATGAGTTCTCTAGTCAACTTACTACAATTTTGTGACACAGTTTCTTCATGAAACTGTGGAGTCATGAGCTTAAATGGAATAATGCACATGTTTAGCATAGTGTCTGACACAGTGAAAGCTCAGTGTTAGTTGTTATTATTATCCTATTATTACTTTTAGAAAAAAATTTAATAACGTGACATTGTAAAACATGTAAAATTAAACCTTAACTTGAATCACTGTAATTGACCTTTGAAGTTTAGATATCTAAAAACAGGCTTTGTTATATTCTCTTTTTGTGAACATTTTCTCTAATTTCCAGATTATGCATTTGCCTGCTCCATGTCTCAGCGTTTAAATATGCTCACATTTCATGATGACTTCCCAATTCTTTTTTGTGCAATAGTAAAAAGTCAAGCTTCATTTTATTTTTTATTTTCTGTGCAGAAGCGATACCTCTAAAATTTCTCTAGCATTCACACAGTGTTCTCTCATATCGCAAGTCTCTCTTAGGAGTTTCCTAACATGTTTTTTCATCTATTTATTAGATATGTAAGTAATTTTTGTGGATGTCATCGTTTTCTTTTTATAGCAAATTTCAGGTTTATCTAAGTTGTATTCTAGTGTGTTGACTTATATTTGGTGGTATTCCATAGTTTTAGGAAGCAGTCAATAAGGCAGATGTAGTTATAAAACTTACATATGATATTGTTTTCACCTTTTCTTCTACTCATTTCATTCATGTGGTATAGCTCTAAAAGGGCCACATCAGGCTATGTGCAATGCTTAAAAATGAAATGCAAAACTTCTTTCATCCCTTGCTACATTAATTCTTTATTCTCTTTGAAAAACAGAATCACCTTTTTTCTCTTGTGTAGTAAGAACATTTCTGTTTTTGCAGAAATCTGTAATGTTTTCTTACCCTTGAAGCTCGTATATGGAAGACCAATAAGAGCAGGTTTTGTTTTGTTTTGTTATTTGTACATTATTCAGTATAAAACTTTTTTTTAATCCACCATCAGCTAGAGTCCCAGAGATCTGAATTATGTGCTAACTACTCTGGTTAATTAGAGTGCTATTTAATTTTTGTAATTCAGCTTGAGCCTGAATAGTGCAAAATCCATTTGACCTATATCTTATAGTCATCTGCTTACCACAAGTCTCAGACCTTTTTAATGATGAACTGCTCTGACTGGTAATCACCTTTGGGCCTCCTATTCCTCTCTTTACAAATTAAAAAGAAGCCAGCAAAAAACATCCTGGTGCAAGGTGCACAGGCAATGCAGTGAGGTTGTAAGAGTAGAAAACTAACAGCAATTCTGAATACTGATGACTAGAAAATGCAGCAGAACCATCTCCAGCCCTCCTCTACTCTTTATGGACATAGAATTAAGAAAAAAAAAAAAAAGACAAGAGGCACATTGAGCTGAGGGGAGAGCAACAGCTCGGACTGCTAAAGATGTAAATGTGGGCTGGGCGCAGTGGCTCACGCCTGTAATCCCAGCACTTGGGAGGCCGAGGTGGGCAGATCACTTGAGGTCAAGAGTTTGAGACCAGCCTGGCCAACACGGTACCCTGTCTCTACTAAAAATACAAAAATTAGCCAGGCATGGTGGCAGGCGCCTGTAATCCAAGCTATTCAGGAGGCTGAGGCACAAGAATCGCTTGAAGCAGAGAGGTGTAAGTTGTAGTGAGCCAAGATCATGCCACTGCACTCCAGCCTGGGCAACAGAGCAAGAGTCCATCTCAAACAAAAAAAGAAAAGAAAACGAAAGAAAGAAAAAATATTTTGTGATTCAGGCAGAGTTGCAAGGGACTTCAGATTGGGACATAAGAAAGGAAGTGGTCTCTGAGAAGATGAGATTAAAACAAAGCTTGTTCCTAAGAACAAGCCCATCACAAAAGCAGGAATGAGCTTGATATATTCAAGGAAAGGAAAGTTGAGGTGATAAGAGCCGAATGGGAGAAGTTAAGATAGAAGTTTATGCAGCCGGATAAATAGGACTTTTAAAGTTGGATAAGCGTTTGGATGTTAAGCAAATTCTTTTATGAAAGCAAATTACGTGTTTGGAATTAAGTTTTAAACAGATAGCTCTGGTTCCTGTGTGGTCAGTGGGTTGTAGAAAGCAAGGGGACACATAGATAGACCAGTTTATAATTTTTTACTTTGGCCCAAGTAAGGATGATGGACCCAGGGTAGGAGCAGTAGAGATAGAGAGCAGAAGCAAGATTTGGGAGATTTGGGAGGTAACATTGACAGTTCTTAGTAATAACCTTAATATGGAGTTGGGAGAGAGAGACAAATCAAGGAAAAATCCTAGGTCTTGGTTCTGGCAGTTAAGTGAATATGGTGCCATTTATAAGATGGAGGAACTCAGAAAAGATCAGGTAAGTAGAGGAAACGTATGGCTAAGATGTTACTACCATGTTGCCTATCACAACATCAATGTGGATATGTCAGATTGGAGGAAAGTGATGTGAACCTGGAGTTTGAAATAAGTTCAACAAAAAAAGATATAAATGTGATACTCAGTGGAAAACTGTTGTTGCTCTAAGTCATGGAATTAGAAGAGTATGTAGATAGAAGTCTCCTTAGGTAAGCAGAGCAGAAGACACCAGGGAGAATGGAAAGGGGGATGCATGTGGCTGGAGGAAAACCAGAATGTGTCATGCACCTCAAGAAAAGGAAGAATTTCAAGAAGCAGGAAGTGCTCCACTGTGAGAAACGCTGCTGATGGCTCAACGAAGGCAATGGATTTGCAGTTCATCTTCTCCCCAAGTTGATGTGGTTTTCCCTTTCAGAGTACATAGAAAACATTACTGGACTGAGAACAAAAGAACCTGATTTCAGAAAGACAAGAGGCATTGAACTTCATTATTATCAACTTCTGTGTTGGTAGTAATGGCCTATTTTCCTTCCAAATCAATCAAGATTTACATCTTTAGTCTATGTTCTAGAGAGGCGGGAAAGAGGGTCTTCAACTTCCCATGACCATAAATACCTTGAATAGAGATCTGCTTATAAAGATGTTTCATTTAAGTACCAGAATCCAACCTACATGTTTGCCCAGAGCGTGATGAATGAGGCTGAAGCTGACAGCTTGAAAATGGAGAACAAAATCAAAGTAGCCCTCAGACCACTGGACAGCAGGAGGAGAGGACTTAGGGAGCACTTGCCTAGAAATTCCTTGGAACAGCACAGTATGAAAAGCTGCTGGGTTTTGCCAATTTCCTATTGCTCAATGAAAGGAGGTTTTATTTATAATTATGGGTGAACTGTTTTTGTCATATTCCTCTACAGGGTCACTGCTTCCAATACTGCACTTATTAATTTGGGAAACATTTTGGAAAATAGCTGAGATTAAGACTGATGGGTTCTATTTTTAACTATATTCCAAAGAAAGAAGCTGAAATAAGCAAGTCAGTGCATCCTTTGGTACATTGACAGGTGGTGAACTGTAGCAAAAAGGAATTAAGCTCTAGGCCAAAATTAAGTCTCATAAAACATCCTAGCTTTATAACCATTTCTATAGCTGTGAAACCTGGTTCTGTTAGCACAAGGATATTTAGTTTCTAAAGAAATTCTATGTGAATGTCTCTGAATTAGGATACCAGTCAGCAAAGAGCTGTAATAACTTGTCAGTTTTTTGTAAAAGCAGTTAGATTTGTCTTTTCCTTTCCCAGGTCTGGGTCTTCATCACCTCATACCTACGTTACAATAGTCTTTGAGCTAGCCTCTTTGCTCTTCTTTCCTATATCTACCCCATTCTGCAAGCTGAGACCAACTGATTCTTTCTAAAACATCACTTGTACTATGTTACTCACTAGTCTCCATTGCTAAAGAATCTACAATGTCTCCCTACTGTCCATTGAATAAATGCCACGCAATTCAACTGGCCCTACCCTATGTATTCAACTTGAAGGTAAATCATTTTAGTCCTGCTGATTTCAGATTTCTCCTCGTCACACAGACATATAAGCTCAGCTTTACCTCTTTTTTTTTTTTTTCCTCTGAGACGAAGTTTTGCTCTGTTGCCCAGGCTGGAGTGCAGTGGCACGTTCTCAGCTCACTGCAACCTCTGCTTCCCGGGTTCAAGCGATTCTCCTGCCTTGGCCTCCTGAGTAGCTGGGATTACAGCCATGCACCACCATGTCCAGTTAATTTTTTGTATTTTTAGTAGAGATGGGGTTTCATCATGTTAGGCTGGTCTTGAATTCCTGACCTCAGGTGATCCACCTGCCTTGGCCTCCCAAAGTACAGGGATTACAGGCATGAGTCACCGCGCCTGGTCAGCTTTACCTCTTATCTGCTCTTTCTGAGTCCAAAATTTTCATTTGTTATGTCTAGCGCAAAAGTCACCTCCTCAATGAATCTTCCAAATAACTCCATACTCCTTCATTTAAATATCTATTAATTCAATGCCTGTATTCAATGTGGCACAGAATACATGGATGTTTCTAACATCCCTGATTTATTGCCTTACAATTGCACTTACCTTTTTTTCCCATGTACAGGTACTGTAGTCCCAATTAAATCATTAGTCCCTTGAGGAAACACATGAATTGTTTCTGTATATTATATGATTGCCTACATCCTAATACAGAGGTGGGCCAATAGCAGGTATTCAATAAATACATGTTGAAGGAAGTGAAAAATTTTCTATGTGGTAGAGTAGAAAGTGCACTGGATTAGGAAATTATAAAGCAGCTTCTGGTATTGACTGCAGCACTTAAAAACTGTGGTGTTCAGCAAATCACTGAATTCCTCTGAGACCAAGTTTGCACATTTGTAAACTAAGAGTAATAATAGTATCTTTCCTATTTCTTTTAAAGTCTTGATGTGAAGGAGGAAGGAAACAAAGCATATAAAAATGCTTTATGTTCAAATAAAGACATTTCTGTATTTGTATATATTTCCACATTCAGCATGAAAACCTATTTTTCTCCGTTGCGGACATATTTTTAAAATAGATTTTTTACTTGGTTGATAGAGTGAACAAGGGTGAAAAATTACTTAAATGACATAAAAAAGTGAATTATGATATGACCAAAAGAAAGGCTGATATGCAGGAGTTCATGGTAACTTTATTTATAATAACTCAAAACTGGAAATAAATCTCTATTAACAGGTTAACTAATAAGCACGTTTTTGGGATATTCATCCAATGAAATAGTACTCAGGAATGGAAAAAAAGAATGAGCTAACAGAAGTGAAATCCAAAAGTATCATGCTAACAAAAAGAAGCCAGACCCAAAAGAATAGGTGTTGTATGCTTCCATTTAGACAAACTCTAGAAAAGGCAAATCTAATCTATGGGGTCAGACAAGCAAATCAGGAGTTGTCTGATACTAAAGTACAAATGGGGATTGGCTGGGATAGGGCAAAAAGAAACTCCTTGGGGTGACTGAAATGTTCCCTATCTTGATTACATGGGTATATATATTTGTCAAAACTCACTTATATATGTTATTTTTATATATATATGATATATATGTATGCATTTTATTGTACATAAATTTTACCTCAATATACATTGTTTTTGAAAACAAACTACATTGATATGTAACTTCACTATAATTCCTGCAGAAATATAAAGCTTGGTATGAGTTTTATATATGGCCTTATTTACAATTGGGAGAAAAAACAGAATTACCTTCCCTGAGGAGGATCACCAAAGATATCAACCAATAAGGTTTCCACTTTGGCAGTAAAGAAAGTAAAGTAAGATGGAATTTGTTCATAGGACTTTGAGATCTAATACATCTGCCAAAATCATATGCATTACTTTCTTCTTATTGATGAATTAAAATCAAAATCCTTTTTTCCCCAAGATTAAAAGAAAAATATCTCATTAAAAACAGTAGTGTTTATTTTAGGCGAGATTTCAACAGTCCATAAAATGGCCAACCCCCGCATTGTAGAATCTACGTTTCTAAACTCTTGGAAAATCAGCAAAAGCTGATAACTGTACAGCTTCTGCACTCTCCAATTATCTCCTTTCAGAGCCAGAACACACAAACACTTTTTTGCATTTAATTAAGTATTGCAATTCCAGATTATCTTTGATTAATGAAGAGCGATACAGCGTATAGCTAGCATTATGTGATTATTTCACAATTGATCTTTAATTATTCCATCTGATAATAATTTCACTAATTTTTCATAATGTTCTCATCTAGATTCTTATAAATGAGCTATAACAATTAATAATTTTCATTAATTTTCCTTGAAAATGATGTGAAGTTTTCGATAGAACTCTTAACCTTCAAAAACTGTTTCAAAAATTTTGATTAAAGGATAAGCTGTACTGTCATATGGAAAAACTGTGTGACTTCTTCAGATATAGCAAATCAGGTAAACATTCAAAAATGTTTCTCTTTTTGTTGAGTTTGGGACTTGCTGCTTGGGTGTACCTAAATCTTCTGCCTCTCCCTCTGCATGTTTAGCTCGGACTTCAGTGTCAGATAAACGTAGGTTTTAAGCCAGCTTGACTACATTATATGTGACTGTGTCCAACTTCGCCCCTTTCAATTATTGTGGCAGTGTTAATAAGTTGGAGGTGAGAGTTCTCATTAGGAAATAGGCGGCATGGTATTGCAGGAGGCCACATAGCTCACGAGAGTACATGCAGCCACCTAGGGAGACTGGATAGACAGAGAAGAGAAGCACCAAGGTCAGAATATTTAGGCACTGTCGGCTGGATGCAGTGGCTCATGCCTGTAATCCCAGCACTTTGGGAGGTCGAGACGGACAGATCACAAGGTCAGGAGTTCAAGACCTGCCTGAACAACAGGATGAAACCACATCTGTACTAAAAATACAAAAATTAGCAAGGCGTGGTGGCGGGTGCCTGTAATCCCAGCTACTCAGGAGTCTGAGGCAGGAGAATTGCTTGAACCGGGGAGGCGGAGGTTGTAGTGAGCGGAGATAGCACCATTGCACTCCAGCTTGGGTAACAGAATGAGACTCCATCTCAAAAAAAAAAGAATATTTAGGCACTTTCTTTCCAGTGAATCATAGCAGAAGACTGCCAGGGATCCTGAGAAGGGGCAGCCCACATGGCTGGAGGAAAACTGGAGGTAGTCATAGGAGCTAGAAGAGAGTCCAAGAAGAAGCTTACGATATGCTAAATACTACTGTAATGACTTAACATTCATTATTCTACTTACACCTCACAGCAGGCCTCTGAGGCAAATATATCATCATCAATATTTTAAAACTGAGGAAAAGAAAGCATCCCAAGGTCATCCAGCTAACGAGGGGCAGAGCCAAGACTTTAACCTGACATGATCAGCTTTAAAACCCATTTTCACAAACACCATGCTCAACGAGCTCCTACGCACATAACGGTCATCCTAGAGCCTGGTGCATAGCATGTATTCGGTAAAAGCAATCTTTCTATGGTGGTACTGGTTATAAACACATCAGGTCCCTTTGGCTGTCATCGGATCGAAGTTGTGCATGCACTAACTGATGCAACCTTAGGCAGAGAACAATGAGGTGACCCCAACACGACTTGACTACAGTGTCTCATCTAGCCTTGGGATTTCTGAAGGCTGTTTGAACTGCTGGAGATCATGAAGGACACAGCAGGACTAATGACTATCGATGAACTTACACCTTCGTGTTGAGTTTCATGCTAATTATATTTAGAGGGCATGACTTCAAAGTTTTTGGAAAATAGATTGCCATTAATTACTGTTTAGAAACTCATAGATTGTCACTAAATACTGTAATTCTTCATGTAAAGTAAAGATGTGCACCATTTCTTAAGTCTGCCCACTGCACCAGACGCTGTGTGGTGTATTCAATTTATACTTCACAACACTGTGAGATAAGCATTATTATCCCCCCATTTCTACCTGAGAAAATTGAGATTTCCAGAGTTTAAGTGAAATGTTAAAGGTCACAAAACTCGTGAATGGCAAACCAGGACTGAAACTCTGAAATTTAATTTCAGAATTAATTCTGTACAGCTTCCCTGGAATAGATTAATTACTTGGGGAGTAATATGTTTGTTTATTGGGCATTGAACATTGTCGTAGATAATTATATCTTTTCCAGTAGTTAATGTAACACTTCAAAGAATCAAATATTAAAACTGTTCATTGCTGGGGAGCAGAACGCTTTCTAAAATTGTTGAATGCCTTTCTGCCTTCTATAGTATAAAACACTAGATAACACAGAATGGTGAACATTTTCTTGATAGTATAAGGTATTCTTTATGTTCATCAGTCATGGTACTATTCACAGGTGTGAGGCCCAGTGGGTTGCAGATTAAATGAATACAGCTCCTATACCAAAAATTTATTTTCTTGAAAAAAGTCTTTTAGTGTTAGCTGGCTTTATTTGGAACATTAGGATCTTTCTTTAAAAATGGAGAAAAGGGGCTGGGCGCAGTGGCTTACACCTGTAATCCCAGCACTTTGGGAGGCTGAGGTGGGCGGATCACGAGGTCAAGAGATGGAGGCCATCCTGGCCAACACGGTGAAACCCCATCTCTACTAAAAATACAAAAAATTAGCCAGGTGTGGTGGCAGGCGCCTGTAATCCCGGCTACTTGGGAGGCTGAGGCAAGAGAATCACTTGAACCTGGGAGGCGGAGGTTGCAGTGAGCCGAGATCGTGCCATTGCACTCCAGCCTGGGCAAAAAGAGTGAACTCCAACTCAAAAAAAAAAAAAAATGGAGAGAAGAATATTTATGTGTCAGACTTCTGGAAAGACATAACAAAGCAAACCATCTACAAATTATATTAGAGAATCAAACCTCAAAATCTCACTCTTTCAAGCAATTTCCTCTTCCTCTGTCTTGTCAACAAGAATCAGAACATAGGATAGTACTCC
Source organism: Macaca fascicularis (assembly GCF_037993035.2). Taxonomy (NCBI): domain Eukaryota; kingdom Metazoa; phylum Chordata; class Mammalia; order Primates; family Cercopithecidae; genus Macaca; species Macaca fascicularis. The sequence goes on along the minus strand of NC_088380.1, from coordinate 173,613,044 downwards.
TACATTAGTAACATAAGGACTAAAATCTTCACCTTGTAAGTCTACATCTACAGGTTTGTTTGACTCACTCACCATGTGTTCACTGATAGGGACGGATCTTGAAGAATACACAATTTCAAGAGAGCTTTAAAGAGAGAGGATACTTTGAACCTCGCATAGTGTTTATAACCAGAAGTTGACAGCATAGAGATGGGATGTACATTCATGGTTTTGACAAAAGACTCTTGAATACTCAAAGAAATTAAGATATAAGAAACATAAACATTTGATCTCTAAAGTTATAATGGAATTGAATAATCTTTCTATATAGTAACTTAAGGTTCTGATTAAGATTCTGGTGCTATTGTAAAGCGATATTAACACCTATTAAGAAAGTTAAAAACAAAAGAGTGCATGGCACCATGTCTGTCCCCACAGGGTAAACTCCATTTTGTCACACAATAGATTAGCTTAACTTTCCTCAGATAAGTCTGCCATTCTGAAGGGATCATTCATTGAATGGACCAAAAGGTCAATGAACTGACCAGGGAAGTATATTCTAACTCATTCTGTCAAATTTTGGCATATTAGAAAGCTGAGGAATAATGATAACTCCCAATTACTTATCATTTTTATGAAAATCTAGGGTGAATGGAAGATTAACTGAGGTTCAATTTGACTAATTTAAAATAAAACATATGGATTTAATCAGCCATTTAAAACTGTTGGAAGTATTGGCTGTGTTTAAAAGTCTTTTCTCTGAACTAACCATAAAATAGTTTTGTGGCTCTGTGAGTTACTGGCTGATTGCTGCCAGTTGTATTAACTTTCTATCATGTGTTATTTAAAAGCACCAAAGTTAACAAGAATACAATGCTCACCTAATTACAGTTGTTCATACATATTTTCCATCCTCTTTTCTTCTCCCGCCCCTCTCTCTTCCTTTCCATCTCTCTTCCCACTTTTGTTTCTCTTTATTTTCTTCCCTCTTTGTCAATTATATGCCAGGTAAGTACACTGCCCAGGTTCGTTCAAAGAGAAAATTAGAATTTCCCTAGAGGTATACGCTAAGATTTTCCTTCAATTTAAACTGCACATTTGGGGATGCATTTTAAACTTCAGCTTTTATGCTACATATTTTCAGTTATAGCTCGTATATTCTACTATAATGTAGTTTAGTTTTCCATTGCAGTAGAATGAATGGCTTCATGTCATTCCCAATTAAGCCCTCCATCATCTGTCCTCTTTAGCATAAAGTAGGATTAGGTGACAATGATGATGCATGCTCTCAGAGGCTACAGCAGAAAACAGGACCTGGCAGGCCAGTTCACCAGATGCCCCAGTGCCTGCCTCCACTGCAGATCTGTCCAATGATGGATGTGCCTTTAATGTGGCATCCAGGTGCCCGGAGGGGTGACAGAGATTTAAGCGGCTTGTTGAAGAGACCTCCTCTCTTCTTTCTCCTTGGAGCTAGCATTCTTCTCTGCACTTCAAACCCGCAAGCTCCTTCGTCTCTCCATGGCTATTTCTGTTATCAGGAGCCTCACTTTTCTATCCCTTGTTAGCCTTCTCCCTTCTTAGAGTTTACCTGCGTCTCCCCTGACTCTCAACTTTCTGGCTGAGCAAGTTGACTTTCATAGCAGCCAAAGGATGCTTCCATGCTTTCCTTTGAGTCGTGTAAGCAACAACATTTTACTTCTAACAGTTGGCTATTAGGACCTCTGACCTATTGACTTGCCCAGTTGGGAAGCTATACCACATAGTGATAATGAGCCCAGGCTATGAATCAGACTAAATCTTGACTCCACCATTTCTAGCAGAATGATTTGGGATACGTTGCTCAAACATCTCTGAGACTCAGGTTTTTTCATCTGAGAGATGGAAAAAATAGCAATAATAGCACCTACCTCATAGGTTAGCCATGATGATTAAATAAAATACCACACATGAAATCATTATTAATACAGCAGTAACTGTGACATGGCAAGCATTCAATCACTCTTAATTTAAAAAGAAAAAAAACTTTTATTGCATGCTGCTGAAGACTTGTTTCTTTTTTTTCTTGATGCAAAAGATAATTTTCAAAAGACAAACATTTGTAGGTTTTGATTTCCTTATGATGCTTGATATCAAACCCTCAGATACTTGGGATGTCTGTTGTAATTTTCACAATGATTTAATAGTATGTGTCATATTTAATCTTTAGTTTTTCCCCAAAAAACAAGGGGTGTGTACATACACATACACACACACACACATACACAAACACACTCTTTCTCTCTCTTGTCTCTCTCATTGCTAAGCAGATGCTACTCTGCTACTTTAAATTAAAATGGGCACATTCACTGGTTGACATACTAAGAAAGAGGTTCTTTTAGATTAATGTTTGGAAGCACAGTCAACTTGAATTCACTTTTTCTTTTCAATGCCATAAAAATTTTATCTGCCACTTATTAACATTGAGAAATTTGATCACAACTTACACTTGGTTTAGATCAATGCTTATTTAAAGCATACAATCTTTTATAAGTGCTAAAAAGGAACTAGGGGCAACGACATACCAAGAAAGAAAGCAGCATGGGGGTAGTTCTGTTAAGAGTGGTTTAAAAGCTTGTATTGTACTACTGCCACGTAAGTAGAGGAAGGCTACTGTCAAACACATTGCTGAAATGAGAATTGTTTAAAATACAAAAAGCAAGACGGCTCCATGTGAGTATCTTAAAGTCCCAAGGTCACTTACAAAGGAGAACCAGGTGGTGAAACACTCGAGAGACAAACATCATAGCCATATCTTGACACTAGTGACCCCCCAAGAGGAGGAATACTAAATATTTTCAAAGATAGATTTTCTTCTGCCTCTGGATTAATGTAAAACTTCAAGAAGTGAAATATGAAGAGCAATTGTTGGTTAGTATAACTTTTTTACCTGATTACTTTTTAGGAGCTTTGCGTCAGAATAACTATTGCATCAAAATAACTCAGATTTTAGGACCCTCAATAAATACCATAAAAACAGAAGCTTCATAATGCTGGGTCCGGCCTCGAGCAGGTTAAAAAAAAAATTCCCCAGGTGTGTCGAATGTGTGTCTCTTTTAAGACTCACTCATCTATTCACATAAATTTTATACATGAGATAAATAAAGGCCCAGAAATCTGGGAGCAAAGGAAAATGAATTAAAATTCTTTGGCTATCTATTTACTACACCGAAAGCCAAAATGGAGTAGTCACTAAAAGCACAGGTTCAAATAACACTGCGAAGAAGTATTCCCCTTGCAGCCTTGGGGAAGTTAATGCTTTTTTCTGCCTTAATTTCCCCATCTAAGCAGGGGATAGCCATATTACTTGACATACAAGGTTATTTTTAAAATTAGCTAAGACCCAAAAAGTCCAAAAACCCTAGCCAAAAGAAAATACTCAATAAACAATAGCTGACTGTATTAGGTGGCAACCCTTGGCTAATATTTTACATATTATTAGGCTGGTGCAAAAGTAAAATTGCAGTTTTTTCCATTACATTCAGTGGCAAAAACTGCAGTTACTTCTACACCAACCTAATACATGCTTAATCACCACATCGACTCTGATTGAGGCTGTATTATCCCTATTTTACAGGTGGACACACAGATTCAGAAATGTTAAATAGCCTAGCAGACTGCAGCCACCAGTGAGCAATGGTACAGGCATCAAACTTATTTTGGAAAAGTCAAAAAACCCAATTCCATGACACACAAGTCCGTTCTCTCTTTGACTTCATGAAAAGTACATTTGGTTTTGAATCTTTTTGGCCATTGAAGAAATTAAAATAAACCAAAGTCTTTAAAAAGTTACAGCATAACTTTTCTCCCCTGCAAACTAGAGTGATCCATTTTATACTTTTGCGTTCTATTTTTAAAGTGATAATGCTGAAATGAGTATATCTAAAAGGACTGCATGCTCTTGGGCACATATAAATGTCCCTGGCATGAATTGCATGTGTAATTGTGGTTGTTTTGGGGAAAAAGAGGAGAGAAAAAAAAAAAAAAACCCACAAGTGCAATATAACTGTTGCCATCTGCCTTTAGGTGAAATTCTGTAAGGTTATTTTGAGCTCCCATTGGACGTTGATTTCGATGTGTACTGAGAAAACTGCCGGACCACCTGCCACCCATCCATACTAGAATTGACCATGGTGGCAGATGAAGCTTCAGAGATTGTCCTTTTCCACCACTGTTACTTGACTGGACCTCCACCATGTTACACCCTTCTTTCCCCTAAACAACTCCAGAGGACAACAGGTCTCCAGGTGCAACAGTGTGAGGATTTTATCATAAGAAAGCAAAGACTAGTAATGCATGAATTTCTTAAATACAAGCTGGAGTCCAAAGGGAGATTTCATCCAATAGAAACAAGCCGCCCATGCAAACCATCTGCAGAATAACCTCACAACAGACCCAGTGGTGATTTCATAGTTGCCAATAAAACAAGCTTAGAAGCCTCCCAAGGAGACAAATGCTTCTGAAAAATATCTTCCACCGCTTAGCATATGGGTCTGCGAATGCTGCCCAAACAAAAGAATAAAGCAAGGTAGGACAGAGCTCTGGCTGAAAAATACTTCTCCTCCATTGTTTTGTGATAATAAAGAGAGGCATTTTTTGTCATTAATTTTTTTCCAAGGGTCAGAGCTCATAGAAAGATGCCCAGTTTTTCTGACCAGTGTTGGGGTTTAGCCATTCTTTCCCCTGCTCAGGGGGAATTAGATCTATGCAAGAAGACGCAGCTCTTGGTATTTCCAACCATTTTAAATTTCAGCAGCTTGATACTTTCTCCTGCTGAAGGAGATAGGAGGCCAATAGAGGAGCTGGCAAAAACATTTGTTTCCACTTAAGTCTGTTTCCATTCTTGCCACTCTGCAACTTCATACCAAAGCAGCTTTCCCTCTCCTTCTTGCATGGGCTATGGGATTGTGAGACCAGAAGGTCTAGTCTGCAGGGCAGAGCAGCATCATACATTACCCTGCCGTGCACCCTGTGGCTGATAGGGTAGAAGAGCTTACTAGCTTGGAAGGGCATTTGATTGGAACCTCCTTGGCCAGAGGAACTGAGAAGAAGGGATGTCTCCTGGCAGAAAGTAACAGTGTCATCACACTCTTCCCCCGCTTCACAACCAGCCTTGCCAAATGCTATCCAATACATTACAATTAACTGGGTCCCTAATAAACTCCAGTGGAAAAAAAGCAGCCATCATGTGGTGAATAATTCAGAATCCACGAAATATTCAAAAGGGAACCCAGACACTCAACCTTAAAAGGACATATTCTACTTAAGTATAATGTCGAAGATTTGCATTAAAAATTCAACAAAATAAACTGTTGTGAAAGGTAAAATCTGCCTGTGTTGCCAGAAGCAGTGGGTTCAGCCAGAGCTGGAACAGTGATATTGCAGAAGATAGGCACTGGGAAAAACGGACCAGGTATTACCACCCCCCAGTGGGTACAGAGTATTTCATCATATGGAGGTTTGTACTAAGAGTCAGGATCAGGGTGGGATCCAGGATCAGGAATACTGTAGATCTGGTCTGCTCAAGTGACTGTATCAATCAATAGATAGGCGGGCAAAGTGATGTAGGGTATATTAGAAATAAGCAGAATTCAGAAGAAGCAGTTCTCACCATTCCTCCCTTTACAGGTGATTGCACTCTGGTTCCCAAGACAAGACATATAAATGTGGGATAATTAGAGAATGAAACAATGTCATATACAATAAGGTGCAAAATTATATTAGACATTAGAAAACTGTCATTGATATTAAAAGTGAAGTAAAAAAACACAGCAGGGTCTATAGTTCTTAAGAAAGGCCCCGGAGAGGTGGAATTTAACTAAAATCTGGAAATTCTGACAGCATTTCATTGAAGTAAAGTTAGAGCAAAGATTTTCAGATAAGAGAAAGCTCATAAGCAACGACATTTAAGTGGAAATGAGGAAATTATGAGCAGGGTAGGGTAAAACAGGCAGATGATAAATATTTGACATACAGAGAGGAGAACGTTGAAAGTTTAGGATAGACTGATTGATCAGACAGTTTTAATAACGTTGTGTAATTTGAACTTTGTCCAGTAGGCTCCCTGAAGCTATTTAATAGTAGTAGTAGTAGTACTATTATTAATAGTTAACTTATTATTATTATGGGGTTGTTTTGTTTTGTTTTGAGACGGAGTCTCACTCTGTCATGCTCAGGCTGGAGTGCAATGGCGTGATCTTGGCTTGCTGCAACCTCTGCCTCCTGGGTTCAAGTGATTCTCCCTTCTTAGTCTCCCACGTAGCTGGCATTACAGGTGCCCATCACTACTCCCAATGAAGTTTTTTAGTAGAGACGAGGTTTCACCATGTTGACCAGGCTGGTCTTGAACTCCCAAGCTCAGGTGATCCACCCACTTCAGCCTCCCAAAGTGCTGGGATTACAGGCGTGAGCCACCGTGCCTGGGCAACTTTTTGTTATTGAGTAATCCTTCAGGAATAGGCACCATCTAAGCATTTTACATGCACTATTTTGTATAACCTTCATGGCAACCTCGTGTGGTAGGAATCACTATTATTCCCATTTTAAGATAAAGTGTTGGCCGGCGCATTGGCTCATGCCTGTAATCTCAACACCTTGGGAGGCGAGGTCGGTGGATCGGGGGTCAGGAGATCAAGACTATCCTAGCCAACATGGTAAACCCCGTCTGTACTAAAAGAGACGGTGGTGCATGCCTATAATCCCAGCTACTGAGGAGGCTGAGGCAGGAAAAGCGTCTGAAGCTGGGAGGCAGAGCTTGCAGTGAGCCGAGATCGCACCACTGCACTCCAGCCTGGGTGACAGTGAGATTCCGTCTCAAAAAAAAAAAAAAAAAAAAAAAAAAAAAAAAGAAAGAAAGAAAGAAAAGAAAAGAAAAAATAAAATGTTAAAAAGTCAAAGAATTTTAGAAAATTCCCCAGGTCCATACAATGGTATTGGAATCAGAGATATCTGACCTCAGAACTTTAGTTCTTCACTCTGGTGCCATAGCTCCTTGAGTAAGAGAGTAAAGAGATGAAATCTAGTCTTTTCCAAATTAGCAGTAATTAATGAGTGATTAGTAGTTGCTGGTGTTCTTATGGTTACATATGAGAGACATAATATCTGATTTCCCAGAACAAAGGTACGTCATAATTCTGGAGCCCCTACTGGATCAAGGTACCATGCTAGTTGTTCTACTTATGGTAACTTATCAAATGTCACATATCCTGCAACAAGTAGATGGTTTTCTCCACCCCTCCCCCCCGTTTCTGTCTCTCTCTCTCTCACACACACACACACACACACTCTTAAACAATTAAACTAAGGTTCAGCGATGCTAAACAATCTATCACCAAGGTCATCTATAGGACAGAGCTAGGATTCATATCCAAATCAATCTCTTTCCTAAACTAGAGGTTGGCAAATTATAGCCTGCAAGCCAAATCTGGCCGACAACCTGTTTTTGCGTGGCCTGTGAAAAGAATGTTTTTTATATTTTTAAAAGATTGAAATGTTTAAATGAGGAATATTTCATGACACATGAAAATTCTATAATTCCAATTACTGTGTCCCTAAATAAAATTGTATTGGAACACCATGCCCATGTGTTTAGGTATTGTCTATGGCTGTTTTCATACTATAACAGCAGAGTTGAGTAGTTGCAACAGAGACTGTCTGGTGTGCAATGCCTAAAATACTTACTGTCTGGCTCTTTCCAGATAAATTTTTTCCAACCCTGTCCTAAATCGTGATCTTTCTACTATGTCACCCTGCTTATCATTGTGTCATGCTATCCCTAAAACATATCCATTGCACAGAATCGAGAAAGCAGGTCAGCTAGGGTACAAGAATATCACAAAAAAGTGAAGAATATTTCCTCATCACTTTATTATTTATTTTTATTTTATTTATTTATTTTGAGACAGAATCGGGCTCTGTCACCCAGGCTGGAGTGCAATGGTGCGATCTCGGCTCACTGAAACCTCTGCCTCCTGAGTTCAAGTGATTCTCCTGCCTCAGCCTCCTGAGTAGCTGGGATTACAGGCCCAGCTATTTTTTTGTATTTTTTTGTAGAAACGGGATTTCACCATGTTAGCCAGGCTGGTCTCGAACTCCTGACCTCAGGTGATCCACCCGCCTCAACCTCCCAAAGTACTGGGATTACAGCCGTGAGCCACTGTGCCTGGCCTTCCCCATCACTTTAAATTTGAGACTTGTAGTAACCAGTAGAAGGCTATTTATTCCCTCCTAGGCTTCAGACCTGAAATGCAAATGCAGAGTGATGGAAAAAAAAAAAATGTGCTATAAGGAGTATTTTAGGAAGATTTCTGGAGAAAAGAAGCAAAGTGGATCAGAAACAAGAAGACCAGTTGGATAATCAGGTGTCGAAGTCTCAAGCTGCTGGAATATTTGTAGAATGATAGTTATTCCCCTAATCTGAGTCTCACAACCAGCTGCTTCTGTAGGAGGATATTTGGGAAAAATAAAAATAAGAAGGCTGGTATTATAATTCAGGTGTTCATTATTACCAGGTTTCAAACAACTGGCCACTTACAAAGATATTTTAACCTGGATATGGCAGCTCTTTAGCTATTCACATTAATCCAGACATCAAGAGGACCATTTTCTGAAATCCTTCAACTTCATGTACTACACCTCTTGTGACAAGTTTGACTAAAAACTATGCACTACAAAACCCTTCATTCAAGCAGTTTATGTCTTGATGTTTGGAGACAATGATAACCTTTGCCAAGATTTCAACCAGCAATGTGGAGACATTGAATACGTTTGTCAGTTTTGTGTCCACTGTGTACCATGGTCTCAAAAAATTAAGGCAGAGACTGGACAAAGTGTATCTCATTGCTGCATGGGGAGCAAAAAGCAAGGTTTTGACATTCAACACACTAATTATCAACCATGAATTATGGAGTGTCAGACTCCAGTCCACAGTCTTTTACAGATAGCAAATCCTAATAACAACAATAACATTTTTAAATAAAGATACTGCTGCTTGGTTTGGATCTGATTCTGAAAAAACTTTTTTTTTTTTTTTTCCTGAGCTAATGTGTCACGTTGTCAAGGTTGTGTCAACCATAAAGGTGATATGTCAAAATGACAATCAGTTTACTATGGTAAAAATAAGTGTATTTTTCCCTAAACTGCAGTTTGCTTAACCTCATTTTAAAAATAAACTGCCCAAAGCAGACAGAAAGAAAACTTGGGCATTATTAGTTGTCCACATTTGAGCGCTGCTATCTAAAAAAGCACACACCAAAAGCTTTTAAGAAGGGGCTGTGCAATGCTTTTTCATTAGGGTCAGTCTGTCAGGTAATTATCCCCTGTGAGTATTTGGACTATAGTCTCTCTTTTTTTTTTTTTCTGTGCTAGAGGAAGCCAAAAGAACTGCTCCATGCCCAACCGCACTTTCTGGTTCTAAGTGAAGTTTTTCTAGTGTCAGCTTATGCCCCAGGTTCTTTGTGGGCTTGAGGGCCTAAATGTTCTTCCACATCAGGTCATCTTTTCATTTCAAGATGCCTATTGAGCAGAGTCAAAAGAGCAGCCTCCATAGAGGTTGACAGGAAGAAGTGAAGGGGATTTGAGAAGAAAGGGACACTGGGGTCTTGCATTTATTTGAAAAGGGCCAGGGATAAAATGCTAGGCATAGTCAAACAAATGCACTGTTACAGGACTTCCTCATCTGGCCCACTTATCCCTGGGCCCAGATTGAAAGAGATTGAAAAGTTATTTATACTAGATTTAGACACAAATTCAATAAGCAATATTTCCTATACATAAGCGGAATAGACTTTCCAAGTTATAGGAATGCTTTGATTAATAAAACAGAATTTTATTTAAAGATGACAATTAACTAATACATTTTTACCATTATGTATTTTATTTTAATAAATAGCAACTATTAAAGTACAGCTACCAGCCTTTGGGGGTCTGAGATGATTTTTGACAATTGCAAAAATTGCTCACACTCAACAACTTTGGGAACCATGTGCCTGAGACTTTAGAAAATTAAATATCCAAAAGATCAGAGAAAAAAATATGTATTATTCTACTGTGAATGATGCACAAAGCAGTGGAATTTGTCTAATAAACTAGTTAGCTTTTATGGTAGATTATTAAACAGATGGTATTAGAAAAGAGATGATCACTGTAAGCCAGCATCAATTTACTATGGACAAACAAATCATTGCTAACAAATCTAATTTCCTTTGACAAAAGGGTTACTAGAATGGCCAATAAAGCACTGTAGAGATCCTATATCTGGATTTCTATAAAAGAGATGACAAGGACAGGCACAGTGGCTCACGCCTGTAATCTCAGCACTTTGGGTGGCTTAGGAGAGCAGATTACCTGAGGTCAGGAGTTCAAGACCAGCCTGGCCAACATGGTGAAACCCCGTCTCTACTGAGAACACAAAAATGAGCCGGACATGGTGGGGGGGCCTGTAGTCCCAGCTACTTGGGAGGCTGAGGCAGGAGAATCACTTGAACCTGGGTGGCGGAGATTGCAGTGAGCTGGGATCGCACCACTGCACTCTAGCCTGGGCAACAGAGAAGACTGTCTCAAAAAAAAAAAAAAAAGAAAAGAAAAGAAAAAAAAAGAAAGAAAAGAAAAAAATGGAGAGAGAGAGAGAGATGACAAAGACACCAGTGATATTCTGGTCACCAAAAGGAAAATGTGGACTAAGTAACATGGCATATCAGTTGGGACACTTTTGGCAAATGACAGAAACCTAGTGCTAACTGTCTGAAGCAGAAGAGTTCTTCTTCTGGTTCATGTAACAGAAAAGTCTAGACCTGGCTTTGACTCTAGAATAGCTGGATCTAAAACTTTAGAAGGTGCATTGAGGATCTGGGTTTTTTCTCTTTCTCTTTATCTCTTTGCTCTACTTTGGCCTCTGTCACTTGCAGGCTTAGTGTGGTGACTCTTAACAATTCTAATCTTACTTCTTCCCAGTTTCAATTCCAGTAACAAAGGCTCTCTTCCCAGCACTTCTACAAAGGTCAGGAATTTGAACTCAATAGACTGGCTTATATTATATTTCCAATCTTTTAGCCAGTGGGAGTCGGTATTCTCACTGACCAAGTTTGATTACATGACAGCCTGGGAACCAGGGATAAACTCAGCCCTCAAAATCATACAGAGTGAGAATGCAGAACAGTGGTTCCTCAAGAAAAATATATGGCCAGAGGAAGAAGAAATAGATGTTGGATAGCAAAAACAACAAAAGTCTGCTACATATAGTTAAGTATATGAATCAGTATATCAACTTGAACATGTGTTTGATACACACATTGCAGTCCTACCTTTGGTACTTTCCTGAAGTCACTGAAATAATGTTTATCACATTTTTCACTGACACAAAAGTTTACTAAGTGTTTCAACTGTCTTAATTATGACTCAAAAATGACTTTGACATGTTAGACATTTAGGGCCATAACCAAGATGATGGAATTTTACATGCATATCTATGAGGTTTTGTATTGATGCTCAAAAATTAATTATAAAAGCAGAGAAGAAAGTTAGTATGACAGTAGTTCATTCGAAAAAGACCCAGAGGTTTGAGTTAACCACATGGTCAATATGAACTTGTGAAAGCAATCTTTAGGTTGCAGTATCAAAAATGTAGTATTCAGCTCAAGGTCAATAATAGCTTCTTTATTTTCTGTGCAAGTCTGATCAGATAAAGAATTTTATGTAGCATTCTGGATATTCTATTTGATTTGGGGTAATGTCCTTTTTCACACTTAACACAATTTATAATGGTGTATTTGTGTTGTTCTTTGATACATATTTACCTTGCCCCTCTTGAATATAAATTTCTTGAGGCCAGAGTTCATTGTGTGTGTGTGTGTGTGTGTGTGTGTGTGTGTGTGTGTGTATTTCCACTGGATCACTATACAGTAGCATTGATAAATATGATTTATAGAACAAAATAAAAGAAAACTTAAAAGTGCGCTGGACCAGGCATGGTGGCTCATTCCTGTAACCCCAACACTTTGGGAGGCTGAAGTGGGCTGATGGCTTGAGCTCAGGAGTTTGAGACCAGCCTGGGAAACGTGGCAAGACCCCCGTCTCTACAAAAAAATACAAAAATTAGAAGGACTTGGTGGTGCCCACCTGTGGCCCCAGCTACTCAAGAGGCTGAGGTGGGAGGATTGCTTGAGCACAGGAGGCTGAGGCTGCAGTGAGCCAAGATCATGCCAGTGCACTCCAGCCTGGGTGACAAAGCAAGACCCTGTCACAAAACAAAACAAAATAAAACAAAATAAAGCAGTGTTCTGAAGAAGACAAGATAAAGAAGGGAGGTAATCTAAGAGCTCTTTTATGAGAAGAATAGATGAAGGAACATACATGCTTAGCTTAGCAAAGGAAGATATTAAAATAATGTGATGTCTGTCTTCAAATTTTTGAAAGACCAGTAGAATGAGCAAGTAGTGCCCATAGAATAGTGCCGTCTCTTTTTTATTAACCATTCAAACTGAACTTAGGTGAACCACTCTAAATAATATTGTACAAGGGGTTTCAATTGGGTGGGAGGAGAGATGACTAGCTTGCACAGTTCCTTGCAATTTTGATGGAATAAGGTTTGTAGAATAATGTTCTACAAACATTCCAAGCTCTTGGGAAACTTATTGAATGCCTTGGCCAGTCGTGTCAAATTAGTAACATTCTGGAAATAGTGTTGTACTGAGCCATGGGTCCTAGTCCATTTGTTGCTGCTATGACAGAATAACTGAGACTAGGTAGTTTATAGGGAACTGAGATCTATTTCTTACAGTTCTAGTGGCTGGGATATGCAAGGTTGCGGGGCCCACATCTGGCAAGGACTTTCTTGCTACATTATCCATGGTGAAAAAGCAAGAAAGCATAAATGCTAGAAAGAGTGAGACTGAACTTGCAGGCTCAAGTCCTTTTATGATGCCTTTCTGGCATTAGTTCATTCATGAACACTGGGCCCTCATGATCTAAGCACCTCCTATTTGGCCCCACCTTCCAACATTGTTGCATTGGAAATTAAGTTTCTAACACATACTTTTGGGGACACATTCAAACTATAACATTATGCAAAAGTCAAAAACTCATATCTGACTATGCTGAAGGCTAAAATTGATGGTTTGCCCAAATGAGATGCAACAGAATCTCATTCTCTTAAATACATAGGAGTGAGGCAACCACCACTTGGGCACATGTGGGAAAGAAGCATCAGGCTTCAAGTCAAGTTTCTCCATCGTTTTTCCTCTTCTCCCCTCTTCCTTCCCAAGAATAGAGTTTAAAACACTTTTCGAAATAAGCGACCCATTGTCTGGCATTTGGATAACTTTTGTGTATCTGTATATATTTGGAATTTTGTGTGGCTTAAAGTACTTGTTTATATAACTTGTTTTATATTTGCATATAGACTAAAGCATATATAAATATATATGTAAATGTTAAATTATTTATGTTGAGGACAGAAACTAGGCTTTGTATGTTGTATATATTCTAAAGGAGATGGCTGTGATCTTCCATTCAAATACCTCTCCCATCTAAAGGGCTATTCCCTCTCTTCTTTAAAAATCTAGATTACATCCACCCTACTCAAGTCACAACCTACCCTATTTAGAATTTTTATCCAGTTTTACTGTCTTATATTATTAAATTTTGACTATATAAATCCAATTCTCTGGGTAGTATTATGTACCCAACACTGTGCCATAAATGTTGCAACTCGATGGTAGAAATTCCAATTTGACTGTAAGCAATGAGAGGCCGCCAGGGTGCTGTCTTCCTGTATAAAGCCATAAAAAGCCCCACACATTCCTGGGCACATAAAGGTTGTTTAATAATTAAAATCATTTGAGACTAGCCTGGCCAACTTGGTGAAATCCGGTCTCTACTAAAAATACAAAATTTGGCCAGGCGTGGTAGTGCATGCCTGTAATCCCATCTACTTGGGAGGCTGAGGCAGGAGAATTGCTAGAACCCAGGAGGCGGAGGTTGCAGTGAGCCAAGATTGCACCATTGCACTCCAGCCTGGGCAACAGAGCCAGACTCTGTCTCAAAAATAATAATCATAATAAAATAATAATAATTAAAATCAAAGCTAGGCTTTTTTGGAGAAAAGGATCCTCTTCTCCTGGTACTTTCCATCATTTCTTCAAATGCATCTGTGGAAAACCCTGTGCTTAGATTCTTTTAAAAGTGTTTTTACAAAGAAATTCATCTATAATCAAAGCAGCAATAATGAGTCAACCTAAGAAACATGATAATTTCTCCTAAGGGTTAAATTGTTTCAAATCAGGAGTCAAAATTATATTTATACTAATGACAACCTTAAAAATGTAACACAGCATTCAATTTTTGCATTAAAATTACACATTTTAAATACCAAAAGCTTGATGTGAATTTTATACTCTGTTTATGTTAAACCAAAAAAGTGAACTTAAAAGTAATCATGTAAATTGAATGATAATAAGAGTTCTTTTATATTTTTAGACTACTTCAAATGAATAATTTAAAAGGCATCAAGCAAAATATTTTATTAACATAAAGTTAATGGTATATTTTTATAGTACCTGATTTTCAAAAATTTGCTCTAAGACATTATCATAATCAGCTCATGTCAGTTGTGTGCCATTTTACATACACTATTTTTGAATAAAGTTAATGCACTCATTGGCACAGAAGCTCAGTTTAAATCTTATTCCTGAACTATCACTGTTGGCCTTATTAACATACTTTTAATTTGCCAATTTCCACGTAAATCTGAAATGAAGATGGCTTTACTCTTTGAAATGTAATATCTATCAGCAGTGTTTTTGATATAAAAATGTCATATAAAAATTTGGTTGTTTTTGGTAAACTGGGATGAAAATCCTAAGAATCAGCGGGCTACCCACCATGAAATGGAGCAGAAGGTATTTTTACTCAGAAATTGCATCACAATACAAATAAAACTTTATAGCAGTGACTCTCCTGTAAATTAGATATGTATTCCTTTTCCATGAATGTGGCTTTTCTCAATATATTGGCTTTGATTGTAACATAAATCTATAAATCACATGTGCAAAAGAAAATTGGCTTATTCTCAAATACGAATTTTCATATATAGTAATATTATAGCAGAAGATATTTTTGATTAAAAGTCAGGCGATTATTTGTAATTTCTCTCATATATTAAAAATAATGGAATAAATAGCCATTGACACTATAATTTGTCCTGCCCTTTTATATGACATGAGGCCTATAATACTATAATTTTACTAATATTACAGTAAATAAAAAACACTTAACTTACAAAATTAATGTGAAATTTGACTTATGATATCAGCCCCTTTCTCTTTAGTTGGTTCTGCAAGTTTCACCATCAAACAATCCATTTCCTATGTATTTCTCATTACAAATGCCAGAATCTACGGAAATCCAACTGCATGAGCATCAAGCCCATTTTCTTGAGTACACAGGGAAAAAAAATACTGTCCTGTTGCAGAATTCTAAACATTCTTAGCATCAATTGTTACCTCATTGTGTGTGTGTGTGTCTGTGTGTCTGTGTGTATGCTTTATCTTTCGTTCTTCTACCCAGAATGCCAGAATAAGAGTCATATTCCATCCTTGATTAGGCACAAGTCTCAGTGGTGTTTTGCACTTAAATCAAAGACCCAGAATAGTCCTTTAGAAGTCTTTAAATAAATAAATGGATGTAGGAAAAGATGTATTTTCTTATTTCTCCTGAGAATTGTCTTCAACTCCCATTGGTTGTCCATGAACAAAGAACATTTTTCCTATTTCTCTTGATGTTTTTAACTTTCTGTTTTCTTAGCATCTAGGGGTTTTTTTCCTCCAGTGTATGTGTTTTAGTCTAATAGAGCTTTTGAGTGCCCAGGTACCGCTGTGATAAGTGCCACAGAAATACTTATGTAGAAAGATAGATTACTCTGAACTGGCTTCCATTCTCTTTTTTCCAAACAAAACTTCCAGTGATAGGAAAAAAAAATGCCACTAGTTTATAAAAATCAATGGTGTTTTTGTCTGCATAAGGAGTATGGGATTATGTCAAAAGAAATGATATAATCAATATTGGATTCCTAGAAAATGGAGCCTTCTCCTTAGAAGAAAAACAGTTTTAAAAAATGCCTCAGAAGCATGGCATGTCTTTGAGAATGTCACCCACCTACCCTGTAAGTGATTGGGTTTCCTTTTCTCTAGCTTTGGTGCTAAATTTACGAGAAATTAAAAGTGAGTAAATTTCTCAAGCACCATAAAATTAAAAAACAGAAAGCAGTAAACTAAGCACAGTAATAGAACCAGTGGATGAGTGACTGCAGACTCAGAACTCTAGAAACAAACTTGGCATGTTTAATTACCCTTATAAAAGGACTTGGAACTTTGATAATATAGTATGTAAAATTGTTGCAACATTGGAGAATAGCTTGAATTAAAAATTCCAATTGATGGTGCGTCAAAATAAAATCTAAGAAGACGATGAGGGTGAATGTGGTGTCCTGGGAGTTTCCCTTCAGTACTTCAGTGTGTTTGTAATCACCCAGTAAACATTTGAAGCCCCAACATGTCCAAATGATTAATTTAAAAAAGAAACAAAGCAAGAGGAATTTGGTATGTGCAGTCCAGTGGCGTACTTCAAAGATTCCATGAGAAGAGAGTACTTTGTGATGGAAATACTTTTCCGTTGGGCTTTCCCATTGCCACTCGATATTCAAGATGCTTTTCCCATATTTTCCCTGGCACAGTACAGCCTTTTCCTCTAAAGAAGCCACACAATTCTTGGAAATAAAAGAGGAAGATGATACAAATCATTACAGAGTCAGTTTTACAGAAACTGTATCACCTTGGGGAGCAAACACTATATCAATGCTGGGGTGATACACATGGTGGTACGTTGCTTTGCATAATGTTAATTTGCTCTGAATTCGAAGAGGAGCATTTTAATTAATTTCATGTTCTATTTTGCTCATTCCTGTCAACCATAGCCTATTTATGAAACTATTTAAAAGCCAGCTTATCCTAGGAAGATTTCTAGTCTTCCCAATTGGATTTTAACTTGACCCTGAGCCCCAAACTTACCTCCAAAACTCACGAAGTGTGTTTCTTTGTCACTTCAATATTATTCTGATGTATTCAGATCTTGTAAGAGTTGTTTATTACCTACCCTGTCTCCACTGCTAGATTGTGAGCCTTTAAGAGCTGGAATCTTCTTCCCCTACAAGCCCTGTCACTCTTAACACCCTGCTACTCTCATTGGGTCTGTGCATCAATGATTATTTTCATGACTGTGGGATTGGCAGATACTCTCCTTCTTTCTGAGCTGTATTTTCCTGTCTTGTTCACCTGGAAGTCCCAATTACCTTCGCTGGAATTTTGCCACAGTCCTACTCCACCCCGGCCAAGTAGGATAAATGGTGTCATTGCTTGTGCTGTGCCAGCACTCTGCAGGCACCTTCTATTCAGCACACAACACACAATAGTCTAAATTGCCTTCTCTCCTCCATTCCTTGAGTGTGCTGTTTTCTTTGTCTTTATGACCCAAGGATTTAACAAAGTTTTTGGCATAAGGATAGATATTTGGTAAATGTTTCTCAGTTGCCTTTGCGTCTTACTCATTACCTCACACAATTCCTTGTTCTGAACAAGTACTGAATAACATTGGCTAGAGAAAATGCTATGTTTTCCTAAAATTATCTTCTCAGTTGTAGAATCAACAAGGGAGAATAAACATATTGGGTTGTGTGTCCAGTTTCTAACAATCTTCCTTTTTCTGAGCAGCCATTTTTTAAATTTATTAAAAAACAAAAACAAAAAACGGGATACATGTTACAGAACGTGCACATTTGTTACATAGGTATATGTGTGTTGTGGTGGTTTGCCACATCTATTTATCTATCCTCTAAGTTCTCTCCCATCACCCCCCACCCCAACAGGCCCTGGTGTGTGTTGTTCCCCTTTCTGTGTCCACGTGTTCTCAATGTTCAGCTCCCACTTACTAGTGAGAACATACAGTGTTTGGTTTTCTGTTCTTGTGTTAGCTTCCTGAGAATTATGGCTTCCAGCTTCCTCCATGTCCCTGCAAAGGACATGATCTCTGAGCAGCCACTTTATGTCAAGCATGACCCACCCTTCAACATGTATGATGGATAGGTCCAGGGCAAGGCATCTGACCCAAGCTAGAACAGTGAAAATTTCTCTGCCAAAATTAAGGATGCCAGAAGAGATTGAGAGAGAGAAAGAAAGAGAGAGAGAGAAGTTTCTATTGAGATTCTACCTTTGGGTGGCTTTACTTGTAGCAAGGAACCTTCAGATCTGACAGTTCCTGTGAAAGTGTCAATTGTATTCAGTTGTACAGAGGGAAAACCCTAGGGAAGATAGCCTGGAGAGATATTTTCAGAGAAGCAGAAAGCAAATGTGAAGGGCAAAAGTCTAGACAATCTTCCTGCTCTTGGTTCTGGATCTGTTTTACTGAACTGGCAGCACTGCTCTCCTTGAGTTTCGTGACATCCCTGTATCCTTATAATAAGCTCTCCCTGTTCTATATAGATCAGTTTAGTTTGCTACCTATGATAAAAAATATTCCTGATTGTTTCAGGGGAAAATATATTTAGGTATATAAAATGTCTTAGGAGATATGATTGTCAGCAATGATCTTTTTTACTCTTCTCCTTGTCTTTTTCAGTTGTTTATAGCTGCTGTAACAAATGACCACAAACCTAGTGTCTTAAAACCTCACTGATTTATTATCTTACAGTTGTGGAGGTCAAAAGTATGACATATATCTCAATGGGGTAACATCATGATATCAGCAGAGTAGCTGATATAACGGTATTTCCATTCTGGAGAGTCTAGGGAAAAATCAGTTTCCCTTCTTTTTCTAGCTCCTAGAAGCTGCCCACATTCCTTGGTCCATTTTCCCCCTCCTCTATCTTCAAAAATAGCAACAGTAGGTTGAGTCTTTACATTGCATCACTGACTTCCTCTTCTACCTCTTTCTTTCATTTTTAAGGACCCCATAACCCAGAATAATATTTTTATCTCAAAGTGCTTATCTTAAGCACATCTGCAGAGATCCCTTTGTTAGGTAAACTAACATATTCACAAGTTCTTGAGAATAGATATGGACATCTTTGGAAGGGATGGGTGGGCATTATCTACCAGCCACTTTCTCTCTTAACTCCCAAAACATAAACTATATTACTGGTTTTATTGTATATCCCAATCCTCTTCCTCAACTCCCCCCAACACACACGTGCACACACAATAGACAGGAGCCTGAAATTTATTTGTTTTATTTATTATTTTTTCCCAGTGCCTACCACAAAGCCTGACACAGTGTAGGTGTTCAATAACTATCAAATAAACATTGAATGTAATCAGTGCCTCCATAAACCCTGCTACTTTTTCTATCTTTTATTAGGAAAGAGTTCAAGCAACAGCACATCCATATACTATTTCTTCTATTTACAGTCTAATCTTGTTAGAGGCTTGTAATGTTTACATGCATAGGCTTTGGGTCAATCAGACCTGGGTTTGACTTTCTCCTTGGAATCACTATTTCCTGGAAAGAGATAGCAAATGAAAAAACAAACAAAAAAACCACTAAGCATAGTTTACCATGTGCCAAACATTTTTCTAAGAACTTTACATGCATGTTCTCATTTTATTATCACAAAGGGAAAGTATATCTGCCCAGTTAAATCATGGAATCACGGGAGGTGAATTAGTATGTTAGCAGGGTTTTCTGTCTGTTCTGTAGTAAGAATAACGTCTGATTCCAAATGTGCTCATGTACTAGTCCCCAGAGATGTTTGTGTCTTAATCCTTGGAAACTGTGAATATATTAGGTTACATGGCAAAGAGGAATTAAGGTGCAATTAAGGTTGCTAATCAGCTAACCTTAAAATAGGGAGAGTATCTTAGGTCATGCAGGTGGCCCCAAAGTAATCATAAAGGTGCTTAAAGTTGGAGGAGGGCAGAAGAAGAGAGAATCAGAGGAAGATGTTATTATGAATAAATGATCATAACAATGCAGCACTGCTGGCTTTGAAGATGAAGAAAGGGGGTCATGAGCTGAAAAATGTCGGCAGCCTCTAGAACATGGAAAAAGAAAGGCAATGAATTCATCCTTAGAGCCTCCAGAATGGAATACAGCCTTGAAGACACCTTGGTTTTAACCCAGTAAGACCCATGTTGAGACTTCTGACAATTCTTACTTCTACAAAACTGTAAGGCAATAAATGTGCTGTTTTCATCTACTATGTTCATGGCAATTTATTATGGCAGCAAATAAAAAACTGATACTGAGTCATTTTTTATTAAAACTTAAACATATTTCACTACATCATCCACCTTTAAAAAATTGACTCCTTTCATATTCTCATTTTAAGTGAAATTAAACTTTCTCAAATATAATTTTGTTTGGAACGATCATTGCTGGACTCTCTTTCTCTCATTTCTCTTGTTTCACAAGACAAATAAGAGCAGCATGCACTTTTCTTAAGTGTACTGCCAGTCTTTCCCCTAAGAATTAAAAATCCGTTATCTATTTAACAACTTAGCCTGACAGCCTCTAAAAGAATGTTAATATACAACAGCTCCAATTCCCTTCCTGTTCAGGAACCAACACCAAGGTCTCCATCTGGAATCAGAACCTAAACTACAGTGCAGGAGACATGGGGGAAGGGGCATCTAGGTTGTTGACTTGAGGGAGATAAGCTACTCACAGGTCCCCAGCTCATCAGGTCTCTTTCCTAGTAGCAACAATTGCTTGAAAATCAGGTAAAATGGCTGTCTTCTACATACTTAAAATCTCTGTCTACGAATAGTAATGTTTGGCTATTTCATTCATCATTCATCTTCCTTTTTTTTTTTTTTTTTTCTTTTTTGAGACAGAGTCTTGCTCTGCTCTGTCGACCATGCTGGAGTGCTGGGGTGCAGTGGCGCTATCTCCACTCACTGCAAGCTCTGCCTCCTGGGTTCAAGCCATTCTTCTGCCTCAGCCTCCTGAGTAGCTGGGACTACAGGCACCCGCCACGCCTGGCTATGGTTTTTTTTTTTTTTTTTTGGTTTTTTGTTGTTGTTGTTGTTGTTGTTGTATTTTTGGTAGAGACGTGTTTCACTGTGTTAGCCAGGATGGTCTTGATATCCTGACCTCGTGATCCGCCCACCTTGGCCTCCCAAAGTGCTGAGATTACAGGCATGAACCACCACGCCTGGCTCATTCATCTTCCTTATTTCCCTCAACCTGCTGTCTCTCTTTTTCTGTCATTGACTTCTGCCTTTTCGCAGTCCAGGTTTGAATATCCGAATCCAAGTGATAGGAAAGGACAGCCAAGTCTGAAGGCACACTGATATTTCAGGACCATGGACAGCAGCATAGTTTGCCCAGGGAAAGTACAAATGGTGTACCATTATTTTAAAAGTTATTTTATTTTAAAAATCATTTCTAAATTTGTATATTTTCTTCAAGCCTCTTTCTTAACACATGCCTTGCTCTCCAAAGCCAACCTTCTCTGGCTTCAAATACCCCATCACTAATTGATCAATTGTTCAAAGTCATTTGGTGGGGGCATGGTGGCTCACGCCTGTAATTCCAGGACTTTGGGAGGTCAAGGTGGGCAGATCACGTGGGCAGGAGATTGAGACCATCCTGGTCAACATGGTGAAACCCCACCTCTACTGAAAATACAAAAATTATCTGGACGTGGTGGCATGCACCTGTCTTCCCAGCTACTCAGGAGGCTGAGGCAGGATAATCGCTTGAACACGGGAGGCAGAGGCTGCAGTGAGCCGAGATCGCGCCACTGCACTCCAGCCTGGCGACAGAGAGAGACTCCATAATAAATAAATATAAATAAAAAATCATTGGCACCACAGATTATTTATTTATCCCTTGATATTTTTATTTGTCTCCTTCTCAGGATCACTTCCTGATTTCCTCTTTCTGATTCTTTTCACTGTTTGATCCTCAAATAATTGCAGGGAATATATTTAGACTTCAAGTTCATGTTACTCAGTCTCAGTTGAATCCCACTGAGTAATTTATAACATTAGGTTAAACCATATGAAACTTTCACATAACAAAATGTTTTAAAAATACGGATATGGAAGGAAAAAGGTCAAATTATAAGCAATTTTATAAGATTTTACCCAACTAATTTTTTATTACAAATAATATTTTCAGTAGAGTTTTGAAAATCTTTTCAACACTCTCAAATTATCAACTCCTCTTTGAATAAATTATTTTATTTCTATTTCACTGGATAGTTTAGGTGCTCACAAGAAAGAAGCGTACTCTATTTTTATTCTTTAGAATTTGTCTATTTTTTCCTGATGTCTACTTTTTCACTGATTTCAGAAATTCCACCAGCTTCAAATCTAATAACAACCACCACATTTTTTATACTCAAGCCCTAAAATCACATCTGAAATGTTGTTTCTTAATTATCCTTCATATTCACATTCACCGCTTGAGCATGTCCCTGTTTTTTTGCCTTTGCATCTATTCAGATTTTCCTTTCTTAGCTGAAACTGCCCTTAACAATGCAACTGCTTACTGAGTATCAGCCAACTTAAGAAAAAAAAAAAAGAAAGAAAGGATATTCTACATTCTCTACCTTTACTTTTCTTAACCCCACCTAATACAGTTTCAGCTCTCACAGCTCAAAGTTCACTGAAGATTCTTTAATTGACAGATTTGGGGATGGTGGTAGATGTGGGGTTCATCAATTAAATATGCCTGGTCAATATTTATACTATATTATTTCCTTGTAGCTTTACTTTGCATATTAAAGGCTCTGAAAAAGCCTTTCAGTTAACAAATATGTTTAACTGTTCAACCCAATGTTTCTAAACTGATTTGACCTCACAACATCCTGTTGAACACACAGGAAAATGTCATCATAACACACAGAAACATTTTCTTCAGAGTCTGACAAACCTATTTAGATCCGGAGTTTGCTACTTATTAGCTCTGTGGGCAAACTACTTAGCCTCTCTGATCTTCTACTTCTTCAGAAATAGTAACAACTACTTTGAAGCCATCTCCTAAGGATTAAAGAGAGTATAAATAAAATACATCACATGGTATCTATCACACAGTAACTGCATCATAAATGTTGGTGTCAACAAGGTCATTATTATTGTATGAAAATTACACATGTCTCTTACATAGGTGACATTACAGGATTTTTGTAGTCTCTGTGACTCAGATATTTTTGATAGACTGTCTTGTACATTGTTTTACTCAATACAGGGTCGAATGTATGACGTGTATATTAGAGGGATGAGATACAGGATACAGTATATGGAATAATTATTTAAATCATTCTCCATTGTTGTGTCATGTAATGACCCAATCTCAGTTGAAGAGGTAATATTTCTCTACAAATAAATGAAAACTCAGACTTTGCCTGTGTCTAAAAACCGCAAAAGATTTTTCAGAGGAAGAATTCCCACAGTAAAATAGATGGGTTATAAGCACTTTGGAAAACAACTAGGAAATTAAAAGGTATTCTTTTCATCATTAACTGCTGTTTTCAAAATAGTTACTTGAATGAATTCATTTCCCTCTCCTTTATAATATGCTACTATGTTTGGTATTCTTATTAAATCACTATGCGTCCATGACCACAGAATGATGGAGTTTCTAATATACTTTCCAACGACACTTAAGACATTTCAAAAGGTTGCCATGTAATTGTTCTGACAGTGCAGTGATGCACACATCTTCAATGCAAACAGAAGTTCTAGGACCTCTTTGGTTTTTGTGTTGATTTGGCTGAGAGAACCTCTATGGTTTAGTTACTTAGGATATAAATTAAAGCCAGAAAATCAGTGACACATTCTGTATAATAAAAGAACAAATTTGTTTTAGAAGCAACCAAATCAAATAAATAAGCTAATAGAAAGCATAATTTACTTTACATCATCAATATCAAAGTTTGAATCCAAAGGGTCCACTTTGTTTAAGCAAAAATGGTCAAACCAGTTTTTCTGAAAATAACTTCGAAAAGTAATTTACACCAGTATATCATTTTTCAATGTGGTTGTAAATTAGCCTCATTATCTTTTTTTTTTTTTTAATATACTGTATTGAGGGGGTTTACACAGGCTGATTTACACCCAACAAGTTGGTCATGATGACAGCCCAACCAACTTCCCCCTCTCACTAAAACCATTTCACCAACAATATCCAGCTCAAGGAAACCACTGCCTGTGTCAGAGCAAGACTGACTCAAAATTGATTTTACACTTGTTGTTTTTTCTGCTTGGAATGTTCTTTTGTCTCACTATAATGTTTTAAATAAAGCTAAGGTTTAGGTTGCAATTCTGGGCCTAACATTTATAAACTCTGATCTTGAGCAAATGATTTAATCTCTATGTATTTCTGACTTTTGTACTGCAAAGCTTGTTAATAATACTATCCACCTCTGAGAAAGATTCTGAGGATTAAATTAGTTGGTTATGTGATGCACTTAGAGCAATATCTGCACTAATATGTGTCCGTTTCTATCACCATGATCACCAACACCATCACCATCACCACCATCTTCACAAGGTTAGCCCCTTCACATCTTGCAGGTCTGGGTTTGAATATTCCCTCATCAGAGAGTCCGGCACTGGCCAACCTATCTAAAATAATTCCCCAGTCATTTTCTTCCTATCACTAACCCTCTCCAAAGCATCTTATTTATTTTCATTTTTTCCTTCTACTTCCTTCATAGAGTAGGGTCTTCTGCTTTGCTTAATGTTACATCCCCAGGGCATAATGGATGACCTTGCATATAGTATATGCTCAATAAATATTGAGCTGGTGCTCCACGGTATGGTTGGTTTAAAGAACTCTACCTGATAATGTCAAAATCAGTAGAAATGGCTCTTTCCAAGACTTACTCTAAATACTATATATGTACTGGGCATACTGGATGAGTGAAGGGAAATCTCAGTGGGGCATTAACACGAAATCAAGATGTGGCATACTGGATTTCAGGAAGCCTAAGCTTTCAAGTCACAGGAAATTTCCATGTGTACCATACAATAAATCCTCATTTAATTAATTTGGCCTGATTGGGTCTTTATTCCTATCAAATATGCTTAAATAACACAACTGTAAGTTCTTTGTTCCAGAACTCTATTTCAACTCAGACTAAATTATTGTACGCTGAGATAAAATAAAATAAAATGAAATGAAATGCATGCTATGTTCTATTCACTCAAACATGAAAGTTAATTTAGAAAATTGGAAATTTGCAACCAGCATGGATAATCAACTGAAAATGGAAGAGGAGTCAATACTTTTCCATGGTCTCATGGGATCTTATATTTGTTGGTTAATTAAAATGACCTGAAATGTTGAACTTTCTTTCTCTAGAGGATATTCTAAAAATTCCTATATTTCCCACAGGAATAGCCATATTGTTTCACTCTCATTTTTTGATAGGGAAATAAGGACACAAGCAAGCCAATTAGCATTTCTGGATTCAGAGTCATTAGAATTTTAGAGTGGACCTGGCCTCCCACCAACTTTATTTTAAAGGTGAAGAAGATGAGACCAGAGAGAAAAATGCCTTGCTCAAATTTATGCACAATTAATTTAGGTCTTTTTCCTGTAATACGTGGTGCTTTTCCCAGTACAAGATCAAAATGTAAGCTTATGTTAGGGTTCAGCTCAAAGTCATTAACCTAAAATGTTACACCAGTTGGTCAAAACAATAACCAGCAATGGTTGTAATGACCAGTAATTGGGCATTTATTTGGTCCAAGCACTGCCATTAATACTTTGTGTATATTAAACTCAGGGCACCCTGATGGAGTTGTTATCATTATTACCATTTTGCAGATCGGGAAAGAAAGGCCTAGAGGGGTTGCCTTGCCTGGAATCACTCAGCTAAAAATTCTTGAATAGGTGTTTGTTTAACTCCCAATCTGACTGCAAACAAATCCATACTTCTAACCATGAGGCAAACTATTGCCCCAGCAGCCAATTCTGGCTCATCATCTGTTTCTGTATGTTCTAGATAGAGTTAAGAATAGTTTTTACATTTTAAGTGGTTCAAAAAAGAAACAAGAAAAACATTTCATGACATATGAGAATTATATAAAATTTAAATTTCTGCCTCTGTAAATAAAGTTTTATCGAAACACAGCCACACTCATTTATATACATATTGTCTGTGGTTGCTTTCACACTTCCATAGCAGTGCTGAGTAGTTACAACAGAGACCACTTAGACTGCAAAGTCTAAAATACTGTAGTTTCTTATCGGCAGGGGGATATATTCCAAGACCCCAAAGTGGATGCCTGAAAACACGAATAGTAGCAAACCCTACATATACTGCTTTTTTCTGTACATACACACCTATAATAAAGTTTAATATACAAATGAGATACCTTAAGATATTAACAACAATAACTAATAATAAAATAAAACAATTATAACAATATGCCAGCATCACCACTTTTGAGCTTTGAGGCCATTATTAAGTAAAATAAGAGTGACTTGAACACAAGCACTGCAATGCAGCAACAGTCCATCTGATCACCGAGGTAGCTACTCAGTGACGAACAGGTGGGTGGCCTCTACAGGGTGCAGATGCTGGACAAAGGGATGATTCACATCCCAGGTGGATGAAGCAGGACAGCATGGGATTTCATCACAATACTCAGAACAACATACAATTTAAAACGTATGAATTATTTCTAGAACTTTCTGTGTAATATTTCAGACCTCAGTTTACTGCTGATAACTGAAATCCCACAAAGTGAAACTGTGGATTTGGAGGGACAACTATTATATATTTACCATCTGGCCTTTTACAGAAAGAGTTAGCAGTCCCCTGATTTTAACCGTTAGGCTGTATTGTCTCCCAAGGGTTACAATAAAATAATGATGAAACAATTGGGATGAAAAAAAACATCAGCTATACGAAGAGTACAAATGCATATCTCTCCAAACAGGAAAATTCCATTTATGAATGGAGAATAATGTCTAAGAACAACAAGCTGGGGCAAGGAAAATAAGCCTTCACTATATTCTAGCCATGATAACCATATGATCTTAAACTGGTGATAGCCATTCCTGTTAGGAAATGTTTTCTCACACACCTTGCTCAACAAGAGGAAAAACAAAACAAAAAAAAAAACAAAAAAAAACTTCACTCCTAATTCACAGCAGTGATTCACAAATTGTGCTCAAGATCTAGGGACCTCTGGGAATCCCGGAAACCCTTTCAGGGGTCTGTGAGATCAAAGCCATTTTAATAATGTTACTAAGACATTATTAGCTCTTTTCACTTTCATTCATTTACAAGTGTACAGTGGAGTTTTCTAGAGGCTGCATGGCAAATGATACCACAACAGACAATTCAGACCCAGATATATGTCTCATACTGAGTCAGCTATTAAAGAGAGTTGCGAAAATGTAAGACAATGGCACTCTTTTAACTTATTTCTTTGTTTTAGAAGATATACATACTGAGTCATAAAAATATACCTTTTATGTCAACACATACTGGATTATTATTTACTAATAAATATTTTTTAAAAATCTCAGTTTTACTTTCTAGAGTAGTAAGTAACATTGATAGATATAACTTAGATGTACAAAAGTTCTTCACCAAATTCAAAGGAGTCTTAGGACCAAGAAATGTGGGAACTGCAAGCCAAGGAGGCAAACCTTAGAAGAAGCCAATCATTTCAACACTTTGATTTAGACCTCTGAGAAAATAAATTTCTATTGTTTAAGCCACCTACTCTGTAGTATTTTGGTATGGCAGCCTTAGCAAACTAATGCAGCCTCCTCCTCTAAAATCCTGCTCTTCTAGTCTATATTCTATTTGTTTGCATGAAGATTTTCACAATCTTTCTTATTGTATTACTTTTTTTTTTTTTTTGTCATCTCCCCCACTGTGATATAAGCTCCATGAGGGCTGAGAGCACATGTACTTATCCATCATGGCATTACTGATTCCTAATATAATGCTGCTACATGGTAAACAATGCATAGTTGATGGCTGAATCTATGAATGGATGTTAACATTTACACACTTATTTACTTAGTTACACCACTACTTCTAGCGTGTGTGTCTCCTTTATTCAGGGAAATTGTCAATGTCTGGATTGCAGACACTGTGGCTTCTTTTTCTCTATTTTTAATCTTTGTAGGTTGTACTTTGAAAAAGAAAGCTGCCGAATGAATGACTTGGCATATGGCTGGAGAGCTGATCTGTTTCCAGGGCTAATGATAATAAAGAAAAATGAATGTTTACGATGTTTACTATAAGTACTTAGTGTATAGCTGGTCTACCTGAGTTTAAAAGAATTTAGGTTTACATCAATGCATCTGCTGATGACTAGTCAGTACCACAAGGATCTGTAGTATCTATTTGCATAAGTAGACTTGCCTGAGGTTCTTGGTTTTTGTCTGAATGCTAAATCAGGAAGTTTGTGCATATGTGTGCATGCTCTGGGGATTCCAAGAGACCACTCAAAGGAAAGCAAGAACATCTTTACCTTGCCTAGAATTTTTGAATTGGTTTCAATCCCCATCAAGAATATGGGCTGGAGAGAAAAACTCAGGGGTAATTTTCATAGGACTCTCTGATAATGCTTAGGACCTGAAGCATCATGATAAAGGCCAAATTATACTAGAGAGATGCTCACTGTTTTTGCATGGAACCTGCAATTTCTACAAGACTGGTGGCTGAAGGATCATGTCTAGAGACAATATCCTTGGAAGAAATGCATCTTCAAGGATGTCTATGGATATAGGTCACCAATAAGGAAATCGCTGAGCAAAAGAGGAAGAAAGAGGATTTAGCTCTATCTGATGGCAGGCTCATGAGTTCATATGGGGCATAACTGAGGATTCTCATCAAGGTCAGCTGGGGAGGTGTGACTTCACAGAAGGTCTGGAGGCCCTGTGTTACCCAATGAAAGGAAGAACACAGAAAACGTATGTTCTTAATATGACTATCTGCAGTCTGTGGAGTCCTGGGGACACTTTTTTCTTTGTGATTTACCTGATGTAATTCTCACATCAAGCTTACAGGGTAGATATAATGATCCCATTTTCTGTGCTTGTAAAGTGGAGCTTAGAAAAGTTTAATTACTTGAGAGGTAGCATTGTAACAGAGAGTTATTGGTTATACATTGTGGTTAAGCATGAGGACTGGGGCCGGGCGCGGTGGCTCACGCCTGTAATCCCAGCACTTTGGGAGGCCGAG
This sequence comes from Macaca fascicularis, assembly GCF_037993035.2. NCBI lineage: Eukaryota > Metazoa > Chordata > Mammalia > Primates > Cercopithecidae > Macaca > Macaca fascicularis. Next base: position 173,583,820 of record NC_088380.1, on the reverse strand, counting down.
GCAGGCAGATCACGAGGTCAGGAGATTGAGACCATCCTGGCTAACACGGTGAAACCCCGTCTCTACTAAAAATACAAAACATTAGCCAGGTGTGGTGGTGGGTGCCTGTAATCCCAGCTACTCGGGAGGCTGAGGCAGGAGAATGGCGTGAAACTGGGAGACAGAGCTTGCAGTGAGCCGAGATAGCACCACTGCACTCCAGCCTGGGTGACAGAGCGACACTCTGTCTCAAAAAAAAAAAAAAAAGAATGAGAACTGGATTAAGTTCAAGCTTGCCACTTATTAGCTGAACATGTCATTTATACTCTCCGTGACTTGTTGCCTCATTTGCAAAATAGGGATTATAATAATAGCAATACCACTACTAGTAATTGTGATAGAATAGTATTTCGTAGAGCTGCAAAGGTTAAATAAATTTACATGGGTAAATCTCTTAAACAGCTCCTGGCACAAAATAAGAATTCAGTAAGAGTTGTTTTTGTTAGGTCACATAACAAGGAAACAGCATAGTCAAAATTCAGAACTCTGATCTATTTGTCTCCAAAGTTTCTGATCCTAAGCACTATATTGTTAAAAACAACACGTTTTTACCCCATCTCCTCCTCTTCCTTCTTCCTCTTCTTCTCCCTCTCCTCCTCTTCCTTCTACTTCCTTTTGTATTCATCTACATAGTGTTTGGTAGAGGACTCAGAGGTCAGTGATGGCAAAGGAATGTTTGGCTGACTGACGATAGACATTTTCCTTCATTTTATTCATTTATTCGTTTCTTTGCAAATGCAAGAATACAGCCAGAAATTCTGCTAGGTTTTGAGCTACCAAAATAAATAAGTTGCCATCATTATTTTGGAGCACTGCTAGTGTTTGGAAAACTTTTTTTTACCATACATATGAAGGCAGAAAGGCCTTCCTCCCTCGCCCTCTATATCTTCTTTATATCTAATGGGAAGAAGCACTGACAAAATGATTTTCAGGTAATCTCCAGCTTCAATGCAATAAATGTGTAGGTGCTGAACTTGAAAGCTTTTGACATTTGACAGAATATCAATGGAATTGTTATGCACAGCTACGGTTTGGACTGACTATGTAAAATTACATCACAGGAGATGAATGGCACCGTTTCAACAGCTATGAAATGATAACTTTGTTGACTATGTTTAAGTGTGAGAGACACAGAAAATAGAAAATGCCCCATGGAACCACTTGAAAATACAGGCAAGTCATATTTGCAATTGCATGGATGTAACTTCTCATGAAACAGGCTTAAAATATAGCAAGGAAATGAAATTAAATACAAAGTAGCAATAGTTTCTCAAATTGTTAGCTATGCGTGATAATCACTTGTTTCTGCTATATTAATTTTATTGTTCCTGCTTATATAATTCATTACTGTAAAAGGGAACCCCTAAATATTGTAGGATCACAATCTCAAAGGTGGCACAAATAGAAGTTGTGGATCATGTTTCTTTATTCTTTTTAAGATACCAAAAACAAAAGGCCACTGATATTTTTGATTCTCCAAAGTCAGACCTATTAACACAAATATAACTCCTGAAAACTCTGGAATGCTACTTTAATCCTAGTTCTTTCTCCTACCACAATTCATCACAGACAGACCATAGTTCTTGCTTTCAATAGTGTCAGAGCAATAGTACTTACCACTAGAAAAGTATGCAAGAAGGCCAACTGTTGTGACTAGAGAGGGCTTTACTGTACACTCTGTGAAAAGGCAGAGTTCACCAAGCATAACTGGCAGGAAGATCACTCCAAAAGAACACCAACACACAAAGTAATCATTAGGAAGTGAAAAGGTTACTGGAGGCAGATTGCTCTTGAAACTCGGAAAACTGGGCCAATGAATCCTGCCTTAGACTACAGCACTCCTCTGTCTATGCAAAATTGAGTATATTTATTCAAGTGTGTGTGTGTGTGTGTGTGTGTGCGCATGTGAACATGGGGGTATTTTGTGAATCAAATGACAAAAATAGAGTGGATCATTCATGATTAACTCACCTTGAGAAGTACCTATGAAGTTTATTTGAAAATCGGCTAGGCGCGGTGGCTGACGCTTGTAATCCCAGCACTTTGGGAGGCCGAGGTGGGCCGATTATGAGGTCAGGAGATCGAGACCATGTTGAAAATCCATCTCTACTAAAAATACAAAAAAATTAGCTGGGCGTGGTGGCGGGCACCTGTAGTCCCAGCTATTTGGGAGGCTGAGGCAGGAGAATGGTGCGAACCCTGGAGGTGGAGCTTACAGTGAGCCGAGATCGCGCCACTGCACTCCAGCCTGGGTGACAGAGTGAGACTCCGTCTCAAAAAATATAAATAAATAAAAATAAGTATGGGGGGAGGAACATGCTCTTTTTTTTCTGTGCTATTGTGGCCTCTCCCTACCAACAAATTTTTTTGCAAGACAATTTGTAAGAATTACAGAATCATTATTGTAACGATTAAACATCTTCAAATGGACAATGGAAAAAGGAATAAACAATGTATCCAGATTTTCTCTGTGTTAAACATGTAACTCACATTTTGTGGGGAGACGTAGGTAGGGGGGATTAAATTTAAAGACTCTTTTTTTCTGGCCAGTGTGGTGGCTCACGCCTGTAATCCCAACACTTTGGAAGGCCAAGACAGTGGGATCACGAGGTCAGGAGATCGAGACCATCCTGGCTAACTAACACTGTGAAAACCCATCTCTACTAAAATTACAAAAAACTAGCCGGGCGTGGTGGCGGGCGCCTGTAGTCCCAGCTACACGGGAGGCTGAGGCAGGAGAATGGCGTGAACCCGGGAGGCAGAGCTTGCAGTGAGCTGAGATCGTGCCACTGCACTCCAGCCTGGGTAACAGAGCGAGACTCCGTCTCAAAAAAAAAAAAAAAAAGTTTCTTTTTTCTGAGAATAGACAAGAATTGTGTCATAGGAGATGGTGTATTCTGGTCATTCATGTGTCTACATTTAGGATTTAGGATTTTTAAAATTCAAGTTGCTGAGAATTTTGCAGAAACCAAATGCTACTAATAGACTATTTTACTAAGAAAGCAAAAGTTATATAATTTCCTTACTGCTATTATACTAGAGATCCCAAATGAGTACTTCATAATAACATTTATTTTAGGGTGCTTTATGATTAAATTTTTTGTTTTTTAATTGGTGTTTTGTGGGTTTTTTTGTTTGTTTCGTTTGGTTTGGGATCTTAAGTATCTCACTTCACTGCTGTTAACATGGACTTGTGAGGGATTGTTTATTTCTCTGAGATAAGCACTCAGAAATATATCTCTGAGTGACAAAATATTAAGAGACTTGGCTAGGTGCAGTGGCTCACACATACAACCCGAGCACTTTGGGAGGCTGAGGTGAGAGAATTATTTGAGCCCAGAAGTTTCAGACCAGCCTAGGCAACATAGTGAAACCTCAGCTCTAAAAAAAATAAAAATAAAAAATTGACCAGGCATGGTGGCGTACACTTGCAGTCCTAGCTACTGTAGGGTTAAGGTGAGAGACTTAAGGGCTTGAGTCTAGGAGGTTAAGGCTGCAGTAAGCTGTGATAGTGCCACTGCACTCCAGCCTGGGCAACAGAGCAAGACCCTGTCTAAATAAATAAATAAAAATAAACATACTTACATTCATGAGTTGCTGCCAGCTTCGCCATCGAGAATTTGCTCAAATGCATATGAGACAGGAGGTGAAGTTTCCTGTTTGGCAGTACCCTCTCCAATACTTGATAATGTCCAGATTCCTAATTTTTGCTGATCGGATGAATGTAAAATGATATTTAATTCTTGCTTTAGTTTGCGTCTTCTGGTTAGTAATGATGTTGAAAATTTCTCCACAAATTTGATAATTATTATCTCCCCATTTCTTAATTGCCTCTTTATGTCTTTTATTTGCTATTTAAATTAAAGTTTATTGGGCCGGGCTCAGTGGCTTATGCCTGTAATCTCAGTACTTTGGGAGGCCGAGCCAGGTGGATCACTTGAGGTCAGGAGTTTGAGACCAGCCTGGTCAATATGGTGAAACTCCGTCTCTACTAAAAATACAAAAATTAGCCGGGCATAGTGGTGCATGCCTGTAACCCCAGCTACTGGGTGGCTGAGGCAGGAGAATCACTTGAGCTTGGGAGGCAGAGGTTGCAGTGAGCCCAGACTGTGTCACTGCACTCCAGCTTGGGAGGACAAAGCAAGACCCTGTCTCCAAAAATTAATTATTTAATTAATTAAACTTTAATTATGAAAACAGTAAGTACACCAGATTTGGCCCATGGGTTATAGCTTTACAACACTGATTTTGACAAAATAAGTTTTTGCTTTGTTTTGTTTTGTTTAATGTGAATTATATACCTGTGTGGTCCAATTTTATATTCTACTTTTCTTTTAGAGTCATGCAGAATATCTTGACTTATATAATCATAAGTGCATTGTCAGCACTTAGTCCACATGAATGTTATCTGGTAACATAAATGGACTCATCCAGACATATATCCCTTTACTTTTGTCTGGTAGTGCCCATGTGGTCACATTGTTGTAATTATAACTTAAGGTTCCATTTTATTTCTTATTTCTTATTTTTTTGTAGTTTTTCCCAAAGTCAAAAATTGGTATATTTCATCAATACACAAATATTCACACATTTTAGAGGACGTGACTATTGACTAAGAGTTAAAGTTCTCACTTTCCATGACACAATGACTAGATGTGTATTATAGCTTTATTTTTTCTATAATTATGATTATTGAATTATTTCAAGAATTACATGGTATTTGCTTAGTATTCCTGAGACTAAGATTCTCTGCATTTAAGGGCTCCCAAGTTTATTAAAAATTTAAATCTAGGCTGCTAATAGATATCTTTACATACTTCTTTACATTTATTGGTGAATAATTTATGAAACTAAGTTTATTAACAATTATTTCTAATTATAAATTACTGGATATCTCCATCATTCTTGCAATTGTAAATTATAAGGCATTATGAACCATTATTAAATATTTGAATAAAAGAAAGAAATCCATCCACATTTCCCTTTAGATTCCTTGTTTTAAGTCACTTGTTCATGTCCCTCCTATTAGAGTGTAAAACCTTGAAGCCAAGAGCTTTAATTGACAAGCAATTAGGAAGTCTTCCTTAAAAATTAGAAATGATTGCCTAAAACAAGCAATTTTCATGTGTCTTCGTGTACTGAAATCAAATGATTATGTAAAAATACATTAAGAAGAAATATATAGATATCTATCAACTCTGAGAATGTCCAACTGGGTAAAATAGCTTTTTTTTTTTTTTTTTTTTTTTTTTTTTTTTTGAGACGCGGAGTCTTGCTCTGTCTCCCAGGCTGGAGTACAGTGGCATGATCTCGGCTCACTGCAAGCTCCACCTCCCAGGTTCATGCCATTCTCCTGCCTCAGCCTCCCGAGTAGCTGGGACTACAGGCGCCCACCACCATGCCAGGCTAATTTTTTTGTATTTTTCGTAGAGACGGTGTTTCACTGTGTTAGCCAGGATGGTCTCGATTTCCTGACCTCGTGATGTGCCTGTCTTGGCCTCCCAACGTGCTGGGGTTACAGGCGTGAGCCACCGCGCCTGGCCGAAAATTGCTTTTATACACAATCATCAGTCAAAACGTAAATGCTAAAGAACTGCACATACAATGTCTATCTGATTACATTTATCTTCACTTCAAATAGGATTTGTTTTATAATTTTCCCACGTCATTAAAAAAAAAAAAGTAGGCTAATTTCCTCACTCTAATGAATGTGAACTCTTGTGTTAGTCAAACAATAAAGGTGCTAATGACCATGATATCTGGGCCTCCTCCCTTCAAACTTAAATAACGTCTCTGAGGCTGAGCACAGTGGCTCATGCCTGTAATCTCAACACTTTGGTAGGAGGATCACCAGAGGCCAGAATTTCGAGACCGGCCTGAACAACATCGTAAGATCCTGTCCCTCTAGAAAATTTAAAAATTAAGCAGATATAGTGGTGCATGCCTGTAGGGTAACTACTAAAGAGACTGAGGCGGAAGGATGATTTGAGCCCAGGAGTTTGAGGCTGCAGTGAGCTATGATCGTGCACTGCAGTCTGGGCAACAGTGAGACCCTGTTCCCAAAAAAAGAGAAAGAAAGAAGAAAAAAAAAAAGTATCTGCAATAAAAGCTAAAATTAACTCATTTAAAGCCTGATGGCTGTGAAATTGTTCAAAATCTATACTTTATTAGCTCACACATACTTCATATGTTCATGTATTTCCTCACAGAAGTACTTTACTTTCTATATCAAGCAGTGCCCATGACACAAAGGATCAGTGGTGTCCAAAGCTAAGAGACTTAGACTTATTTTATTTCGAAACAGAGGAAGAGCATCGCTTTTCTACTTTCTGGTCAGAAGATGATAACAATGTAAAAAAAAAAATCAATTTTTGAGGAGTCCACCTGATCCTCTCCACCAGAAGCATAAAAGTTTCAGCTAGAATAAATTAGATGTTGCCCATTAGAACATAAATTCTGTCTCCACAAATTATCATATTCCTGCAACAAACAATAAATGACTGAACTTCTTAAGCAGTAAACAATGGGGAGTTGTCCGTGAGCAAGATCATCTTTACCAAGTAATTTTAAAACTGTGGAAATCATACAAAGTACACCCAGATCTTTAGCTTTATCCGTTGACCTCTCATAAATTTCCTCTTTAGTCTAGGGCTTGAGAAACTTTTTCTGTCAAAGATCAGCTAGTGAATGTGGTAGGCTTTGTAGTTCATAGATCACAATTACTGAACTCTGCAACTATAGCATGAAAGCAGCCACACACAATAAAATATGAATGTGTATCTACATGCCAATAAAACTTTGTTTATGTGCATGAAAATTTGAGTTTCATAAAATTTTCATTTGTCCATGAAATGTTTTGTAGTTTTTTTGAAACATTAAAAAACGTAAATGTTATTCCTCGCTTACAGGTAGTACAAAATATAGGTGATGGGCCAGATTTGGCTGGTGTGATATAATTTTCCAACCTCTGCTCCAGACCACACATTCTATGTGTCCTACAGTGTGATGCTTTTCTTTTTTCTTTCTTTTCTTTCTTTCTTTCTTTTTTTTTTTTTTTTTTTTTTTTTTTGAGGCGGAGTCTCGCTCTGTCGCCCAGGCTAGATCTCGGCTCACTGCAACCCCCGCCTCCTGGGTTCAAGTGATTCTCCTGCCTCAGCCTCCCGAGTACCTGGGATTGCAGGCATCCACCACCATGCTCAGCTAATTTTTGTACTTTTAATAGAGATAGGGTTTCACCATGTTGGCCAGGATGGTCTCAAACTCCTGACCTCAGGTGATCCGCCCACCTCAGCCTCCTAAAGTGCTAGGATTACAGGCGTGAGCCACCGCACCTGGCCAGTGTGATGCTTTTATTTTAGATGATTGCTGTTGCCATTCTTCATTGTAATCCTGAAGATAATAAACACTTTCTTCTCACCCTTCACCTTCTGTTGGATACTGTGGCAAGAGTAACCTACACCATATTCTGTTGTTCCATTGTATTTTCTTTCCCTGACTCTACAAACGACGTAAAGGCTATTCATTCACTGTCAGAAAATCAAAATTTTGGAGGGAGAAGCCTGGCTTCCAAGCAGTATCTCCAGGAATACAAACCTCCAGGAAAAAAAGACTGTTCTCTCTATGGTGCTTTCTGTTCCTTTGATTTAAAACATCTCCTGCCACAGTAGAGTGGCAATACTTCAAACAGAATCAGCTGGATCCTGGACGCTTTCATATCTAACCCTGCACAGTCCACTTCATGTAGGTTATACCAGCAAGATAGCCTCCTACGTGGGAGAAGATAGGAAAGCTGACTCTGAAAATTATAAAGGATGGCAACTTTCACCTGGAGGGAATTTTTAAAAATCATAATTTGCTCTGAAATTGCCAGCATTTCCATTAGGATGTGATTAATTCCACATACAACAACATGGAAGGGAAAAAGGATGTGGGGAGTGTAGTATTCAGAGGCTAATTACCATCCAGGAAATAGATGCAGCTCAACTCACCAATCTACAGAGAGGAATCCACAGGTATTCCATTTGTATGAAGGAAATAGCTCTCATCAGAAACAGATTAAAAGTTGCTTTTTCTTTTCCTTTTTCCCTCACTTACAACTCCTGTGTGGCATTGGAAGCATCTGCCTTACTTAGCAGAAATGGCAAGAATTAGTTAAATTATTAAAAGCTATATATGCTTCATCTTTTGAAATAAAAAGATTTCTATATTAAATATTCAATCTTTTATTAAAATATTTTCTTGACTTACATAGTAACTGGTAAACAAGTTGTCTTCTTTTCCTGCATTATCCCTCTTATCCCATTTCTACTTGAATAATCAGTTTATCTTAAAATATCACACCAAAGCTAATCTTTTTTTCCTTCTCTTTCTTTTTTTTTCGGGGTAGTGGGTGGTGGATATGGGAGATCCTCTATGGTTTTTGCTAATTTCTTAACAAAATTTTTGCATCTTTCTCTAAGCAGTGAGAGTATTTTTGTAACCTCTTTTAGAAAGAGTTTATAACAAATGGTATGTTTTGCGTTTCGATGTTTATGTATCCATCTAAATCTCTGCATCCTCAAAAGTTCAGTGGTTTAAAAGCTGTGCTAACTCTCTGCACAAAGGGTTAAGTTGACAGAAGACATGCATGATACATATATGTTTTCTGGGCTACCTAGCATCTATGTACCCTACTTTAGACAATAATTTTTGATCATCATTAAAAAATCTGCCCATCCAGTACTTTCAGTCTCTACCACTTCTGGGGGACTTTGGAAAAGGTGTATGTGATTTGGGCCTAAACCTGTTAGTGAATTCCATTCCTCTAGTCACAGTTATTGGTTCAGGGATGGGCATGTGACCAAAGCTTTCCAATGAGAGGGAATCTCAAGACATCTGTGCATATCATCAGGAAAGAGACGTGCTTGTTTCTTTTGGACAATAATATTCACGAGATCTGCTAGTAACCATCTGTATCACTGTGAAAGAAAATCGTGTCTAAAATGAAGTCAAACCATGGAGGAGGGTGAGGCCAAGAGATTAAAAGAAACTAGACCTTCCTAACATGATTGCCTACTGCACTTGAATCCAAATGACCTGCTGAATTTTTCATTTGAGTTAGCCAGTAAATTCTGTTTTTGTTGTTGTTGTTATTGTTGTTGTTGTTGTTGTTTGAGACAGAGTCTCTGTCATCCAGGCTGGAGTGCAGTGGCACGATCTCGGCTCCCTGCAGCCTCCACCTCCTGGGATCAAGTGATTCTCCTGCCTCAGCCTCCCAAGTAGCTGGGACTACTCAGCTAATTTTTGTACTTTTAGTAGAGACGGGTTTTCACTGTGTTGGCCAAGATGGTCTCAATCTCTTGACCTCATGATCTGCCCAGCTTGGCCTACCAAAGTGCTGGGATTACAGGCGTGAGCCACCGCACCTGGCCAGATAATGATTTTTAATCATGATGGTTAATTCATTTCAACGAATGCCTACTATGTTAGTTCATTTAATCCTCACACCACTTTGTGAAATGTGTATTTTTATCATTGAAAAAGATGAGTCTCGCTCTGTCACCCAGGCTGGAATGCAGTGGCGGGATCTCAGCTCACTGCAGCCTCCACCTCCTGGGTTCAAGCGATTCTCCTGCCTCAGCCTCCCGAGTAACAGGGATTACAGGCATGTGCCACCACGCCCAGCTAATTTTGTATTTTTAGTAGAGACGGGGGCTTTACCATGTTGATCAGGCTGTTCTCGAGCTCCTGACCTCAGGTAATCCAGCCGCCTTGGCCTCCCAAAGTACTGTGATTGTAGATGTGAGCCACCACGCCAGGCCTGGTTGTCTTTTTGTTTACATCAACTGAAACATGGTTCTACCTACTTGCAACAAGTATTACTACCACGCTTCATGCCTGTAATCTTTGGTTATGACCTGATATTCATCTACGTATTATTTGACCAGATAAGAGTATTTCAGGGCATTTTAAAATCCTTTTAAGAGGGGCATGTGCTGAAGGCCTTGTGGTAGTGTGATTAGTCTGACGGATATGGGCAGGGTGGGAGAGGCCATACTCAGAGAGACAAACCAGAACACAGGGACTCAATGAAGGTCTGTCCTTAGGGGAGAGAGGAGACATGGCTGTTATCCCTCTAAGCTAAGAGAGAGAACGCCAGGAAATCGCCTGAGGACACATAGCAATACAAACCTGAAAAAAGAACACAGAGAAATCCTACTGGTTTCCTTCGTGACCTTCCAGTGGTTTTTTTTTTTTTGTGGATAACAAGCATTTATGGAGCACCCCCACTGAGGTCCTAAGGAGTGTGTTTTGCATTAGGAACCATAGGAATTACATTTAAAATGTAATTCAGTTTTCCAAGTTGTATCTTGTCCTTTCTTTCAATTTAATATCTACAACTAATATTCAGAAGGCATAGGGAAACTGGAAAATTATTTCAAATTTTATTCTAAAGATAATCATGTATCCTGACCCAGTTGCATAGTTTACAGGATACTTTCAGGTTCTTTACAGTTGCTAAATTATGAGTTTTCTGTTATTCAATTAGTTCACACTGACTCCTGGAAGCCAGAGTTCAGAGCTGAAAGCATGGTCAAATTCATAAGATATTTACATATATTCATCACAGCACACCCTTTAGAATGACATTAATTAGAGTAAAATATCTGAATCTCACTGTGTTATGATTAGAGATACCACAATAATGTAGACTCTGCCACAAGGGTGGAGATATCCATAGCAAGATAATGTTCTGAGCACTTAGAGGAGGCAATGGTAGGCTTCTTGAGAAGAACATTAAAACACTGATGACTTTTTCTTTTCTCTGAGGCTACAAAGGGGTCATCATCCTTCTTATTAATATTAACTTCAGTGCCCCCAGTGCGGTGCTCAGTGAGAACCCATTGTCTGACTGTCTGAAAAAGATGGAATATAATAATGATCATTCCTGTCCATGCTTGTTTAACTTCCTTATGAGCTCCCCTAGAATTAGGGAAAACTGGAAGAAATACTTCTTAAAATAATGACTCAAGTATATCTTCTGTTTTGCTGCAGAACCGTTTTTAAATAGTGATAATATAAAAGTTCACTCTGCCCTTAAACTTTTCATATAAATGTACAATGTATGACTCTTATTATTTTATTATATAGGTGAAAAACATTAAAGCTCAAAGGAGTTAAGTAGCTTGCCTAAACTCACAGTTACAGGTGGAAGGGCTAGGAATTACCTAAGCAAATCAATGTTGAAGTCCAAACTCTGCCAATGTGTGGAATTAGCCTACAAGGTAAGCCTCAGATGGAACATCTTTAAATGTTGCTCTCATTTCCTCTATGCTGTTCTTCCCTCCCAACAGTAGTTAGACTGGAACCTCTGTGAGGTGTGAGGGCAGGGGCTGTTTCTTAGTCATCCTTTTATTTATTTATTTATTTATTTATTTTCTGAAGCAGAGTCTTGCTCTGTCACGCAGTCTGGACTGCAGTGGCACGATCTCGGCTCACTGCAAACTCCACCTCCCGGGTTCAAGCAATTCTGTGCTTCAGCCTCCCAAGTAACTGGGACTACAGGCATCTGCCACCACACCCAACGAATTTTTGTATTTTTAGTAGAGATGGGGTTTCACCATCTTGGTCAGGCTGGTCTCCATCCTGACCTCATGATCCACCTGCCTTAGCCTCCCAAAGTGCTGAGATTACAGGCATGAGCCACCACGCCTGGCCAGTCATCCTTTTTGTAACCCACTCCTGGTATGTAGTGAGGGACTGTAGGAAATGAAAAACTAGCAATTACAGACATGTCACTATATGGCAAGAACATTATCTCACTTATTCTTTACAACTACATTATACAGAAGGCTACTGGTATTCCCATGAAAAACTGACGATCAAAGAGGCTAACATGTTTGCCCATGGTCACAAAGCCAGTGTGTGGCCGAGATGGTGTGGACCCAGAATGGTACCTTCCAAAGCCGAGGTCTTCCACTTCAGCACTTTGGGTGTCTGCTCTACCAACTGCATTTCTGCATGAGTCTACGGCTGAATGACTCTGACTTTTATCACGTAAAACACTTGACTTCCCAAAGTCTGGTTTCTTCGGCTCTTTGTTAGATTTTTACCTCTCTCTAGGGAAGGAGGAGATTATGTCATACATAGACACGCATATACACACATCAAATTTGTGTTTGCTCATTTACACTGCATCACATTTCAAATATAATTCAAATTGGAGGTTAAAATTAGATTATGTATCTAGAGGATCCCTTGCGCTCTTCATATTCCTCAAAATATCTACTTAAGATATTGACAACACTGGTTAGAATCTTTAAAATAGGATCTTATAATTTAAAATTAATTCTATTTGTCTGATATGAAGAAAAGAAGTGAAATAATACTGCATCAGGTAAAATAGAATATTCTGAAGTTAGACTGCCAGGTTTAAATTATACATGATGATTAAGCATATTCCCATTTTGCTGAAATTAAATATTGAAATAAATTGTGGCAGTTGATTTGCCAACTGCATGATGAGTTGTTATAATAAAACAGAGAAATGACAATGATTTGAGTTAACATTTACAGATTCCCTCTATTCTAGACAAATGTTTTCTTATCCTCACCATTCTACACAGTTATTAGTAGCATGCTTATTATACAACGAGGAAGTTGAAGTCGCCAGTGGTGAAGTAACCTACCCAAGCTGAAAAAGCTAGGAAGGGAAAGAGCAGGTAATAGAAGCCCAGATCAGCGTGTGTCCAAAGTCCATTCTTTTATCAATATCTTTCATCAGAGAGTGCATTCTGGTGGACAGGGCAAAAATATTTTCTTCATTCTTCATTTCTTCTAAGGAAAGCAAAACAAAACTACAACAAGAAGCAGTAAGAATGATGAATCAATTCTAATGAAAGAATCTAACTAGAGAATAGGCCAAAATGAGTAGAAAGGACATTGTCCATGTATAATATTGGTATTAATAAAAACAGGCCGGGCACAGTGGCTCACACCTGTAATCCCAGCATTTTGGGAGGCCAAGGTAAGTGGGTTATATGAGGTCAGGAGTTCAAGACCAGCCTGGCCAACATGGTGAAACCCCGTCTCTACTTAAAAAAACAAAAAGAAAAAAAAATTAGCTGGGTGTGATGGCAAGCGCCTGTAATCCCAGCTACCTGGGAGGCTGAGGCAAGAGAATCCCTTGAACCCAGGAGGCAGAGGTTGCAGTGAGCCAAGATCGCACAATTGCACTCCAGTCTGGTCAACAGAGCAAGACTCTGTCTCAAAAAAATAAAAATAAAATAAAATAATAAAAATAAAAACAGTAATCTCTAAAGAAAAAAGACAATATCTTGGGATAGGAGAGAGAAATTAATGACGATACGAGGAGATGAAGGAACAAAAGATGAAATGGACTTCTCCCTGTTACTTGAAAAATAAAGACTAGGTAAAAACAGACAAACAAACAAACAACAACAGCAGCAAAAAACAGGAAAATAGATTTTAGATACGTAAGCAACTAGATGCTATCAAATAGAGTATTGCCTGGAAAATAGAGACTTGATTTAAAAAGAAAATAGATTTTAGAGATGTAAGCAACTAAATACTATCAAATCAGTAAATACTAATAAAGCAACTAATAAATACTAGTAAACCAATAAATAGGAAATCAATATTAAATACCTACAATGTAACAAAATGTATCATTGAGTGCTGAAAGGTGTAAATAAGGTAGTTGCCTTCTGAAACAGTAGCAAATGGTAAGAAAGTTAAAGAATCAGGACTAAATTGTTATCTAGCTTATAATAACCTTTGAATAATAAATAACATTTTTATACTGTCAACGTATCTGACTTACGTTAAAAGTTTTCTATTTATTTTCTCATTTAGCTCTCAATACATAGGAGGAGATAATGGTATTTTCCCAATTTTATGAACGGAAACTTCCCCAAGGTCACGAGTTAGTAAGTGGTAGAACTGTGATTGGAACCCACTCACACATTTGCTACCATTGCAATGTATTATCTTTTGTACTCTTTATATGTACAGTAGCTTTTGCCCTTGGATACATTTATAATAAATTTAACAACTTTTCTGGAACCTAGCTTTGGGTCATTGTGTTATGATGATGATCCTCACTTCAAACACAATGCTCTACTTTTTTGTTGTTGTTCTTATATACTGAGTTTCTTTACACATGAAAAACTTTCTAGCTGTAGATATATTTTCTCAAAGAAGTCTGAAATTGAATGGAATATGTAATTCTTGAGAGTTGCTTACTCATATGAAGGGTGCTTTATACACTTCACAAAACTCTGGCATAGAAGCATAATAAAGAAAATATTTTCATTGAAAATGCTAAGTCTTTGATCTATGATCTAAATCACATTAATTCAGACTCTGCCAATTTGAAATTCATTGACTTATAGAATTTTAGAGATGAGCAAATTAGAAGGATAAGTAGAAGTTCAGTGGGAATATTTATCCTCCTTAGGAAAACACATTTGGGGCACTTAAAAAAATAGAAATCTTGTAGCTGTTTACAAACAGTATGCCAATCTCAAATGATTTTTACATCATTATTAAAAGTAATCTAGTAGTACCTCTTCCTTGTTAATATATTTGGGTCTCATGTGTACCCAAGAATAACAAACAGGCTGGGCGTGGTGGTTCATGCCTGTAATCCCAGAACTTTGGGAGGCCGAGGCGGGCGGATCACCTGAGGTGGGGAGTTTGAGACCAGCCTGAACATCATGGAGAAACCCAGTCTCTACTAAAAATACAAAATCAGCTGGGCATGGTGGCACATGCCTGGAATCCCAGCTACTCAGGAGGCTGAGGTAGGAGAATCGCTTGAACCCTGGAGGCGGAGGTTGTGGTGAGCCAAGATCATGCCATTGCCTTCCAGCCTGGGCAACAAGACCAAAACTCAGTCTCAAAAAAAAAAAAAAAAAAAAAAAAAAAAAAGAGACATATACTTTATGTTTATGATTAGTATACTTTAGCTTAGACTATTTATCTCCATAGATTTGTCTTAAACTGGTGAGTCTGAAATGCATTTAAAATAATCTAAAATAAGCAGCTTAATTATAATCAAAGCACATAAGACTATATAAACCCTATGAAGCACATGTATTATCAATATTTTAGTCCTGAGTAATCTCAGAAAGCTCTGACTTCTTAGAACAGTATTTCTCACACTGTTTTTATGCAACAAATAAATACATATGCTTCAGAAAAAGTATGCTGTCATATAAAGTTTGGGAAATATGAGGGTAAAAGAAGCCACACAACTTGCTTTCTCACAGAAGTCCTCAAAGGGTCTAATGGGTTAATGCATGTGATAAATCTCCAAGAAGTAAATTTTTATAGACACTGTTTTCCAAACTTAAATGTCTTTGGACACATCTATTATTATATTCTGAAATTGTTTTCTACAAAACACCATTTTGAAAAAGTTTCTTTTAGGTTAATCATGACTTGGACAGAATCCTGTCTTATCTATAGTTTTATTTTTCTTTATACTTCTGACAGCTTTCTGGAGAAGCAGGTGTTTCCCCCAACAAATCAGAGTTGCTTGCAATAACTCCATCCCCTAGCAGCTAGCCTGAAGCCTTCATTGATTTTGCAAGAAAAGACAATTAATTACAATATTCATTCAGGCTTTGAAAGCCTTGGTATTTCTTGTTTTATATTCTAGAGTTCTGTAGGTACCTCTAGATTAAGATTTTAATGCTATATTGTTTTTAACATTCCATTGTCAGCCTCCAAGACTTTCCACAATAGAGGTTCTATCTGATTCTACAGGCTCAGTTCTAACTATCTGCTTGCATAAGTGACCGTTCCAGCAAGACTATTTTGTCACTGCATTTTGTTCATTTATTCATTCGTTCCTTGAAAACATTCATCCATGTCTACAATTTTCCAAGCACTGTATTAGACTCTAACAATATGAGGATGAATATGACAGACACAGTCACTTACACTCAAGAGTGTCGTATTTGAATGGAAGGAAGCAGACAATTAAAATAAGCCATTTAAATCCAATGAAATTGATACAATGTTAGTGGCAGCATGGATGCAAATAGAAAGGACAGCTAGCTCAGTCTGAGTGATTCAGGGAAGGCTTCCTAGTAAGATTGTCTTCCAAAATTGAACATAAGATGAACACCTGAGTAGGTGATATTTTTTAGTCAAGTAAACGATGTGTATTCTAGAGAGAGAAGAATGATAGGGAAGGGGTGTTCCAGGCATAGGGCAGATAAAATAACAGAAACAGAGGTAAGAGAGAACTTGCCCTATTTAAAGAATTGAAAGACATTCCACAGATGGTGTTCACATCAAGAAGAGAAATGAAAAGAGATGTGTCTGGAGAGATAAAGGTGAACAGATCTTGGGCCAAAATATAAAAATATGTAATCACTACTTCCCTCTTTTTCTCTCTAAATGCCAAGCACATTAAAATTACTTTGCCCATTTTCCAGTTTTCTCTCCCTATGATGCTTTACCTAAATTTTTTTTTTTAAGACTTAGGCAAAAATCACCAACCACACAGTGATCTTGCATTCCACTAAACTACCATAAGAGTTTCTATCATCCCTATCCATTACTAACAATCCCTGACAACTAGAAATATAAAGAACAATGCATACTCTCTCATCCCAGTCAACCCAGAAGGGCTGAGGGAAAGGGATGCATTGTGGAATCTTTGAAAAGGAAAGAGAAAGCCACCCAAAAAGAGCCATAAATATTCTATAAAAAATGATTAAAAATAGAAGAGAAGGCTGACATATTTGGACATATTTGGGGACAATTTTATATCTTATTCACAAACAGCCATTTTAAGAATGCCTCGAGATTCTAGTAACTTTATCCAAAGAAAATAGCAAGGCCAGTGCACAATGGTGCACAAGGATGTTCATTAAAGCCTGCTTATAATAGCAAAAAGTTGGAAACAATTTCAAGGTTCTTCAAAGGGGAATCGGTGTTAAAAAATGATGGTTTATCCACACAAAGGAGTACCATGCAGCCATTAAAAATAACGATGTAGATCTAACTATGTAGAGATCAAAAGATGTCCATGACTTTTTGTTAAATGATAAAAGCAGGTTGCCAATAAGCCAGTATGGTATGATCTCTATTATGTAAAATATTATAAATACCTAGTCAGAGAGACGTTGAAAATAATAGTCACCAAAAAGATAACAATGGTTAATTCAGGGTGGGGGATTTTCAGCCAACTTTTTGTTTTCTTTTTTCTACTCTGCTGTATTGTTTGACTTATTTTAAATAATGGGCATAGCTTTATAAGGATAAAAATGAACAACATGTATAGTCCAATTTTATTTCGTAACAATTCCATTTTAATGGGCAGAGTAGTCTGCTAGGTTTTTGGCATGTAGCTCATTAGGCAAGCAGTTCTGAAATGTTTTACTCCTCGGATATACCCAACAGCTGCCTCGCTTGAGCCCTTGTAGACACAAGACAGGCTGTGGGTCCTGAGCCATGCCAGAACCGATCGCAGGCATGAACTGCTGTATTAGATGGTTGTTCTGACATGCTCACAGGAAATTAAAGTCTTCCACAAGGTATCTGAGTCCTAGGATTTGGAGACATTCCTAAGAGCCCAGTTGTAAATTTTGATTAGTATTAAAGAGTAGAGTGAGGGGGTATTTTTTCTCCTTCTAGAAACAAGAGCTTAAATCTCATGAGAATTTGGTTACAGAGGTGCTTTAGTAATATTTTCAGGGCTGGGTGCGGTGGCTCATGCCTGGAATTCCAGCACTTTGGGAGGCCGAGATGGGCGGATCACGAGGTCAGGAGATTGAGACCATCCTGTATAACATGGTGAAACCCCATTCTACTGAAAAACACACACACAATAATTAGCCAGGCATGGTGGCGGGTGCCTGTAGTCCCAGCTACTCAGGAGGCTGAGGCAGGAGAATGGCGTGAACCTGGGAGGCGGGGTTTGTAGTGAGCCTAGATCGCACCACTGCATTCCAGCCTGGGCGACAGAGCAAGACTCCATCTCAAAAATATATATTTTTTTTAATAAAAAATAAATATATGTGTGTGTGTGTATTTATATACACATATATATGATTTTATATATATATATATATATAATCATACTGATGACAGGGTTGTATACATCAAACTAAGTTCCATGAAGGCAGACCTGAAAAGAACGAAGGAAATATAACTTATTGTCTTATCATTTAAACTGACAGCCTTGGTATGTGTACTTAATTTTCTTCTCTGAGCTATCCCACTTTCCAGAAAATCCATTATCTTCATCTCCTTTGAAACCACCTCTCAAATTTTCTCAATCAGAAAATTTCTCTTCATGATCCTTCTTGGCTTAGTGTGTGCTGTGCCACTACACCTGATCTCCTCAGCACCCCGTCTATTCAGTCTCCTACCTACTCATTTGCACATTCAGTTAATGTTGTTTTGTGGGGCTTCCATGTCTAATTCGTTTCTTGAACACTTGGCTTCTGTGACAGTTACACATTGTAGATTGTCAAATGTATTCTCCGCTTTTTATTTTTTATTTTATTATCAAATTTTTTTTATTATTATTGGAGACCGAGTCTCACTCTGTCGCCCAGGCTGGAGTGCAGTGACATGATCTCAGCTCACTGCAACCTCTCATCTCCTGGGTTCAAGCGATTCTCCTGCCTCAGCCTCCCGAGTAGCTGGGACTACAGGTGCCCGCTACCACGCCTGGCTAATTTTTTGTATTTTCAGTAGAGACAGGGTTTCACCATGTTGGCCAGGATGGTCTCAATCTTTTGACCTCGTGATCCACCCGCCTCAGCCTCCCAAAGTGCTGGGATTACAGACATGAGCCACTGCGCCCGGTCTGCTTTTTAATCTGGCACTTTTCCCCATCACACTCTTCTAAAATACTTGTCAGTGATTGTTACGGTCCCAATTGTGTGCCTCCCTGACCCTTCCAAAATCGTAAGTTGAAGTCCTAAACACTAGTGCCTCAGAATATGACTGTATGTGGATATAAGACCTTTAAAGAGGTGATTAATTTAAAATGAGGGTATTAGGGTGGGCTGTAATCCAATATGAATGGTGTCCTTATAAGAAAGGAAATTTGGACACAAAAAGAGATACCATGGTTGCATGAGCACAGAGGAGACAACAAGTGAAGACACAGTGAGAAGGGTGGCCATCTGCAATCCAGTGAGAGGCCTCAGAGGCAATCAAATGTGCCACATCTTCATCTTGGACTTTCAGCCTACAGAACGGTGAGAAGATCAATTTCTGCTATTTAAACTACCTAGTCTGCAGTATTTTGTTACGGCAGCCCTAGCAAACTAATACAGTTTTATTTCAGTTCCACTCCTCCATTAACACTGAACATTGAGCTATAAAGGGGAATAAGTAATATTTTCAAATAAATGGCCTCAAACTTCATTATTAAGAAGTCTATTTTGATTCTTTATAGATTAGGGAGAAATTTGCTTTCTGATGTTTCTTGTAAGTTAAAAAGAAGTGGAAATTGGATTCATAATAGACCAATTATTTCTGTCCTGGTGAAAATAATTACAAGACAGAACCCCGCCCCCCCACCCCCGGCCCCCGCCTTAGTCACAGATATTCTTCACCAAATGTTTAGAAAATGTTTGGAAGATAGAACAAAAGAACAGACTCACAATTGTGTAATAAATAGTCATCTGGGGCCAAATTTAATCTGGGAATAAATGTATTTATTCAACAAAAATAAAGGAAAGAAGCAAAAGCCCTTACCCTCATCCCATAGCTGGAATTGTTTCCAGTGGCTCCGGACAGTGTCCCAGTCCTGGGTGGTGGGCTGTAGACAAGGTTCTGAAACTTGCCCAGAGTCACCGAGTGGGCCATCTAGCTCTCAGATTTAGAGCTGTATCAACCATTAAAAACTCTCACATTTGGATTAAAAGGTTGGAAATAGCAGTGGTAAGATCTGACATACCTTAGGCAAATCCTCTGATTGGGAATCACATGTATGTGAAAACTTTTGACAGGTCTCTGATTGTTGGTATTCCAAAACAAACACCTTAAAAGAATCGCAATAGCATCTGGACTACTTTGATAAGCAAAGGTTTCTTAAGTTCATATAAACACTAATTGTTTTATTTATTTATTTATTTCAGACAGAGCCTCAATCTGTCCCCCAGACTGGAGTGCACTGGCACCATCACGGCTCACTGCAACCTCCCCCTCTCGGGTTCAAGCGGTTCTTTTTTTTTTCTTTTTGAGAAGAAGTATCACTCTGTTGCCCAAGCTGGAGTGCAGTGGTGCGATCTCAGCTCGCTGCAACCTCCAACTCGCAGATTCAAGTGTTTCTCCTGCCTCAGCCTCCCGAGTAGCTGGGACTACAGGCACACACCACCATGCCTGGCTAATTCTGGTATTTTTTAGTAGAGATGGGATTTCACTATGTTGGTCAGGTTGGTCTTGAACTCCTGACCTCGTGATCCACCCTCCTCGGCCTCCCAAAGTGCTGGAATTACAGCCGTGAGCCACCGTACCTGGCCGGTTCAAGCAATTCCTGTGACTCAGCCTCCCAAACAGCTGGGACAACAGGTGCATGCTACCATGCCTGGCTAATTTTTTGTATTTTTAGTAGACACAAGGTTTTGCCATGTTGGTCAGGCTGATCTCAAACTCCTGGCCTCAAGTGATCCACCTACCTTGGCCTCCCAAAGTACCGAAATTACAGGTGTGAGCCACTGTGCCCACCCCTCAAACACTAATTATAAAAGAACATTTCGGTCACATGTGCAGGTCACGACTGTAATCCTAACACTCTGGGAGGCCCAGATGGGAGGATTACTTGAGCCCAGGAGTTTGAGGCTGCACTGAAGTGTGACTGTGCCGCTGCACTCCAGCCTGGGTGACAGAGTGAGACCCTCTCTCTTAAAAAATTATTGGAATTCAATAAAATTAAGAATTTCTTTCCATCAAGAAAAGAGATTAAGAGAGTGAAAAGGCAAGTTGTAAACAGAAGATATTCTCAACTTCATCTGGAATATAAGGAAGCAAATTCTTTTAAAAATTTAACTAAATAACCAATTTGAAAAATGGGCAAGAGACATAAACAGTTATTTTAGAAAGATGAAGACAGAGAGTAAAAAGAGAATATCTCAATGGCCAGTAAGAATATTAAAAAATGGGCCGGGCGTGATGGCTCATGCCTGTAATCCCAGCACTTTGTGGAGGCTGAGGCGGGCGGATCACGAGGTCAGGAGATCGAGACCATCCTGGCTAACATGGTGAAAACTTGTCTTTACTAAAAATAGAAAAAATTAGTCGGGCGTGATGGTGGGCACCTGTAGTCCCAGCTACTTGGGAGGCTGAGGCAGGAGAATGGCATGAACCCAGGAGGCGGAGCTTGTAGTGAGCTGAGATTGCACCACTGCACTCCAGCCTGGGCGACAGAGTGAGACTCCATCTCAAAATAAATAAATAAATAAATAAATAAATAAATAAATAAATATGTGTGTGTGTGTCAATCATCATTAGACACAGGAGCAAAGCAAATCAAAATCACAAGATACGAATACACCCTCCCTTCCTCAGTGTGTCTAAACTTAAAGACTGCCAATATCAAGTGTTGATACGGATATGAAGCAACTGGAACTCTCAGACTTTGCTTTACCTTGCTTTTCTGTCACAGAAAAAAAATACTTACTGCAAAAAGCCAGATACAAAACAGTCCATAGAGAACAATACATTTATATAAAGGTAACACTACACAAAATTAGTTTATGGTGATTGAAGTCAGTATAATAGTTAATTAGAAGTGGAAGGCAAGGATTGTAGATAGAAGAGTGAAATAAGAAATTTCTAGTGTTTTGGAAATATTCTATATTTTGATTGGTGATGGTCACATGGGTGTATGCATATAAAATCCCATTGAAGGCCGGGTGGGATGGCTCACACCTGTAATCTCAGCACTTTTGGAGGCTGAGGCAGGTGGATCATGGGGTCAGGATTTCAAGACCAGCATGACCAACATGGTGAAACTGCATCTCTACTAAAAATACAAAAATTAGCCAGGCGTGGTGGCACATGCCTGTAAACCCAGCTACCAAGGAGGCTGAGGAAGGAGAATCGTTTGAATCCAGGAGGTGGAGGCTGCAGTGAACTGAGTTTGCACCACTGCACTCCAGCCTGGGCAACAGGAGCGAAACTCAGTCTCAAAAAAAAAAAAAAAAAAAAAATTGAGCTGTGTACCTAAGGTTGATGCTCTTTTCTCTATGTATACTGTACCATAATCAGCAATATTTATATATATATAAAATTTGGCAGATGTTAACACTCCATATAACAATCTCTTTTGTCATTATTTATAGGTCATCAGTTATTAGCTTGAGACTTTTTTTTTTTTTTTTGGACAGAGTCTCGCTCTGTTACCAGGCTGGAAGTGCAGTAGCGTGATCTCAGCTAACTGCAATCTCCACCTTCCAGGTTCAAAGGATTCTCCTGCCTCAGCCTCCCGAGTAGCTGAGATTACAGGCGCATGCCACCATGCCCAGCTAATTTGTGTATTTTTAGTAGAGATGGGGTTTTATCATGTTGGACAAAATGGTCTCGATCTCCTGACCTTGTGATCTGCCTGCCTCGGTCTCCCAAAGTGCTGGGATTACAGGTGTGAGCCACTGTGCCTGGCCTAAGACATCTTATTACTATATTCCAGAGTTAGGTAGCGATGGATTTGGTATTTGTGTTTTTGCCCAATATATATTTTTTCTGTAACTAGTTATAAACTGTGTAAAGGCAAGCAACATTTTATAAATCTGCTTTTTGGGACTTACTAGAAGCTAGGCATTGTATGCTGATTTCTGAACAAACGTTATTTCCTTTCATCCTCAACCACCCAGGAAATATGTATCATTATTTTATTTTTACAAGTAAGCGTAAAGTCAACCACTTGGTCAATAGAGGCGCACAATTCCAGCCCTGGTATTTCTATTTGCAAGGCGGTACTTTTCAGCAATACGATACGATACTATACTATACTATACTATACTATACTATACTATACTATACTATACTATACTATACTAAATGTCCTATATACTACAGTATATACTATACTAGTACTATATATATACTGTGTATGTTTATATATATTATATACACTATAATACTATAGGAACATCTTCCATTGTTATTTTATAATTTTTCTTTTGTCATCTCTGCTAGAATTTAAGCTCCCAAAGGGCTAAGATTATATCTTCTGTTTCTGTTTTATTGTCTGGCCTTCCTTGAATAGAGAATTAAATGCAATGGGTCCTAAATCAATGATGTAGACAATAATAGAAAATCAGTACCTGAAGGCAGGGGCAGGGCCAGCATCTGCAGTGATGGGAGCTTCTGGATGCATTTCAAAAGTATAGTTCATGACCAAAATCAAAGGCAGACATTCTACAAATATGTGACAAGGCCATTCTCAATGACAAGAGCAGCAAGCTTAGGCAGAACAAAAATGGGCTCTGCAGTGGTACAAACAGAGAATTCTCAATTTCCCCAAACATTTCACAGATTTAAAAGTGCAAAGGTATTTGTGTCTCTAAGAAACAAACATGAGATTGAAAGAGGTGAATGAAAAATAATACTGTATTTCTATGTGTGCAGTTTTAAAACTTCCTGACTGTGCTTCTTATGTTGACTGGAAAAGAGTATTTTTATTATTAATTTATTCATTTTCCCCAAGAACTATTACTTTGAAATACCCCGCCCCCCTTAACTCTTCCTTCACGAGTGCTCATAATGGTCTCTCCTCATCCTTTCTTTCTCAGTATTCTGACCAGTTTTAGCCAAAATGGTGGAATAGGCAGTTTTTGCCTCCCTCCCACTTCTCCTTTTATCTTTCCTCCCCCAGATGTTCACATACAACACCCTCCGGTCCTCTCTCTGGTGACACTTGCTGATAACAGTTTTGTTAGGGGCTGTGCATTCCAGGGGGATTTGCATTTTAATAATTTACCTCGGGCCCCTGCACTGGATCACCAGTGAGCAGTCAGATAATATTTAGCCTGCCCAGTGTTTAAAAGACAAGCAATAACTACAAAAACATTCAGACAACATGTAAAAATAAAAAAATACTTTTTTTAAAGTGTCCAGGCTCTTCTGAAATATCAAAGTGTTGGCCACACACGGCTTGCATTCTCAAATGCAATAATCAGCAGGAACTGTGTGAAGTCTGTCTACTCTAGAAGGTGATGGGGTCATCAGGTTGCCACAGTCACCACCACTCCCTGTTGCATCCCTGACAGGGAGTAGTCAGTTGTCTTTCATCAGTGTTGGGGCTTTTGTTTTACTCAGAGCATAGAAATATTTCTCAGTACCTATACATTTATCCAAAGTCAGAAAATAAAAGGTAGGAGGCTTATTTACTTTTCTTTTTTTCGGGGGGGGGGATGGAGTCTCACTCTGTCACCCAAGCTGGAGTGCAGTGGCGCAATCTCAGCTCACTGCCACCTCCGCCTCCCGGGTTCAAGCAGTTCTGCCTCAACCTCCTGAGTAGCTGGGATTACAGGCACCTACCACCATGCCCAGCCAATTTTTGTATTTTTAGTAGAGATGGGGTTTCGCCATGTTGGGCAGGCTGGTCTTGAACTCCTGACCTCAGGTGATCTCCCTGCCTCAGCCTCCCAAAGTGCTGGGATTACAGGCATGAGCCACTGGGCCCAGCTGGCTTATTTATTTTTCTTAAACCCAGTGTGATTTACTCATTTATATACCTCAACTGAACCATGTAGACACCAAGTTTGAGCCCAGATTTAATGTCTTGTGATGGATTTTAAGTGTAATAACAGGCAGCAGAAGCGTTCATTCTGGCTATCATTCATTCAGTCAGTCAGTCCGTCATCACATATTTTCTTCCTTTTTTTTTTTTTTTTTTTTGAGACAGAGTCTTGCTGTGTCACCCAGGCTGGAGTGCAGTGGCGTGATCTCGGCTCACTGCAAGCTCCGCCTCCCGGGTTCATGCCATTCTCCTGCCTCAGTCTCCCAGACAGCTGGGACTACAGGCGCTCGCCACCACGCCTGGCTAATTTTTTTTTTTTTTAAGTAGAGGCGGGGTTTCACCGTGTCAGCCAGGATGATCTTGATCTCCTGACCTCGTGATCTGCCCGCCTTGGCTTCCCAAAGTACTGGGATTACAGGCGTGACCCACCATGCCCGACCGTCATCACATATTTCTAAGTATCTGCCATGTGTCAGGCACTGTAATAAGCACCAGAAATAATGATGATGATAGTAATGGTGATGGTAAAAATAATAATATTTATGAAAGGTCAGATACTATTTTATGAATGCTCTCATTTAATCCTCATCCCAAACCTATGTGGTAGATTCTATTATTATCCTCACAGATGAGAACACAGGCATTCAGAGAGGCAAAGTAATTTGCCCAAAATCTGCTAAGAAGTGATCTCGCTATGTTATGAAACCAGCAGTCTAGCTACAGAGTAGCACAGCCTTAGCCTTTATGTAACACAGCCTCTGATATCATAGACAGACAGGGCTGGTGCGCCTGGGTCCTGGGCTTTGTAACAGCTCCTTTACAACTTCCTATAAGAGACTACAAATGTAAGGGGACTTCCTGCCTCTCCACGTTTTTAAATTTTGTTTGTTCTCTGCATTTCTCCATGTTTGTTTAAAGTTTTAATCTGGATAATTTACCAAATCCCTCGTTTTCCCATATTTTAATTAATGTATTTTCAGATCAGTCACTGCTGTATCCCTCCTTCTAAGGCTGACTTTATAAATCCCAGTGAGGAAATACAAACAAACAAACAAGAAGAAACCCCTACTAATCCTCTCTGGCAATTCCTGTGTTTTATGTAATGAGCCCTAATGTATTAGGATAAACAACCCTTCCAAACTATTTGGTTGGAATTTAGAGAATCAATTTCTTTAAGCATTTGGATGATTTTCTTTTCTTCAGTCAATTCAGGTCTAAATAAGCTTCAAATACAAACTCAAGGACATTGCCCCTTTTTCTTTTAAAACTATCACTACAGCAGACTTTTTTTGGAAAGTTCTATTGCTAGGGAGTTCATGAGGCTTCATCAGACCACCTCACTTCCTTGGAACAAAAGGTCAAGTAATTATTATGGGCAGGCGTTTTGTTTCTGATTAATGCCAGTGTCGAACCTTAAGCAAATTTAGTATAGTCTGACAGTCATACTGTTCAGTTGATCCAAATTCCGCTTTGTTTTCCAAAAAACTCCAGCTTTCTCAGCCTACTGCTTGCCTCCACACTGACTTCCCTACCTATTTTAGACTTTAACATTATGAGATAATCATAACCTCAATTGCCCATTTTCTCTCTCTTCTATCATTTGAAACCTTGTAAGCAAATGGTATTGTGTTGTTGATCTCTCTACTAGAGTCCTCTCCAATAGCAGCTATCTTAAGAAACAAAATTATTTAAGGAATTACATTAACACTCCATTTTACCCCCCAAAAACCACTGTCTCCTGTTTAATGCTAAACAAAGAGTCACTTATGACGTCAAGGTAAATATAAGAAGAATGGGAAAAGAAGAGATCATATGTGCCTTTATTTATTTATTTATTTATTTATTTATTTATTTAAGACGTAGTCTTGCTCTGTTGCCCAGGCTGCAGTGCAGTGGCACCATCTCAGCTCACTGCAACCTCCGCCTCCAGGGTTCAAGTGATTCTCCTGCCTCAACCTCCCAAGTAGCTGGGACTACAGGGGTGCACCACCACGCCCAGCTAATTTTTGTATTTTTGGTAGAGACAGGGTTTCACCATGTTGGCCAGGATGGTCTCCATCTCTTGACCTCGTGATCCACCAGCCTTGGTCTCCTAAAATATGTGTCCTTATTAACCTTCCTCAGTAGTCACATACAAATGAAGTCAGGTTGAATCACAGGTAGTGACCAAACAACACTTCATTCCAGTCCCATTTAGGTGCCAAATACCAAGTAGGCATTCCAGGTAGAAACACAGGGTCCTGTAATCTGTTTGTCTTCCCATATTGAACTTGATCCATATGTCTGTTGCTTCACAGCTCTGCAGCTCCATCACTCAAGGCATCCCTGAATTACATTTACATTTCATTTACATTCATTTCATTTACAAATGAAAGTTAAACTTCTCTACTTCTCTGGTTAGGTATATTTTATGTTTTGTTAAACACGTCTTCCATCTAGTTCAGGTTGATTCTTCTTGATCACATTAACCACTTTTCCTGTTTCTGTTCTTTGATACATCTATATTCTGTTTAAAAAAAAAAGAACTTGGCCACAGGTGGTGGCTCACACCTGTAATCCCAGTACTTTGGGAGGCCGAGGAGGGTGGATTACCTGAGGTCAGGATTTCGAGACCAGCCTGACCAATATGGTGAAACCCCATCTGTACTAAAAATACAAAAATTAGCCTGGCGTGGTGGCATGTGCCTGTCGTCTCAGCTACTCGGGAGGCTGAGACAGAAGAATTGCTTGAATTCACCCAGCCTGGGTGACAGAGCAAGACTCCGTCTCAAAAAAAAAAAAAAAAAAAAAAAAAAAAAAAAAGCACTTTTATTTAATAATAAGTATGGTGAAGAAAATAAAAGAGGCTAAGATGATGAAGAATGACTGGAGGAAGGAACTACTTTAGAGCAGGTGACTAGGAAAGGCCTCTCCAGGGAGGTAGAAAATGGAGAGTATGATCTACTTTCTTTTCTTGCAAATCCCATATTCTGCTCAGTTCCCTGAAGAGGTGACTCATTTTCTCATAACTTGGAGCTTCAGAAATTCCATGTTGAAATTCTGTTTCCTTCCCATTTTCACTTCCCAGTTATTTTGCCATTCCTTTCTTCTAACAATTCTAGATCTTTATGAAGCCCACATCATTTAACTTTTTTTCATTTTGGTCACTAAACTTTACGCACTTCCATGGCAATTCCCTAAATTCTTTGACATCTTTATTTCCTGAATCACATATTTCCCACTTGGCATCCAATCTTTCAACTTTTCCTTGGGTGGATACATCATTCGAAAAGATCAAGGAAACAACTTCCTTGTTATCAGTCCTTTGATTTATTTCTACTCCAGTGACCTGCAGCTCTATGCTACTTGGGCAACCCATTTGCACAGCCACCCTTGTTCTTTGTTGGTACTCTATGATAGTAACTTTGAATTTGGACTTTTGATTCACAAGCTTCTATCACTCTACTTCTCGTGTGCCTCCATTCTTCTTTACATGTGGCTCTATAATTATTCATCTTTAAGTCTACTTGTATCTTTCTGATTCACCTCTGAGTGCTGACCCTGTGTGCAACAGATCTGAGTTCAAACCCCATTACCACTAACAGCTCTAAAACATTAGGGAAAAATTACTTAGCCTAAGACTCTCTTTTTTTTTTTTCTGTAAAACACAGATAATATTACATAAGGAATATGTACAAAGACTTTGACATATAGGAAGTGTTTAATGAATGGTTAAGGTTGCTATTGTTATTCCCTTTCTACCTACTCTGTTTTATCTCCTGGGCCTTGACCATTGGTTATTACAATCTTATGCTGCAAAACATTTTGTGAATCATCATCACTGGAAAAAAAATCTCTATTCATTTTTCTCTCTAGTTTCCGAATTACTGAATTTGACAGCAGAATTCCCATAACTGTATTGATGGCTTGTAGTTCAGATTGATGTTATCAAACCTCACAATTGTTATTCACCAAATCTTTTCCTCACTGCTAATTGACTGTCCACCCCATTTATTGAAGTCTCTTTTTCTTTTATATTAACCACAAAAATCCCTAAATGCCCTCGTTCAATTTCAATAAATGATCTAATCTCCCATTTTACTAATGTATCAGGATGTTAAATTCAACTCTTCCTGTTGTCTTGAATTTTTTGCATAGGTCCTTGGCTAAGAATAACACAATAGTTGCCAAATCCTCCCCCATTCTAAAGAGCAATGCTAAACCAGCCACACAGGACTTGTAAAGAATATGGCTCAGAACCAATTTTGCTACATAAGCCCATCACTACCTTTTGAATATATAAGAGATTGAAGCTTAAGAGGCCATGAGAGAATTTCACTGGGGAGAGCAGCTCAAATATTGTGACATCCTGTCCTTGCTCCTCACCTGACACCAAGTGAAAAATGATTCAAAGGGACCCCAAGTAGACCTTAAAATATAACCCTTGAGTGAGTTTCCAAGATCAGATGAGTTCAGGCATGTTCAGGGTGGTATGGTCATTGATTGTGTCCCTTGCATTAGGGAATGTAAGGTTTAATATATGATTCTTCTTGCTGAGAGAAGTCTGAAGACAAAAGTTGATGCCTAGAGTGATCTGCTTTGCAGCAGAGAGGAGAGAAAAGACTGCATCAGGAGGAAACTGCTCTTCCATCAATAGCTGGAAAGGGTGCAGGTTTTCTGGGAAATAACATGGACCTCAAGGTAGAGTGTTATCCCGGGATCATCTTAAGAACTGCACAGAAGCATGAAGTGACCCAGACAACCAGAAGACAAGAGATGAGGATAAAATTGAGAGCAGCCAAGGCCAGGCGCTGTGGCTCATGCCTGTAATCTCAACACTTTGGGAGGTGGAGGCAGGCGGATCACGAGGTCTGGAGATCGAGACCATCTTGGCCAACATGGTGAAACCCCGTCTCTACTAAAATACAAAAAATTAGCCCGGCATGGAGGCGCGTGCCTGTAATTCCAGCTACTTGGAAGACTGAGGCAGGGGAATCGCTTGAACCCAGGAGGTGGAGGTTGCAGTGAGCTGAGATTGTGCCACTGCACTCCAGCGTGGTGACAGAGCAAGACTCCGTTCCAAAAAAAAAAAAATTGAGAGAAGCCAGCCAGGCTATATTACAGAAGCTGAAATTGGTGTTTCCCTGTGGGAGTACCTTTGAGTACCAAAAAAAGATTGTCAAGAGACATAGAGACTCAAATTGTATCTCTAGCTCAAGAGAATAAGAACAACAGATGACATTATGCCAGCTACATAGACTGGGCAATTTCCCCCTTATTCTACTTTCTACCTACCTAGATCCTGGAGAAGTAAAAAAATAAAAAGGGAGTAGAGAAAGAGGTGAACAAAGGAGACAGAAAAATTAATCCATGTATGTACACCTAAGGTAAGCCTGAACTGGAAAAGTAGAGACTATTTTAAATTGCATGCCTTTGAGATTAAACATTACATTGGTAGGGACTATTCAATTGGTGAAATAAAGCTGGCTTCAGTGGTTCATGCCTGTAATCCTATCACTTTGGGAGGCCGAGGAGGGCGGATCACTAGAGGTCAGGAGTTCATCACCAACCTGGCCAACATCATGAAACCTCATTTCTACTAAAAATACAAAAAAAAGAAAAATAGCCAGGTGTGGTAGCTCATGTCTATAGTCCCAGCTACTCAGGAAGCTGAGGCAGGAGAATCACTTGAACCCGGGAGGCAGAGATTGCAGTGAGCCGAGATGGTACCACTGCACTCCAGCCTGGGCAATAGAGTGGGACTCCATCTCAAAAATAAATAAATAAAT
Organism: Macaca fascicularis; assembly: GCF_037993035.2. Classification (NCBI taxonomy): domain Eukaryota; kingdom Metazoa; phylum Chordata; class Mammalia; order Primates; family Cercopithecidae; genus Macaca; species Macaca fascicularis. The sequence goes on along the minus strand of NC_088380.1, from coordinate 173,553,295 downwards.
AAATAAATAAATAAATAAATAAATAAATAAGTAAAATAAGGCTGATCTCAGAAATTAAAGGGACCAAAAAACCTGTGGTGCCTGGCTGAGATTTCATCTAGATTATGAAAGAATGGGTCGAGGGATCCAGTTTAAAGGACAATAAGAGAAAAAGTAGTGTTACCACCTGACTTTACCCTTGCAAATCAGGTCACTCAATAAAATAGTAACATCAAGACCCTTTTATGCAGACCTTTTCAACTTCTGTCTTATTCTTAAAGGTTTACATTGGTTCATTTCTTCTTTCATTATGTTTCATGACTTAAAAGAAAACTCATTGGCTGGGTAAGTTGGCTCATGCCTGTAATCCCAGCACTTTGGGAGGCCAAGGAGGGTGGATCATGAGGTCAGGAGATCGAGACCATCTTGGCCGACATAGTGAAACACCGTATGTACTAAAAATACAAAAATTAGCTGGGTGTCGTGGCACGTGCCTGTCATCCCAGCTACTCGGGAGGCTGAGAAAGGAGAATCGCTTGAACACAGGAGGCAGAGGTTGCAGTGAGCTGAGATTGCACCACTGCACTCCAGCCTGGGTGACAGAGTGAGAATCCATCTCAAAAAAAAAAAAGAAAAAAAGAAAAAAGAAAACTCTCCAGTAGGATAAATAATTTTTGCCAACTTCTTCCTTTGGTTATTATTAATCTGCCAATTGATTTTTCTTTTGAATTTGATACTCATTTTCCATGACACTGCACTTTTTTTATTACCCATTGTGATAATTTCTTAGTCTCCTTTGGTATTTTTCTTCTTTTGCCCATTCTTGCTGATTTTTTTATGTTTCCTTTCCTCTCTTTGTAGTCTCTCTGCTCTCTCTGTATGGCTTTATATAACACCACTATTCTTATAACTTTCATTGCTACATTTCCAGCCCTGGTGTTTTGTCTAAGTCCAAGATCAAAAGTTTCAAAGGCCTGCAAGATATTTCCATACTTTTATTTCTAGAGTACTTTGCTGTCACTTTGTGTTTCTTTAATTAAATCCTATCCATCTTTTAAGAGCAACTCAAATACCACTCGAATCTTTCTCTTAGAGCAAGAAACAGATCAAATTTCATTCTTCATTGTAATGTATAAAACAACAAATAGCTTTTAATTTTAGCGTCCCATGTGCTGGGACCTCTATGGGAATGATTATGTCAATCATTTGCACTTCCAAAACACCTAGCTCAGTCCTCCTACAGTTGGGATATTATTGATCACTACTAAATTGAACTGAAACAAGGGATAAAAAAATGAAGATGATACCTTTGAAAATAATCTATCAAATATTTAAAATGAAAAACATTAAGGGGTATAGACACAATGCATAGAAAGGCTGGCACAGGACCTCAGGGAGCCTAATTAGTCCCTCTATATATCGTAACCTGTTTCTTCAAGCATTTATTTTTGAATAATTTTCTTTTCCTGAAATAAAATGAAAACTTCTTGAGAGTATAGATTTTATCTGTTGAGGAAGTAAAGTTGAATATAAATGATCTTGAGCTGGGTTTTAGTCTCAGTAACCAGGATAGTAGGGAAATTCTAAACTTAGCCAAAGCAGTAAGGGAGTGAGAATGAACCATACCTAAAATGTTTAACTATGTGTAAGATGCACATGGAATCAAATACATACACATGCATTAGTCTGTATTTAGACAGTTGTGGGACCATACTTGCTTAATGAATTTGATTTGGTATCACAAAATGAAAATTTTGATGGACATGTTCCTTCACAAGTGACTTATTATAAAGAAAAAAACAAAACCTTTTGTATTATAAAAATGAGCATGGTCAGCTGCATACATTCTCCTGAGTTCTGATTCCTGATTCTTGATTGCTTCCATGACAACCATGTCATTTCACTGCCAGAATATCTTATAAACAGTTAAGATGAATGGAAATATATGCATGCTCTCCTGAAATTAATTGTTAAGAAATAAAAGAGAACTGAAGTTATTCATTTAGTGAGCTCCATTCTATACGGATGAAGACGACTTACCTGACTAAGCCCTCTCTACATGGATCACATTTTATATGCTGTTCTTTCTTGCTTAGAGGTTGCCTATTATCATTTTCTAGTTGTTTCACAAATGGATGTCTTGCTTCTTTCAGTAGAATGTGAACCCTTGTAGCTCTTGTCTTGCATTTCTCTTTCTTGTATTGAGTTCTTGCTATATGCCAGACATTGATATTCATGTATGTGTATGTGATATTTTTTAATCTTTACAAAAATCATTTTCAAGACGAAGAAACTGAGGTCCTGTGCAGTTAAGCAATTAATTCACATTTAGGCAGAGAAGAAGATGGGCTTAAAATAAGGTCTAATGACTCTGACCGAGTGCTTGCTCTTCTTTTTGATGCATTTTAAGGAATTTATCTGTGTATCATCTGTTACTTATGTGATAAATTTTATTATTGTTCTCAATTCATTACATTTCTCTGTATCCATGTCTTTTGTTAGGTGACTTTGCCGTTCCTCCATTAAAGACAGAGTTTATTTTCTCACCCCATTGATGCTGAGTTGGCCATGTGACTCCGTTTCCCAATGGAATGTGTTGCTAGTGTGTCCAGGGCTGAGTCTTAAAAGGCAAAAGGTTTTTACTTCCTCTCTTCTTTCTGCCATCACCATGAGAATAGCATGCTCTGGCTATCACACTGAATCAGGGAGGATGAGAGACACCTGGAGCAGATCTTGACATCACCTACAGTTTTGAAGTGAGCCAAGCAGACAGCAGGCTAGGTCAGACACCTGGCTGAGCAACCCACAGACAAGTAAACAAGAATGAATTATTGTTGTTGTGGGCCACTGAGTTTTGGAGTGGTTTGTTATGCAGAACTATAGTGGCAATAGCTAACTGATACAGGTATCGTAACTCTTTGTGTTCACACCTAATTTCCTTTACCAGATTATATATTCCAGAGTTGTTACAACTCTTTCTTTAAATTTCAATAATCAACACAATGTTTTGCAGGTTGTGAGTGTTCAAACAAGGATGAGTGAATAAATGTGTATCTTTTAATTCCCAAAGTCTGCTGATATATAAGTCTTGGTGCTTTTGTAATAAAAATACATGAATCTCATGTAATCAAAGATTCTGTAAGATAAAATAACTTACACTGTGTTCTCCACTCATGGTATTTGTCTCTGGAGAATCCTGACATGTTCCTGTTTAAAATGCCAATTTTCCAAGAAGTGAACTGTTTCAAAATACTAGCATGATCTCTTTAGAAAGGCAGATTCTTACAGTGAAAAGAACTCATCTTTGGTGCTGTAAGCCCAGTTTTGTTATTTATTAGGAATGTCAACACTGAACATTGGCTTCTCTGAGTCCAAGTTCACCTATGTAAAATAGGGATAACAGTATCATTTTTATGGAATTTTCATGCAGATTAGAATTATTGATGTAGGTAAATACTTATCATTAATAAAAATTACTATTTGTTAAGGACTTACTATGTGTAATAGGTCTTTTACTCAAAACCAGCACAGTATAAGCACAGCACATTGTTACAGAACATTAATGAGACCTGATATTACATAAGGTATAATATTTACAAGTAAAAAGCCTGCAAATAAATTTTGCACATGCTGCTTGATCTGGGGCTAGATTTTTATGCCCCTTTTCTTTCATTAATAGTGCTTTTTGGGTGTATGAGTTTCCTTGGGCCGCTATGACAAAATACCACAGAGGGGTGGCTTAAACAACAGAAATTTATTTTCTCACAGTTCTGTGGGCTGGAATTGTAAGATCCAAGTGTCAGGCAAGTTGGTTTCTGGCAAGGCCTCTCTCTTCAGCTTACAGACAGCACCTTTTCTGTGTCCACACATGGCCTTTCCTTGGTGCTTGTGGGAAGAGAGACAGAGAGAGCTCTGGTGCCTCTTCTGTTTTTAAATAAGGACACCAGCCTTCACAGATTAGGATTTTACCTTCATGACTTTATTTCACCCTAATTATGTCTTTAGAGGTCCTATCTCCAAATACAGTAACAATGGGGTTCGGCGCCTCAACAGATGAATTGTAGAAGGATGGAATTCATTCCATAAGAATGGAGTAGGGTGGTTTTCCAAATATGTTCAAAAATTATTTGATAATCCTCACTTCAAGAGGAGGAACTTAATTCTCATCCTCTTGAGTGCAGGTTGGACTCAATGACTTACTTCTCATGAGTACACTATGGCAAATTTCACATCAAGATTAGGTTATAAAAAGCCTTCAGCTTCAACTTGTGTGCTCTGTTTTTGCTCTCTTACTCTCCTTCACAATTTCTTGAACCATTTGCTCCAGGGGAAGCTTACTGCCATGAAGAGGCACACATGATAAGGAAGAGATGCCTCCAACCAACAGCCAGTGAGGAATTGACATCTGCCAGCAACAAGAAAGTTGTTTTAAGTGCTACTCGATTTCTTTTTCTTTTTTTCCTGATGAGGAGTTTCACTCTTGTTGCCCAGGGTAGGGTGCAATGGTGTGATCTCAGCTCACTGCAACCTTCACCTTCCAGATTCAAGCAATTCTCCTGCCTCAGCCTCCAGAGTAGCTGGGATTACAGGCATGCTCCACCATGCTTGGCTATTTTTTGTTTGTTTGTTTAGTAGAGATGGGGTTTCACCATGTTGGTCAGGCTGGTCTCGAACTCCTGACCTCAAGTGATCCATCCGTCTCAGCCTCCCAAAGTGCTGGGATGACAGGTGTGAGCCACCACGCCCGGCCAGTGCTACCTAATTTCTTATGGCTGCTTATAGTAAAATGTGGGACAAGAAAAATCAACTAGAGAGACTATGCAACTTGAGGAAACCAGAACTTGTTGGTTTTGAAAATTCTCAGACATTCCCAACAGCAAACAATTCTAAAATTAAGAAATGGGTCCTCAGCAAAGAGCGTATGCAGGATGGTGCCAGGAAAACTAGTCTAAAGATGATGCCAAGAATGTCACTAAAATTATTTCATAAAACCTCAGAAGGATCTATGATGGCACCTCAGCATTCCTTTCAGTGAGACTAGAGACCCACTAAGATATCAATTGTGTGTCCTATAGATTCTCTCAATCAAACAATAGAGGTGCTAGGAATCTCAAGGGTATTGTCCCTTAGTAGTCTCAGCAGAATCCTAAAGTAGGTAAGATTATCTTCAAAAAACTAAAAATTGAGCTACCATATGATCCTGCAAGTCCACTGCTGGGTATATACCCCCAAAAAAGGAAATCAGAATATCAGGTGTCTGCACTCCTATGCTTATTGCAGCACTGTTCACAATAGCTAAGATTTGGAAGCAGCCTAAGTGTCCATCGACAAATGAGTGGACAAAGAAAATGTGGTACATAGACACAATGGAGCACTATTCAGCCATAAAAAAAGAACGAGATCCAGCCATTTGCAACAACATGGATGGAACGAAGATCATTACGTTAAGTGAAATAAGCCGAGCACAGAAAGACAAATATCACATGTTCTCACTTATCTGTGGGATCTAGAATTCTAAACAATTGAACTCATGGACATGGAGAGTAGAAGAATGGTTACCAGAGGCTGGCAAGTGTAGTGGGGGGCTGGTGGAGAGGTGGGGATGATTAATGGGTACAAAAAGGTGTAGAAAGAGTGAATAAGATCTACTATTGAGAGCACAATAGGGTGACTTTAGTCAATTATAACTTAATTTTGCATTTTAAAATAAAGAGTGTAACCAGGCCGGGCGCGGTGGCTCAAGCCTGTAATCCCAGCACTTTGGGAGGCCGAGACGGGCGGATCGCGAGGTCAGGAGATCGAGACCATCCTGGCTAACACGGTGAAACCCCGTCTCTACTGAAAAATACGAAAAACTAGCCGGGCGAGGTGGCGGGCGCCTGTAGTCCCAGCTACACAGGAGGCTGAGGCAGGAGAATGGCGTGAACCCGGGAGGCGGAGCTTGCAGTGAGCTGAGATCCAGTCACTGCACTCCAGCCTGGGCGGCAGAGCGAGACTCCGTCTCAAAAAAAAAAAAAAAAAAAAAAAAAGAGTGTAACTGGGTTGTTTGCAACTCAAAGAATAAATGCTTGAGGGGATGGATACCCCATTCTCCATGACGTAATGATTTCACATTACACGCCTATATCAAAACATCTCACGTACCCCGTAAGTATATACAACTGCTATGTACCCACAAAAATTAAAAAAAAATAATTAATTTTTGAAAAGTAGAGAAGCGTGTATCTTTTAAGAAATTGGGGCAGGGCAGAGGCTTTTGTCTAACAGAGTGTTCCACAATAATATTCACAGAAGACCAATATAGTTTTATTCAGTGACATTGTCAAACATTGTCAACTTGAATTCATAAAGACAGAGACAATGCAAAACAAAGAGGCCATGGGGTTTCAAATTCTACGGGTAGAAAGTGGGCTAAGAAAATGACTTAGCTACAAACATGTTCTCCTTGTCATCAAAAAGGAAAAAGAACAACAAACCCAGAGCCCAGATGGTGAAGCTGAGGGCCATGAAGCATTGTTCTCAGGCCGTAAGTCCTAATCAGTGAACATCCAACATTCGTTTAACTGGATTTCACAGCAACTGTGGACCAGTGACACGTTTGTACCTCTGATCTTCTCATTTTCAGGTCAAGGTACCTCTAGTAGTTATCTTAAACATATTCCACCATTATATGCGCATATATATGTATATATACACATATATATGTATGTATATGTATGTATATATAACATATATAAATATGTAATGTGTATGCAGGGGGCAGAAAATGTACATCTTTAGTATCATAGGTAGAAAGAAGGAAACTGTACTCAAGGGATTCTACCTAAGGGACTAAATCCGAAGAGTCTTGTGTATACCTGGACCCAATTTACATGCCAAGATTCTGGACTTTGAGCTGAGGCTCCAATGGGATGAGATTTTAGTGGCCTTGAGAAGGATGTGTATGTTGTCTGTGAGATGAATGTAAATTGAGGATCTAAGGAAGATTCGGCGATTTTACAAATCTGTCCATGTATCCTTTGATCTTCATTTTTTTAAGAGGCAGAGCTTAATTCTCCTGTCTTCGGGTGTGTTCTTATTAGGCTTCTTGAGTGTCAGTAGATCGTCCTCATAAATAAAATATAGTGAAAGTAATGAGTTGTCACTTCTGACATTAGGTTATAAAAGAGTGTGACTTCTGTGTTAGGTGCTGTTTGTTGTTCTTGTACTTTTCTCTCATTCTTTTCTCATCAGGGCACTCATTCTAGGGGAAGCCAGCTGCTATGGAGACAACCAAATGATGAGAGAAAGCAACCTCAGACCAACAACAGCATGGGATTGAAACTTTCCAACAGCCGCGTAAGTGAGCTTGGAAGCAGGTCTACCAGACTCAGTCAAGTCTCTAGATAGATAGAGCTGTGACTGATGTCTGATTGGAAGCTCGTGAAAGTACCCTAAGCTAGAATCACTCAGCCATACAACTCTAGATTCCTGACCCTCCAGAACTATATGAAATAATAAATATTTGTTGTTTAAAACTGCTAAATGTTGGGCATTATTTGTTATGCTATAATAGATGATAATTATAGAGGAAAATCATTAAAAAATACTGTAGAGGTAAACTTATTATCCTCATTCTGTAGCTAAGAAGGCTGAGGTGTAAAATATATATATATTTATATGTATTATATATAATATATATAATATATACATATATTTATATGTATTTTATATATTTTATAATTATATATTATAATATATAATTATAATTCATATATTATAATTATACATATAATATATATATATAAAGGGATTTCTTCCAAACCAAATAGCTAATAAATGGCAGGATAAAGATTTGAATTCACATCTATGTGTCTTAGGGGGGAAAACATACGCTTTATATAAATAAAAATCAAAATATAATGAAGTCACAAACTTTTAGAAAAATAATCTTTGGGCTGACACAGAGAGTCCAATAACGACATACAAAACTACCATCTGCTTTAGGAGTAACTGAGGTGTTGAACGAGCAGCGGAATGTTCAAGAGAAGCTTAAGTCTATATACCGCAGGGGCCAGGAGGTCTGGTAAAGAAGAGGTGAGCTATTCCCTTTCTATTCCAGCTTTTCCAATTATGTTAATTGTAACAGAATTTGGCTTGCTGGCAATGCAGAGCTAGTGAGGCATTTGACACACTGTAGAATTTAAGTTCAAAAGTAAAATTGTTTAATGAATGCACACCCTACTCCTTATTCATTATGCAAAGTCGGGTTGTAGAGTTTTTCAATATGTACTCTAATTCCCTTTAAGAAACGTGATTTCACATTCCTCATATTAGTGGAGAAAAAAAAAAGAGAGATTCTGCTGCAAGAGGTTTTGGGGTCAGTTAGAAATTCTCTGCTCTGTTTTTTTAAAGGAAGATATAATCCCCTTTTCAAAGCTATTGTGTTTTATTCTGTTGAGGGTTGATGGCTGTAAAACATAGCACCTCCCCTTCGACTTTTCCATATAACTTGATTAGACAGGAATAATCTCTTATGCTTTCATGCACAAATTTCGGAGTGACCCAGAACAAACGAGTTTCCTTCATCACCATAGCAACCAGGACTATGGAAAAATGCCACTCACTAGGCTATGCAAGTCAGATTTCATTCCTTTGATGTTAATTAACAAATTGCTTTCAGAAAATCAATGAGCTCCCCTGCTCCCCTGTAAATGTTTGTGAATATTTTTTAATACTTCCTAAAGTGATGTGGTGGAGGAATGGTTGGGAGAGACTGAACAAAATAGAGCACTACCTTTTCCTGGTATAACTCAGTGGTGATTGGGAATGGGAGAGTGCATTTGGCCAAGGGTTGAACCCACTTGGATTTCTTAGGCATTGAGTCACAAACCTAACTCCATGTTTTCTTAGTCTGTACGTTACTTTTCTCTTAGAAAATGGTGGCTTCTTCCTTTCCAGGAAAAGAAATATAGAAAAGTTAAACAAAAAGGGTTGTCTGGCCGGGCATGGTGGCTCACACCTGTAATCTCAGCACTTTGGGAGGCCAAGAGAGGTGGATCATGAGGTCAGGAGATCAAAACCAGCCTGGCTTGTCAGTTAGAGACAGTGAAACCCCGTCCCTACTAAAAAAACAAAAAATTAGCCGAGCATGGTGTTGCACACCTGTAGTCCCAGCTACTCCGGAGGCTGAGGCAGGAGAATCGCTTGAACCCAGGAAGCAGAGCTTGCGGTGAGCTGAGATTGCACCACTGCAGTCCCGCCTGGGTGACAGAGCGACACTCTGTCTCAAAAAAAAAAGAAAAAAAAAGGTTGTCACAAAGAAAGATTGTTGTAGAAACCTATAATTAGATTTCCTCTAGTCTCTTAATCTGCTCCTGAGATTAAAATATTTCAAGGGTAATCTGGTAATTTAAAAGTCTTTGAAATGTGTCCACGTTTGCCTCAGAAATTCTGCATCTAGGAATTACTGAAGGAGATGCTCAGAGAGACATACATAGGTAAATATGTATGGATAGTCTTCACAGTGATGTTTATAATACATTTTTAAAGATGGAAACACTCTAAATGGCAATGAGAGATTAAAGTTTTCTAAATGTGTTTTTAGAGAAATCAAAAAGGGTTTATAAAACTTCAGGTGAATAAAAGCAGGTTAAAAACACACTGTTAAGATGATACATTTATAAACAATTTGAAGTCTCCAAGCAAGTTTCAGGAATTTAGCAAAAGAATAAATAGACATCCTGTGAAGGGTTCTCTCTTCTTTTGGGTGAGATCTCCTACTGTTTTACTATGTGTATGTGGTAGGACATCAAACGACCTTGACAGAAAGATATGAAAGACTCAGTTTCATGTAATAGGTCCTCAAACTATGTGTGCACCTATCTTCTTTACTAGAAAACAAAAGTTTACTCAAAGATATATTATAGCTCACGAAGTTTCTCCATTCCGTTCATTGTAATGTGATGTGAGGGAATAATTAGAGAAGGTGTTCTTTGAATTGGCTCAATGAAATTATTGACAAAATCATTAAAAACAGGCATTTTCAAACATACCAAGCCTTACAGAAAACTAATAATTTCTAGATAAAATATAAACATAACAAAAATAAAAAATAATTTCTAGATAAAGTGAAGTAAGGATCAGGAAAAAAAATGCATAAATGTGGTCAGAATATAGTAGTTTCCCCTTATCCAGCATTTTGTTTTCCATGGTTTCAGTTATCTGTGGTCAACTGTGATTTAAAATATTGTATGGAGGCAGGTGCAGTGGCTCACACCTGTAATCTCAGCACTTTGGGAGACAGAGGCAGGTGGATCACTTGAGGCCAGGAGTTTGAGACTAACCTGGCCATCGTGGTAAAACCCTGTCTGTACTAAAAATACAATAATTAACTGGGCATGGCAGCACGTGCCTGTAGTCCCAGCTACTCGGGAGGCTGAGGCAGGAGAATTGCTTGAACCCAGGAGACAGAGGTTGCAGTGAGCTGAGATCGCACAATTGCACTCCAACCTGAGTGACAGAGCAATACCCTGTCTCAAATAAATAAATAAATAAGTACAATGAAATATTATGTGGAAAATTCCAGAAGGAGTGTGATGAAATCCTGCACCATTCTTCTCCATCCTGCCCCAGTCATGACCCATCCCTTTATCCTCTTATCTATGCTGTCTGTGCTACCCACTAAGAAGCCTTCTCAGTTATCAGATGGAAAACATATAAAATGTATAGGGTTCAGTGCTATTCACAGTTTCAGGCATCCACTGGGCTCTTGGAATGTATGCCCTGAAGAGAAGAGAAGACTACTGTAGTTTGAAAAACACTGTCGTAGAAGATAGCTTTTAAATTTCCACCCTGTCCACTCTTGCCTTTCTCTTGCAGAGAGTTTTGGACTAGGTGGGGATATCTAGATTCTTGCAACGATAGCAACATGCTTTGCTACATTGAACAAGGTAATTAAACACTTTGCAACTCACTTTCTTTGGCTATAAAATTAAAGATTGGATTAAATTATCTCTATTGAAGGCGAGCATCTTCTGAAATGGCCCCCAAACCCACTTTTTGGTATTTATGCCCTGTGTATATTCTTCCTTTGAGTGTCAGCTGGACCTAGTAACTAACTTCTAACAAACAGAATAAAACAAAAGTGATCTCATGGTATTTCTGAGATTATAGCACAAAGACCGTGATCTCTCTCTCGCTCTTTCTCTCTCTTGCAAGGAATCTTCCAAGTTGTGAATAGCCCTATTTAGAGCTCCACATGGCAAGAAACTGATTTCTCTAGCTAACAGCCAGCAAGAACGTAAGTCTTGCCAATGGCAATGTGAGTGAGCTTGGAAGTGGATCCTCCCGCAGCCATCTTTAGATGACTGAAGCCCCAGTCAACTATTTGACTGCAGCCCAAATCAAATGGGACAGGAAACCAGAGGACCCTGGTCAGAGCTTCTGGACCCTTGGCCCACAGAAACACCAGGTATTAAATGCTTATTATTTGTTGTCATAAAGATTTGGGATAATTTGGTACATATCACAGATAACTACACAAAACAGATAATTATTCCTTCTACTTCCAAGATACTTTTTTTCCCAAAGGACGGAGTTTTATTTTGTTGCCCAGGCTGGAGTGCAGTGGTGCAATCGTAACTCACTGCAGCCTTGATCTCCTGGGCTCAAGCCATCCTCCCGCCTCAGACTCCAGAGTAGCTGGAACCACAGGTGCACACCAGGCTGCCTAATTTTTTTATTTTTTATGTTTTTGGTAGAAACAGGGTATTGCGATATTGCTTGGGCTTATCTCAATCCCCATCCTCAAGCCTTCCTCCAGCCTCGGCCTCCAAAACTGCTGGGATTACAGGTGTGAGCCACTGTGCCCGGCCTGCTTCTAAAATTCATTTCCTTTAATAGGTGTTCAATGAGCATTTGTTTATAAACTCAGAGCAAAGCTTGATAGTTTAAGGAAAATTTATACTGATTTTGAACGTTTATCACCTTTTGTGAAACCTAGTTTTCCTGGTTTCATTTCCCATCCTCTTTAGATGTTAGAATGGACAGTAGATACTGAGCCTACCTCAGAAATTATAGACATTCCCCAGTCATTCTTCTAATCTTTACAGTATCTGTTAGAGAAAACACTGACAGTTCATATTAGGGATTTCATTGTTGCAACTGCTGATAGACAGTTGGATTTATCTTTTAACAGGAATCCATTATTTTCTTTCTATTAATAAAAACATAAGCTCAAAGACCCTTTAAGAGTTAAAGTAAAACTGTTTAGGAAATACTTGACTATGTCAACATTATCTTAAAGATAGGCCATTTTTCGGCCGGGTGCGCGGTGGCTCACTCCTGTAATTCCAGCACTTTGGGAGGCCGAGGCAGGCAGATCACGAAGTCAGGATATCGAGACCATCCTGGCCAACATGGTGAAACTCTATCTCTATTAAAATACAAAAAAATTAGCCGGGCATGGTGGTGAGCACCTGTAGTCCCAGCTACTCGGGAGGCTGAGGCAGAAGAATCACTTGAACCCAGGAGGCGGAGGTTGCAGTGAGCTGAGATCGCGCCACTGCACTCCAGTCTGATGACAGCGAGACTCTGTCTAAAAAAACAAAACAAAACAAACAAAAAAGAAGAAGCCATTGTTACCTGCCTACTTGTGTAGCTTAAACTCATAATTTGGGTCTACTTGTCATGACTAATTTGGGTGACTAATTTGGGTCATTGTGAAGTATCAGTCTATAAATAAATTCCAAAGCTATCCTTTATTTTGTATAAAAATCATCTGATTGTTAAAAGATTATGTGGTAATTTGTAGCCTAATAATTTATTATTGTACTCCATTCCTTCAGCCTCAAATGGTATAGTCTCCTTGAAGAAAAATGCAATACTTTATCAATCACAAAGTAACATAATAAGCATCAGGAGCCAGCCGTGATGGCACACACCTGTAATCCCAGTTCTTTGGGAGGCCAAGGTGGCGGACAAAATGAAGTCAAGAGTTCGAGATTGGCCTGACCAACATGGTGAAACCCCGTCCCTACTAAAAATACAAAAATTAGCTTGGTGTGGTGGTGCATGCCTGTAATCTCAGCAAATTGGGAGGCTGAGGCACGAGAACTGCTTGAACCCAGGAAGTGGAGGTTGCAGTGAGCCAAGTTCGCGCCACTGTACTCCAACCTGTGTGACAGAGCCAGACTGTGTCGCAAACGAACAAACAAACAAACAAACAAACAGCATCAAGAGACGTTTGAAATGCAAATGCTATCCAAAATAATGGGATTACTATTTTGTATATTTCTTAGTGCCAATTTCTTTTTTCTTTTTTTTTTCCTTGAGACGGAGTCTCGCTCTGTCACTCAGGCTGGAGTGCAGTGGCATGATCTTGGCTCACTGCAACCTCTGTCTCCTGGGTTCAAGCAGTTCTCGTGCCTCAGCCTCCCGAGTAGCTAGGATTACAGGCGTGTGCCACCACACCCGGCAGTTAGTGCCAATATCTATGTTACTCTTAGAGGCACTGCATTATTATTTGTTGAGTAAAATAACATTCTAAGCTAAAACATAGCAGATGATTTCCTCCTCCAGAATTTGTAGTTTCGCCCTCACCTACAAACAGAGTATAACTGTTTTCACTAAAATTTTGGCTTTAGGTAGAAATCCTAGGTAGAACACCCAACCTTATCATGTAAGAACAACTTGAGAACATGGAGAAATTTCCTTTTTTTAAAAAAAGAAATTAAATGGTCAATGCCAATTTAGTCACCAAAAAAAGGGAAATATCCAGCTTTCTTTCCTAAGGTCGTCAAGTGTGCCTCTGAACACTTCTTCCTGGGATCATACATTGTTCTGCCTGTCCACTTTAGTATTCACACTTGAGGAAGAGCGAAAATTTCCCCTATGTGGTTCAACGTGGAATTGGAGATGCCTCTGCAAAGGTGATTGTCTTGAAGCCACCATGGCTACATTTGATCTGTAAGTATGTAAAACATTTGACAATGTTATGGCCTCTGGCTGATAGGCCTGTTCTTTGGGAAAACTGCATGGCAGAAGAGAATTATGAGGAGTCTTGACATTGTATGATGGTGTCAAGAAAAACAGAAGCCAAATTAGCATGTGATTATGCTGACCATCAACCAGAGTAACCTAGTGCATATTTCTGGTGAGAGATTAAATGGTGAAATTGGTAGACTCAAGATGAATTATGAAGTTGTGGATTAGAGCAGCACCACATATGAGCAAAGCTAGCATGAATCTTCCCTTTTGGTGGAGTATATTAGGGAAGCTTACTCTTTCTAAAGCTGAAAAACCCAAATAGACTAGCAAAGCTTCTTTATTATGATAACTCTTTTCTCTTATAAAAGGAAACTTTAGCATTTTCAAGAGTAGATACTTAATGAAACAACACATCTTAATGCCAAATATAAAATAGGATTTAGGCTGGGCGCGGTGGCTCACGCCTGTAATCCCAGCACTTTGGGAGGCCTAGGAGCCGGGCAGATCATGAGGTCAGATTGAGACCATCCTAAAACAGTGAAACCCCATCTCTACTAATGTAAAATATTAGCCGGGTATGGTGGTATGTGTCTGTAGTCCCAGCTACTCAGGAGGCTGAGGCAGGAGAATTGCTTGAACTGGGGAGGCGGAGGTTGCAGTGAGCCGAGATCGTGCCACTGCGCTCCGGCCTGGGTGACAGAAGGAGACTTCATCAGAAAGAAAGAAAGAAAAGGAAGGAAGGAAGGAAGGAAGGAAGGAAGGAAGGAAGGAAGGAAGGAAGGAAGGAAGGAAGGAAGGAGGGAGGGAGGGAGGGAGGGAGGGAGGGAGGGAGGGAGGGAGAGAAGGAAGGCAGGGAGGGAGGGAGGGAGGGAGGGAGGAAGGAAGGAAGGAAGGAAGGAAGGAAGGAAGGAAGGAAGGAAGGAAGGAAGGAAGGAAGGAAAGAAAGGAAGGAAGAAACAGGCCTGGCACAGTGGCTCACACCTGTAATCCCAGCACTCTGGGAGGCTGAGTTGGGCAGATCACGAGGTCAGGAGATCAAAACCATCCTGGCCAACATGGCAAAACCCCATCTCTACTAAAAATACAAAAATTAGCTGGACGTGGTGGCATGTGCCTCTAATCCCAGCTACTCGGGAGGCTGAGGCAGGAGAATCACCTGAACCAGGGAGTTGGAGGTTGCAGTGATTGCGCCACTGCACTCCAACCTGGTGGCAGAAGGAGACTCCTTCTCAAACAAAAAAAAAAAAAAGAAAAGAAAAGAAAAGAAAGAAACAATTTAGATTATTATTTAATTTTCCTTACTTTGGGATGGGGCTTTTTAAAGATAATTCTTAAACTGTAAGCTAAGTTTCTAACAGTTATTCACAAATCATTTATCTTACATATAAAACCAAATATTAAAATGTGTCCTAAAACAGCAGTTCCGGTCTCTGCTGCACATTAATTACCTGGGAAGATTTTTCAAACTAGGAATTGTTCCGACCATATTGTATGAGAAACTCTAGGGTCTGGAGCCAGAAATATGTATTTTTAAAAGTTAAATAATGCATTAAAATATATTCCTGCACACCTTGAGAGAAGAAAGAGAGAATTTGGTGCATAGATTCAAAATCTATGCTTCTATTTAGAAAAACTCAGCATCACTTTGCTGCCTCCTCTAAAGCCAGCAGTTGTTCTTTTCCTAAGCCACGTTTCCATCTTATGCCATACGCTTCTCCATCCTCAATTTCTTGAGCATACCATGCTCAAGATGCTGATGCTTCTTTCTCAGCAGTGAAAAAACTCAGGTTTCCCCAGGAAAGAAATCCAGCTAAGTCACAGTGCCCTCAGATGAGGATTTCTCTTCCAGGGAAAGTTCCCATCTCCTCTTCCAGTACCTTAAAGGAAGAGTTGTAAGGAAGTTTCAGGGGAATAGAATCTGTTTACCAAGCTTATCTTTGATCTCTCTGCTATTTGCATCAATTTAACTTCATCTGAGTGCTGTTAGATTAGCCAAGTGACCTGAAAACAAAAATGTGAGAGTAACTTTCCCTCACTGTGCTTGTTGAGAGACAATTCTTTGTTTCAGCAGGTTTATATTCGTTTTTTGTTCCATACTCTCTTTTTCAAGGATGTCTGCATAGCCAACAGCCTTAGAAGATAGAGATCTTGTCTTCCTCTAGGGCAGGGAGCAGATTTGTTTTCTGACTGGATAATAAAGATAATTTCTTCCTCCAGGCAAAAGTTGGGAAGGGTCAACCCTGTACAAAATCAGAGGGTTTTTTTTTGTTTTTTGTTTTTTTTAGACAGAGTCTCGTTCTGGAGTGCAGCAGCATGATCCACCCCTGTGCTCAAGCAATTCTCTTACCTTAGCCTCCCAAGTAGCTGGGACTATAGACATGTGCCACCATACCCAGCTAATTTTTGTATTTTAGTAGAGACGGAGTTTCACCATGTTGGCTAGGATGGTCTAGATCTCCCTACCTCGTAATCCGCCTGCTTCGGTCTCCCAAAGTGCTGGGATTTCAGGTGTGAGCTACCACCCCTGGTTAAAATCAGAGGTTTTCTAAGCTTCAGATTCTTCAACTGTGATGCAAACCCAGGGTGTGTGCAACAGCCACCTGGGCCACTCCACATCACCCTTGGGGAACTTGGGAAACGTGGAGAACCAATGAGAACATGAAGCCCATAGTTCCTGCTGTGCCATGAGTAATAAGGTTATTTTTTTCTTAGTCATGGGTCTTGTGTGCCAGTGCCCACCACAGTGACAGGGTGTGTTGCTCATATAATAGGATAACCTTTACAGTTCTTGAGGGTGCTTATTAAGTCCTTGAAATCTACCAGATGCCATGTCATTGAATCTCAGCTCTGCCACTTAATACAGGAATCACTAGCCATAGCACTTACCAACAATGGGACTTACTAGTTATGCCACTTACTAGCCACGAGAACTTGGCAGTAATAATAGAAATAAATAATAACTGTCATAGTAATAAACATAATTCTAGTGGTAGCAATAATAATGGATCATATTTGCTAATTGTATTCTGAATACTGTGTGATGTGTATAACTTAGCTCGTTCAATCTCGGTTGCCATGTAAAATAGGAATATCAATTGTTATCACAATTTTACCCCTCAGCATTATCGTAAAGATCAAAATGTCACTGATAGTAAACATACTGGGAGCTGTAAATATAAATCCGAAAGTAAGTCTCTTTTGTTCTCTTTATTGGCCTGGATCACATACCGGGCCCCATCATGCACGTCTGTTTTCAGACTCACTGTGCTGTTTGTGTTTGTCTGAAATGCTTCCCCCTTTCTTTTTCTGCAGATTCCTCTTCTTCCTTCATGACTCAGCTCAAAAAAAGCACTGTAAAGGGCACAGAGTTTCCTCTCTAAACATGCTTCCTTCTTGAGCTAAAATATAGTTTCTGTTGGCTTCTTAGGTGGGTGAAAGTGTTCACCATTGTTTCTAACCCCATTTCTTTTTCTTTTCTTTTTTTTCTTTTTTCTGGGGGGGGGGTGGGGAAAGGGGGGAGTGGGGACAGAGTCTCGCTCTATCACCCATGCTGGAGTGCAGTGGCGTGACCTCAGCTCACTGCAACCTCTACCTCTCAGGTTCAAGCGATTCTCCTGCCTCAGCCTCCCGAGTAGCCACCATGCCCAGCTAAATTTTTGTAGTTTTAGTAGAGGCGGGATTTCGCCATGTTGGCCAGGCTGCTCAAACTCCTGACCTCAGGTGATCCACCGCCTTGGCCTCCCAAAGTGCTGGGATTACAGGTGTGAGCCACCGCACCTGTACTTCTAACTCCATTTCTTATTTACATTGGTGGGAGGTAACTGAACTTTTGTAGTAAAGAGGGAAAGTGCTACTGTGTATTCATTATCCTCCTTGGGGACTTCTCAGAAATGAGCCACCTGCAGCCTGACACCTATGTGTCTCCCCTGCATGGTGAGCTACTGAGGCCAGCTCTGCGCCAGTCAGGGGAGGTGGCAGTGGCCCAGCTCCTCTGCTGGAGATTGGGGGAAGAATCAGTGTATTTGAGCAGGTGGCTGCAAATGTGGGGACAGGAAAAAACACGTGGCCTTTAGTCCCAGCCACATTCTCTGATACAGCTTTACTGTAACGAAGCTGCTCATTCCATCACTCTCACTCATATATTTATTTCTCAATTAGTTTGGAAGCTAAAGCTGAGAAGAGAGTGAATAACCACTTGTTCTGAAAAATTCATGCCGGCTTTCCCTGCCTCCTCCCCAGCAATACTCTCAGAGAACTACTAGGTCACTCATTTTCCCATGTACCTGGCTGTTTTCTCTTGCGGCCGAGCCAGGGTGGAGTTCATTGGTACCTGTATCCTTCGTGTCTAGCAGCATTTGGTACACAAAACATAGCACTGTGTATTCGGCATTGTGTACTCAGCATGTGGTAGGTACTCATTAAGTGAAAGAACTTGGGTAATTCGTGGAGATTCTTCTAGTGCCTTCTCAGTTTGTCATTTCAGCAGTAACATTACAGCATCTATCCCATTATAATACTTGATAACTCTGCATCAAAAACAGAGCAAGAATATCACATTTCACTGGGGAGACTCAATGTTTTTCTGTGGTCCTGTTCCACAAATGGCAAGTCATCAGTTTAAAATTTTAGAATGCCAAACAGTCATTGGCTTTCAAACCATTCTAGAATATACTAAGAGAGGAAAACACATTTTTCACCAGTGGTGTTTCATTTTATGTATCAAAAGATTTCTTAGTCTTAGAAAACCAGATGACAAAAAGGAAACAATTCTTAATTCTACAAGAATATCATTACTCACCAAAACATGTAAGAGATGAACAAAGGAGCGCATATCTCAAGACGCTCCTGATGTTTTAGATTGATTCCACACTCTGCTCTTCTGGTTTCTTCCTTCTAACGCTGGTGCTACACCCTTGTACAAGTTACTGAAAATAGGGAAGTGGGCTCTGGTGCCCTGAACTTAATGCTAAGCATCTGTCCCTGAGCCTGAAAGAGTAAGATTGAGCCCTTAAGTCCTAGGATAGTCTGTGATTACAGTTCCCAAATGACACTTTCACAGTGGATACCTTGATTTTTGACTGCTACTTATTGAATGTTGCTACATGCCAGGAATTGTATGAATACCATCTCATTTAATCTTCATAACCACCCTGTGAGAAAGGGACATCACCATTTTACAGTTGAGGAAACTGTACTTTGGTAGCTTATCCAAAGTTACCAAAGCTAAGTTAGTACAGAGGCTAGAATTAAAATTTGTATCTTGCCGTCCCCTAAGCTTGTGTGCCACCCTGCCACCCCTGGCTCAGGATTTAAGAGTGAGCAACCCCATGGGTAACTCTTCAGGATTTCAAAACGATAGATTTCAGGATTTCTCATTGGTGAGTTGAGAGGTCTTTCAAGGATTCAAGTTGTCATTAGTAACTTGTACTATTTGCCCATAGAAGGGAAATCACACAAGATAGTTGTTAAGAAAGTAAGGCTCTGTGACAGCGCTGGGGTGGAATGACCTTGTCCAAATAATTCATCTCAGGAAACTGGGGTTATTGTGGCTGTTAAAATGGGAATAATAGTATCTCCCTTATAGGGTTCTTATGACTATTACAGGTAATGAAGAACTTAGAAAAGTGATTGGTCCCAGAATGTTATCAACAGATGCAAGAAATTAAACCATGGGTTTTAAATAAAGAAATTGCATTGTAATTCTAGTAGTTTCTATATAAACTCTGCTATGAAAGCATGTAATTTAGCAATATCTCATCTGGTAAATGATGGTAAGCTAAAGGTTATAAAAGAGAAGCTAAGGGCTTTATGAAAATTTATATAGACTAAATGCATCTATTAAGTCTATATAAATTTAGTCTGTAAAAATAGATGCACCTTTTAAATCCATCTATTTTTCTGAACCCCATATTGAGGTACAGAGAAACTGCAACATCCAAACTCATGACTTCCCAGTGGTGGCAGTGGAATATTATTATACTGTCGGTTCTAGAAATTGTAACTTACTTCTAGGGTTGTAATTTGGAGAGTGAACAGCTGCTAACCTTGTTGATCAACTGCTGTTGAGGGCTGAAAGTGACCATGGAGAAGAGGAGAAATATCTTTTCTTAAAGGCTCAAAAAAATATCATAACACATGGAAACTAGCACACTTGTTATTCCACCAGATTTCTTCACACCTGCATGCATATAACACATCATTTTAAAAATTCGCTAACAACATTTGAAATTGGATTCATTTTAACTTGGAAAAAAATACCAAGAAAACTGCTAGTTACCAGTGGCCAAAAAGGAAGACTCTTCCATACAAGGAACAATTTCTGGAGCTCTGTGAAAAGCTAATTTTGTTCTTCTTCTTCTTTTATTTATATTACAGATATTTTACAAGTTCCATAAGACTCCATCCCACACAAGACAGTGAATCTAAGTGTCACAGAAGACTGAATTTCCTCAGTATTTCACAGTTACCAAAACACCTGTGCTAAATAGTTTTCTGTGTATCAGCTGTGAAAACTCACTGTTCAATAGCCCTCCAAATTTCTCATTTATTCCTGGTGGTGGGGGATTCTGGGGGGCTCACAATGGGTTATTGTTAAACTCTAGGAAGGGTAGTGGTTCAAGAGCTTCATTAATGGAGTAAAAAGGAAAAAAGTACCAGCAAATTTCACCTATACTCCTTATAGACCTTCGCTTCTACCTCTTCTGAGATGCTGCCTTATCTGGAAATTAATTAAGCAGAAACTAGATGGGCACAAATACCATAACATTCTGAAGCTTAATTAGCAAATGCTTTTTAACTTCACAACAGGTCTTAGCCTTGTTGGTTACTTTGTTTCTTAAAAGAGCAGAAAAGCAAGCTGTATTGTTCTTTGCTTCCTTTCAGAGAGGAAACAAGCATGGAAATTTAAAAATAGATCAAGGGATGCTCAGAGGGCAGCTCCCTAGCAACCAGGCTGCATTGCTGGTATGCTAACTTGAGTGGCCTGCATTCTGCCAGGAATGTCGGCAAGCCACTCCCACCGATAGCAAAGACAAGGCATGGAGGGAACTGGTAGGATACAGCCATAGAGGGGACACAGACAGGTGACTGCAAAAGCCACAAATTCTCACCCAACCCCTTCAGTCTGATCCATGAGAAGGCCAGTATGTGCTCAGCAATTTTCTCAATTGCAAGCCCCCAGTGAGGTAGTTAGCGCATCCACTGGGGCAATAACACAGGATGGAGGTAGGGAGAACTCTTGGTCATCATCAAAGATCCTTGAAGAGAGAAATTATTTCCAAAATGTTTGCTGTCTGATCGTTAAAAATCATGGCTCTGTCTTTCCCTTATTAAATAACACAGGAGGAAAATGAAAAGATGGAATGTTTATTGATAGTCTTCATGCCTGGTGCCATGGAGCTTGTTTTTGAGGCTCTGATGATAAGAAAAGAAAAAAATAATAATCCTGCGTGTCATATAGCTGCAAAGTACAGGCACCCTGGTGTGCACTGTGAAAATATCATAGAAAAATATGACATCAAATTGTCTGCCTACAATGATACAATTTCTTATTAAAATAAAAAGAGGAAAGTGTAGAGACTAACAATGCATTTCCTTTTTTCACTGAGACTTCACACAGGGAAAGTTACCTGGATGCTCAAGATGCTAAAACATGGCCTTGTGTCAAAAGTGAAATAATTAAATAGTTGATATCAGCCCATTAACCAGATGTGCTCTCCCCACCCCCAATGCCTATTTTGTTCTTTGGCTTGCTTGTCCAAGATGGCTTTTGAAGAAAAATGCCAAGAAAATTACTTTTATGGCAAATATTTCTCATTCCTCCCCCCCCTTCCTCTCTCACTCAATTCCTCCCTCCCTTCCTTTCTTTCTTCCTTCCTTTCTTCCTTCCTTCCTGCTTTTCTTCTAAGACAGCATTCTCAAATGGTCAGCCATGCACTACTTCGTGTAAAGACAAATCTTTTCCATTCTTTGATTTCTTTAAAATAGTAAAAGATATGGCAATAACAAAGCATATAAAGGAATACAATAAACTTTTATGTTTTTATCACTCATTTTAACAAGATGAAACTTTACAATTCCTATTGAAGTGCTTGTTTTTATCTCCTAACTAGCTTCCTTTTCCATACACTTAGAGGTAACCATTATCGTGGAATTGATGTATATCATTCCCAAACTTTTCTTAATACCTTCATTCTAGATGCATTTATCTGTGAACAATATATTATCTTGCTTTTCATGTTTCCAAACATTTTACAAGGGTTGTTACATTGTACAACTTCCTGTTTAAAAATAATTTGATCTTTTTAAACTTAAAATTATGTTAACTGTTTTGTTTTGCTTTGTTTTTGAGACAGTGCCTCACTTTACCACATAGACAGGAGTGCAGCAGCTCCATCATAGCTCACTATAGCCTGGAACACCTGGCCTCAAGTGATCTTCCTGCCTTAGCCTGCTATGTAGCTGGGACTACAGGCACGTGCCACCATGCCTTGCTAATTTTTACTTTATTTTTTATAAAGATAGATAGGGTCTCATTAGGTTGTCCAGGCTGGTCTCAAACTCCTAGCCTCAAGTGATCCTCCTACCTTGGCTTCCCAAACTGCTGGGATTACAGACATTGAGACATTGGACCTGGCATCAAAATTGGGTTTTTGAGAGGTTAGTACATTATTAGTACATTATCAATCCATGTTAGTACATTTATTTTTACTCATAAACTGTCTACTTAAAGAAATATTACACAATTTATTCATAAAAACTCTTTGCAACTAAGTCTCAGTTTCCATTTCCTGTACAATTATAAGCAATGCTGGTTATCATTCCTGTTCACATATCTAGATGAACCCTCATCTACCTGGGACAAATACGTCCTCCATATATGTTGTCACCTTTCCACATATTCTATGACAGTCTATTAGGTTATTGATTTTTTTAAAATTAAAATATATCACACTTTTATTAGGCATTACCCCTGTGATTTATGTTTTATATAATATACTTCTTATTATGTCTGAATTACGTAATTTTATCTCCATTGTACGGAAATGGAAACTGGGGTTCAGAGAATTGAACTAACCGGTAAGCATAGAGCAGGCTTGACCTTCAAATACAGAGCTGTCTGACCCCTGTACCCCAAATCACTTGGACAGAAAACTCACTCCATTGGCCTCCCATCTTTTTAATTTGAGCACCCTTCCAAAGAGAAATATTTTGAGCATGAACCCAGTAAATTCTATTTAAATGCATTTTATAAACATATAGCATATACTAATTAATTTACATGAATCAGTTTTTGAAACACATTAAAATGGAAATTTGAAAGGATAGTGTGGTGGCTCCCATCTGTAATCCCCGCACTTTGGGAGGCCAAGGCGGGAGGATCACTTGAGGTCAGGAATTCGAGACCAGCCTGGCCAACATGGCAAAACCCTGTCGCTATTACCAATAAATGAATAAATAAATTAGTCGGGCATGGTGGCGTGTGCCTGTAGTCACAGCTACTCAGGAGGCTGAGGCAGAAGAATCGCTTGAACCAAGGAGGCAGAGGTTGCAATGGGCCGAGATCATGCCACTGCACTCCAGCCTGGGTGACAGAGTGAGACTCCATCTCAACAACAACAAAAAAAAGGATAAAATCAGCACAAAGTATCATGTTCTTTTATTGAACACATTAGTGGCCCTATATCATCTCTTTCTAAAATATATTAATAACAGTTATTATTATTTATTTTGAAGATAGTATCATTTGGCAGATAAGCATTTTATTGCTTTTTTGTTTGATTAGAAGTTTAAGAATGGGAAAATGGTATATTTGGATGTAAGAAAAACATAAGGCACATGTTGTGGACTTACTAGTCCAATAGATAGTCTGTCTGTTGTTTCTTCTTGTGTTTTAGTGTCTAGAAGTAGAAGAATATCATCATCATCATCATCATCGATACAATTTTAGTAAAGGCAAATTAATTGAATATTCACTTTTTGTTACAATGATTCACAGGTCTGATTCCAAGTTCTGTTTGATTTTTATTTTCAAACAGGTATTCTTAATTATTGTCATTGATAAAAATAATAGAATGTACTAAGCCATGATATTTATTTTTCAATCTCATCCATTAATTATGTAATTTTTTTCTTAAATGTGGCTCATAAATGTCAACTTCTTTAATGTCATTCAGCTGTTCTTATAAACTATTCATAAACTGTTATACTTTTGTATTTGTAAAAGATTAGTTCAAAACCTAGCTTTACAATATTATTTGAAAGATTTTAAAAGGAATTTGGAAATACCATTAAAAAAATTGTAGGCTGGGTGTGGTGGCTTATGCTGGTAATACCAGCACTTTGGAAGGCCAAGGCAGGAGGATCACTTGAGCCCAGGAGTTTGAAACCACCCTGAGCAACACAGTGAGACTCTGGCTCTAAAATAAATAATAATAATAAAAAAAAATAATACTAAATTTTAAGTGCTTAGACATGGGTCTTGTTTTCTTTTTAAATGTGATACATTTTCAACAACAAAACTGTCTATCCATGTAAATTTTTCTAAATATTTCAAAATGCATTCCCAAAGTAAGAGGTTTTTAAAATTATGTATTTCCTTCACTTCCAATGTAAGAAATACCACCTTTATGTCAAAAAGGCTAAGTATGCATTTTTAAAATTATACCTTTTAGGTAGCACACTAACTAGGTAGCAGTAGCACACTATTGTACTAAAAGATATAACTTATCTTTTAATACAATAACTCTTTGAAGAATTTCCCAAGAGAAAGTCTGAGAATCTCTATGAGGAACAAAAAGTCTTTATAATTAATCCCCATTTCATTATACAGCTGGTCCAACTTACAATGGTTGACTTATAGTGTTTCTACTTTACAGTAGTGTGAAGGTGATAGGCAGTCAGTATGCCTCAAATCATGATGGCATTACATGCTCCATTATAAGTTGAGAAGCATCTATATAGAGTATAAAGGCTCTTCTACATTTTCATAGTCATCCTTTTATAAAATTAGCTAGATTGCTGATAACAAATATTAACGTGTGCATTACTAGTTTGCAACTGGATGAGGTGTTGAATGAACTGCACACCTGGTGCCTTTGGTGAAACCCTAATTCCGAATCATTTTTATTCTATCAACATAGCTATGTCATCAATAATTTCACTCACTGGTGGAACCCCACATATTTCCATAAAACATAGTTTATATTAAAGAAACTGTAGGATAGTGAAAATATAACTTCTTGGGAACATCTTTTCTATAGTTGTTCAAAATAAAAAGTTTACTTTATAATACGTTATTGAATCAAAATTTAGCAAATACCATAAATTGAGATAAATTATAATTCCTGTACCTTTATTAAACTATACAGGTATGTTTTATATTTTATAATTCAAAATGATGGTTGTTTCTTCAAAGTTTATTAATACTTTTATGCATTATTTTTGCATAATTTTTTGCAATATTTTGCAGTATTTATCAACAAACGTAACTATTTTAGTTTGTGCTGTACATTATTTTTTGTATGTTACTTCAACTGTCTTTACCATAGTAAGAAGAACAAATATATGGCTCTTTATTTCTTGCTGTTAAGAAACCCCAAAACAGTCTTCTACACTTTAATCATTAAGTGCAACAAAATTCAGTAAGGTACTGGAATGAGCATTGTATGCTTCTTAATATCCCCGAAACAACTCTAGGGTTTGCCTTCAAGTTCCAGATGGTTAGTTTTTAAATGTCTCGTTAATTGTGATGGCTTCATTCTACTAATATTAGCTAATATCTATCTCAAGGCACAACACACAGTGCAAAGTTGATCCTGGACAACAGTAAATGTAAATCTTTAAATTAAATGTTCTTCTTGATAAATTAGCTTTGTGGGCACCAACTTTTCAATGAGTCAAATCTGATTAGGTAACCACTGTTTACTTGTTTGTTTTTTACATGGTTTTGTGACTTTAAAGGATTTCATTCTATCACTAGAAGTTTCGGTTTCTTTATTTTCAATTATTCATTTGTGCTTCAATTATTAGTATATTATCATCTCCAATCTACAGCATCTTTGCAAGAATCTGTATATGGTATTTGTCCATGTTAGTTTAATTGGAACTTGGTAACATATTCTGCAAATCCATTTAATAAAGATGTATAAATTGCAGTATATCTCAGTGTACATATTGCAGACAATAGCGTGAGGGGGGGTTCTGCCAACACAGCCTCATATGGAATTCTTATTCTCCCCCAAGGATAGCTCAGAAGAATTTGTATGTAAAATGTTATTAAAGCTAATTCCATACTTTTTATTTACATAAATAGTAAATGTAAATATAACTTACAATATTTTCTTCCTATATCTTGTTCTACATGGAGTTCCCTTCATATGTTGATTATATTAAATCCCATCTGTAGTTTAAGGGGCTCAAACCAAGGTTGAAGGTGATTTATACATTCAACAAGTGTCTGTTTCATATTCAGCAAATGCTGGTCACAATGTTAATCATCAAGAAGATTCTGAAGAGTAAAACAGAAATGGATCCCATTTTTGTGGAATTTACCATCTAATCGGTGAAAATACAGATAAGTTAAGTACCAAATACACATATGTTACAAATTGTAATGAGTACCTGCTATAGTTTGAATGCGTCCCTTCCAAAATTCATGTGTTAAAACTTAATGGCCAATATGATAGACTTAACAGGTATAGTTTTTTGTTTTTGTTTTTGTTTTCTTTGTTTTGCTTTGTTTTGTTTTTTGAGATGGATTCTTGTGCTATCACCCAGGCTGGAGTGCGGTAGTGCAATCTCAGCTCACTGCAACCTCTGCCTCCTGGGTTCAAGCTATTCTCCTGCCTCAGTCTTCTGAGTAGCTGGGATTACAGGCGTGCGCCACCACACCCTGCTAATTTTTTGTATTTTTAGTGGAGACAGGGTTTGGCCATGTTGGCCATGCTGATCTTGAACTCCTGACCTCAGGTGATCTGCCCACCTCGGCCTCCCAAAGTGCTGGGATTACAGGTGTGAGCCACTGCGTCTGGCCTACAGGAAGGACCTTTAAGTGGCAATTAGATAAGGAGGCTCCTTCCTTGTGAATGACAGCAAGGGCCTTTATAAAAGGACTTGACAGAAGGAGTACATTCCTTTTTGCCCTTCCAGTTTCTGCCACCTGATGACACAATGTTCCTTATCTCCAAAGATCGCAACATTCAAGGCACCATTGTAGAAGCTGACAGTAGCACTCACCAGATGATCTTGGATTTCCCAGCCTCAAGAACTGTGAGAGATAAATTTCTGTTCTTTATGAATTACCCAGTCTGTGATATTTTGTTATAGTAGCATGCAATGGACAAACACAGTATCCTAGTGGAAATAAACAGAGGTGGGAGTACAGATATAATATGCATGTGTGGTCACAGAAGCCTTCTTTAAGGAGACATAAAAGGTAAGAGGAAGATGGCAGCCAAGTGCCGTGGGATTATGCCTGCAATCTCAGCACTTTGGGAGGCTGAGGCAAAAAGATTACTTGAGGCCAAGAGTTCAAGATCAGCCTGGGCAACATAGCAAGACTCCATCTCTACAAGATAAAAAAAAAAATTAGCTAAGTGTGATGGCATGTACCTGTAGTCCCAGCTACTTGGGAGGCTGAGGCAGGATGATCATTTGAGCCCAGAAGTTTGAGGTTGCAGTGAGCTATGATGGGACCACTGCACTCTAGCCTAGGCGACAAAGTGAGATCCTGTCTCTAAAATAAAGTAAAATAAAATAAAATAATAAAAGGTAAGAGGAAGATGGCATTGTGAAGAGTTGGAAGAACAGGACTCCAAGAACAGCAGATATGGCTAGATCATAGTGGGAAAGAAAAAGAGCCAATACCAGTTTCTCTAAGGATACAACTTTAAGTTCAGTGAGGCATTAGGGTAATGGAACTTATGGGAGCCAATGGTAGGATCCAGTGAAGGTGGGAAGTGGTGCTACTGCAAGGTAGGCAGCACAGACCCTCCTAGAGCTCCATGAGAACCAGAAAACAGGATAACCCTGAATGCCCTGTTCTTGCTGCAAAGACTATTTCAGGAGCCCTAGAAGACATGCCCAGGAACATCTAAAACCCTAAAAGATTATGAGCAACAGCTGTTTCCTATTTAATTACATCTGCATGGTAAAAAACTCTGGCCTTAATAGTAAATAAACCTAAATAGTAAATAAACCTAGGTTTAAATCCTAGCTCTGCCACTTATCACCCAAATTCTCCTGAAAAATGTACTTCACCTCCCCAAATGTCAGTTCACATATCTGTAAAATATGAATAGAAACAGTAACTGATCACTGTGTAGTAGGTGTGTGAATGTGTATACAGGACCTAACATAATGCTTGCACGTATAAGGACTTGATGAATTTTAGCTATTAGTATTATTATTTTATAGGTAACATTAAACTTACTTTTGTTATTTGGAAACCTGAGTTATAACAAACTCCTAAGTGAAGAAACCTATTCCTTCAGTATTAGCAGTCTGATTCTGCAAGGAAGAAGACATTGTTTTACAGACTGAGTCATCCCTTTTGGAAATAGAATATTGTCATCATAGAACAAAAAGTACAGAGTCACTGGGAAATAAAGAACACCCACAGTTACCATTTACAGTTTGTTAAGGAACTGCTGTCCTCATTCACTAACACATTAATAAATGGTTAATTGAGTTCCTCTTTCATATAGAGATGCTACATAATATTGACCTTTTCATGCTCTATGAATGATAGTGCTAAAATCAGTGTGTTTCAAGGATAATGTCAAGGCATAAGAAGGACATTATATGATTATAAAGGAGGATTTGCACATGTGGCTTAATTTTAGAAGATGGAATGGCCCTTGACTCAGAAATTTTCTCTCTTGCCACCCACCATGCCTGAAATTCTACCATCCTTTCAGCTTTCCTATTCTTTAACAGTTCCCTATACACAAGAAAGGCAATGTCATTTTCAGACAAAACTTTAGTAAGAAATCACTTCTCATGTTGTTGGGTGAGAAAATGGACAACATGATCTTTAAAAAACTAGGAAGTATAGCAGAGAAGTACCAGAAAAGGCAAACAATAGTACCAGGGAACATATTTGCAATTGGACCTACCTTCACATTTAGGAAAAATTAGAAGGCTACCAGTAATATATCATAGCTTGGATACCCCAAATCCTTTGCTTTAGTTTCTTCTTAAAAGAAATCTTACTTAAAGTGGACCATGGTCCTTAGAGGCCCAAAGCACCCTTCTTTCCCTGGGATACAACTTAAAATTATATTAGATATGCATGTTTGTAGAACGTAAATAATGTGAAAGTTTTGCAGAGTGATTTCTTTCATACTTCATATTTCAAGGAAAAAGATGATATAAAGAAGAATTAATTGGAATAATAAACTGAAAAATATAACAAATGGAAGTAAAATCTCACAAGATTAACCTAAATAGCAGAATGGAGATGACCAAGGACATAGTAAGTGAATCTGAAGATAAAACAATAGAAATAGATTGATATTCTGAGCCTCTCTCTTAATGAACTGGATATTCTTTTTTTCCTCTCTCTTAATGAACTGGATATTCTTTTTTTCCTTCCTTTAAAAAAAAACAGAGTAAATAGTGTATTAAAGATTTGTTAAAAGTAACATTTGTCAGTTCATCACACAAAAAATGATGAACCATAATCATCTAGTAGAATTCTCTGCTAAAAGTACTTACAGCAGCAGCTATGAAGTTTCACTTAAGTCAGTTTGTGAACTTAAAGAACAGACAAGCTGCTGTAAACTTGATGCAAGTACTCACTCCATGAGCAACACTCAAAGTACCTATTTCTAAAATTCACTAATGCATAGTTGCAACCTCTTTTTATCTGGTTGCTGAATTAGTGGCACTAACATTGTAATTTCAAGAACTGTATTAAGTATTTTAAAAGCCTTATGTGAGGCTTGTCTCATTATTACTAATACTTTAAAGTTTCGTAAGCCGATTCCAGTGCCACATGAGGTAGAGTAAGCATATTCTATCCTCTCTGTACTGAATACAGCTATCAAACCTGGAAAGAATTATTGCAGGAACTATTTGAAGATTCTGAAAAATAAATCGAAGATTGGGGGAAAAGACAGGAATTCACAGTAGTACTGAACTAGCAGTGATTGTGCTGGTTTTTTCTTCTGGTTCCTCTCAACCTGATCTCAATGTGATCTGATTCCCAAAGGGGGCATTGAGGTACAGATGGAAAGAGCACTGTCTCTTTACAGCTGGAGGAGGGGGAAGGGAACTCCTAACACTCAGAGAGAGAATATGTTTCCCCGATTTTTCTTCCTTCATTATTTTCTTCATTTTTCACACGCCACCCCCCAAGCAATCCTGTAGCAGCAAGAATACAAGTGGTGGAAAGGGGAGTACGTAGGAGCCAAAAACCTGGGTGGAAATATTTTCCTCTTCCTTTTGTGGACCTATGATTTCAAGAGGTTGGGTTGAACATCAGTTTGTCATGTTTCTTTCCTCTTTTTCTGTCCTCTCACCCCTTAGCCCTGGATACAGGCATAATTATAGAAGTACACATCAGTGAAATTATCAAAGCCCCAGAATCAGATGGGGAACTAAAATGAGGTACTTCAGGGAAACAGAAAATATTGGGGAGATTGTGGAGAAGAAGTCTGAGAAAGTAATATCATAAATATCTTTATGAACTGCTGAACTCACCTCCTAGCTGTGCATCCATGGAACTGATTCTAGTAAGTGCATTCAATAATTTGATAGCTTAACTAACAGATAGACCACTGTTTGGACCCTAAGATGGCCATTATGTGACAAATAGGTGGAGCAGATCAGAATAGCAATACAAAGGGTTCAAACCCTGAAGTGACATTGGGGCCATAGCCCACAGAAGCCACATTGTAACTTGCAGCTTGAACCTAATGTGCTTAAGCAAAAATACAAATATTCCCTGTAATATTTAAGAAGACTCAGAGTCTTCAAACATAATATTCAAATGTCCATAACCTAATCCAAAATACCTGACATACAAAGAGCCAGAAAAATTTTAACTGACATGGGGAAAGATAGTTATCAGATAGCAATGCCCAGATGACAAAAATGTTGGAAGTATTTGATAAAGAATTTAAAGTATAAATATATTTCAAAAAGCAAGTGAAAACACATGGGAAACAACACATGAGAAGATAGAAAGTCTCCTTAAAGAAAAAGGTGATACAAAGAAAAATTAATTGGAATAATCAACTGAAAAATATAACCAATGGAAGTAAAATCTCACAAGATGAGCTAAAAGCAGAATGGAGATGGCCAAGGAAATAGTAAGTGAATCTGAAGATAAAAAAATAGCAAGTATCCACATTGAAAAACAAAGAGCTAAAACAAGTTTGGAAAAATCCACAGAATATGTGTCAAAATAAGTTAATTTTTATGTTTGTCTCACTGAGGAAAAAGTGCAGTACTAAGACAATTTGAAAAAAATAATGGTCCAAAATTTCCCAAGTTTGATGAAAGACTTGAATCTACAGGTTCAAAATGGTCAGTGAATCCCAAATAGGGTAAACTCAAAGAAATGCATGCCAGAAATATCATAATTAAGTGACCGAAAACTAAAGGCAAAGAAAAAAATCTTGAAAAAACAATGTGTCATTTATAGGAAAACAATGATTTGAATGACTGCAGATTTATTTTCAAAAACAATGGAAGCCAGAAGGAAGTTTAAAACCTATTTAAAATGATGAAAGAAAAGTATTGTCCACTCAGAATTTTATATCAATGAAAGCATCCTTCAGGAATGAAAGACAAAAAACAAAAGTCAGATGAAGGAAAACTAAGATAATTCAATGCAAAAAAATTTTCTCTGTAATTAAGCAAACATATTTAGAAAGGCAAAGCAACTTGGTTTTGATCACTTGGTGATTCTCTAACCTTTGTCAGTTAGTTTTTACCAGGCCTGTAACAAAAGTCTATAAAACTTCTCTGGAGCTCAGAAAACCCCAGTCTGATATGGTAAGAACAGAAGAGAGCATTTCTTCCCAGGTGGAAGGTTTAGTTGATATTATGTCTACACTAGTTTCTTCTTGTATGGGGCATGTAAAGTGAATGCTAATTCTTTTATAGTATTCAGTTTTGGGTCTGTTATTAAAATAAAACAGCTTAGAGGAGATTCCTTAAGGATCTGAATACATTTAACGAAATATAAGGAAGGCAGGACTTTAGGGGAATGATTTTCTTGTTATCAGTCAAAAGCAGTGTTATCCGCAATGGTCAAAACAGTCAAACACCCCCACTCCAAATCCCAACAGAATCCACATATCTCTCCATCTCTCTGAGATGAGGAAATCTACTATCTTTTGAACTGGGCCAAAAGATCTTTTCAGAGATATTGCCAGTTTTAAGGTCTACACATTTGCTTGAGTGTCTTTAGTCATGATTTGGATGGAGATAAAAATTATGAGGAAAGAGAGATTTGGATTTATCTTCATAATATTTTGAAGTTTTTAGATTTCTTCTGAAAGTTTAACTTACACATGTTGGTCCTCTGCTAGACTAACATTTCTAGGGAGTTGAAGTTCCCAGCCAAAAGCTAAACGTCAGCAGTGAGTCTTCTTGATAAATCCTCCTATCTTTTTGGGTGACTTTATTCTTTTTTAAAGCACACCAAGTCTGAAAATATGTTATTTTTCTTGATTCACTTATAGTCTGCTTAAGAATTTCGTCTCCATCTGCTTTTATTCCTTGTTATAGTTTAAAAGGAAGAGCTGCCTAAACTCAGTAGATCAATAGCTAGCAGGATACACCAATGCATTCATTATGATGTTGAAATCTTATTTCCTGTTAGTCAGTATGGCTCTCCTGTGCTTTCAGTTTGGCTGTGAGGACATTTTATAGCTGATCTTTCTCTGAAGTGTTTTACTTGTTGAAGATTTTACATTGATGAAGGTATAAGGAAATGACTTGACTGTTTACCACAAAAGCTCTAGAGCTATAACTTCTGTTCTCACCCAGATTGCAGGCTCAACAATAGGTAAATGTCTCCTTGCATATTAAGTGCTTAATCAAAATCCTCTGTTTCAGCACAGACTTCCCAGCTAGATGGAGCAATGAGAAATGAACACCGGAATAGATATTGAGATTTCATTGCTTTCTAACAAAACTGAAGAGTTGGCTGTTTTACTTTAGAAAGGTTTATAATGATCAAGACCTTTCAGAGTGATTTAAAATCTGTTTATTATAATCCCGCTGATGGGAGCTGCTTTTTGCTTTTCTCTACAAGCAGCATGACAAAATGGGCTGCCCTCTCAATGACTTGTCTGGGATGGGGACCCAAAAATAAAAGTTGAGCCCAGCCCGTGCCATTCTGAGCAGGAAGCCAGGAGGTGGACTGCTGGTGCAAATCTGCTCTGCAGCTCCCAATGGCAACAATGTCTTTTTAACCCTATTCTCAGATCAAGTGGAAATTACAAACACATTAATGCCCTCCAGTCAAATACTTGCCAAGATAACAGATGGCCGATACCACTAAGCAACCTTGACCTTGTGGTCACCTGCCCTGTCAATCAGACACAAGATCTCTTCTCTAGGGGAAATACTGTCTTCTGTGCAACACAGCATGTTCAACCATCATTGCAAATTTAAGAAAACACATAGTCCATGCAGCAAAGATGGGCAACAACATTTTCCCTCATGTGAACTAAAATGCTGGCATGCTACGTAAATTCCCTGAAGCCTTCAACTGCTTCCACATAAACACTGGACAGAAAATGGAATGCTGCTGAGCCAGAATCAACAGTTATCTTTGACATCTGACATCAAAAAGCTCTGTTTAGGGGCTGACAGAACACTCAAGTGTCATACACCACACAAGTAAGTGCCCATCTAAATCTCTGGAAATAGCCATTGTCTGTGGATTCAATGTATGTTATTAACCAATGTCCTCGGATGCATCCATTAGGTGTGAAAATGTTACAGATATTTCAGAGAGCATTTACCATTTGGTGGCAAAGAAGAGTGCTCTTATCAATGGGAAAACTCCACCAGCACGAATGCTGACATTAAGAGGATATCTAAACAGATGCATGGCTGTTGACAGGCAGAGCTCTGCCATAAAGCTCTATCAAGAGTCATTAGGAACCTAGTGTGGCTGCTTCTGCTCCAAGGAGACCTTCTTTCTGAGATGAACTGTGCAGTTGTGGAGGTGCAGCTGAGGGTTTGGTAGGCTAAGAGATGGTATCACACAGATTCACTGACTTGGAAACAATTGGCCACGGTTCTGGTGCCTACTCTGGGCTCTACCCCTAACTGACTACTCTGTGAGGGAAGTAATTTAGCATAATGAACAAGAACTTGAGCTCTTGATCTAAGATGAGCCTGGGCTTGACCTGTGACACTGACACCCGCTACCTCATTGTTTCTTCAGTTTCCTGAACTGTCAAATGAGAATAATGATACTTTTTTCAATATACTGTGGTCACTGAATTCAATGAATGACCCTTAGCATGATGTAAAACCCTTAGCATGATGCCTGGTATGGACCAAGGCTCATTAAATGTTAGTTATCAGCGGGCATGGTGGCTCACGCCTGTAATCCCAGCACTTTGGGAGGCTTAGGCGGGCAGATCACCTGAGGTCAGGAGTTCGAGACCAGTCTGGCCAACATGGTGAAACCTCATCTCTACTAAAAATACTAAAAACTAGCCAAGTGTAGTGGAGGGCACCTGTAATCCCAGCTACTTAGGAAGCTAAGACAGGAGAATTGCTTGAACCTGGGAGGCAGAGGTTGCAGTGAGCTGAGATCACGCCATTGCACTCCAGCCTGAACAACAAGAGAGAAACTCTGTCTCAAAGAAAAAAGAAAAAGTTAGTTATCATTAATAAATGTTCATCATTACTGTTAATAGTTTAGTAAGCTTGGAAAATGACTTATGCACTCTGCGCCTATTTTGGTGTTTGAGAAAGAGAAATTGGAATAGTTTATGATGATAAAACGCTTCCAGCTCCAGCATTCCACAGTTTTGTAACTCCGATTTATTGCTGGTAAATATAGATGCCTCCTACAGACATGCAATAGGATACCAGTGTATTGTGGAATATGGAATGATTAAGCTGACATTTTATTTTCTAAAGAGTCCAAGGCATTACCTTGTTAAGTCTTTATGGCAACGTTGTGAGCCATTAGCAGATGAGGAAACTGAGGCCTAAGCAAGTTAAGGGGCTGCCTATGGTTACACAGTCACTAGGACTCAAAACCAAGGGATAGCAGCAATAGGATTGAGAAAAGAGATTGGCAGCCCAAGTGCTGAAAAGGAAGCTTGTCAAAGAACCCAGCAGAACCACCAACCAAGGCGGCACTGCTGCTTGGGCACAGAAGAGGCCAAAGATCGTTTTGAGATGCCTGAAATCTAGGCTCCACAGCCAAGGGGAAAGAGGGAAGAAGCAATGTTGGGTTAATTTATTTAACATAAATAATGTATTCCTTAATTATCTGCCACATGATTAAGTAATTCTGATGTAAATAATTGAAATCAATGGAAGGGGAGGACATGAAATACGAGGAGTGCTGTTTTTTAAAATGTACTTGCAGAGCAGAGGTCAATTTGGATTTCAGATAAAGACTTCACTGGATCATTTATTAATTGACACTAACTACTAAGTGCTGCCATGTGCCAGGCATTGTGTTAGGCTCTGGGAATAGAATGATCAATAATCTAGTAGAATGTAGAATGATCAATAATCTAGTAGAATGTCCAATGTAGAATAATTTACAGTCTAATGAGGAAGTCAGCTATATAACAAAAAAATTCCATTATAGCCATCATCTATTCTAGAGGAGAACAGAGGATTGAGTAACCTCTAGGAAGGTTAGCTAAGGATGGATTCTAGTTGGGGCTTAAAATAAAACTAATAGGGGAAGAGCTAGGTGCCTGGGAGATTGTGTGGGAACAGTACCTTTGAATTACGTCAGTTACCAATTCAAATAAAGACTGATACCCTGTTATTAAAGAAAAATTTAATTTGATTTTCTTTTTTTTGTTGTGAAACAATTGTATTGTTCTCAGTCACTTTTATTTTTATTTATTTATTTATTTTTATTTATTTTTTGAGGTGAAGTCTCACTTTGTCACCAGGCTGGAGTGCAGTGGCGTGATCTCAGCTCACTGCAACCTCCGCCTCCCTGATTCAAGCGATTATCCTGCCTCAGCCTCCCATGTAACTGGGACTACAGGCATGCGGCACCACTCCCAGCTAATTTTTGTATTTTTAGTAAAGATGGGATTTCATCATGTTGGCCAGGATGGTCTCAATTTCCTGACCTTGTGATCTGCCCACCTCGGCCTCCCAATGTCCTGGGATTGCAGGCATGAGCCACCGCGCCTGGCCTCTAAATCACTTTTGGCTCCACCCTTTAGAGGATAAGTCAAAGATGTAGTCTGCCAAGCAACAGTAAAGTTCAAGTTTGGAAAGTGGAGACGTTGTGTTGGAAGTTTTAGGGTCCGAAGTCAAGCTTCCTGTGTTTGAATCCTACCTCTACCTCTCAGTAACTGGAAAGTTTACTTTGGGCAAGTTAAGTCTGCTTCTCTAAGTTCAAGTTTCTTTATCTATAAAAGGAAGATAACAGTAATAATAATAATAATCATGTCTACTTTGCAAAGTTGTTGTGAGAATTAAATGAGTTAACGCATATCCTGGAGTTAGCACAGAGTCTGAGAAATAACAAGTGATCTATAATATCTGACTATTGTTATTATCAGCATTACTATTATCTATTATTTCTAGAGGAGCATATGAAGTTCAGAACATCTGGAGAGCTGAGAAAAGTTGAGGATCTTTCTGAGGCTGAAACTATATTTGGACTTTGAGAGAAATTCCTGTATACCATACCAAACACACAATATCATACACATAAGGTATAGTGCATTTTATGAAAATCATAGAATTTGAATTTTTTAACATTATAAAATGTATGGACATTGAGATTGTTTAGAGCAAGGACTTTACTAGTCTTATCTACTTACCAGGTTTGTTATTTAGAATAAGTTATTTACTGGATACATTAATGTTTTACCTCTGAAAAAATGGGCTCATACAATCTCTCTAATTTGTGAAAGAAACTCCCAAAGATGGATTATGAAAAAAATGAAAATAAAAGCTGTGAGTCTTAGGGTATGGCGTTGTATATCCACCTCACAGAAACAACCCTTGCCTTAATGTCCTTCACATAAAACTGATTACCTTTATCCACTAAGCTCTTTCTTTTTTTTTTTTTTTAATTTTGGCAAAATACACATAACATTTACCATCTTAATAATTTTTAAGTGTACAGTTCAGTCGTATTAAATACATTAAAGATGTTGTACGACGACCACCACCATCTTTCTCCAGAGCTCTTTTCGTCTTGTGAAACTGAAGCTCTGCATCCATGGAACAATAACTTCTGATCTACCCCTCTCCCCAGAGTACTATCGCACTGTATGCATAAGACATGTTTTCCTTATCCATTTATTCATCAGTGGGAGCGGGTTGCTTCTCTGTTTTAGCTGTTGTGAATAATGCTGCTATGTCTGCTAAACTCTTTTTAAACTGCTTTAATAAAAGATACTAGTTGGCCGGGCGCAGTAGCTCACGTCTATAATCCCAGCACTATCAGAGGCTGAAGTGGGCAGAGCACCTGAGGTTGGGAGTTCGAGACCAGCCTGACCAACATGGACAAACCCTGTCTCTACTAAAAATACAAAATGAGCTGGGCATGGTGGTGCATGCCTGTAATCCCAGCTACTCGGGAGACTGAGGCAGGAGAATCACTTGAACCAAGGTGGCTGAGGTTGCTGTGAACCGAGAGCATGCCATTGCACTCCAGCCTGGACAACAGGAGTGAAACTCCATCTCAAAAAATAAAAAAAAACCATTTCTAGTTCTGTAAAATACTTGGGTAACTAGTAAGGTTTTTCTTCTTAACCAGGCTTCTTCATGTTGTGGAGTCTTTGTCCACTGTTGTCTTTGGTACACAAAGTCCTTCCCATGGGTATTTAGTATCCAGAGCATTGATGTGCTTTCTCCCTTTCAGTTTGAAGCTTTACTGGATTCATCAAATTAGACTACTGAGTCATAAAACTCAGCATGCTTTTTCTTCCTCCCATGTATCCTGAATCTCAAATTTAATAAGATTTAATCATACTGAAGTTGGCTTCAGGATGAAGATCCTAGTAAAAAGGGCCGGATCCAGGCCCTAGAAAATGGGGATGTCTGAATCATAGTCCTTTGCCAATGATACTCAATTATAAAATGGAAAATTGTAAAATACACGTGCTAGCAATCTGTAGTGTCTCTTTCTCCACTGGCATGAATATGAGTAAGGATTTGACTATAAGTAACAGAAACTAACTCTGGCTAACTTAAGCTAATTAAAAATAAATAAATAAATCTGAATACAAGAAAAACCTGAGCAGTCAGACCTCTGAAAAGGTGCTAAGTGGGCTGCTCTGAATATCAAAATTGTAGGAAGCAGAGGACAGTCTCTTCATGGTGCTACAGTTGAGATGGATCCCCGCCAACCATTTCCTGTCCTTGTATCATTCATGAAAGATTCAGATGCCCAGGAGACAGTCTGGCTGGCCTGTTTGGGATCATGTGCTTACCCTTTGGTCAGAGGAGAGCGGGATACCTTGAATGAATATCACGAAAAGATCATACACATTGGGCAAAGTGTCATTTGTCAAAGGGAAATTAAAATGCTGTTACCAAAAGGAGGAATGGCTTCTGGGCAGGCAAAAACAACAGATGTCCACTGCAGCAGGTCTACTTGGTGTATCTTTGATGAGCCAAAAGACCAGAAATCACACAAAGACACACATACAGGAACACACAATTGTGCATTAATTGCTACAATAAGTCCACACCAGAGTTGACTTTGCTCTCCTTGGTTGTCTTCTTGCTTTTTAAAAAATGCCTTTCTACAATTTCATTCCTTTTGCCCAGTTTTCCACACAACATTTTTGCTACAGCTAGGGTATTTTTAATAAATATAGTCAGTTGAGCACGCAATCCTCCCCCATTCCTCTTATTGAATAAATATCAAACAGTGTCAGAGATAGAAGTATTATGCACATTTATGATAAAAATTGCTTCAAATTACTTGCATTATTTTTAGTTGGAGGAAAAAATGAAGTATTTTTGTTAAGCAGTGATCTACTTTTATTGTCATATTCCACCCTCAAGACATATCATATATCTTTTCTCTAATGAAGTGTTTTCTAGAAAGTAGAATATAGTCCTCTGTTTCTAATCTTTAGATGCCACAGATTGCTATGGTAACCTTGGTTTTCTTGATTTATAAGTCTCTTCCGTTGTGAAATAAGTAATTTCAGTTTAATTTACTAATGGATTTGTACTCAATCTACAATAACAAATACGTCCAACCACACCCCTTTTTATTAAAAACCTGTAATTGGCATTTTGCAAATGAAAAGGTTGTTTCTCAAAGACCCTGAAATATATAGTAGGAGAGACAAGAAAATGTGAATAAGGTAACATATCAAAGTCAAAATACAGTAGCACCTTCAACAGCAATTTCTTTTTTTAAAAAAGCACTTATCTTAGCAGATCAAAAGATAAGCTTGGAATAATAATCAGGATACAAAAATATAACCAAATGAAACTCCCAAATTCATGAAGCATTGTACTCAGGAATGCATCTATTTATTTATTCTTTGTTGTGAAAAATCCTGGAATGTACATTCAAATAGACAGATCCAAATGGTATTTTGACACATAACATCAGGCCTAAATGTGCCCTAGTTTACTTCAGTTCCTGCTTCATTTATACTGGATTCAATGTTGAATCCAAACAACTACAGAAAATTTTAACTTGAAACAAAGTGAAACGTCCTAACAAATCTAGTTGTCCGTTATTTGACTTCATGTTTATCCCCTTTGCAAAATCAATAGGGGGGGTTTAGTGGAAAGAGAATTGAACCAAGAATCAGATTTTAATCTGTTTTGGCAGCTGCACCATCTATGTGCTGTGGGTCCTTAGGCAAGTCATGTAACCACCTTGAGTCATCTTTTTTTTGTTTTTTTTTTTTGGTTTTTTTGAGATGGAGCCTCGTTCTGTCACCAGGCTGGAGTGCAGTGGTGCGATCTTGGCTCAGTGCAACCTCCACCTTCCGGGTTCAAGCGATTCTCCTGTTTCAGCCTCCCAAGTAGCTTGGACTACTTGGCACATGCCACCACACCCAGCTAATTTTTATATTTTTAGTAGAGACAGGGTTTCACCATGTTGGCCAGAATGCTCTCGATCTCCTGACCGTGATCTGCCCTCCTCGGCCTCCCAAAGTGCTGGGATTACAGACGTGAGCCACTGTGCCCCACCTGAGTCATCTCTTAAGAGACTCTGCTCAGCTTACATCAGATGATGGTGTTAGGATTACATGAGGTAAGAGTGCAAAAGGCTTTGAAATGGATAAAGTCAGACTCAAGTGGAGAGTATTATAATCAACATGGCCAAATCATAGCATCATCTTCCTAAGCAGCAGGGTAGGGATTCTGGGTCTTCACAGAGCTTTCTACCTCTCATGACGACTCCATATGGTCCTACGGAGGGCAAGAAAGGCCAGAGGGTAGAGGTTCTCCAATTTGATCACAACACAAATACTTTGCAAAGTACATGTTGCTAAAACAAAGCAGGTGCTACCTTGGCAGATGCTGAGCATCCATTCACAGTCACAAGATTCAATTTTTTCTTTTGGAAACAGAGTCTTGCTCTGTTGCCCAGGCTGGAGTGCATGGCGCAGTCTCGGCTTACTGCTACCTCTACCTCCTGGGCTCAAACAATTCTCCTGCCTCAGCCTCCCAAGTAGCTGAGATTACAGGCATGCACCACAATGCCCAGCTATTTTTTTGTATTTTTAGTAGAGAGGAGGTTTCACCATGCTGGCCAGGCTGGTCTCCAACTCCTGACCTCAAATGATCTGCCTACCTCGGCCTCCTAAAGTGCTGGGATTACAGGCATCAGCCACTGTGCCCAGCCACAAGATTCATTTTCTAAGGTTTATTTCATTGATACCTACTTCCTTTCATCTCCCTCAGATTGAACAAAAGTAGATTGCTTCTCCATGTTCTTTTTCTTTGTGTTCCTTCTTTCTTTCTTCCTTTTTTTTTTTTTTTTTTTTTTTTTGAGACAAAGTATTGCTCTGTTGCCCAGGCTGGAGTGCAGGTGATGCAATCATGGCTCATTGCCACCTTGAACTGCTGGACTCAAACAATCCTCCCACTTCAGCCTCCCAAGTAGCTGAGACTACAAAGCACACAGCACCCTGCTCACGCCACCCTGCTCAGCTAATTAAAAATTTTTTTTTTTTTTTTTTTTTTTTTTTGTAGAGATGGGGTCTCACTGCTCAGGCTGGTCTCAAACTCTTGGGCTCAAGCAGTCTTCCTGCCTAAGCCTTTCAAAGTGCTGGGATTACTAACATTAGCCACCACACCTGGTTGTATTTCTATTTTCAAAACAAGAAGTAAGCCTCTAAATTGTGTAGTTACCTAGGTCTCAGATGGCAAAATTTTTCTTTTTCCTCCCAAACTGTAGGCATCCTTAAATTTCAACATGTCAGATAAACCCCTTTGGCTTATGTCTGTTAAAATTAAAGTGCCTCTTAACGCACATCTTAGTTTATAGCATAGTTTAAGCCTAACTTTAGCAAAGCTATAGTCCTCCCTAGGGCATTCCTATTAATAGATCCGAGTGGATGGTGAGTTGCTCTGTGTAGCTCTACTTTTTCTCAGAGAGAAGTAGTAAAGATGAGGAGGAAGACCGGGTGCGCCAGCACTTTGGAAGACCAAAGAGAAGGAATCGCTTAAGCTCAGGAATTCGGGATCAGCCTGGGCCACATGGCAAAACTTCGTCTCTACAAAAAATACAAAAATTAGTCTGGTGTGGTGGCACACACCTATAGTACCAGCTACTTGGGAGGCTATGGTGGGAGGATTGCTTGAGCCTGGGAGGCAGAGTTTGCAGTGAGCTGAGATTGCACTACTGCACTCCAGCCTGGGCAACAGAGCAAGACCCTGTTTCAAAAAAAAAAAAAAAAGAGAGAAAGTTGGAAGAACATGGAACATGGAACTGGGAACAGAGGTCTTAGTTGGAGTCCAGGTCCTACCCCTGGTCAGCTGTTGGAAACTAACTGAAAATTTCCAGACATTTCCAACAAAAAAGTATTCCTAATACTCTCTCAAGATCATAGGCCTGTGCTTTTTTTTACAGGAAGTTTTGCTCTTGTTGCCCAGGCCGGAGTGCAATGGTGTGATCTCAGCTCACTGCAACCTCCGCCTCCTGGGTTCAAGTGATTCTCCTGCCTCAGCCTCTCGAGTAGCTGGGATTACAGGCACATGCCACCATGCCCTGAGAATTTTGCATTTTTAGTAGAGATGGGGTTTCACCATGTTGGCCAGGCTGGTCTCAAACTCCTGACCTCAGGTGATTCACCTGCCTCAGCCTCCCAAAATGCTGGGATTACAGGTGTGAGCCACCGCACCCAGCCCATTTGCTGAATTTCTAACTGAGAGTGAAGAATAATTGATGATTTGGGCATGTTTTTATTCTTAATTTGTTTCTTCATCCTCTATAAGAAATATTTTATTTTTCTGTTTTATAATAATACATGTTTATCATGAAAATTTTGGAAAGTATAAAGAGTGCAAAGAAAAAAGAAAAATTTTCACTTATTCCACTCTCTGCATTCTTTCTCATGGTTATGTGCAGGCATACCTCAGAAATATTACAGGTTTGGTTCCAGGGCACTGCAATAATGCTAATATCTTCCTAAAGTGAGTCACACACATTTTTTGGCTTCTCAGTACTTACAAAAGTTATGTTTACATTATATTGTATTCTGTTAACTGTGCAATTGCATATTGTCTTAAAAAACCCAATGTACACACCTTCATTTAAAAACTCTATTGCTAAAAAAAAATGCTAACCTGAGTATGCAGTGAGATGAAATCTTTTGCTGGTGGATAGTCTGGCCTTGATATTGATGGCTGCTGATTGATCAGGGTGGTGGTTGCTGAAGGTTGGTGTGGCTGTGGCAATTATTTAAGATAAGGCAACAATGAAGTTTGCCATGTCGATTTACTCTTTCACTAAAGTTTTCTCTGTAGCATGCGATGCTGTTTGGAAACATGTGACCCATGGTAGAACTTCTTTCAAAGTTGGAGTCAATCATCTCAAACCCTATCACTGCTTTATCAACTAAGTTTACATAGTATTCTAAATCCTTCCTTGTCATTTCAACAGTATTCACAGCATTTTCACCAGGGATAGATTCCATCTCAAGAAACTTTCTTTTTTTTTTTTGAGATGGAGTCTCTTTGCCCAGGCTAGAGTACAGTGGTGCGATCTCGGCTCACTGCAACCTCTGCCTCCTGGTCGTTCAAGCAATTCTCCAGCCTCTGCCTCTCAAGTAGCTGGGATTACAGGTGCCT
This sequence comes from Macaca fascicularis, assembly GCF_037993035.2. Classification (NCBI taxonomy): domain Eukaryota; kingdom Metazoa; phylum Chordata; class Mammalia; order Primates; family Cercopithecidae; genus Macaca; species Macaca fascicularis. Next base: position 173,509,879 of record NC_088380.1, on the reverse strand, counting down.
GCCACTGTGCCCGTCTAATTTTCGTATTTTTAGTAGAGACAGGGTTTCACCATCTTAGCCAGGCTGGTCTCAAACTCTTGACCTCATGATCTACCTGCCTCGGCCTCGCAAAATGCCAGGATTATAGGCGTGAGCCATGGCACCTGGCCAAGAAACTACTTTCTTTGTTCATCTATAAGAAGCAACTCCTTATCTGTTCAAGTATTACCAAGAGATTGCTGCAATTCAGTACATCTTCAGGTGCCACTTCTAATTCTACTTATCTTGCTAATTCTACCACATCTGCGGTTCCTTCCTTCACTGAAGCCTTGAATCCCTCAAAGGTATCCATAAGGGTTGGAATCAACTTCTTCCAACCTCTTGTGAATGTTGATATTTTGCCTGCCTCCCATGAATTGCAGATGTTCTTTTTCTTTTCTTTTTTTGAGACCGAGTTTCGCTCTTGTTGCCCAACCTGGAGTGCAGTGGTGCGATCTCGGCTCACCACAACCTCTACCTCCCGGGTTAAAGCGATTCTCCTGCCTCAGCCTCCCAAGTAGCTGGGATTACAGGCATGCACCACCACACCCAACTAATTTTGCATTTTTAATAGAGACGGGGTTTCTCCATGTTGGTCAGGCTGGTCCTGAACTCCTGACCTCAGTTGGTTCTCCCACCTCAGCCTCCCAAAGTGCTGGGATTCCAGGCGTGAGCCACCACAACTAGCCGAATTGCAGATATTCTTAATGGCATCTAGAATGGTGAATGCTTTTCAGAGGTTTTCAATTTTCTTTGCCCAGATACATCATAGAAATAACAATCTATGTGAGCTATAGCCTCACAAAATGATTTCTAAAATAATAGCAACTGAAAGTCAAAATGACACATTGATCCGTAGGCTGTAGAATGAATGTTATGTTAACAGGCATAAAAGAAACATTCATCTCCATGTACATCTCCTTCAGCGCTTTTGGGTGCCCAGGTGCATTGTCAATGAGCAGTAACATTTTGAAAGGAATCTTTTTATTTTGAGCAGTATGTCTCAACAGTGGCCTTAAAATATTCAGCAAACCATGGTATAAACAGATATGCTGTCATCTAGGCTTTGTTGTTATATTTGGAAAGTCCAGGCAGAGTAGATTTAGCATAATCCTCAAGGGCCTTAGGATTTTTGGAATGATAAAGGAACGTTGTTTTCAACTTACAGTCACAAGCTGCATTAGCTCTTAACAGGAGACTCAGCCTGTCCTTTGAAGCTTTGAAGCCAGGCATTGACTTTTGCTTTCTTGCTATGTATGTCCTAGATGGCAGTTTCTTCCAATGGAAGTCTGTTTTATCTACACTGAAAATCTTGTTGTTTAGTGTAGCCACCTTCATCAATGATCTTAGCTAGATCTTCTGGGGAACGTGCTGCAGCTTCTACATCAGCATTTGCTGCTTCACCTTGCAGTTTTCTGTTATGGGGATAGCTTCTTTCCCTAAACCTCATGAACCAACCTCTGCTAGCTTCTAAGTTTTCTTCTGCAGCTTCCTCCCTCTCTCAGACTTTATGGAACTGAATAGTGTTAGGGTCTTCTTGTGGATTAGGCTTTAACTTAGGGGAAGGCCGTGGCTTGTTTGATGGTCTATCCAGACCACTCAAACTTTCTACGGAATAAACAATAGGCTGTTTGCCTCTTATCATTTGTGTATTCCTTGGAGTTAACAGGGAATAAATTTAATTTCCTTCAATAATAATAATAATAATTATTATTATTATTCTTTGCATTCACAACTTGGCCGTTTGGTGCGAGGTGCTTAGCTTTCAGCCTGTCTCAGCTTTCAACATGCCTTCCTCACTAAGCTGAATCGTTTCTAGCTTTTGACTTAGTGAGAGTCACGCAATTCTTCCTTTCATTTGAACACTTAGAGGCCATTGTAGGATTATTAATTGGCCTTATTTCAACATTATTGTGTCTCAGGGAATAGGAAGGCCTGAGGGGAGGGATAATGGTCTGTCAGTGGAGCAGTCAAAATACACAAAACATGTGTCAATGAAGTTTCTCATCTTATATAGGCATGGTTCATAGTGCCCCAAAAATAGTAACATCAAAGATCACAGATCACCATAATCAATATGATAATAATGAAAAATTTTAAAATATTGTAAGAATTACCAAACTGTCCCAAGAGACACAAAATGAGCACGTGCTGCTGAAAATGTGCATGATGCAGGGTTGACAAAAACGTTCAATGTGTGGAAAGCACAGTATCTGTGAAGCACAAAAAACAAAGTACAATAAAAAGAGGTATGCCTGGCCCGGCACGGTGGCTCACACCTGTAATGCCAACACTTTGGGAGGCTGAGGCCGGTGGATCACGAGGTCAGGAGTTTGAGACCATCGTGGCTAACACGGTGAAACTCCGTCTCTACTAAAAATACAAAAAAAAAAAAGAAAAAAAAATTAGCCGGGCGTGGTGGTGGGAGCCTGTAAACCCAGCTACTCTGGAGGCTGAGACAGGAGAATCGCTTAAACCCAGGAGGCAGAGGTTGCAGTGAGCCGAGATCACGCCACTGCACTCCAGCCTGGGTGACAGAGTAAGACTCTGTATCATAAAAAAAATAAATAAATAAGAGGTATGCCTATATGTATGATCATGTATATAATAATATGTAGTGTGTGTATCCTGAGGTTTTTCTCTTAACATTGCGTTGGACATATTTTCCATGACTTTTACTATTCTTAGAAAACATGAGCTTAATGGTGCCTTAAAATTTCACCCTATGACTCTGTCAAATTTGTTTATGTCTATCCCAAATTTTACGTTCTTAACAAAATATTCTAGAAATAAAATCTGTTATAAAAAAATCAAGTGAAACAGAAGTTTAAACAGAAAATTATGAAAGTCCCATTTACTCTTCATTGTCTAGATTCCCTATCCAGAGAGAGTCTCCCTAGCATTTTTCTCTGTATCCTGGCAGAACTTTTCTGTGTGTTCTCAACGGCAATTTCTATATTCTTGCTACCCTAGACCCAAAACATCAATATTCAGAATCTCAGATTCCACCCTAGGCCTACTCCATCGGAATCTGCATTTTCACATGATAGCAAGTCAATGGGACACATCACGAAGACTGAGAAGGTGGGCCAGGCGCAGTGGCTCACACCTGGAATCCCAGCCCTTTGGGAGACCAGCCTGTTGCCTCTTTTGTGTGGCATGCCAACTAAGAACGGATTTTACAGTTTTCAATAGTTGAAAACAAATCGAAGAATATTAATATTTAGTGACACATCAAAATCATATGAAAATCAAAGTTCTACATCCATAAATGAAGTTGTTTTTGTTTGTTTTTGAGATGGAGTCTTGCTTTGCCACCCAGGCTGGAGTGCAGTGTCTCAATCTCGGCTCACTGCAACTTCTGCCTCCCAAGTTCTGGCAATTCTCTGCCTCAGCCTCCTGAGTAGCTGGGATTACAGGCACCCACCACCACACCCGGCTAATTTTTTGTAATTTTAGTAGAGACAGGGTTTCACCATCTTGGCCAGGCTTGTCTTGAACTCCTGACCTCGTGATCCACCTGCCTTGGCCTCCCAAAGTGCTGGGATTACAGACGTGAGCCACTGCGCCCAGACAAATAAAGTTTTTAATGGAACCTAGCCATGCTTGTTTATGTATTAGCTATGGCTGCTCTTTTGGCTGCAGTGGCACAGTTGAATAGTACAGCAGAGACTGCACGGCCTGCACAGTCTAAAATATTTAACATCTGGCCCTTTATAGAAAAAGGGTTTGCCAACCTTTGGTCAATTTAGCAGAGTATCTAGGACAGGGAACATATAACTTAATCTCTGTAGTATGTAAGTATATGATAAAAAGCAACTCAAAAGTAAACAAGCTGACTATTTCTGAAACTGTATGTCTGTCTATTATAATTCATCATCAAAATGTTTCCAAAAATCACTTACCATTTGGCAACTTATCCTATTTATTTTTGCCTGTTTATTATCTGTCTCCCCACACTATAACTTTCAAAAGGGTAGATACCACCTTGTTTACTGAAGTCACACATTACAACACTCAATAGCCAAAGATTATGAGCTAATTAAATGAAATAAACTTCAAATATTTTCTGCTAGAAATGGGGTTGTTGCCATCTTCTCTTAGAAGAAAGTTAATGAGGCCGGGCGCAGTGACTCAAGCCTGTAATCTCAGCACTTTGGGAGGCCGAGGAGGGCAGATCACTTAAGGTCAGGAGTTCAAAACCAGCCTATCCAACAAGGTGAAACCCCATCTCTACTAAAAATACAAAAAAAAGTTAGACAGGTATGGTGGTGGGCATCTGTAATTCCAGCTACTTGAGAGGCTGAGGCAGGAGAATCACTTGAACTCGGGAAGCAGAGGTTGCAGTGAGCCGAGATCGTGCCATTGCACTCCAGCCTGGGTGACAAGAGCGAGACTCTGTCTAAAAAAAAAAAAAGAAGAAGAAGAAGAACATTCATGGAAATTTTAGAGGAGAAATGCCAGTGCTCATTCTTTTATTTGTATTAAAAAATAAATACTGTGTTGGTTGGTAAATTAGAAAATATGGCGGCACAAAATTAAGAAACGTAGAAACATGCCAAATTGCAACAAAAGCAAAAGTTGACAAATGGGATTTAATTAAACTAAAGAGCTTCTGCACAGCAAAAGAAACTATCATCAGAGGGAACAGACAACCTACAGACTGGGAGAAAATTTTTGCAAATCTATCCATCTGACAAAGATCTGATATCCAGAATCTACAAGGAACCTAAACAAATTTACAAGAAAAAACAACCCCATTAAAAAGTGGGCAAAGAATAAACATTTCTCAAAAGAAGACATTTATGCAGCCAACAAACATATGCAAAAAAGCTCAACATCACTGATCATTAGAGAAATGCAAATCAAAACCACAATGAGATACCATCTCATGCCAGTCAGAATGATGATTATTAACAAGTCAAGAAACAACAGATGCTGGCAAGGCTGTGGAGAAATAGGAACACTTTTATACTGTTGGTGGAAATGTAAATTAGTTCAATCATTGTGGAAGACAGTGTGGCGATTCCTCAAAGACCTAGAACCAGAAATACCTTGTGACCCAACAATCCCATTACTTGGTATCTACCCAAAGGAATATAAATCATTCTATTATAAAGATGCATGCCTGCATATGTTCATTGCAGCACTATTCACAATAGCAAAGACATGCAATCAACCCAAATGCCCATCAATATTAGACTGGATAAAAAAAAAAAAAAGTGATACATATATACCATAGAATACTATGCAGCCATAAAAAGGAATTAGCTCGTGTTCTTTGCAGAGACATGGATGGAGCTGGAAGTCATTATCCTCAGCAAACTAATACAGGAACAGAAAACCAAACACCGTATGTTCTCACTTATAAGTGGGTGCTGAACAATGAGAACACATGGACACAGGGAGGGGAACAACACATACTGGGGGCTATTGGGGCTGGTGGGGGAGGGAAAGCATCAGGAAAAATAGCAAATGCATGCTGGGCTTAATATCTAGGTGATGGGTTGATGGGTGCAGCAAACCACCATGGCACAGGTTTACCTATGTAACAAATCTGCACGTTCTGTACATGTATCCTGGAATTTAAAATAAAAAAGAAGCATGCCAAATTTATGCAGCCATTGACCATCAGAACTCAGATTTCAAAGCACTCAGTCTCATTACTTCACATCCCATACTATAGTCACTAAACTCTGAAAGGTGAATAATCTGACCCAAGTCACAGAGAGCCATGTAATTGCTTATTATGAAAATATGAAGTTGGGTCAAAAAATCTTCTTGGTTCCCAGAATAATATTGCTGGGTTTTGTCCGTAGGATTGTCGAACACTTTAATGATAAATTCAAGAGTATAAATCAAGGAAAGACTCTTGAGTTCCAGGAACAGACCTGGCAAAGAGGTGGGAAAACAGGTAAACTGTGCGGAAAACAAAGAACTGTATCCTAAAGCAGGTAACAATGCTGTGCCAACATTGACTAATCTGATTTAGAAGGGCAATTCTCTATCCAGAGAGTTGAGAACAATTAGTAGGAATTTTTTTTTTTTTTTGAGACGGAGTCTCGCTCTGTGGCCCAGGCTGGAGTGCAGTGGCGCGATCTGGGCTCACTGCAAACTCCGCCTCCCGGGTTCACGCCATTCTCCTGCCTCAGCCTCCTAAGTAGCTGGGACTACAGTCGCCGGCCGCCTCGCCCGGCTAGTTTTTTGTGTTTTTTTAGTAGAGACAGGGTTTCACCGTGTTAGCCAGGATGCTCTCAATCTCCTGACCTCGTGATCCGCCCGTCTCGGCCTCCCAAAGTGATGGGATTACAGGCTTGAGCCACCGCGCCCAGCCCTATTTTTTTTTTTTTTTTTTAATGAAGAAGAATAATTAGCTAAGAGAAAGGAGATTGGTACTCTATAGGCATGAACACGAGGGATTTGAGGACTTGGGTTTTTAGGACTGTGGATTTTTCTCTCATTCCTATCTGATGCCAACATTTCATCAGTTTGTTAAAAATGAGCAGATACTGGCCAGGCGCGGTGGTTCACGCCTGTAATCTCAGCAGTTTGGGAGGCTGAGGCGGGCAGATTACCTGATGTCAGGAGTTCGAGACCAGCCTGGCCAACATGGTGAAACCCCGTCTCTACTAAAACTATAAAAATTAGCCGGGCATGGTGGCGGATGCCTGTAATCCCAGGCTGAGGCAGGAGAATTGCTTGATCCTGGGAGGTGGAGGTTGCAGTGAGCTGAGAGCATACCACTGCACTCCAGCCTGGACAACAGGGCAAGACTCTGTCTCACACACACACACACACACAAAGCAAATGCTTTCCATAACCAGATACTATTTTAATTACACAGACACAAGTCCAGCCAGGGCAAGGCGTGATGGCAGATGCCTGTAATCCCAGGTGGGAGGCCGAGGTGGGAAGATTGCTTGAGCCCAGGATTTCAATACTGGCCTGGGCAACATGGCAAGACCCTGTGTCTACAAAATTTTTTTTTTAATTACCCTGGTGTGGTGGTGTGCACATGTGGTCCCAGCTACCTGGGAAGCTGAGGCAGGAGGATCCCTTGAGCCCAGGAGGTTGAAGCTGCAGTGAGTCAAGATCATGCCACTGCACTCTAGCCTGGGTGACAGAGCTGTCTCAAAAGAGAAAAAAGAAAAATCAGGTCAGGAATTCTGCAGTTTTCTTGCCTGGATCTCCTCCTTGAGTGAACTCACTTGTTTGAATTCGGCTGCGCCTAAGAGCTTGTTAATCCAGTGAGATTTGCACATTGTTTCAGATTTGCAAGGCACTAATATCAGTGTTTTGACTGTCATGTTGAGCCAGAGGAAAATGTTTGTCTGGGGTCAGATGAGATGATATGGCTGACTTTGCCGCTAAAATACAGGGCTTATGATGGGTTCAGGACTTCATGATTCGAGAGTGTTGTTTATCTTGACTGAGGGCATTTTTCTCTAGCAACTGCTGGAGGAGACAAAAACATGTTAGGATCTAACTTGCTTTGCTGCTCAAGTAATTATTTTGCATATGCATTTTCCCTTGTGTGTGAAAACATGGTATGGTATTTCAAATATGTTTTTATTACACAATAACCCTGAACTTATCGTTTTAATGCACTGAATGTTCATTAAACATTTTTATTCACTAAAGATGAAAATATCAGGAAGAAAATAAAAATGTGTGTGTGTTTTTTGTTTTTTGGGTTTTTTTTGCTTATCTAAAAATAATTAGTTATTCCCCAATCCAAAAGGTCACTTTGCAATTTACTAGGGAATATCACTTATAAGTCAGTTCCATGCCATGATATTTCTTAATATATTTTTAATGAAGCTCTTATAAATTGTGGCGTTTTTTTCCTTTCCTTTTTCCTTCTTTTCTCCTAGAATCACTGCCTCTTTTCTCCTTTGTTACTCTTCGAAACGGCTAGTGAAGTTAATTATGTTCAGTGCATGGTACTTTATCACCATTGAGATATCCATGGCCCTCTTTTGTTTTTATTTATTTTTGTTTATCTGTTTTATTTCATCCATTTTATCTGCATTTTCCAATACCATTCTGCTCCCTACCCTTAAAAGGCAACCCTTCTAACAGGTTTATGTATCTTTTGTTTGGTGTAGAGTTGGCAGATAAAATACAGGACTCAGTTAAATTTGAATTTCAGAGAAACTACGAATAATGTTTTAGTATTTATCAAATATTATATGGACTATGCTTATAATAATATTTAGCACATACTTATACAAAAAGTTATTCATTGTTACTCTGAAATTCACATATAACTCAGCATCCTACATTTTTATTTTTTAAGCCCAGCAATCATAGTCTAATATAATCTGTATAATTTGTTATTTTTGTCTACATATATCTGAATGTATTTAAACAAGTAATGGATAATGTTATCTGTCTCTAACTTTTATATTTAGAACAACATTTTAATCCATCTATCTGTCTGTGTGTCACCCAGTCAATACTATTGTTCTATGTACTGTTCTATGAGGTCTTTGTTGTTGTTGTTGTTGAGACAGGGTCACACTCTGTCACCCAGGCTGGAGTGCAGACTTGAGACCTCCTGGGCTCAAGCTGTCCTCCTACCTCAGCCCCCCAAGTAGCTGGGACTACAGGCATGTGCCACCACACCCAGCTAATTTTTGTATTTTTTTGCAGAGATGGGATCTCACCATGTTGCCCAGGCTGTTTTGGAATTCCTGAGCTCAAATGATCCACCTCAGCCTCCCAAAGTGCTGGGATTACAGGCATGAGTCACAATGCCCGGGCTTTTTTATGAGTTCTTTAATGCCTTCATTGGGCTTCATGGAATACATCCACCATTGGGCACCTGTCTGATGCTCAGTGATAGATACTTGGATTGGAATAGATACTTAATTTCCAATATTGTGATGAGTATGCTTCTAAACATGCCTCATTATTTGGTTGGGAAAATCTTCAGACTATAAACTCAGGAATGCAATTGCTTGGTTGGTGAAAGTATATGTTTGCACTCACACACACGGTATATACATGCGGAATATTTATACGTATATGCTGTATACTGAATATATATACATGTATGCTATATACGGAATATTTACACACTGAATTTGAATAAGAACTGCCCATTGCTCTTCAGAGGAGTGGTAACAATGTCCACCCCCACCACCATTTGAAATTTCCAGCGTTGTAATTTTTTGTTAATTTATTAGAAATAAATTCCACTTGTGGAAACTGTTCTTATCTTTTCCCAGTTTTCTTTAGAGCTGCAGTCTTTTTGTTGATTTGTAGGAGTGTCTTATGATTCTAGATATCAATCCCTTGTCAGGTGTATACATTTCAAAGATCTCTCATTTTACTAAATTTATTCATGTTGTTGTTTTTTGAACAGATTCTTGATTTTGATGTGATCAGATTCATTCCTTTTTAGGTTTTTATGACATGTGTGTTTGGGGTTTGGATTAAGAAACCTTCTTCTGCTACTAGATTATAAAGATACTATTCTCCAATATCTTCTTCTATTAACCTCTAGCTTTTACCTTCCACACTTGGTCTTCAATTCATCTTTTAATAGAAATTCCCTTGGGATATGCTGCTATGGAGGCAGATTCCCAATAGAATCGACTAAATCATCCACTCTTTTTCATTGACTTATGATTATTTGAAATATATATATTGTATATCAGGTGTCTATCTCTGAATTCCCCTATTCTGTTAGTTTATTTATACATTCTTGGTCCAGTAACATAATGATTTGGCTTTGAATCATATCTGATATCTGAGACAACAAGCTCTTTTTCTTTATTCTTCTTTTTCATTATTGATTTAGCTATGTAATGCCTTTTTACTTTTTCTTTTTAAATTTAGATAAGTTCAACAAGTTTCTCAAAAACTCCAATGAGGACTTTAACTGGGATTGCACTGAGTTAGCTAATTTGAGAATAATTGACATTATATAATTTTCTATCATCCAAAAGCATGCTGTATCACTCATTTACTTCTCCTTATCTTCTTTGTGCTTTATTATAATTTTAAAATGTTATCCATAGGTGGTATGAGTAGCCTTGTTTAGAGTAATGCTAGATACTTTCTATTTTTTATTTCTATCGTGAATGGAATCTAAATGTATTAGTCCATTTTCACATTGTTATAAAGAAATACCTGACACTGGGTAATTTATAAAGGAAAGAGGTTCAGTTCCACATGGCTGGGGAGGGCACAGGAAACTTACAATCATGGCAGAAAGGAAAGAGGCACATCTTACATGGTGGCGGGTAAGAGAGAGGAGCAAAGGGGGAAGAGCTTCTTATAAAACATCAGATCTCATGAGAACTCACTATCATGAGAACAGCATGGGGAAACCGCCCCCATGAGCCAATCACCTTTGACCTAGTCTCTCCATCTACATATGAGGATTATGGGGACTACAATTCAAGATGAGATTTGGGTGAGGACCCAGCCACACCATTATTACTAAGTTATTTTATTTTTTACTAAGTCATTGTTGGTGGTAAAATGTCCTACTTTTTTTAACCTAGAAAATCTGCTGAATGTTCTTATTCATTTTAATAGTTTGTTGATTGATAATATACACTGCAAATAATAAGAGCCTCTGTTCTGAAACCTTAATTTCCTAGTTATTTTTCTTTCCTTATAGCACTATCCAGATCTTCCAATACCATATTAGAGTAGACAATGGGTGTGTTTCTCTTGTTTCCAGTTTTAAAAAGAAATCATCTAGAGCTTTTTTATTAAGTAAACTATTTGTTGTTTTAATATATAATCTTTAACAGAATAAGAAAGTTTCCTGCAGTCCTTGTTTTCTGAGTTTCTTATTAAATCATTTATTGGTGTTGAACCCCTCTCAAATGATTTTTCTGCCTCAATTCAGATTATTATTTTTTTTTTTTTTTTTGAGATGGAGTCTCACTCTGTCCCCCAGTCTAGAGTGCAGTGGTGTGATCTTGGCTCACTGCAACCTCTGCCTCCCGAGTTCAAGCAATTCTCCTGCCTCAGCCTCCCGAGTAGCTGGGATTACAGGTGCCCACCACCATGCATGGCTAATTTTTGTATTTTTAGTAGAGACGGGGTTTCACCATGTTGGCCAAGCTGGTTTTGAACTCCTGACCTCAGGTGATCCACCTGCCTCAGCCTCCCAAAGTCCTGGAATTATAGGCATGAGCCACCGTGCCTGGCCCAGAAAATAATTTTTTCCTTGATTTTAATAATGGGTTAGCAAATGTTTAAACAAATAAATCCAATGTGATGTCATCAGTATCCCACGAGCTGAAGTTGTGCTGTGGGTATCCAGGAGGGAGGAGGTGATGCAAATGGGATTTGATTTGGTAAAGCTGCAAAGTGGAGGGGCATTTGGACTGAGCCTTTCTAGAAGGGGAGGCATGAGAAAGTTATTTACTCATCTCCACAGCTTAATATAAAATGGATAGAATCACAGCAATCTTCCCTTGCATCTTCCTGTGGTTAGCAATAGAAAGAAAGACCATGAAGGAGAGTGGTCAAGAGTGTGGGCTTTGAACTGAGAAGAACCTAGATTTGAACCCCAGTCCCACCACTGAAAAGCTGTTTGTCTTGGCAAGTAATTTAACACTTCTAGTTTTCCATTTGTCCATAAATGAAGTAAAATGGGATTGTTGGGATAAATAAATTAAAGGATATAATGCATGTAAAGTTGGCACAGTGTCTAGCACATAGTAGGAATGTGATACAGGGCAGTGCACATAGCAGCATCAAAAGCATTCATTGTCTTCAGTCCATGCATCTGCCATGTGTAGTCCTCAGAACAGCAGCATCAGCACCTCCTGGGTACTTGTTAGAAATACAGGTTCTGCCTGGCGCGGTGGCTCACGCCTGTAATCCCAGCACTTTGGGAGGCCGAGGTGGGCGGATCACGAGGTCAGGAGTTCCAGACCAGGCTGACCAACATGGTGAAACCCCGTCTCTACTAAAAATACAAAAGTTAGCCCGGGCGTGGCGGCCCACGCGCCTGTAATCCCAGCTACTCGGGAGGCTGAGGTGGGAGAATTGCTTGAACCTGGGAAGCAGAGGTTGCAGTGAGCCGAGATCACACCACTGCACTCCAGCCTGGGCGACAGAGTGAGATTCCATCTCAAAAAAAAAAAAGAAAAATACAGGTTCCAAGGTTCCATTCCAGATCTACTGAATCAGAATATCTGGGGAGGGGAGCCAACTAATTTAATTTTAATAAGCTTTCCAGTAAGATTCCAAAGCTACGTTTGAGAAACACGGATTAAGCAGTGTTAGTCTTTCTTCTTACAGGAGCAATCTGATGTTGAACTATTCTTGCAGTTTGTAATAACAATTCATTAATGTTTTAGATACTCGATCAGATTCAGTTGGCTAGATTTTCTTCAGGTGGGTATCTACATTCATAAGTAAAAGTGTCTACATTCATAAGTTACATATATGTAACTTAAATTTATTCTGTGCTTTCTCCTGGTATTGCAAACAACATCACATTTAGCCACATAAACTAAGTTGGACAGCTTTTGCCCTTTTTTTTAAATTGGGGATAGAAAAATACCTTAAAATGAAAATTAACTTTCTTGAAAGTTGCCTAGAACTTGCCTCTAAAGCCATATGGGTCTGATGTTTTCTGGAAAGAGGAATCTTTTATTACCATTTCAAATTTTAAATATGCTATTTCTTGGTTCATTCCACTTTCTATCAATTTTGATATTTTAGATATTTCTAAGAATTTACACATTTAAAATATAAATTCATGTATTAAATATATTAGGCGAGAGGAGTTTATAATAATCTAATTTTTTAAAAATCTGTTTTCTCTGTAGTTATTTCTCTTCTTTATTGTGTTCTTAGATTGTCTACAAAATGTCCCTCCCTCCCTCCTCACCCCTGCTCTCTCTCTCCCCTCCTCTCCTCTTCAGCTCCCCCACCCACCAACTACTTTTGGCAAGACTAAAATATTTTTAAAAGGTCAAATTTTGTTTTCACTCATCTTTATTATGTCATATGCACAGATCTAATATCTTGCACAAATGTTCCTAAAGAAGCCTAAAACATTCTTTTTTTTTTTTTTTTTTTTTTTTTTTGAGACTGAATCTCTCTCTGTGGCCAGGTTGGAGTGCAGTGGCCACATACTGGCTCACTGCAACCTCTGCCTACCGGGTTCAAACGATTTTCCTGCCTCAGCCTCCCCAGAAGCTGGGACTACAGGCACCTGCGACCATGCCCGGCTAATTTTTGTTTTTTTGGTAGAGATGGGGTTTCACCATGTTGGCCAGGATGTTCTCCATCTCTTGACTTCATGATCCGCCCTCCTTGGCCTCCCAAAGTGCTGGGATTACAGGCGTGAGCCACCGCGCCTGGTCCATCCTCTTTTTTGTCTCAGGCAGGTTAGGTTCTTTAGTGGCTGCTCCCCTGTGACACCAGTGCTCAGGACAAATTCTATAGTATTATCTGGTAAACGTTAAGAAGAAATGGGTATCTTATAAAGCCAAGCATCTACAAGAAAAAGAAAAAAAGGAGAGGATTCATCAGTGAGGGATTCGGCAAGGGATTCACGGCTGCCCCACCCTCTCATCCCACGGAGAAGAGTATCGGGGGCAAGACCCGGCAGGGTGAGTGGACTTTTCAGGGGCAGCGCTGAATCCCTTATTGAGCTTTTTTATAGCGTAAACTGGGTGCCAATTTATCAATGAAAATAGACACCAATTCTGTGGATGCCAGGCATTTTGGATAGGGATAATGACTCTTTAGACAAATTGTCTGTAATTACATCTCTTCTAATTTTCGGGCTGGGGCCATGTGCCCCATGGGAATCTGAGTTCAGATGTAGTTTCTCCTCCTGGGAGAAAAGAGGAATGACAGGCTGATTCTAGCTGGCTCATTTTCTAGGTAACCCAGAGGAAAATCTCGAACAAATCTATTCATTACACCAGTATTTTTTTCTTCGAATTATATTTTGTTAAATATTAAGAGTACTATCCGATCTTAGTTTGGGTTCTTATTTACTTGGTTAATATTTTTCATCCTTTATTTTTAATATTTCTGAATCTTTTTGTATTAAACTTATCCTTATGCAAAAAGCATTGTTTTGGGTCATTTTTGTTGTTGTTAAAAACGCAGTCTGAGACTTTGCAGTATTTCTCATTTGTAATTATTTTAATTACTATGACATTTCAGCTGTCTTATTTGACTTTTTACATATTCTACACTTTTTTGCCATCTTCTCCTTTGTTACTCTCCCCTGTATAAACAAGTTTTGTTCTTCAGATATGAAAGTTATATATCATACATTTGTATTTATGATTTCTGCCTTTAGTTTAAGACCACATCTAAAGTCTATTTAGTCTTAATAATTTCCCAAATTTATCAGTATCTATGTTTTCCTTTATTGTTATATTTTAGATCTTGTTATAAATATATTTTATCTTTTTCTTTTGATGTACTCAAGCATTTTTTAAAACCGTAAATCGAAACAAATTATTTGATTTCTCTCATTTCCATATCACTTATCATATTTTCCTGAATTACTTTTTTTTTCTATGAGTACGTTTTTAAAGTATATTTCTAGTGTGTGACTCCATATGAGAAAACTTCTAGGCCCTATTATGTCTGAGAATATTGTGTATTATGTCCTCACTTTTTTTTTTTTTTTTTTAAATTTGAGAGGGAGTCTCACTCTGTTGACTAGGCTGGAGTGCAGTGGTGCAGTCTCGGCTCACTGCAACCTCTGTCTTCTGGATTCAAGCGATTCTCCTGCCTCAGCCTCCCGAGTAGCTAGGACTACAGGTGTGTGCCACCACATCAGCCTAATTTTTGTGTTTTTTTAAGTAGAGATGAGGTTTCACCATGTTGGTCAGGCTGGTTTCAAAATCCTGACCTCAGGTGATCCACCCACCTCGGCCTCCCAAAGTGCTGGGATTATAGGCATGAGCCACCGCATCCAGCCTGTGCTCACATTTGAATGGTGATTGGCTAGATGTATCAGATTTTTTTTTCCCCTTTAGAAACTTAACTTCTTCAACTTCTTGCTTCCAAATTTGCTGTTAAAAAGGCCAATGTCGGTCTAATTTTTGTTATTTTGTAGGTGATTTGTTTTTTCTGAAAGTTTGTTTACCCTTAACATTCACTATAGTATCACGTTAGCCTTATTTCTTCCAATTTGAGCCTCTTCAATGTGACATCTTTCAGTTTTTTTTAACTCTAGAAAATGTATCTTAATTATTTCTTCAGATATTTCTTGTTTTCTGTTTTCTTCCACTTTCTAGGTTTTTTATTCTGAGATATTGGTGTTTTTATTTTCCAAAATTTCTAGCTACTGAATCCTTTATATTTTCCACCTTTATTTTTTCTTGCTGCCTTCTGCAATAGTTCATTCATCTAATCTTCTACTTTTAATCTCTACATATTCTAATATTTATTCTAACTACTGAGTTATTTCTGACTTTTTCATTTTTTTTTAACATTTGGCTCTTTTTATGATTTCTTGTTCATTCTTTACATTGCACACATCTTCCTTTACTTGTATGTACATTTATTATGCTTATTTTAAATTCTTTTTTGTATCTTCTAATTATTCTACATCAGATGACACACATTTCACCTTTGTGGGCTTTGTTTGCTAATAACTGTCCTCCTCAAATGTCTTGCTATTATAGCCTGTGAACTCACGTCACGGGGAACCTGCTACTCTGTCTGGAGTCTGTAATAGAGGGCTGGAGGCTGTGGTTGGTGTGCTTCCAGAAGAATATAGAAATATCGAAGGGGAAAAGCTCTTGGGCACAGAGCTCCGAAAACAATAAAAAGATGGCTAAATGCTCCCATTCATTTCCAATCCACCAATCACCTCCTCTGATCACTGTTTCGCCCTTAACCTTATGCTGCAGCAGCACTGAGAGGAGACGGGGCTCCTCATCTTCCATTGCTGGGGACTGGAGGATGGAGAAGTGAAAGGATGGTGTGTCTGCCCAGCCTGCAAGTTCTATGTCCACTCATACCAACATGGCTCTCGCATAGCCCTGATCTTACCTCTGCTCCTTTCCAAAACTGGAGGCCTAGGGTATTGCATCCAGTTTCTGAGGAGAAAAGGGCAGGAGCAAAGCTAAAGGGCATCTTACAACCTATGCCCTCATGGCTTCTACCTGAACCTCTGTGCTATACGTTACACGTCACCACCTCAAAACTCACTAACTGGCCAAACAGACCTTAGACTCTTCATGGGTCTTCTGGCTTTTCATTTTTCACTCCTCAAATCCATGCTTTCCTCTAGATTTTATAGTTTTCTTAGGGTTGACTTTGGAGGAGGAACCAATACACTCAGGCCAGTCTGACACCTCAGTGAGAACCTATTATTAATTATTATTATTTGAGACGGAGTCTTGCTCTGTCACCAGGCTGGAGTGCAGTAGCATGACCTCGGCTCACTGCAACCTCCGACTCCCTGGTTCAAGTGATTTTCCTGCCTCAGCCTCCCAAGTAACTGGGATTACAGGCACGCGCCACTATGCCCACCTAATTTTTGTATTATTAGTAGAGATGGGTTTTCACCATGTTGGCCAGGATGGTCTCGATCTCCTGACCTCATGATCTGCCTGCCTCCGCCTCCCAAAGTGCTGGGATTACAGGCGTGAGCCACCGCACCCGGCCAAGAACCCCTTATTTAGTGGCATTCTGCCTACACTTCACATCTATGTCAATTTCAGTCTCTTCTCCAGGTCATATCAAACTTGTGGAGTAAATATTTTCCATGTCTTTTATTAAATGCTCTTAGTTTGCTCTCTCATTAATTTTCCAACAAATATTTCGAGCATTAAGAGACGCTGACACTCTGATTAGTGCCAGGGACACAAAGATGAATTAAAGCACAGCACAGACCTTGAAGCATTTAGCTAACCAGTGTTAAAGGACTTCAGGGAACACACAATAAAATTCTTTTGAAACTACCACATTAGTTATTTGACTTATGGTGATGATTAGAATGTATTCTTTCCCATCCCACATAACTCAAAAAGATTATTTTTAATGAGCTATTATTTCATTTCCCAGGCTTTATTTCTCATTGTTTAATTCTTTTAAAATAGCATTTCACATTAGTGAGGGGAGGGTTAGTTCATCTGCTGATTGCTGTACCTTCTGGGATCCCTTCTGTTCCCTAAGGCTGAGGCAAAACCCGAATTTACTAATGAACTGCCAAAAATTTCATCTCACAAATTCCTACTCATATGCCATTACTGTAAAGGCTTTGTAGTTATTACAGTGATGAGTTTATAGCCTGGAAACTAGGACAGTGCTGTTACAACTAATTCGTTACCTATACTTTACACATTTTAAAGAGGAAAAAAGGGTGTGTGTGTGAGAGAGAGAGTGAGAGTGAGACAGAGTTGTATGTGCTTTCTCATTTAACATTGGACTTCATTGTACAAGGCAATAAAGGATTAACAAAGTTATTTCATCCTAGGCACTGTGAAAGTGCTGAAGATATAGCTATTTGTGGCGACTTTGTAATGAGCAACTTAGCTGGTCTGAACTACATTTCCCAGAATTCCGTTTTCTAGATATTCCTGGTTAGGGTGAGCTACCACAGACATATCTTGTGGGAGATGTTGCAGGGTGGAAGTGGAAAAACGGCCATTTCGTAACTCACAAATATAGTTAAGAATCTGCTAACTTACCACATTGACGTGAGTTAGCAGGTGGGCCTGGGTTCCACCTTCTCCTGGATCTTCCTTAAGCTTCTTTGACCAAACCAAAAATGTATGTCCAGCTCCATGAAAAAGCACCCTGGTTTCTGCAGGACATCCACACGTGAAAGTCAGAGGAAACAAGAACTGACATGGGCTTCAGGTCATACTTGTGGAGTTTTAGCTCATGCCATGGGCTCTGGCCTCCTTTTCACCTCTCCCACTTGACAGCCATCTTTTCTTCCCTGCCTGCCTGCCTGTGGGCTTTAAGTTCCAGTGTCAGACATGAAGAAAGAGCCCTACAGACACTTCTTCACTAGCTCCTACATGACACAACGTCAAATGCCTATAGCAAAACCCTTAGTATCACATGTAAGTATCGCCTAAGTGGTTCCGCTTCTCTGATTGAACCCTGGCTAACAGAGCTATCAACACAAAATAAATTCGAATTTCTACTCTCATTAAGTTTATGATTTAGATGGGGAGGAATATATTTTCAAAATATTACATCGCAGTTAATTTTTACAACTCTGAGATGTCCTGTGAACAAAAATTAAGAGTGACAGGAGAGCTTCTCATCAGGAATCTTCTAGAGAGAGTTTCAGAAGGCTTATGGAGCAGAGAATGTGTTCCATTTTATCAAGAGTCCCCTGGTTCCCATTTTACCTCTATTGTAAATGCTCCTGGCCTCAATGTCCTTTTATTTCCAGAAATAGCAACTCTTGCAATGGAGGACTGCTCTTGGGCTATTGAAATGTGCTTTGTCCCCATGAGGAGAGCCTGAAGCTTGGTCCACAAGATGTACCTGTCTCCAAAATTACCTGCTTTTGTGATCCAAAAAAGAACCTCCCCCAACTGTTTCTTTCTTTGTAGCTTTCCTTGGCCAGTGACTCTTGTGGACATAATTAAAGTGGATGATAATAAGCAATTTTTTCACTTAGAATTTAACACTGAGACATTATTAGTTAAATATATGTTCAATGATTTAATAGAGATCTCATCCATTTTAGGAGTGTTCATTCTATTCAACATTATCGAAACCAATCTTACCCTTTTCCAAAACTACATTGCCAGCCAAAAAAAGAATAAAGCCAAAAACTGGTAACTTAGTAACAAACACTGACACTGTGGCCAAACTTCCTGGTTCCTTAGCCTCTTTATTTCTCTCCAATCTATTCCCTTCTTCATCCCTTTCTTTCAATCTTCTTTATGACTTACCTAGTTGAGAATCATATCATCTCTTGTCTGGACTTCCAAGTGTTACTTAATTTTTCCCCATACAGTCTTTCCACTTTCATTTCACCATTCACTGTGCCTTAGAAGAAACTTGCATGCCAGTGTGACTATGGAAGTATCCAGCTAAAAACACCTTAAAGGCTTCTAAGCATTGAGCATCAAGTATTTTAATTTTAGCAAAGTGCTCCTAAAAAAAAACTTTTTAAAACACAGATCAATGGTCATCTATAGAACTAGATGATGAACAATCTCAATTTCTTAGCATGAAGATTAGGTTTAGTTCAAGCACTGTCCAGCTGTCCAGCTCTTCTCTCACATTCTTTTCCACTCTCTGAAAGCTTTAGCCATCTCCTGAGCATTTTTTAAAATACAGCACCTTGCCCTTGCATATGCTGTTCCTACTACTCAAAGTGCCCTGTCTTGCCTTGTCAGACTTCTATTGTCAGCTCACATTTTACTGTTGAAAGTTTTCTCAGATGCCCCAAGGCACAACCTTGGCTTTCTCTGGGCTTCTATTGTACCTTTAAAACAATACTCTTGCCATGGGATATCTTTATGTGCATGTCTGTTTTCCAAATAGTAGCCTGTAAATGCTTGGGAGCAACAAACTGTCTTTTTAATTTTTAAAAAATTCTCTAACATGTCAGAGATGGTTAAAATATATTTGATGAATGAAGAAAATTAATTACATGTTTATTGCTCCCTGAGGAACTCAGAGCATCCTGGAAACTGGACTTGTCTATTGCAAGGTATGTAACACATAGGAAATTATCTCTCTATTGTCCCAAGAGACTTAGCTTTAGCCTCAATATCTGATGATCCACTCAACAAAACAAAAACCTTTCAGTTAATCAGACCTTTCTTTCTTGGAATGGGATTGAAGGATCTGCCATTGTTCCCAAAGCATTTACTTCAGGGATCTCACCTGCCCTGCACCCCCAATCCTCAATCATTTAATTGAATTATTTCTTTCAGAGAGAATTTCTGGAAAATACAATATTATCCATCTCACTGTACCTGTGGTGATATCTTAGTGTCCCTTATAGAGTTGTGCTCTGGACAACCGCCAATTAGCCTCCCTCCTTATCTGACTCTGATTCCAATAATGTCCTAAACTTTCAAAAATAGATTCTCCCCAAAAACAGACTCCCACCAAAAATGCCCTCCGATGTGTTCAAGAACTGTGAGGAATCAGGCAAAACCTACAATATTTCTACTGAGTCTTCTAGAATAGCAAATCACACTGTGTAAATCTTTTAGTCATATCTTATTCTGTAGCAATAATACAGACAAGATGGTGGTTAGCTGTAACATGGGGTAGAACTAGGACAGAAGACATGAATTTTCTTTTGTCTCTAGGTCATCTCTGTTTCTCAGGCTGTAGACTTTGGACCACCTACATCTAAATCACCACCTGCATCTAAATCAACAAGAATGTTTATTAAAATACACTTCCCTAGGCACCACCAGTGAGACACCGTTTCAGCAATCCTAGAGACTGGCTTCAAGAATCTCAGCTTATTTTATTTTATTTTATTTCATTTTATTTCATTTCATTTTATTTTACTTTAAGAGTGGCATTATTGCCCATGTCAAAATGCAAATTGGACAAACATTTTATTTGGTGCCCTCTCACCTCTCTCTGGGCAGTCATTGCTACAGTCCTCCCTACAGAATTATCTGCCCACAGGTGCCCATTGATATCTGATACATACACCATGGCATCCCACAAGAGCCAAATAATTGTGTGCATGTCCAGCTCTTCCTAATCCTTCTGTAATGTGAACTCATTCACATTTCAACCACAGCTAGGACAAATACATTTTGAATAACTGATTCAATAATGCACAGTAGATTGTAAATGGTAAAATGTTTAACTGGATTACATAATTGTTTCTAAATCTCTGATTGATAAAATTAGATGGGGTTGGGGACCAACTGTCAGAAAAAATACAAGAGAATAGTTCTATGATAACAAAGAAAACAACCTAAATCTGATGAGAGAAGGAGCCAGCATAACTCTTTGTGCTTCTTTCTGTCACTGCCATTTAAGACTCACTGTTCTTTTGAAGTCATTTCTAAAACTACTATATATTCAAGATGTAAATTAACAGCAAGCTATCTATTAAAAGACTTATAATTATGTCACTTTCCAAGATAGTTCCATATATATAAATATATATTATATATTAGAAAAAATATTTATTTCAAACACTTAAGGGAAGAAAATGAAGTCACTGCTTTCATTAAAATAATCTGCGTGTTATCTTACTGGTGATGTTGACATCTAAGTAACATTACAGTATGACAATTCTGTTAAAAGATTTTACAATAAGAATTTCAGGTGTTAGCTAGAAAAAAAATTCCTCCAACTTTCTTCTCAGTCTAATATGAGGCCCATTTTTATTACAAAATAGTCATTTACATTTATTAGATGCATAAAAATGACACTAAGTACCCAGAATCTTCCTGGTACAGAGAAAAAAATTGTTGTATTTTGAAAAATTAAGGAGTTAATGTGGTGTTGAGTGTCTTCAGTTATTTCATTTATTTTGGACTGTGTTTATGAGGGCAAATATAATGGAGCACTTTACAATTATCCAGAAAATTTGAACATTATAGTTGGAAAAAAATCTCATTGATACTGAAGTTTCTTTTTCCCTACAAGTTGCTCTGAATAATCCATGTAATCTCATTATCCCTTTACTTCTTTTGGTTTTTTAGACAGACAATTCCTTGAGGGTGAGACCCATTTCCATATTTCTTTTCCATTAGTCCTGCATATCCTTGTTTGCGACTTTGGATCTTTCGAGGAACTAGTTGACAAACACACTAGGATTAGGCAAAACATCAATAGGAAATGCCCTGAGAAATCAAGATGTTTCCACATGTTCACAAATATCTGAGTATTTCCATCTTAATGTTTTGTTTTGGTACTAATTCTCTAAACAAAGATTTGTCAGTTTATAAATTAGGATCTTAGTTACAGGTCTAACATGAACATAATCCACTTACTAGTTTAAGTGCTCATGTTTTCATAGCAATTCTCAGTATGCAAAAATTTTGGGTAGCCTGGGCACGGTGGCTCATGCCTGTAATCCCAGCACTTTGGGAGGCCTAGGCAGGTGGATCACGAGGTCGGGCATTTGAGACCAGCCTGGCCAACATAGTGAAACCCCATCTCTACTAAAAATACAAAAAATTAGCTGGGCATGGTGTCAGGTGCCTGTAATCCCAGCTACTCAAGAGGCTGAGGCAGGAGAATCACTTGAACCTGGGAGGCAGAGGTTACAGTGAGCTGAGATCACATCACTGCACTCCGGCCTGGGCAACAAGAGCAAAACTCCATCTCAAAAAAAAAAAAAAAAAATTGGCTAAACATAGCCCTCCTTATATATAATTAAATAGTAAGCTCATTTATGTGTGTGTGCGTGTGTGTGTATGTGTGTGTGCGTGCTTCCTCTAAGGAAAGAGTGGTTAAAATGAACATTCAGAAAAAAAGAAACATATGATAACAAACATAAAAAGGAGAGTGCCATGGCCTTATTCTAATTAATGACTTTGACAATCATTACTTGCTGTCCAGGGGCATTAGTCAAGGTTCAGTCTTTAGCCCAGGCATTTACCACTCAATATCATACAGCCCAAGTGAAGAACTTTGCCACGTCAATTACCTATTACAAACAAACTATCAAGTCACTTTGAAATAGTTAAACAAATCTATACATTGATATTTGCTGGCATCTTTATGCTACATTGAACCCACTTGAAGTTTGTGCAGTATGAACTTCTGTGTGGATATTTCTGAGATCTTAAAATTGGGAAAGTCTCAAAGGAGATGAGGATTCTGATGTACTGCAGAAATGCTGGGTATTCCTATCAAAACAGTGAAAACCAGAGAAGCGTACTGCCAGTGCCCCAAATTAAGGATGCTTTTTAAACCTTCCATTTCATTAAATTGCATGGCTAGATAGGAAAGTCATGCTAAAATATTGTGATTAACACAAAGGAAGCCTAACAGACAATGCTATTATAGGTGAAAGACTGCTAATTGCCATCTTCCCAATAACTTATTGATTTTAATCAAATCTTCCTAGAGCAGCATGCCAGCAGCAAATGGATAACTAGATAGAGGGAAAACACAACAATGGAAGGCGTAATATGGAAGAAATTATTCATGTTTGATTTGTATAAAATTGAACAAATATTCTTGATCAGCATTTATACAAATATAGATTCGTCGGGAAGGTGCTATCTAAATTGCTTCTCTCACAGTGTATTGAAATTACCATAACTGTTAGCATTTTTAATTATTTTGATCTGCTGAAAATAGATTAAACTGAATGGGAAATTGGCTTATTAAGGCTTATATATTTGAGTTAATATGAAATGTTCTCAGCCAGTGTGTCTCGAGAATCTGTCTAAAAGACACTCACTATGTCTAGTTGACAATGAGACAGGGAGAAGTGGTGGATTTAATCCTCAGAAAGCAAAGTTTTGTTTTGAGGTAGAAGTGAAAAAAAAATCTTCTCACTCCATTTCATTAGCAAAACTTAACTACATCTGGTAATGGAAATATTTGATAAATGAGCAACTGGTCTGTTTGATAGATAGAACCAAGTTTTCCTAGGGAAAAAATCTTGCTAGACTAAACTTAACACTTAAAAAAAAATGGAGAACCCTTGAAATCCATCTTGTATTACAAGAGCAGTTTCTCAGTGTGAGATTCAATATAGTGTGAAACATTGAAGAGCTCACACTTTGGTCATTCACTGATGATGAAAAAGAAGTACAATGTCGAGTTTCAATTGCAGTCTGTAGGCAGGCCCCGTGGCATCCCACTGACTGTTTGTCTCTTGGGAATGTCTTATTCATCAAATTGTGACACTGGACCCAAAGGTAGATTTCAAATATGAGCATGACTACACTTTTTTTTAATAAGGTGTATTTAGTTTCCCTTGTAAATCAAATTAATAGCATAAAGATTTCAGTTCCAAAATTATCTTCTTCAACATTACATATAATTAAGTGTTTTAATAGTGTAGAACAGGGTTTGTCAATATCAACACTATTGACATTTTGGGACTGGACAATTATTTGTCCTGTGCATTTTAGGATGTTTAGCAGCACTGCTTGCCTCTACCTACTAGATGCCAGTAGCAGCCCCCACCCCCAACACACCAATTTATGACAACCAAAATGTCTCTAGATATTGTTAAATTTCCCCTGCTGATAAAATCGTCCCTGGTCGAGAATCATTGGATTAATAGAGGGGATTCTTTAGTTCTCTTGATAATTATGCATCTCAAACAATTATCTAGAAAATTTCCATTTCATCCTAAAATGTAGAAGCAGAATGATGAAATTTGCATTATGGCTCTGAAGTCTGAGAAGTTTCTCTTTAAATATAGTGTATCCACATAAACACCTGCATCTAGGTCAGCATTTGAAATTCATGAGATTAATTGACTATATGAAACAGGTAGTAGAAAATAATCACAGTGGGAGTTTGAAAAGGCAAGCAAGTCTCAAGATTAGAAGGTGCTACCTTCTGTTTAAGGTCTAGGGAAATACAGTCTAGTCCAACAGTGGCAAATGATTTGGAAATAGCTGCCAACTCCAGCTGATTGGTGGTGGCTGATGGAAGCCCTGTATTGAGGAGGATTCTGATGCTGCATCCAGGCTCGGCAGGAAAGAGGACTGTGATGAATTAGCGATGTCTACGTTGGACAAGGCAAATGAGAATATCGGGGTTTATCTCAGACATTGGCCCATTCCTTTCTAGTCATTTTAACTGCTATGCTCTCCAAATTATTTTAAGCACCTAATGAGACTGTGGTATGCTGTTTTTGTGCTGCATAAATAAATACATTTTAAAAAGAAAATGAATAAAATGATGATCATTTAGAAATATTCACTAAGCATATCCTCTTCCTTAGACACTGTTTTCGACTCTATAGATATGCTATTGAATGAAAAACATAGTTTCAAATATCGAAATGTTAATGTTCCAGTGGTCTGGCCTCCAGTGCAAAAGAAACAAGCCACTCATTTAAAAAAACAAAAGAAAGAAAATCCCCCCCAAAACAAAAAAATCAACCACAGGGACTTGACCTCCTGGGAATGTACAGTTTCCTCTAAAATCTGCATAATTATTTCCATTCTGTGTTATTTAGTGTTCCTCTTCGTTTCTTAGGTTCCAAGAACCAATATT
Organism: Macaca fascicularis; assembly: GCF_037993035.2. Classification (NCBI taxonomy): domain Eukaryota; kingdom Metazoa; phylum Chordata; class Mammalia; order Primates; family Cercopithecidae; genus Macaca; species Macaca fascicularis. The sequence goes on along the minus strand of NC_088380.1, from coordinate 173,484,748 downwards.
AGGCCAATTTCCCTTTGCATCTAGCCAGTGGTATGGAATTGGTGTCTAAGAATGCTTTGCAGGACAAGGCAAGTTGTACACTTCTTTAGGGCTGAAAATGGCCATGCATATGATAATGTTTGGGGAATGAGCAAACAGGAAGTAGCCACTCATATGCAGGACATGTCAAAGATCCTTTGGAATGTTCCTCTCCAAATAACAATGTACATTATTATCTCTCCCACAAAATTAAATCAGATATAACCAAAAAGTTTTAAATAACTCCTTTAGATCAATACTAAATACATAATAATTATAAAAATGATTTACAAACTGATTTTCTAGGTACAAGCTACTTCTTTTCTTAAGCCTTTTCATTTCTATGGCTAGGACTAGCAGTTGGCTTGTTAGGCCAGTGGCCAGTATTCAGAAAGAAGTTACAGTTTGCTCACTCTTTCCCAGTCGCTAGTCTTATAATGAGAATGAAAATAAGCTCTTCCAAAGTGTGGGTTCTAGACTCCTTCATCAATCAAGGGACAGTAAGATAACACAGCCTGGGAAGGCTCAATTCAAATTTGTATCTTGCTATAAAAATTGCAAATGACATGTGCAATTTCAAAATACAATTGAAACTATACATATTAAATCTTTAATTGCTAAGGTTCTGCTGTAGATAAAGTTGACATAAAACTTTGTTGGCTTTATTCGTTTTTTGTATCAGGATTGATCTAGTTTCCCTGGTAGATGTAAATAAAGACTGAGACAAATTGAGTGTGTAGCTAAGTTTACTGACCCCCAAGGCAAGGAAAACCTATTCCAATGCAAAGAATAGGATTTGTGGGTTGGGGTTTTCAGATTGTCAGAGGGATATTAACTCAGAAAAGATTAAAGCCTTGTGAATTGACTTGCATGTGAATATAAAAGGGCACACACACAAAAAAAAACGCTTGTAAAGGGGGCCTCCCAAACCAGTGGCAAGGCAGGGCTTCCAAAGTCAATGGCCACAAAAGTTCACTGGGAAATGTGATTGGCCAGTTTAAACAAGTCATTGGCTTATCAGTTTAGGATTGATCGACTGTATTGGAGTTCAGCACAGACTGATTGCTGTGCCCCAACTCCACTGGCTGAATAGTCACAAGGTCACTGTGGGGGCTATCTTTTGCCTACTCTAATTATCTGAGAAAAAGTTGTTTTGCTTTCTTCTTATGGTATCCTGGCCACTTGCTATTTTATACCCTCAAGGCTCAGGGTCATGTGAAGATCAAGTTCGCCTGCACAAGTTCAAGGTGCTTTGGAAATATCATTTATTGACCCCATGCTAATTTGCCATCTGTGGCAGCTTCAAAAGGAATAATATATTTTACAGGGAAAGATATATATATACATATATATATATATATATGCTTTTCACTTAATAGGAAAATCATTAGAAATAATGAGTGATTTCCTTCATGTGAAGTATTTGTGGCAAGTTATTCCACATTCCTAGAAAACACAGCTGGGGTTAAAACCTAATAGAAAAGACAGAATACTAAACATAACCAAATGGGTTCCTTGGTCAAACACCTTGCTGTGGCACAGAATGGATACCTGTGCAGCTCAGCATCGAAAATGAATCCAAAATAAAGTCAAGGACAGAACCCTTGAGGGGATTTCAAAGGTATAGTTAGACGCACATTGCAATTGAACTACTAATATTGGGTAAATGAGGGAGTAAAACAGATTACATGATTCGTTACCAGCTTCAAAGATTTGAAGAGAAAAGACTCCCGTTTGAAAGAATACTTTGGGCTTTTCCTTCCACAAGAAACATGTTTCATGTCATCCAGACACTAAGTAGATTTCTTTCACAAAAACTGTTACATTATCTGGGTAAACATGTCAATCAAAGACTACAACTAGCAATTTACAGCAATGATGCTAGATTTAACATCTAGAGAGCACGATTCCAGTGGGAAATAGTGTTTTTATTTACCTCTTTGTTACTAGAACAATTTTTTTTAAAAGGTTTTTACATCAGGAGCTTTGAAAGGAGAGTATTTATGTTATAACCAAAACAAATCTTGAAAACTTTGAGGTATTTTTATTGGATTGCTTTCTCTTTCAATTTAAGAGATAATTTCTCTAAAACACTATTTACCAAATTTTTCAGTGTGTCCCAGAACAAACACTTTTTCTTCTAATGAAGATTTGGGAGAGGGGTGACATCATGTGTTATTCTGCTTGCATGTTAAGGTTTAATCATTACTTATTAATTATCTTATTTTCATGAGATTTTCTCAAACTTAATATTCTATTAAGGTAGCATCTGTTAGAAGAATTATCTTGGTTTTTTAAAGCAAATTTTAGCTGATTACCATGAATCTACATAATTAGAATTAGGTCTAATTATGTAGTGTAAATACATGTAATATATTTATAACATATAATGACATAATTATGATTCACAATAATGTTGAAAAACTCCTCCTTAAAATTAGTAAGCAAAATATGCTGCACAATCCCTCCCCAATTTATTAGCAATTTCATAATGTATGTTTCTTCTGTAGCTTCTAAACTGGAGCTTTGTAAAAAACTAAAATTAAAAATAAATATATTTTGAAGTTATTCACCCAAAAGAATGTTACTGAACCTTCCTTTGATTTCAAAACTATAAGTATTTTGCAACCTTTAAAAAAATACATCTTAAAATGTTAATCCTAATAAGTATTCATTTCTAATGCACCTTGAACCCAATGTTGAATGTCCAGTCTATAGGAAGAGTTAATGCAAGACAGTTCTCACTTCGTCTTATAAATCATGCATCAAAATGGCAGAAAATGTTACAAACTGCGATGAATTTTTGCTCAACTACTACTTGGGAATACAATGAGAAAAATTTGGGCAACACAGCTGTATTTTATATCCTATATTAAGGATACAAAATACATTTCAAAATTATAGGACAAAATCATTTAATTCACAAAATTGAATGGTATATATGATTCGCTAGGGCAGGAATGGCATTTTTCTGTAAAGGATCAGATGGTAAATATTTTAGGCTTAGAGGGTCGTATAGTCTGTCACTGCTATTCAAGTCTACTGTTGCAGCTCTAAAGCAGCCATAGACAAACCAATGGGTATGGCTGTGTTCCAGTGGAACTTTATTTACTAAACAGGCAGCGGCTGGATGTGGTTTGGTATGGCTCAGAGTTTGCTGAGTCCTGCACGGTACCACAGTGTTTGAAAGAATTGATTCTGGAGTTCGTCCTCTATGTTTATATCTTGCTTTCACCATTTAATAACTTTGTAACCTAAGCTAACTTACTTTGGTTTTCTCATTTGTAAAGTGGTGGTAATAACCGCTCCTGTTTCATAAGGTTGTTGTAAGGATAAAAAGGAAACAATTTATGTAAAGCACTTATTCCTTTGTAGGAGGAATAAATTGGTGTTTATAGATATATAGCATGTATATACAAAATATTTAGTATTCAACATTGGTTTTCAGATTTTTTATAGCACAATTCTACACATTAAAGTTTTAGAAGCATTGGTTTAGTTGTTTATATATAAACATTTTTTCCAAAGAAGTAAACATCACAATGTCCTCATAAGTCTGATCTTATACGTAAGACATAAACTATATAAGTGTACTAAATAAATAATTAAACTGTATCGCCTCCTTACATGCAGGTGAGTACGTCCCAAGTCCCCCAGTGGATGCTTGAAACTGTGGATAGTACTGAACCCAGTTGCTGTCCATCAAAACGCATTTCTATTCACGTCTTCTTCCACAAATTTAATAATCTTTCCATCTTAACTAAGCACTTGTCACGCACTGTGGCTGTAAGTTTTGCAGTTTGAGGTGCAACAGCAAAACTGGGATGAATTTCTTTCTCCTTCTTCACAATTTCTCAGATAGATTTGTTCTTAATAGATCTTAATAACATTTTTTGACTTTTTTTTTCTTTAAGTTAAGAACTTTTCCTTTTTCACTTAGCGGAAATAGTTTATGGCCTCTCTTTTGCATATCTGAATTGCCACCATCACTACTGTTGTGCTTTGGAGCCATTACTAGGTAAAATAAGGGTGACTTGAACCCAACTACTGAACTGAGATGGCTGCTAAGTGACTAATGGGCAGGTAGTGTCTACAGGGTGAGCAAGCAAGACAAAGGAATGATTCACATACAGGGAGGAAAGGAGCAGGGTGGGGCAGGTGATGCAAAATTTCATCACACTACTCAGAACAGTGTGTGATTGCAAACTTATGAGTTGTTAATTTCTGGAAATTTCCATTTAATGTTTTCAGACCGTAGTTGTTAACTGGAGTAACTGAAACCATAGAAAGGAAAACCATGGGATTTGGGGATTACTGTATTTAGATAATATATTTACATAGATATAGCAAACATTGCTATATACCAGATACAGTAAGCATATGATTTTGTTTTCATGTATAATCAATCAATAAATAACTATTTGGTGCCTAACATGTATAGTCATCAGGTTAGGCAATGGACATTTTTGCCTTTAAAAAAATAAAATATAGTGGAGAGAGGAAAACAAGGAACAGACAATTAAAATTCATTGTAATAAACTATTCTAATAGAGTGCACTTGTTATATTTTTAGAGGATTTTATGAAATATCCTACAAAATTCTTCTTCGAAGACCATTGAACATTTCCTAAAGGATTTTCATGAACAAATATTTGTCTCACCACTAAAAATGCAAACCTTTTAAGGATAAGGTTTGTGTAAATACTATATATGATATATAAATACTATATATGATACTACATGTATAGTATTTCCTAATGTGCTTCTCATGTTTTTCTGAACATCCTATTTGCCAAAAATACATTTTTGACTATTAATAAATTAATTTTACTATTAAGTGTGCAAGATTGTCACAATTAATTCACCAAACTTTTCTTGATATCTTACAGTTCAGGTACTGTTATGAGGATAAGTGAAATAACATCTTATAATTTTAAAATGGGGAACATACCTGCTTTATCTTTTCAAAAAGTTGTGAGGAATAACTGCTTAATAGTGGGAAAAAATAAGCTAATAAATAATTGATGCATAGTCCACACAATGCCATTGAGTATTGATATGGTTTGGATCTGTGTTTCCACCTGAATCTCATGTTGAATTGTAATCCCCAGGGTTGGAGGTGGGGCCTGGTGGGAGGTTATTGGATCATGGATGTAATAGTTCTCATGATACTTGGTTGTTGAAAAGTGTGTGGCACCTCCCCCTTTTCTCTCTTCCTTCCACTCCAGCCATGTAAGACCAGCCTGCTTCCTTTTGGGCTTCTGCCATGATTGAAAGTTTCCTGAGGCCTTCCCAGAAGCCATTATGCTTCCTGTACAGCCTGCAGAACTGTAAGTCAATTAAGCCTCTTCATTGGCTAGGAGTGGTGATTCTGTAATCCCAGCAGTTTGAGAGGCCAAGGCAGGTGGATCACCTGAAGTCAGGAGTTTGAGACCAGCCTGGTCAACATAGTGAAATCCCGGGCATGGTGGTGGGAGCCTGCAATCCCAGCTCCTTGGGAGGCTGAGGCAGGAGAATCACTTGAACCCGGAAGGCAGAGGTTGCAGCGAGTCAAGATTGTGCCTTTGTACTCCAGCCTGGGCGACAAGAGTGAGACTCTCTCAAAAACAAATAAACAATAAAACAAAACCTTTTCATTATAAATTACGCAGTCTCAGGTAATTCTTTATAGCAGTGTGAGAACTGACTAATACGAGTATCTAATAAGTATTCCATCAAAGAAGAGTAGAGATTGTAGTAGATTGATATTAACATGAGTGTTGGGAGGTCTAAGTTTGCAGTCCAACTCTAGAAAAATGGCTTATCTAAGTGTGGGCAAGCCAGTTGTCCCTAGGCCTTAGGTTACTCATCTGTCAAATAAGTGAGCTTTCTGAATTCTCAAAACTGTGGGATCTATCAGACACAGAATTTCCCACTTCCTCCGTGAGCTTCTGATATGCCTGCCCAAGAGTTGGGTGCAGGGAGGAGATGGAGAGCTTGATTTGATATCTTCGGGTTCAGAGTGGTGTTCTTGGTGAGCCCCTATTAATGATGAACAATTTACTTTTGGAGCATGGAACCAGAAAGAAGAGAAACAAAGAACTAGGTTATTCCTCAGATCCATTTTGTAGTCACACCAGACCAATCTGGCTCAACTTTTACAAAGTTATGAGTGATTGTTCAGTTGCCACGAACCCTCAGGTCATATAACCTGAGCATGCTCAAATGAAGCAAGTGTGAAACCACAGGGGAACCTAATTGCTTGGGTGAGGAGCTGGCACTGAATTAAGAAATGGGTACCATATGGCAGGATCCAGGATCCAATCAGATCTGGCATCACACCATGGAAAAATCCAGTCAGATCATGACTCTCAACATCATCTCATTGTACTATCCAATCAGATCACCCCTGATTGCCTTATGCTTGTAAAACGTGACCCATCCTCCAGCCTGGGGAAGCATTGCTTTGGGAGCTATTCCTGGTGTTCTTCTTACTTGTTGCAAGGAATAAAATTTGCTTGCAAAACCCTCCTTGGTTGTTATCATTGGGCTGTCACTCACCAAGTGACACTTGGGCTGTCACTCCCACCATTGTGTGGGTTAACACCTTCAGCTGTGCAATGGATGAAATGCCAGGGTCTCTCCCTAGACCGTGTTTCCTCTGGACCTTCTTCTGTGTTTGGTCTGAATACTTTCTCCCATCTTGCTCTTTCAGTCCTGGGTCTATAGTCCCTTATGTGTCCACAGCAATTCGAGCCATTTAAATTTAGGTTTTAGGTGTCTTAGACAGCCTCTGTGACCTAACCACTCATGACTCTATCTCCTCACCAAATGTTCTCTCTCCTTTATCCCATTCTCTCAAAATACTGCTTGGGGGCTCACCCTTATCCAGGAAGCCATTTCTACCTAAAGTATAATATTAACGTTTAGTAAAGCATTAACCAACTCAGATAATCTGCTTGTATTTTCACAGCAGCTTTCACATTTTCAAGATGAGTCATAAGTGGTGAATTTATATACTTACTGTTGGGGAGGGAAGCTGTGAGAGGGAACACATTTTAAGGAAGTGGGATCATTTAGCTCTTCAACATTTACACTTTGAAATTCCTCTAGTAGAAAATACTTTCAGTCTGGGATGCTGTTTGCATAGTTATTGAAGTATCTTGCCATTCATCCAAGTATGTGCTGATGACTAGCAGCAATTACATTTTTGGAAATGTAGAATCTTAGGTCCCTCCCCAGTCCCACAGAACCAGAATCTGTATTTTAACAAGATCCCCTAATGATGATACTTAGGAACATTGAAGTTTGAGAAGCAATGATATATCACATAGGCAAAAGTTCTCTACTGTTTGGATAAATGCATTAGTAACATTGCCTTTACAAAGAGGATGAGATAGATAATGTCTAAACACAACAGGCTGAATCTCATCAATGAACACACAATCTCGCCAGTTAACACTGCACATCCTGCTCTCTGGGAGAAATCTGTACCATTCATAAATAACTGGGGCAATGGAACATACCAAAAAAGATACATAGAGTTTGTAATCTGTACCTGACTGCTTCTACTCTAAACTTCCTTACTCTTTTTTGACTTGTCCTGTTTACCCATATGCCTGTGTTCCCTAGGGAGATTAAAGACACTTTGGTAGAAAAGAAAAAGATATTATACATCTTTCCTTTCTTCCCATCATCTCAAACTTCTCCCCCATCCCATAGTAGCCAATGTAGGGAGACCCCCTGAAACTATTGCTACAGAGTGAAAGATGAAATGCTCCTGATTATTGTAAATATAAAATTGCATGCAGGATTGTGTAAAGAAAATGCCAATTTGGACTGCCAGAATGAGCTAACAGTGCGTGATGTGCTTCCTCCTGTAGAGAGCCTACGAACAGACGTGCAGTCAGGAAGGTTTCACATCACCAATATTCCTATCCCAGAAAAGCAGATGTTCATAGTTCTGGGAATGGAATGCGACCCTTGAGGAGAGCCTATAAATGGACGCATGGGGGCACCTGTTCATATGGATAAGATAGGGCTATTAAGGCCCTCCTCCTGCCACGGCTCTTCTAGGCCTCTTTAGGGTTAAGGCATACTCCCTTCTGAGAATTTCTGGTCTAACCGGTTGTCTAGCTTTACATCCTGTTTCTATGGATTGTTCGTAACCAACTTTTGCTGCAACTGTTACTGCTGATTAATATCTTGCTAATCATAGGTTATGGAAAGACTGTGTTTCTGTTTTAAGGCTCTGTTAGAAATTACTGATGCACACACTGTATTGTAAATTCTTATCTCTGTATACTGTAATTATGCATACAGATGTTATGTTAAAGAATTACTTCATCCTCATGTGACCATCTCACCTCATAATCAAATGACCCTAAATCCCTCACTAACCTACCCCAACCCTCACTAAACCTAATAATAAATGCTGGTATATCCAGTACGTTGGCAGCACCACGGGACCAGAAGGCGGTGACCCCCCTGGACCCAGCTTTCACTCTCTTGTGTGTGTTTTATTATTTCTCAACCTGCCGATCTGCCTGGGAATGAAGAAAGAGCCCCGTTGCATTGTGGGCTGCTGGCCAGATCCCACAATAACCTAATATAGTATAGTCTACATACATGGTATTAAAGAAATGTTTGTTGATCTTTTAATAAAGGATCAATAGAGACAATTTTACTATGAAAGATGCTTCTTTTACCCACAGGAAACAGAGCAAGGGAAAGACATATACTGCATTGTCATAGAGCAGAGAACTACAACCTTTGACCTTGCTTTTGTTAATAAAGCTTAATAAAGCTTAATTTATCCTCGTGCGTTTATGTAGTCTATGGCTGCTTTTGTGCTGCAGTGATGGAGTTGAGGAGTTAAGACAGAGACCAGATGGGCCATAGTGACTAAACATGTACTAAAACATGTACTATCTGGACATATACAGAGAAAGTTTGCCAACCCCCATCACAGAGCTTGGGCCTGGGTCGTTAAAGCTACTCAACATTAGATTGTATAGGATATCACTGCTGACCTCCTTGGGCTGGTTAATACAGCAAGGATGACCTAAATTGCACAAGGCAAGGATTTAATTGAGGCATGAAAAGTCCTTTCAGGAGAAGCAAAAGTAGCCAGCAGTGAGTCTCCTTCCTGGTCTTTCAAGCCCAGACTCTTTTTCATAGAACATTTAATACAACATTTGAGTAGCACCAAAGTTTAACTTACACTTTGATGATCAAAACACATTCTCCTCCCTCGTCTTCCTCTAAACGATATGTAATTGAGTAAATTCTGGAAAAGCATTCATACAACTTGTTCTGTGAACCTTAACATTCCCCAGTATGGCCTCCCCTCAGCTCTGCCTTCATGTGTGTGCCCACAAATCTTCTGAACCCCCAGAGGGAGGGAAAAACTCTCTGCAGGACCTCTGTCTCAAACTCTGCTTAAATTACACTTCTATAGTCTGAACAGTCATTCAAAATAGCTTGTACCATCTCACCAGGCAAAGCCTGCTAATATTTTCCTTATATATGACACCTTTGTCCCCTAAACATAATTGAAGATTCTTTTGCATTTTCTTGTTTTTGTATGCTCATCTAATTTATCCACCAGAGTTCAATCAGAAAAGTGGACACCTAATATCAAATGTTTAATAAAATGTATTAGTAGCACTTCATTTATATTTCAGTATTTATTATTACTATTACTATTCTTTTTTTCTTTTTCTTGAGATGAGTCTTGCTCTGTCCCTCAGGCTGGAATGTAGTAGTGTGATCTCGGCTCACTGCAACCTCCGTCTCCTGGGTTCAAACGATTCTCCTGCCTCAGCCTCCCGAGTAGCTGGGATTACAGGAGCCCACCATGACGCCCAGCTAATTTTTGTATTTTTAGTAGAGATGGGGTTTCTCCGTGTTGGTCAGGTTGGTCTCGAACTCCCAACCTTGTGATCCACCTGTCTCAGTCTCCCAAAGTTCTGGGATTACAGGTGTGAGCCACTGCACCTGGCCATAATATTACTATTACTATTCTTCTGCTTTGAATATACTGCTACTGAGCACTGTGAGATTTCTAAGATAGGCTTTCTCAGTCAAATTTTTCATTAAAGAAGATATTTGCTATTTATCAATTGGATGGAGTCAGTAGAACAGGTTGGAGCCAAACTTGTGCCTCTACTTCCAGTCAGTGCCTCTCATCTTTGTCTGTCTTCTCTGGGAGTTAGGATCAGGATCATGGTTGCAATCTCACAACAACTCCCCCAACCCACTAGGAGGACACATACCTCATCTAATTGGGCCAGCTAGAGCAGCCCTTGGCCGGTTTTGCTTCCACCTGCCTAAATTTGAAATGTCCTGAGGAGGGCTATTCTAAATGTAAATTTTAAGTCTTTTTCAAGTCATTTACCTTTCTGTGTCGAGGATTTGCTAAAGAGAGAAAGCGCATTACATGGATATAGATTTCCACGAACATTACCAATGTTGGTTACATAATTCTTTGTGAGTCATCTTGATTGTTTTAAATATATATGGACAGATCAAATATAAAGACGGCAGTGGCCCTGAACCCAACTACTTATTATTGCCTGCCAATATGAATGAGCCAGTTTGGTTATTCACCTTTGTTAGAGTTAAATGCGAGTTACAGACCTTCTCACACACTCAGTAACAGGTTACAGTAAAAACAAGTGCCAAGGCAAATTGAGCTCAACATATAGGCATTTATTAGTATGAAAGCCTAGGACAGTCATACATTCCAGTGCCAGGCTTCCATCCTTTTAAGTGCTCCAAGAGTGCCCCGAGTAAACCGTATGATTAAGGCAGGTGCTTTCAGCAGGATTTGGCTAACCACATAGTTAGAAGGCCTAATTAATCAGTAACCTAATATCCTGGGAATACCATCTACTGTTTTGTCTCAATTCTTAATTTCCTGCAACATCAGGGAGTACCTCTGCAATATTTTACCAGTGCACATGTCTTGCACATCACAGATTTTTAATGATGTACTCTTAATCTCTTTTGTTATTTAACAAGACCCCAGTGTTGTTCATAGATAAAGATAGCTAAGTTTCTATAATAGCTGCCTCTGGACTGTGACCTTTTGTGTGCAATGTGTACACCTGATTAGGACAACTAACTGTCCTGCTATGGTTTGGATGTTTGTCCTCCAAAACGCCTGTTGAAATGTGATCCCCAACGTTGGAGGTGGGGCCTAATGGGATGTGTTTGGGTCTTGGGAACGGATCCCTCACGAATGGCTTGGTGCTGTTCTCAGAGTAATGAGTGAGTTCTCACTCTACTCGTTCCCATGAGAATTCCTCCAAGAGCTGGTTATTAAAAAGAACCTGGCGGCCGGGTGCGGTGGCTCATGCCTGTAATCTCACCACTTTGGGAGGCCGAGGCCGGTGGATCACAAGATCAGGAGTTCGAGACCAGCGTGATCAACATGGTGAAACCCCATCTTTACTAAAAATAAAAAAATTAGCTGGGAGTGGTGGTACGCAGGAGGCTGAGGCAGGAGAATCACTTGAACCCGGGAGGCAGAGGTTGCAGTGAGCCAAGACCCCACTGCACTCCAGCCTGGGCAACAGAGTGAGACTCCATCTCAAAAATAAATAAATAAAATAATAATCATAATCATAAAAAGAAGCTGACACCTCTCCCCTCTCTTGACTCCCATGTCACCATGTGATCTCTGCATATGCTGGTTTCCCTTCACCTTCCTCTATGAATGAAAGCAGCGTAAGACCCTCGTCAGAAGCAGATACTGGTGCCATGCTTCTTATAGAGCCTGAAGAACCAAGAGCCAAATGAAACTTCTTTTTTTTTGGTTATTTGAGATAGAGTCTCACTCTGTTACCCAGTGGTACGATCTCAGCTCATGGCAACCTCTGTCTCCTGGGTTCAAGCGATTTTCCTGCCGTAGCCTCTCGAGTAGCTGGGATTACAGGTACCCACCACCACACCCGGCTAATATTTGTATTTTTAGTAGAGATGGGGTTTCACCATGTTGACCAGGTTGGTCTGGAACTCCTGACCTCAAGTGATCCGCCCACCTTGGCCTCCCAAAGTGGTGAGATTACAGGCGTAAGCCACCGCGCCCGGCCTAAAACTCTTTCCTTTACAAATTACCCAGCCTCAGGTATTCCTTTACAACAACACAATTGCAGTAAGAAAATTGATACTGAGGAGTGGGACATTGCTATAAAGATACCTGAAAATATGGAAGCAGCTTTGAAACAGGGCAACAGACAGAGATTGGAAGACATTGGAGGGTTCATTGGAAGACAGGAAGAGGAGGGAACATTTGGAACTTCTTAGAGCTTGTTTAAGTGATTGTGACTAAAATGCTAGTAAAGACCATAATTATCAGGTCTCAGATGGAAATGAGGAACTTTTTGGAAACTAGAGCAAAGGTCATCCTTGTTCCGTCATAGCAAAGAACTTGGCTGTATTGTGTCTATGCCCTACAGCTACGTGAAAAGCTGAACGTACAAGTGATGATCTAGGGTATATGGCAGAAGAAATAATTTCTTTTTTCTTTTTCTTTTTTTTTAAATTTTTTTTAATAAAGAATTTTGCTCTTGTTGCCCCAGCTGGAGTGCAATGGTGCTGTCTCGGCTCACTGCAACCTCTGCTTCCCAGGTTCAAGTGATTCTCCTGCCTCAGCCTCCCGAGTATCTGAGATTACAGGCATGCACCACTACACCCAGCTAATTTTTTGTGTATTTTTAGTAGAGACGGTATTTCACCATGTTGAACAGGCTGGTCTCAAACTCCTGACCTCAGGTGATCCTCCTGCCTTGGCCTCCCAAAGTGCTGGGATTACAGGCATGAGCCACCAAGTCCGAAGAAATTTATAAACAGCAAAGCATTCAAGAAGTGACATGATCACTTTTAACAACCTGCAATCAGATACAGGAGCAATACAATGACCTAAAGTTGGCATTTATAATTAAAAAAGAAACAGGGCACAATAATTTTAAAAATTTGCAACTTGGACATGTGATAGAGAAGAAAAAAGCATTTAAAGTGAGAAATCCAAGAGCACTGTGGAGAAAGAGAGATTAGCATACCTTAAAAGTAGATAGGCGATAAGAGTAAAAGAAAAAAAAAAGGGGGGGGGAAAGACCCCAAAGACATTTCAGAAATCTTTGAGGTAGGCTCTCCCTAGATACCCTAGGTCGAGGGCTCAAAGGGCCCCCAAGTACTACTCAGGTTGCATCTCTGGAGGGGGCAAGCTGTAAGCCTTGGTGGCTTCAATGTGTTAATTCTGAGGATGGGCAGAATGCAAGAGTGAGGAAGCTGGGCAGCTTCCACCTAGATTTCAGAGGATGTGTTGCTAAGTCCGGGTGCCTAGGCAGAAGCGTGATGCAGGAGTGGAGAGTTGCAAAGAGACTCTTATCAAGACAATGCCAAGCAGAAATGTGGGGATGGAGCTGCCACAGAGAGTCTTTGCCAGGGCACTGCCTTGTGGAGTAGTGGGAGCAGAGCTACTGCCCTGCTTATAGAATTATAGAACCTGCCCAGAATTATAGAACCACTGGTAGCATGTACCCTCAGCCCGGAAAAGCCACAGGCATTCAATTCTAATGCATCAAAGCAGCCGTGTAGCCTGCACCTAGCAAAGCCATGGAATTGGAGCTGCCCAAGACTTTGCAAGGCAACTTCACACTGGTGTACCCAAAATATGGGACCTGGAATGAAGGGAGATCATTTTGGAGCGTTAGGATTTGATGTCTGCCCTGCTGGCTTTTGACTTGTGTGGGGCCTGTTATTCCTTTCTTTTGGTTGATTTCTCCCTTTTGGAATGGGAGTGTTAACCCAATGCGTGTACAACCATTGTATCTTGGAAAAAAATAATTTGTTTTTTATTTTACAGGCTCATAGTGGAAGGAACTTGACTTGAGTCTCATATGAGTCTTTAGACTTTAGACCTTGAGACTTTAGACTTTGGACTTTTGAGTTGAGGATGGAATAAGTTAAGACTTTCGGGGACTAAAAGAGATAATTGCCTTTTGCAATGTGAGAAGGACATGAGGTTTGTGGGACCAGGAGTGGAATGCTATAGTTTGGATGTTTGTTCTCCAATCTTATTTTGAAATTTAATCCCCAGTGTTGGAGGTGTTAGGGTCATAAACGTAGACCCCTCATGAATGGCTTGATGCTGTCCTCAAGGTATTGAGTGAGTTCTTACTCTATTAGTTCCCTGAGAGATTGTTGTTAAAAACAGCCTTACACCTTCCCCTCTCTTTCCTGCTTCCTCTTCCGTGTGATCTCTGCACACATCAGCTCCCCTTTACCTTCTGCCTTGAGAGGAAGCAGCCAGTGGCCCTCACCAGATGCAGATGCTAGCACCATGTTTTTTGTACAGCCTACAGAACGATGAACCAAATAAACCTCTTTTCTTTATAAAATACTCAGCCTCAGGTATTCCTCTGTAGCAACACAAAGGGACAAAGACACCCCCCTAGGTCTTATATTGAAAGAAATACGAGTATACATATCACACTGGCTGTGCTGAAGAAATTTCAGTGTTAGTTACAAACTAGATAACATTTCCCATGTTCTCACTATCTCCGATTTGGCATTTATTCATTTTTTCAGCCAAAGGAACATGCACTGGGCTCAAGCTCTGTATGACACATGGGTTATAACACCTAGAGCTTTGTCCTCCAGCAGCCTCGCCACTCAAAGCGTGGTCAGTGAATCCACAGCATTCGCATCATCTGGGATCTTGTTAGAAATGTATAAACTCAGGCCCTACCCAATATCCTCTGAATCAGAGTTACCTTAACAAGGTACCCCGGTGCCCCTATGCATGTGAATGTTTTCAGATGCATAGTCTAGGAGGGTAGAGGTCTTCAAATACTACAGTGCATCAAAATTACCTGGGGATACTTGTTAAAAATTGCATATTCCTGAGCCTACTTTCTTAAAGTCAGGATGAAGCCCAGGAGTCTACAATTTAACAAGCAGGCAATTGTTCTGCAGGTGGTCCTGTGACATCTTTGAGATATACTAGACGGTTGTAGGGCAATAAGAGCAATTTGGGGGTAAGGGGTAGAGGGGGAGGTCATGTGAGTCAATATTGAAATGAGAGTATCTTGAGTTTAAAACTACTGTGCTTTGTGTTGCTGGCATTGAATCCTTTCTTTTTTGGGGTTTGAATGGAACAGATCGCTCTCCTAATTGCTGCTCCAGCTGGGAAGGGTCACAGACTTGAATATCTAGTGCTGCAAGAGGTCTTTTTCATAGCTAATGCATATCAAATAATTTAGTCCATTTCTGCCTCTGATAAAATGGATTTTTGACAGAAACAAGGAGGTCCAAACATTAGTCATGACAGAGTGCTAATCACAGAGTATTAAGATACTTGTTTATTATTATTTAAGCATTTCATTCACTTAGCATTTTTCTAAGGTAAACTGCTTTACATTTGCGTGAAGGGAAAGGGATAGAGCGGGTCTACCTTAATGAGGCCTGTGAGTTGTCCACTAAAGCCTAACAAATGAATGGCATTCCTATTTTTAAATAGATAAACCAGGGGGAAAAGTTAATGATATGCCCAAGAGCAGCTTTATGTAACTATGACTGAGATACTGCCTTTCAATTCTATCTCTAGTCTTAGGTTTTTGAGATAAGTTAACAAGGAAAAGGTTTTCAGGTAACCTAGATCGCTGTTCTTATAAGTGCTTGTTATAGCTGTAGTGAAATAAAAAGAAGCACCAGGTGGGAAGAACACATTATCACCCATAAAAATGAGTAAGAAAGGATTCATTTTAGGCCTGCATATTGGATAAGAAGTGAAAAGACCCATCAGAAGAGTGCAGTTCTGGAAATTCGCTAATTTTCAGGCCATCACTTAGAGAGGAAATTCTCACTCCACAACAAGATCTGTTTTGAGGTTGTTGCCTGGGTGACCCAGCGTCTTCAGCAGTTGTTGAAAGGGATCCTGGTCCCTTAGCTCAGCAATTCCTTTTCACAGAATTTATCCTGCAGAAAGACACAGATGAGAGTTCCAAGATGTTTGGAGTGTTTACAACAGCTTTATTTGAAATGGTGAATAATTGAAAACCACACAAATATATGTTAATAAGAGGGGAGATGAATAAGTTTTAACATATCTATGCAGTGGAATACTATGTAGTCATTAAAAAGAAAGAAATATCTAGATTATTTACATGAAAGTATGTCCAGTTACTATGTAAAAAATGCAAGAACAGGCTGGGCACGGTGACTCATGCCTCTAATCCCAGCACTTTGGGAGGCCGAGGTGGGCGGATCACGAGGTCAAGAGATTGGGACCATCCTGGCCAACATGGTGAAACCCCATCTCTACTAAAAATACAAAAATTAGCCAGGCGTGGTGGTGCGTGCCTGTAGTCTCAACTACTTGGGGGCTGAGGCAGGAGAATTGCTTGAACCCAGGAGACAGAGGTTGCAGTGAGCCGAGATCATGCCACTGCACTCCAGCCTGGTGACAAAGCAAGACTCCATATCAAAAAAAAAAAAAAAAAAAAAAAGCACAGTATGTGTGGACCATAATATATAAAATGATAGTCTGTGAACAGGAAGTAACATATCAAAGACTATATAACAAAATATTGATGAGTTATCTTCAAGTAAGGTAGAATTATGGGGAACTTTTTTATTCAAATATATACTTATTTATTTAATCACATATTATTTGTAACATGAGAAATGAAGAGATACATTATAAAGATTCCTGAGAAATGAGCAGTCCTAGCCTATTTATTCCAAACTATTATTTTATTTTATTTTACTTTATTTTATAGGTGAGAAATTTGAGGTCCAGGAATTGACTGGCCTGAATTCCCCAAGTCATTCAATATCCAAGGCGCACTAGAAAATTCAAAAGAGCAAAAGCCTGACTCTACTGGAGAAGACTTTCGGAGTCTCCAGTGTTGTGCTAGGGAGCAGGGGAAAGCAGGGAGATCAGCATCAAGAGAAAAGAAAGCTCAGCCAGAGATCTACAAGAGGGAAACAACACTGTGTACATTTCCTTCAAATTAATAATCTGGCAGTTAATTTTTGAACTGACTGTAATTTGTATGTGACACCTTCTGTCAACACTATCAACACAAGTTGCTTTCATTTTACACTGGCTTGTTAGCTGGAAGGGGCGGCGTTGGTCCAGGTTTCACTATGCTTACATGTGCTGCCATCAACTTGATCTCTTTGGCTGGAACCATTGGACAATGTCATAAGCAGAAGCAGGTGACCATTTATTAATGTGATTTATGTTTAAAGAGATAAGGTACCTCACCCTACCTCCACCCCTATACCTTTTATCAAATTTATATACCCAAAGTTCCAAATCTTGGAGAAGAGTCTGTTAGGAACACAGGCAGGAGAGTGGTATGGCGATGGTTCTAGAAGTTAGGGCATCTTGAGTCTAGTAATTCTATAGTCTTAGCTAACTATGGGTTTTGAGCAAACCACTGGAAGTGGTGCCTCAGTCTCACCTGTATCAGTGAAAGTATTCACTTGATCTACCTTGTAAATATTAGATGAAAAATTATATTGTCAAATAGGGCTTCCTTGTTTGCATATGGAAAACTTGTGTAAATTAAACTGAAAACCCCAGCACTCCAATCCTGACTGCCTTTTTGCAGGGTATGACTCATACATCCTTAAACTGCATTCTAAGCAACAAACTTTCTCTGTCTTCTTTCTTGTTGATAGAACCTTGCTATTCTGTCTTATCTTAGGGAGGCCCTGCCTTCAAAGGAGACATACTCTGCTTCAGGATATAACTGGTATTGGACTAATCTAATCATGTGGTCTCGCCTCCTTGCTAACCATGTCTTTGAAAAGAAGTAGCGTCTCTTCTGTTTGATGAAACTAATAGGATGCCTTCTCAAAACTTCTAGGAAAGGTTTTCTTTCATGCTAAGAAGAGACAATTAAGGTGAAACTTTCCTCTTTCTGCAACCAGCCATAGTCAACAGCAAATGCTGCCTGATTGCACAGAAATCCTGCAAACATGAGAGGAAAAGGGAGAGAAGGCAATAAGGAACCATGACAATGCTACCACTGTTCTTACAGTGGTTGAATCTTACAAGCGTAACAAAGTCCTCTAATTTTCTCCCAAGACTATATTTCTGGATGGGTCACCAGCCATGGTTCTTGATGAAAGCCAGTCTTATCCTATTTTTGCCTTTATATATTGTTCACGCACAATTAAATCCAAGAGTGCAGTAAAAATATTTCCTGGATCAAGAGCTCACGTTTCTAGAACCAACATTCATAGATAAACTTAGAAATCTGATCACTAAAATATTTTGTGGTTATCCAGGAACCTAAAGGGTAGCTGTATTTCTCAAAGTGCATTCTGTTGCAAACATATCCTGTGAGATTTTAGTAAATTTTAAACAGATTAAAAGTACATTTGGAAAAAGGAGGTTAAACAAACAGATAATTTTTGGTTTTAGTATTTTATTGCTATAGTTGATTTTATTGATTGATTTACTGTAAAATTGCCAGTTTTGAAGATGTCAGTGTACATTGTATATCTCCATTAATGAGATAAGCAATATTTAATGTTTTCTAATTATCCTGATTATATTACTATATTTATCTTGAGTCTTTTAGAGTTGTAGTGCTCATTAGATAAAATAAAACCACAAAACAATTTTTTAAAAAATCTCACAAACTTGAGATTTCCTAGATGTACAGATGACATAATTTCTCCTATTAAGAATTGTTTTCTGTGCAAATGTAGCCAGTAGACTTCTGCATAATTTTATCCATGGTTTCTCTGGAGTGTTTTTGCCTTAAGCCTCCAAAGGACTTCTGAGAACTTAGAGTAAAAATCATAACCATCATCATCACCACTATATTCAACATCAATGTCATTCATTCAACAAATATTCATTAAGCACCTACAATATGCTTAACACTATTGTAGGCATATGGAATAGAAAATCATCTCTGCTCTCCCGGGGCCTGCATTCTTTTTTTTTTTTTTTTTTTTTTTTTTTTTGAGATGGAGTCTTGTGCTGTCGCCCAGGCTGGAATGCAGTGGCTCGATCTCGGTTCACTGCAAGCTCTGCCTCCTGGGTTCGTGCCATTCTCCTGCCTCAGCCTCCCTAGTAGCTGGGACGAAAGGCATCTGCCACCATGCCCAACTAATTTTTTGTATTTTTAGTAGAAACAGGGTTTCACTGTGTTAGCCAGGATAGTCTCGATCTCTTGACCTTGTGATCCACCCGCCTCGGCCTCCCAAAGTGGTGGGATTACAGGTGTTAGCCAGTGTGCCCGGACGGGGCTTGCATTCTAATTGGAGTATTACATTATCAGAAGATATTTCCTTATGAGTTTATGACATCCCTACACATTTATAATTAATTGTCCATATTCTCCAGGCCTACATTTTTAAGAATGCTTGCATAAGCATGCAACCCTAGAAAGAAAGAAGCATTCCTGGATAAGTAAAATAAAAAACCAGCATCTCTTTACTAAAAGATTTAGAGACATCAAACATCTCTCACTGAAAATATTTGCTTACATTCCAGGGTAATAAAAATTATATTTCTAGAGAGATGGGAGTCTGGTAATTTTGCTGTGAATAATAAACTGTCTTTGTCTCTGACCCAGAGGTCTCCTTGCTTTTCCAACCCTTCACATTTCCTGACTTAACACACACAAGAAATTTTAGACTGGGTGGTCAGAAAAGAGCTGACTGAAGATGTGATGCATCATAGCTTAAGCTCAAGTATAAGAAAGACCCTGTGAGCTTCTTTAGCCATCACGTAGTGGGGATACAGTATAGTAATGCCACTGGAATGACAGTTCCACGAGAGTGTGAGGATTTTTGTCTGTTTCATATTCACAGCCATATTCGGTGCCTAGAGCAGTGCCTAATATAAAGTAGGTACTCAGTACATTTTCACTGAATGAATGAATGAGTGAGTGATCAGTATAAATACCTTTCTTCAGCCTTCCCTTAATACACAGACCACAACCATGAAAACTAAGTAAATCTTACAAGTAAAAGAATAAATATTTCTGATAGATGGTGGTAATGGGTTTAAAGAGAAAAACTGCCTTACTGCCTTTTGGAGAGAAAAAAAGGAAATATTCTTAATACCTAGGTTATGAGTCTGTATTAAAAAATAATTTCCTCTGGATGCATGGTTTCATTTGGACCCATCATACCAAATACAATAAATGAATTATGCTAAAAAAATAAGTTCCAAACCAAATAAATATACATGTACCTGCAGGCATTCCAATTGGATTTTTTAAAACTCAAAAAGTAATTATGCCATTATCTATTACTGAACCTAGCGAGCTGTGAAGAGATAGTGGAATTCATGTCTACTATTACTGAGCCATATTTTTTTTTGCTAAGAACTAATATGTCATAAAAGTAACCAAGAATAAAAAAATTAGAAATATTGAGATTAATAACTAATATGGTCGTATAGCAGAAACAGAGGAACAGATACATTGATAAGTAAAAATCTGTACCGTCACTTTTGTGCTCAGAACCTAAAAGTTATCTTAATATGTATTAATATACTTAAAACTGCATTTTCTTTGAACATGTTAAATATGTGCAGGCTATTGGTATTGATGCAACATAAGATTAAAAGGAAATAATTTTTTTACTAGACTTGAAAGCGCTGATAGTATGATTATTTTTAAGGCTTCTGGTCGTAGCAAAATATGTGAAACATGTACAACCTTGCCAGGGATAAAACAGCTCTATTCACTTCATGTTTTATATTTCTATGAGAGTCTCCCTTTGCGGATTTTAAGAGTAGGAAGAATATTCTTGCTTTCCTTCATGTTTTTAGGGGTAATAACAACAAAATAACAGCTACCATTTACTGAGCATTACTTCATGCAAAGAAGGCTGCTAAGAGCTTCATTAATCCTCCAGGCAACTCTATGGGATAAACACTGGAATATGCCCATTTTCAACATGAAGGATCTCAGGCTTAAAGAGGTCAAGTAACTTGCTCAAGATGGTGAAACTAGCATTAGATAAACGAGGATCCAAATCCAAGCAGTCAAACCCCAAGATCTGTTGTCTTAACCACAGTACTATTCAGTGTTATAGGAGAAAATCTTGTAAAGTGATGAGTGAACACAGAGGAGGGTGCCTGCCGAGTGACCCTAGGTCTTCTAGAATTGTACACAGCCCATTTGGAACAAGGCTTTCACGTGGTTGAATCCAGGCTTCTCAGCATTGGTGACCAATGGCAAAGATGGGTTTATGGTCTGCTTTAAGAACCAGGCTGACCTCAGAACCTCAGAATACTGTCTTATTTGCTGTGCTTCCTTTTTTTCCCCTTGTATCTATATTTTTTTTATTCTTGCTCAGAAGACTCCCATTTGAGTGACACATGGGCAAACAAAAATTTAGCCTTGTCTGAGACCACCCTTTGGGAGTCTGTATTTTTTTTCTTCAAGAACAGCTATGAACACTAGGGTTCAGTTATATATGGGCACCGAAAACTTAGTGAAATATCTGAATAATTTTCAACAACATGCCTAGCAATCAGATGCGTAAACATATCCTGACATCAATTCCTGTCCAGTTTACCTCCAATCTAACCCTTTCCTACCTTTCTTTGCCATTGAATCCCAAATTAACATTTTAGTCATGTCAGACCAGGGGTTTCTCTTTACCTACACGTGTTTTCTATTACCTGCTTCCGGATCTTTGCTCAAGCTTGGCCCTTTCCCTGCCCTTTCCTCACTGTTTCTCCTGGACTGCATAACTTTTAGCCCAAGTTCACTTCCTAATTATTCTATAATGAATTTTTCTGAGCATCCTTTTTCAGAGCTATCTTTCCTTACTTTCAACACCAAGTACATTGCTATGCCATGTATGGAGGATTTTGAATTGTATAAAATGCGAGTATTAAAATTCCCTCAACTAGAGGGGACAATAGAAGACTATGACTGTTAAGGAATTTTTAATGGAGTTGATCATGAACCACATTTCAGGCAATCCAAAACTATTCTTATATAACATATCAAGATATGCTACAGGGGTACAGAGAAAAAAATGGGGCTACTTCCTTAACTAAAAGTTTCCATCCCGTGATTCGTGGACCCTTCTATGCATACCAGGGAAACCAAAATTAAAAGCTATAGAGTCAGATTAGTTTTCCCAAACTATATCATCTTGGTAGAGATTCACAACTCATACATAGCATATGAAAGATCTCTTGCAGGCTTTTCAGTGAAATAAGAAACCTGCTTTACTTTTTTAACCCACTGTTTCCTAAGTGGATTTTCCTATGGAATACCTCCCTCACAGAAAATTATTAATAGTGTGTGGAACAGAATTTGGGTAAAATTGTTTTAGCATAACATGCATAATCATAATATAGTCCCCAGGAAAAGATTCTGAGAAAACGAGGAGCTAAATAAATCTTCTTTTGTGTTTATGAGCCTCCTATATAAATATGGAAGCTGAAGGGGGAGGTCACTACTTTGAACAGTCTGGGGAAGGGGGGAGATTCTAGTGAGCTAAAATAATGACTGTGCTTCCCTAATCATTATTTTTTAAAGTTTTAATCTGGCTTTGAAGTTGAAGTAAACTCCTAGAAAAGGTTCTATTTTCAATGAGTATTTGGCCACCAAGAATACTGATCAATGGTAATTGCACATCAAAGACCCAGTTTACCTCATAAACAGTTTGTTCACCTGAACAGTTACCAACTTTTAAATAACTATACAATGGTTTGAATCTGTTCTGAGTAAATAATCTAAATAATCAAGTATTTTGGGGCTTGCAAAACTGAGGGATAGACCCGAGTATACAGGACTTTAGCCAAAGAACTGCCCACAGGAGGGATTCTTACAGAGAAGTTAGATGTTGAGTCTCTTCACGCCACCTTTGTACCATTGTCTGTACCATTGTAGTGTTCATTTGGTACTGTAGATTTGTTTGCAGAGTGTTAGAGATCAGTAATTGTCTTAGCCCATTTTGTGCTGCTATAACAGAATACCACAGACTGGGTAACTTACAAAGAACATAAATTTATTTTTCACAGTTCTCAAGACTGGAAGGTTCGAGATCAAGGTGCCCTGCAGATTCGATTGTCTGAAAGGGGATGCATCCTATGGTAGGGAAGAATGTTTTGTCCTCACATGATGGAAGGCAGAAGGGCAAGCAAGCTGAATGCTACATGAAGCCTCTTTTCTAAAGTCCTTAATCTCATTCATGAGGGAGGAACCCTAGTGGCCTAATCACCTCTTAAAGGCCATACCTCTTAATATTAGCACATTGGCAACACTTGAATTTTGAAGGGGACGTGTTCAAACTGTAATAGTACTTAATGGGTTGCAATGATTTATGTAGAAGGAAATCATTGCAACCCATTACTTAGAAAGAAGCCTATAACACTTGCCTAGAGCAGCATAGAAATTAGGAACACAGTTCCTGAGTCAGATTAACCAAGGATAAAATCCCAGCTCCGCTTTTCACTACTTCGTGAACTTAGACTAATTATTTCACTGCTAAGTGGAACGAGCTCTTAAACGGTGACTGTAAGGTTTAACTGAGATAGTATATGTAATTGTTCAATAAATATTAGCACTATTTTGATAGACGCATCTATTACTGCCATTAGCCACTATTTATTTAAATTGCTATGCCAAAGGGAATCATTTATTAAGCCCAGCGATTATTGCTAATCTGCTAGGGGCAGGGGCTGTGCTAAATTTGAGCAATACAACAATGAACAAGATAAAGTGGCTATACTTAAGAGCTCAGGTTCTTGTGAAAAAGGCAGAAAATTAGACCTAAAATTCAAATGTACTCTGATAACTACTTTAAAGGAGATATATGGAGCATATTATAGAACACAGAGCAAAGCAACTAACTTAGCAGAAGTGGGAGCAGAACAATACTCCAAGAGGAGGAAGCTCATGAGCTGAATCTTCAGAGTAGGAATTAGCCAGTTGAGCCAAGCTAGAGACTGGTGAGCGGAAGAGAAGGAAAGAGCATTTGGGCTGGCCAAGAGAGCTCAGAGCATTTGTGAAATCTTGTCATTCCTTAAAATATGTCATCAGGAAAGTACCTTGAGAGAAATATTCTCTTATAGAAATAAAGCTGGGCCTAATTTATCCTACTAAGGAGTTCATCCCTTATCTTGTGGGCAGAAGGGAATGCTGTGTTGGATGATTCCAATCCAAAGAATGAGAATTTGATTTGGACAGATGAAGGCGTCAGTGATAGGGAGGGAGACATAGTGTTCAGCTCTTGAAATAGTTGAGGTTAGAAATCTTCAAGGTAATAGGAGGGAGACCTAGTGTCCTGCTCCTGAAACAGTTGAGGTCAGAAATCTTCAAGGTATTATCTACAGTCCACTAACCATCCTCCTGCAAGTGATCAAGGCTGTAAATTGGCTCTGATTGGTAGTCATTCATTTCTGTATAAGATGGAAGACAGTCACCAGTATAGCAGGAAATCCAGATGGAGAAATTAACAATGTCCATCTTTATGTGTTATATGTTCACTGTAAGAGAATAAATTCCCCCACAACCATCCTGCAGGCAGCCTCAGTCTGGGGTATTGAAAACCTAGGCTCTCCTATTCCTAGAAGAGAGAGAAGAGCTTTTTCTTTTCTTTCATTTTCTAAGCCTAAGCTTTAGAAAGTCAAGAAAGATTTGGACTGTTTTGAAGAGAGAGGACTCCTGGCCAGAAGCCAGGGAACTTGTGAGGGTTATTTCCAGAGTGGCCAGACCTGTGTTCAGGTGGAGCCAGTGCCTAAGCACTGAAATACAATCCCTGCAACCTTGGGATCCCCAGCAAAAGATGCAGGGCCAAATTCCACACGGGGCCAAATTTGGCACAGGGTAAATGGCTGAACTCCCCACTTTCTAATAGATCCCTGGAAGTTAAAAAGTAAGAATCTCAGTGGTTACCGCTACAGACTAAAGAAAGAAGTCCCTTCCAAGTCTCAGGATTCTTAAGGAAAAGCGCCCACTCAACACTCTTGACACTGCATTTCTAACCAATCCCAAGTGGAGAGGGAGGGTGGGAAGGGAAAGAGAAGCCAACTGTAATCTGCATTAATAAATTTGCAATATTTGATATCCGCTAGCTAAAATACACAGTTTAGTGGATTCTGGCTATGGAAGACTCTAGTACTAAGGTAGGCTGCCAGATTAGCCTTGATTATGTTGCAAAGGGCACACTGTACATGTTGATATGCTTATAGGTGAGATTTTCAGACAGGACATCTTATATGCAATCCCTTATCAGAACTAACTGATTTGATTATAGTTTTTAGTTGCTGTGTTAATTTTCTTTTTAATTATAAATTTTGTTAGATTAATCATTATTGATTGAGTTTGTGGTGAGTTGATTGGTTAAACCTAAAGTTTATGGGTTACATGTTGACATCAGCAATGTTTTGGGCCTATAATTCTTTAATAGCCAGACTTAAAACATACATATATTCAAACATAAATCACTCATAGCCCTATTGGGAAAGTAGTTTGTGTTACAGTGATGATGTGCCACACATGCATTTGTGACACTTTTTTGACACTTAAATAGCTTGTGAAGTACTATAAAAGTGAGTGCATATTTTAAGTTTATAGGGCATTGTATCACTGTATGAGCTTATATGACGTTACCTTTGTGAATAAGATCATACTATTTTTAAACAAGTAAATGGGACCCAATTCATGAATGCGATTTGAAAAACTGCACTGCCAGTATGTACTTGTTCCCTTTGAACTAATTGTTCATCAACAAGTTTGTCACTGAAACATACCCTGGGTGGGAAAGTTGGCTCTTAATGTCTTTCTCCCTGTCTAGAAATAGATTGTGTTCTAAAAAGTTTGAGAACCACTATGTCTAAATACAAAGTGAGGAAAGCTTAAAAAAAAGCAGGAACTTCTGGAAGAGGTGGTACATTTCATCATCACCCAGGATTTACAAGCTGTCAGCAATTATATTAACCTTGCAAGTTAACCTGTAGCCCAGACAGAAATGAAGAACTGCATGAGCTACTCACTATCACTCATTTAGCTTCCCAGCCTTTTTTCTGTCTGGAGTTAATGGATAAAAGCCTTCCCAATTTACACCCTACTTCCCAGCATGCACTTACTTGGATTGCTTACTCTAGATAATATCCCTTTATTTTCCCTTAAAAATCTAAACACAATTCAAGGACCAATAATAGTAATGTATAGGTCAGAAATATCAGAAATATCAGAAACCAAGAAAGCATGCTCTAAATCTTGAGTAAGTTATGATGTGCCTAGAAAATTTGATCTGGGGAGATATATACCAAATTATTAACAGTGGGTAATTCTGGCAGGTAGATTATCGGCAACTTTAATTTTGTATAATATATATATTTAAAAATATTTGATTTTTTTTTTTTTTTTTTTTTTTTTTTTGAGACGGAGTCTCGCTCTGTCGCCCAGGCTGGAGTGCAGTGGCGCGATCTCGGCTCACTGCAAGCTCCGCCTCCCGGGTTCACGCCATTCTCCTGCCTCAGCCTCCCAAGTAGCTGGGACTACAGGCGCCCACAACCGCGCCCGGCTAATTTTTTGTATTTTTAGTAGAGACGGGGTTTCACCGTGGTCTCGATCTCCTGACCTTGTGATCCGCCCGCCTCGGCCTCCCAAAGTGCTGGGATTACAGGCGTGAGCCACCGCGCCCGGCCTAAAATATTTGATTTTTAAGATACAGATCATGTATTATTTCAGAGTCAGGAAATATTGAACTGTGTTTCTTTTTTATTTTGATTTAAAATATAGGTATAATCTTAACCTACCTGTCACAACTAAAAATTGAAAGAAGAGAGATTGTACTAGATTCTGTGTTTTGTGGACTATATTCATTCACAAACCACTTTAATGCTTTCTAATATATCTACTACCATTTGTACTATTGTTTACTTAATACTTTAGCTTCATCCCAGCAATAAAACCTGGAAAATCTTATGTTTGATGTGCTCACTATATTACAACAAAAATCTGTTCTCCCAGATATCCCTACAATTTTTTTTGCACATTTTCATATGAGAGCTGCATTTTAGAAACTTTGGATTTCCAAAGTTTGATCCCCAAGATTTCATTCAATCCCCAAATTCTGTAAGTCCAGGTAAGAAAATTCTGGGTGCTTGAATGCTTTTTATTGCATGAAAATTCTCTACTTTCTAGGTTGTTCTGGTAGCATTTAATTATTCATAGACTGTGCAATTTTCTGGGCTATTTTCTTTATTAATGAATATTGTACAGTACAGGGGCAGCATTTTTTTTTTTTGTCAAGGGCCAGATAGTAAATATTTTAGACTTTGGGGGCCACACACTATATCTGTCCTTCCTTTTCTTTCTCTTCTCCTCATTCTCTTCCTGTTGATCATTCTTCTCTTTCTTCATTGTCGGCTAAATTGTTAGTGTCTTCCTCCTCCTCCTCCTCCTCCTGCTTTTCCTCTTCTTCTTTCTCTTTTTCCTCTTCTCTTCCGTCTTCCAGCGCTTTCTAAAGGGAAGAAACATTCTTTGCTCCTAAGCTATACTAAGAGACGCTGTGGACTGGATTTACCCATAAGCTGTAGCTGCTGACCCCTGGTGCATTGCAATGACTTATCCGGCAGCGAGTGGTCAAAATCTCGTACTTTGTGCACAGTGGGCATACAGTAGATATTTGCTGGCTTGATTTGAAGAGAAATTGGTATTCTATTTTTTTCCTCTTTGTTGACACCTTAGTGAGAGTTTGGGTGGAAGAGAATGGCTAACATTTCAGTAGCTCAGTTTTCCACGGATTTCAATTTTCCTGATCTCTGTTCTTCCCCCACCCCCTGCAATATGACAGATTCCTCAAAACTCTTTGTGGTTTATTGCCTCCATTAGTGCCCAGAACTTCAGAATCCCTTCATGGAGCCCAGTGGTAAATGGGGGAGACACACCTTTACAGAGGCCACAGTTGGCTTTTAAAATACGCTTGACTGTTAACAATTTCACATTCATTTCTGCTAATGATTAGGGAAGTGAAGCTTTCATTTTAGTCACCTTTCCTCTTCTAAGAGAGTGTCTGCATTTCACCTTTAAGGGAAGCTCTGGGCTTAGTGCTTCATCCCACATCAAAACCCACTCCTAGGATTTCTACCTTCAAACAAGTGAAACAAATGCATTCCCTCAGGGGGGCGTGCTGTCAAAGAGAAATGAACTTATCCAGATATTAGAACTATTCAGATAGGATTGCCTACTTAGAGGAAATCAGTGGCTGATAGAGAATACTTTCAGTGGGGAACCACTTAGCACTCCATCCCACATGCATCTAATCTCTTTAGAGCCAGGGAAGAAAGCCCCTCCACATTTATGTGAGCAGAGAAAGTGTGTAATAGATGATACAACTCAGCATGCGCTAAGGTATTTTGATTACTTTTATTTTAACCTTCTCAAATTAATGGACACTTTCCCACCAACAAGTCACATTTCCTACAGAATTCCTGGAGCAAAGCCTTCCTTCTCTCTCAACCTTTTCCATTTTAACATTTACTTAAAATAAAAGAAGGATCATGATGGATACTTCATGTTTAAAAAAAGAAAAAAAAAGGAAGAAAAGAAAAAAAGAAAGAAGAAAAAAAAAGTAGTTCCATTAGCAACTTTGGTAAGAAATTGCTCCATATTGTTCCTCTGACAAGTAATTTTTCCCAGCATGTGTGCATCTTAAAAGTATTGCAAAACAATATCTTAAAATGAACTGATTAGTATGCATGCTCTGTGGTCACATTTAAGTTCTATTTATAAAATCTATTCTGTTCCAGGCTCAGACAAACAAAACTGAAATGCAGCTGTGTAACACATTGATAATTTTCATTAGTTCTAAAAGCCTCAATAGAATTTGCAATTTTATTCATTACATCCAAATAATCCTGGAAAACCCATTGTGAAGGTGACCTTTCACTTTTTCCCCCCTGGCCTTTGTGACTTAGCTCTGATTTTGCGTGTATGTGTGTGTCTGTGTGTGTGTGTGTGTATCTGAAAGGGCCAGACAAGGCAAAGAGATTATTGCAAGAGTAAAGAACAAAACAGAACAAGAAATCAAGCCAAGCAAAGATGAAAAAGGAGGCATAGGGAATCAAAATCACCCATGTAGGTTCTGAAAGCCGTTCTAACTAGGGGCATTCTGCCATCATTCCCCAGATGTGTACAAGCCCAGATTTCTGAAATCACTGTGTGATATTGTGGGCAAATGCAGATTGTATTCTAATTCACTGGGAGGCAGTTCTCTTTTTTGATCTGCAAGGATGAGGATTTTCCCAGAGAGTGAGCCAAAGGACAGGCCCATGAGAAATAAATAGTGCTGCTTCTTTCAACTCAAACTTGTTCTTGAAAAGTAAAACAATGCCAACTCTGGAGATGGCTTTTCTTACTGTGAGCAATTTTTTTGTGTGTGGATCTTTAAAAAACAAAGATCTAAAAACACACACTTCTCAGAATGCTGGCAGCCAGCCATAAAACCACAAAGAAGTCTTTAGAAAATTAAGATAACAAAAATAAAATAAGAGGCATAATATGAAGGGTGAAAAATAAAGACAAACACCTGCAATTTATTGGTGACTGAGATGGTGCCTCAACACTGGCCAGGCAATTAAAATGATAAAACCTAGTGTGTAGAGAATGTGAGGCACCTGTCTCAGATAAATATATATGCATGGGAGTACAAATGCTCACACTAAAGAGTTTATCTGATAATTGCTAATTTGGGACTAAAGATAATGACAGTTATGAATTACCCATTATGTACAAGTGCCACCTTGCATAGTACATCTTTCTCAGCATTGCTGGTCAGGGCCTTAGCACGGATTGTTTGTCTCAGTGTCTCTAAAGATGTCATATTTTTTTAAAAGGGCAGTGGGGATAGGTGGTGGCAAGGTGAGATTCTGGAAAATATGAAGTTAAAGTTAAGATGGCTTTTATACCGCTCAAAATTTTAATGAGAATGTCAGTTTTTAATATCTGAGAGAGGATGCAGTATAAGACATTTCCCATACTAATGGAACAACAAAAGCCTTTTTTCCCCCTTTTTTCTATATAATATCCTGTAGAATTAGTGCTATGGGTGAACATATTTTGGAATATGCTCTTTTAGTTGAATAATTGATTTACCAACCATGGCCACCTAACAGAAATTAAGTTTCAGATGGAACAAAGAACATTTTAGAACGATTAATTTTGAGTGAGAAGGGAGAAGTTCAAAGCATGGAGTTTAGTTCAGGCCAGAGAGGCTGAGCAAAATATTTGGGCTTGTAGGGGACTCAAAGAGACATAAGATGGGAAAAAGAGAAGGACAAACACTGGAAACATGCCCTTAATTGAAATTTGCAATTTGACCTATTGTAAGCCTGTGACACTACAAGTCAAGCCAGAGATTTACCAACAAATTTGGAAGGTTCTAGAGGTTTGCCTGAGAAGTGTTAGGTAAACAATTTTACTACGTCTCATTATTACATTCCAAGTACACTAAAAAAAGAAAACGTGGCTATATAATCATACAGAATCCCACCTCATTTCAAAACCACTATACCCAGTGATTCTCAGGATCCAGGCCAGCCTACACTCTTAGAAGATTTTTTAGGCGGCCGGGTGCAGTGGTTCATGCCTGTAATCCCAGCACTTTGGGAGGTCAAGGCAGGCAGATCAACTGAGGCCAGGAGTTCAAGACCAGCCTGGCCAATATGACGAAATCCCATCTCTACTAAAAATACAAAAAATTAGCCGGGCGCGGTGGTGGGCGCCTGTAGTCCCAGCTACTCAGGAGGCTGAGGCAGGAGAATGGCGGGAACCCGGGAGGCGGAGCTTGCAGTGAGCTGAGATCGCGCCACTGCACTCCAGCCTGGGCAACAGCGTGAGACTCCGTCTCAAAAAAAAAAAAAAAAAATTAGCTGGGTGTGGTGATGGGCACCTGTAATCCCAGCTACTCGGGAGGCTGAGGCAGGAGAATAGCTTGAACCCAGGAGGCAGGTGTTGCAGTGAGCCAAGGTCACACCATTGCACTCCAGCCTGGGCAACAAGAGCAAAACTGTATCACAAAAAAAATATATACTTTTTTTTTAGGCAATAAGAGGATACCAAGGAAATCCAATGCCAAGAGGTCTCTCATCAACATTTGAGAGTATGGAAGGAATATATGCATTCATAATTTAGCATGAAGAGCTATAGAACTCAGTCACCAGAAGGAAGTTTCACTGACAGACCTGCATATCAGTGGCAGAGCAGAGAGATTTTTTAACCACTTGACTTCATGAAGATTCATAGGCTAAGAAACTTCATGCAGTGGGATCTCTCCATTCTGAGCATAGCTAGGCCTTGCTCACCAAAGCCATATTTGTAAATGTTATGAAGTAAGCACTAGGAGTTACTGGCACATTGACACTGTGGTAAGACTGTGTTTGAGGACTTTACTGGAATCAGTTACAGGCAACTAAGACCACGTGGGCCTATATTTATGTGATAGACTTCTATTGCCATGACTACTAATTGGGTTTGGTGGAGCTATTCAAATTTGGTTACTTTTTATGAAAATTTAAATAATATATTTTAAATAAATTATATTGTATACAAAAAATTTGAATTCATATTCCAACAATTTATTTTTTTGAAAGTCAAGCATTATATCATGTTAAAACTTTAGGCCAAGAGGATATAAGTTACATTACAGCTGTTGCATGGATTGACTCCATGTTGGCCAGTAAAGGGAAATACCTACTATCTTTTGTCAACATTTGGTGAACCAAATGTTGTTTGCATGTATCAGAACTTGTGAATTATTTGTCAGACCATTGAGCTATTTTAGCATTCACTCTTATTTTAACGTTAAGTCTGCTTTAATAATGTCATAGAAGTGTTCATTTTCTAGCAATGATAGTACTCTGGGTGAAAAGTAGTAACTTTGGACAAAGCTGAGGTTTGATGAATGCTATGAAGGCCAAACACCTACCATGATACAGAATGCTATTAATTTAGGACAGGGTACTGGGTAAATTACTAGAGATGGTGCTGAGAAAATAGAAAGCAACTCTAATGGAGTTACACTTTGAATTTGTAAAACTCTTACATAACAAGACAATTGATGGTGACATGGCCACAGAAATCAACCCTGTAAGCTACAGGGATTACAGATTTAAGCACCTTGGGAATTCACTCCAATTACTTTCTTTTTGTTACAATGGCAAAATTAATCTTGAATTATGTCAGTTTTGAATTATGAAACTTTTTCAGAAATATCCTTTTGGCGTAAAACAAGGCTACCTTGCACTAACATTTCATTCCCCCTGAAAGACAGTAACTATCAAGCCAGCTCAACAAGGATGTCCTTGAGTGCCGTTCTGTTCAAGGAGAAAAACATTACAAACAGCTGATTTCTATTGCTTATTGTGTGCTTAGTATATGTTGACTTTATACACCCTCCATCACATAATTCCAACAACAATTCATTGATGTCTGCGCTGGCATCATGCAATTTTTATAGCGAATTATCTGAGGCTTAGACGGCTGATACACCTGCCCAACATCACACAATTTCAAATGTTCATTCTGAGTCCAGAGCCTCCACTTTTAACCACACATGATAGTGAGGCAGAGTTAAAATGTAAATACCTGAGAATTTATCTACATTCTTTGTTTCTTGAACCTGCCTTGATTTAACAAAGCTTGTTTTTGATGTGTTTATAACGC
The DNA here is from genome assembly GCF_037993035.2 of Macaca fascicularis. Classification (NCBI taxonomy): domain Eukaryota; kingdom Metazoa; phylum Chordata; class Mammalia; order Primates; family Cercopithecidae; genus Macaca; species Macaca fascicularis. The sequence goes on along the minus strand of NC_088380.1, from coordinate 173,452,067 downwards.
CAAGAAAAATTGTAAATTACTGTGCACACTGTTATTTCTTTAATTCCATAAGAGAAAGATAATAAGGATAATGAGGACTGTTCCTTTGTAATTCCAGTGCGATATTTTTGTGGGTGGTTTTCAAAGCACGTAGTATGCAATTAGAGATAATGTGGATGGCTCCTTGTTTTCCAGGAGTGTACCATCCACTGGGCACTTGCCGAGAATGCTTGAGGTATGTGCCGCAGGCATTGATGTGGACGTGTCATTTGCCTCCCAAGTCTGAGAGCCCTCTGGATTTGGGCGAGGGCGTGTGCCCCTCAGATAACTTGTAATGGAGATCTACCAGGAGGAGTCTCCATTATATTTTAAATACTGCTTTTTGCTTCTGACAGTATTTCCTCCCTTTCTTGGACTTCTTCCCTAGACTGAAAATTGCCATAGTAATCAGGAAAGTGACTCTTAAAACTGTGGCCTATGACTTTCCTTTATTTATTCTCTTGCTATGACTTTCATCATAACTTTTCAGAAGGCACACCGCAGGAGCTATTCTCCCTGCCAAGGCATTTAAGCTCGGCAGAAGCAGATGTCCAGCAATGTAATTTCTGCCCAAGTATCACTGATAAATTATTGAGGAAACATCAAATTCGATGAATACCGGAGAAATTAAAGTCTACTCTCATAGTCTTTCTGTCTGACCTATACTCTCAAAGTCAAATGTATGTTAAATTTTCAGCCCTCGTATCCCCTAAACTTTATACATGTGTTATCAAAAACAACAAACAAACAAAACTTCTTTTTCTGTGGATGCTGTTGAACAGTGTTTTTGTTTTAAACTGTTTCATTTGTCTTCTTTTCTTTTCATTCCCATACAATTGTCTGTGCCCTGTCTCTGCCAAAGTAACCTGACATGTATCCTCCATGATTTTTTCTATAGCTGAAGTGTGGGTCATTGCATGCTTTAGAAAAAAAAATTATATTATACACACTTTTGCATCTTGCTTTGCTCGCTCACGAACTTTTGTTACTTATTATTAAATATCTCTCAGCTCAGCTGTCTTTTGACTTCTTATCATACATGTTCATTTCTTAAGTAGGTGATAAACTCTAATATTCCATATACCAGAGCTTATTCATGGCATTCAACTAGCTGTCTTGATCACTCGCGACGAATACTGACTGAGAAGAAAAGGATGAACCAGATAATGGATCTGCTCTCAAAGGACGTGTAATCGAATGGTTAATTCACTCAACCATCCATTCATTCAGTGCCTCACCATGTTTCTAGCACTTCTCTTCGGGATCTGCTTTTATGAAATTGCATTCCAATAATATTGCAGAAGAGCTGACCATGAACAAGTAACAAATAAATCAGATGGTGTCTGAGAGTAATAAATGCTCTTAAGAAAATAAAAACAGAATCATGGTATAGAGAGAACACTCACAGGAGATAATGTTGGAACTAGGAGTTGAGTGATGAAAATATCAGCAATACCAAAGTCTAGATTTGAGGAAGAGCATTAGAGGCAGAAAAAACTCCAAGAGGATGAGATGGGAATGAACTGAGAGCATCTGAGGAACACAAAGAGGCCAGATGAAAGGAGCATAATAGAAGAGGGGAAAGGTGTATAAAGCTGTTGAGATTGGCAGGTACCAGATCATGATAAATTACTGAAGAAATAGCTCAGAAAACTGACACTTGTTAAATACTGTAAGGATAGTACAAAACGCTATGGGGAGAGAAGGTGTATGTGTATGTGTGTGTGTTTGTGTGTGTTTGAATAATACCCATCTTAATGGAGGAGGTAATAATTGAGATGGGCATTATAATATCAGTAGGATTAAGACATAAAATACAGGGCTGGAAGTGGGTAAAAGGGCACGGAAGCTGGTAGGAACTGCCTGTGCAAGGGAAAATAGATGGGAGTGTATAAGGTGGTTCTGTGACTAACAAGTGCTCCATGGTAACTGAGTGAGCAAGAATTGGGGAATATAAAGCCTGAAAGGGCTGCGAAGGGGTTTGAATGAAAGAATATGAAAACTACTGAATCTGAAACCATGGACGGTTTGGGGACAGGAAAATGACATAACCAGAGCTATGAGTTCCAAAGATTTCTCTGACACTTGACCATTGGATCGAGTTGGTAAGACTGGAGATGAAGAGGCTAGTTAAGAAGCTTTTAAAGGCCGGGCGCGGTGGCTCAAGCCTGTAATCCCAGCACTTTGGGAGGCTGAGACGGGCCGATCACGAGGTCAGGAGATCGAGACCATCCTGGCTAACATGGTGAAACCCCGTCTCTACTAAAATATACAAAAAACTAGCCGGGCGAGGTGGCGGGAGCCTGTAGTCCCAGCTACTCGGGAGGCTGAGGCAGGAGAATGGCGTGAACCCGGGAGGCGGAGCTTGCAGTGAGCTGAGATCCGGCCACTGCACTCCAGCCTGGGCGGCAGAGCAAGACTCCGTCTCAAAAAAAAAAAAAAAAAAAAAAAAAAAGAAGCTTTTAAAAACATTTAAGCAGAGTGAACATAAGAAATTAACAAAGCATAAGAAAATCTGGGCCGGGCGTGGTGGCTCACGCCTGTAATCCCAGCACTTTGGGAGGCTGAGGTGGGTGCATCAGGAGGTCAAGAGATCAAGACCATCCTGGCCAACATGGTGAAACCCCATCTCTACTAAAAATACAAAAATTAGCTGGGCATGGTGGCACGTGCCTGTAATGCCAGTTACTCGGGAGGCTGAAGCAGGAAAATCGCTTGAACCAGGGAATCAGAGGTTGCAGTCAGCAGAGATAGTGCCACTGCACTCCAGCCTGGTGACAGAGTGAGACTCCGTCTAAAAAAAAAAGAAAGAAAGAAAAAGAAAGGAAAATCCGATTCAGAGAAATCTTAGGCATAGAATCTGCCCTAGATCCAATATACAATTCCTTTTCCATCACATTCATCAAATAGCTAGAGTCTCTCTAATATACCTGTAGTGACAGAGAAAACATAGCCTCCTAGGGAAGCTAGTTCTGTGGTTGCAGAATACAAATTGTCAGAAAAATTCCTTCTCAGTTTGAGTGGAATCTGCTTCCCTGTAGCTTCTACTCACTGAACCTAGTTTTGCCTTCTACAGAAAAGCAGATGGTATAGCCTTCTTTTCCTACAAGTCAACCTTCCACATACTTGAAATAAACTGTCATTTTTACCTTTTGTCGTTTTTGCGTTAGTCTCTCTCCAGTTTCTTCAACCATGAATTTTACATACAAACATAGAATGTGCACTGTATTTTATGTATACATGAATGTATGTATACATGAATGTATGTACTGTATTTAATAAATTATATTTACTGATACTTTACATGCTACTAACAATGGGAAAATGTTTCTTCTGAAGACGTTTTTTCTCTTTTGGAGAAATGTATCTTTTTAAGCTTTCTCCTATGTAAATGCTTGGCACTGATGATACAAATGGGGAACAGGAACACCGAACTGCCCTGTCCAGTATAACTATATTCTAGGCCAGGAGTCAGCAACTATGAATAAGAACAGCTTTTACATTTTTAAAGGGTTAAAAAAAAATTAGAAGAATAATTTTTTTTTTTTTTTTTTTTTTTGAGACGGAGTCTCGCTGTGTCTCCCAGGCTGGAGTGCAGTGGCGTGATCTCGGCTCACTGCAAGCTCCGCCTCCCGGGTTCACGCCATTCTCCCGCCTCAGCCTCCCAAGTAGCTGAGACTACAGGCACCCGCCACCACGCCCAGCTAGTTTTTTGTATTTTTAGTAGAGACAGGGTTTCACCATGTTAGCCAGGATAGTCTCGATCTCCTGACCTCGTGATCCACCCGCCTCGGCCTCCCAAAGTGCTGGGATTACAGGCTTGAGCCACCGCGCCCGGCCAGAAGAATAATATTTTGAGATACATAAAAATTTGGGGAAATTCTAATTTTAGTGTTCAACAATAGTTTTATGGAATGTACTCATTCATTTATGTGTTGTCCATGGCTCCTTTCACATTACAATGTTGTGACAGAGACCACGTGGCCTGTAGATCCTAAGATATTTACCATCTGACCCTTTAGATAAAAAGTTGGCCAACCTTAACTCGTAGGCCCCTGTGTGCAGTCTGTGGACTGGTTGTGTCTGCTTCACCTGGGAGCCTGTTAGAAATGCAGAATTTCAGGCCCCTCCCCGGACGCCACTGAATGAATATCTGCATTATTTATTTATTTATTATTATACTGTAAGTTCCAGGGTACATGTGCACAACATGCAGGTTTGTTACATATGTATACATGTGCCATGTGGGTGTGCTGCACTCATTAACTCATCATTTATATTAGGTATATCTCCTAATGCTATCCCTCCCCCATTCCCCCATCCCACGACAGGCCCCGGTGTATGATGCTTCCCTTCCTATGTCCAAGTGTTCTCATTGTTCAATTCCCACCTATGAGTGAGAACGTGCGGTGTTTGGTTTTCTGTTCTTGTTGATAGTTTGCTCGGAATGATGGTTTCCAGCTTCATCCACGTCCCTACAAAGGACATGAACTCATCCTTTTTTATGGCTGAGTAGTATTCCACGGTGTATATATGCCACATTTTCTTAATCTAGTCTGTCATTGATGGACATTTGGGTTGGTTCCAAGTCTTTGCTATTGTGAGTAGTGCCGCAATAAACATACGTGTGCATGTGTCTTTATAGCAGCATGATTTATAATCCTTTGGGTATATACCCACTAATGGGATAGCTGGGTCAAACAGTATTTCTAGTTCTAGATCCTTGAGGAATTGCCACACCATCTTCCACAATGGTTGAATTAGTTTACAGTCCCACCAACAGTGTAAAAGTATTCCTATTTCTCCACATCCTCTCCAGCACCTGTTGCTTCCTGACTTTTTAATGATTGCCATTCTAACTGGTGTGAGATTGTATATCATTGTGGTTTTGATTTGCATTTCTCTGATGGTGAGTGATGATGAGCATTTTTTCATGTGTCTGTTGGCTGCATAAATGTCTTCTTTTAAGAAGTGCCTGTTCATATCCTTTGCCCACTTTTTGATGGGATTGTTTTTTTCTTGTAAATTTATTTGAGTTCCTTGTAGCTTCCGGATATTAGCCCTTTGTCAGATGAGTAGATTGCAAAAATTTTCTCCCACTCTGTAGGTTGCCTGTTCACTCTGATGGTATTTTCTTTTCCTGTGCAGAGCCTCTTTAGTTTAATTAGATCCCATTTGTCAATTTTGGCTTTTGTTGCCATTGCTTTTGGTGTTTTAGACATGAACAATAAATTCAGTATTGATGGAATGTATCTCAAAATAATAAGAGCTATTTATGACAAACCCACAGCCAATCTCATACTGAATGGGCAAAAACTGGAAGCATTCCCTTTGAAAACTGGCACAAAACAGGGATGCCCTCTCTCACCACTCCTATTCAACATAGTGTTGGAAGTGCTGGCCAGGGCAAGGAGGCAGGAGAAAGAAATAAGGGGTATTGAATCAGGAAAAGAGGAAGTCAAATTGTCCCTGTTTGCAGATCACATTAATGTATATTTAGAAAACCCCATTGTCTCAGCCCCAAATCTCCTTAAGCTGATAAGCAACTTCAGCAAAGTCTCGGGATACAAAATCAATGTGCAAAATTCACAAGCATTCTTATACACCAATAACAGACAAATAGAGAGCCAAATCATGAGTGAACTCCCATTGACAATTGCTTGAAATAGAATAAAATACCTCGGAATCCAGCTTAGAAGGGATGTGAAGGACCTCTTCAAGGAGAACTACAAACCACTGCTCAACAAAATAAAAGAGGACATAAACAAATGGAAGAACATTCCATGCTCATAGATAGGAAGAATCAATATCGTGAAAATGGCCATACTGCCCAAGGTAATTTATAGATTCATTGCCATCCCCATTAGGCTACCAATGACTTTCTTCACAGAATTGGAAAAAACTACTTTAAAGTTCATATGGAACCAAAAAAGATCCTGCATTGCCAAGACAATCCCAAGCCAAAAGAACAAAGCTGGAGGCATCATGCTACCTAATTTCAAACTATACTACAAGGCTACAGTAACCAAAACAGCATCGTACTGCTACCAAAACAGAGATATAGACCAATGGAACAGAACAGAGCCCTCAGAAATAATACCACACATCTACAATCATCTGATCTTTGACAAACCTGTCAAAAACAAGAAATGGGGAAAGGATTCCCTATTTAATAAATGGTGAGGAGAAAACTGGGTAGCCATATGTAGAAAGCTGAAACTGGATTCCTTCCTTACACCTTATACAAAAATTAATTCAAGATGGATTAGAAACTTAAATGTTAGACCTAAAACCATAAAAACCCTAGAAGAAAACCTAGGCAATACCATTCAGGACATAGGCATGGGCCAGGACTTCATGAGTATCTGCATTTTAACTAACCCCAGGTGTTGTGCATTTCTGTTAAAGTACAGGAAGCAATGCTGGAGCAGAGCTTCTCAACTTTGGTATGCATAAGAATCACCCCGAGAGTTTGCAACAGCACCAATTCTGGGGTCCTAGCCCCAGGAAGTAGATTGGGGTGGGCCCTGAGAGTCCACATGTCTGCTAAGTTCCCAGGCGGATGATACCGAGGCTGCTCTTTCCTGAGCACATTTTGAAAGATGCTAGGGAACTCTGTTCCACATTTAAAGCTTTCTCCTTTGCAAGGTTTTCAGTGACTATCCAGATATAACAAATTCGTTCTGCCTTATTTGAACTATTATACTACAAACTGAACTCCTTTTACATGTACATAATAGTATTTAGCATTAGTATATATCTCTGGTGGAAAGAACTCTGCCTTACTAACTTAATGACCACTTGCTAGTCTCCAAACCTACCACACACAGCCCCCTTGAGGGCTTCTGTATTTTATTTCCTCTGCCTGACATACAGTTAGGTCATTCAGGTCTCTCCTTAAATATTCCCTCTTCAGCAATGCATCCTCTGAGTACATTTTCTTTTTCTTTCTTTCTTTCTTTTTTTTTTTTTTGAGATGGAGTTTCGCCATTGTTGCCCAGGCTGGAGTGCAATGGTGCAATCTTGGCTCACGGCAACCTCTGCCTCCCAGGTTCAAGTGATTCTCCTGCCTCAGTCCCCCGAGTAGCTGGGATTACAGGCGTGCACCACCACGCCTGGCTAATTTTATATTTTTAGTAGGGACGGGGTTTATCCATGTTGGTCAGGCTGGTCTTGAACTCCCGACCTCGGGTGATCTCCCTCCTTGGCTTCCCAAAGTGCTGGGATTACAGGCATGAGCCACCATGCCCAGCCCCTCTGAGTACATTTTTAAAAATATCTTCCTACCCCCACCCCATCATTCTCTCTTTCCCTTACCTTCTTTTTATTCATAGGACATAGTAGCATTTTACTTTATGTATTTATTCAATGTCTCTTTTCTCCAATTAGATTACAAGGTCTGTGATGGCAAGTACTTTGTTTTCATCCATGCAATATTTCTTTTTATTGGGCACCGGCTAGTTGCTGGGCACTGGTTTAGGATTACAGGACAAATGAGTGAACCTAGAAAAATACCTATAATTTATTAGACAATCAGTGAATATCTATGGAATAAATAAATGAACGAGTTTCTTTTTAATCCACCTGGAGCAGACATTATGATTGATGTTTTACAAAATTTGCATATCCATTGTTGTTAAGCATAGTTACATGTACAGTGGTATCTAATGAAACCTAATATTCACTGAGTACTTATCATGTGGCAGGCAGTGAAAGTTGATACGACTTTTATTCTCATTTTACATTTAGTAAAATTGAGACCAAAGGCAGTTATTACACTTAAACAAGGTTCAAAATGTATATAAATCCAAGGTCTAACCCCAGAACCTGAAATGATAACCATCACATACTGTGTCTCCGCAAATTAAACTTGTGGATAGGTTGCAGGTTTGTGCAGCAACTGAACAATAGTACTGTATTTACTTACATAATTTTAAGTATCCATTCACTGTCTACATCATTCCATAAAAGACTGAAGGTGGTTCTAACAGAGACACACACCAAAACATGTGATAAATGGAAATAAGTCTAGTTTAAATGTAACTTAGAACTAGTAAATAACGTATTGCTTAGTTGCCACGCAAACTTTCCAATCTATACACAAATTTACTGAGGAGTGGGAATATGTGATGGTTATAATTTCAGCTTCTAGAGTTAGACTACTTGGATTATACACGTGTTGAACCTTTTTTAAGAAAAAAAAAACCACACACGGCATAATATCCTCCAGGTTCATCTACGTTGTTGCAAATGGCAGTATGTCTTTTTTAGAGGAGGGTATGCCAAGTGAAATCAGCCAGACAGAGAAAGAAAAATATTGCATGATCTTACTTCTATGTAGAATCTTCTTAAAAGTGAAATAGGCTGGGTATGGTGGTTCACGCCTGTAATCCTTGCACTTTGGGAGGCCGAGGTGGGCGGGTTGCTTGAGCTCAGGACTTTGAGACCAGCCTGAGCACAAAAAAACAAAAACAAAAAATCATCTTGGCATGGTGGCGCATGCCTGTAGTCCCAGCTATTCGGAGGCTGAGGTGGGAGAATTGCTCGAGCCCAGGAGGTCCATGCTGCAGTAAGCGGTGATCAGACCACTGCACTCCATCATAAGATACAAATTTACAGCTTTGTAGAATGAAATAATTCTAGAGACCTAATCCACAGCAGGAGTATAGTTTTAATTATATTGTATTATATATTAAAAATTTGCTAGTCAAGTATATTTTAAGTGCTTTTACCACAATAAAAGAGGTAACTATAGAAGATGATGGATATACTAATTTGCTTACCTGTAGTTGTCATTTCACTATATATATGTGCAGTCATGTGTCATGTAACTACCAGGTTACATACTGAGAAATGCATCATTAGGTGACGTACTACATATGTAGGCTATATGGTATAGCCTATTGCTCATAAGCTACAACCCTGTGTAGCACGTTACTGTTCTGAATACTATAAGCAAGTATAACACAGTAGGAAGGATTTGTGTATCTATAGAAAAGGTACAGTAAATGTACAATATAATCTTATGGGACCTCCATCATATATGTGGTCTGTTGTTGACCAAACATCTTTATGTGGCACATGACTGTGTACCAAAACATCATGTTGTGCACATTCAATGTATACAGTAAAACAGTGGGTTTTTTTTTTCTATTTTTAAAGAAGAAACAGAACTATGGAAACCATAGTTGCTATCACAGAGCTTTAGAGTTAGCTCTGAACTTCATGGTCGCATATATGGGTTGAATCATAGGTTCGCCTTCCAAAAGATACGTTGAACGTTCTAACCCCCAATATCTCAGAATATAAACTGATTTGGAATAGGATCTTTGCAGATGTAATCAGTCAAAATTTGGTCATACTGGAGTTCGTTGGGCCCCTAATCTAATATGTGTCCTTATAAACAAACAGCTATGTAAAGACAAGAGACTTACAGGGAGAGTGTCATGTAAAGATGGGGGCAGAGATTGGAGTGATGTATCTGCAGGCAAAGGACTGGCAAGAATTGATGTCCACCACTGGAGGCTAGGAAAAGCAAGGAAAAATCCTATTCTACAGATATCAGAGGGAGCACGGCCCCGCTGACACCTTCGCTTTTGATTGCTAGTCTTCAGAACTTTAAGATGCTAAATGTCTGTTGTGGTAAGCGACTGAATTTGTGATACTTTGCTGTAGCAGCCCTAGGAAAAGAAAAAATAATTTTTTGGAAGAGCATACTACAAGAGGTAGACATATTTGGTGGGATAAAAGCTGTGCATTTGATATAGTGGATTCCTGCAAAAACAAAAAGAATTTTCGGAGTTGGAAGATGCCAGACATTCTGCTAGGGTAATTCCCTAACACATCAAGACATGAAAGTTGTAGCCAGGGCCAACATCATAAATGGGTGACCTGTGCAATCACACGGAGCCTGCACTTGGAAGAGCTCTGTCCTTGGTCCTCTGCTGTCACTGTCGTGAAATTCTTAATAATTTTGTAATAAGGGTTTCTGCATCTCCATTTCACACTGTACGCTGCAAAATATGTAGCCAGTCCTAAGTTCAGTAACAAAGACAGCGTGGTATTAATACAAAAATTTACAAGTAGACTAATAGAACAGTGTAGAGAACCTAGAAATATAGCATAGAGATAGATGGGGAAACAATAGACTTTTCCATAATTGTTACTGAGACAGTTGGTTATCCATATGGAAAAAGAGAAATAATTTAAAACCCAAATTTACACCACAGCAAAAAAAAAAAAATCAAGTCCAGGAACATTAAAAGACCTAACATAAAAGGTAAAAATATATAACATTTAGAAGACAGTATTTGAGAATATCTTAATGTTCTTCAGCATACAGATTACTTAAACAAGATGTAAAAAACCAGAAACCATAAAGGAAAACTTCAATCAATTTGTCTACTTTAAAATTATGTAATTCTTATTCTAGCTCTCCATCTCCTTTGTAGGGATGTGAGATTTTGACCTATGCTTGTGGATGTCTGGGTCCTGGCCCTGGGCTGGCATCTCAAATGGACAGCATCCATGCCCAGGACTGAGCTATCTAACTGGCCTTCCTTCCTTATTCCTTTCCCTTCTTTTTGGAGCTCTTGCTTTGCATGCCTGTGAAAGAAGTGGGGGCCGGTGGGGGAGGGCTGCCAGTGTCTGAGGGTTCACCTTCGGGCTAACTCATCCAGGTATTTGACTTCATACAGGGGAAATTGATCTAATAAGTAATAAGTAAATAGACTGAGGGTCATGAAAGTCAGGTTTTTCACTTTTGGAGAATGGAATTATGAACATGGAACAGGGAACACTAGAATAAACTTTGCAGTGTTTAGTTAGCTTCAGAGATTATCAGTGTAAACTCACAGTTTTTAACATTTAGTTAGCATCAGAGATTATCAGTGTAAACTCACAGTTTTTAACTTATCTAGACACAGAAGCATGTAGATGTGCGTTTGTGTATGAGTGTGTGTGTGCATACACATATACACTTACATTTTCTATCTGTGTTTGCTAAGAGGACCTAGAAGCAATGATACCTCAGTAGCAGTAAGCCTACTGAATATCCAGATTTTGGGTTTAAACACCATTTTAAAATGCTATTCTCTTTAGAGAAATGGTTATCTCAATAGGAAAAATATGAGATGAGCCTAGAACAACAAGTTGAGCCAGAAAGTTAAAAAGTGCTCAAGTAAAAACTCCACATGTTGAAAAATCAAAGAAGCCGGTTTGAACATGTTTCCATTGGCCACATCTTGGATAATTTGAGCATAAAAATAAATTATGATAGAAAGGAGTGTAAACTTATGAGCAAAATAGGAATCCAGAAGTCCATGGTTCTATAAGTAAATTAATTAACTAGAAAGGAGAGGAAAGCTTTCCCTTCTGGTAGAACGCCTACTAGTAAATCTAGATGGAGTTAGAAAAACACCATTTGGCAAGCATCATAGTCACAGCTGAGTCAGGTAAGAATCAGTAGTGGAAGCTAAGTCTGGTAGCTGGGTGAGCAGCAGAATATGTACATAATTTCAGGGAATCTCCTCATAAGACACTTATAAGTGACTTGTCAATTTAAGAACAACATCCCAACTTATTAATTTTATTATTTTTTTCAAACATTATCAATTTAATAATTTACATGCATTTTCTTAGGATATATGTCTTTTAAATTTAAAATAAAAGTTTAAAGCATCTCAATCTGCATATAATTGAGAAGCATGCAGCAAACTATCTTCACCTTAAATGAAAATCACAAAATCTTTCATCTGTTGGATATCATCCATGACTAAGCTTTTTCCTATAATTTTATTTTTATTTTATTTTTCCATAAGTTATTGGGATATAGGTGATATGTGGTTATTACTCAAAAAAGATACTTGCACACACATGTTTACAGCAGCACAATTAGCAATAGCAAAATCATGGAACCAACCTAAATGCCCATCAATCAACAATTGGATAAAGGAACTGTGATAAATATAGATATATACAATACAATACTATGTAGCCATAAAATGGAATGAATTAACAGCATTTTGTAGTGACCTGGATGAGATTGGAGACTATTATTCTAAGTGAAGTAATTCAGGAATGGAAAATCAAACATTGTATGTTCTCACTGATATATGAGAGCGAAACTATGAGAATGCAAAGGTGTAAGAATGTTAGAACGGACTTTGGGGACTTGCGGGGAAAAGTGGAAGGGGGCAAGGGATAAAACACTACAAATATGGTGCAGTGTATACTGCTCAGGTGATGCGTGCACCAAAATCTCAGAAATCACCTCTAAAGAACTTACTCATGTAACCCATTCTTTAGTTTTAGAGCAGAGGGCCCTACCATTCACCATCCTAAACAAGTGGTAAAAGGTCACATCACCAGTAATGGGATAAATCAGTGTTGTCTGCCTCTGGATAAAATTCACTGAGAATAGCACAATATGACTTGTGTGGAATTTCTTTCAAAAAGCGTGAATCACAAGAAAATGTCAGATACCAAATTAAGGGCCATTCTTCAAAGTAACTGGCCTATACGATTCAGAAATGTTAAGGTATGAAAATAAAGACAGAGGAACTAATCCAGATTGAAGAAGAACAATGAGATATGAGAACTAAATGTGGACTGGATTCTGGGTTTATAAAGGACAAGTGACAAAGGGTGAATGGTTGTCTTTTCCCTCTGTCACAGCCCTAGCAATGTTACCATTTGGGGTTTCTCTTTTTACCTGAGTCCTGGACTGGAGAAGACATAGAGCAAATCCCCAGCCCACCCATGATGTATGTGTATCAGAAGAGAGGAATAAATCTCTGTTAGCTGTTATTCAATTATGAGATTTCACCATGCTACTCAGAATGGTGAGCAATTGAAAATGTGGAAGTTATTTATTTCTGGGATTTTCCCATTCAATATTTTCTGATCTCAGGTCAAAACCTCAGGTAACTGAAACTATGGAAATCAAAACCGAAGATAAAGGTGGACTACTATACACTGTATGGTCACATGTATTTTTAAAACCCAGGTAAAACTAAACAATATATTTTTTCATCCCATGTATGCTTTCACATGGGATGAAAATTTCAAATAAAATCAAAGAAAATAATTAACACAAAACTCAGGCTAGCAGCTAGTAAACTAGTAAAAGGACATAGGGGGAGAAGAAAGAACTGAATTCAAGCAGCCCATAAAGATGTCTCAGATATGATGATGTCCAATTTCTTACCCTCATAGTTGCTACATGCCAATCATTTTATTTTGTCCGTTAAACAACATACTTCCATTTCATGCAACATTTTATGTAAACTATAATTCACAATAAGAGACACAGCAGAAAAGCATGCCGTATTGAGAGTTTATAAATTTTCCAAGATGCCTATACCCCAATAATTCCTTCATCTTATTTAAAAAAAAAAAATCTTTAATACGGCCGGGCATGGTGGCTCATGTCTGTAATCCCAGCACTTTAGGAAGCCGAGACGCGGGGAAGATCACAAGGTCAGGAGACGGAGACCATCCTGGCTAACACAGTGAAACCCTTTCTCTACTAAAAATACAAAAAATTAGCCAGGCATGGTGGCGGGCACCTGTAGTCCCAGTTACTTGGGGAGGCTGAGGCAGGAGAATGGCGTGAACCTGGGAGGCGAAGCTTGCAGTGAGCCGAGATCGCACCACTGCACTCCAGCCTGGGTGACAGAGCAAGACTCTGTCTCAAAAAAAAAAAAAAAAAAAATCTTTAATACAATTACTTATGTTTTATCAATCTAGACATAGGCTTTCTTGGAATTTTCCACAGCATTTTTACGGAATAGTATAAATTTCAAGGAATTCAAATTATTCCTGGTTATTTCTTTATTTCCAGGGAAAATCTGTTGTGTTAGGTTTTACTATTGTTTGTATTTAAAGTTTAATTTGAAAAAAAAAAAATATATATATATATATATGTTTTAAATAGGAGAGCCAGCCTGAAAGTAAGGGTAGCAATTCAAGTAGTAATCACAGTATTTATTGACCAGGGCTAGCTCATAATGTGGTGAGGATACGCATACATAGAAACCACTTCAGAAGCCAGCCGCATAAATCGCATGCGACTCACATACTCTTTTACCTAAGATCCATAGAGCACTTGCTATAGCAAATGCAGAAATAATACAAGTGAGAAAAGGTATAAAGACTTCATAATATGTGGATAGATTTTGTTTGACAGACTGTCTCAGACTAAATGAGTCATATTTTCTCATCTCCAGATATACTTGATTATTTGGAAAATCACAAACCAAAATACAAGGCAGTTGATTGAAAGTTAAGTTGGTGACACTGACCAAAAGAAAATGCATTTGTTTTCCACCCCGAGGATCGTGACCGAGTCTTATTGCCTAAAAGGGACCCAGAGAGCAGACTCATTAGAAGGGTTTTTAAACTTAGAATCACATCAGGTTTGTCAACAGCCTCAGAGAATAATGCAGTTATAAGAAGCATTACAACAGCAAGCTAGATGATGAAATACGGGAAACGTGCTCAGCACAATGGGAAAGAATATAAATAACTCTGTTACCAAACAACCAGAAAAGGGCTAGTAATATTTGCTAAGAATGAATGTCTTAAGATCTCTGGTCAAGCACATGCTTCAAATGAGAGCTGGTCAGGTCAGCATCTTGGTTGGTGGCTTGATTAGACTGTAATTCAGATAATAAATAGCAGTTCTGACTTGGAAAGCAAATGCTGCCAAGAATTGAAAGGGCTAGAAAGTAGTCCTAGAGTGATTGATTGATTCATGCATTTATCCATCTGTCTGCTTATCCATCTACCCACCTATCCAACCATTCATTCATTCATTCAATTATTCACTTCTTAAACATTATCTGAATATATATATATATGGGACAAACCTTGTGTTAAACTCTAGAGATTTTAAAAACATTTAGTGATGAATTGAAACCCTTCCTTCAAAGAGTTCCTAGTCTAGCATGGCATTTTTCAACCTCAGCACTATTGACATTATGGGATGGGTAACTCTTAGCTGTCCAGAAGTCAGGGGCAGTGGGTGGGGTGCTGTCACCACTGGGGAATGTTCAGCAGCATGACTTCTACTCACTAAAATATAGTAGTAACCCCTCTCCCCACAACACACACAGTTGTAACAACCAAAAACGTCTCCAGACATTGTCAAATATCCCTGCGGATAAGAGGGGGGAGATCATTCCTGGTTAAGAACCACTGGTTTAGCAGAGGAGGGAAATGTGTTCACAGGTCTTTGAAACAAGGTCTGAAAAGTCCTATAATTAAGAAACATTAAACAAATGATGATAACACAATGGAGAGTGAGAGACAGAGAGAGAGCGCGAGAGAGCAAGAGAGAGAGTGAGAGCCCGTAAACACTTCTGCCTCCAGGGTTTTAGTGAGAATACACAGAGGACACCCCCGAGCTGGGCCTTAGAGAAGGAGCAGGCTTTATCATTTTTAGGAGAA
Source organism: Macaca fascicularis (assembly GCF_037993035.2). NCBI lineage: Eukaryota > Metazoa > Chordata > Mammalia > Primates > Cercopithecidae > Macaca > Macaca fascicularis. Next base: position 173,436,599 of record NC_088380.1, on the reverse strand, counting down.
GACACAGCTCTGCAAATAGTGAAAATGCAAAGATTACTTTTTTCTTTTCCAATTAGCCCATTTCTAGTTTCTTTAACCTCTGATTATAAAACAAATCGAATATACTTGAATATGTTCTAGTGTGTAGTATAGTGTCTGTAGTGAGTTGTTGTAACTTCCTGTTGCCTTACCATCTTTTTTTTTTTTCTTTTTTTTGAGACGGAGGCTTGTTCTTTCACCAGGCTGGAGTGCAATGGCGTGATCTCGTGATCTCAGCTCACTGCAACCTCTGCCTCCTGGGTTCAAGCAATTCTCCTGCCTCAGCCTCCTGAGTAGCTGCAATTACAGGCATGCACCACCACGCCCATCTAATTTTTGTATTTTTAGTAGAGACAGGATTTCACTGTGTTGGCCAGGATGGTCTCTATCTCCTGACCTTGTGATCTGCCTGCCTCGGCCTCCCAACGGGCTGGGATTATAGGCGTGAGCAACCACACCCGGCCGCCTTACCATCCTTTTAAGTATACGTTGGACTTTCACATACCAGAAGCAGATCTCAGTCACCCTTGTCACAGCTGTCAGTTCTATACCACCCCTACAACTCAACAAATGTAGTTGAGCCAGATATCTGCTTTATACAATTGTTCACTGGTGACCACTTCTTGATGGGACAGCTAGATGTGGCCTACTAGATGCAGCCTGCAGATGAGCCCACTAACCCTCACATCCCGTGTGGGCTGTGCAGATATGCCATAATGACCACCTCTCAGTCACAGTGTTACCTCCTGGAAATTGTGCCTGCTTACGGTAAACCCATCAAACAAAACTCCCCAAGAAAAACCTGTTTGGATAATACCCTGGACCCAGTAAAGTTATTGGTCCATGGGTCTGTCTCTCTCTCTCATTCCCTACCTGTACTCCCTTACCTCCAAGTGTGTGGCCTCTAGGCATATTGTGTACCCCACAGGACCTATAAGTAATAAAATATTCATTTCCATCTTGTGTCTCTCCTAATCTTAAAGATCCCAAATTAAAACAGCATCACTGAAATATGTTCAGCTGGAAAGTAACAACCGCTCATTCATTCATGGAGCAAATGTTACTGCGCATTGTTTCAGAAATGCTAGTTTTCTGTGGATGTGAGATGAGAAAATACAATGCCTGCCTTTGAGGATATGAAAGTGTAATGAAAAACAATCTAGCCAAAAGATATCTTCCATTTTTTATAAACTTTCTTTCTAAGTAGCATGCAATTCGAAAACTGAATACCTAATCCTTTCAGTAACGTGCCTGCTAGCTGACTTTGAGGCTCACAATCTACAAATGAGGCAGATTTGTAAACAAATAGTTACAAAATGTAGTATTAAGCACTTTGGTAATGGCATATATGTGAACTGTTGGTGACTCTGCGAAAACAGTGGCTGTCTTGGGAGGTCTGGAAGGCTTTTGTAAAAGCATGGTCCTAAAGGACAAAGAGAAGTTCATTATTTGAAGACGTGTTCATCAGTAGATGGAACAGCAAATAAAAAGATACAAAAGAATTTAGAATGCTCAGGAAAAGGTAAGAATTCACTATAACCAAAGTAATAGGGTTATTAATATGACTCGTATTCTAAGACTCTCTTAATAAGTGGGAGCAGGTAGCTCAGTTTATGGGTAGACATTTATGGGTAAGTAACAACATTGGTGAAGTGCAAACACTTCTCTCCTAACACACACAACACATACATAAGTACATTGTCTTTCTTTCACACAGACACAAACACACTCCTATGGACAAAGAAATGCTATGAAGAATTTCCTTCTCTCAAATATGCTGGATGACTCTGTTAGGTTTTCCCACATAGAATGGAGAGTTCAGTATTTAGTCAGGGCCGCGCATGCTGATAAGCACCAAGTTGGACATATATTTTCAAAGTCCCTTTACCTATTCAGACTGGCAAAAGACAGGCTGATAGAACATTGGGTTCAATTAGCCTCTGTTACACTTTTGCCTGAACTATAGAACATGACCCCTAAAAACAATAGTAGTGACATCAAAGAGGGTGCCTGGTTCGATTTAGCAGAGCGAATGGCATGGGATTTGTGAAAACTTGTTGATGGGCCGGGTGCGGTGGCTCACGCCTGTAATCCCCGTACTTTGGGAGGCTGAGGCAGGTGGATCACCTGCGGTCAGGAGTTCGAGACCAGTCTGGCCAACATGGTAAAACCTTGTCTCTACTAAAAATACAAAAATTAGTTGGGTGTGGTGGCACGTGCCTGTAATCCCAGCTACTTGGGAGGCTGAGGCAGGAGAATTGCTTGAACCTGGGAGGTGGAGGTTGCAGTGAGCTGAGATTGTGCCATTGCACTCCAGCCTGGGCAACAAGAATGAAACTCCATCTCAAAAAAAAAAAAAAAAAAAGAAAAGAAAAGAAAAGTGTAGAGGACTACGTGCTCACAAACAGGGTGTTCCCGATAAGTCCTGCTCTCACAAACGAAGCAGGGCGTTCCCCATAAGTCCTGCTCTCGCAAACGAAGCAGGGCGTTCCCGACAAGTCCTGCTCTTGCAAACGAAGCAGGGCGTTCCCAATAAGTCCTGCTCTTGCAAATGAAGCAGGGCATTGGGGGCCTGTTTATATGTAAACATCTTGAAAATCCAGAAAATCAGGGAAAGGTCAGAAAAACAACAATGTGTCTTGTGACTTGGCAACATTCCACAAACGACTGTGTAAAATAAAGCTGAGCGCGCCATTCGAGGCGGCCGCCATGTTTGTCTTGTCTTGTGTTGTCTTGTGTGTTCATTCCTTGTTTAGGAAACACGCGGACCCCAACAGAAAAGAAAAGAAAGAAAGAAAGACAACTTGTTGACACTCCCAATGCAACTGGCTCCAAGAAATGAATGGCATTGGTGTGTCCACACAGCACTCTGTGTGACACATTCATGTCAATCAAAGTTGCCTACCTCTTCTTATCCTGACACAAGACCAATTGGATCCCACAACATATGTACGTAAGGGACTAAGTAACAGCCATTTAGTAGACCACATTGTATGCCATGCAAGCAGAGAAAGACTTCCAGAGCCACTGGGCACGTTGACTCTCAGAAGCCTGGGGTGACTGGGCATTGCGGCAGGTCGCACTCTTCTCCCTTTATGCTTCTCTCCACCCAAGCAGTCGTGGATGCTCTCAGCCCTCAGAGATGTGCAGAACCAGTATCCTTGGAATCCCACAAGTATTTGCCTGTCAAGAAAACTAAAGGACAAGTAAGCAACCAGAGCTGGCCTTTTAAAATGCATAAGTCTAGATAGGGCAAGTGCAGAGAAGAGCGTGGAGCTGCCGCTGAAGGCCAAGGATTCAAGGTTAGAATCATCTTGACTCTTGACTATGTTGACTCGATTAAAGAAAATAACACAGTTCTGTGATGTGAAGAAACATCCACAGGGTATGGATTGGACTAGCCCTTGTTCCACAAGCCCAACTAAGAATTGCAGGAGGAGCACAATCTTATGTTTATTCATCACTGGCAGATGCTAATACATTTCTGGATTGACATTTGGCAGAAATATGAATAAACACAGAGAATTCACAATCAGATATCAGAGCTAGAAGCTGAATACTACTGATGGATTGATTATGTTTTTGAGCTATTTAGATAATTGGACATACTAAGTACAGAGCTTTCTGCAATGATAATGGACCTGTCCCGTTGTGGTCTATTTAACAAACACGTGGACTATTTTTTTAAAGCTTGTTTACATTCCTGTACGTCCTGGCTTTATTGATATTCTGTCCTTTGAATTACAATGTCACACTAGCAACGCTCTAGAGAAAGTTGAGGAGGGCATTATCATTGTTAACCCACATTTCCAAAGTGAATGAAAGCAAACCCCTTCCAGGGTGAATCTGGAGCTGATTTTTCATATTATGTTAGCCCCAAATACAAAAATACCCCCATTTGGCTGTTAGTCAAAGGTGGGGGTGGCTGGGAGAAGAATGTCTTTATATCTTCTTTCTAGACAAATGCATCTTTCTGCATAAATGTTTTACCGCAGATCCTTCTGCCTGACATGCTTGTCCCCAGATCTTTCTATGCCTCACTTCCTTTCATTCAGCGCTCTGCTCAAATGTCCCCTCGCAGACCCTTATCACTCTGTCTCAGGTAGGTCCCAAGACACAAGAGACAGCCTTATTTGAATGTTCTCCTAATTCTCACTATCTCAATTGTTATTTCTTGATCATTCATTTCCCGCCTTACTACGTGAACTCTGTGACAGCAGGGATCATGACTAGTGCCTGAGAAGTGGTTGGTGTAGAGTAATTATGTAAAGGCCAGGCGCGGTGGCTCACGCCTGTAACCCCAGCACTTTGGGAGGCCATGGTGGTACCTGCCTCTAGTCCCAGCTACTTGGGAGGCTGAGGCCAGAGAGTCTCTTGAATCCGGGACACAGGGGTTGCAGTGAGCCGAGATCACGCCACTGCACTCCAGCCTGGTGAAAGAGCAAGACTCTGTCTCGAAAAAAAGAAAAAAAAAAGTATAGAATATGCCTGTATAGTACATATCATGTATAAAACACACGCCAGACTCTTAGAACCAATCTCATGCTGCAGAAGATGCTGCTCCAAGTTGGGTCCAAGTTCAGCGGGTAATTTTCACCATATTTGTAATGTGGCACCTGGTGCTTTAAGCAGTGAGCTTGTGTTGGGCCACATTATTTGGACAGTTCATATATTTATAGAAATGAATGTCTGGATCTCAGCAGATTTTTATGGTCCCCATTAAAAAATTCTCTAGCTCTTCTAGCTTTCTAAGAAGATCTCCCTGCTGACCACTTGAGTACATTTTGCCTAAGAAAGGAGAATTAGCATTGGAACCAAGGCTCTTAAAGTACAATGTAACTTGCAAATGATGTTTATTTTCCATTTTAACAATCTCACAGATTCATGTGCATCAGTTTTTAAGTGAGTAAAATATTTTTCTTAAAATATAATTCAAGTAAAAACATGTTTTTTCTTTTCCCTGAAATGATACCAAGGAACCCCATGAATTATAGCAATACTTAGATAAGTGTTTCATGAAGAATAGATAAAATGCCAGATTAGGAATATATAAATAGTATTATTTACTTCAAAGTTATAAGGCTTGATATTTACAGTCTTTGTAGAAGTAAAGGATCCCATGTAATTATCAAATAGTCCTAGGTAACTGTCTCTCCTGGGGTATTGGCACAACAGAAGAATTCACATTCTGAATGACTTCTCTGTAATCTAAAAGCTGCTTTATGAGCCTAATAATGACTTACAGTTCAAATATTTGAGATCAAAAACAATAAGAATGGAGAGATTAGACAGTCTTTTTTTTTTTTTTTTTTTTGAGACGGAGTCTCGCTCTGTCGCCCAGGCTGGAGTGCAGTGGCCGGATCTCAGCTCACTGCAAGCTCCGCCTCCCGGGTTCACACCATTCTCCTGCCTCAGCCTCCCGAGTAGCTGGGACTACAGGCCCGCGCCACCTCGCCCGGCTAGTTTTTTTTTGTATTTTTTAGTAGAGAAGGGGTTTCACCGTGTTAGCCAGGATGGTCTCGATCTCCTGACCTCGTGATCCGCCCGTCTCGGCCTCCCGTCAGACAGTCTTGATTCTTTGGTTTATTTATAACTTTTTTTGGTCTTTGATCTCATGAAACTTTCAGGAGGCTCCTCCTCTGATGTGGCAGTGCCATTAGCAATTTCCTCTGCAGCAGGGATAGACGGATTGGCCTCCTTGTATCAATTTTATTTTAAATTTGTGGCCCTTGGGCATTTTCAGGATTCAGTTTGTTTTTCAATTTTACTTACAAAAATAAAAAAATTAGGAGAAGCCAAAACACTGTCAGTGTTGACTGAAGAAAGTTGACAAATTCTCTGAGCACTTATTTGTTTTGTTTTGTTGTTTGTAAATAATCAATTTATGAAAATTGTCTGGGATTTTGAACTCGTAGGGTGGCAAGCTCTTAACCTCCGTGCTCCTTAGAACTTAGATCTGGTGCCACAGCTTGGGTCAATCTTCGCTACGATGTTAAGAGGTGAGTTTCAGGATTTTGATTTCTGTTTTGTTCTCAGTAAAATTTTTAAAAAGTTGAAAATTCCCATTGATTGTTGAAAACAACTTGGAAGCTGACACTGTGGAAGATATAGGGCTTGGAGGTTGCCTTGCAAATGGGAAACATTAGCTTGGTTTTTCTTTAGTGCTGGCTCCGTAATTTGACTATGGGAAGGGATTAAGAGAAAATTGATTAAGGTCAGCGTGGTAGCTCACGTCTGTAATCCCAGTACTTTGGGAGGTCAAGGCGGGTGGATCACCTGAGGTCAGGAGTTGGAGACCAGCCTGGCCAAAATGGTGGAAACCCCATCTGTATAAAAATACAAAATTTAGCTGGGCATGATGGCAGGTGCCTGTAATTCCAGCTACTCAGGAGGCTGAGGCAGGAGAATCGCTTGAACCTGGGAGGCAGAGGTTGCAGTGAGCCAAGATGGCACCACTGCACCTCAACCTGGGTGAAGAGTGAGACTCTGTCGTAAAAAAAAAAAAAAAAAAGATTAGAAATTAAAGGAAGGGGTAGTGGGTAGCCACAAAAAGTGTGGGAGTTTACAAAATAATGCCTGCATAGAGAGTAGGCTGTTTTTTACTTAGATTATGTTTATTTGAAGTGGTTTGTTCTAAGTTTCTTTGGGGTATGAGTAGATGGACCCTGTGGGAAGAAGTTTGCCCTCAAACTTAGAGCATAGTCAGTGCAAAACGTTGAGTGCATCATGTGTAAAGTGGGAGTAATAAATATACGCATCTCTCAGTACTGATTGGAGGATGAACTGACGTAATATGTGTAAAATCCTTCATACAGTGCCCTCACTATTGCTGGTTATAATTATTATTGTGGAAGCCCCATCTGCAACCTGAAGTCTAATGCTTAGGATTACCACTGCCCCACTGCTCAGATTACCCTCCCTTTACAATAGAATTTATTTGTTTTTGTGTGTGTGTTTGAATAAGTTACCCCATATTAAAAGAAAATGGAATCACCTGAGGAAGTTATGGATTTGAGAATTATGTTACTTTCCTTGAAATATGTTTAACCCAGAGAAAGCAACAACAAAAATCAACAAAGGAAAAAGAAATCACAAGTCACACACTCAAGACTCTCAAATGGGGATATTTGACTTAAACTTTGAGGAATCATCCTGACTTATTTCATTTAATCAACATATTTTTATTTCTCTTTCCCCTAAACATCTGAACTTTACATTGGGTTTAAATATGAATCAATAGAAGATGAATGGAATATTAGTTTCATCTTTTTATCAGACTTTCTCGTTTAACAGTGTTTCCAAAGAATCATTTCTAAAATTACATTTTTAAGGCAATTTTCCCACTTGTATTATGTTTTTGAAGTTCATTGTTCTTGGGAGGTGAAAGATTCCAAATGCTATAAAGCAAAATGTCACACTGCAAGTTGTAGGCAAGGGTAATAAACTTGGCTTTTCCTTGTAGTGCATTTCAATTAGGCACTTTGGTACCTCGGGCATAAGGATTACTGTATTTCCTTTCCCCAGTACAACTGTTGAGTCATATAACTGTTGAACTATGAGCATGTGAGTATCAATTAATGATACACATACACAAATACAAAAGTATGGTCTTCAAGAAAGCAAATTATATAGATGAGTAATTTTTTAACTTGAATTCTGGCACTCTTATGAAAAATCCAAAATATTTAATTTTCGCCATGTAATTCATCTCATCTGCATTATGTGAATGAAATCTTTTTTATTCTGCTGTTCATATAGACAAGAAATAAGAAACTTATTGTAAAGTGCTTGTATTGGGAAAGTCATCATCTGCCACAGAAACATTGAAATAAATAAATGGTGGTTTATTAGTAATGTTTACTTACTTAGTGACAATTTTGCTTTCAGGCCAAATATATCTAATTGCCAAAGGGCAGAATAATCCATTAGTGTAAAATCAGGTCAGGAGCAAAGATTTAGGGGGCCTCCAAGACTTCCCAATGGAATGATCACTTAATGACACTCAGTGATACTCTGGACAAAGAAAGTGAATCCACTAACTGATAAAACCTAAATTGTGTAAAAACTAACTTGTAAAGTATAAAAGTCAATGAGCAAAGCAGCTTTAATAGAAAATGGAAAAAAAAAAAAAGTTCATCTTATGATTTACAGGAGGGATTAATAATAAAAAATCTCTTTCAAAAGATGAGGCATCTGATGTAATTTTGTATCTCAGGATTATAAGATAAAATACACAATGAAAATTCATTTAAAAATTTGCTTACATAAGACGGTTCACAATCATGTAATACTTTCCAATCCATATAATTGCAACATCAGAAATATAAAGCTTACAAGTCTCAAATATTAAAATTATAGAAGATTCAGGAGTCTACTGTATACTTGTCCAATAAATGGAAAACTCCTAAAGTTGCAGAAACTTTAGAAAAGGTACCTTATTGTGTACAAATAAAAATGGGAACTCATTTATCTGGCCCAGCCAAATGAACAAAATCACACTGTCTACATATACAAAGGAATCAAGGTTCTCTATGACTTGTTTTTGTTTTTATATGTAATGTTGGTATCCTTGACGGGTCCTCCAAACCACTGTGTACAGGTCAGAGAAGTTTACTCATTATAAATTTAATGAGTTAGATTTATATAGCATTTTCTCGGTTTTCACAGCACTAAAACTTCAGTATGATGTCATTTCATCTTTTTTCAATTTTTAATATTTGTGAGTATATAGTAGGTGTAAACATTTATAGGATACATGAGCTATTTTGATAAAGGTATACAATGTATAATAGTCATAGTCACATCAGGGTGAATGGGGTTCCATCATTTCAAGAATTTATCCTTTTTTGTGTGTGTTAGAAACAATGTAATTACACTATTGTAGTTATTTTCATATGAATAATAAACTCTTCCTGACTGTAGTCACCCTGTTGTGCTATCAAATACTAGATCTTGTTTATGCTATCTAACTATATTTTTATACCCATTAATAATCCCCACTTCCCTCCCACCCACTACCCTTCCCAGCCTTTGGTAAACATCATTCTATTTTCTATCTCCATGAATTGAATTGTTTTAATTTTGAGCTTCCACAAATAAGTGAGAATATATAAAGTTTGCCGTACCATACCTGGCTTATTTCACTTAACAAAATGACCTCCAGTTCCGTCCATGTTGTTGCAAATGGCAGGATCTTCATACTTTTTTATGGCAGTATAGTACTCTATTGTGAATATGTACCACACTTTCTTTATCCATTCATCTATTGATGGACCAAATCTTGTCTATCCTGAACAGTGCTGCAATACACATGGGAGTGCAGACATCTCTTTCATATGCTGGTTTCCTTTCTTTCAAGTATATACCCAGCAGTGGGATTGCTGGATCATATGGTGGTTCTGTTTTTAGTTTTTTGAGGCACCTCTAAACTGTTCTCCATAGTGGTTGTACTAATTTATATTCCCACCAAAAGTGTATGGGGATTCCCTTTTCTTCACATTCTTGCCTGCATTTTTTATTGCCTACCTTTTGGATAAAAGCCACTTTAACTGGGGTGAGATGCTACCTCATTATAGTTCTCATCTACATTTCTCTGATGATCAGTGATTTTAAGCAACTTTTCATATACCCGTTTGCCATGTGAACGCCTTCCTTTGAGAAATGTCTATTCGGATCTTTTGCCCATTTTTTAACCAGATTATTAGCCTTTTTTTCCTATAGTGTTGTATGAGTTTCTTATATTTCATTTCATCTTTAAAACAGCCTCATGAAAGAGCTGGTGTTAGCGTTAGTGGCAGCATTTAAATAACAGACAAATGGGCTGGGCGCGGTGGCTCACGCCTGTAATCCCAGCACTTCAGGAGGCCGAGGCGGGCGGATCACGAGGTCAGGAGATCAAGACCATCCTGCCTAACGTGGTGAAACCCCATCTCTACTAAAAACACAGAAAAATTAGCCAGACGTGGTGGCGGGTGCCTGTAGTCCTAGCTACTTGGGAGCTGACGCAGGAGAATGGCATGAATCTGGAAGGCGGGGCTTGCAGTGAGCCGAGATCCCACCACTGCACTCCAGCCTGGGCAACAGAGTGAGACTCCATCTCAAAAAAATAAAAACAAAAAATAGAAAAAAAACAGATAAATGAACTTCATAGATTACAGTGACTTGTCCAGGGCCATGAAATTAGCAAGAGTCAGAACTTTTTACATTCAGGTTTCATGTTACCACTGAATGCTAGAAACATACACGTACACACAAGTAATTAAATAAAATGTATGAAATTCTGATCTGAACTCCTCCTTGCTTTTTCTGAGGCTGCATTTGGAATGTTGTTGCATTGATATACATGGGCATTTTAAAATGCTTGATTTTTATACTAAATTAATTTCTTTTTTTGTAAAACTTTCAATGAATATTGTATGAACCTGAGGCAAAGATGCAGAATCAGTTTTAAGATTATTTTGCATAACATATTTGCACAATGTAAGTAATACTACCCAGAAGGGAAAAGAGCATTTGATAACATGGTGTGCTACCTTTCAAGATTTTAGCTTTGCCTGTTCTTGGTGTCATGTACAACCAGCAAGGCCATCTTTTAAAATTTAAATACCTCATACACATTAGCTGAGGGAATGATGAATTCTATTTTCAAAAAAGTACAGTGGGTTTCAAATGCCACTTCTGAACCATTCCTTAATTGCCTATCCAAGAAAAGATTCAACTGAAAAAAAAAAAAGGATAAATTTAAAATTGAATAGCTGGAGAATACTTAGATATGTAGGTGATACTGAATAGAAATGCCTTTTTGAAAATATAAATGTGCCTAATTGTATTAACCATGAGTTTTTATTTTAAAAAAGGAAAGAAAAGACATCACTTTTTGGCATCTAGAGAAAAAAATTTACCTTGGGGCAGATTCTCCTTTCTTATGCAAAATAGTGGGGCTAAAGGGAGTGTGTAAGCAGTAGGTTTTCCAAGAGCCAGGCCATTACTAATTGTTTCTTTCCTCTGCCTAAAGAATTTATGCTCATTACTTGGATGCCTCTATTGTCTTTACTAACCTAAGGAAGGACAGAATAAATGAGTAACTGTGTGGCTAGCCTATGTTCTGTTACTACTCACAGTCTTCCTTCACAAAATTTATTTAATGCACTTTCTATGACATAATTGTTAATTCATTTGTTTCCAGATGAAATTTGTTTCTGATCTCCAGTAAAGAAGGCATTCAAATATCTGTTAAATGAATGATGTGAATTGTAAACTAAGAATAAAATCCTAAGCCTTCCACTGAGTGAATGCACCAGCCCCCGATCCTCACCCCCCTGCCACCTGCCTCACCCGGTTGACCAAATGGATTCCAGAGAAACCCTAAAAACTGAGTTCCTGGCCATGACAGGAAGGGAGGCCAGATCTGCCTCCTTATACTCTCTCCCTTTTAGAGTTTAGACACAACGCTGGCCAGCATTCATGTTAAATAGAGATCCCAAGACTGATGAAGCAGACTCTGTGACAGTAAGATACCAAATTATAAACAAGACCCAAGGCCATGCCAGGCAAGGGTTAAGCCATGCCTGCAGGACATTGGTCTGGCTAAAAAGGTCTTTCTAACCCAGTATGTTGTGGCTGACTCTGACATCACATGCCTATCTTAATTTAAACATTCCTTTCTGCTGACTCCAAGTTTTAGACCCAGCCTTACTCCTTCAACCAATTGCAAATTAAAGAGTCTCTGAATCCACCCATAACCTGTAAGCCCTCTGCTTCAAGATATCCTGCTTTTGGGGGCTGAACCAATGTATGGCTTCCAAGTATTGATTTATGTCTTGCCTGTAACACCTGCCTCCCTAACCTATATGTAAAATCAGACTGTAATCTGACTGGCTCAGGACCAGTTATTCAGGGCTTCTTGGGTTTGTGTTTTCCCCAGGTCACCGTCACTCAAATTGGCTCAGAATAAATATTGTAAATGTCTTTAAAATTTTTACAGAGTATGGATTTTCCATTAACAGAATAGAATGATCATAATGACTGCTTACAAAATATCTGCTTTCTATTGTTTTATTATTATTATCATTATTATTCAGGCAGAGTCTCACTGTCATCCAGGCTACAGTGCAGTGACGTGATCTCGGTTCATTGCAACCTCCGCCTTCTGGGTTCAAGTGATCCTCCCAATGTTGGAACCGAACTGTCGATTCCCTCCTGGGCAGGGGTCGCCGCGAAGGACCACCGACACAAGATTCACAGCAGAGAGTTATTTATTACTAGCGCGCTAGGGTCCCAAGCTCTAAGTTGGCCCTGGGACCCCGACTGCTTGTTACAGGCTGTTTATATAGTCAAACACAAGTTCAAACACAGCTTATGGCGCGAAATTCAAACAAAGCTTAAGGCGCAAAATGATTGGGTCTAGCTATGGCCTGAGCAAGGTGTCTTATGCTAATTGGTTAGAGCAGGACCTTATGAGGTTTTTTCCTGGAGTTGTTGATTCCGGGAACTTCGAGGCAGGGTGGGACCCCCAGAATTGGCAGGGTGGGACCCCATGAGGTTGTTTCCCAGAATTGGCAGGGTGGGACCCTATCAGGGTGGGTCCTTATCGAGGCAGGGTGGGACCCTATCCAGAGCCACCTGGTGTTAATTTTTTCTATATGACGCCTAGTTTCTAAGTTTTATGAGGCCTAGTTTCACCATGTCAGCCTCCTGAGTAGCTGGGACTACAGGCACCCACCACCATGCCTAATTTTTTTTTAATTTTTTGTAGAGATGGGGTCTTGCCATGTTGCCCAGTTTGGTCTGGAACCCCTGAGCTCAAGACAGCCATCTGCCCTCCTTGGCCTCCCAAAGTGTTGGGATTACAGGCGTGAGCCACCACATTTGGCCTGTTTATCTTTTTATTGAAAGTTCTGTTTAATTTTTAATTCTCTTCTCTCAATCATTATCACCACCATTGACAGTCTTTTTTCTGTCTTATTCATCTCTTTATATTTGGCTGTGGTCATTACTTCTAAATATGCGAAGAATGGCCATTTTTCACATTCCACAGATAGACTCTAAATGTTCCTTATGGGCCCTTAAAGAGAGTGTTTTAAAATTCCCAAGTTATCCTCCTCAAGAGTGGGATTAATTTCATTTTATCCTGAATTGTGTAAATACTAGCCTTGAAACCAGCATGTGCTCCCTCAGTACAGATCTGGTCTTAAAATATTTCCAGGCATCAGCAACACAGCCTAGAATATTGTTTAAAATCATCCACGCCCCCTACAACATAGTCTAAAGGGATCTTAGCTTCTAATTCCCATTTAGTACATTCCACACCATTGAGTGCAACCTAAGCCTGTAGTAAACTGTGCACCAAGAAGACCTAAGGAAGCGATTATTTCATTTTATGCACTTTTTCAATTATTATCCTCCACGCACAGTCAGGGGTACAGTTCTCTGAACTAAAAATGGCAATGTCTTTATTTCTCATGATTTAGAAAGCTGGTCAACCATAATGTTGAATTGCATTGACTCTCTAATTCAGGAGGAAAGTCTTTCTTTACCAGCCTGGTGGTGTGGCCTCACAGTCAGTGAGATTGTCAAAGATGAGCATTTATCTTTTGATTGGAAGAAAAAAAGCAAACAGCCTGGTTTCCACCTTCGCTTAAATTCCACCCAGCACATACTCTAGAGAGAGCGATTTTGTAGGTGCTGCTAGCTGGAAAGGTATTTGGAAAAATATCCATGCCTGGAAGTTTGGAAGTTTGGTTAAGTGCATGAAAATCATTATTCATATTAATAATAGCCCCAGGAATTGGGCTCCTACTGTGTGCCATCAACACTCTATATGCAATAACTCTTTTAATGTAATCTTTTAAAACAAGACTAAGAGGGGACATGATAAAGACCGGAGAAGTTTCTGGAGTCCACACAGACAGAAAATACTAAAAGACACGAGATGAGAACCTATATCTAAATTTTTCCAAAGTTTGCACCTCTTGCTACTTTATACCCATGCTTCATCCGCAACAGCAGCTATTTCTACAGATACAAAATGAAATAAAATAAAATAAATTCCTACACAACTGATTTGATAGCATGGATGAATACCACTGCTACCTAATTTCTATGTATTAAAATACATTAAACTATATTTGACTTTGTGAATCCCTAGGATTAGGGGAAAAACTCTTTTCAGGAGGACTGCAAGGAACTATGGATGTGGAGTATCTGCAATGGGATTTGGGTAGATGGCACAGTACTGAAGGTTCATAATAACTACAATCTCCAGCATTTCATGGGTACTTACTATGCATCCAACACCACCATAGATGCTTTGTGCCTCTTGCAATTAATTTTTTGTACAAACTTATAAGATGCCAATTCATTCATTTGCTGGATAAACATTCCTTCGTTGAACAAATAATGAGTACCTACTATGTCCCAAGAACTCTTCTAAGTGTCAGGAAAACAAGAGGAAAAAGCAGAAAGAGGCCTGGCTTACCTTTCAAGTGAGGGAGATGGAACATAAACATGTAGAAAAATAGTCAATCGGATGATTTAGGATAGCTGAATGGTCTCCGAGAGAAATTAAACCCGGTGATGTGCCAGGCAGTAACTAAGAGGAAGCTAATTAGATGAATGAATGGTCTGTCTGAAAAAGGCTTCTTTTGGTGACATCTGAGCGGAAGTCAGAAAGTTATAAGAAGCCAGCTGCAAGAAGAGAGTAGAGGGTTTCAGGCACCAAACTGTTACCAGAAAGGGGTCCCAATTCAGACTCCAAGAGAAGTTTCTTGGATCTAACACAAGAAAGAGTTTTGGGCAAGTCCGTAAACTGAAAGCAAGTTTATTAAGAAAGTAAAGGAATAAAAGAATGGCTACTCCATAGGTAGAGCAGTGGCATGGGCCACTCAGCTGCTTATACTTATTGTTATTTCTTGATTATATGCTAAACAGAGGGTGGTTATTGACGAGTTTTCAAGGAAAGGGGTAGACAATAGGGGGAGCTGAGGGCTCCTTTCTCCCGTTTTTAGAATGCACTGGGTAACTTCCTGACATTACCATGGCATATGTAAACTGTCATGGCACTGGTGGGAGTGTCTTTTAGAATGCTAATTCATTATAATTAGCATATAATGAGCCATGAGGACAACCAGAGGTCACTCTTGTCACCACCTTGGTTTTGGTGGGTTTTGGCTGGTTTCTTTACTACAATCTGTTTTATCAGCAAGGTCTTTATAACCTTTATCTTTTGCTGACCTCTTATGTCATCCTGTGACTTAGAATGCCTAACCTTCTGAGAATCAAGCCCAGTAGGTCTCAGCCTTGTTTTACCCAGCCCCTATTCAAGATGGAGTGGCTCTGGTTCAAATGCCTCTGACAATACCTTATGAGGAGAATGAGTTTAGCATGCTAGAAAACGGGAAGAAAGTCAGTGCAGTTGGGGCCAGGTCTCGGAGGGTAAAAGAGGCACCAGGGCCAGATAGTTCTATAGCCTTATAGACCCGGACAGGGATTTAGAGTTTATTCTGAGTAAATGCAAACTCATCAGAGAGTCCTATGCAGGTGAGTGACATGATCTCATTTAGCATTCCCAAAGATCATTCTGACTTCGCAACAATGCCCAGTGGGGAAAGTGAGGGACACAGGGGGTCGGCAAAAATGACAGCTGGGAAGTGGGGCACAAAAGCATGGATTCCTATGAGGAGCTGACTTGTTTTCGGGCAGGACCGTGAAAGTAAGTGCTGTTATTATTCCCACTTTATAGAGGAGGGCATTGAGACTTGGAGTGATTTAGTGTTTGCTCGAAACCCCACAGCCATGGGGATGGGGGCGCTGAGATCAGAACCTCATCACTCTGACTCCAGAACCCCAGCTCTTACCTACTGTACTGTCTCCCTGTGGAGCATGGAGAGAGCCATTCCTGTTTCTTGGAGTTCCTGTTTGCTAAGAACCCTATCAAACCACACAGAGGAGGATGTGACCATATCATTAGTTTTAGCATCTACCAGCTGATAGATGTTAACAATAATTAGAACCTTATTCCCATTTACTGGCAAATGAACCAACCTCAAATATATTCAATTGCACAGAAATTGTTTTTCTGATGCAGTCCCTTTTCAAAGAAGCTTCTTTTTATTAGAGACAAAGGGTAGCATGATCTTTCAGGTCAGCACGCATATTTGTTCTTCAGAAACATCAACTATTTTGATGACTAGGAAGTGGGGTACTGCATATGTACCATGAGCGCAACTACAGAGAAAGTTGAGTAAAGCTGACTCTGAAAAGTCTTAAGTGCCTAGAGAAAAAAAGGAATTGACTCTGACAAAAAAGTGCCTTGCACTACATGATGCAACTCTCATTATTCACACTGAAGGAGGCTTCTAACCTCCAAATTCATATTCTTCATTTCCTGTGCAGTGGTCCTTCAATTTCCCAGCCTCCAGGTCTTTTGGGTCAGATCCCCTTAAACCCTGGCATCCAACGCTGGCTGCGAAAGCCATTGACCTCTATAACTCTCTTAACCAATCACTCTACCTACCATTCTTCTAAGTGAATGATTCCTTTTTGCAAATACAGTGCTTTCTCTAAGCCTCCAAGAAACAGTTAATGCTGGTGATTAATTCCCCTTTCCTACATACTCACTTCAAAGACACGCGCCCTTAGTGGGCTCTGTAGTTTATTATCTCTTCTTTTGAAGCTAGCAAAGTTTAGTTTGCTTTAAGATAATAGTTCTCTCTCTTGAATATTAATGAAGAAAATCAAGTTTGAAACACATTAGGGTAAGTGACATAAAAAGCAATCAGGAATGTATAATATCCCTGATTCTCTTCCAACACGTTGTTTGAACAGGAAGGTATTTATTGAATGTCTACTGTGTGCTAATCTCTGTAACTTATATGAAACGCATAGTAATTAATACTCTGATTAGAAAAAAATCTCATTTAGACTTAAGAATTAGAATATGCATTTTAATTGATAATTAAATACATTTTACAGTAAGTACCAATGGAAGGGTGTAAACAATTGCTTCATCAGGGAGAACTCTGAATGGAGTTGAGACCAAATTGAGACTGTCAAGGAGGACCCGGAATAGGCAGGCACTACTAACTGCTCCCTTGATTCAATAGCTCCCTTTTCTATTTAGAAAGGGAAATCCAGATAGAGACAGTATTTCCCTTAAAGTAAGGCCATGTAACTATGTTTTGTTCACTGAGAAGTAATGTATGCAACTTTCTGATGGAGTTTTAAAAGGAAGCTGTGGCCAGGCATGGTGGCTCCCAGCACTTTGGGAGGCCGAGGTGGGTAGATCATTTGAGGTCCAGAGTTCATGACCAGCCTGTCCAACATGGTGAAACCCCGTCTCTACTAAAAATACAAAAATTAGCCGGGTGTGGTGGCAGGCCTCTGTAATCCCAGCTACTCGGGAGGCTGAGGCAGGAGAATCACTTGAACCTGGGAGGCGAAGGTTGCAGTGAGCCGAGATTGCGCCACTGCACTCCAATCTGAGCGACAGAGTGAGACTCTTATCTCAAACAAATAAAAGTAAAAGGAAGTTGTTTGCCCTCCACCTCCTCTTTTTCTCCATCCAAAAGGCTGGAATGTGGACATGTTGCTAATAAGCTGGTTTGACCATGAGAAATGACAGCATTCTAGGAGAAAATGGTACAGGCAGATGGGAGTCACTCAGATCCCTGGGAGAAGGCTCTCGCAGAACTGCAACTTTTTAACCACCCACCTATCTCCAGATTGCTACAGGAGAGATAAAACTTCTATAATAGAGCCATTACCTTTGTGTGCCTCTGGTTTACGTTGACTTAGGCAGAACCATAACTAATAAAAGGACGCTGGGATGAGGGGTTCAGCTAATGCTCATTGGTTTGTATTTAGATAAGTGAAATGGAAGCAGTAAGCAGAGTGAATTGATGTCAAGAGTTAGGAACACTAAAGCTGAGATAACAAACCCCATGACCTAAAAACCTATTAAATAAAGCAAATTAATTGGCTAGAGGACCTACAGACTTCTATCCTGAAGGAAGAGAAATAGAGAGTAGAGAGGAGCAGAAAGAGGAGGAGGTAGTGATGGAAAATTATTTAGTAAACCACTGTGTGCAACTGACTTTGTTTGCAGATTATGGACCAAACAGTAAAATAAAATCATTCTTCCCTGGCAGTTGTCCAAAGTAACTGCTACCACCTGTTTTCTATGTGGCATGTTCAAGTTTCGGTAGAAAAGATTTCTTGCAAGCAGAACACCTCATTCTTGCTTGACTTGGGCGGTGAAATAATGGTTAAGAGCTCAGGAGCAATGATGGGGAGATGAGCTCGCCAAGAGATTTAGATAACAGAAAAAAGACGTAGGCCTCTATAAAACATGAGAAGCTCTGAAACAGCATCTTGGTTTAGGAACTAGTAGTATCAGAGCAATTTCTCGGAGTGGTTTATTAATCTAACAAATCTGTATTCAAGTTTTACTGCATGGCAAGCATGTTGAGATTAATCTGATTGTGGTAATACAGGATATATAGCAACTTTTGCTATAAAATCATCACTTCAGAAGCGAGTGAAATGGACACCCATGAACGGCGGGGTGCTGGTAATTGAAAAGCTAAAGTTAAAAGAAAAGGTATAAGAAATAGTCATGTTTATTTTAATCTAAAATGTTGTTTTCAGTAACTAACAATTGAACACAACTGATGCTCCAAGAAGATGTGTTATATTTTTACAGTGTCTGTTCCCCACCTAGCACGTTTTCCTGTGCCCTGAGTCCCATGAGGCACCTTTGATGTTAGGGGCGAGTGTGAAGTATCAAAGGGCAAAGTGAAAACTGGAAATATGATGACTTTGTGGCTCTCTGTCTTATTTTCACATTATTTTTTTCTAGGAGCCTTTGTTGTGGTCTTTGCAACTGTCAGGTTATTAAAATATCTTAAATAGAAAAAGTGAGATGACTGTCCCTGCTGTTTTCCTAGTTAGGCTAGTTATCCTAATAGATCTTTTGGGAAAGAGATATTTAGATGGTGTAGTGGGTTGAGGTAACCCTAACTCAGAACCTCAGAATGCAGCCTTCTTTGGAAATATTATCTTTGCAGATGGAATGAATTAAGATAAGGTGATTTCATCTACTGAGTTAAGATGGATCCTAAATCCAATGATTGGTGGTGTCCTTATAAGAAAAGGAGAGAAAAGGAACAGACACAGTGGAGAGAGTGACCCGGGGAGGAAGGAGAAGTGAAAATGGAGGCGGTGACAAGAGTGAGATATGGATAAGCCCAAGAGTGCCAAGGCTTGTTGGGAGCCACCAAAAGCGAGGAGAAGGCAAGCAAGGGCTAGTCCTTGGAGCCTTAGAGGGAACAGGGCTCTGCCCACATCTTCATTTCAGATTTCTTTTTTTTTTTTTTTGAGACGGAGTCTTACTCTGTCGCCCAGGCTGGAGTACAGTGGCCGGATCTCAGCTCACTGCAAGCTCCGCCTCCCGGGTTCACGCCATTCTCCTGCCTCAGCCTACCGAGTAGCTGGGACTACAGGCGCCCACCACCTCGCCCGGCTAGTTTTTTTATTTTTTAGTAGAGACGGGGTTTCACTGTGTTAGTCAGGATGGTCTCGATCTCCTGACCTCGTGATCCGCCCGTCTCGGCCTCCCAAAGTGCTGGGATTACAGGCTTGAGCCACCGCGCCCGGCCTTCATTTCAGATTTCTAGCCTCCAGAACTGTGAGGCAATACATTTCTGTAGTTTCCTGCCACTCAGCTTGTGACAATTTCTTATAGCAGTCCAGGGAAACTCATACAGATGTGCAGAATAAAGGATTGGCCTGGAGACTCCCAGGAAAGATCCCAGGCCTTAGCCAAAGGGGCGTCAGGTGTGAGGCTGTGAAGGCGTGGACTTTGTAACAAACACAGAAATAAAGAGGTTAGTTATAGACAATATCACATACACTGTCAATTAATCAGAATAAATAAATGCTAACAATAGAACTGGGGAGTAGGAAGAAGCAAAAATATTATAGCTAGGGACTGTAAGGAAGAATTCTGCATTGAGGATTTAAAAAATCACTCCAGGCCAGGCACAGTGGCTCATGCCTGTAATCCCAGCACTTTGGGAGGCTGAGGCAGGTGAATCACCTCAGGTCAGGAGTTCAAGACCAGCCTGGCCAACGTGGTGAAACCCTGTCTGTACTAAAAATACAAAAAATTAGCCGGGTGTGGTGGCAGGCGCCTGTAATCCCAGGTACTAAGGAGGCGGAGGCAGGTGGAAGTTGCAGTGAGCTGAGATCGTGCCATTGCACTCCAGCCTGGGCAACAAGAGCTGTCTCTAAATAAATAAATAATAAATAAATAAAGATTTGCAGGCTCCTTCCCTAGGAGAGAATTCAGAGGGAGCACACTGCAGAACGAGGGAGATGGCTTCATCCTGAACTTTGAGGTTCATGTGGGACTCTCAGAACTATACTCTTGGTGAGTTACTTCAACTTTGTTTTAAACAGATCTTAGAGTCTGTGATCTTTCAGAGGGCTCAGGCAGACACCATTTTTTAAGGCATCAATTATATTAAAAACAATAAAGAAATGGCAAAATTATATTTTTAAAGTCGTGGTTGCTTTTCAGTATTTTATTTAACAGATTATATGTATTTGTCCATGTGCACCTGAAGATAACTTCTAAATATGAGGTTTTAAAGAATGTTAGCTCCAGGTTACATAATCCTGCTGTGGGTGTCTCACTCCACCTACCCTCACCCCACCTGGACCCTGTTAAAGACCTTTCTTCCTAAGAAAAGTTAAGTCAGAATCTCTCTTTGTGCTCCCTTCTATCCTTATTTCAACCATGATCCCAAATGAGATTGGATTAGAAAGAAGAGGACATTTGGCTACTATTTATATGTATAGAACTGCCTCCTTGTTTTTCTGGGTCACTTCACAGAACTGGAACTTTAGTTGCAGTTACAGATCAAGCCATGGTGACCTTAAATACGCATTTTTTTTTAAAATAGCTCCACTCGACCACACACACACAAAAATTGTTTTGGTGCCAAAAAGTGACAGCAATATTTTCCCAGGATGAAATGTGTTTTCAGCCAACAGCCAAATGGAAACCTGCATTAGCAGATAAAGTACTAATCATCTCAACTCTAGGACAGCTGTTTTTGTCAAAGACAAATTCCTGAATAAACAGAGTTCAGTGGTGTACTCACAAATAGTCTATTCACATGAGAAAACCAATCACAAGAGATCTTTCAGGAAAATTGGCAGAGTCTGGCTAAGCAAGCTCCAGGCCTCTGCCTACCTGCAAAGTGAATCATTCGTTATCCCCCCGAGAAGGTACAATCTTCAGCTCAGGGCAAGGGTCAATATCAATGCTGCGTGATGGAGGCCTACGTTTATGGCTATACGCACTTTCTACCTGGTCTATGAATAAAAAGGCAGAGCTACCTCAGCATTATCATTCCCCTGACCTTCATGAGTGCAGCTGTCCCAGCAGGGGAAAGAAACAGCGGGGGAAGAAAAGGGAAAATTAAAATGTTAAAAACTATATTATGGCTCGTTTGTGACCTTTAAGAAAAAATTAGACTTGAGAATGTTAGGTTGGAGTGGATACACCAAAGTCTGACAGCTGTAAAGGTATAGATTTCTTTTCCTGAGTAGCTTTCTACCAAAATCTTAAGCAATAAGCAGACCCTGTGCATTTCTTGCTGGCTGACAGCAAAGACAATTGAGAATTTTGATCACTGCTTAACTATCGGAAGAAATTTGCCTAGAAGTTCTGAGCATTCCTCTCTTCTGTGAGCTATTTGCAGGATTTGTCAAAGAGTCAGTTCCTATTAATAAGACGATGCAAAATGCCACAGATTGAAAGCTACTCAACAATATTCTTTTTTCTTAAACTTCCATGTTGGTTGGTTTGTTAAGTGAATACACCAAGACAAGCAAACATTTGAAGCCACTACTGTTATCATGAGACTATTTAAAAGAAATCTGCGTTAGAAATGATGATAAGTGTCAGTATATTCCAACTACCTAGAGCATTCAAATTTAAAAACCAAAATATGATTGTTGTTAGGGCAGTGTGCCGAACCCTGAAGACATACTGCTGCTACGTGCAGGGTGAAAGGATTTCATCGTCCCTAAGAAAGAAGCCCATAGGTTCTCTAGGTATCTTCATCCTTGACAATAAACAAACCCGCAAACAAACAAATCCACCCAGGATTTTATGACAATTAAGCAATTCTTCCGCTCTAAACAAAATGATCTTTCTACTTGGTGAAGGGGAAAAGATACGGGGTGTTTTTTTTTTCTTTTTTTTCACTTTCTTTAACATCGTTGGGTAATCAACATTAGCTCATGCGGCTTACTTTAATTCTCAAACATTTTATAATCTCTCTTTACTCACTAAAGGGTGTTTTATTAGGTTACTGATATTTTTAGAGTCATTTAATTTCCACCGTTTTTGCAGATTGGATCATCACAAACAAATCTATTTAACCTCTAGGTTTAAACTTGAGGTAAAGGTAATTTTACAGTAATATTTTTAGATGATGTACTGACCGCACCGAAGAAACATCATTAAAGGTCAGTCAAAATTAATATGGAGATTACCAAGTGTCAGAAGTTATTTTGCAGCAGTTGCAGAATATGTTTGCAATCTGATTTTGTGGAATATCTATTACAAATGAGAAAAAACCTCAGTGGTTTTTGCAGAATCCCATTTTCTTAATAGGAAATTGATGAATGACAGCATCTGGCACGAAGAAAAAAGCATATGGTCTAACTAACTGTTTCTACAGAGGTTAAAAACAGCTTTGGAATTTCTCTGGTTGCTGTTTTGATTGACAGACCATCAAATAAATCATTCACTTTTCTTCTCCCTCCAATGGTCCCATGTACTGACAAAGACACGAGGGGGAAATCAGCGGTGTGGTGCATGAGAAATTAGACATGCAATGCCCATTAACATAAATAGATTTTTTGCACCTAATTCTCTACACACCATGCAAAAATCTACCCACAGGACATGGAGTATGCATGTTTTCTTGTTCTATTTATAATTTTTAATTATTAATTTAATATATAATTGGTTTCTTTAGAGAATGGAAAGCCTAGTAGGTTATCTAAAACACTGCATCAGAGTCTTGGGGCTTGATGCTGCAAAAAGATGGGCTGATACTGAATGATGTTATGGTATGTAATACAAACAATGAAAATTAGGCTGAGAGGTCTTGAATGGAGTTAGGCTAATTAAACAATTCTCAGCGTTTAAATTCTTGCTATCTTCTCCAGGGTATCCTGCCAATCATCTCATCTTGGGGGATTGCTCTGGTTTGCCCTCACCTCCAGGCTCAATTAATAAATGTAACCCTCAGATAACTTACCAAACATTTTTACTATACAAACAAAAAATATTTTGGTGTTTTCAACTCACTTAATTTCTCTCTCCCGCTCTTCTTTTTTTCAAAGTCAGATATAATACTCATAAGAGAGCAGTGCTAAAGGGAGGAAGCTTACCTCATCTATTCATCACATGTCCTAGAATCTCTCCTTCCTCATTCATCCAGTTTCAGCCCAGGCTTTGTCTGTCTACTTACAGTGACCAGAAACTTACCATCTCATGAAACAGCTTATTCTGTCATTGAACCAGTTCTTATGGCAGCTGACCTTCAAGATGGCCTCAGTGTTCCTCTGTTCCTGGTGTTCGTGCTCTCCTATAGTAGTCTCCATCCCCTGACATTGATAGGGCTTACCTGTGTACCAAGAGGATACTGTAGAAGCAATGGTGTATGACTTCCAAGACTGAGTCGCAAAAGATAATCCAGGTTGTGACCTGTTTATCTCTTGGATCATTAGTTCTTGGGGAAGCCAGCTTCCATTGTGTGAAGAAACTCAGATAACCCTGGGAGAGGTCCTAATGTGGAGAGCCACATGTAGAGAGACAACGAGGCTTCCTTCCAGCAACCAGCAGCCACTGGCCAGCCATGTGAGCTAACCTCTTAGTAGATCACCCAGTCTCAGCCCTCAGGTGACAACAGCTTTGGCCAACAACTTAACTGCAACTTTGTGAGAGACCTCAAGCCACAACCACTCACTGACCCACAGAAACTTTGAGATAATAAATGTTTATCGTTGTTTTAAGTTACTAAGCTTGGAATAATTTTTATGTAGCATATTTTATAGAGAATATGTGAGTGACTAATTAGATTGCATTAAAGTCTTTATCCCTGGCACTCCCATTGAAGTCTCAGGAAATCAATGAATTTCCCTTTTCGTATAATAGTGAATTCCAGATGCTAGTAAGTCTTTCTGATGCTTGTCTTCTCCAAGTAGAACATTCTCAGTCCCTTCAGTCCTTTGTCCCCTGCTCTGCTTCTCACTCCACATCTTCTTTCTTTCTTTTTTTTTTTTTTTTTTTTTTTTTTGAGACGGAGTCTCGCTCTGCCGCCCAGGCTGGAGTGCAGTGGCCCGATCTCAGCTCACTGCAAGCTCCGCCTCCCGGGTTTATGCCATTCTCCTGCCTCAGCCTCCTGTGTAGCTGGGACTACAGGCACCCGCCACCTCGCCCGGCTAGTTTTTTGTATTTTTTTAGTAGAGACAGGGTTTCACCGTGTTAGCCAGGATGGTCTCGATCTCCTGACCTCGTGATCTGCCCGTCTCGGCCTCCCAAAGTGCTGGGATTACAGGCTTGAGCCACCACGCCCGGCCCACATCTTCTTTCTAAGTCAAGCCTTCAGACATCATTACACTGATGTCTTCCACACTGTACACCTGTATTTCTTGCTCAGTTCTCCCTGATGACCTACAAGTGTCTCAGACTCACAGTATCAGAATTAAGCACCTCACCTGTCATTTTCATCCAATTCTGCTTTCCAAATGTTTGGTGTATATTGCCTAAGTGCACTACCAGCCACTCAAATTTCCAAATCATAAATACAACATATCTTGTGCTCCTCTTTGTAACACAGAATTCTGAGCACATTACTCTCTTGCTTAAGATTCCTTTGGAACTCTGCATTGCCTTCAGGATAGAATGAATCCAAACTTCTAAGCATGGCAATCAAAGACTTCATAATCTGGCCAGTGCCTACTTTTTCTAGCCTCTTCTATCACTTTTCATAATTCACTCCAGTCACACCAAACTAGCTTTGCACATGCTACTCTTTATGCTTTGAAGGCTTTTTTCTCGCACTGACTCTCCACCTAAAAGAGAAGGCATATTGACTTTGCAAGATGTGCCTTCTAACAAAAGCCTTCCTTATTTCCCTCTTTGCTGCATTATTTCCTCTAACTCTTCAGAGTTCTTATCGTGTTTGATCTTTTGTTTATACATGCATGATCTACTAATCTGATTTTCTAGAGTGGGTATGTCTTATGCATATTTAAGTTTTTAAAATCATGCAGCTACTCAGAAATATTTATTGAGCACTTCTTTACACTGCCTGCCAGTGACTATTGGTAGGTGCTAAGGATACAGCAGTTAACAAGACAGACACAATTCCTGTCCTTAAGAAGCTTCTATCCTGGTGACAGACACAGGCAGCCAGTCAAGTATGCTTGTAAGTACATAGTGTATCAGATGGCAATAAGCATCTGCCAAGAAAATAGAGTGAGATAATAAATTTAGGGAATACAAACATTGGTGTAGGTGGGGTATTGTAATTTCATATGTGGTGATCAGGGAAGGCCTCTCTGAGAAGGTGACTTGTGAACAGGAAAACGAAGGAAAAAAGAAGAGCAAGTTCTGGATATCTGGGACAAGAGAATCGCAGCAGAGGAAAGACGTGTGAGGGCCCTGAGGCTGGAGAATACCTGGCATACTCTAGGAATTGCCAGGATTCCAGTGTGGCTGCAACAGAGGGAACCAGCAAAAGGAAAGATCACGGGGTCAGAAAGGCCTTATGGAAGTGATGCTGTAATGTCTGGTAGCCATGATGAAGACTGTGATGTTGAAGCTGTATAAGGCAGAAGTCAAAGGAAGGTTTTTGGACACAGAGTAGATTGCAGGAACGAGGATGGAGTCTTATTACCTTTGATAACTTTCCTGAGTCACTGATTCATCATAAGTGCTCATAAATACTAGTTGAATAATCTATTATCAAGGCCATTTGGCCAATCTAGCTACCATTATTAGAGTATATTTTAGTTAATCTATGTCCTTTTGTAATAGCCATATTTAGAAATAGACCAAGGTACCCAAGTTTAATCTGACAGGGTGACGAGAAATACATATTCCATGATGTTTCAAATCAGTGAATTCCAGAGATTTTACTTTTTCTTTTGTCAGACAAAGACACTATTGACCATTACAGTTAATAAACACTCCTTTCTTACAGTCTCACACTTGGGCAATTGGAGCAGGGGAGAGAAATCCAAGTAAAGGAGCTTACATTTACCTTTGCCGAATTTATATTATTTAAAAATATAATAAAATATTGAAGATATACCATGTTCTAATTCAGTTAAACAAATACCTAGTGAGCATCTAACACAAGCCAGTGCTTTCCTATGGAATGCCAAGTAAGGTTAGCATGGTATACCAGATCCCTCACCAAGATGACTTCATAGGCTTGCTTGAGTTTTGTTTCCTCTATTTCTGAATTTTTAAACATTCTTTGAGTTGTTGTAAAACAAATAGTTGAATGATTGTTTTCTAATTTACATGATTAGTGTCACATTCTTTAAAGCATTCTATTTTGCCTTCAAGGCAGGTAACATTTTGATTTCCACAACACAAGGATGCTGAATTGAGGTCATAGACACTATTCATGCTAAACCCGTATTTCTTCCCTTTACCACATTCCTGCACAAGCAGTCAGGTTGTGCTATTGCTCCCAAAAGTCAATATTTGTATCTCTTACAGAAAGTGTCTGAGAATTTATAGTCTACCCCCACTTCCCAGTTGCACTGTGTGGTTAATAAAGGACTGATTGGTCTGGAGGTGCAGAATTATGCCCTTGCCTCTAGTAAGGACAGCTCTGAGTAGGATCTACATAGTTTGCAGAGATCCTGCATGAGATTCAGCAAATGTTCTCCAAGGTACTTTGCTTGATATCTTACTTTTGCTTGACTTCCTTCCCTTTGCAGCCTTATTTTTCTACTTTCCAACTAGGTTTTCCGGAAATATGTCCCAAGCTGATGTATGTGTAATAGAGACACATGCCTTTCCTCTGCCCTCCCCCTATGTTCTTTTGATCAACTTACTGTACAGATTTATCATATTAACATTCTTTTCGGTAAACCATATTTTAATCCACCTGGCACGCAATTCTTATTCTTCTATCTGGTCTTCAAGAATTCCAAAGGAATTCACTCTATCTACCCTTCCAGTTACTCTAAGAAAGAAATTCATTTGAGTCTAACATTAGAAGCTTTTCATTAAACAATGCTGAGCTTAAGTATATTCTCACTACTTTCCCTAAGTGTTCAAAGCATCTTCCTAGAATTTTGGAACTTAAGCCCAGCAATATGTAGCTTTTCACCTGTAAAAGCCAGAATTACATTTTTCATCTACCTTGTCCTTTAGACATTGTTCCTTTCTCTATAATCCCTATTCTCTTAAAATGTGACGAATGACAGAATATCATATAGAGCCTCAACAGATCTGGGCCCTGGCTCCAGCTCTGACGTACCCAAAGTATATTAAGTTAGACAACAAACATAACTTCTCTGAGTTCCAATTATTATTATTATTATTATTTTTGAGATGGAGTCTTTCTCTGTCACCCAGGCTGGAGTGCAGTTCTGTGCACTCCAGTATAGTTGTTAGAATGTTTGTATATCACAAATAATATATTAATATATTCATCTTTTATTTAAAAAAACAAAAAGTTTCCCCTCAACTGCCAAGTCTTACTCTTTTGGGTAACAGGTAACCACTACCTTCATCCTAGTGTTTATCCCACTTGGCTATTTTCTATACTGCTATATATATGTAGGTACATATGGCTAGAGAGAGGTGTGTTGGTATTATTCTTGTTGCATTTGTTAAATTTTGTTAATTTTAATTTATATTTAATTGCATGGTTCACATCCTCTGTCCAATTTGTCTATTAGTTTGTTTTCTTCTTACTGGAAGTAGTTTGTGAATTCTGGACATTAATAATTTGTCTATCACATATTTTGCAAATATCTTCACTGTGTTTCTCATTTTTAATGTTCTTTATTAATTTTATTAATGTTATACTCTATATAGTATATGATATATATACATTATATGGCATGTATAATATTATTCCATCATATATAAATTAAAAAATCTGCCAGGTACAGTGGTTCATACCTGTAATCTGGGAACTTTGGGTGGCTGAAGCAGGGGGATCACTTGAGCCCAGGAGTTTGAGACAAATGTGGGCAACACAGGGAGACCCTGTTTCTACAAAAAAATTAAATGATTAGCTGGGGGTGGTGATGCACCCGGAGTCCCAGCTACTCAGGAGGCTGAGGTGGGAGGACTGCTTGAGTGTGGGGCTTCAGTGAGCCATGATCATACCACTGCACTCCAGCCTGGGTGACAGTGACAGCCTGTCTCAAACATAAATAAATTAATTTATAAATTAATAAATTAATTAAAAATCTATGTAACCAGAGTGATGTCAGTGAAAATGGTGGAGTAGGCAGCTCCAAGGGCCCATCCCTCCATGGAAACATCAAAAAATCAAGCAAAACTATCAGAATGAAATTTGGTAGAACTCTAGAAAACAGTTAAAGGTTTACAGCAACCAAGCAAATGGTGAATCAAAAAAGGCAAACAAAAAACAAGGTAAGAGAATTTTGTGGCATTTTTATTTGCCACACCCCTTTCTCAAGCTTGATAATGGTATTGAAGATGGCAACCCACATTCCCAGTGTTGGACCCTGGCCGCTGGATGCAGAGGGAACAGAATAGACCGTGTTCCCAATGAATTATGTTTGTCTGTTCTAACCTGTCTGGATTCTACCTGAAGCACCAATGCAAGGTACTTATCTTTGTTTCACCTAACCTAGAACTCATTTAGGATGAAAAACCAGCAGTTATTCCTCAAAAAACGGTGTAAGGCAAATAATCAACCCATAGCCACCTGAGGCGAAAATAATGATTGAGGTGTAAAATAGAGCAATGAAAGGTCTGGGAGGAAAACCTGGGGGAGTGAGTTTCTTTAAAAAAATTGGAGTATTTAAGATTTCCTGTGTATACTTCAGAATTTAAAAAGCCATGTGAATGCTCAGAAAAGACCTCACAGGACAGTAAGCTTTCACCCCTGAATGATCTCTAAGCTTAATTCAAGCAAAAACTGAAGGCTAAGGAAAAGTTGTAAATGGACTGGCAGGGCAACTAAACAAGTCTCAGAGCAGAGCCAACTTGCATAGACTGGGAAATGTTTTTGTTTTTTCTTTCTCTCTCCCCTTATTTTATTTTATTTTATTTTTATTCTTTAATATTCTCTCTCTCTCTCTCTCTCTCTCTCTCTCTCTCTCTCTCTTTTTCTCTCTCCCTCTGTCTCTTTCACCTTCTGGCCCCCAAGGACTACAAGAAAAATCGCTTAAATTGTACCTGACAACAAGCTGAAGGAACAAAGATTTCAGACAAAGATTACAGACTTTATAATAAATAGTTTAGAAAAGTCATTAAACAAACAGCTATAGCCTAAAGCTGTAGAAACAAAAACAAACCCTGTATAGGGGAAAAACGTCTGATTTCCAGAGCTCCCTTACACATTATAATATTCAAAATATTCAGTTTTCAAGAAACTTTGACTAATTCATAGAAGAAACTAATAGTGACCATCCCTAAAGAAACACATGCATTGTACTTACTAGACAAAGATTTTAAATTTACTGTCTTAAATATGTTCAATGAGGTAAAACAAAAAAAACCATGGATAAAGTGTCAAAAAGAACAAAAACAAGGAAGCAAGAGAATGATGTATGAACAAATAGAGAATAACAACAAAAGATAAAAATTTATAAAATGGAACATAACAAAAATTCTGGAACTAAAAAGCACAATGACCAAAATAAAAAATTTACTGGAAAGTTTCAATAGCAGTTCTGAGAAGGCAGAAGAAAGGTTCTTTGTACCTGAAGGTATACCAAATGAAATCATTCAGTCTTAGGAGCAGAAAGAAAAATAAACGAATAAAAATGAACAAAGCTTAAGAGATTTGTGAGATACCATTAACTGTACTAACACATGCATAATATATTAAGAAAGGGGAAAAAGTTAATAGAAAGAATATTTAAAAAGCCCCAACTTCCCAAAATTTGATAAAATACATTAATCTACAAAGAGTCAATGAACTCCAAAAAGGATAAATGCAAAGAGACCCACAACAAGACACATAAGAGTCAAATTATCTAAAGCCAAGAACACAGAGAAAATCTTCAAAGTAGTAAGAGAGAAGCGACTCATCATATACACGGTATCCTCAATGAGATTACAGTAAACATTTCATCAGAAATCATGGAGACCAGAAGGGAATAAGATAATATTGTTAAAGTGATGAAAGAAAAAAAAATCTGTCAACTAAGAATAGTAGATCCAGCCAAACTATCTTTCATGAAATGAAAGAGAAATGAAAACATTCCCAATTGGAAAACAAAAGCTGAGAGAGTATTGTTACTACTATGCCTGCCCTACAAGAAATGCTAAAGTAGTTCTTTCAGGCTGAAATGAAAGGACACTAAGCAGTGACCGTAAGCTGTATAAAGGGATGAAGAACTCTGGTAAAGGTAACCACATAGAATCCAAACATTTTGGAAATATGACTAGATTAGACAACCATGAAGATGTCTTGCATGTTATGCTTCTACAAATTTATCTTCCCAAGATTAAGCCTATGAATACTCTGGTGGAGAGAATCAAGCTCATTATGCTTTTTGTCACAGTTAATGATAAAAAGTAGGAACTTCTAAGTTTTAAACTCAATGATTAACTACTTTTCTCCTCTTTATTATTGTGACTATAACTGCATTTAAATGAACAGGATAAATATAAGAGCAGTCTCCATATGGGGTAGTTGAAAAATTCAATAAACTCAATCCAATGTAAAACATATTATGGAAAATTATGTATAGCCAAATGTTATCAGATTTTCTTTAATAGCCTGTATATTTTGTGTAAGGCAGCTTTTCTTATTCCAAAATTATAAATATATTATACTACATTTTCTTCTAATGTGTTCATGTTTTTGTATTCTTATGTTTAGTTGTCCTAATCTATAAGGAATTTAATTTTGTATCATGTGAATGAGCAAATATTTTTTCCAATAGCATAGCTGTTTAACCAAGGCTATTTATTGAAAAGTTCACCATTCCCTCTTTCTGCAAGTATAAATGGTTTTAAAGTATTTAAATCATTTAAACAGTTTAGAATGCTAGCTTGATCATATATTAAATTTTTAATATTACTACAGGTCTTTTTCCGAACTCTGTACTCTCTCATTGTTATTTATTTGTTCTTATGTCTGGACTGCAATGCTTTCATTATTACAGTGTTTATAGTATATTTTGCCATCTTTTATGACAAGTTTTGCTATGTTCTTCTTTAGTTGTTTTCTATTGTCGTACTTTTTTTTTTTTTTTTTTTTTGAGATGGAGTTTTGCTCATCGGCCAGGCTGGAGTGCAAGAACTCAATTTTGGCTCATGGTAACCTCCACCTCTTGGGTTTAAGCAATTCTCCTGCCTCAGCCTCCTGAGTAGCTGGGATTATGGGTGCCCGCCACCACGCCTGGCTAATTTTTGTATTTTTAGTACAGACAGGGTTTTGCCATGTTGGGCAGGCTGGTCTCAAACTCCTGACCTCAGGTGATTCATTTTTTAGACAAATTTTTAAAAACATCATGCCAAGTTTGATCGGAGTATAGTTAGGTAATTGATTTGAGATTACATTAAATTTTTGTATTCCTATTAATATTGAAAATTCATATCAATGAACATAGTGTCTCTTCATTTATTTAAAAAGTTAAAAGTGAAGAGTGCCAGCTATATCCCTTTCCTCCTGGGTTATTTTAAGCAATTCACTTAACTAATCTTTTGGGTGGAGATTCAATAATTTAATCCATATAAAGCTTTTAGAAAAATGCACAGCACATTGTAATCACTCTATTGAACTATTTAACACTTTTCCTTTAGAACAAATGTATGTAATATTTGTCCACAGAAAATAGAAAAATTGAGCCAGTCACCAATTATTTTATCCACTAAGCACCTAAATGTCAATTTGCAGAGCAGTGCAGGCAGGTCCCCTGTTTTCTAGGCTTTGGTTCCATGTTATACAGAAGCAACAGGTGTGCTCAGGCATCAGCAAGGTCTGGATTTGAGCTGCAGCCCTGCTATCGGTTGTAATCACGTCATCTGATCCCCTTCCTAGACATAATTACCTACAACGTTTTTGTGAGAATTCAAAATAATGACATAATGTAATTATATTTATGAGGCACATTAAACATTATGCTTTATTATTCCAACAATTCAAGGTACTGCCAGTGTCCCCATTTTACAATTGAGGAAACTGAGGCACAGGGAGGTTAAGTGACAATCTTCAGGTTATAAAACTAGCCAGTTCTCTCAACCACTATGCTACACAGCTTTTCATGTTTCCACAGAAAGTAAGTGGGAAAAGAGGTGCTTAACAAGTGATACATCTTTGGGGCTTTTAAAATTGGTTATTGTTATTTTTCTTAATATTGGGTTATGACCTCAGCCCTGAGAAAAATTAAATATATACCAAAGAGTGATAAAACTGAAGGAAAGGTTAACCTTGCTTTGTATCAGATCATGCACACCATATTGCTTTGTATTTTTTGACTAATTTCATGGCTGAAAAAAACAGGAACTGGGTAAATGGCCACAGTAGGTAACTTCTAAATCAGAGGGCTTCTGATCTCTGGTGCTGTGGTCTCTGTGTCTTAAAGACACAATTGTGGCTACTGTCAGTAGACATGAGCATTTTCAGTCCATGACAGAATCCATTATTGAATCTGAAAAACTCAATTGGAAAAAAAATCCAACTCTACAATGTAGGTTCATTGTATGGTTGAGTATCTTTAGTTTTCTGTTGCCATAGTACCTATACATAGAAGGAAGGGCATAAACTAAGACATCGTGCTACTATCTACCATAAAGGTAAGATTTGGTTACATTCAGTCTTATATCAACATGCACGATTACTAGTCTTATTAATGGTGTTAGAGTTTTAACCTTGTTAAAAATAAAGCAACATAATTTATCATATTGACCTCTAACTGGACAGACTTTAATATTAATGAAGAGGCTCTAGATTGACACTTGGTAGTGGTGAATTTATTTTCTTTTTATAATAGACAAAGGCTGTGGATGCTCTATGCCAAATATGCAGAACTTCATTCAAGGATTTGCTATCATGTCCACAAAAGTTTTATACACTCAACTAAGTTTTTATCATTTCATCTTGATGGTTGCACATCATTTAGGCATGTATCTGGGACTAGAAATTGGTCAAAATGAAATCCAAAATCTTTAAACCTTCAACTTACTTGAAATTCTGATCAACTCCATTCTAATTTGGACTAAGGTCAATTTTATTGGAGGCTATGTTTGCAGAAACATTCAGATTTTGAGAACATAAAGAGTTGAAATCACTCAAACAACTGGTGACTAAAATATGTTAACTCTAAAAACAAAACAAAACAAAAAAAACAAACCAGGAACCATCTCACATGGATTTTTTTTAAAAACTAATGTTCCATTAATGCTCCAGATATGTTTTATGAAATAAGGGTAATGACTCTAATAGTATTTCTGGCTGGGAAGGTGAAGCGCAGGTGAATGTTAATGGGCCCCTCTTATATGTAATCTTAGAATTTCTGTCCAGAAAAACCAGAGTTTCAGAAAATGCAAATCTATTTTTTCAACATAAGTGTACAGATCTTTTGTTTGAAATAGCACTCTTTTTAAAAGCCAACAGAAGGTGACCAGTATATTATGCCTTACCAAGTTTAAATACAAGAGGCAAATTCTAAAGTTACTCTTTTGTCTACAAGATCAGGCACTTATAAAACTAAATATACATCTTAGACAACTATAAGCTGAAGCAACTGGAAAAGGATGCCCTATCTCAGATACTGTAGTATGCCATTGTTCGATCATGTCATTAATTTATAATATTTTAAGTATTTTCTATGTTGTGTCTTAATGCACCTGGCATCTTATTTCTGGCTTTTAACTGCTGACATGTGCTGGGAATAAAGTCTAAAGAGCCCACAATAGACAAGATGACTCCTAAACATTTTTCCTCAAAGGAGCATTCAAAATTAGAGCCCATCAGAGCACAGAAGAGTTTCAAGACCATTTTGGCCAATATCCATTATTTTTCACATTTTCCTAGGTTATATTTCATGTACTATCCAATTCCCTAAAGTGCTTACATCCACTTGGAGTTTTTCCAGAATCCCAAAGTTTCCATTAACCAAAATAATTTAGTAGAGTATGCCAAAATCACTTGCTAGCTCTCCTTTGCCTCCTTCAAGACAGCAATGACTAATAAAGAGAAAACTTCTTCCTGTCTCCTCACTCTGTCCCCCTGCTCTCTCCTCTCCCACCTCCCTAGGACTTAATCCAAATTCTGGTGGTTTTTCTGTTTGCTTGTTTTCTTTTAGTTTTTGAGACTGAGTCTCGCTCTGTGGCCCAGACTGGAGTGCAGTGGCACAATCTCGACTCACTGCAATGTCTTCATCCCTGGTTCAACTGATTATCTGCCTCAACCTCCCAAATAGCTGGGATTACAGGCATGCACCACCATGCCTGGCTAATTTTTGTATTTTTTGTAGAGATGGGGTTCAGAAAAAAAATTATAAATTTATTTTCAGGACTTATTTTCAGGACTAAAAACTAACCACCACTCACACTTTTGAAGATTTCACACAAATTATTTACATATTCTCTTAAGTTTTCTGCATCAGTCTTCAAAAGTATATTAAGTGAAGTTTATAGTTCAGTTGACCTTTTACCCCCTAAAATCGTTGAGGGGGTGATGCTGATCATTCATACAACACCCAGTATACATTATTTTTTATCAAATGTCACCATATCTGGAGGTTAAATGTATAGATTTTACAGATCGATTTTCCTTGAATCCTGGATCTGCTACCTGTTTGAGCAAAGTATTTAACTTTCTTAAATCTCAGTTTCTTTGTTTGCGTAATGGAGAAAAACACCCATCTCATAAGGCCATTAGGAAAATTAAATGACAATCTATGTGTAGTGTTTAGCATCTGGAACATAGTTTAAATGAATGTGAGCTATTATTCTCATCATTTTCAAGAATGTCAGAAAAAATCTTATTAATGTCAACACTTGATCCATAGTTAGGACTTAATATCACCTCAAAAAATGTATTAATAGTTTAGGTCACATGAGTAACATAAGAATGTGGTTTCCAAGAAAGCAGGGACAATAGTTCATTTGTGCCTAATTCTGTCCCTACAGCCTACTATACACAGGCTAAATACCGACCTAGATAAAGTGTTCACTTGAAACACTTCACGTATAAAATAAATTCTAAACTACTTAATATGGCATCAAGGCCCTCATTGGTTTAACTCTGTAGAGCACATTGATGTTTGCTTCATCAGCATCACAGTTTACTTTCCCAATTTTATTAATATAACAGCCTGGCCATTTGTCAGGCTTGATTGTGCCCACAACTCTCAGGAGGAGACCTTTCTTGGTCTTAGACAATCAGTGTAATTCTACCATCCTTAGCACAGTTTTCGTTTAAGTCGTGGAGTATCAATCAGGTCTAAGCCAGTAAGAATGGAATTCCCTGGCTACTGGGCTGGTTCCAGGGATGAATATGTGATACAAATTGGCTAAACGAGAGTGAAGGACAGTACATAACTTTGACCGTTAGACCAAGAGAATCGCCTTCTCTCTTGCTAGGCAAAAATGAAAAAAGTATATAATGCTGTTCCTCTTGATAGCCCTTCTGTGACAAAGAAAGGAGCTCATTTTAGGAAAGCTGATGACCTCGAAGGCAGAGCAGACAGATACAAAACAACTGTAAGAAACTTTTTTTTTAGTTAATACTGTTGAATTGCTGCATCAACCCTTACCTGTAGAGGATCAATACATTTCTTTACTTTTTAGTCAACTTGAACTTTCTTTCAGTTGTAGTTAAAAGTCTGTGAATGCCTATGTGCACCAATCAGTTTCCCAGTGTTTGCAAGTGGAGAGGCCAGAATCAGAGTTACGGGTCAAAGTTTTCAATGAGATAAGATATTCACTCAGTGGGTAGATACATACCAAAACAAAACAAAACAAAACAAAAATCTCCAACTTGGCTGTATTGGTTCATTTAGTCCAGGGTCAGGGCAAACTGATAATGTTAAGCATTACACAATCCTCTCTAGTTTAACTAAATCTCACTTAAAGAGCTAAAGGTTTAAGAGAAGAAATTCATTGGAGCACCTGTGTCAATTACCTTAAAAGGAAGGATGTAGTTTGAACGTCTACTGTTCTTTCATTCATTAAACAAATGTTTATTCAGTGCATTTTATGTGTCATGCTGGGTTCTAGGTGCTTGGATACGTTATCCAAAAAAGGGACGCTCCAGCATGAATATGATCAACTTTGGGTTGGTAGAGATTTCTCCTCACATGAAATGTAGCACACCAAAGTTAAAATAATTACAAAGTATTTTAAAATGTGAATGTGATTCTTTGGTTTTTGAAGAAGCCTCTTGTTATTTTTCTAAAATGGAAATATCAAATCATAGAGTTATTCGTGGAGGGGGTTCTTCAGTCATGGCAGCCATAGATTAAGGGAAATT
The DNA here is from genome assembly GCF_037993035.2 of Macaca fascicularis. Lineage (NCBI taxonomy): Eukaryota > Metazoa > Chordata > Mammalia > Primates > Cercopithecidae > Macaca > Macaca fascicularis. The sequence goes on along the minus strand of NC_088380.1, from coordinate 173,399,838 downwards.
TTCAAACAATTAGTTGAAGCAGAAGATCAAGATCTATAACTCCATTTTGATCCTTACCTGGGGAAAGTTCTAAGCTGATTGCTGCTGTCATGCTACCTTTCTTTCTTTTTTTTTCTTTTTCTAAGATTGCTAAGAAGGGCAAGAAAAAAACCCATCTACATCTTCTCAACTTCGCAGACTCTCTTTCCTTAGAGAATGTATTATCTGGCCCCTCTTTTGAAAATCAAACTCAAACTACAAGGAAAAAATTAATAAATGAAAAATTTACTATATAATTAAATCTTACATGGAGAAAGGGGAATTGAAGATGGAACATATTTAAGACTTTAAATATAAGTTTGGAAAATGTGTTTTAAAAAACCGCACAGTTTCTGAAAAAAATTATATTGATGCACCAATAATATTAGTTCATCATCAACAGAAATTTTTGGTTCTGTTTTGTTTTCTTCCCCATACTAGCTTCTAACAGGAATGCTAAGCTTTTATTTTGAATGATTCTGGTTGCAAAGCAGCCTTTTGATTTAATCATTTCCTCTGGAAAGATGTCACTTATTTAACAAGGGTCTCAGTGTCATAGGGGAAAGCAGAAGGCAGGTCTAGGCAGAAAATAAATGCCAGTCACACATTGCAGTTCAGTTTCACATGAACAGATTTAAAATTGGACCAAATTGGTGTCTCTCAAACTTAGATTTGTAAAAACAATTTCCATCTAGTAAAAGCCCAGAGTCTGGTGTGTGTTTGTTTGTTTCTGATGTCCAAGATACTGTAGATTCATTGATCACATCTAAACAGTATTCCCCAGATGCAGAAATTGTAGAACAATATTAACATCATATCTTGATAGCTAAGTGCACAAGGTTTCTCTGGGAAATTTCATTCACATTGTCATGAACTAACTCTTAGGGAAATGGCTTTGGAATTTAACATGTAAAAAATGAGAAAGAATGCAAAATCACAGTGTTGGTAAAGAGGAATAGAAATGGTGTTCTCAAAGGTGGCTGGAAATGGCTTTAATTACTGTACAACTTTTGGAGCACAAATCTTCAATAAATATCACAAACATTAAAAATAATCCATATTTGACCAAATAATCTCACTGCTATGAATTTTTCCTAAAGAAAGAAATCAGGAAAGTGTCCAGACACATATCTATTTCCATCCAATGGAATAATATACAAAAGTGAAGATGAACCAACTATTGCTACATGTACAAACATGGATGAAACGTGTACGAACATAGACAAAACATGTACAAACATGGACAAAACATGTATGAACATGGACATACTGCTCTATGCATGAAAATGAATGAACATGGATAAATGGACATGGATAAATCCATGTATAAACATGGATAAAACATGTATGAACAGTGACAAAACATGTAAGAACATGGATGAAACATGTATGAACATGGACATACTGCTCTATGTATGAACATGTATGAATATAGATAAATGAATATGGATAAATCCATGTATGAACATGGATAAAACATGTATGAACATGGACATACTGCTCTATGAAAGAAGCAAGTGATAGAAGAATACAAAAATGAGATACATCTTCATAAAATCCAAAAGCAAGCACGACCAAACAATATCTTATTTATGAATAACTATTCAGCAAAATTATAAATGAAAGCAAAGTATCAATAATAAAAATTGAAAAGCGTTATTAAATCTTAGGAGAAGGCGGCACACTCAAGGAAGAACCATCAATTGACTTAAAACTTGACATACAATTTTGGAAGCAACTGAGTATCTCAAACCTTTGATTTTTCTTGCATAGATGAAACCACTGCACTGACATGAAATATGAATTTAATAAAGTGGTTTTGAAAACCAACCTTGACATAGGAGATACTACCTATTAAAACGTTAAGAGCGGGTCGGGTGCGGTGGCTCAAGCCTGAAATCCCAGCACTTTGGGAGGACGAGGGGGGTGGATCACGAGGTCAGGAGATCGAGACCATCCTGGCTAACACGGTGAAACTCCGTCTCTACTAAAAATACAAAAAATTAGCCGGGCGAGTTGGCGGGCGCCTGCAGTCCCAGCTACTCGGGAGGCTGAGGCAGGAGAATGGCGTGAATCAGGGAGGCGGAGCTTGCAGTGAGTGGAGATTGCGCCACTGCACTCCAGCATGAGCAACAGAGTGAGACTCTGCCTCAAAAAAACAAAAAAGAAAAAAAAAAATTAAGGGTAAATAGATATAATAAATTTAAAGAAAAAAACTTCATGAGGAAAATTTCTGTTGATGCTACAAAATGTTAGTTATTCCTCAACAGTTTTATTTTTCTAGCACATTATAGAATGGTAAGTGCCCGGTAGAATTATTATTCTTGTTATAGGTAAAAGGTAAAAGGATTAAATATATACATAATGTAATGGAATATTCAATGGTTGTGGAAACATTTTTAATATTTGTAATGAAAATGGTTCTTTTGTTTGTATTGCTCTGTATTGTAGCTATAAAAGGTATAGGCAGATTTGAATCTAAATATGTTTCATATTATTAATATATGTTATTTGAAAGACAGAAATACATGAAATCAAAGCATAAAGATATGGAAAAAGATTAAGATTTGGGGCTAAATGCTACATGTTTTAAAAGAAGAGATAAGTAACATGAAAATTTTCAAGACAGTAACATCAATTTAAATCATCCTAGAAAAAATATAAAAAGCATATGAAATGGTAAATTAGGATAGAAATAAAATGGAGATAAAATTTGATTTTAAGACATAAATGGTAAGTTAAAGTGCAAATAAGTGAAATTATAACTAGTAAGTATTAAGTATAATTTCATTAAAATCCTAAATGATAATTGTACTAAGTAAAGTGGCAGTATACCTCGTCTCAAGAACAAGGACGAGGAAGGTGTAAAGATAACAAAAACTTGTTCAATAGTGAAAATGTCAATGCAATTTCGGAATGGTGTAAGATGAAAAGCTGAAAATAGAACAGGAATAGATAAAGGAAAGTAAATAATGACAAAAAGAAAAGGGACTTGAGAAGAGTCACAACTTCAGTGTAGCATGAAATTGAAACATGGCAAAAGGATAATATGAAATTCTGAAAAGGCAAATGACAAAAGTATAAAACCCCCTAAAATGGTTAAAAAACCAGACAAAGATGAGAAGGTTTTGGGTGATTCTGAAGAATTAACACTGGGTCATTATCAGTGGAAACACACAAATGAGAACAAATGATTGAACTCTACAAAGAAAACAAATAACGAAAAGCTTGAGGAAGACTTTTTTTTAAGCTGAATAAGGTGAGATAAACATCTTCGAATACCAAAAAGAAACACATGGCAACAATGCTTGCTTTAATGGTAGGTCAAAGAGCAATAGAGAAATTGCATAAATGCTTTTGAAAAGATAAAAATGGAACAGAAAGCTGAAAGAAAACAGGAAAAAAAAAAAAAAAGCTTACTGAATGAATGAACTGCTGAGAGGGGTATATTTCTCAATTATTTATCTGCTTTCTGAAGTAAGTTGTTGAGATGATGGTGTAAAAAGTACTACTAAATTGGAAACAATACAAAACATGTATTTAAAAGTTTAAGAATTTTTAAAAATAGGAGCAATAAAGAAATTCAGAGAATCAGATGTTCTGATTCTATATTATCCACATAATTTAGTCAACTTCATTCTAAATTTAGAATTTACATTCTAAAATTCTACAAAAGGATTGCTGAAATATTATTAAGCATGACAATTTCAGACAACCAGAATTTTGAACCAACATGTCACTGTCAGTACCTGATGTTTCTAGTATACACTGGATATTTAAAATATAAAATAAAGTGCATTGTTGCTACTGTTAGGCAAAGACTACTCTAAACTACTTCATAGACCCTACCCCACCCTTGTATATATGATTGATGTTAAATTCCTATCCTGTTGTAACTATATTATGAGGTTATACAGAAACAGTAAAATATAGGGAAATCTATGTCAACAAAAATGAGTAACATAAAAACGCACATTGGGAATCTATAGAAATGAATACACCAAAGGGATAGCCTATTCTTATTTGATAAACTATTCACACACCAAAATAATAATAATAATAATAATAATAATAACAACATGGATAAATAGAAGCAGAAGATAAACCTGAGACATAATTACTGTGGAAAAGTATCAGAGAAGAGCTAAAGAAGAAAGCATACCTTTTGAAATTTAAATTTTCAAAATTCAAGGTAGAGATTTTTGGATAGAACTTAGAATATACTGAAGTCAGTTTGGAAAGTTAACATTTTGAGATCCCAGAACTCAATCATTGGAAAACTGCTGGGTGGCCGTGGTGGCTTACATCTGTAATCCCAGCACTTTGGGAGCCTGAGGCAGGTGGATCACGAGGTCAGGCATTTGAGACCAGCCTGGACAACACAGTGAAACCCCGTCTCTACTAAAAATACAAAAAATTAGTCGGGCGTGGTGGTGGGCGCCTGTAATCCCAGCTACTTGGGAGGCTGAGGCTTGAACCTGGGAGGCGGAGGTTGCAGTGAGCCAACATCACACCACTGCACTCCAGCCCAGACGACAGTGCAAGACTCTGTCTCAAAAAAAAAAAGAAAGAAAAAACCAAAAAAAACTGCGTAAGGAAAGACCACACAAAGTTGGAAGGAAAAGCAGAAGATCAAAATAAATGTGAAATATTAGTTTAATTAATAAGAAAATCTGATAATGGAAAAGGAAAAGGTTGCTGAGATGATGCTGGGTTTATCTCCAAATATATACGTGAATCATTTTTCTCAGGTTAATAGAGGCTGTCTGGAGTTCATCAATGGGATGAGGTCAATGGTATTACCAAAAGTAGTTGGTAAAAACTGCTAAAAGTCCTCCTCTAATTTCATAAGGCTTGAAGAAAGCTCTATTGAGTAAACATAGGAGTTGCCTTTCAAAATTTGCCTGAAGAGTTGGGTCAGACCATGTCTTTATAATCATTCCCAGTTATTTTCGATTTCCCCCAGGCCATTCTGATACTGTGAATGGGGCTAGAACCCCAGTGGCTTGACTTTCATTCCATGACTTGTTCTGCTTTAATACCTAGAAAGCCAAGCAACAAGCGTGAAGATCATTCCTTAAGCCTTAAGTATAGAAAATTGTGTGTATGAGGAAACAAGATATCCAAGACATGTGATTCTCTTAACTTATATTTAAAGCATTCTCTCGATTTAATTTGATCCTCACAACAATCTTGTGAGATATGTAAAGAACACTTCATTCTTATTATCCCAATATTTCCAATGAGGAAATAGGTTCAAAAAGGTAAGAAAGCTATTCAAGTTAATAAAATACATGACAGAAAGTTTAAAATCTAGATTTTTCTCTAGAACTTCAAAATAAGTCCTCCCAAAATAATAATCTCCCAGTGGTTATCCTACCCTCTTTCAGAAAGCAGCATAGTAGATTATTAAAGAAAACATTTAACATCTCAGTCTGAGGAATTTGCATTTTCAGTATTTTAAAAGAATATAGAATTGCCAGAAGTGGGCATTTGATTGAAATCTGCATTGCTAACAATTTCATTCATGTATCTGGAATTTTACTATTTTTCTTTTGCTTGGTCAAGAAGCTAAAATCCCAGGTTGATGTCATGATGGAATACTGGATGCCCCTAGTCTCTGCACCCAGCTCTGGGTCTTTCTTCCCCACTTTGCCATTTGAGTTCTCAATCAGATGCTTTACATTTGGTACACATCGCCATGCTCTTGCAGGCAATTTTCTTATAGCACAAAGGATTTCTTAAAATGTTACAGTATAATCTAACAACTTTACACACTGTTTAAGAAATATAGAAAAGGGCAACTTGCTCTCATTTGCTTCTCAAATGCCAAGCCCATATACAGTAATACAGTTTTATGGAGTGTAGGGGTTTTTTTTCTTGGCATTAGACATTACATTACTTTTCAGTGGCATAAATTGAAAACAAAATCACATTACCTGACAAATTTTCAGCAATTTGCCAATACTAAATGTTACCGAGTCCATTAGTACTTGTATATTGAGTTTGCTTTATATGAGGTTTTTTTTCCTCCCCTATAGCAGTGGTAGAAGAGAAAAGCAAAGTGAAAGAAAAACTAGTTTAATCTGTTAGCACAGAATGTAGCTTTCAATGTAAAAAGAAAAGCCTTGTTTCAAATTAATAATTTTGTAAAACTCTAATAGAACATGTTTAAGAACAGGTTCCCAAATTACATATCTGTATATTTGGAGAATTTCCAGAGAGCTAAATAAACACGAAGGTTTTCCTGGAGACTTCTCTTAGATGATAATCCTATATTATTATTGTTATTACTATATTATTGTTATTTTTCCTTATTTGAATTCAACTTTTATCTTCATATGCTGAACTGTGCTTGAATTATCAAAGACAATTGTGGGTCTAGAATCTGTGTACTCCAGCAGAATGGTGGCATCATTGATTAGAACAGGTTAATATTATATTATATTTGGATTAGGATGGAGTAGGAAAGCTGATGTTTTAAGATTCATAAGATGCGTGTTTTAAGACAATGGTGCCTGCAATCTGAATGTAGAGGAAATGGGAACTGTGGGTAATTTATTTCCTCTGCGCACTGCATTTGACTGACATTGGCTAGGTAAGACACAGCAGACACTCAATGTTTATTATATGAGTGGATGGACACATAGATGTCAAGACATTCAAAATGATAAATTCCACTGGGTACCTGGTAAAAGGAAGGAATTAAGGTATTTTTTTTTTCTTTGTTATGATGCTAGGCAGAAATTTGAGGAATGGCCCACTGCAAGTTTTAGAGTAATCCTCAGCTACCACTCTGAGAAAAAAGGCAAATAAAATAGTTCTGATAGTAATGTCCTAGCAACTATTTTCACTAGATGCAAATCAAATGATTTAACCCGTATTACTTAACAAGGCCTGTATTACTTACCAGTCCTGGAGAGTGAAAACCAGGTATTTTAACGGAGGAGCTGTAAAAAATGCCCTCCAAATATAGAAGAGATCTATTGTATATTCTGAATAGGTTCCATAGGAAAAACATTAAAAAAGACTTGAGAAAATATTTAATAGCTCAGGTAGAATATATGTGTTAATATGAGCCACAGTCGTCCTCTTGTTTCTTTTTTTTTTTTTTTTTGAGATGGAATTTAGTTCTTGTTGCCCAGGATAGAGTGCAGTGGTGTGATCTTGGCTCACTGCAACCTCTGCCTCCCGGTTCAAGCGATTCTTCCACCTCAGCCTCCCGAGTAGCTGGGATTACAGGCACACGCCATCATGCCTGGCTAATTTTTTGTATTTTTAGTAGAGACGGGGTTTCATCATGTGGGCCAGGCTAGTCTCAAACTCCTGACCTTAGATGATCCGCCTGCCTCGGCCTTCCAAAGTGCAGGGATTACGGGCATGAGTCACCACGCCCGGCTGAGCCACAGATATCTTCTAAGAGTACATTTTATTTTGGATTTTTAGGAGCTTAGTTTCTTCTTCTTTTTTTTTTTTATTTAATACTATGACAATTTTAAAGCAACTTCCTCAAATACTTTGATTATATAAATGCAAAAAAACAGGACATGATATTTTTGGACCAGGTTTTTTAATTTTTAAAGAGAAAATGATATTCATATCTTTATACAATTAATCAGTAAGTAAGTGAACTAGATATCAACAAAGGTCCAGCTAATGCTTCAGAATGGGTACTGAGACACTTTGATATATTAATAACCTAATATAATACATGGCTTATTATTACAGTTTTATATCAGAAATAAAGCAAACACAATAAATAAATTCTCCCTGGGATGGAATCTGTAAATTAATCTGTTCAGTAAGCCTATTGCTTCAAAGAAGTAAAGTGTAATTTTTTAATTGTTTTAAACAATGGTGTCTGTATCTTTTCCTTTCAAAAATGTTAATTGACATAAACTAATTATAGTTTTTCTGTATTTTCCTCTTTGTGCTCAAGAAGTTTCTTTATTCACTTCAGGGAGATCATTTTCTGATTAAAAAGAAAAATCCCCAAACTAGTTGATGAATGCCAAAGGTGAGAGATTAGAAATCCCAGCAAATTCTCATCAGAAAATACTTCTAGTTGTGACAGGTGGAGAAACCTGGCTTGTACATGGGGACACAGTTTTCTTTTTAACAAGGTTATCATGGCCACAGTTAAGTAGTCCAGGTTAGAGGAGATGTATAAATGTTAGAGTCTTTTAAGAATGGCTTGTTAAGGCCACAGGGTCACACGACACTATTGAGGGTAAAAGAAAGATTTTTTTCCTGAAAGGAAAGGATTTCACACCATCAATCATCTTGGGGAAAGTGTTAATGCCTAAGCTGAAATCAATGACAAAATGTCAGACCTTAAACAATAGTAGGAGAAAAGTCAGCCTGACTGGGAAGATACCAAGAACCATTCCTGTGGCTGTAGGAAATCCGTGGCAGGCCATGTGCGTGCAAGCCAGCAAGTGGATCTGAAAGCCAGCTGGGCAGAGATCCTTATGCAGTACTTAACAAGGGCTGATCACCTATTCTGAGTAAAGTGAGACAGGAAAAAGCAGTAGGTGCTCCCCTGGAGCCTGGGAGGTGGTACCAAGGAGGGCTCTTTGAGGAGGTCTGCTGTGTCCAGGGAAGCAAAGTTCCTAGCAACAGAGCCAATGACATAGCAGCCAGATGGTAGGCCAGGTAGAGAACTCTGTGAAGGACCTTTTCCTGAGCATTTGATTTGTGCACACTTATTCTACAAAACATTCAGTTGTGGCTAAGATGTAGGGAATGTGAGAACTATTGCCAGGAGTTAGACCAATAGAGACTTATGCCACAACTGCTTGGGTTTACAAAGGGAAACACGATTTTATTTTGTTACAGAAACCAAAGCCCTGAAAGACTCCTTAAAGAATTTGAGCCCAGATTCTAATAGCCCACTAGCAAGGTTACTCTATCTTGCTGATTTGCATAGTTCCTTAGGTCAGTACTACCCCGAATATGGTCTGCAGATGGGCAGCGTCAGCATCAATCGGGGAGCTTGTTAGACATGTAAACCATTAAGCCCAGCCAAACTTGTTGAATCAGAATCTCTGGAAAATCCAACTTTTAACAAGTTGCCAGGGCCATTCCTGGGGACATTAAACTATGAGAAGTACTGCCTCGGACGGCACAGAATGGTGGTAGGTGATTGCATTTGAATCCTGGCTCTACTACTTACTACCTTTGACTTTGACCAAGTTGCTTAACCTCACTGTGCCTCGGTTTGTTCATTTGTAAAAAGAGAGCAGTAACAGTACCTATCTCAACGTTGTCATGAAGTTTGTTCTAAGGGTCATTTTAGGAAGTAAATACAATGATATGTATGATGTGCTCAAAACAGAATGTGGCATGTAGGAAACACATATAACTATGTAACCCCTTAAAGAAGTAAGTTCCCAGTTTTCAAAGTACCTATTCTCATTGCCTTAGCAGCTGTAGAATTCATTTTCCTGAAGTAGACAGCCATTGCGTCAACCTTTTCTTTGTTATGATTAAGGAGAATGTGGATCTGTAATGAATTTCTTTCTTACAGTAGATACTCTTAATTTTTCTTTTTCTGTTTTTTATTTTTGAAACAGAGTCTCGCTCTGTCACTAGGCTAGAGTGCAGTGGTACGATCTCAGCTCACTGCAACCTCCACCTCCCAGGTTCAAGCAATCCTCCTGCCTCAGCCTCCAAAGTAGCAGGGATGACAGGCGTGCGCCGCCATGCCCAGCTGATTTTTTTATTTTTAGTAGAGACGGGGTTTCACCATGTTGGTCAGGATGGTTTCAATATCTTGACCTCGTGATCCACTGCCTTGGCCTCACAAAGTACTGGGATTACAGGCGTGAGCCACCGTGCCTGGCCAGTTGTTTTTTCTTATAATTTTTATAGCTGATTTTGAAATTCTGGAATATCAGTATAGATATACAGACATGCACATATTTTATTCAGAAGACACTAATAGAATTATACATATATGTGTCTGTGGATATATATTGTTTTTTTCAGGAATATATTTAAAACATTTTTTCAAATAAAATTTTGAGTATATATATTTATAAAACCTGAAGGTCAAAAGGTAACCACTCCACATGTCCAATCTTTATTTCAAAAGTATAGCCCTGACAACCTTCACATAAATTTTCTGTCATCGCCAGGGACCATGCACCGACAGTCATGGAATGCCATTATTTTTGGTGAGACTGCAGTATTAACAAATGAGCACAGGAGTCTTACATTGTAAAGTTGCATCTAAGATTTGGAGACATTCCTTTAAGTCAAAACATTGCTTCTAGGAAATTCCTATAAGAATGCTAATATGTCATCTAGTAATTTTAAAAATTATAATTAAAGAGTATTTGATCAAATAAAATACCCATAACTTAGCATAGAATTAAAATTTCGAAGACATGGGATAGAACAGAGAGGTTGAATGTGTGAGGTGGGGAGGACATCGGGCATGCCTGGAGAGGGCAGGAAATCCGGAAAACTCCTCAGAGATACCGAGATGGGTCGTTGAAGTGCTTGCATAGAGGCATTTGTGGCTATAGATGAACTTGCCTACTGACAATTCTTCTCTGGACAGAATTCTTCCTTTTCATCTATCTCTTTCTCCAAATACTTAAACTTTCCTTTCAGGATCAGTACTACTTAAAAGTAAGCAGAGAAAAATCTCACTTTCTCCCTGCTTTTATATTCCTATGACAAGGCATTTGTCAGCACCTGTGGAATAGCCATTGTTACTGGGACCATAGCTTTAACATAATTATGGATTTCAACCCACTCTTTACAGTTTCCTAGGGGAGTTAAATATGGTTCAAGAATATTAAGTGGCTCCAAAAAATAAAATGAATTGTATGAAAAGAATCATAGTTTCCAAAAAAAAAAAAAAAATGCACTTCTAAAAATATTTCCGAAAGTGCAACCTTCATTGATTTTTAAGCAGCTTTATTTCTTCTTCAAAAGTGCTGGGGAAAAAGTCAATTGGTTCTCTCTGTTTTATTTGACTTTGCAAAGTAATGCTGATTTGAAAAAAGTCATCACAATTGCCTAAAGTTCTGTGAAATAATGATGTGGTGTGGCTTCTAGTTAATGGCCCCAGTATATTTGTAAATCAGAAGATTTATTCCAGAAGTTGTTACATAAATATCAGCAGGGTAGATTTCTTTCATTTATTTTGCGTAATTACACTCAAAATGGATAGTTCTAGCATTTTAAAGCCAACTCAACTGCTTGCAGGAGAATGTCTTTATATTCATGGAAACATCAGCACATCACAAAGACATGTCTTGGCAGGTCTAAATTATTTTGGATATCTACTTACCACCACAAATGAGAATTAGGGAAAACATAACTCTGTATGGCTAGAAGGCATAAAAGCAAAATGGCACTTGACTAATAAAAAGTGTCCTCTAAGTGTCTGTAGTTCATGTTTCTAAGAGCTTTCACTGCTCATTCTCCAAAGAAATAAGAGGGTTAATCTTTGGGAAGATATTTTCACAGAACATCAAAAGACAAATAAGTATAAGCAACTCATATTCAAAAAATGTTTTTAAAAAGTGCTTTCTGCGTTTCTTCTGGCCCCGCCCCATCAGCTCTCACTCTCATAGATATGTAGCCCCTTCACAATATATCTAATCCATAGAAACATAAGTACTTTCAACCTATGTGGGCCTCTCCTATCCTAATGATGTTTTCCTTGAATTTCTCTTTGTGAAACCAAACTTTCAGTCCCTTTCTTAAGATTTATAAACCTGATTCTAAGGCAGATTCATATGACCCAACACTGCACTTAGATTCTGTCCATTTTCCTGTTATTTTTCAGAAAGCCATAGACTGCAGGATCTAAATTGAGATAGTTTGTTTAAAAAAAAAAAAAAGCATACATTTTCTCTAAAAGCCAAATTATTTTGTCTTAAATAAATGCAAAGTTCCATTTTCCCAACAAAAGCTAGATGGAGAGAAGCAATCTTTGCCTCCTTGACATCAATATTTGCTCAGTGATTTGCCGATGACAGAGCTTGCCATATGGTTCTAAAATTATTTAAACCCATTACTGATTTAAAATAATTTTCTGAACTTTTTTTTTTCTTCAGCTTGTCCATAATTTTGTTGGCCTTGTTCTAAATTCTTAGGCTGAAGTGCTTTCACTTACCAAAGAATACTGTGCCCAGGGACCACGGCTCCAGGCTTCTTTCAGACCATGTAGTACTGAAAGTTTGGGAAACATCTAAATATTTTCCTAGTGCTTAATTTCAAACATACATCTCAGAAAGTGGAAAGTCAGGTGTTTAATACAAATTCACTACCAAGTAAAACTCAGTGAGAAAATGGTGTTTTCAATGGTTTCCAAGAAAATACTTGTAATGAAGACCCCTTTGGTCGCACAGTACAACCCAATCTCTCCCTTGAATTTTTTCTTACCTAAATGCATTGCTTTCTGAAATGTTTCTATAGATGTGTCCACCTATTATGTTAGTAAAACACTGAAGATGCAGAAGTCAAAAGAAGACCTTGAAAAAAATATTTAGTGCAGGAATCCTTAATTATTACTGACTATAAATGGTTGGTTTCATATTCATAACGGAATCAGTTCACCTAAGCCTGCATCTAAAAGCTTCTGTTTAATCAAATTGACTGGATTTGATGCATTTCCTGACATTCCAGGATAATATTTATGTTTTGGTTTGTGTAAGGTATGTTAAAGTCTTTTTTTCCCCTTAAGTTTATTCAAATGAGTGGGCAGAGACTATTTTACATTAGTAATTGGTACACGAAATGTGAGTATGCTTGATAATTTCTGGATTGGCTATTTTTCTTCCTGATTGAATTAGAGGTGAGCAGTCTGCTTTCTGGTACCCTGAATGAATAGCAACATAAATATCACAATGGCAGTTGAATGCATGCAATTGATTTTTGCTTCAAGAGTCTTCTGTCATCACACATTTCCACTATGAGGGTTAGAGCACATATTGGGTTTCAGAAAATTTCTTGCATTAATACATTGGATATCTGGTTTTCTTTCCAATAATGCAAGTGATCACATTTTAAGAGAGGAAACTGATTTTTATCTTTTATTTTGCTATCAGTTAAGTAAAGATGTTTATTATGTTTTAAAACTCAGGGAGTAAGGTGAAACTGCTGTGATTATGTGCTTAAAAAAAGAGTTTCATAATATTTCTGTGTGAGGATTCAACTTCAGTGAAATTCTTATCTACTGAAATTTGGACAAAACACTGGCAAACAACCGGTTCATTCAGTTGTGGAAAAATAGTAACTTCAACATTTCAGGCAACCTTCTATGAACGCAGTCCCAGTGTAAGAAACTCTTCGAAAATGATTGGTTTTAATGTAAACAGGGTATGTTTCCTGAATTTTCTATTCTAATTCTGCAGCCCAAGTTTTATGCACCTCATGGCAGCTTCCAAACAATAGATCTTTGTGATGATTTCACAACTAGTTCCTCATAAGTAGCACTTGGAAATGCTAAAAAAATATTACGGGCTCACAATGTGTGCCGATCAGGAGGAAGAGCTAAAGTTTAATATGTCCTCATTAAGAAGATATGATCTATTTACCCACATCTGCCATTACTAGGAAAACTCGTTGTTTAAAATGCAGGCTGTTGGTTTATTTCATTCTGTGCCCATAGGAAGCATTATTTCAACATGTCCAATAAATTACAACAACCCTATCTTCCTCAGATTATTATCTGTATTACTGTTGGTAATACCCTGAAAGAAAGAAAGCAAATGGGTCCATTCTCATCTCTCTCCATTTACTGTTCCCATGATTAACAACCAGAGTAACAGATGCAAATAAAAGCCTTGTCCCTGAGGGTGCTGTCCACATAATAGTTTAGATAATTTAGCAATATTCATAAAAAGGCTTCTTGGGTAACAATCCCAGAAGAATCTATAGCAATATTATGAATTCTTCTTGGCATATTTTGTCCACATTATGGTCAATAATGGCTGGTTTCCTGCAATATAAATTGAGGAGAAATATAGTCCGGGTTCCTCTCACACATCCAAAAGGGCTAGTCCGGAAACTCTACTTTTATTATATTACCACTGCCCATTCTGCTTCTACAATCTTCCTTCCTTGAGAATTTACAATACAATTTTCTCTAATTCTGTTTCCTCTTATACTTTCAAATATGGAAAAGGCTGTATGCAGAAATCCACCTACTTAAAGGCCTGATCTCTCAAAGTGGAGAGAATTGTTTATGATATAAGCTCTTAACACAAAATTGGAAGTAATGTAGTATTTACTCATAACATTGGTATACAAATCTATTTATGAAAGTAAATAATCTCATTTGGTCTTTTAAGACACTGACATGGAAGATTCATACATCTATTTTATAATAAGCTAATTGTATATAATTATGGATTAATAATGGATAGTTATTATTTAGACTGCCAATTTTGTTGAGTAGTTTTAAATTAGTAATTGACACCTTATTCTTATATATTTATTAATAATAATAATTAAAATTTATAGTGGATTATGTTATACAATTATGTTATATCATATCTCAAGTAAATATTTTCATACAAGTTCTGACAAATCAAAGCAGCAAGCATAATTATTAGTATTAAATATTATCATGATTTTATATACATTATGGTATAAACTATAATTCAAGACACAATTATTTGGGAAAGGCAATCTGGCAGTTACAGTCACAGTAATATTGTGTGCATCCTATGTCTTCCGAAAGTCCAATTCATAAAAATATTTAGTAAAACTATTCATACAATTTTGTAAAGATATATGAGCAAGGATATGTGTCAAAGCATTAATTGTAGAAGGGAAAATATAAATACATATGAATGTCATCAATAAAGGTACTGTGAAATAAATTGAGCCATCTAGACTATATAATATGTGTGAACATGTGGGAGTAAATGTGTGGAGGTACTTATACATAAAAATATATATGTATACCCATATATTTTGGCTTCTTAACAGTAAGCAAATACCATATATATAAAATCAGATATGAGTTATGAAACATTAAGTGTGAAGCATTAACATCATGATCAACTTAACTTAAATCCCATCAGCTTAAGTAAAATGATTCCCCAAGTGTGTGCTATGCTTGGTAAGAAGCAAGCTCACATAAGTCACCAAATACTATGCTACTGCTCTCCTCACCAGAGTTATCTAGATAGTGAGTTCTCACTTTGGAAGAGTACCTTTCCTAAAAACCTGAACAGGGAAATACTCTTTGATTCTAGGAATATAAAATATGAAAGCAGATTCTATCATGCCCTGGGAGCAAACATGTTTTGGTATATAAAAAATTACCCTTAGTGAACTTCTGCTTCTAGCCAAGATTCAGTAATGGATACCAGATATACCCTCCCTCTAGACACATCCCCCCAAAATAAGCAAAATATATGAAACAATAGTTTTTAAGACATTGGATACCAGGTAATGAAGTGAAGTGTTTCCTGAAAGAAAGGTGAGCCTGACAAATGCCCCAACTTACTGCTTTGAGAAAGGCTCTAGCTGTAGCATAAAGAGAGAGAACCCAGGCCAAGTCCAGCAGAATCCTGGAGTTATGAAAGTTGTTTTCTGAGAATACGAAGAGATTAAGGAAGATAGAGTTGGCAGGTTAAAGTACTGTAGACAAGGTAGCTACACAGAGGGAAAATTCCATAGTCTCCCTTAAGTGTTCAGCAGAGTGCTGATTTGTGTGCAAATGCAAGAAAACTAGCTGTGGCCAGGAAAACAACTAGAAGTATTGGAGGAAACAGTTCCCAGTGTTCACAAAGGAATGAAAAGTGTCTATTCCCACAAGACAGACTAAAATAAAGTTCAAAATTCACAGGGAATTAGGCAGAGTATTCGGAAGAGTTTGCTTCTATAGTGCAGAATAATTAGCCCTAGAGTAACAAACTATACCCTTGATAGTTTCCTTAACAAACCTTTAAAAGAGAGATATGAATCAAGCTGTTTCTGAATAACTTAGCTGCATCTCAGAGCAAAGCTCAAGGATATATATAGGAATACAAAAATATCCAGTACTCAACATGATAAAATTCAAGATGTTTGACATCCAATAAAAAGTTAATAGGCATGCAAAAAAATCAGAAAATATAATCCATAATGAGAATAAAAGTCAATTAAAACTGATCCAGAACTGACATAGATGTTGGAATTAGCAGATGAGGACATTAAAATATTTATCATACACTTTATGTTCAAAATGGTAAGTAGAAAGATGAAAGATAAAAATAGTCCTACATCAAAGTTTGAGACCAAAAACTACAATGTCTGAGATAAAAACTACACTGGATTGTATTGACAGCAAATTGAATGCTTCAGAAGAAATGATTAATAAACCTGAAAACAGAGCAAGAAAGCTACGAAAAACTATATAACATTTTGAAAATATTTAAAGGTAAGCCTAAAATCCATGAACTGTGAGAAACAAATATAAGTAGACAAATATAAGTGCAACTGGAATCCTGGAAAGAGGAAAGAGCAGAAAAACATTTGAAGAAAGAATTACCAAATGTTTCCAAGTTTGATGAAAGTTTCCAAATTTGATACAAGAAGCTCAATATACTCCAAATACAAGAATCACAAAAATAATCACACCAAGGCATACCATAAAAAAGATAACATTCTAACATTTGATGTTAAGAAAAAACTCTTGAAACCACCAAAAAAAAAAAAAAAAAAAAAAAAAAAAAGAGAGAGATCATTACTTACAGAAGAAAAAAGATAAGGAGGACAACAGATTTCTTCTTGGAAACACTGCCAGCAAAAAGATAGTGGAGCAATATCTTTAAAAAACTGAAAAATATCAGCCTAGAATTCTATGCTGAGCAAATATGCCTTTCACAAAGAAAGGTGAAATAAAAACTTTTAAGCATACTAATACTGAAATAATTAATTAACAGGAGATCCATATTACAAGAAATGTTAGAGGAAGTCCACAGGCAAAAGCAAAGCAGCACCAGATGGAAATGTCTATCTACACATAGAGAGGAAGAGCATTTGAAATACCTTATGCAATGAACTCCATCATTCTTTTATAAATGAGGAATGTTCAGCAACTTGTCCAGTATCATATCACCAGTAAACAAAAGAACTGTGGTTAGAACTTATAAAGCTTTTCTAAGACATAGAAGTGGATCAACAGATTATGCTAGGCATATTTCAAATTGCCCTCCTTCAAGAAAACAATGTAGAGAAATTGCTTTCTTTATTGTTATCCCTTGAAATGATCATTTCTGGGGGGTCAATTCCAGTGCATGAGATGATTCAGAATTCATGTAGTTATGTTGATTTTTTCCTTAATCCCCTGAGGTTTGCCTGATTAATGACTATTTGAATCATTTATTTACTATACCTTTAACTGTCTTTGTAAGAAGATGTACATTAATTTTATAAATGTAAAGTCTCTTTTTAGAAGACCAAAATGTCTAGCACAATGTTGAATACACATACAATAGCCATTGAATATATTTTGGACTTTGCTATTAGACTGTTAACTATTTGAAAGTAGCACTATGTTTATTTATTTATTTTTTAAATTCCTGGTTCAAGTCCTAGAACATAGCTAACACTCTGTAAATATTCATTAACCAAATTGGTGGATTACTGAAATGAAATTAGTGGAATGGAATTACTAAAAAAAAATAGTTTTCTGTTTTTCTCAGTAGATTCAACAGATCACATATTGAATGCTCAATAGTTTCCTTTACTCTTTCTCAATTCATTTCTTCCCTCTTATTCTTCCTCCTTTTTTTCTTTCTCTTATTTATTCTTGTGAAGAAAATACAAGAAAAGTATATACGTTTTAATCTGCATCTGGTTTTAAAGAACATCAGATGGTAAAACTTCCTCTAGCTTTGCTTGTTGAATAAGGAATGTGCTAGTCATGTGATATGTGTATCCTGGTTTCAAATCTCATGGTAAACTAATAAATTGCTCTTTAAAATTACCAAAAAATTTTAACACTTCAGTCTTGGATTATTTTAAATTAAATTACAATTGCAGGAGCTTTTTATAACTTATGGTAGAGTTACTAAGGTTTGAAAAAAAATTTCCCAAGCCTTTTTTGGAAGCAGGATAATTCTCTCTCAAAGAAAGGAATGGAGTTCAAAATATAAATAATTAAGGGATATTAATTCAAGTTGCTTTTTATTTGATAATAATATTTGTCTAAAACATTCCCTCTGCAGAGCTGTTGGTCATTTCTGAAAAGTGAAGCAGGTCATCACCACCTTAGTTCTGCCCAATGTGTAGTGTGTAGGCTATAAGCTTTAGAATAATAGAGGATGCTTCTTAAAAACATAAAACCTCACGTTTTTCTCCCTGTCTCTCCCCACTCCCAACTGAATTAAAGTCTCTGTGATTAAGAACTAAGAATCTATGTTTAAAACAAGCTCTTCAAGGGCCTTTTACATGTTCAAAGACTTTAGAACTTATTAGCAACTAACTAATCCTCATGTATCAGCATGGCTTTTTTGCTGTTGTAAGCAATAGAAAACCCAACATCTATTGGCTCACAAAATTGCAAAATCAAGGGACTGTTCTTGCTGTAGAACAAGGTGATAGAGGGCTGAAATAGGTCCTGGTTTCTGTTTCCCAATGTCTTATTATCCTTATATAAAGTTGATTTCCTTTGCTGTCAGGCTTTTCCCTTGTGGTGGCAAGTGGGCTGCATCTTCTCCAGATTATTCATATTCTCACAGTAAGTGGAAAGGTAAAAAACATAACCAAAAAAAATCTGATATACCCTGATATGAGCTCATTGACTGCATGGCCAGGCCCGAGTCACCTGCCTAACCCTCCAGTGAGAGATGGATTTATTTTCACTGGAAGGACATGATGGAGAGGATGGTCCTCCAGATAGAAACAGTGATACATTTACAAGAGGAGTGAATATGTGATGAGTGGGAGAACTCTGTAAGTGTATGTTTATGTATAATATATAAATATATTATAATACATAATAGATATAATAGATACTATATATTATATAAATATATATTATATAAATATATATTATATACTATATAAATATATAAATATATTATAATATATTATATAGTATATATTTATATATTATATTATATATCTTTATTTATATTATATATTATATAAAATAAATATAAATATATACTATATAATATATATTTATATAATATATATTTGTATTTATATAATATATATTTATATTTGTATTTCTATATACACAGAGAGAGAGAGAGAGAGACAGAGATAGAGAGAGAAAACAGAGACAGACAAAAAAAATGACACAGAGAAAGACTGCTAGGTTCTAAGAGCATAAATATAGAGACCTCTATGCTTTTTCTCTAAGGAAAATATGGGCTCCACCTTTTGTACTGTATCCTTTTTAGGAGGTCATGAATGATTTCAGCATTACCTTGGGAATTAGTTTGGAACTGTAAAGCAATTCCAGTGACCCAATTTTAACTTCAGACCTTTTCTTTTAGAAGAAAATAAGTTCCTCAGGGTATAGACTATTTTGGGGACCTTGCTGAACCCCCCAGTTGAAAAAATTAAGAAAAAGGAGTTAGAAAAAAATGATAAACCAAGAAGAAAAAAAAAAGAAAAATGGAAAATGAAAATCTAATATACCAGATAAGAAGAGATGCATCATCATAGTAATTTCTTCTCCACAATCTAATTACATTTCCCAACTGTTTTTCCTGCCAATATGAATACAATGCTTTCTTTGAAACTGAAAAATTATTTTGTAAACTGAACCAAAGCAATAATGGACTGTTTCTACAAAGGAAAACTGTAGAATTAGTTTACCTAATCTCAATTGTTGCAGTTACCAGAGCATTTTGGCTT
Source organism: Macaca fascicularis (assembly GCF_037993035.2). Taxonomy (NCBI): domain Eukaryota; kingdom Metazoa; phylum Chordata; class Mammalia; order Primates; family Cercopithecidae; genus Macaca; species Macaca fascicularis. The sequence goes on along the minus strand of NC_088380.1, from coordinate 173,379,990 downwards.
CTTTAGCTGGCTTCCAGGAGAACTCTGATCTAAATTTCCTTTGTGTTCATATATTTTTTGGCCTCCAACTTTTTGAAATGTATGGCCAACTTTTCCCATTTAAAAACAATGTACATTGTTGGTTTGGGCGTGGTGGTTCATGCCTGTAATCCCAGAATTTTGGGAGGCTGCGGCGAGTGGATAACTTGAGGTCAGGAGTTCGAGACCAGCCTGGCTAAGATAGGAAAACTCCGTCTCTACTAAAAATACAAAAATTAGCCAGGCATGGTGGTGGGTGCCTGTAATACCAGCTACTCGGGAGGCTGAGCAGAAGAATTGCTCGAACCGGGGAGGCGGAGGCTGCAGAGAGCTGAGACTGAACCACTGCATGCTAGCCTGGGAAACAGAGTAAGATTCCATCTCAAAAAAAATAAATAAATAAAAACAAGATACACTGTCAGTTATATTTAGCTAGCTCAAACTACCGACTGGGTCCAGTGAGCAAGTTAGAGTCTAAAGTTGAAAAACAGGCAAAATATAAAAATAATGGCATTCATTTAAAATAACTTATATATGTTTATAAATTTTCCAATGTCACATTGTGTAAATTGTTGCTATTATATCACTGAAATAGATTCAAATCGACAGAGAGACTTCTGAGGATCTCTTCAAATTTTGGAATGCTATTAAGTAATCCATGTCAATTTTATCCAATTTAATCCATGACCAATTTTATATTTGGTCCCATCTGGAAATTTTGGGAGTGAATAAGGCCTAGAATCCTGGCCTTAGGGATTTTGGCCTATTGATGAGGCAAATGAGAAACGAAACAGTGTAATAGCTGTCACAATAGAAGTATGCATAGTGTATTTCAGGACTACACATTAGTGCCACTATGTTCTGATGGGGCTCAGGAACTCGGTGAGAGCACCCCCTAATATGAATGAAGAAGGAAATTAGAAATTAAATTATTTTGACAGGAGAAAAAGGCATTTCCCTTAAAGAGAACTGCATGTGCAAAGGCCTAGAGGGATAAGTAAGTATAGTTCATTTGGTAAAACAGAAGTGGTGCCTTATGTCTGGAGTTTGTGGTTCCTAACATCTTAGGAGATGAGGTTTGAAAGGAAGGTAGTGGACAGATTACAAAGACTTTGACTATCCTGTTGGATTTTCTCAAGATGGAAATGAGAAGCCAGAAGGAAATTAATAAAGAAAGTAACAATGCTGTTGATCATTTCCTATGCATCATGCATTGTTGTGTTAATGAATCCTTACAACTTTATTGTGAGTAAAACTGAGGCACAGAAGCTCAATAATACTTCCTTATAAGCCAACTTGAGAAAATAATAACCTTCAGTCAGTAAGTACTGTGATCAATACTTAGACTCATTCTGTGACTAGGAGATTGAAACCATGTTGTTCCAATATACTGCAAGGGAATGATTATATTTTAGGTAGAAATATAATTATTGTAGATTTGTGAAGGATAAACTGAGAAGAAAAGCCTGGACACAATAATGTAGTAAGAATAGAGACTAGAGATCATCAGGAATTAAATGGAGGGACCTGATTGCAGTGTACATAGAACAGAATAAATGAATTCCATAAATATAGAAGTGAGAAAAATTGGCAAGAAAATTTGTGAGAGGAAAGATTCTACGATGACTCCCTGGCTTCCTAAGCGTTATAGTGTCAGCAACCAGGAGGGAAGTCAGTAGGAAATAGGCATTCTGTTTACTAATTCAGAAAATACAGAAAGAGAAACAATGTTTGAGGGAGAAAGTTTATAAGTTCGATTTTTGATATAGTGAATTGAAATTGTCTGGCTATCCAGGAGGTTAGGCTAGCAACATGTTTTTAATGAATGTTGCAGCGTCTCTCTAAGTGATGGCTCATCACACTGAAGAATGAGTGAGAATCTTTCTTTGACTTGTTCTCTTTCCAATTCAAGTTGTAACCAAAATCAATCTCTTAGGACCCCCCTAAGTTCTCGTGCCTGCACTTTTCTCAGCTTGGCTTATCAGAAAAAGATAAATCTTCTCTCACTTCGGGTCTTGAAGGAAGCATGAATCATACCCAGTAGGGAAAATGCAGCATTGGGAGTCTTAAAAGGTTGCATTCCTCAACTCTCCCATGTCCACTTTCCAGTGACCTATTCTCCTTTGAAGTATATTTAAAAATAGGAGAAGACTCTTCCTCTCCGTCCTTTTAGTTTGAAACTCCATCTTATTAAAGAGTCTTTTATGGAATATTTACTATTTTCCAAAAACTAGATAACAGCAATCCACACTTTTATGATTTTAGTGCCTCTTTAAGAGAAAAATATTTTCATTATTTCCTCAACATTAAACAAAATAATTGCCTTTAGGTTAATTTACGTTCAGCCTTGACAAACCTGTTAGGTTTCTTGGCGACTCTGGATGACAGATGTTTTCATTGCTACAAAATGTGTCCTCATGTAGCTCACTTTCAGTGTACCTCTAAAACACAAATATGATCCACCTTTTCTCTAAAATTTAATAATCTCACATGGTGCCGCATTGTTAATAACCAAAGTTTAATAGCAATTAAATAGTTGGAACTTTTGGTAGTTCCAGCTACCCTTTCAAATATTCCACACATTGTTCCCTCAAATACACCACATTCTTTCTCATGTTTTGGCCTTTGCTTAAGTTACCACCTCTGTTGGAATTTCCTGCTCAGGCAACACACAAACGTTTATCCCACTGGCATTTCTTAGCTCACAAAGTCCAATTTAAATGTTAATTGACAGTCTCTCTCTGTAGTCTTCCTTGATCCACTTTAGCAGAATTAATTGCCTCGTATTCCAACATCACATTGTATATATCTCTATTATACTTTGTCTTATACTGTGTTAAAACTTAGGGTTTCCTAAACTGGTATTCTCAGAGAGTGTCTTAGAATTCTTTTTGAAAATGTTTTGAGTTTATGTTTTCATTTCAATAATAATTTAAAACAATAAATATCAGCATATTCTAAATCATGTGGTTGAGCATTTATAAGTTAGTGCTATGGCACAATTTAAATGTTGGTTTGCATTTGCATTTTTAATTATGTTGGGCATGTCATACTATTTTTATTGCTGTGTGTTAATGAGAAAAGAACATGGAACAGATTTAATATAGAAATGATACATTTCTCCCAAGTGAAGGTCTACAAACATCCTTGCATTGCCATATACAGAAATTTGCTTGTAATTCAAGGAAAGAAAAGTAACAGGAGAATAGCATCATTACTAATTTTTTGCTTCCTTTAAGACTTCACGTCATTGAAGGAAACAAATGTAATAGGAAAGAGTGACATTTCTAATTTTTGTTCGCTTTATCATTGTCCAAAAGTTAAAATACTATTTTTTCTGGATATTTTACATATATATATTTACATATATACTTATATATATTTGAGTAAACATATAACAAAATGATTTATGTCATACATTTTAATTATTTTTCTTTTTAATTTAAAATTGGTTTTAAATGGCTCGAGTTCGAGAAATAATGTTTTTTTATAGTTTTACTTTCTATTATATTAGAAAAAGTTATATAAACAAGAGAAGAAAACCCATTGCATTTATCAAAGTATTCTTGTATAAAGCACAATCCAAGGAATAGAGGACTCAATAACTTATTAAAATGCAATTTTTTTCAAATTGTAATAAAATAACATAATGTACAATTTTCTATCTTAACCATTTTTAAGTGTATAGTTCAGTAAAACAGGTCTTCATACTTTTTTATCTTGCAAAATGGAAACTCTATATCTATTAAACAACTCCCCACTTCCCTTTTTCCAGCCCCTCACAACCATTGTTCTACTTTCTGTTTTTATAAATTTGATGATCTTAGAACCTTCATATAAGTGTAATCACATAGTATTTGTCTTTTTGTGCCTGGCTTGTTTCACTTAGCATAATGTCCTCCAGATTAATTCATGTTATAGTATGCACCAGGATTCCTTTCTTTTTGAAGGTTAACTACTATTCCACCATATGTATATACCACATTTTGTTTATCCACTCATCTCTCAATGGACACTTGGATTGTTTCCACCTTTTGGCTATTGTGCATCATGCTGCTGTTCACATGAGTGTGGAAATATCTCTTTGAGATCCTGCTTTCAATTCTTAATACACATATTTTATGCTAAGAGTTAAGTAGAGAACATTGTCATTTGCTGAGGATTACAGGACTGCTTTTAATCTTTCTTAGAGATCCTAGGTGCTCGTATTTTTAGAGGCAATACCTGACATCATATTGAAGATATTCACAAGCATCCACGTTTGACATTAAAATGATTTTTAATTGGTGAATAATTATTGTTTATAATGTTGTTTTTAAACTTATTTGGCTACGTGTCACTAACTTAATTTATGAGTGTCAGTGATTCTATAGTCATTGCACGTTCTTAGGAATTTTTATAGAAAGCTACCTAACCTGTAAATTGTTTTTAAATGTTATGAAATTTTGATAGTACTAAACATAACACTTAACGGAGTGGATATGCTGTGTTATGGACATTATATTAAATATTGCGTTCAATTCCCCCCCAATATTTTTGAGATACTACAGTTTGTCCATGTCTCAAGCATTCCTTAAGTCACTTGATAAGATCATAGGCCCTAAGTATCCAACCTGTAATACTTAATGAATAACACATAACTCAGGACTAAATATTCCACCTCTAAAATTATGTAAAAACAAGCCTCTAGTTTTAATATGGATCATGAGAAAATAAATGGACTTAGAAATGGCCCTTTCTGAGTGTTTTGTATCTAAAGTATTACCTCGAGTAATATAAATTTTTTAAAGTTAAAATACATGTTGGGATCAAGCAAGCGACCAGAGGAACTATCTGGCTTAGTAAGTTGAAACCGTTATCAAGTGAGAAGAATTGGAATGCAGAAAAGAAGAGGTGAGTGACTATGGGGACAAGAGTGTCAAGAAATCCACTATGGAGTAGTTTATAGCAACTTTGTGCCTAATTTCCACAGAGATTCCTCTTGCCCTTCCTTTATCTGCTCTCCAAACCCCGAGTTTCATGAATGGTTCTTCAGCAACCAAGGAGAAAATCTTTATCTCAAAAGAAAAGAAAATGGAAATAATTGCTCTCTGGGATTTCAATTAAACATATGTTTTCAGAAGGCATTTAACTTTTGAAACACCCTGAGTCATGTAATACTTGTTCAACGTGTCATAAAAACATAACCTGGTTTTCACATTCTGAAAGCATGGTCGTCCAGCAATTAGTGCTGTAACTGCTACTTGCAACTGTTCTAAATAGATAACTGCGAGGCTTGTGTATAAACTAAACTGACTTTCAATGGGAATCCTTTAAAAACATACAGCAAGCAATCCCACCAAAATATTAATTTGCACTCAAACACTTGATACCACAAGACACTCCAATTATCTCTCACTGTTTAAGCCAGAAGACTTTTCCAGGCTTTAAACTAGTCTCTGAAGAGATTTAATTCAATATTACTTACCCCAAAGCAGCCAGCATGCTCTTTTTGACCTTCAGGTCAATGATAGTGACCCAAATGAGACCCAATCAAATCTGAATATGTACACCCCTAAAGAACTATTCGCAAGGTTAATTGTATCTTGGTTCTATTTGCTGAATAAGGAATCAATTAAAGAGAATAGCAAAAGAAGTCATAAATGGCTCCATGAACTGTATAGACATGAGCCATATAGGCTGCCTTTGCTTCTGTTCTTCATAGATCTCTACACAGAAGGCAATAAACTGATGGCAGAGACATTCTTTTGCTTTCTGTCATCACTGTCATCAACACGTATTTTATTCTTGCATCAAATTGTTTCATTTGTCAATTCACAGAGGCCAAAACATATAACTAAAACTATTTAGTTATTGGTCATAATGGCAAAATTCCTTGGACTTGAATACTATCTTAGTGTGTTAACTCACTGAATTGTAGGGAAATATGATACTAATATGTTTAGTTGTAACAACATGGTGTGGGAGTAGCAAGAGAAGTTTACAGCAAAAGTACTGCTCTCTACTAACTTTCAAGGTTTATGTGTGGGCATTGAAAAAAATTATATGAAAATAGTACAATTTATAATGGAAGATAATAGGAAGAGGAAAAAAGTGTTTTCTGTAGGTAATACAAAAAAAAAAAAAAAAGCAGGGTACCTAAACACTTAACATTATATTTAGTTACAGAATATAGTAATACAAAAGAGAGGGAAACTCATTTTACAAACCTTAAAATAATGGTAATAACCATTTGAGGGCTTAGTGTTGCCAAACATTGTGCTAAGAGTTTTATAAGCATTTGTTCATTCCTCATCACAATCCATGAGGAAACTGAGGCTCAGAGAACTTAACTCTTCATCCAGGGTCAAAAAGAAAGGAAAATGAAGGAGCTCAAGTTTGAAATGTTGCAGGAAATTCTTTATATTTAATAGCATCCTCTATCCATCTATTATAGGACATATAGTTATAAAATAATCCAATGAGTATGAAAACTTATAATAAAGTGATAACTGGGGCAGAACGGGTGATTCTTGAGGCCCTCATTGAGACTGAGTGTTGAGACTTTAGAACCAGAGGCAGCAGCGAGCCAGAGCCAATGATTAAGGCCTTAGTCAATGGAGGGCCTTCACATGCTTGTGATTGGGGCCAAGTTTCTCTAGGCACTTAATAGGTGTTGATTATCCAGACTTGCCAGTATTAGCAGTTCCTTGGCTTACTTTGGACAAAGCAAATGTGACATTTCACCAAGTCACCTGGAAGGAGATGAGGTTGGAGACTTTGGGCATAAATCTGTTTCCTGCATATGGCTACAATATTGAAGAGGAATTCTGACTTTCTTCTCTGAAATGTACCAATTGTGGCATTTTGGGTCAAAAAATGTGTTTGCTCGTTCTATCATAAGGGTGCCCTTTACCTATATATTTATCCATCCGTCCATCCATCCATCCACCCACCCATCAATCCTTTGTGGAGCTGAGCTCTATGAGGCCCTTAGCTTGAGTGTGGTTTGTGTGTATATGTTGGCAGGATTCTAATAAACCTAAACTTGCTCATTGTAAACCTCATTCTGATAATCTTCTAATTTTAAACTTCATTAAGAATTCTCCCTCAATCCTTTGCTTTGCTTAGGTTAGATATCTAGCTCCTTTTGAAACAGTAACTGCTGTGTTCAATCCAATCTTTTTCTTAGGAAGACTTGGAGCTTATTATCCATTTCTTTCAATGATAGGTCCTCTCCTCCTCCCTACTCAACCCCTTCACTTTCCCTATCCAAATCTCATTGTGTTTGGAATAAATGAAGCCAGAACATCTGTTGTTCTATTGTATGGTATCTCCAAAGTAGTTTATTCCACAGTAGCTCTATTGCTTTTCCCATGCAGCAGCTTCTACTCTCAAAAGTGCTAAGCCTGAACTTGAACTATCAGGATCAATCTTTGAATCAGAATTAACTATCAAAGCAAGGTAAACATTTACTAGGCCTCATGAGGGACACTGGCCTTCAGAATAATTTTTCCCTTGAAGAAGCATGACTAACACATTGAAGAGGCAAAACAAAGAGGCACAGAGCATGTTAAACTTGTTAAATAGTAGTGGTGTTCTGTGATCAATGGCTATGATGGGAAGGCAAGACAAAAAGATGCAATATTAAAGGAGGGAGACAGAAGCAGGAACACATGTGCACATCATTATGATACAGACTCTTGAACTTTGAATAACTACCTAAAATTCCAGCACTTCCTTTATGGCTTAACAGGTCTCTTTTTGACTTTTTGCTTCCTTAAGTCTTCCTAGCAGGATCAAATGAATTCTATGAGAGAGATAGTGGCTGAGCACAGTGGCTTACACCTGTAATCCCAGCACTTTGGGAGGCTGAGACAGGAGGATCAACTGAGGTCAGGAGTTTGAGACCAGCCTGTCCAACATGGTGAAACCCCGTCTCTACTAAAAATACAAAAATTAGCCGGGCATGGTGGTGCATGCCTGTAGTCCCAGCTGCTCTGGAGGTTGAGGCACAATAATTGCTTGAACCTGGGAGGTGGAGGTTGCAGTGAGCTGAGATCACGCCACTGCACTCCAGCCTGTGCAACAGAGTGAGAGTCCATCTCAAAAAAAAAAAAGAGAGAGAGAGAGAGAGATCGTTATGCTATCTCAGATGACTCAAGAATATTTTTTCCAGAGGAACAACATTATTTGACTTTCATTTTAACAGGTAAAAATATAGGTTACACTTATTGAAGGACTTGGTCTGGTAAGGACTCCTCAATTGTGACGTATGCCCAAGACATGTGTGTATTTGTGCCTCTTTAGATTGCATCCTGCTGAGGCCAGCAAGAGTGAGAGGATGCCAAGAGTTTTAAGTACCAAAGAAACTTTTCAAAATGTGTTTGTTCCTCCTGGTATAGACACCCTTATCATCACAGAGTTGTTCTTATTAAGTATTAATTTTACATGACTGTATTGGGGCCAAGCAAAAAGACCATGACCTGTACCTTCTTGAGCTTGATTACTAGGCTCTTCAAAAAGGTCGCTCATTTGTTGTCCCTTTTATGAAGTATGTGCTCCCAAGAAGCAGTTAGCGTCAAGCAGCTGTTATTAATCGACTCTCTGAAGGATTTCCCTGGAAGCTGGCCACCTGCTGAGGTGACTGAATTTCCCAAAGGGAACTAAGCTAAGGCTGAACCTGGCTTCCACATTCCTTATTGTATCCTTAAGCATGCCTGAATTAAAATGAGTCCCATGCAGCTGGGCAGATCATGCAGAGCTGCTTCATTTCATATGTAATGGAGCAGAGTACAGAGTCCACTCCACAGCCTCAGTCTTACCCCTACGAAGCACTCTTCCAACTCTTGTCAGGCTTGCCAAGGGAAGTGTTTCTATTTATAGATTTTTCTTCCATTGGGTGACTGGGTGGCCCTAGACCAAGGGAAGAACTTTAATTTTGCATTTTATTGTTGTTTTTGAGATGGAGTCTGGCTCTGTTGCCCAGGCTGGAGTGCAATGGTGCTATTTCGGCTCATTGCAACCTCCACCTCCCAGGTTCAAGCAGTTCTCTTGTGTCAGCCTCCCAAGCAACTAGGATTACAGGTGCCCACCATCATGCCTGGCTAGTTTTTAGTATTTTTAGTAGAGATGGCGATGGTGTTTCACCATGTTAGCCAGGCTGGTCTCGAATTCCTGGCCTCAAGTTATCTGCCTGCCTCAACCTCCTAAAGTGCTGAGATTACAGGTGTGAGCCACTACACCCAGCCAATTTGATTCATAAAGTTCAATAAAATCATAATTAGAATATTTTTTCCAGAGGAACAACATTATTTGACTTTCATTTTAACAGAATTTTTAAAATTTGAGGGCAGGGAGTCTCTCTTTATTTCTCCTACTAAAATTCCAGTTTAAACTACCATTATTTAATGCTTGGACCACTCACTGCTTCTACTTATTCCACTTCCATAGCCATATTGATTTCCCTGTCCCCAGCATTTTGTTAGGAAAATTTGCAAACATACAGAAAAGTTCAAATAATTGTATAGTAAAAACCTGTATATGCACCACCTAGATTCTATAATTAATATTCATATTGGTTTTGAAAATTTGTAAGTTAGATCAATCACAATATTCCCCCAGTGAACATCTTCTTATTAACTCTGAATAATATCCTGATTCTTTGCCATAGTCCAGTAGACTCATCCTGATTTGATTTTTTGCTACCATATTACCTCATTTCTTCCCCCTGCCCCCCTCCATTGCTGTTTTCCAGCCACAGCGCCATTTTTTATATTCTTCAAAAACATTAAGTTTATCCATGACTCAAGGCCTTTATTTTCTCTCTTCTACTACATCTTCCCCTGATCATCTCCTTCTCCTCCTTCTGGTCTCAGTCTGAATGTACCTCCTCAGAAACCCTTCCGTTGCCTTCACCTTTGACATATATCTTCTGTACCCTGTCCCTCTCTACCATGCTACCATTCTTGATTGCATTTATAGCACTTACCACTCTGAAATTGTCTTATATATTTGCCTTTGTATTAATTTCCCTTTATCTCATTTCATTAAAATGTTAGCTCTATGAGAGCAAGGCCCTTGTCTGTTTTAATCATATCCAAATTCCAGTGACTTGAGCAAGACCTAATTCATAGAAAAAGTTGAATACATATTTGTTGAGTGATTCATAATTATCATGAAAAGCCATTCTTTTGTACAGGTAAGTAAAATGTACTATGTTGGGAGAAACAAACAAAATACCAACAGAAAAACTCTAAGACCTGGCACACATAGCCACTCTTGTGGTAATTGTCTTCAGCAGTTCATAGGGGTACTTCCAAGGAAGGAGTAAACTAGGTGTCAGTTAACACAGATGACTCATTGTAAATGTGGCACCCTGACCACTGTAGACAGTCACAGTGAACTTACGTCTAGAACACCTATCAACAATGCAAAAGGAAGAGCTACACACACTTAGGAAAGCACTTGACTTTTCTTTATTGCACGACCTAAAAAAATATGCAATATACAAGGATGCTGAGTTGGTAGCACTGCATTTTCTGTAAAATATTTCTAATGTATTGCAACTATTTTGAAAATATCCTTTTGGGTTCAATATGACAGTTTTTCCAGATAGTTTGGAGGGTATTATTTTCTTCTTCATAACCTTCTTCCTAGCACCATGGAAAGCTTCAGGATAAAAAGAGAACTGTGGTGATTTTCCTACTAATTAGTTGCTCTTATTAAAAAGAGCAAGATAATTGATTTTAGGATGCACTACCCCTTATTAAGACCTAATTAAGCTGTATATCAAAGACTAATTAAATGGCATTATTCCATCTCACTGATGAGTCTTGATGTTTGGTGAATAGATTTGGGTGGTAGATGAATACTCTTGGAATAGATTTCACAGCCAGACAGATAAATATAGACTAAGAAGCTGAGTAAAGGGAATTTTCGATTATCTAAACCTAACACACTTATTGGTATTTCTTCAGCCTGACAGCTTGAAATGCACAAAATGAAACATTTAAATACAAACTCAGCACTGTGGTAGGATAGGAAACAATGAAAGAGTATCTTTGGAAAACTGAAAATTTAAACACACCATTAATCCTTCTAGTGAAATGGTGGACTGGAGAATCGAAGGCATTTCTTTCTTTTTTGACTTACTTTGATGAGTAAGCTACTCAGTCTTGATGAACCTCAGATAAGAGCTCACTTATACTAGTAATGGATATCTGAAAATCTGAGATATCTGAATCATTGTTGAGGTTGCCAATCACCATCCTTGCTAAATTGTTCTGTGGAATGCAATTGTCAAGGAGAGAGAGGAAAGGGGGTGAAATGGTAAGAGAATATTATCATAGTAAGGAATTGGAATAGACTATGAGCCCAGAGATTGATGGAAGTGGAGCCTGGCCAAATAGAAACTGCCCTTTAAAAATATTTGGAGAGCAAGAGCTATTAATAAGATGAATGTTTTTCAGAATTTTATTCTACACTAGAAATGAATATTTTCAACAGCAAATCAATCTCTGATAAATCAATATTTTATTTGACAAAGATCATATACTAACATTTCAAATGTTATGTAAATCCATTCATTGCTGTAATCCTATCAAGCTAAGCATGTACTGCCAAGGCTGTGTCTTAAGGCAGTGTCATTGTGACAATAGAAACTCATCATCCCATTTAATCTATGAGGTCACAACCTCCTTGGATTATGGTGGATAGTCTCTCAAATTCTTTGGTGCTTCATAATGCAAAGGCTTTTGAATAAATCACAAGATATTTGCAGAAAGTAATGATTTCACTATACAGCTTGGCTATATTTGATTGTCTTTAATAGTTACCTTCACTGGCAATATAATAATTTGCAAACAATAACATCAGTCATATGTCACTTCTGCACTCATTACTGGTCAAGGTATAACCCCTAGAACCAATAACCCATACTGCTGAACATCTAAATTAAATGTCACTCTGTACTAAGTGCAGGTTTTTCATTTGAAACCGAACTTTTGTCAACTATAACATGTATTTTGAATTATCTGAAGGACATCTGCCCTTGAACTCTTTTTGCATTAATACACACAGAAGTGGAAATAGCTGCAACATCACTAAGAAAAGCTACACAAATAGAGAACTGAAATCTCTATTACAGAAAAATGAGTAAACAATTTATTGTTAGCTATCTTTACAGAACTCATGGACAGGAGATAAAGGGTTTGACTCAAGTATTTCAAGGTTGTCATCCTACGTACTTCGTTAGATTTAATAGAATTTATAATATGCAGATTCCTTTAGAGATGAAGCTTGTACTTCCTTTTTCATTTCATATAAAAATTGTGGATTTTAACATAATTTTGGGTAATTATACACTGCATATGATTTCTGAAAAACAATCAATTAGTAACAACTATAATTCTTATTTTTTGTTTTGCATTCCATGCTTGTTTTTACTAATAGAGGTGGAACATGAAGGAAGAGTGAGGATAGAGGGTTTAATTAATCTCTTGGGTTTTCTGTCTCAATGGAAACAAATATTTCACGAGCCCAAATTATGAATCCATAAACCTAATCGACAACATTAATAAAATAGAGAGTGAGACACATTTATTAAGTTCTCTGAGATCCTTAAAAGAAAAATACTATTGACATGTTGGGAGAAATACCAAAGATCATGGGAGACAATGACTTTGATAGAAATTTTAAGGCGATAAGCAAAGAAAGGGCACTTTATGGCAATTGTGGACAGCCAGTCCTCTGACAATTGGTTCACAACCATTAAACTGAACATAACCTTATCTAACTGCCTAGGAAATTATTGTTGAGCATTAACCTTGAATCTGAGCTCATTTGGAAACAGAAAGTCTCAAGGTACAAAGAAAAAACATTTATTTGTACTCATTACCTCAATGTTAAAGACACAGCAGTCCTTTTCCATAGATGATATAGAACATATTAGAAGACAAGACAGAAGGTATTACACCTTCAACCTAAATTTTGAAGTACAATGGTATTTCAGTGCATTAAGAATGGGTAGTGCATCGTAGTAAAAGTAGCTAGCCAATATATGCCTTGGTTTAGGAAAATAGGAAAATTGGCATTCATTTATAAGCATTTTGGGAATTCTGCATGTTCAAATAATAATCAAAATATAACGTGTATGATTGCCTTACTGCCACTGGCTTCTGCTTGGTGGCAGAGACAGATGACAACAGAATTTGTGCTTGATTTGGAGGTTTTGTTTGTTCCAAACCAATTCCATCTCAGCAAATGCAATGACTTGTAAGTCTTATTGATAGTAACTTGAGTGGGTGGTAGTCCCCGTCTCTGAGACTGGAAGTGACTCCTCTGAAGTGTGTAATAAAACTATGAAAATAAAAAAAATTAGAAAAGCACTTTGTCTTTTAATTGCTGAATAAATTTATTTCTTTAAATTGTGTGAGAAACATATTCCAGACACTGACTCCTTTATACATTATTCTTCTTTAATCCTTTTCCTTTCTTCCCTTATTAACTACTTGTCTTATTTCTCCTATTGTTGAATTATGAGTTTTCATCTTGGAGAACTGGAAAGGAAATGTGGTCCTTTATCAGGCAAGGTAATACTAAAATCTCTTTAAAATATGAACTCTTAACATTTTTTCTTCTTCAAAATTTCTGAGTACTTTCTTCCTAGTTTCTGCTGATATTAATCTGGTAGTTTATTTAGATACACATAGTATCTTTCATAATGACTTCTGATCTCAAGAAATTAATGGTCTTTGTTGCTTAATGCAAAGCCTTGCATATAATATGTGTTTAATGATCATCAGTTGATTGAATTAATGAATCCAAAAATTACTATAGCCAGCAATGAATATTAGGTAATAAATTTCTAAAGCTACTTAGCATTGTCTATGGTTGAAGTATACACTTCCTTTCTTTTGGGAACATGAGATACTTTGTAAATGTATCCTTGAGCCCAGTGATTTTCAAATGATTTTGAGTGACCCACTGTGCAAAACATATTTTGCATGGTGACTCACTGCTCAAACATATACATACGTACATACATAAACACATGGCCAGCACACATACATGAACATATATTATTAAAGCAAACATCTAATGAAACAATACTTATCCTTACATCTTTGTGGTAGGTGGAATTCTAAAATGACTCCCAAAGAGTCATGCTCTTGTATAATGCCCTCTCCTTGAGTGGGGGCAATAACTGTGAGTATGATCAGATACTACCCCTTGATTAGGTTGCTTTATGAAAAGGTGATGAGATCTTTTTCAGATGTGATTAAATTCTCTAGTTGCTAATCAGTTGAGTTGAGGCTAATCGAAAGGGAGATTATTGCTAATGGGCCTGACCTAAGCTGGTGACCCCTTGAAAAGAAGGTCTGGAGATGGAAGCCATGTAGAAGTGGTAGATTCTTTCCTGCTGGTATTGAGGAAGCAAGGTATTATTAGTTCTGAAGAACATGAAGTCTGCCTCCAACCACATGAGCTTCAAAGAAGACCTCAAGCCTAAGGTAGGACCCATCCTAGGCCAATACTTTATTTGAATGCTTGTAAGACTCTGAACAGAGGACTCAGCTAACCTGTGCCCCAACACCTGATCCATGGAAACTGTGAGATAAGAGAGTAATGTTCTAAGCTGCTCATTGTGGTAATTTGTTACACAGCAGTAGAAAACTAAAACAATCCAATTTCATTTTTCTTTTTTAAAATGCCGGTCAGAGTCAACTAAATTGATAGCATGTCAAATACATATGAGTCACAACCCACATTTTGAAAATCACAGCTGTATCTTAAAGCCATATTTTCTATGGTGCTGAAATATTTATGAATAGAGGTTCATTCTTTGAGTTAAAGAATTTTGTGTTTTAGGAACTCTCATGCGTATTATTGGCCATTGTCATCTTCAGCATATAATGTGTTCATTTCCTAAAAGCTCCTTTTGCAAGCTATGTTCAAGGTATTAATATTATACTGGGCATGGTTCACAGTGGTGAACAAAATATATATGGATGGTCATGCCTTAGAACTTCAAGTGTGAGAGCTTGAAAACAGACAAAAAAGCAAATTAATAAAACCAAACATTTAATTATAATTGCTCAATGAATATTTATTAAGTGTGATTTCAAGTATTTAATATGTTTTCAGTTGGGGGGCTAATGACAAGATAAATAAATATGTACATTATGTAGCCATATTTTGAACAGTTACAATATCTAGTGGGAAAAATAATATCTGTAAATAAATAAGTACGGCAATTATGTACACAGTATTACCAGAGCAAAAGATATGGTAGAGAGCAATTAACTCTACTTAGGGAATCTAGGGCAGACTTCTAAGAAGAGGTGACATTTTATATGGAATCTGTGAAAGGGCGGGATCTGCAAAATATGTCTAGGTGTAGAAGAATTTTCTGTGAATGTTGTGACCATTTGCCTGAAGATCTTACTAAGGAGTTTGGGCTTTGAGGCAATATAAATTACTGAAGATTTTTTGTTTTCACAGAAGGAGTGTGACACACAATTATATACCTGAAACACAAGGGACTTATGTTATAATGGCACCACCAGCACAAAGAGAATAAAGGTCAGTTACAAGTCACTTAAGTTCTGCAGGGGTAGACATAGGAAGAGATGGAGAATTAGTTCTGGTGTTTGGGTTATTGTCTAAGGTAGGACTAACTAAAGTAGAAAACTTTAGGTACCCGAATCGAATGAAACTACAATAAATACCTGGATGGGAGGAGACCAAGCTTGGCTGTATATTTTTTTCAAAAAGTTTGTTTAAATCAAGCACTCAAAGTCAACTTTATAAAACATGGTGCTCCTGAGGCCAGCCTGCATAGTTCCATTATTGTTAAAACAGCAACACTCTTCTCCTGTTCTATACTATTTAGGACATAGACAATGCTGGGGAATGAAGAATAACCACGGAAACAAGGTCGAAATAAATATCACACAGTTCATGCAATTTACTTATAGGAGTCTGTTTGCTAGGTTCCTTCTAAAGTCTATTTATCCTTGTTTTAGATACAATTCTAATAAGCTTTGTTGTTTGCCTTTCGAAGATCGGGAAGGTTAGGATCACCACATTGCGCCTTTAAAACAGTGTGACTGTCAGTTTTCAAAGGCTTTGCATTTTATTCCATAAGGAAGAATAAAGGAACCTTTGGGGTGTGTGTGTGTGTGTGTGTGTGTGCGCACACATGTGTATGTGGTTGGGAGCGGGGTAATTAGTTCTATCTATCCAGAGAAAATTTCTTTACAAAATTAATGTCTCTTCTGGAATAAATTCAGTGATTAATTTTCAATATATGGAAAAATATGAACCAGTTGTTTTGCATTCAGCTCAGGGCACCGATTTGCTGGTGGTACTCTTCTCCTTTGCAAAATAAAAAGTGAGTCTCATGAAGAATTTTGTAATCATGATCACTTCCAAAACTAATACCCTTTGATGGTTTTAATAGGATTTTGTTCAGGATTTAATAATGTTTAGAATTATTTCTATTTCTCTGATTTAATTTTTAAAGCCACTATTTTTCTAGAGATGGAAGAATACCAATTCAGAAAGAATCACTGTGTAAATAATTCCCATCATAAAATATCCGTTAAAAGCTTAAGGGAGGCTCCTGTTTCTCCTCTGAAACTAAAGGCAATTCTAAATAAAGAACAGCTCTAGATGCCCATTGGTTCTGAGTATAATGATTGCTAACGTTCAAACATGTTAGAAAGCTGGGTGGCTGATTTGGACCTCAAATATCCCAGTGTGCAGAATTTTGACCTCGATCAAGAGATGTGTCGCTAGTCCTCAAAGTCCCTTTAAAAATACTCCTCTATTGCTCATCATTTAAGGATCATGATTCATTTGATTTTTTAACAGATTTTCACTATTAAAAATGCAAATATTGACTATGAAGAAAGCATTAATATCATTTAAATTTGTACCATGTCTGGCCATATGAAATTAATCATTCAGACCACCTAATTCTTTGTCATCATATTATTTTCATAATAAATGTTACAATTCTTATATCTTATTCTGAATACAAATACATATACCCTGTGTAAAAACAGTCACAGTGCCATTATTTTTTATAACTTCAACTTTTATTTTAGATTCAGAAGACAAATGTGCAAGTTTGTAACATGGGTATATTGCATGATGCTGAGGTTTGGGATATGGATGATCCCATCACACTTATAGTGAGCATAGTACTCAACAATTAGTTTTCAACCTTCCCCCCTCTAGTTGTCTCCAGTGTTTATTGTTGCTATCTTTGTGTTCCTGAGTGCCCAATGCTTAGCTCTCACTTATAAGTAAAAACATGTGGTACTGGATTTTCTGTTTCTGCATTAATTCACATAGGATAATAGCTTCCAGCTGCTTCCATGCTGCAAAGGACATGATTTTAATCTTTTTAATGACTGCATAATATTCCATAGTTAGTATGTATCACATTTTCCTTATGCAATCCACCATCGATGGGCACGTAGGTTGATTACAAGTCTTTGCTATTGTGAATAGTGCTGCGATGAACATATGAGTACATGTGTCTTTTTGGTAGAATGATTTCTTTTATTTCAGATATATACTCAGTAATGAGATTGCTGGGTGGAATGACAGTTCTTTTTTAAGTTCTTTGAGAAATCTCCAAACTGCTTTCCACAGGACCTGAACTAGTTTACATTTCCACTAGCAGTGTATAAGCATTCCCTTTTCTCCACAGACTCACCATCATCTGTTGTTTTTTGATTTTTTCAATAAAAGCCAGTCTCATTGGTATGAGTTGATCTCATTATGGTTTTGATTTGAATTTTTCTGATAATTAGTGAAGATGAGCATTTTTTCACTTTTTTTGGCTGCTTGTATATCTTCTTTTGAGAAATGTCTGTTCATGTCTTTTGCCCACTTTTTAATGGGGTTATTTTTTGTTTGTTCAATTATTCAAGTTTCTTATAGATTCTGGATATTATCTTTGTTGAATGCATAGTATGTGAATATTTTCTCCCATTCTGTAGGTTGTCTGTTGGCTCTATTGATAGTTTCTTTTGCTGTGCAAAGGCTCCTTAATTTTAATTGGGTCTCACTTGTCAATTTTTGTTTTTGTTGCAATTGCTTTTGAGGACTTAGTCATAAATTATTTTTCAAAGCCAGTGACCAGAATGGTGTTTCCTAGGTTTTCTTCTAGAATTATTATAGTTTGAGGTCTTACATGGAAATCTTTAATTTACCTTTAGTTAATTTTTGTATGTGGTGAAAGGAAGGGATCTAGTTTTATTTCTCTACATATAGCTACCCAGCTATCCTAGCATTACTGATTGAATAAAGAGTCCTTTTTCCATTGCTTATTTTTCTCAACTTTGTCAAATATCAGATGGTTTTAGGTGTGCAGCTTTGTTTCTGTGTTCTCTATTTTCTCCATTTGTCTATGTGAATGTTTGCGTACCAGTACCATGCTGTTTTGGTTACTGTAGCTTTATAGTGTAGTCAAGTAATGTGATGTCTCTGGCTTTGGTCTATTAGGATTTCTTTGGCTAGTCTGACTCTTTTGGTTTCATGTGAATTTTGGAATACTTTTTTCTAGTTCTGTGAAAAATGACATTGGTAGTCTGATAAGAATAGCTGTGAATCTGTGGATTACTTTGGGTAGTATGGTCACTTTAGTGATATTGATTGTTCCAGTTCATAAGTATGGAATTTTTTTCATTTTTCTGTGTCATCTATGAATTCTTTCAGCAGTGCTTTGTAGTTCTCCTTGTAGAGATATTTCACTTCCCTGATAAGATGTATTTCTAGGTATTTCATTTTTTGTGTGTGGCTATTGTAAGTGGGATTGCATTCTTAATTTGGCTCTCAGCTTGAATCTTACTGGTATGTAGAAATGCTACTGATTTCTGCACACTGACTTTGTATACTGAAACATTATTGAAGTTGTTTATTGGTTTCAGAAGCTTTTTGGCAGAGTCTTTAGGGTTTTCTAGGTATGGAATTATATCATCAACAAAGAGAGAGTTTGAGTTCTTCTTTGTCTGCTTGGATACCTTTTATTTCTTTTTCTTGACTGATTGCTCTGGCTAGGACTTCCAGTACTATGTTGAGTAGGAGTAGTGAAAGTGGGAACCGTTGTCTTGTTCCAGTTTTCAAGGGGAATGCTGCTAGCTTTTCCCCATTCAGTATGATGTTGGCTGTGGGTATGTTATAGACAGTTCTTATGACTTTGAGGTATGTTCCTTCTATGACTAATTGTTGAGGGTTTTTATCAGGAAGAGATGCTGGATTTTTATCAACAGCTTTTTCTGTGTCTATTGAGATGATCATATGGTTTTGTTTTTAATTCTGTTTATGTGATGAATTACACTTATTGTTTTGTATATGTTGAAACAACCTTGCATCTCAAAAATGAAGCCCATTTGATTGTAATGAATTGACTTTATGCTGTCCTACTGGATTTGGTTGGCTAATATTTTGTTGAGGAATTCTGCATCTGTGTTCATTGGGGATATTGGTCCATAATTTTCTTTTTTCATTGTGTCCTTGCCAGGCTGTTATCAGGGTAGTGCTGGCTTCATAGAATGAGTTAAAAGGAGTTCTTCCTTCTTGATTTTTTGAAATAGTTTTAGTAGAATTGGTACGAGCTCTTTTCTTGTATGTCTAGTAGAATTTAGCTGTGAATCTCTCTGATCCAGGGCTTTTTTTGGTTGATAGGCTTTTTATTGATTATTCAATTTTGGAACTCAATATTGGTCTATTCAGTGTTGCAACTTCTTCCTGATTCAGTCTTGGGAGGTTGTGTGTTTCCAGGAATTTATCCATTTCTTCTAGATTTTCTAGTTTGTGTTCATAGAAATGTTCACAACATTCTCTGAGGATCTTTTGTATTTCTGAGGGATCAGTTATCATATTTGTCATTTCTGATTGTGCTTATTTGGACCTTCTCTCTTTTTATTCTTTGTAATCTAGCTAGTGGTCTTTCCATTTTGTGTATACTTTTAAATAACCAATTTTTGGTTTTGTTGATTCTTTGTGTGGATTTTTGGGTCTCAACTCCGAACCATTTTTTAAAAGTCTTTAAGTCACGAACCTAGGCAAAACAAGATGCACCTGTATCCAAAGATTTGATTATAACTCAGTGTGAAGCTATTGAAACTTTGTTTTAATGAAAGAAAAATGTGAAGACTTTGGATCATAAGAGATATTTTGTATACCTTAATATAAGAGCATGTCTTAATCATTTAAATTATGTATCACATTTATTCCTTCAATCAAAATTTACTAAGCACCCAAATCTTAGGTGGAATACAAAAAAAAAAAAAAAAAAAAAAAAAACAGAATAAAATATAACTAAAAGAAAAAGCTGGGAGGCGGGTCTCTTAGTAGTGCCCATCATAGTGGTAGGTCCCTCTCCAAGATGTAGAGTCTGTACTTTTTGTTACTTTTATACCATTAGATAATTTGTGAATTTTTTATAAAGTTGAGGATCAAATAGAATTGATTTATTTTGCTTTGTTTATAATTGCTTTGATGTACTTTTTTGTTCTCTGCTATTTCTGAGAAATGTATTTTTTTTAACCTTTGGAACATTTATTTTGGGACAGTTGACAACAATAGTGTCCCATGACACTGAATCATGGCAGCCCTTCCCTCTCTGTGCACTTACAGATCTACTACTCAGAACTGGCTCCCAGGTAAGGAAGCTGTGTGAATTTGTCCAGTAATTAAGTTTCCTTGTGCCTTTGTTTCTCATGTGTGAAATGAGGATTCTATTATTTGCTTCAGGCTGATTTAAAATAATTTTTACTGCATTTAGCACAAGGCCTGGCACATGGTAAATGCCTTATAAATATTGCTTATTAGCCATAGTATAGTTAACTTCTAAACAGTGCAGGAGTAAGGGTTGCTGGCCTCTGTGCAGCTGAAAATTCATGTACAACTTTTGAAAGCTTAACTACTAATAGCTTACCATTGACAGAAGCCTTACTGATAATATAAACAGTCAATTAACACATATTTTGGATGTTATATGTATTATGCATTGTATTCTTATTTTTAAAAGTAGGCTAAAGTAAAGAAAATGTTATTAAGAATATCATAAGAAAGAGAACATGTATTTACTACTCATTAAGTGGAAATGGGTCATCATGAAGGTCTTCCTCCTTGTTGACTTCATGTTAAGTTGGCTGAGGAGGAGAAGACAAGGACTGGTCTGGCTGTCTCGGGGGGGGGGCGGGGACGAAAAGCGTGCAGAAGGTGGAAGGGGAGGCAGGAGAGCCAGGCACATTGATGTAACTTTTATTGAAAAAGAAAAACAAGCCCAGGCATGGTGGCTCACTGCTGTAATCCCAGCACTTTGGGAGGCCGAGGTGGGCAGATCATGAGGTCAGGAGACCGAGACCATCCTGGCCAACATGGTGAAACCCTGTCTCTACTAAAAAAATACAAAACTTAGCTGGGCGTGGTGGTGCATGCCTATAATCCCAGCTACTTGGGAGGCTGAGGCAGAAGAATCGCTTGAACCAGGGAGTTAGAGGTTGCAGTGAGCCCAGATTGTGCCACTGCACTCCAGCCTGGCAACAGAGCAAGACTCCATCTCAAAAAAAGAAAAGAAAAAAGAAAAAGAAAAAGAAAAACAAGTGTATAAGTGGACCTGTGCAGTTCAAGGCCATGTTTTCAAACCGTCAAGTGTACTTTTTATGATAATAGGGCATGGGATCTGGCCTCAAGTAGTTCTCAATAGTAAGGAAACCAGGCATGTGTGCAGTGACGTGGCAGCATTTATACCTTTAACGAAAATGAATCCAAACATGTATACCAAAGAAAAAAGAAATTTTTGTTTTGTTTAAATTCCCCTCCCTACCTTTAATTAGACTTTATAGTCTATTCTCCAATAAAGGAAATGTATAAATGAAATACAGAGTAAAAAGAGAGTTAAGTTTTGACTTTGAAACTACAAGGACCTTGGTCTAGGTGACTTACATTCACTCCCTTTGCAGGGTAACTTGTTACTTTTCCAGTTAATGAGACAGAATACTTTCTTTAACTGCTAACAGTGGGTTCATCCATGGGATTTGCTGTGACCAACAGAATGAGGCAGAAATTGCAATGTGACAGTTCTAAACTGAGACCTTAAAAGGATCCTTTGTTTCTATTTGGCCTCTTATGGTTTTGACGTCTCATAAGAAGACCATGCTGAAGGAAACCAGAATATTTTACCCCAAAATATGAGTAAAGTAAAGAAGCAGCCTTGTCTCTGACTGTGCCCTCCACCCCTGTGTTTCAACCTTTGCCTCTCTCCCAAAGCACAGGATAAGGCTATTATCTGAAGTTCCCCTATCTACTCAGAAATTGGGCCCCCAAAGAGGAACACAACTGCTTTCCATCCCCTCCCTGAAATCTCATTACCTACCAAGGAAAGAAGACTGAGCAATGCAATTACACCTGGATGGACTTTTTCTCAAGATGATGCCTGTTTCTGGAGCTCATATAAATTCCAAAGAGCTTCAATTACAAATTAATTTCTGTCTTCCAGGTCCATTCTTTTTTCCTAATAACAATTTGCTGCCCCTCAAAAAAATTGTCTACATTCCCCATCTCTCCCCTTCCCTATCAAGAAGGGTATATACATTTCTGTACCCCACTGGGTTATTGGACAATCATTCCCCTGTGATTCTCCCACATTATGCACATTAAAATAATGTTTGCCTATTTTATCCACGGTCAATCTGCCTTTTGCAGTTGAATTGTTAGTGAAATTTCAGAGGGTGAAGGGGAAGTTTTCCCTTGGCCCCCACAACACCTGGCCCTCTGGTTTCAGGAGAAGGATGAGAGACACATGGAACAGAGCCACCACAGCCAAACCAGCCCAGCCTAGCCTAGAATAGCCTGTTCCAAGTCAACCAGCAGAGCTGTGTGCCAACTGTGTTTAATGTCTGCCACTGTGGTTTATGTTTGCTTTGCAGTTTCAGTGTTAAAAAGCTAACCAATATGAACAGTTCTAACTTGTTGATATATTAAAATTAATTTTTATTTTTAAAGATAACTTTTACTTTTTCACATCACTGGCTTGATTCTTACTACCCAATATTTTCTTCCCATTTTCCCATTATATAACATATATGTTGGGCAAGTTCCATAGCTGTTTTCTTCAGTCATGTACTAAAAAACAAACAGCAAAATAAGTGTGGTGCTGGCATAAAGACATTTATATAGACTAATAGAATAAAATACAGAGCCCAGAAATAAACTCTCACATATACTGACAAGTAAGTTTTCAATAAGGGCATGAAGACCACTTAATGGGAAAAGAACAGTCTTTTCAACAAACAGTGTTGGGAAACTGGATATCCACATACAAAAGAATGAAATTAAACTCTTACCTTATACCATATGCACAAATTAACTCAAAGTAGATCACAGACCTAAACATTAACAGCTAAAACTATAGAATTCTTAGAAGAAAACATAAGGGGAAAGATTTATGACACTGGATTTGCAATTACTCCTTGAATGTGACGCCAAAAGCACAGACAACAAAAGACAAAAGAAATAAATTGGACATCATCAAAACTAAAGGCTTTTGTGCATCAAAGGACACTATCAACAGAGTGAAAAGACAATTTACAGAATGGGAGAAAGTTTTTGCAAATCATTTATCTGAGAAATGATTAACATCTAAGATATATGAAGAACTCTTACAACTCAAAAACACCAACAAAATCCAACTTAAAAATGGACAAAAAGCAGCCCGGCGCGGTGGCTCAAGCCTGTAATCCCAGCACTTTGGGAGGCCGAGATGGGCGGATCACAAGGTCAGGAGATCGAGACCATCCTGGCTATCACCGTGAAACCCCGTCTCTACTAAAAAATACAAAAAACTAGCTGGGCGAGGTGGCGGGCGCCTGTAATCCCAGCTACTCGGGAGGCTGAGGCAGGAGAATGGCATGAACCCCGGAGGCAGACCTTGCAGTGAGCTGAGATCTGGCCACTGTACTCCAGCCTGGGCGACAGAGCGAGACTCCGTCTCAAAAAAAAAAAAATTGACAAAAGACTTGAATGGGCATATTTTTCAAAAATAAAAAAGTAATATAAATGGCCAATAAACACATAAAAAGATGCTCAATATCGTTTCCCTAATCATTAGAAAAATGCAAATCAAAACCACAATGAGATACCACTTTACACCCACCAGAACAGTCATTATAAAAACAAACAAAACAACAATAGAAAACAACAGGTGTTGATGAGGATGTAGAGAAAATGGAATCCATGTGTATTTCTGGAGGGTATGTAAAATGGTGCAGCCCTTTTTGAAAATGGGCTTTTTTTTTTTTGAAAATGGTGGCTTTTCAAGAAAAAATAATAATAAACCTGGAATTACTATATAATCCAGCAATTCCACTTTTAGGTATGCAACCGAAGAATTGAAACCAGGGACTCAAACTGATTTTGGTACACTAATGTTTCTAACAGTATTATTCATGATAACCAAAACATATAAACAATCCAAGTATTCAACAAGTGGGTAAAAAGAAATGTGAAATATACATGCAATGGAACATTATTTCACCTTAAAAAGGAAGGAAATCCTGACACATACTACAACATGGGTGAACCTTGAAGACATTATGCTAAGTAAAATAAATCAGCCATGAAAGAACAAATACTGTATGATTCCAACTATATAAAATACTTGGAGTAGTCACATTCCTAGAGACAGAGAGCACAAGGGTGGTTGACAGACATGGGGGTAATGGGAAGTTAGTGTTTATTGGGTATTAAGTTTCAGTTTGGGAAGATAAAAAAGTTCTGGAGATTGTGGTGATGGTTGCACAATGATGAGTGACTGTTCTTATGCCATTGAACTGCACACATAAAAATGTTAAATGGTAAATTTTATGTATGTTTGATCACAGTAAAACAAACAAAAACCTTACAAGCAAGCAAATTTATTTCAGACCATTTTACTCTTCTGAACCATCCAACTGAACATTGATCCTCAGTCTGTCACTAACTAAACCTCCAACTTAGGGTCCTAAATTGGAGGCAGGTGGGATGAAAAAGTCAGGTTGTATCTGTTGTTGGTTGTTTAAATTTTGGCTCTCCTCTTACCTTCTTCTAGTTCTAGCTTTCTAGAGTTAAAGTCTAGAGGAAGAGATGAGAGAGATATTAGGGCTTATTTAATGAAACAATTCCACTGATTCTGGTGAAGACATATTTTCTGTCACATTCTGGCGTGCTATAGTCTGACTGCTGCTGTAGCCTCGGCTGGTACGTGGTTTCCATGTGTGGGATGCTCTCCCAAGATCTCCGCCTCTTACTTGGCTCTGCGCCCATTGAAACCCTGTGGCAAGACTGCTGATTCTGTAACTCAGCAAGTATCCAGGCACGGAGTGGGATGCCAGCTTCCCTTTACTATAATTTACTGCCTATAATTTACATTAAAATACATCAGGATAGACAGTGGGATACAGTGACCTGTGCACTGAATTCATTCTCTTGGAAAAGTTAGTCCACATTTAATCTAGTCTAAGCAGAAATGCATAGTCCAATGAAGGATAGCTAGCATTTGAAGATTTCAAGCAGGGATCTACAGATGGCTAAGACATGCATTTTAAATATCCCTGTCTAAATCTTTACTAGAGGACTTACTAACTAGGATAAGGTGAATTCGAAGAGTGAAGTGTGGAGTTTAAAATATGGGGGTGGCTAAAAATCTTGTCCTTGTATAAACAGGGTAAACCCCGGTGAATCAGTCCACTCTTGAAACCCAACACATTTAGAGAAATACATTTAGTCCATGGCATTCTACACTTGCCCACCTTGCCCCACAGTCTGAAGGATTCTGTTATCTGATTCAATTAGAAAACTAGTGGATCATGCTATCAGAATATTGTTGAAAACTTTCATGTGGCCAGTTGTCAAAGTACCTAATAGCCAGAGAGTACGAATTACCCGAGTTTATAGAAAAAGACTGAATGCTCCATTTTTGTGTCTGCTTGCTAAAAAATGTTTAGATGAGTTGCAAAATTTGTTCTAGGTCCTTAGTAGGTGCTCAACAGTGTCTACAGAATAAATAAATTGCATAGGAACCTAAAAGACCTTCTATTTCTCACTTGCGAAAGAAGAAATGAGGCCTGACTAGAAATTGAGCGATCAGGAAAATTTATTTATATGTGAGAATCTAATACACAGGGAAAACTGGATCTGGATAGCTAGCCGAATGAATAATAGATAAATGAACTATTTCATTGCTTCCATGTCTGTTTATAATGGTTAAAGGGTTCATCTACCATCCTCTTTACATGCTTAACCTCTCCTTGGAGTCGGGAATAATGCACCCTCTTGTAGTCTATTCCAGGGGACACCAAGTGAAGTGTCTCCCTTGAGTCCAATTACACCCTCTTCCAAATAGGAGGCCTGTTACTTTCATGAAATCGTACAATCTCAGAGGAATAGCAGCTGCTTCTGCAGCTGTAATGCTGAGTAGAACCTTAAGTAAATAGCTAGAAAGGCCAGTGAACAATGAATTATAATAAACCAACTATAATTAGTAATAAAAGCCTTAAAATAACTGTACTCATGAGATAGTATTGGTCACATCCTTGCTGTGTTCTGGAAATAATAGAGTCATTTTTTTCGCCCAATGTAACTACAATGGTAATTAAAAGCTGATTTAGGATCAAAGGCAACCTCAAGGTTATAAATGTAAGTAGCTCGCTCTGAAAGTGTAAGTAGCTTGTTCCTAGTCACGTATTCACATTAAAAAAAAAAGTGAGAAGGGGCCTTTGGATTCTACTTTAGGAAAAAAAAGCTGGAAAAAATAGGCTGATAAGTGAACCAAATCACTCAATTGCTACAAAAGCATTTTTTATGCTTAAAACATTTTGAGGGAGGGAAGACACAAGTTGGCATGAGGGGGGAAATCTGTTTATACAGTGCTTTCTCTCTGGAAAGGAAAATTTTAATTGCTAATATCCGTGATACAAGATGTGAAAGAAATTGAACTAATAGTGAATAATATAAGCAAAAGTAGTTGAATGATACTTCCAACACTTTTTAGCAACAGGTAGGAACTTTCTGGGCCTAAACCAATTTCACCTGTTGCTGTATGGTAAAAATATATATTTATCATTGTGTTTTTCTCACTGTTTCATGACCATTTATTATTACAGATTTAAAAAATTGTTTACTTGATGAAATTAAAATCTCTAGCTACAAGCACAAAACCACAGCAGAAAGAATGTATCAAAATCATTAAGGGCAATGTTAAAAAATGTGTTAGATTTGGCGCTTCAGGATGAATATAATATTCTATTAACAAGGAGTCTTCAAGGGAAACACATGGTGTGAGCCCATATCATTGGTATTAGACATAGTGAGCAAAATAAAAACAGAATTGACCTCATGGAGTTTACAGTCCACCTAGAGAGACAGGCATTCACCAATTAATGACACAGATACATGTACAGTCACTAAGTGCTTTAAAGAGGAAGTCCAGAGGGCCATGAAAAGTGTAGGACAGAATTAGCTAGTCTTGGGAGGGTGGGGAGGTGGTCAAAGGATGAATCCCTGAAGAAGAGCTCTTTGGGACAGGAAGGATGACCACTAGGTGAAGGGACCCTGTGGAGGAGTGAGAGGGGAAAATGGCATGAGGGGGTGAGGGAGCAGAGTCATTTTCATGTGTGCAAAAATGTTCTATGGCTAAAGGTGGCATGGCACATAAGAGGAACTAACAAAAGGTCATTTTTTTCCTACAAAAAAAATTTTGCAAGTGTGTTTATTTGTTACTTTGGTAAGCAGGTGTGGTACGTCTGACATGAGTATTTTCTCTTCCCTCTTTATGCTGCTGGCATCCTTTCATGAGTTGAGACACAGCCCCAGAATTTTTGTTTACTTAGCATTCCAGAGATTCACCAAGGCAAGCAGCTACCCATGTGTTAACCCCACCATAAAGGGAAGGAATCCAAGTGATTATTAATCTGTATGTCCCCAGCATCCAACTTCCTTTCACATGACAGGTCCTCAATAAACATGGAATAATGCAAAGTATGAAGGAAGATCATGAGCAAGGACAGTAATGAGACAACAAGACTGTTGGTTTATTCACTCATTTGTTAAAAAAATATTATTGATCACCTACCATCTCCCAACCATTTTTTTTTTCCCTGACTCGTAGGGATAGAGTCACAATGCAAACAGAAAAAATCTTTAATCTCATGGAGTTTACTTGCTAATGGGATCAAAAGAGGCCATAATAAAGTAATTAAATCAATAAACAAAAATAATACATTGTGATAGATGCTATTATAAAAACAATAAATGGGGTGATGACTAACATACGCTACTCAAAAAAGTCTTCTCTAATTATGAGATGTCTGAGCTATGAATGAAGGATGAAAACAAGTCCACTGTAGGAAGCACAGGCGAAGCACAGACAGACACAGACATCTTAGGTTGAGGAAGAGCTGGAATATTCCAGGAAGAGACAGAGACTCATTCATGCTGTGTGGAGGGTGGTTAGCAAGCAGGAGAGGGGTAGGCTATGGGGATCAAGAATCAGGCAAGAGTAGAATCATGCAGGTATGTCTAGGGCCTAGGAAGATAAGTCTATATTTTCTTCTGAGACCATGGGAAAGTGAATGACAGGTGTTAGGCTGCAGAGCAGGTAGCACCTCAGGGTGCATGTTTTACAGATATCTTTCTGATTGTTGGGTGGAGAAGAACTGGATTTCAGAGGGCAAGCGTGACAGCACAAAGATATACCCAATACCAGTGATCACATGGTTTGTGAATAGGGAACCTATTTCTCTGTCTTGGCTACAAGAAAAAACAGAAATAAAGCAGAAGAAATATGTCAGCTTATGAAGGTGAAAATAAAAAGTTCACAGAAAAAGATCATAGCATGACCATGTTATCTAACAGAATAAAATAAGGAATGAGTGAAAAAATGAATGAAGAATGAGTGAGTGAATTAAACCCAGAGATGAACTGAGGGATCTGTTTTTGCAAGGCCTATAAGCATTCATGGGTACACCAAAGAATACCTATCTATCTTAAACCAGGATCTTTTGATTTCAACTACGATTTGTAACATGATCCTACCTCTACTTCCCATTCCATTTGACAAATATTTTCATGTAATATAGGTATACTGCTTTGAAAACAATATTTTTCTATTATCTAGCATCAAAACATTTTTATGCCTCAGATTAATTTTTTGCCTGAACTCCAGAGGAGACCCTTCTAATGATATTCTGATTGGTGTCAAGGAACACACTGGTTTAATTCATTCCAGCCGTGACAATGTGCTCATTTCTCTTCTCTGCGAAGGTGCACCTTCTGCTTGTGGCCACCTAATTCTTGACACTGGGTTTTCCACCATCATGATTTGACCTGGGTCCCTGGTTTCCCACCTTGGCCTTTTGACCTCTCCCATTTCCCACACTGAGGGTATATTCTCTTTGGCTTCCGACCTAAGCTTTTCTCATTAGCAGGCACTAATGAGCACTCCAGTGAAAGCAGAAAGGAGACCTCGTCACACCTCTATCTCTCTTGGAACTTATGTGATGCCAGGCCTGACTTCCAACCCAAAGAAAAGTGGGATCAAAATATGTTTACAGACTTATCACCATAAAAGAAAGAAGATTCTATTTTGGACATATCTTACTGACTGAGCAAGGCTTCATAGTATTTGAGTCAAACAATTTTTTATCTTTTTTACTTTGTCCTATATAGACAGTGTGAATATCCAACATATTTAGAGTATTTCAGACACGGCTACATGTTTTCCGTATGTTTTCTGGTTCAATTTTTATAACGAACTCATCAGATGGATTCAATTTTTATTCCCATTTTACAGGTTGGGAGACCATAATTTGAAGATGTTAAATAGCTTGCCCAGATTACATGGTTAGAAAAGTCAGGAATTATCTGAGGCCTGTGTTATTCCAAAACCCTCACCTTAATAGCTGGAGTATCTTCCAAGAAAGTGAAACACTTATTCCTCTATGCTATATTTTGTACTTTATTCCTGAATTTAAAATAGATTAAATTCATGTCATAACAAGAAAACAGGATGTTTTAAGTGAAAAGACTCCATGTATGAGTTGAAAACGTAATTATCATTATACCAGCATATCTAGCCAAAAAGATTTAAAATATTAACAACAACATTAATTTTCTCTGTGGATTATTTTGGGATTGACATAATATAAAATAGCAGGCCAGCCATTCAAATTCTGCAACCAATTCTTAAGACTTGTCTAAAACCTAAATTATACCTTAATATATTCAACTGAATTTTAGTGTCATGGATAACTTTTCTCACTCCTACATGAATTATTTTTCTTTCTGTCTCTAAACAGGAGGGGGAAATGTATATCAACAAACAAGATATTGTAAAATTTGAAGAATATTGAAAATTTTGCTTCAAGTGTAGAAAGCTCAGTTTATTTAATAATTCAAACCTGTCTTCCCAGGTGGGCTTCAGAATTGCAATGAAAAGTTAGGAGCATGAGACTGCCTTCCCCAGGAAGCACACTCTTCTTAGCATACCGATCAGAACGTTTTCCTCTTTGTCTTCAATAGATCAATAATATTGAGGCTGCTAAAGTATATGTCCAACAGAGGACTCCATTTCAGAATTCACTCATGAGATTTTTTCCAAGACAGCAGCTGATATTATCTGCAACTCATCAATTTCTTACCTCCTCTGACCATAGCTTATATGTATCTAACATCAAGAGTTCTTATCCTAACTCTTTTACATTATAGCAGTTTCCTTTGGGATTATATTTCAGAATGTAAAATGCTCTTTGGGAACTATTTAATTTTTCCTTAGCTTGTTCTTTTTCCTGCCCATCCACCCTTCCCCCCCGAAAATCCCACAGACTTGTCATTTTTTAGTTGAAGTATCAGTTTTATCATAAAGTTTATCCTCTGTAGGCATGAATAAGCAAAACCAGAATGAAAGGAAAGAACTGAAACACCAAGAAAACACACACACACACACACACACACACACACACACACACACACGGAGCTATAAATCTGTAGAAAGCATACATACGTACAAGCAACCTATTTGGTGTTAAAAAAAAAAAGAATAGAAAATCTAATTAAATCTTCACAAAAAAAAAACACAGAAATGTCTAATGTTACAGGTTTAAAAACTAGACATTCTCAAGCATTTATTAAAAAGAAAATACTAATAAAAATAATACATTAGTTGTAAGAGTTTTTAGACTTTTCAGAGTGCTGTTACATATGTTATCTCACTGCCTTTTTGGAGCTTGAACAAATCTAATGCAATGTGTAATTTGCCTCGGTACTATGGCACGTTTCTATTTTATAAAAGAAAACTGTAAATAGGGTTAGATGTCCAAAAAAAGCAAAACAAACTGCTTACTAAATAGAGAGAAGGCATCCATGAAGATGGCAAGGACAGTCAAGTTTCGAGAAAGCACATAATTAACTATGGCTTGGAAGTTTTCCAAAGTCTCATTCACCAACTGGCTAACACTTAGGCTGAAACACGCTGGGTGACAGGAAGAACTCTCAGGGTGAGAGCTACCAGCTCTGAAACAGAGGCTCATTAGAACACATCAGGGCTCCCTCCACGATAGCCCTTCCAGGTCCAGGGCAATAGATGCAACGAAGCAAAAGGGAACCTCGACACGGGCTCATCTGATAGTGTAGCCAAGTCATGATGATGGCTTAGATTGAAAATCAAAGAAAAAGATCACACTAGTAAAAACTGTGAACACACAAAATTGAAACTCGACAGCGTCATAGATGGTAGATTTTATATCTAGGTCTGCTCATGGATATTGATATAATTTTTTAAAAAGTTTTCTGTTATCATTTGTTTATTCAGTCATTTAAATAACTTCCCTTAAGCAGCTGTACATCAGACAATGGGGGGTTAAAAAATGAATATGAGAACAAGACACTGTCTTATCAGCAAGCAGCTCCTGGACTAGAGATGAAACTGATGAGTAAGGAGAATTATGATAAGTGGCAAGTTGAGAGTGTAATGAGGGACCCGGGTAACTAACTTAGCCTGGGAGGAGAGAAAAGCAGCTGTTTGTATTTTGATAAGTACATGCATTTTTTTTTTCATGTATGTGAGTAGCAAGAAAGGTTACAATTCTGACTAAGAACAAGTAAAATAACAAATGAAGTTACTGTCGATTTGCATATTCACTTAGAAACAAGAATTCAATACTTTGATTGGGTGAACACAGTAGTGACTCTTTAGTTTTATGACACATGTGCTGTCATTCCTGGGGATTACTTACAGAAGAGCTTCAACAGGGGGCTGCTCTCTAAACACCATGCAGAGCCGTCTGGAAGTCTTCGTTGAATCTGGAAGAGAGGAAAAGCACCAGCTAAAGCTATCAGCTTATGACACAAAGGTAGCACTGAGAATAAGTGATAGGAAATATCCACACCACAAAGAACTGCCCACCGAACACAGAGAATGCCAAGGACATAGGTGGATTAGTGGGTTTATCTCAGAAGTGACAGGTTTCTGCATTTCAGAAGCATCATGCTGGAGTGGGTGATGGAAGAGCTTTATATGAATAAAACCAAGATCCCCATTCACTGGAAAACCTTGGACTTCTTTTTTGATCTAAACCCAGTTTGGAAATCCTAGATTAACCCGATAGAGCCATTTTTCTTCTGTTTCAGTTGCTGCTTCCATGAGGATTCAAGCAAATTCTGAAATGCAACGCGTGTCACTGTAACCATTAACAAACATGATACGGAAGTAAAGAGAAAATACTTAAAAAAAAAAAAAAAAAAAAAAAAAAACTTCTGCTTTATTCCCAAAGGTCACACAAGCTATTTGTCTGTCTCTCTGTTGAGTGGCTGTATTCATGTCATTTCATCATTTAGACAGATAATCAGAAGTCATTATTTGTCTTAGGTTTGGACTTAATTCAATTCACTGAAAAGAAATGCAATGGGCAAACATTGTGAAAACTGCAAAACAGGACACCTTACTCTAAGTCAACTATCTCCTGAGTAAGTCTTTCTACCGGGTTCAATCTTACATGAGAATCTTAAGAGAATTTACAACATGCCACTATAACACACTTGTGAATTTCTTTTAATGTTGGTAGCACAAATTAAAACAATAAACACAAGAAAATTACATTTCGGCCTTCTCCAAGTATAAACCTGAGAATGAAGGTGACAAGGCAAATATTTAGGACTATACACAAGTGTAGAGACACCTGATGATTTTATCAGGTTCCTGAATTGCTTTGGGACTTTCGTCTGAGTTCTGACAGGCAATCAGATGAAAACTGTCAATTGTGATAATTGGAAAATACCTATTTAGCAAAATCTGATGTTGGAGCTCTAAAATATTTCTCACTCTATCTGCATTAGAGTTTCCAGAACTACAATCACAAGAGAAACACAATGGAAATGAAAAAGCAGATGTTTTGGCCACTATTTCCAAGGTAACTGTACTAACTGCTAATTTTTAATGAATATTAGCTCTAAAGAGCTTTGCTTCTTGGGCCTAGCTTTTCAAACAGGAACCTAAAACCCTCTGCAGAACTTTGTTTTGATGAGCGTGATCGTTCCCTTCGCTTCTGAAAAGAAAATAACAATAATTAATCACTTAAAGCTTCTGCAGTTGAGGCTATTTTTTTCTCCTTCTTAAAAAAAATCATCAGACTCTTTGTAAACAGGACCTAATTAATATAACTAGTTTCATCATAATTATCAACCTCGTAAGACATATTTTGTATCCATGATGTACAATCTGCACAGAATTCCCTAAGTTGTAACTATGGAGAAAATTACTGGTCATCAGAGTTTACCAAATGGCATTGTAAAGAAATACTAAACCCATTAGAATAGCAGGTTTCATTTACCAGAAGATATTAAAATCCTGTCAATGTGATTTCCATCATGAAGGTTTTCACTGAAATAATAAAAAATGAATGAAGGAAATCAAATGTAGTCATCTAGTTAAATATTCATTTTCCAATCTTTAGAGAGCTGTTTATGATACTTTGAACACCTGGCCTTTACTAGAGCATTGCCTGATTTTGAACTTGTTCTCATACCATAGCAAATTCCAGGAAGGCCACCAGTTAAGTCCATAATTAAGAAAAAGCCAAAATAATGAAGTGTCCTTCTTCTGAATCCGGGAGTAATGGAACAAACCTTTGATTCTAGTTAAAAAATAAAATAAAATAAAAAATTCCTGGAGAATTCTTTCAGTGCCTGGGCCAGAGGCAAGTGGAGCTCCAGTGGTTCAAAATTTAAGGAGACACTCACTCAGAGGTGTGGACCCTCCACGTTCATGAAGTTGAGAGAAAGGGCCTCCTTATATTTTTCTGCATAGGCACCTCATTTACTTCATTCCAGTCCTAGCCCTGAGTCCTCTGGCATTTGTGGTAATCATATCTCATTGCAGTTTTATTGATAACCATGAAAACAACAAAAATTAAAAAAAAAATTTTGTCCCGTGTTTGATAGAATTGTAAGACTGTATGTTTTCTACAATTGCAACTTAAATAAGAACATGCATTTTGGTAAATATAAGACAAGATAAATGCAAAATCCTCAGATAGGGATAGGAGGTAAGAAATCAGGTAAGGTGAGGTAAAGGAGAAGCTTCCTAGGTTATTTCCTAATCTTATCCCCCCTTCACACACCCAGGGGTTACCCTGGTGAGTAGCATGGTCATTGGGAAATATCAAATACAGTGCTAGGAAAGAAACAAGTGGAATAGCGAAAGAAAAATAAATGAAAACACAGCATTTTTAAGGCAAAGAATGCAATCAAGAAGGCACATGCCTCAGTGAAACAAAACAATCAAAATGCTGAGATGTAAAGTAGAAAGAAAAAGGACATGTAAACTAGGATTTCAGTTCTGAATTCAAATCTGAGCCCTGTCCTATATATGAACTTTTGAAGCAAGTTAATTTCTATGAAACTTAGTTTCCTCATCTATGAATTAAGAATGATAGAACCACAAGAGCAAAATCATAGCAATAATAGCTCTATTGAGGTAGAACTGTACCTATATGCCAGGCACTTTGAACAAGTAATATCTCAGTATTAAGATTAAAGCTCTGGGAGATAGGCGTTTTTCCTATTTTACCAAAAAGAAAATGTGAATGATAACAAGATGCATTAAGTTATTTTATGTATACATTATTGTCTATATATTTTCATCAACATAACATAATGCTTTAAATCATAAGGTACTATGTCATCAGAATAATATGTATACACATACACATACATTCATACATAGCATAATCATAACAGTGCATTAAATTGAATGTATAAAGCACTTAGCAAGGCAGCAAGTTGGGGAAGCTCAAGGAAGAGTGGCCATTATTACGGTAAATTATAAATTTATTTACTGAATGTTATTTTAATATAAATTTAAAAAATTTAAATATTTAATTTGGATTAATGTATTAGTTATCTTTTCCACTATTCCATCAATGTGGAAAGAAGCAGCAAAAGAGGAGTCCATAAGCATTGTCATCAGTCTCCTTCAAAAGGCATGACTAGATTTTGGGCTTTGAAAGTCTGAGTGAATCCATTAATAACTTAGGAAAAGGGCACATTGCTCGGCATAGTGGCTCACGCCTGTAATCCCAACACTTTGGGAGGCCAAGGTGGGCGGATTGCCTAAGCTCAGGAGTTCAAGACCAGCCTGAGCAACAAGGTGAAACCCGATCTCTACTAAAATACAAAAAACTAGCCAGGCGTGGTGGTGTGCACCTGTAGCCCCAGCTACTCGGGAGGCTGAGGCAGGAGAATTGCTTGAACCCGGGAGGCAGAGGTTACAGTGAGCCCAGATCACACCACTGCACTCCAGCCTGGGCGACAGAGTGAGACTCCATCGCCAAAAAAAAAAGAAAAAGAAAAAGGGTACATCATCAGGGTGTTAGGTACAAAGGGCCAGGAGAGAGGAAATTGGAGGCCGTGGATTTTCATAATAATATAAATGAAATGCTAAGAAGCTTAGTGTGGTAGGAAGAGCTGTCACACTCCTAAAGCCAAACTGCCCACTCCTGCCCGTGGCCAGTCTGGGTTTCAGGGGCAGAGCTGGGAAAAAGACCTAGGAGTTAAGACACCTAAGCTAGACAGCTGTCTTTGTTGGAACCAACACGTTTCTCAGGAGTTTGTGAGTCGACAAATAGAAACAAAGACCTCAACTGCTGTTTGCAGTTGTACAACATAGATATCTTAGCCTGCAGGTAATACTTTTGTATTAGAGGAGCTTCAGATTTCAGCTGTAAGTGCACAGCTAAATACTGCTTAGAAATGCTTTCCCTTCATTTTTTTGCCTTCCATTTAGCTTTGTTAAACAAAAGATGATAATTCGTCTACTCAAAAGAAAACCTTATAGACACAAGTCTGTTTTCAATAGATAGAGGCCTGGAACTCTGAGAAATTTATGAAAGAATAAAAAGGACATGGTTTGAAATAGAAATTGTTATTGCTGAGCAATTTCAACTTGCCCTCTCCTTCCAGTAATAGGTTGGAGGAAACCCATCACCATTTACTGTGCTGCCTCATGTCAGGAAGCAGGATGTCAAGGAAAGCTTGTTGATTAAAAATTAGATACCTATATTTTTCATTAGCAATCACTTCAGAAAACAACAAACATATCTAAAGCCAAAATGTCAGAGCAAACATAAGATTACCCCATTCCCATTCTTAATACATAGGTAATTATTGTATCAGAACATTCAAAAGCTGCAGTCTAGATTACATAACCCAGCAGCCTCTTAAAGGGTCATGGAGATTTGCCTTTGAAGGCAGTAGATCTCAGAATTGAAGCTCCCAGCTCGTTGAGTAGAAGATGTAATTTTTTGTTGTTCTGTGTGATCAGAATGCACTTGGGTTAGTAGCACATGTTACACCTAAACTTCACCAATCACAGCTGAGAAGGCAGATGGATATGAGGAAAATAAGGGAGGAAGTCCCATGAAACCTGAAATCTCCTGACTCAAAGGATCTTTGTGGAGAAAGAGGGACTGTAGGTGTAGGTATTTTGGTAGCAGGGATGTCAGTGAACAGGCTGCCTTTGCGCTCTAAGACACAACATCATCTTACTTGGGAGAGGAATAGGAGAGGACAGATTTGGGATATATTTTGGAGAACCAATCAGCATCACTTTAGAGATCACTGTAGCCTTAGGCCTTCTATGATCACCCTAACTATATGGAAACCCAAACCCCAGCTGACTCTATCACATTACCCTGATTCTATTTTCTTCATAGCCTTTATCAATTATAACAATAACTTGTTTACTTCTTCATTGTTTGTCTCTCCCAACAGAATGTAAGCTCTTAGACAAGAGGGTTCAGGGTTTTCCACTCTTTTATCTCTAGCACCATAAAACTGTGCTTGGCACCATTAGCAAGAAGCAAAACAGAGAAATATCAAAATCATTGTGCCTTAAATGTTATGCCATATTTAAGCAAAGAGTTTATAAAAGTATATTGTTAAATATGTACATATTGGTAAGTATTTTAATATATTGCACATAAAAAGTATGTAAAACATATACATATAATTTGAATAATAATAAAATAAAATCCCATGTGGCTACAACCATCTTAAAAAGGGACCATTGCTGTTATCTTAAAAGCTGTCTCCCACAAAGTTAGGCCCAGCCCACACAAAGGACATAGATTCCTATCTCTAAGTATTTTCCTTTCCTTGATTTCTCTTGATTAACTAGATCTGTGCAAGGGAAATAGCATTAAGCAATGGGGTACACTGGCTGGAGCTATGGTCCTATCCACAAAACTTTTTGTGATACACATTTTTCCTATAAATATTTATTTATGCATTATATGCATTTACTAATGTTCAATATATTTTAAACATTATAAAACCTTTCAGAATGAGAGGTACAGAGTGTGCTTTCAAAAAATATAAATTTAAAATATTTTATGAATATTTATATAATTGTACAAACTGGTTTATTCTCATTACATATATTATTAGCATGATTAGTGCTATATTCTATTAAATGAAAGATGTGCATATTACTAAAGAAGAATGAACACTGCCAATTTAACTATCACATGCCACCCATCAATCATAAGGTACACCTCTAAAAATTTTAGCAATGATAAAATATATAGACTTTCTAATCAATGAAATGCAGTACATTTTCTAATGAAAAATCGGATTGGACACAGTTGTTACTGAAATTGTGTTTCCATAATACAATATTATACAACTATATTATGACATTTTAAGTGCCTAGTTACAAGATTATTTTAATTCCAATTTTGGATTTTGTGTTTGCTATAGCTATGATAAAGATACTTTACAAATATATATTTTTTGCATATATATTATAAACACACACAGACACATATGTTATCTCCAAATAAAAGAAAAACATAAGATTGTTTTTTAATAATAAAATTTTTAATCCCACCCACCAATTTAAAAGGTTTTGGTGTTGCAATTGCAAATTCTCAGAAGGGGGTGCATTTAACAATTTTTTTACAAGTGACTTAAAAATACACTAAAGGTTCATATTCAGAAGATTTTAATGCAAGCTCAGCAACTGTGCATCTAAGTGTGTGTGAATGTATGTATATGTATGGGTGTTCTGGCTTTATCCATGGCTTTATCACTCTCTCTTAAGAGTGGCTTTATCCACTCTTGACAATAAATAATTTATTTATATTTTAATGTTGTCTTTGTAATACATTATCATGGCAATTTGTGTGCTGCTTTTTTTTTTTTTTTTTTGATTTTAGGGTTTTCTTTCACCAATATAGTGGAACATTGCCAATAAGAATTATTCATAAAAATATGACCTTGTTATTTTTTTCCAATGAGCCAATGTAAAGAAAGGAAAACTAATAATCAAAACAATATTTAACACCTGTGGCATCTGTTGAAAAGAAAATATGAAGACTAATGTTCTCCTAGATAGCTCATTCAGTGTTTATCCATGGGGCTGCTAGTTCATTTTTTATAGCTAGAAATACAAGAGAACATATTGGAAAAAGAAAAAAAAAATGAGCAGAGGACGTGAAAAAGAAGAGAAGGAGGAGTAAGAGGAGAAGGAAAGAAGAGGAAGATCTGGATAAGTTGGGCTAAGAAGAAGAGGAAAAGAAAGAAGAAGAGGCCCAGTGCGGTGACTCACACCTGTAATCCCAGAACCTTGGGAGGTCGAGGTGGGTGGATCACCTGAGGTCAGGAGATCGAGACCAGCCTGTCCAACATGGCAAAATCCTGTCTCTACTAAAAATACAAAAACTAGCCAAGCATGGTGGTGAGCGCCTGTAGTCCCAATTACTTGAGAGGCTGAGGCAGGAAAATCACTGGAACCTGGGAGGTGAAGATTGCAGTGAGCTGAGATTGAGCCACTACACTCCAGCCTGGGTGACACAGCAAGACTGTCTCAAAAAAAAACACACAAAAAAAAAAAACAGAAAGAAAGAAGAAGAAGAGAAGGAGAAGGGGGAAAGGAAGGCTAGGGAAAAGGGAAGGAGGAGAGAGAAAGGGGAGGAAAAAGGAAAAGGGAGGATAAAGGGGAAATAAATATATTCTGAGGAAAGTGCTAAATCAATTAATATCTTGAAATAAATATATGTAAAAATTCTTAATTTTTTTCTGTTTTAATTAAGATTTTTTCCCATAAAGGGGTAATTAAGGAAAAATTTCAAAAGATGTTAGATGATGCTGTCTTGTTAATCTCAGACATCCTTTCATTGAAAGCTGATCCAGGATATGTATTATTGAAAACCTTTTTTTTTATTTTTTGAGACAGGGTCTCACTCTGTTGCCCAGGCTGGAGTGCAGTGGCATAACCTTGGCTCACTGCAGCCTCCACCTCCTGGGTTCAAGTGATTCTCCTGCCTCAGCCTCCCTAGTAGCTGGGATTACAGGCACGTGCCACCACACCTGGGTA
This sequence comes from Macaca fascicularis, assembly GCF_037993035.2. Taxonomy (NCBI): domain Eukaryota; kingdom Metazoa; phylum Chordata; class Mammalia; order Primates; family Cercopithecidae; genus Macaca; species Macaca fascicularis. The sequence goes on along the minus strand of NC_088380.1, from coordinate 173,340,062 downwards.
ATTTTCTTTGTATTTTTCGTAGTTAACAGAGATGGGGTTTCACCATGTTGGTCAGGCTGGTCTTGAACTCCTTTGCTCAGCTGATCTGCCCACCTTTGCCTCCCAAAGTGCTGAGATTACAGGCGTGAGCCACTGCACCCGGTCTGAAAACCTTTTCTAAGACCACTGCTTAAGCACCAATTAATTTAATTTTGCAACATTAAAAATATATTAGCTAGAAAGGATAAAAAAAATTCTTCCTTCCTTCCTTTAATTCCTCCCTTCCTCTCTGCCTCCCTTCCTTTTTCTTTTCCTTCCACAGTTCTTTTTTCCCTCCCTCTTCTAACTTGTCTGCCTGTCCTGTCTCTCTCTCAAGAGGGAAAAGTTATTTCTTAAAAGTAAATATTACATACAATGAATTCACCCATACAAGTTCTTGAGTTGGTTTTTGAAAATCAGTATATTGAGAGTAAAATTGGGAAGAAAAGCTCATAGAATGAACTATTATAGTCATACATACTATCTTATTATAGAGAAGACATACAAACAAGTTTTGAAGTATGTACCCTTTTTCAGTGTTAATATCATAAATTGCTGCTTTATAAAAAGCACTCTTGACAATAATTTATTTATATTTTAATGTTGTCTTTGCAATACATTATCATGGCAATTTGTGTGCTTTTTTTTGTTTTGTTTTGTTTTGGATTTTAGGGTTTTTTTCACCAATGTAGTGGAACATTGCCAATAAGAATTGGTCATAAAAATATGACCTTGTTATTTTTTTCCAAAGAGACAATGTAAAGAGAGGAACACTAATAATCTAAACAATATTTAACACCTTTAGCATCTGTTGGAAAGCAAATATGAAGACTAATGTTCTCCTAGATAGCTCATTCAATGTTTATCTTGATGACTAGAAAACAAGCAACCGAACAACCATTGAACTGAATTACAATAAAATATACGTTTTTCACAGAGAGGAGCACAAAATCAGTTTTCATTTGGCATGCTAAGTATGCTATATTTGAACAGAATGTTACATATTCATTTCATTCATCATTTAAAGGCAGATAATCAGGAAGTCATTACGTGGCCTGCATTGGGCAGCTATTTGATTAGAGCATAATTGAGCACTCTGTAATTCAGCCAAGGCTGACAGGTTGGGAATGCATAATATCCATTCTAGGTATTTTGAATGTGGGGAAAACTATGGGGCAAATGGTGTTTGCTGGCCAAAAGTGGCCACTGGAATGAAAGAGAAAACCCAGAAAAATAAAAATTTAATTTACATTTTGTTCTTTTTTATTGTTAAAATTGTTCTGTTTTATTTTGCAAACTGGTGATTTATAAATTGCAGTAACTCATGTGAGAAATTGTTCTCTCTGGCATCAGAAAACTTCATGTGACATTTTGAGTCACGCTAGCATCGCTCTATGGTGGTCCAGACTGACTGTTCATAGATTCTTAGACATGAAGGTAGTAAGTTAAAGCAGAACCTGATTTTATCCAGGAGTTTATGAAGTGGGGAACTGGGGATGGAAATTAACATGCAGAAGTGCATGATAAGGCAGAGCAAAAACTGGAGAAGACAAGCTACAGATATTCTTACCATGCTTATGGTTGGTGGGGACGAGACATCATAATATAAATGCCAGGCTGTGTATCATAAGCTAATTTACTTCTTTAAAACATCACTAGCACATCACATGCATGACTTTCCAATGGTCTACTTGCTGTTTCCTGTTTGTCAAATTTCTCTTCCATCTTTAGCCTTCCTATCCAAACCCAATGTGAAGTTTCAATCAGAAGGGAAAGCATTAGGGAACTTTATTAGGTTCAGAAATAAAATATACTTAGTTGCACAATTTATAAATATTTACTAACTTTTTTGTTACAGTAGCAACTAAATTCGTGATTTTTAGGAGACAAGGAGGAGTATTTTATCATCATCATTTGTATAAGTTTTCTAGGACTGCTGTAACAAAGTACAGCAAACTGCGTGGCTTGAAACAACAGATATATATTGTCTTACAGTTCTGGAGGCTAGAAATCTGAAATCGAGGTGTTATTGGCAGGGCTGATTCTTTCTGAGGGCTCTGAAAAAGAATCTGTTTCATGTCTCTCTCCTAGCTTCTAGCGAAAGCCAGCAGTACTTAGATTCCGTTGACTTGTAGATGTATTGTTCCAATTTCTGCCTCCATCATCACATGACATTCTCCCTGTGTCTTTGTGTCTTCACATAGCTGTTTTATTTTAAGAACACATACACTGGATGAGGGGCCCACCCTACTTCCATATGACATCATCTTAACTAATTACATCTGTAATAATCCTATTTCCAAATGTCACATTCTGAGGTACTGAGAATTAGAATTTCAACATACCTTTTTCAGGGACACAATTCAATCCACACAGCACTGTTTAGAATTGTTGACATATGGTAATAATACAACGCAAATTAACTTTTAGTTGGTTCTAAAACTCTCTGTAGGAAAGTTACCCCTTTATTGTAGCAAGTGAAGATTATGCCAACTGCCAACTCATGATAGTTCTTTGACTTGATCAAAAGACATATTAAGACATAGGAACTATATGAGGCAGAGGTGTAACGAATCCAAACTCTTATGATCATGAATATAGAGTCAGCCAAAGACAGAGCGGTAAAAGTCTCAACTAAAAAAGAAGAGACCCCCTCATTGTCCTTTATGAAATAACTCCCTCATTGTGCTGTTGATACTAAAAGACATATCAACGTTCAAATAAATATTGGTAGTAACCAGATGTAGACAGTCATGAGCTTTTGTGACCTGCATCTTATGGGGACTCTTGAGACCTGTATCTTATGGGAAGGATGGGGTAGAGTTTGAAAGGTGTTTGAGTCAGTAACTAAGTGTGAAATAAAGTGGGAAAGTTGTGGATGGCAAAGAAAATGAAAATGCTGAGCCTACAAGTTCAAGAATTTTTTGGCCATTATTCTTGCATCTCCTTCTCCCAGTGATATAGTCTCAATAGTATAGAGTCCCTTTAGTATAGTCTCTACAGTATATAGTATAGGAGTATAGCAGGATATGAAGAAGGAAACTTCAGCCAAAAAGCTTGTAAATCAATAGCAGATTCCAAAGTGAGGTGTTAAATAAAGATGCTTATTTTCCAAAATAAACTTTTGTGAATCTGTGAGACCAGACTAAATCCTTTTATCCATTCAAAAGATATGAGTACCAGGTGCATTTGTGACTTGAGTTTTGGAGAGCAATTGGTCTTTGATGAGTCCCACCCATACCAGTGAGAGGCATGAGGTGAAGTGACTCTCATTTTGTGCTTAATGAAGAGATGCTTCAATGACACCATTTTAGGGAGCTTGATATGTGCCCCTTATGCTTAGGGACTATGAGAATTGGGGTTGGAGTCATGTATGAGATATCTAAAGGCTGACAAGTGGGAATGGCTATTGCTAACTGATAGACCAAAGAGAGGTGATGGTGTAGAAGAGCCTGCCTTCTTGGTGTGTTGAAGTAATGAATATGTGATTTGTCCTACAGATCAGAGGGGATCCATGTGTATGAGAACCACCATGGGTGTCCGAAAGGATTGTACAAGGGGCAGTTAGAATGGGAAGTGTTGCTCATCAATAAAACTGTAGGAATAACATATTGATTCCAGTGGTTGAGGAAGACACAATAAAAGACAGGCTGGACTTCCAGTTTCAAGGAATCTGCTGGTGAGAGAAGTCAGTGGTAGGGCAGAGGAGGGTTTCTGTAAAGAGTTCACAATAACAGCTTATAAGAGAAAAATACAGTTTTAAATTTCTGGAGAACCAGGAAACACAAAACCACTTCTTAAATTTATCAGTAAGATAATAATTTTTTCCTCCCATAAAATACTCATTCTGGAAAAGGGAAGTTTTAACTTTAGTCAAATGTAGCATTTGTGTTACTGTAAGAGGATGTTCATTCCAATTTCTGAATGAAGTCTATGTTCTCTAACTTTAAGTGACCATAGGGTTTTTCATTAACCAAGAATAAGCAGAAAAATTGTGGTGCCTAACTACATTTTCAGAGAAGGGCAAGAGAAGAAGTAAATCCATTAAGCAAATTTAAATCAAAAGTGAGACTTAAAGTTGCTATATGGTTATATCCTACCAATCATGTTTGTTCAATGAACCAATAACATTCACATTTGTAAATCTGTTTTATTTCACCTTTCCTGCTTCTTGTCATTGCTTTATGGAAGAGATTGTGGGACTAGAAGTAGGTGGAGCTCCTTTTTGTAGATACTTTTGTTAAGTGAGAGTTGGCTGCTCATCATTGAGACAGCTATAATGGGTAGGCTAGAAAGGAGAGAGGGCTCACTTCCATCTCTTTTGACTTTCCTGCTACTTAATATCAATAACAATCACTTTGTGAATGAGGGTGATTACAAAAAGAATGATTAGAATCAGGGTAAGCTTTGCTGAATATACAGCTTGACAAATAGAAAAAAATGTTTAATCTGCCTAGATCTTCTTCCTTTTGTGTTCTAGACTTCTCTTTTGGTGGTGCAGTATATCAAAATGACAAAGACCATGAGAATATTACAGTTTTGAGTGCTTATTTTGGAAGGTAATGTTATGGGTTGAATTTGTCTTCCCCAAAATGATATGTGAAATCCTAACCCACAGTACTTTACAGTGTGACCTTATTGAGAGAGAGGGTTTCACAGAGGTAATCAAATTTAAATTAGGTCGTGAGGGTGGACTTATGCCAATACGACCTGTGTCCTTATGAAAAGGGGAAATTTGGACATAGACAGACACTTTGGACATTATTATAAAGAGAGAGAATGCCATGTGATATGGTTTGGCTCTGTGTCCCCACCCAAATCTCACCTTGAATTGTAATAATCCCCACATGTCATGGGAGGGACCCTGTGGGCGATAATTGAATCATAGGGGTGGGTGTTTTCCTGTGCTTTTCTCGTGATAGTGAATAAGTCTCTAGAGATCTGATGATTTTATAAAGGGGAATTCCCCTGCACATGCTCTCTTGCCTGCCGCCATGTAAGATGTGTCTTTGCTCTTCCTTTGTCTTCTGCCTTAAGGGTGATGCCTCCCCAGCCATGTGGAACTCTGAGTTCATTAAGCCCATTTCCTTTATAAATTACCCAGTCTTGGATATGTCTTTAAGAGTAGCATGGGAACAGTCTAATATACCATGTGAAGACACAGGAAGAAGGAGCTCATGTGATTAGAGTGATGCATCCACAAGTAAAGAAACGGCAAGGGTTGTCACAAAGACCAGGAGCTGGAACAGGCAAGCATGAATTCTCCCCTAGAGCCTTCAAAGAGAGCATGCTTTTTCTAACACCTGGGTCTCAGACTTCTAGGTTCCAACGCTGTAAAACAACAAATGTCTGTGTTAAGCTACCCAGTATTTGGCACTTTGCTATGGCGGTCCTAACAAACTAAAACAGTGGGTTATGAAGGTGCTTGCTGGAAGAGCCTGAATTGAAGGTGGGGTTCAGAGAAAATATAATAATTTTAGAAAAATAATTTAACACATGAATTTAAGAGAAAGATTATATTTTTTAGTAGGGCCAGAGGAAGCAAAACATGTATCCAATGAAATATCCTAAGATTTTGTACACCACATGGGTTTCTCTCTGTGCAATATAATCTCAGGGATTCGAGGGGTCAGAGCTACTAAAGTGGGGTTTGGTGGAGGAGCAAGTGTTGAATGGTGGTAATACATTAAGTTCTCATGAAGCTATTATAATTCCAGGCAGCAGTTTCACATACCTAACAAAAAAAAATCTATTGAAATCGCTGCAGAGGCTAGGGGCTGATAAGACCCAGAAAAACAGGATGTGGGCCAAGCTGGCTAAGACCCACTGGACCCAATATGGGGCTGGATTTGTCCTAAGTGTCACCTAGGACCTCATTATATGCTCATTAACATACTAAATCACATACCCACCAGCATCATAACACTTCTGGGAACATCCATATTTGGTGTAAAAATGGGTAGCACCACAGTTCTGAGAAATCTTCACGTTTCTCCTATATTCATGAATATTCCACCCCTTGGTTAAAGAAACCCATAAAAGTAGCAGCCCCAAACTCTATCATGTGATTCATTCTTTTGAGTATACCTGCATTTGCTTTTCTTGTATACTTTTCTCTTTGCAGTAAATCTCCATACTTTCACAATTTTCTGACTCATCCTTGGATTCCTTCTTGAGATGTTTTCAAGAGCCTAGACACTAGCCATGGTCAGGGTCCCACTAGCGTTTGAGGACCTCCCCTGATATCAGGAAATACCAGCTATTTTTATATTTTATTATGACCACTTTTTGTACATTTTTGCCTTTCAAAATTAATTATAGGCTTCTAAGGTCAGAAAATATGCCCTGTAATTCTTAAAATCCTCTAGGAAATAGAAAATTTATTTGTATATATTAGGCAGCTAACAAATTCAGGCTAAAGTGAGAATATTGGAATGGTGTAAGATTATATTTTTGGACCACACACACTTAATTCCTGTATAGACAGCTACATATTCTCCATTACAAAAGACCAATTTGGTGCTATGTTTTTTAAAAATCTACTGCATTTTAATTAGCTTTGATTAACAGTGCAAAGAGCTAAAGAGAAACAGGATCAATTTTTTTTTTAAGTCAGTATGTGAGGGATTTACATTCAGTAGTCTAACTCTTTCACATATCACCAGCAGAATTGGGCCCCAAGCAATCTATTCATTTGCAGCTATAATAAATGACTCAGGGGACTGAAATGGTGAAGAAGTCTGTCATTTGAAGATTTGTGGTGATTGGTTACAATAGGAAAATGAATTCCACAAAGCCAACTAGAGTATGTATAATGAATTCATTGCTTCAGTTACCACACAAAAGAAATGCCAAAAGGTTTAGTTTACACATATAAAACAAAAGTCACTGGTAATATCATGTGGAAAGCAAAAATGTTGAGATAACAGAATCCAGCAATAGTTAACACATATAAAACAGTACGGGCTGTTCTAGCATCTTAGGCAGCTTCATACAACTTCTGAAGACTACTTTTAATTCTTGACATTGTCTGCTCTTGGCTTCTCACCTACCCTTTGGTAGTATCCTTTTTTATCCCTGGGGCTAGAAGCCTGAAAACTCTTTTCAAGCTCCCTATCAACTGGTTTCCTATTAGGGTCTGCCAATGGGAGTTATCACTTGGAGATTAAAAAAACCAAAGCAAAAGAGAAGCCTTTTTTCTTCTTATTTTAGCAACTTTGGAAGCAACAGCAGGAGCAGACAGCAGAGGAATGTGACCACAGGCAGCAACATAGGTGGCAAATTCAGCAACCTCATGGAGTGCAGGCTCCCTTAGCAGCAAAGGTGTAGCTCTATCAGCAGCTGCTCCAGCATGTCAGCAGCAGGCTGCTGGGCTCCAGCCAGACACGGGGCAACTCCTTGAACTTCACATGCTACCAATCTGTCCCTTTGTTCCTCCAGCCCTTTTTCTTCTTTCTGTTGCTTCTCCAGTTCCTCAGGTACAGTTCCTTGTGCTAAACCTCTCTCTTCTTGAAATATCTAGAAAGGCTTCTGTTTTCCTTATTGGAAACTCACTGATTCAGCATTATCAGTGAGTGTCCCCAGAAACAAATACATCTGGAATTGGTTATGTAATTTGCTCGGGCCTAAATATAGTTGAAATCCCACTGCCAGTAGAAAATGGAAAACTTGTACATGTCATGCAGTGGCAAAACAGTAACTAAAATTATTCCCTGTCATTGCCTGAGATGATGTACCTTTTAATGGGTAAGCTTGAGGTTGCCAAGTGACTGTTTCATGGTGAACATGTTTACAGGGACTGAGGGGTGATGTGTAGCTTCAGACTACAATAGAGAACTTACTGACAGAAAGGGACAATCTCTGGGCTTTACATTCTCACCTTAAAATATGGATGGAGAGGTTCTGTGAATGGTGCTGATAGAGTATCTCATGAGGTCATAGAACTGTGCTGCTGAAAGTGAGACCCCAGATTTGATCCCATGAGTTGCAGAACTGCAACATAAGTTGACTTTATAGCTTCAGCATGTCTCTTATGTAAGCACCAGGGCAATGGTTAATATGGACTAGAAATCTGAAAATTGGAATGAAGGTCTGTGAGTGGGTACAGATTAATCTAAAAACTTTGAAAATCCTAATCCCTCTGAGCCTTCTTTTCTAAAGAATCTAGCCCTTGTTTCTAAAGGAAGAGGAAAGTAGTCTTCCTTTGCTTTGAGAAACTATAATGAGCTCAACTGAAGCAGTTACTTTGCAAGATGTCAATTATTTTCAAGATATATGCTCATTCCAATTCATTGCCTTCATGCCCAAAGACAGAGTTACATCCCCGTAGGTCCAGGAATGTAAAAGCAAAGTTTGACCTAGAAGAAGACAGCCTATATACTGAATGAATTATTCTGAAGACTCAGATAATTTATATTAGCAAAACCCTGGATATTATATGTAGGAAAGGATGGCAAGGTTGTTATAAATAAAGAAATCTGGAACTAGTTATATAATATGTTTGGTTTTGTTTTTAGAGATTGAGGGTTCTCATTATGTTACCCAGGCTGGTCTTGAACTGCAAAGCTCAAGCAATTCTCTGGCCTCAAGCTCCTAAGGACCTGGGATTACAGATGCAAGCCAATGCGCCTGGATCTGTTACATAATCTTTTATGCCAAAGAGGACAAAATAATGGATCAGAAGTGGCTCTCACAGCTTCCTTGGTTGATTAAAACATTGACTCAATAGTGATAGGTATTTAATGAATTTGTGATGACAGAACTTCCCTGGAATAATTTTTAAAAAGAAATCCAAGGATGTGGAAGATAAGAATACTGCAGTATATTTATCATGTGCTACTCACTTGCTTCCATGTTCCCTGGTATTGTCTAGACAATTCTTCATTCCCCATGGCACTGAGAAAGCCTGAATGACAGGAAAACTAGGATCCTTGAATAGCTAGCTTCATGGTGGCTCTCCTCTGCAGGAGACTATGATGGAAAAGGATGTCATTAAAAGGGGCTGCCTGATTTCTGTGGTAAGAAGGAAGAGGCAGAGGTCCAATGACAAGGAGGATGCAGTTACAACAATGGGCATCAGGCCTGGAGTGTTTGTTAGAATGTATTGTCAGGAAGGCATTCTTGGTACTGGCTAATTGATCAAAGGTCCTTCAGATAAAATTAGATAAGAGGTTGGAAATCTATGGCCCAAGGACCAAATCCAACATGCCATCTATTTTATAAATCAAGTTTTATTGGAATACTTTCTTACCCTTTCATATGTGTGCTTCCTATGACTGTTTGAATACTACAATGGCAACTGAGATCATATAGTCTGAAATGTCTAAGATAATTACTGTCAAGCCCATTACAGAAAAACATTTGCTAACCCTGAATTAGTTGGTTAGCCAACTATTGTATTGATGTCTGTACAGGCTCTCTATATTTGTAAGTTCTATATCCATAGATTCAACCAGCTGCAGATCAAAAATATTTGAAAAAAAACAATAAAATATAATACAAATTTTAAGAATACAGTATAACAACTATTTATATATCATTTATATAATACTAAGTATTATAAGTAATCTAGAGATAATTTAAGATATGTGGGAGGATATGCAGAGGCTATATGCAAATACTACACCATTTTGCATAATGGGCTTGAGTATCTGAGGATTTTGGTATCTGTAGGGAATCTTGGAACCAATGCCCCACAGATACTGAGGTATGTACACCAAAAATCTAGGTCTGGAATACAGAGACCTTACTGGAATCACTATAATGGAGAATAATGGCCTCTTCCCTAATTCCCAAATCTGAACCAATTAGCAGAATTGGGAATCTCTTAGGATAAAGAGAGACTAGGTTTTTGTAAAAAGTGACTTGGCCTTAGTATACCCTGAAAATATTCCCATAGACCTTCTGTAAAGCAGCCTATGTCTACTTGACCAGATTAACTGTGTACCGGGAAAGGGGGAACTCAGATCTTCAGGGAATTACTAGATGTGGGTGCTGAGTTGATGTTAATCTGTGAGGACCCTAAATGCTTCACCAATCAGAAGGGAAGCTAGAAGATTAATGGAGTCTTGGCCTGTTTCCATCTTGCAGTGAACCTAGTAGGGGCACAGACCACCCTGGCATTGTTTCCCCAGTTCTTGGGTTCATGTTGGAATAGGCATACTAGATGACTATGGGGTCCCCCTCTGGCCCTCTTGACTCCTGGAGGGAGATACCATCTTTGGCCCTGGAGTCACATCAACTTCCTCACAACCTCCCTCTGCTCTTTGCTCTCATTAAACTTCTTTTACTCTTCCTAACCTTTCCATACCTTTTCAATTCAATCCCCTGCTTTTATTTCCTCTCTGAGATAGATAACTTCCTAATTCACTTGCTTACAATCAGTTTGGAGTTTAGACACTGGGAGAAGATATTGAGCTCACATCATAACGACACCTTCTTCTCAGTTTCCTCAAGTCTACTATGACTATGTTATGCCCAAAGAGGCCAAGCAAACTGCACAGTGTCGTATAGTTAGATAGTTGCCAAACACCAGTAGAATTTCTGGCTCCTGACTAGTGACTCTAAACTTCTATTTGAATTGCTCTTATATCAACAAACAAACAAACAAACAAACAAACAAACATAGATTATTTGGTCAAACTGAGATCATGTAAAGCTGAACCTCTGGAGGAAAAGCCTGGGTGCATGTCTTTCTCTAAAGCCCTGCAGTTCTTAGAACAGCATTAGGAACTACAGCATCGTGTAAAAGAAGATATCAAGGACCTGCATCACAAGTGCATTTATCTTATGAGGATTCAACTTCATGTGCTTTAGATAAGGGAGGTGGGGAGAGAAAGAGAGAATAATAAAGAATAACTGACACAGGTGACTTGGTTTTCCATGCCTTCAGTAGGTGTACATCCCAGTCCCCACGGTAAGTATGATATGAATTGGATGTTCCCTTGGTCGGTCTAAAAACAGGGCTCTCATAGTGAGAATGTCTTCTCTGTGTTTGGCAGACTGTCAAAATGTGTGACCCACAGAATCAGTCAGGAGTTATTGAAGTAGCTTTCCAAGTTATGTGGTCCGATCAGTGAGGAAAAATATTTCTTAAAAATCCAAGATTCCATTATTTCAGATGTAGTTTTGGAACTATATAGACAAATATTTAAACATCTTAAGAGTCATAAGGGTGCAAATTTAATCAAATAATGTAGTAGCCTGGGTAGAATAGCTGATTTTTGAGATGATTAGGTTAATTAGGTAGTATTGTCTCAAACTGAAGGAAGGGGAGTCAGTGAGTACCTTTTCTTCTAAGTTGTAGAGTTGAAGACAGATGACTGTGGGAAGGGGCTCAGCTCAGCAATTGGGATCAAGGATGGACTGCACATCTAGACATCTGCACAACTACATGGATATTTGCTCATCTGGATATATGTCTGCACATCGAGATATCTCTATTGCTTAATATGTTTTTACTCATTTGATTTCAACTGACTGAAGAGATATGCCCCTAAATTGCATGAGGTAACATAATTAACTTCTTAATGGGTATTGTTTTTAACCTCAGGCATATTCATTTGCAATGAAATATAGAAAATAGTTAGAAGAAAAAAACTATAATAGGAGTAGTTTTGTGTTAAGATAACTGTGTTTTTTCTTATATTTATAACACATGCAAGATTTTTACCTAATAACTAGAGAGTCTTCCAGTTCCACTTTAAAATGTAAAATTCAGAAATAAATTTGGATGTGTGTTTAAAATTGATATCTTACCAAGAAGTATTGGAACATAGAGCATATCTTAAAAATAATCAAATTTTTAGTTGATTTATACAAAGTTGTATTTATAAAACATATAAGCATTACTTCTTGTTAAGGTTCATCCAACAATTGAAGTAATTAAAAGGAAATCAAATATAGTATATTAAATTTATATATGCAATTTAAAAGTTTGAAGTTGTTTAATTAACTAAATTTGTAAGTGGGATCAAACAGTAATCAAACGCTTCCTTAAAGATAATTACTAAAATTTGTTGTACTTATAAATAGAATAATAACTTTTATATGCTGAATTGAAAAGCTTAAGGTAGAACTAGGTTTACAGATTTGTTATTAGAGCATTGCATATTAACTTAAATGAAGTAAACCCATGAATAATTACTTTTATACTCCAAAACCACAAATTTGACACATAAAAATGATATTTGGGGACTAAATATATAAAGATTAGCATTTTCCACACAATAAGGTCCTTAAACACAAGTCAACTATCCTAACTTGTGTTCCCATAGACACTGAAGAAAAACCTGGCTGTGTTGAAATTAAATAAAAATAATAGATTGTAAATTAGTGTACAGCCTGGAATTTTCAAGGTTAATTTTGACCATAAGCCTTTTATTTTATTTTATTTTATTTTATTTTTTTGCTTTGTTTAAAACTTACTATGGAAAACTAACCCTACTCGAAGAGACTTCAGAACATTCACTCATAAAATTTCCGCCTTGAAAAGAATCTCAGGCCTCATCAATTCCAACCCCTCATTTTGCAACAAGGGAATGGCACCTCAGAGATATAAAATGCCTACTGGCATAGAGACAGATCATGAAAGAACTGAAACAGGAAGCCAAATCTCCTGGGTACCAGCGCCAGTTATCATCTCTAATTTATAGTGCTTAACCGATCAAGTCTTTCAACATGTGACCCCTGAGCCAGGTCATCATTTTACCCTCCAATTTAGAAATAGGAATCAGGAAATTAATGCCACATTATGCAGTGATGTCATCATTATTAGCACCATCCCAGCTGAGATCCTAGAGTTCAGTTTTTTCACAAGGCCCTGTTGCTTTCATTTTTCAACCTGGCACCTTCTGTTGCCACTAAGTATTCACTTGGAGTTCTTTTAAAAGGAAAGTTTCACATACTTCCTATGGCCTCTATGCTCTCATAGAAGGAGTGACATTTGAGAATTCTGACAGTAAGACATCTCTGACTTCAATCACAGAGTGCGAAAATGAATATTTTCCACATGCAACTTTGAAGGTTGGTGCTCTTTTAACATAGCCTTTCAGTTTTACTTGAGATTGACTGCAGGGGAATTGGATGGTAGTTCAAGCAGCACAACAGAGGATGTTTGATAATCAGTGCCCAGTGTAAGAGGAAGGATGATGAGGCCTCTGTTGCGCCAAGGCAAGGCAAAGCCCATGGCTCAGGGAGAGATAATTGATTCAAAGAAATTTAGTGCTTCCACAGAAGACTTCTATAGCAAATTGCGTGTGCACAAATTCTGCTCTCAAGCTGGTGTTGATGTTGCTTTCATACCTTTTTCCCCCTAAATTCTTATTGAACAGGGCATTTTCTAAAGTATCGGTTTGTTTCTGCTTATAGAATATATGTGTCTATTTACATATGCAATCTAATATTCTATATGGTTATATATTATATACAATATGTGCAGCTTAAGCAAAATGAGAGGATAGAAAATGGGAGAGACATTTTAAAAGAAGGAAATAAAGACATGGCCAATGAATGCCTTTTTCTTTTTGACTAATTTTGAAGGCTAAATCTTCTCTAGATGTATGCTCAGTAGTTTGCAATAAAATCTTCCTTATAGAAACTAGGATGGTTAGTACTGAAAGAATTAACCTTGATGTTAGATGACTTGCTTTTCGTTTGCTTATTTCTACATGTAGTATAAACCCACAACACACTATCGTTATTACATTAAATAATTAGAAAACTTTTAAGCCTACCCCGTATTTTCTATTCCTGATGCTCTTCATTGACTTCTGCAGACCTGGGCCCCATTTGCCATTAATTCATTTTGGCCTGAAGATTTTATTTTAACAATTCTTGTGGTGCAGCTTTCCTGAGACAAATTCTCCCATCTTTTGTCTGTTGGAAATATTTTATTCCAGCTTCATTTCTGAAGGATAATTTTGCGAACTGGGGATTCTAAATTGACAGTTTCCCCCTCCCCATTCAGCTTTTTAATGATATTGATTCACTGTCTTCATTGTTTCTGATAAGAAGGTAGGCATCCTGTGTCACTTTTCCAAGTGTTCTCCCTGATGAAACGCATCACCCACCCCACCTCCGCTTTATAGATACTTCTTTGGAAATCACTTCTTTATCTTCAGCTTTTAGCCATTTCACAATGACATGTCTGGGTGGACTCATCCAGCTTGGGGATTCTCTGAATGTTGATGTTGATGTAGTTTAGATACCCCTCCAAATCTCATGTTGAGATGTAATGTCCAGTGTTGGAAGTGAGACCTGGTGGGAGGTGTTCGGATTGTGGGGGAAGATTTCTCATAAACAGTTTAGTGCAATCTGTGTGGTGCTGTGGTGAGTTCTCATGAGATCTGTTTGGTCAGCAGTATGTGACACCCCCACCCGACCTCCACTCCTGTCTTCACCCCATGTGATGCACCTGCTCCCCCATTGCCTTCCACCATGACTGTAAGGTTCCTGAGGCCCTCACCACAAGCCAAGCAGATGCCAGTGTCATGCTTGTACAGTCTGCAGAACCATAAGCCAATTAAACCTCTTTTCTTTATAAATTACCCAGTCTCACATATTCCTTTATAGCAATACAAGAATGGCCTAACACAAATGGCTTTCATGAATCTTGGAAAATTTTCTCGCATAATTTCCTTAAATATTTCTTATATGCCACTGTCTGTCTTTACTTCTAAGATTCCAATTACATGCATATTAGACTATTGATATTTTTCCCATGTGTCTAAGCTGAATTATGTTCAACAAAAATTTATATGTTGAACTCCTAACTTCCAGTAGCTTCTGAGGTGACTGTATTTTGAGATGGTGTCTTTAAAGAGGTAGTTAAGTTAAAATTAGGTCATTGGGGAGGGCCCTTATGCAATATGATTGGTGTTCTTATAAGAAGAGGAAATTTGGATGTAGACATGTATAGGAGGAAGACCATGTGAAGACACAGAGAGAAGACAGTCATCTACAAGCCAAGGAGAGAGACCTCAAAGTCAGCCAAACCTACCAACACCTTGTTCTCAGGCTTCTAGTTTCCAGAATTGCAATAAATTAATTTCTGATTTTCAAATCACCGCATCTAGGGTACTTTGTTACAGTAGACCTAGTAAACTAATATGGTATTTATATGTGCTTTCAGTTTGGAAGTTTACATTATTCTGCATACTAGTTCACTAAATCTGTTTTTACTCTCAGTCCAGTCTGCTGTGTAAGTCTATTAAAAATTTTTCATTTTCCACATTTCATTTCACATTTCTAGCATTTTCATTTTATTCTTTAATACAGTTTTGGTCTCTCTGCTGAAATTTCCATTTGCTAGTACACATTGTTCATCTTTTCCACTAAATCCTTTAACATATTTATCATCACTAGATCCTTCCATATATTTATCATAGGTACTGTAAAATTGTTGTGTGATAAGCCCAATATCTGGGCCACTTCTGGGTCTGCTTCTATTGATGGTTTCCTCTTTTGACCATCAGTCCACATTTTCTTGTTTCTTCACTTGCCTCATAATTTGGTTTATATGCTATGTGCTCTCTCTCTCTGCATATATATATATATATATATATGCAGTAGAGATTGAAGTAAAGCTTCATTAATATTTACTCTTAGAAAATGGCATGTCTCCTCTGTCAGGTCATAGTGTTGGGGGTGCTGAATCAATCTAAACTTTAATGGAACTGGGTGTAGGCTTTGTTGCAGCTTTAAATACATTTCAGCCCACTATTAGTTTGAAATGTTTTCAGGCTCACTGGAAAGTTAATGCCCTTTTCTTCCAGGCCCACACTCAGCATTCTGTGCCTGGAAAGACTACTGTTTACCCTGGTTCTTGCTGCCAACCTTTGGAAGACCTTGGGATTACCCTTGATGAAGACCCAGAGAACCTCAGTGGGATATCTCTCAGTTCACTTGCCCATCCCCACTCTTTGGAAGCCACTTCCTCACATTCAGTGAGAACCTGGTGGTCTTAAGAGGCTTCCTCTTAGCTCTGATGCCTTGCCTGAGCTTTCATTAGTCACTGTCTCACACTCCAAGAAGGCCAGTTCTCCTCATGGGGTATCTCTTTCAGTTGTGAGTCTTTGCCTTTTAAGAGTAATTTGTTATTGTTTGCATTTGTGTTCATTTGCACTTCTGTGTATTCTCTGCTCTGAGATGGGTTTCTAAAATGCTGTGACTTATTCATCTGGATAATTATCATTGTTAGTGCAATTTTGATCATATCTTGAAACTTTCTACATTCTAACTAAAAGTGGCAGTCACTCCTTATTAATTGTTAGATAAGAAATTCAACCATGCTCGAGGGCAGAACTTAACTATATTTGAAGGGTAATAACACAAATAAAAGCTCACAGATGCTGAAACATGCAGTGTGTATGAAGAATGTCAGATAGTCTACTTAGGTTGAAGTATTTAATATATGAAGATGAAATGGAAAATGAGTCAATGTTATAGATGTCTATTGGTTTTGACAGCACAGTTTTCCACCCCTCATTCTAGAATAAATCCTCTGCATCTATTTGGAGAGCTGTTCCTCACCAATCCAATTATTTTATTTCGACAGAGGTGTTAGCACAGATAGGCATGGGAACTCGGCCTAGATCATCATAGTGCCCCATCTCTCAATTAAAGGTGCAATTATGAGATCCATGCCAGTATTGTTAATGCTTTTCCCTGGAAATTACATAGCCTAAGGGAATAAAGAGAAGAAAAGTTAAATCTCCCTATCTGTCCAGTAGAAACAGAGAAGAGGGGATAACCTGAATGCTGGCCCCACCCCACCCCTTGTTTTGAAAGACTTAAACTAGTTTGAGCTGGGTGCTGTCACCTGTAATCTCGAGATCTGACTATTCCTACACCTTCTTTCTTTATCAGCAATAAAATATTTAGATTGATGACTCCATTATACTATCAAGTTAGCTCATGACATACATTCCAGAGGCTTCTTCTCAACTTATTATTTCTAAAACCAATGTAAAAATTTCAAAAATAACATGTAAAGATTTTATTTAGAGATTTCATAGTACTGTTAGATGGACCACTTCATTTAGTCATACTTTTGAAAGACCACGGAACCATGTGATCACCTTCATCTACAAATGAGCAAATTATGACACAAACAATTTAAACAATATGAGCCAAGTTACATAAATGTTGCCAGAACTTTTTCAATATGCTGATTTGGCAATTTTGTTCTTTTATTCTATAAAATATTTTTTATAGAATAAAAATGACTCATAGGAGAACTGTCTACATTATTCTCTTATTGACTAGAGAATTCCAACTTGGTTCCCTTTTGTACTTCTATTTACCATCATTAAAATGCACCAAAATTAGCTTATCAATAATAACAGCAATTTAAATTCTGACAATCAAAATATTTTGGTAGGTAGAAAGGATCAAAAGATAGTTCTAATATCCAGGTGTCATGTATAGAGAAATAAGATACATAAGGGAATTAATATAAAATTGGTACTTCATGGTAGATATCACAGATTAAAATTATATTCTCACTTCTAAATTAACTCATTTAATATATGTCTCTCTGATCACAAGCTCCATGAAGTCAAGAGCCATGTCTATTTTCTTTACTACTGTTTCCCAGTCCCTACTTCAGTGCTTGATATATAATTTTGATATATAAGTTGCATTCAGTAAGTATTTGGGTGGTGAATGTGTAAATGAGAGACACTACTTGGTTTTAAAATAGAGCAAGATTACTTCTAGCTGAGATGATTAAGGAAAGCTTTTTCTAGCAGACAGCATTTCATCTGGGCTGGCAAGACTGGTTGGGATTTGAGCAAGACTGGGTTTGAGGCAGGGGAGCTACATAAATAGGAGCACACAGGTGTCAAAATACGCAGCATGTATGGAGAATGTCAAACAGCTCCGTTTGGTTGAAGTATTTGATATATGAAGGGAGTGGTAGAAAATGAGGTTGGAAAGCAGGTTTGGGACCAGAGGGTCTTTTATTTCAATCTAAGAAGTTTTACTTTTATTTCGTAGACAATGGGGAGTCAGTGAAGGATTGTGCCCTGGGGAACGAACAGAGCCATGGTACAGGGTGATTAATCTGGAAGATGTCTGCAGACTGGATTAGAATGTGGAGAGACTGGAGGTAAGGAGACAAGTTAGCTATAAATTGCAGGTGAATAACAATGAAGTCTGAAAACAGAATAAAGAAGTGAGAATAGAGATAAAGTGGCATATAGTACTTTTTCTTACTATTAACAATTATTACAGCCGCAACAATCAATTATTTACTGTTGCGCCACTTCTGTAGGGGCACTAATGTATTATTTTATTGTTTCCACAAAACAACTCTATTAAGTATATAATATTGTCCCTATTTTGCACTTAAGAATCCCAAGGCACCAGATCACACTTAGCAATTGTCTGAGCCAAGATTTTAACCCAGATAATGTTACTCCTGAATCCAAGCTCATAGCAACTCTTAGCTATACAGAAGTTAATTCTGAAGTCCTGAGTAACTCTCCAGATGTGGAGTACAAAGGAAGAGGGTTTCTTCCTATTTTACCTATATGATTTCAAATTTATAATAGTAATAGAAGGAAAAGTTTGTGTTTAGACTGAGGATATATTGGGTTTGTGATTCCTGGGGTATCCAGGTGGAGAGTTCTAGCAAGCAACTTGAAATGTAAGACTGAAGCTCAAAAGACAGTCTGGGAGTAGAGAATTAGCAAGTGTTAGCACAGAGGAAATATTTGAAATCATGCTATTGTCGGGACAGAGAGTGTAGAAAATCAGCACAGAGGGCCAAGGACCCACCCTTTGAGAATGCCTACGTGGATTAAAAGGAGAAAAAGGGAACAGAACAAAGGAGTAGCAAAAAGACGGATGATATTATGGATTGAATTGTGTTCCATAAAAAGATAGGTTAAAGTCCTAACCCCCAGTACCTTAAGAGTGTGACCTTTATTGGAAATACGGTTTTTACGGATCAAACTAGGTTTAGATGAGGTTATTAGGGTAGGTTTTGATCCAGTATGACTGAGGTCCTCATCAAAGGGGAAATTAAACACAGACACAGACAGGGAGACAATTTAAAGATGACCATTTGACTGAACATGAGACATCTACAAACTAAAGAATTCTAAGGCTTGCCAGCAAATACCAGAAGCTACAAGGGTCAACGAAGAATTCACCCCTGGAGCCATCAGAGAGAGCATGGCTCTGCTAACACCTTGCCTTTGTACCTCTAGCCTTCAGAACTGTAGACAAATTTATATTGTTTCAAGTCACCCAGTTTTTGTACTTTGCTACAGCATCCCTAGAAAACTAATACAAAAGGCTGGCTGAGCACAGTGGTTCATGCCCGTAATCCCAGCATTTTGGGAGGCCTAGGTGGCTAGACCACTTGAGGCCAGGAGTTCAAGACCATCCTGGCTAATGTGGTGAAACGCCACCTCTACTAAAAACACAAAAATTAGTTTATCATGGTGGTGTGTGCCTGTAGTACCACCTACTTGGGAGGCTGAGAAGTGAAAGATCGCTTGAACCCAGGAGGTGGAGGTTGCAGTGAGCCAAGATCGCGCCACTGCACTCCAGCCTGGGCAACAGAGCGAGAGTGTCTCAAAATAACAAATAAAAATAAAATGAATACAAAAGGCAAACCAAGAGATTTTTATTGGATGACACACATGTATACACACACACACGTGCGTACACACACACACACACACACCAGACTATTTCAAAAGGATGGGAATGGTCAAAGAGTGCTAAATGTTGTAGAGTTATGCTTGAGTATAAAGACTAAGCAAATTCTATTTTATTTGATAGGTGCTGATTAGTGATACTTGAGTGATCAGTTTCAGTGCAGTGGTATGGAAAGAAACTTATTTCAAACTCAAATACCTACACATACCAGGTAGTTAACTAAAGGGTGTGGCATACCGGATTGTATTTACCATTGACAAATGATAAAAACTGTGACAAGCTGAAGACTGCACACTCCATAAGTGCATTCTATGTGTTTAAATTACTGGGATGGCAAAGAAAAACACATCTGCCGTCCATGAATGTGCATCTTTTGTATCAGTGAATTAGTATGTTATCACTAATTCCCCAAGCCTGATGATACAAGGGAAGAGCAGAAGTTTAAGGAGGTTTCAGGACAAAAGGAAAGAATTTATTTTAAGAATTCTGCAGAGAATGTTTGTACATTAAAGCTGAACTTTCAGTGCAAAAATAGAAATAAATGGTGCATGTTTCATGACTACAAAATTATAATTATGATTAAAACATAACAGACTAAAAAAGTCATGGTCCTTAAACTAATCACATTGAAATGCTGTGTTTTTTTCATTGATAATACTATTGTTTAAATATTACCAAAACAATTTGTTTCAATTAGAAATCACATAATGAGTTTCATAAGAAATTCAGTATTTTTATTTAATAAACATCATACTATTTTGAGATAAAATATTAGTATCAATAATAATTATCCTTATTCCTCTGATGTGCTTCAGGTAACAATCGAATCTTACATTAAAGATGAATATTATCCTAAGGTAATATTGAGGGAAATCTTGAATGTTTTGGTAAACTATGTTTTTCAAGAAATGTATTTATTTCATCTGCTTTGTTGCACTTACTGGCATAGAGTTGTTTATAAAACTCCCTTATTAACCTTTAAAGTCTGTAGTGAGGTCCTTCCTTTCATGCCTGACATTGGTTATTCTTGATTTTTGTAAAATAACTTTTCTAGGGGCTTACCTATATTATAAATATTTTCTAAGAGTCAACATTTAGCTTTGTTAATTTTATCTACTTTTTGTTTTTTATTTCATTGATGTATGCTCTTATCTTTTATTATTTCCTGAATTCTACGTATTTTGGATGCAGCTTGTTCTTTTTCTAACTTCATATGATGAAAACTTAGATCATGATTTTATACCTTTCTTTTCTTCTAATACAGACCTTTCGAGTTATGTATTTTCCTCTAAGTATTGCTTTAGCTTTACCCACTATATTTGGATTTGTTGGGTTTTCGTTGTCATTCAGTTAACATGTTTTCTAAATTGATTTTTTTTTTCTAGATCCACAAGTTATTTTAAAATAAATGAATTAATTTTTAAATATTTAGGGATTTTTTGATTAGTATCTTACTGGTATTGATTTGATTTAATTGTGTTTTGGTCAGAAAATGTACTTTATAAAATGTTATTTTTGAAATTTATTGAGGCTTTTTTATGACCTGGCATGTGGTCAATCTTGGTAAAGTAGCTATATAAAGTCTTTCTTTTGAAAATCAAGTGTGTTCAATAGTTGAGGGTTTAATGATCTATAAATGACAATTAGGTCCAGTTGATTGATAGTGTTGTTACATCTGCAACATTCTCACCACTTTTGTATCTGCTTGTTTTGTCAAGAAATGGATGAGAAATGGATGTTTAATCCCTGATTCTGCAAATGTGTCTCTTTTCCCTGTTGGCTATATCAGTTTTTGCTTCTTGAGCTTTAACACCTATTTATTAGGTGCTTATATATTAAGAATTGCTGTGTCTTTCTTGTGAAATTTTATCATTAAGTAAAGTTCCCACTTATCTTTTATAATACTCTTTGTATGGAAATTTATTTTGCCGTGTATTAATTTAACTGTACCAGCTTTGTTATGCTTATGGCTGCATAGTAGAAGTTTTCCATCATTTTACTTTCACTCAATGTCTTTATTGTTATATTGCGTTATAGGTAGTATATATTTGACTTCTGCCTTTTGACTATTCTGATCATCCCTCCCTTTGAATGAGATATTTAGATCATTGACCTTTTCTGTAGACATTCAAAAGGATGTGGTGAAGGCATTGGAAACAATTTCAAAACTAATTTTTTATTTGTGTGAGCAGTGAAAACTTCATTAGAATAAGCATGACTATTCTGAAGAAGAAAATAGTAATATTTTAATAAATTAATTTAAATGGAACAGATTACACAAGTATCCTCCATTTACTGCACAAGATATTGATAGAGTGCTTTGACCCTTGGCTTATACTTTTGTTCCTGCTTTCTTCATAACTTTTCATTATGCTCTGTTTCTTTACTGTCATTAAGGCCTTCCAGTTTATGCTGGAGAACCCTTTCTACTTCCTATCACATATTTGATGATATCTAAATTTCTAAAGATCAGATGGCGGCTTTTAGTTTATGAGAAGCCAGGAAAAGGCACATCCCTCATGTTTTTATTCGATTAATTTTGGCAGGGTTGCTTTTTGCTAGCTTATTCATTTCACATGTGAACAAAAAGAAAAACAATAAATATTTTTAAAAATAACGGTCTCCATGGAGTCACATTACATTTGGCTTCTGTGGAATACATCTGATTGTAGATTTGACAGATGTAAATTAATATGGTAGTAGTAATGAACTCATTTAACGACATGTTTTTCTTTTAAGTATTTTTATTTTAGCAGCATTTATTCTTAGTACACTGAAAGTTTTTCAATAGTTGTAGTTGCCACTGTAACATGAAGTGACTTTAATTGCTCTGCTGTTCCACTCTAGATGGAAAGCAGTTGGGCCATAATATTTGAGTTCTTTGTTATATTTTCTGTGCAGGAAGTATAACAATTACTCTCCATTTGAAAGACCATAATAAGCAGGGAAAAATAAAATTTAAGAATTTTAAAATTTGGTAGCTTGATGGATATTTACAAATGATTTCTTGTCCATATGCATTTGATCACAATAGTTATCACTAGAAACAGAAGTAAAATCCGGATCATCTGGCAATAATTTGAATGTTTTTCTCATTACAATAAATTGTATAAATTTTACCCTTATGATATTTTCTCCTTTTTTAAAAAAAGTATTGGAGTCAACTTTAAGTTGCTAACTTGGGAATCTCAACTGCTTCCAGCTAAATTTTCTGAGCTATACACTTTCAAACATGCGCACACATACCCCTAAAGCATCATGGGTATATCAGTTAAGTATGTGTGTCAGCCTTTATCATGCTTGGCTGGAATAACCCAAATCTCCTAACTGGCTTTCTTACCTGTAGTCTATTCCTACTGTAATTAATCTTAAACAATTTTGCGGAATGATTTTTCTTTTTTTTTTTCTTTTCCTTTTCTTTTTCTTTCTTTCTTTCTTTCTTTCTTTTTTTTTTTTTTTTTTTTTGAGACAGAGTCTCGCTCTGTCACCCAGGCTGGAGTGCAGTGGTGCGATCTCGGCTCACTGCAAGCTTCGCCTCCCGGGTTCACGCCATTCTCCTGCCTCAGCCTCCCCGAGTAACTGGGACTACAGACGCCCACCACCACGCCTGGCTAATTTTTTTTTGTATTTTTTGTAGAGATGGGGTTTCACTGTGTTAGTGAGGATGGTCTCGATCTCCTGACCTCGTGATCTGCCCGCCTCGGCCTCCCAAAGTTCTGGGATTACAGGTGTGAGCCACCGCACCCCGCCGGAATGATTTTTCTTAAATCAAATCTGGATTATGTTGGTAATTCTCCACTGCTCCATTAGTCTAGAATGCTTTAAATGGTTTTATTAATAGCATGTCCACATTCAAAACTGTCAGCATCTAAATTCATAACAAGTTCAGCATCAGAATCCCGGCTTAGAATGCTTCCAGGTATGTCTTCTTTTGGTTCATTCTCAATTGTGTCCTTTGCTCACGTAGCAATAAATATAAGCATTAGTTTTGCTAAGCCTCACCTTTATTTGGTTATTTGTCTTGGATCAGTTTTCCCCATTTGAGTCTGAAAATTCAACTCCTGTTTCTAAACTTGTGGTAAATTTTCCCTTTTGCCCACCCCCACAAAAAACATACAAAAATAGTACCGACGCCTTATTTCTATTTTAGTTCTAGAAAATTATGACAAGCCTCTCAATATTAGAGCAAAAACTCGAACTTTGCCATAATACAATTCACATTAAGCCTGGTTCTAAAGTCAAGGTACTGGGACCCATTCTAAAGGACAATATAATTTGTTTTTAAACCTTGTGTCCATTAGAAATAATCGGGTGGGGGCGGGTTACAATTGGCAGAAATCTGATTCAAACAGAGTCCAATAAAAAAAGATTATTTGTTGTTTAACTTATGTGGAAATCTAGATTTAAAGCTAACTTTTGACCTGGTTGCATTCAGAACTCAAATGGTATCAACATGACTCTCCTCTTTCTCTTGTCTCTTTGCATTTTCTGTTTTGCTTAATTCATACTGAGGTTAGGCAAAGAACTTCTATAACCCAATATTTCCCTCTAAAAAAATAAAAAACCTAAGATTGCCTCTCAAATGGAATGGAATAACATTCACAGATTATTTTTTCTTGTCTTATTTGTAGAACATTATTTGTTATCTACCCAAAATTTACTCTCTTCCTCTGCCCAACTCTAGGTTAACCCTGAATTTCTTAAAATATTCATCCTCTCTCTATGTGATTCAGGAAACATCGATCTTATTATTGATCCTGACTAATAATAAATCCTGACATGTTAGGCCAAATATTATAATTCCATCCCTTCTGGTATTGAAGGTATTGGGAATGGGCATGTGAGGTATCTCTCGACAATGAGACATGAAGCTTAATCAAGTCCACGTGAAAATAGGCTTAGTGCTACTAAGAAAGGAAACAATAAGAAATGCTCACTTCCTCCCCCCTCTGGACATTGTCATATCTGAATATGATAATAGTACTGAGGCAGTCATCTAACTCATGACTTCAGCATGATGTCATTACCAGGAGGGGAACCAACTCAAGAAAGTCACAGTGAAAGAGAGATTAAAGCCTGAGGAATTATGCCTAGAGTCAGCACTTCCTCACTCCTTCCATATATTAATGCTATAAATACCTCTATTGTTTAACTCAGTTTGAGTTGGGATTTTCGTTCACAGGCAAAAGCAACTTTTTTTAAACAAAAACAAAACATTATGTTAAAATTTTTGTGGGTACATAGTAGGGGTATGTATTTATGGGATATATGGAATCTTTTGATACAGGCATATAATATGTAATAATTTCACTAGGGTAAATAAGGTATCCATCACCTCAAGCATTTTTCCTTTATGCTACAAACAATCCAAGTATTTGGATTGTTAAAAGTTAAAATAACTTTTAGTTATTTTAAAATGTACAATTAAATTATGATTGACTATAGTCATCTTTTGTACTCCCAAATACTAGATCTTATTCATTTTTTCTGACTATTTTTGTACTCATTAACTATTTCCCCTCCCCCTCTCCCCCCACCCCATTACCCTTCCCAGCCTCTGGTAAACATAATTCTACTCTCTATCTCCATGAGTTCAATTATTTTAATTTTTGGTTCCCATAAATGAGAACATGTGAAATCCGTGTTTCCGTGCCTGGCTTATCTAGTTTAACATAACTCCAGATCCATCCATGTTGTTGCCAATGACAAGATCTCACACTTTTTATGGCTGAATAGTACTCCATTGTGTATATGTAGCAAGTTTTCTTTATCCATTTGTTTGTTGATGGACACTGGGTTGCTTCCAAGCCTTGGCTATTGTGAATAGTGAGTGCTGCAGTAAACATGGAAATGAAGATATCTCTTTGATATATTCATCTATTTTCTTTTGGGTATATGCCTAGCAGTGGGATTGCTGAATCACATGGTCATTCTATTTTTATTTTTGAGATACTTCCATAGTGGTTGAACTAATTTACATTCCTGACAACAGTGTACGAGGGTCCCCTTTACTCCACATCCTTACTAGCATTTGTGATTGCCTGTCTTTTGGATAAAAGCCATCTTAACTGGAGTGAGATGATATCTCATTGTAGTTTTGGTTTGATTTCTCTGATGATCAGTGATGTTGAGCACCTTTTCATATGCCTGTTAGGCAAAAGCATCTTAACTGATATGCCTATGATGCTTTAGGTGTATCTGTGTGTATGTTTGAGGATGTCTGGCTCAGAAAATTTAACTGAAAGCAGTTGAGATTCTCAAATTAGCAACGTAAAGTTGACTCCAATATTTCATTCTTTAAAGACCAATAATTATGAGCTCCCGTTAAGAAAAAATATCGTCTTTGCTCAACTAAATATTTATTGGGTATAAAACATGCTTATGAAAAAGTCTAAAAACCTAAATCTCATAAAACACAGAAACAAATGAGAAAAATATGGTTTACAGGTATTATTCAACAATAACAGATGCTCATTTTTGTTCAAGATTTTTCTACTGGGAGTGAGAGTAAATTGAGAGAAGTTGTATTTCAGTATTAATTAAAAAGGAAAAGTGGGGTTTTTTTAATTGAATTCTCTCTTGGGAACTAATAATTTCCCTATACCCTTAAGATTCACAGTAATTTGTTGGAAGAAAGTCAAATAATCTAAACACATTTCATATAATGTGTTTTTTTTTTTTTTAAGTCACCATGGAATACACAGGTGAAAATAAAACATTCAAAAAAATCAAAGACCCTGAAAAGAAGAAATTTGATCCTAAAATCCCAAACAGTCGCATACTGTGGCTTATTTCAACTTACTGGCAGTGTGATATGGTCAGAAGAGAGGGCCATTTGGAAGACAGAGAAAAGGTAAAGAGAGAGCAATTATGTGGAAAGGAAGGAGAGAACACAAATGAGTTTATTTTCTAAAGTGTACAAAATGTTAAGTACCTCATCAATTATATTCAACACAATTGGGAGGCTTAATAGTGGCAAGGAGCTGTATATAGAATATATCTATGTGGTCTGTATATTTCTTTCTGTAACTGCCAGAACTCCCTAGAAACCCAAAGTTCAGTTAACTTTCTGAAGTTCACTAAGGAGAGAAACATCCTGCTGTGGTGATCTGTTCACTTGGCAAAAAGGAAGTCAGGAGCTGTGATTAAAGCTCTGCTAGTATTCAGCAGCAAGAGCTTAATTTCCTGCTTTCCCTGGTATATATACAGTGTTTGGCCAGGCAGTGATGTTTCCCTGTGAACTCTATCTCCAACTCCCTCTCTTCTTCCCTTTTTGAATGGCATGCTCTGTCTTGAAATGTCAAGTCTCACTGTGCAATTATGTAATTCAACCTCTACACGACTCGGGTGATTATGCAATTAGGAAAACCCTAAGGTTTTAGCTGCTTGTTCCTTAATCTTTCTTTGATGGCCCTGGCTATATAACTCTGCAAAAAGCTCTCTTTTCAGAACTGGACAGCATCTCATGGACATTCTTTTCTCCAGTCCATCACCTCTGAAATCTTTTTTGGATGCTGTATCTTTGGACTGAGAAGATTAACAAACCATTATTACAATAGGTGGTGGGCTTAATCATGTTCAATACAAGTTTTCCCTGGAGATAAGTTTCTTGGTCACTTTCTTCTCTCCGGAATGGTCTTTGCATTGTTACTGCTCTTATTATTTCAGGACTATTACCTGACACTGTACATTGGTGCTAATAAGGTAAATAAACTTTATTTACAAAGAATAAAATGGTGGAGAAAAAGAGAAAGCATGTGATGAAAACGTGATTCAGTAGACAAATTGGTAAAGGTAGCCAATTTCCACTTCTGGGGAATTATAGCCAAGTAAATATTACCCACAGGTAGCTTATACAGTTTTTGTGTGTGTGCTGCAACAGTCAAAATGCCAAAACAAAACAACAATGGTTCCAGTCCTTTGACTGGACAAACAAATGTTTGAGACATCCAATCACATTAATCATCCAAAGGAATGAAATATGGAAATATGGTAGTTATTTGATTAAACAAAATTTAAAAATAAAATTTAAGTCGTATTTAGCACAATGGGCCATTGACTATTTGAATGTATGATCAAGATTTGAAGTAGAGATTTATATGGTAAATTCTGTCCATTTGTCCTAAAACTTTCCCTTTATACCCAACCTGTTTGGTTCATTCATCGCTAAGTATAGTTTCCAGGATTATGATAACATTAGTTCAATAAAAATGCATTTGAAAAGCAACAGAAAATAATTTTAGATTAAAAAAACAAACATAATGCCCATAAACTCCAACCACTTCCTGCCTCAGAAATAAAAAAGACACAATAGCAAATTTATATATAAACCAGGATTAGCACTTTAAGATGTCTACGTTGCTATTTTTGTTTGTTATGTATTATTCCCCTAGTGAAGAAACGGGAAGCCTCATTAAGGAAATTTAGCAATCCATTTTTATCTCCTCTATTGTCTTCTCAGCTATCCTCTTGTGTTTTACTTTTAGTGTTTGCTCTAGGGATTATAATATGCACTCCTAACTTATCACAGTTTACCATGTATTAATATTATACCACTTCATGTACAATTGAGAACCTTATAATTGTATAATTCCAGTGAACCCTCCCATCTTTTAAATATTGTTGTATTACGTTTAATATGTACATATACCATAAACCACAAAATATATTGCTATTATTTTTGCTTTAAAAATAATATTATCTTTTAGATACATTTAAAAATGAGGAATAAAAATCTTATATTTACCCACACATTTACTATTATTTCACAGCTCTTTATTCTCAATTCTCAGATGTAAATCCTTTCCATGAGCCTAAATGACATTTTTCAAAAATATTTCTTATAGAGTAAATCCAGTGGTAATAAAAAAAATCTTAGCTTTTATTTATTTGAAAGTTTATTTATTTTGCCTCCATTTTTGAAAGATATTTTTATTGGACATAAAAATCACAGTTAACAGCACTTTTAAAATGTCATTTATTGTCTTCTGGCTGGTATTTCTTCCTGTGCTTATTTCCCCCATCTGGATAAACTTTTAACGTTTTCTTCATCTCTGGTTTTCAGCAATTTGGCTATGGTTTACATAGGAGGTTTTCCTTCCATTTATCCTGCCTGAGATTTGTTATATTTCTGGCATCTTGAGTTGCTATTTTTCATCACGTTTGGGACAACATTTATTTGTTATTTTTTTCTTTTTCTCTTTCATTCTCTATGGGTGGGACGTGCCTCAGTTTCGCACTCCTTTCAGGTCTCCAATTACATAGGTGTTATATCACGTTATGTTTTCTCATAGATGCACTGAAGTTTTGTTCATTTTGTTTTCTCCCCAGCCGTTTCTCTTTTTGTCCTTCAGATTGTATAGTACTCTGCTGCCCTGTCTTTGAGTCATTAATGTTTTCCTCTGCAATATTTAAACTCCTGAAAAGCCCACCCAGTGCATTTTTAATTTAGATATTTTTTTTATTCCTCTCTTTTATTCTTTTATTTTTTGTTACTACTGAGTTTCCTTGTCCATTCACTTGGTATACCCCATTATATTTATTTTTTGTTCTTTAGGTTCTTGAACCAATTTGTAAGATCATTTTAAAATTCTTGTCTACTATTTCCAATATCTCTGTTATCACCAGGTCTATTTCTGTTCATCATTCTGACAGAGGCAGGAGGCAGACAAATGCCTAGGCAGATAGGGGTGGGTCCCTGGTGAAATCCAGCCTTCAAGCCAGAAACAGTCTTGGATTTTAAATCCTCGGACCAGATTGAGAACCCACCTTCCCAGTTGGCATGCTTTCCTCTTACTGATCTCCATCCTTCACCTATTTTACATGTACCTAGCCTTTCCTAATTGGTTTTCTATACCATAATGCCCACCTTTGAGTGGTGTCTTCGCTTTAACCTTTTTCGCATATTCACAAACCAATCAGCACACATTCCCTATTCTGAGCCCATAAAAAGCCCTGGGCTCAGCCATATTGAGAACTCTCCTGCCTTTGGGTAGGGGATCACCCCCTTCCCACTAAAAACTGTTTCATCACTCAATAAAACACTTCCCAGGATTCTCACTTTTCGGGTGTCTGCATGCTTGCTTCTTCCTGGTCGTGAGACAAGAACACAGACCTGGATGAGATAATGAGCAAAAAATATTCCATCAATTCCATGCTTCTCAACTCTCTCCCCTGCTCCCACTACTTTTCTCTTTTATGGGTCATATTGTCCTGCCTATTTGCATATCTAGTATTTTTTTAATTAAATGCTAGACAGTTGAATGCTATACTGTTGAGAGTCTGACTTATGTGCTATTTCTTTAAATAGTTTTGAGTTTTATTCAGTTAGTTAATTTATTGATGATTCTGCTTGATTCTATTGAGGCCTGTATAGAAACCAGGACTAGCATTCTCAGATGTAAATCCTTTCCTTCAGCCTAAATGACTTTTTTCAAAGATGTTTCATTCAAAACATAATATTCAAAAATGTTACATTTTGTTAGGGAGCTTTTAAAATAATCCTTATTCTAGATACAGTGTTGTACTACAACTAAGACAGGTCCATTAGAGCATATCAACCAAATGATCATAGTGGTCAGCAAAATCTCTCCATTCTGGTGGTCAGAACTCCAAGATCTCAAACTCTACACAGTCTCTGGAATAGTTGTTCAGCTCAGAGCTTTTTCAGTTGCTCTTGCCGGACAGACCTCTTGGTATCTTTCCTCAAGCATACACAGTTTAGTATTGGCTAAAGATACCAGGGGATGTAAATGCAGATATTTTGGGGCTCATTCTATACACAGCTTTTTTTCTGTCTGGTACTATGTTCTATAATTTATAGTTACCTTAACAGTCCTTAAGTCAGATCTCTACTTCCTCACCTTAGGGAGGTCTGCCATGGACTTTGCCTGCTCATGCTGCAGGGTGGAAATGGACTCCAAGCTGAAAGCTGGGACAGCTATGGGACTCAACTCATAGATTTCCCTGCCTTAATGATTACTGTTCTGTATTACATTTGTGTAAATTTGAAAACACTTGCTCTATACACTTTGCCTATTTTTATAGTTGCTTATGACATGAGAGCTATTCCAATAACTATTACTCTATGAAAACTGGAGGTGAAAGTCCATTCCAATATTTAAATGAATAGCTTGCATTATAATTAAATCAAGTCAGTGTAGAAATAGGAATTATACCTAAGGATGGAGTGCCAATGTCTCTAAAGTCTGCTTTAAAGCTGGCATAATAAATTATAAGGTAGTCATACGTGTATAATTTCTGACTAGTACAAACCTTTTTGGGGACTTTCCACCATCATTAGATTTTTTCAAAAAGAATATTGGAAAAAAATCTTGAGTGGTTTACATAAAGTATACTTTATGTAGTATAGTACATACAGTATAGCTTATGAATTCTGGATATTTTACTGATATTATTATATTTCTCCCTTTTTATATGGGATAGAAGAAACATTTTATTTTTTATCATGCTGGCACACAGTTGATATTTTGGTATTTTAAGGTGCCAAAATGGTTTGGTTATATTTTATGACTTTGTTCCTGTAGATTTTCTTTAAAGCAGCATTTCCCAAGTGTGCTTCATGAAAACAAAGCTCCAGTATGGGGTAAATTAAGAAAATTCTGCATATTATATCCTTCCCGTGGAGATTCACAATTCACATTATCATATTAAACCCACTGAGAAGTCCTCATGTAAAGACATTAGTAGCATTGTTTAATCTCATTTCCCCACATTTACTTGATCAAGGATCCCTTTTATGTTTTATTCATTATATTTCAAGGCCTGGGAAATACTACTTCAAGTCTACATAGTAGAGGTAGTTTAGTAGAAAGCAAATTTTTCTCTAACTTTTGAGAATAAAGCAAGTGGACAAGTTTCAATAGCATACAACGATATACAAAGGATTACAGAGAGATTTTCCTGACTATAAGAGGAGAGAAACTCAGACAGACTACTCAGGTCAAAACTGATGCAGGTTAAGAATGAGAAAACTTATGAACTGCACCAACTATGTGCACACTCTCATGTCTCTCTCCGATTTGCTTTTCATTCAATCCCTGGGTTCCCATTTGTCTCATGTGAATGAAACTTTCTGCTATTAGCTCTTGGGTAGAATCGTCGGAAAATTTACTCTCAGCTCTTTTGCCCTCACGTTTTTTTGTTTCACTCAGAGGGATAGACAAACTTCAGAATATTAAAGGCTCTTGGCCGGGCGTGGTTACTCAGGCCTATAATCCCAGCACTTTGGGAGGCTGAGGAGGGCAGATCACCCGGGGTCAGGAGTTCAAGACCAGCCTGGGCAACACGGTGAAACCTCGTCTCTACTAAAAATACAAAAAAATTAGCTGGGCGTGGTGGTGGGCACCTGTAATCCTACCTACCTGGGAAGCTGAGGCAGGAGAATTGCTTGAACCAGGAGGCAGAGGTTGCAGTTGTGTCCGGAATTGGTGGGTTCTTGGTCTCACTGACTTCAAGAATGAAGCTGCGGACCCTCGCGGTGAGTGTTACAGTTCTTAAAGATGATGTGTCTGAAGTTCGTTCCTTCAGACGTTCAGATGTGTCTGGAGCTTCTTGCTGCTGGTGGGTTCATAGTCTAGCTGTCAGGAGTGAAGCTGCAGACCTTTGTGGTGAGTGTTACAGCTCTTAAAGGCCGCACGTCTAGAGTTGTTGGTTCTTCCTGGTGGGTTCATGGTCTCGCTGTCTTCAGGAGTGAAGCTGCAGACCTTCGTGGTGAGTGTTACATCTCATAAAAGCACCGTGGACCCAAAGAGTGAGCAGCAGCAAGATTTATTGCAAAGAGCGAAAGAATAAAGCTTCCACAGTGTGGAAGGGTACCCGAGTGGGTTGCCACTGCTGGCTCAGGCAGTCTGCTTTTATTCCCTTATCTGGCCCCCCCCCCCCCCCCCCCCCGCCCACATCCTGCTGATTGGTCCATTTCACAGAGAGCTGATTGGTGCGTTTACAATCCTTGAGCTAGACACAGGGTCACAGAATGCTAGTTAGCTACATACAGAGTTAGCTAGATACAGAGTACCAATTGGTGCCTTTACAAACCTTGAGTTAGACAGAGTGCTGATTGGTGCATTTACAATCCTTGAGCTAGACACAGAGTTACAGAGTGCTAGTCCTCCAAGTCTCCACTAGGTTAGCTAGGTACAGAGTACCAATTGGTGTATTCACAAACCTTGAGCTAGACACAGAGTGCTGATTGGTGTATTTACAAACCCTGAGCTAGACACAGAGTGCTGATTGGTGTATTTACAAACCCTGAGCTAGACACAGAGTCACAGAGTGCTAGTCCTCCAAGTCTCCCTTAGGTTAGCTAGATACAGAGTACCAATTGGTATATTCACAAACCCTGAGCTAGACACAGAGTGCTGATTGGTGTACATACAATTCTCTGGCTAGATATAAAAGTTCTCCAAGTCCCCATCCAGTTCACGAGCCCAGCTGGGTTCACCCAGTGGATCCTGCACCCGGGCTGCAGGCGGATCTGCCTGCCAGTCCCCAGCCACGCCTGCACTCCTCAGCCCTTGGGCTGTCAATGGGACCCGGCACCACAGAGCAGGGGAGGGCGCCCGTCCTGGAGGCTCAGACCGCGTGGGAACCCACCACAGGGGGATCTCAGACGTGGCAGGCTGCAGGTCCTGAGCCCTGCATCACGGGTAAGCAGCTACACGCGGGGAAGCAGCTACACCCGGCGAGAATTTGAGTACAGCGGGGGCCTGCCGGCACTGCTGGGGGACCCGGCATAACCTCCGCAGCTGCTGGCCTGGGTGCTAAGCACCTCACTGCCCTGGGCCTGCAGCGCCAGCTGGCTGCTTTCTGTGCGGGGCCCCAGGCGGAGCCTTTGCCCGGTCCTCTGGAACTCGCACTGGCCCGCAAGCGTGGCACCCAGCCCCAGTTCCCGCCGGCACCTCTCCCTCCACCGCTTCAGGCAAGCAAAGGGAGGCGGCTCCGGCCTCAGCCAACCCAGAGAGGGGCTCCCACGGTGCCGTGGCAGGCTAAAGGGCTCCTCAAGCACCACCAGAGTGGATGCTGAGGCCAGAGGCTAAGGAGGCGCTGAGAGTGAGGGCTGCTAACACATTGTCTCCTCTCACAGTGAACTGAGATGGTGCCATTGCACTCCAGCCTGAGCAATGAGAACAAAACTCCATCTCAAAAAAAAAAAAAAAAAAAAAAAAAAAAAAAAAAAAAAAAAAAAATCGCAAGGCTCTTCAAAGCACCTTAGGCTAGTATTCCACCTGAAAAAAATCTTCAAAAGGTGATTTTCAGGCACATGCAACAGGAAAAAGAGAGATTTTTTTTTGTTTATTTCTTTTATGATGACCCTGCCAAAACATTTCTGAAATTATATCACATATTTAACTGTTTCTTTTACATACCATTAGCAATAAGTATGGTGGACTATGGTCCACCATAGCTACTCTGGTCTTATGGAAAATACAATGCATTTGGAGGTAACCTACACTGAGGTCCCTGTTTCACCAGTTAATGCTATGGAATTTGGGGAAAAATTTACTTAGTCTCTCAGAGACAGTGTGTTCGTCTGTATTACGAGATTAGTAAAACCCAGCAAAGAGGTGTGCTGTCAAAGAAATACAAAATGTTTGCAAATGTGATCTATAAACCGTAAGTTTCTAAACCCATATAAGGCATTGATATGATTATTTTCTACAAAATATAAACCATAGATGTTGAGAGATAATTATGAATGAATTCCTTATATTTCATTATGTATTGGAGCATGCCTTTGTTCTTTATTTTCCCTTCAAAGGAATTTGTATAGAAAACAGCCTTGAAATATAGAAACAATGTTTTCTTCTGGAGCAAAGCACAGGATTCCTTAACACTTTGGAAGACAGAGATAGGGGCTCCCTTTAGGGGAAAGGATAGCTATGCTTGCTTTTCATTATAAAAGATTTGGGCCCCCTAAGACCGGGGTTCCTCTCCTGAAACACAAACCCTGATTGTACAGATGGCCACCCTCAGTGGGACTGCAGCTCCAATAACTGGGCATAAGAAATGCTAATAGTAGGCTGGGCACCGTGGCTCACACTTGTAATCTCAGCACTTTGGGAGGCTGAGGCGGGCAGATCACGAACTCCAGAGATAGAGACCATCCTGGCCAACATGGTGAAACCCCGTCTCTACTAAAAATACAAAAATTAGCCAGTGTGGTGGCTGGCGCCTGTAGTCCCAGCTACTCGGGAGGCTGAGGCAGGAGAATCTCTTGAACCCAGGAGGTGGGGTTTGCGATGAGCTGAGATTGCGCCACTGATTTCCAGCCTAGTGACAGAGCGAGACTCCGTATCAAAAAAAAGAAAGAAAGAAAGAAAGAAAGAAAGAAAGAAAGAAAGAAAGAAAGAAAGAAAGAAAGAAAGAAAGAAAGAAAGAAAGAAAGAAAGAAAGAAAGAAAGGAAGGAAGAAAGAAAGACTAATAATACTCTGCTGCCATTGCTATGAGAAGTAAAATTATTTTTCTCGGATCCAGGAGTCTTACGACTTCCACCAGAACACATAAAGACTAGTTGGCATTTTTTGACAGTAGGCAAGTAACTTTCTGAAATAATTTGGGTTTAGTCTAGCACACAGA
The DNA here is from genome assembly GCF_037993035.2 of Macaca fascicularis. Taxonomy (NCBI): domain Eukaryota; kingdom Metazoa; phylum Chordata; class Mammalia; order Primates; family Cercopithecidae; genus Macaca; species Macaca fascicularis. The sequence continues at coordinate 173,304,775 of NC_088380.1, read as the reverse complement.
AAGCTAGAGTTCACATGACCTTGGGTATTTCATTGATATTATTAAATTATCTTGTTTTTATGCATTTGAGTCTTGTGATTAAAAGAAATAAATATTCAAGATTCTGATTTTGGTATGTTTTGTGTTGATTTCCTAGCCAACAACAGATTTAATGAGATGCAGTGAAGTGGACGCTGTATTTAAACTTGAACTCTTTAAAAAAATATTCCAAGAAAATTGTGTCTTTAGGAAGTAAAAGAAAATTTTAACCTTCTAGCTACTACATAAGTTATGTAAATTAAAATCAGTACACCCTCAAATTAGTACTTATTTTTAAATAAATAAACAAATATGAAATGAAAATAAAGCAGTCAATGACCTTCAAATTAATTCACATTTCTCTAGAGACTGCAACATATCTCCACTTAAATATTTTTCATTGTGGCTGGAAACAAAGGAGAAAAAAAAAAAGGTACTCATCTACCCTATCTAGTTTTACAAACTACAGGCTCATATGATTCTTGTTAGAGTTTCCAAATCAAGAATGTTGAGATGTACTTAATTAATTAGTGAGCTCCTTTAAACACTGCCCTTCGAGACAATTTTTCCTCAGTTTTCACTTTACCTAAAAGGTCTCAAGACATTTAACCAATACTTGGTGTAGTCATTCTTTACAGTAAAAGATAAGAAGGCAGTTTTATCCTAGGAATGTGAACACATCACAGATACATGCACATTTCTTCAGCTTAGAGTCCATCTAATTTAATTGCAAATAAAAAACAAATACAAGGACATCAACTCTCAAATTATTCTCGATGGTTGTTGAGCTATCAATCTCTTACCTCTGGGATTATCAGTCTCCCTCAGCACAAGGACTTTACTCCAATTAAATGAGATCCAAAGGAACTCTATTTTGATTTCAAGATTAAATTTAAGATCAGCTTCTCCAATAGGGAAACTGAAGTCTGAAAATAAGTTATTTTTTTAAGAAATTTTAATTTAGAAGAACTCATATTTTTCCTAACTTCTTTACACAACTGGAGTGAGGAGATTTGTTCATAGCTTATATAGCTACCATCTTAAAGGATGAGGCCACTTTGGGAACTTCTCAGGTACCCCAAAATCATTCTGTAAGCCTTGTTGCGGCATGAAAAATTAATACATGTATTTTTTTTGTCTGTGTCTTTCAAAAAGCTCAGTTATTCTAAGGTGTTCAAAAAGTTGGGGAAAGGATTGCATTTTTTAAATTATATTACAATCAAAAGTCCAATGTGTTTTATTTAAGGGAATAACTGAAAAGCTGTAACTTAATTCAGATTGCTAAGTGTTCCAATATGAAGCTTTATTGGATTTTCAATTATAATTAACAGAATAATAACTAAAGATGTAGACAGAAACAGAAATGACTGTACTATCAAACACCTGCTTCATAATTATTTGAACAACAAAATGTTTTTGAGTCTCCCACTTATTTATAATCCTGGCATTTTTTTTAAAACAGATTCCATCTATGTATCAATCTGCTTAATTATCTTACAGCTCTCCATGAGACAAAGCAACTCAAAAAATAATCTGATCCAGGTGACTAAGTAGAAGCAGTAAATCTATCACTGGGAGGTCAGATTACACAAGTAGAGTCAAAAGACGAGACAAATGTAAAAGTATCTGAAAGTTCTTGTGAATTAAAACTTCAGTCAAAGCGTAATGTAATGACCCCAAAATATCAATTTAGGACTTAAATTCAGTGGATTCATTGTAATCTTATAACTGAAAGATGGGAATGGTGTGGAAAAGTATATTTAGAGAGCTATTGCTGAATGAAAGCAGGCGTCTGCCATTCTCCTATAAAGGAGGCTATGTACGATTTTCATTTGGCATCCTAACAATCTTATATTTGGTTTGAGCAGTACATTTTCATTTCATTCATCATTTAAAGACAGATAATCAGAAAGTCATTACATTGGCCGACACCAGACCCTTTGCTCAATTGTATCGTAATTGAGCACTGTGGAGCGTGTGCCAGATCTAATGGATAATGAATATATTATGTCAGTAGAACCGCCTCGGTGAAGCTCCAGGGGAATACACAGAGGGGGCTGTAGTGGTGACATATAGGGTCACAGATGTTGCACTGATTTACTGATGGAATGATTGTGTAATTAGGTAATCAATGATGGGTACTGAGCTGTGGTGGGCATCTTGCTCTGGAAATGGGAAGAGTATATGATGGACAAGGCACCATTTATTCAACATAGTTTAGAAAGACCAGACTCTGCTTGGATCAAACCTATAGTTATTGTTAACCATTACAGAACACCTTTCTTGGAACAGAAGGCTAAAGATGTAGACATGAGCCTGGTCATGTTAGAATGAGCATATGTAGCTCAGCTCTTGTATTACCTTTCATCATAACCTGGTCAAGGCCCTTTGTTATTCTTATGAATAATGAAATCAATGCAGAAGTATATAGATACTCACATTCCACAATGGTCCACTTAGAAAATCTCCATTTCTTTTATAATTAGCTATATTGTAGAATATAATTAACTGTATTCAACTATATTGACTATATTTTTAGGTCCAAGAAACACTTAAGTGCATAATATTAATAACTGATAATGTTGATAATAATATCAGTATTATTATTAAAATTACTGAGTTCTTTGAAATTTCAGGCTTTTTCTACTTAACATGAATTATTCAAAATAGCCTGAACAGATAAATATTATTATCCCCATTATACAGATTTGAAAACAAAAGCACGAACTAATCTAATAACTTGCCAAGACCACAATGTATTAAATGGCTGAATCAGCACTCAAAAATGACTATTTAACTCAAAACCCATACTTTAAATCATGCTGCTTAATTATCTTCCATTGGTGCCTTGTTTCATCTCATTTTCTTTTTTAAAGTCAGTTTCTCACACTGACATTTATGAAACAGAGATCATGCAATCTTACAGATTTTAAAAAGAAGGGGAAAAAAAGAAGTATGGCCAGGTGAGGTGGCTTACCTCCGTAATCCCAGCACTTTGGGAGGCCAGGGCCGGTGGATCGCCTGAGGTCAGGCGTTCAAGACCAACCCGGCCAACATGGTGATACCCTGTCACTATTAAAAAATACAAAAATTAGCAGGGCGTGGTGGTGGGTGCCTGTAATCCCAGCTACTTGGGAGGCTGAGGCAGGAAAATCACTCAAACCCAGGAGGCGGAGGTTGTAGTGAGCTGAGATCACGTCCCTTAACTCCAGCCTGGGTGACAAGAGCAAAACTCTGTCTCAAAAAACAAACAAACAAGAAGTTATATATTATGTTTATAACACAAACCAGTGTTAGTGGTAGGACAAGGGTGGAGATCTTTTGATCCCTGGCACTCTTGCTTCTATACTGGACAATTTGGTGGGGGAAAAGAGGGTATAAAATGCTATATGTTTTATTGCCATCAGTAGTAATAACTAAATGCTGCCCATTACAGTTTACACAAAGCCTATTTACATTCCATCTCTTGTGCATTAGGACTATAGCCCTTGGTTCGCCAGCCCTAGGCAATGATTTATATGGCAATCCAGACATGCTATAATTTTGGTGATCTAAAACAAGAAGATAAACTTTTACAAAATGGTATGCATTGCCAGAGTTAAAGGGGCTCATTCTTATGTGATATTTAAACATGTGTAACAGTATTAAAAAAGCATTCATGAGACACTGGTATTCAATTAAAAATTACCAAGCATATTATATATAGACCCAACTGATCAAGTGGAGGTGGGGAGTAGATGAGAGAAATGTAACCAGTAGTGATCCAGATATTTGGGTCATCAGACATAGATTTTAAAGTTGCTAAGATTAATTTAACCATAAATTAGATGAAAAGACAGCAATTTTTACTTTGTGAGTAGAATTGATATAAAATAGTAAACCGGGAATTGCAAAACCAAAAATGAAATATCTGCCATTGGATTAGATATAGCAGAAGCAAGGATAGTAACCCGAAAGATAGCTCAGTAAAAAATATTCATATTAAAACACATGAGTAAAGTTGAAGGAAATTAAAAATAAAGGGAAAAAGAGACACACGAGACATTCTTGAAAGGCCTATTCTATCTATGCATAAGTGGAATCCCAAAAAGAGAAGAGAGTGTATTAGTTACCTATCGTATGTAACAGAATACTACAATACTTGGTAGCGAATACAACAAATATTAATCATCTCACAAATCCTACCAGCCAGGAATCTGGAGAAGAATTAGCTGAATGCTTTTATTTCAAAGTATCCAATTCAGTTTCAGTCACACTGAAAACGGCAGTCTTACCAGAAAGCTTGACAGAGAAAAGACCTCTTGCCAAATTTACTTGCAAGGTTGTTGGCAGGATTCCATTCCTCATTGTCTTTGGTATTAAGAGTCAGTTGTTCTCTGGTTATTGGCTGAAGGCCTTGCTCGGTTCTTAGCCACGTGCGACTCTCCACAGGACAACTCATATCATTGAAAAAAAAAAGCCATGGTTTGCAGAAACTCAAAAACCTCCAAGCAGAATTTAAAAAAAAAATTCTGAAATCTAACATAAAAAATATTTAGGGCAACCATAAGAAAAATCATCCATTGTTTTCAAAGAAGAAATAAGCTTTATAGGTTACTTTTCAGGAGAAACTATCAAGCTAGACGGCAATGGAACGACTACTTACAAGTATTAAGGGGAACTATCTCCCAAGTTAGTGTTCTATACCAAGCAAAAAACATTCTTTGATATTATGGTAAAATGCAAAAATTTTCACACAAACAAAAATAAGAATTTGTCACCAACAGAAGAATGTTCAAAAAAACAGTAAAGTTATTTTTACTGCCATAAGGAACATGATACCAGATGGAAACATGCCAATTCAAGAAATAAAGAACATTGAAAAGGGTATTATATGGTTAACTATAAATTATTATTGAGATTTTAAAACAATAAGTTCTTGTGTATTTAAAATACATGTAGAACTAAAATTTGTGACAAAATAGCACAAAAGTGGGGATGTGAAAACAGTAAAGTAAGATAAGGTTCTAAAAGTATAGTTATAAGTGTACTATTTTAAAGTGGATGCTAACAATTTGAGAATGCATGTTTATGTTGTAATCTCCTCTACATCTCCAGGGATTAGTTTGTCATCACTAAAAGATTTTAAAACAAAATGAATTAGTTGAAATGTCTGATTATTCCAAGAGAAAGCAAGATGGGAGAAACACAAACGAGGAAAAGTTGGAACCAATAAAAAAACAAAATATTAGATTTCAACTCAAATATATCAATAATTATACTAAATACAAATGAACCAAATATACTAGTTAAAAACTGAAATGTCAAATGGAGAAAAAGTAAAATGTAACTAATTGTTCTGGGGTATATGATATGCCTACTAAATGTTTGTAGAATGAGTAAGGTAATGACCCAGGCCCTCCATCATAAGCCTACATTTCCTACATTGTAGTAGGCAACGGTTATATATGGCATTTAATAGGTAAGGAGCGAGTGTAACCAACTCCATCTACTGTGTTCTGAGTTTGGAATAATGTTAACTTCTTACAGCAATGAGAAAATTTCTATGCTATTGGAAGACAATAGGACTTTTTGTAATATTCTCATAGTGGTTATGTTTAAAACCTGTCTTGGGGCCGGGCGCGGTGGCTCAAGCCTGTAATCCCAGCACTTTGGGAGGCCGAGACGGGCGGATCACGAGGTCAGGAGATCGAGACCATCCTGGCTGACATGGTGAAACCCCGTCTCTACTTTAAAAATACAAAAAACTAGCCGGGCGAGGTGGCGGGCGCCTGTAGTCCCAGCTACTCGGGAGGCTGAGGCAGGAGAATGGCGGGAACCCGGGAGGCGGAGCTTGCAGTGAGCTGAGATCCGGCCACTGCACTCCAGCCTGGGCGGCAGAGCGAGACTCTGTCTCAACAACAACAACAAAAAAATAAAAATAAATAAAAATAAAACCTGTCTTAATGCAGTGTCCTGTCTCATAAGCTTTGCATAGTGACTGTGAATAAAAAAGTAATTGATGTATGAGACTTTACTGAAATTCAATCTATTCTAGATTAAAAAAAAAAAAACTGCAGAAATCTCGATTTAAAGATAGAATAGCACCATACGTTAAAAAAAAAAAAAAAAAAAAATCCTAAGGAGAAATTTGTAAGGGCAGAATATAATAATTGAAAAGGAACTGGCCAGTGTGTCAGAATTCATATTCTCAACTTTGGTTATTTCAGAGAGTGTCATAGGGATTGTTCCAAGGTTGTCAAGATCCAATTTACACTGGAGTTAGTAAAATAACAAAATTTCTTTTCTTCATCATTACTACCTCCCATTATTGTAATCCTTACATACAAAAACAAAAATAACCTTCCCCCTTCCCCGCCCTAATTTTCATCCTTTTTCAGGGGATAGGGTTGGAGGAATTTTCTAATGTTATTCTGACCTGGGAGGGAGGCAGATAATGTTATTACAATAAGATACAGGAAAAAGTCTAGTATATTGTTAACTTTCATAATAACAAAAATCAAATTGTGTCCAGATTCCCCACCATGATGACCTCTGAGCCTCCTCTTCTTCACTCTAAAGAATCAAAGGCTCTATTTCATCATACTCAAAATGTTATTTTTATGCCTCAGCATTTATGTTACCTATGCTATGCCATCAGGCAGCATCTAATAAATTGGTAACAATGCAGTCATTCTGTGGGCACAAACATGTTCTGATTTTCTTAGATATCTGTATTGAGATCCTTACTTCTTATATTAGAATATTCTAGTTCTAATGAAAGGTCATTGGCAAAAAAGGATCTGTGGGATATTTTAAAAAATAATTTGTAAATGTGGCAGAGATAAAATGTCTACTTTACTCAAAAACAAAGAAATTTTGGGGGCGGAAAGTAAAATAACTCAGTTTCTGAGTATGTTCAAAACACCTGAAACATAGTAAAACATGGTTCCTAGATGATTAAGACCAGAGAAACAAGACGTTTTAAATCTTCCCCTTACAAGGGCAAATAGATTTTATTATGTGGAACCTGTGTTGAACTAATCCTTTCCTCATTTTTCCATTTCCTAAACAGCTTTACCCCTGGTAGCCAAGCTGACTATATAATATGTACAAATGTGTGATAGAGGTGATTTTTAATGGGATTTTTGCTGCTAAGGAAGTAGTGATACCCCAGTTTCACAGCACCGAGTTTTATTCTCATAATGAACTGTCATTTCATTCACGTCAGTCAAAGAATTACTTTCTTCTCCCTGTACTACAAAACTCTATGTTCTCATAATTTAAAAACTAAAACATTGCCAACAACAAAAGGTCTTTGACAACTTTATTGTCTGTCATAAATCAATCTGGCAAGATCAAGTGACAAAATATGAAATGTCAAACCTATACTTCTGTCTGTTAAAATGATAGTATTCACTATACATTTAATGCACATATTTATTTCTTCTACCCTGACAACAAGCAACGCTGCCTGATGCTTGATGGGGAAAAAGTCACATCGCATAAATAAAGCAGAAAACAAATTTAAACATGTGATATTTCACTTTGTGTAAAAAATCAAACTAAAGTTTTTTAAAAAACAATACCAACATATAGAATAATCACAGTAAGCAATGGATCTAAATATTAAAAGTGTATTATAAGACCTTGAATAAGGTTGAGCCATATGAAATGTTTATGTTTTAAAGTCATAATAACTGAATACCAGCATTTCAAAGAATTTATCACAATTATCAGTATAATATCATTAACACTCATAGTATTCTTATTCTATAGATTGAGGGCATATTTTATGAAATAGAATTTGTTATTTCTGAAATTATAAAGGTGCATAAAGGATGGGTAATGATATCCAGGCTACATTCAGGGTCATTCTTAAAGAAGACAGACGGAGGTTGCAGCCATCATCACCCCATAGGAAATGCTCGAAACAATAGAAGGATTGAATGGATGGACTTCATGTTGCCATTTAAATAAGGAAGATTAGGGAAAATGTGGATAAGAACCAAAGGTCTTTTTATCATACTAGAACAAATTATCGGGTCTATATCTGTACTAGCCCAAAACTTTCCATTCACTGAAATGAACCGTAGCCTTTTTGCTCTTAGTCTTGAATTAGGTGATCAAAAATAATTTTATTTATTTTTCTCCTTTAGGCTTGTAACCTTTGACAAACAGTATCTTGTAATTATGTATGTATTTATTGTCTCTCATCACCACTACCCTGTAAGACCTCTGAAGCAGGAGATTTTTGTTTGTTTGTTGTTATTTTCCCAACAGCTAAAATAGTGTTTGGCATGCACTTAGCACTTAAGTAGTTTTGAATAAATGAATGAATTTAATGATACATAGAAAAATAATTAAAAAGGAGAAAATTGACATGAAATGTGAAGATAAAAATAACCTTTATAAGTCATCACTATAACTGTAAATGAAATTTAAATCAACAGCTAATACAGAGATTTTCAAAATGAACTAAAATAAATACATATTCTCTCCCCCCTCTCTCTCTCTCTTCCTCTCTGTAGTATCCAATGTTGTATATAAGCTAAATAAAAGGATTGATTATAGAAAAATGAGTAAAGATTTAATATATAAATACTAGCCAAAAGAAGCCTTATAACTATTTTAACATCAGACCAATAAACTATAGGTTAAAAATATTATTAGAAATAACGAGTGTCACTATCTAATGATAAAAGATTCAATTAACTAGGAAGGTAAAAGAATTCCAAATTTTATAAATCTTATAAATTAGCCTCAAAATATAAACAAAATGTGTAGAATGTGATGAATTCAAAATCATACTGGGAGGTTTTAATACATTTCTATAATTAATTCATTATTAAACAGGGCAAAAAAATAAAGAAAACAATGATATCTAATAAAGACTAGTAAGATTTCAACAGCCTATTTACCTAGCTAAATCAAATGGACATATATGATAGAACATCATCCTCAACAATTGAACAACAGATATTCTGCTCAAACATACACAGAATACTGTATTTAGAAAATAAATTCTAAGCCACAAAACACAGCTCATTTAGAAGCATCAGATTCACATTGACAACATTCTATAGCCAGATTAAATCAAGGTAGAAAAAAAAGGATGAAGTCTTCAAAAACAATGGAAAATTTCAATGTATTATTCTAAGTACACCATGATTAAAGTGGTAAATCAAAACTGAGAATGATAAAATATTCAGAAATGAACAACAATGTAAATTACTGTGGGATGAGGGCAAGTATCAATCAGAAAAAAAAAGTCTTAATGCTTACATTAAGAAAGTAAAAAGGGTGAAAAATTATGGTCTACATATTTATCCAGCTCTAGCAATTAGAAAAGAAACGACAGAATGAATCCAAAGAAAAATAAAGGCAATTGTGAGTAAAATCGTAATAAAAGATAAAAGAAAGACTAGAAATGATTGACCAAACCAAAAATTATTTTTTGTAAAGCCTAATAAAATAGACACCTTTCTGAAAGGGCTAGTCAAATCAACAAGAGAAAAAAGGCAAAATAAATATTAGGAATGACAGCACAGCAGAATTTTAAAAATAATAGAAGAAAATAATATTTTAGGAAACAAAGAATAAGAAAATTTTCCTATAATAATTTAACATACCAAAAGTGACTAAGAAGAAATAGAAAGCATCATAAGACCTTTAACTATATAAGAGACTTAATTAGTAAATTTAAAATACACCCAGGAAAAACACTCAAGACCCGGATAATACTTCTTAACAAATACTCAAGGAACAGCTAATAACTGGAGCACAAATACTTCCAAGGAACAACAAAGGCACAATGTCTTCAAGACTTGTCATATATCAAGTAATGTATACAACCTACCATCACTTTTAAAGGCAAGATAAAGAAAGGTAGTTTGTTAAAAGATAAATACAGGCCAATCATATTTTCAGATTTAGAAAAAAATTCCAAACAAAATGATAGAAAACTAAATCCATCAATATAATAATAATCATAATAATAACCATAATTTGTGATCAGAGTGCATATTTTCCATGTATAGAAAAAGTAATATCAGGCTGGGCACTGTGACTCATGCCTGTAATCCTGACACTTTGGGAGGCCAAGGCAGGCGGATCACCTGGCGGATCAAGATCAGCCTGGCCGACATGGTGAAACCCGTCTCTGCTACAAAAATACAAAAAATTATCTGGGCATTGTGGCGTGCACCTGTAATCCCAGCTACTCAGGAGGCTGAGGCAAGAGAATCACTTGAACCAGGGAGGTGAAGGTTGCAGTGAGCTGAGATGATGCCACTGCACCCCAGCCTAGGCAACAAGAGTGAAACTCTGTCTCAAAAAAACAAAAAAGTAATATCAGAATGTTTATTATTACTATAATTTACCATATTGATAAAATGAGAAAAATATTATTCTAGCATAAATGTTAATAAAATTAGTCTGATAAAATTTAATTGCAATTCATAATTTTTTATTTTTTTTACAGAGTCCCACTCCGTTGCCCAGGTTGGAGTGCAGTGGTGCAATCATAGCTCACTGTAATCTCAAACTGCTGGGCTTGAGCAACAATCCTCCTGCCTCAGTTTTCTGAGTAACTAGGACTATAGGCACATGATACCAAAACTGGCTATTATTTTTTTTAATTTTTTTGCTACACTGCCCAGGCTAGTCTTGAACTCCTAGCCTCAAGCAATCCTCCTGGCAACGTTCTGGAATTATAGGCGTGAGGCACCATGCCCAGCTACAATTGATAAATTAAATAAAAACTCAGGAAAACTGGGAATAGAAAAAAAAATCTGAACCTGATAAAATGTTGTATACTACCAAAAAATCAAAATTTAGAATAATTTTCCATACAATCTAGTCCACTTGATACTAGAAATCCCTGCTAAAGTAAACAAAAAAGAAAAGAAGACGAAAAATGTTTACAAAAATTGCAATTTTAAGATACAAAACTGATCTTATTCACAAATACTGAGATTGTCTACCTTAAAAACCTAAGATATTTTACAGAAAAAAATGAAATTTTCTAAGAATTCCATGAGGTTGCTGGATAAGATGAATATAAAAAACTCATTATGTTACTATAAACTAGCAATAAACAGGTGATACAAAATAAAATTTATAACAGTAACAAAAACTTCAAATTGCTTGTGATTAATGCTATTAAGATATACATGATATTTATGGAGAAAAGTATTTAAAAAAATAAACTCTAAATTAGTGGAAAGGGGATACACTGTTCAAGGATTGCAAATGCAATAATTTAAAGATATAAATTATTCCCAAATTGCTGTATAAACTCAATGAAATCCCAATCACATTCCCTAAAGGTCATATTGAATAAAAGGAGCAAAAAGTCAAGAATAGAGAAATCACTTCTAAAAAAATATGAATAAGGAAGAATGACTTGCCCTATAAGATATTAACATTATAGAAACACCATACTAAATCAGACACTGTGACACTGGAGCAGTGACAGGGATGAAAGTAAATAAAGAGGTGAATTAATGGATGTAATAGAGAGCCTAATTATCTAAAAGCACTGTCCCACAGATCTTTTTGTGATTACAGAAACGTTCTCTGTGTGTACTGTCCAATAAAGGAGTGAGTAGTGACATATGGCTAGTTGAGTAGTTGAAATGTCACTAGTGTGACTGAGAAACTAAATGTTTTATTTTGCTTAATTCTAGTTAAATATAAACATAGATAGCTATTGTGACTATTGGAATCTCACATTTGGCAGTTCAGCCTTAGAAGCATGTGTATATGGAAACATGCATAATAGAGGTAACTGCAGATGAACAAGATAGAGGGTAACAGTATTGGTTAGCCATGTGGGAAAGATAGGAATTCCTACTTCACAAAATACACACCCCAAACTCAACATGGATTATATTTAAAGAAAAAAAAAAAAGGAAAAACAAAACTTTATTGTATTTATAAGAAATTTTGAGACTAACTTTATTATTTCTCTGGGTTAGGAAAGACTTTCTAAAATAAGACATAAAATGACAAACCATGAAAAATTAAATTTTAAATCTTGTGTGTCAAAAGTAACCATGAGCAAAATGAAAAATATAAAATATGGACAGGGTGATGGTGTTTGTCATACAGATAATGATGAAAGATTTGTGTTCCAAGTAAAGACTCCTAAAAATCTGTTTAAAGAAATTAAAGAAACAACAAAATAGAAAAAGGATATTGACAGGTAATTCACAGAAGAGTCTACATAAAATGTTAATATGCATATAAAAAGATGCGGAATCTCACTAGTTATCAGGTAATACAAAATAAACCAAGTTGAGATTTCCTACCCATCAAATGGGTGAACTTGGTAACGACTGACAATCCTAGGAATTGGTAAGGATGTAGATCAATAGAAATTCTTAAGCACTACTGATAGCAACAAAAGTTGATATAACCACTTTGGAGAAGAATACAGCAAAATCTAGTCAAGGTGAAAGTCCATATAATTTGTCACCTAACAATTCCATACCTAAGTAGTTTAAAGATACATGTCTACAGTTATAGATGATATAATCATTGCTTCTAATAGCGAAAAAAGTGAAAACAGCCTAAAAGTCTACAACAGAAGAATAAAGTGGGACTATTATTTCAGTGGCACATTATAAAGCCATAAAAATAATTTAATTATAGGTCGATATATTATTGGTGAGTAATCTGTGCTAATTAAAAAAGAGCCCTGGCAAAGAAATATCCCGTACTACTTCATTTTAGAACATTTAATTTTGTTGAGGTATGTGTGTATATGTATATGTAATTTATATATTGTGTGTATTAAAATATAAAGATATTTTTTGGAATGATGAACATGCATTTCAAGGGTAGCTGCTACTTCGCAGGAGAAGGGAGAGGAATGCACTTGGTTAGTGGTAAACACACAAATACACAGACAAAATAATAATATGGGTCTGAAGTTGGAATGAGGGAATAATTCCTGAATTTTATCTTTGTGCTTTTAATCTCCAAATTATAGTAATTCTCTCTATATTTCAGGTCATTTGTTCCCAAGTGCATACCAGGAAGACCTAAACGTCATTCATTAAGATATTCTGAAACATATCTTCATTTAAATTGACAAGGAACCATCAAAGATATAAAGGAAGGAAAGAGGAAGGAAGGGAGGGATGGAGGGAGGGAAGGAAAGAGGAAGTAGGGAGGGAAAGAAGGAAACAAAGTAGGAATAGGTAGGAAGGAGAGAAAGTATAATACATCTTCCACAATCTCCATCTATTACCATATTATTATGATTATGTTTGTGTTTCAGATCTATTCATTTAATACTGCTTATTGGCTAACAAGGGTACAGCTTTAAACTTATAACTATCTGTCTGATACCCTCTCATTTTAGTATTACTGTCTGATTAAGAGTCTCCACTTTTTAAAATATGAAGTTTGACATAAAGATTATATCAAACATTTTTGAATTCATTATACTAGTCCAAGGGGTCAAAGATAAAGTCTCATTTGGTGAGTGGAAAACCTACTACAGGCAAGGGGTCTTTAGAACATCTCTGTCTATTCTTTTCAGTGGAGGAAAAAAAAAAAAACCCCACAAAAACAACGATGCCTCCAATTGCTGCATTACATTCTTAATTTCGGTATTACATGGCCGTCTAAAAGCATTTCACAGGTGTTTGCTGGAACTCATTAGACTATTTGGAACTCCTTCATGCTCCCTAAAAGGCAATTAAAATGTGTCTGCAAATTACCTCATGTGGGCCAAAGCACAGCTGCCTCTTCCCCCAGTTACTACACAGTGTTTCCAAACACCAGAAAACTGCTTGGAAACCATCAGTTTGCAAAGGCAAAAAAGGGCCTTTGGGTGGCTTCTTTTCTTCCCATCCCCAGATAGGCCCATTCATTTGGGGTCGGCTGCCAAAACACAAAACAAGGCTGTTAAATGATAGAAGTGGCTGATTAGAAAGAAAGCTTTAAGGGTCTAAGGATATAATAAAGACTTAACTGATCCAATGAACTAGTGAATTCCGCCATAAAATCTTTTTCTTCTACAGGAATAGTCACACAGAAATGTGTGTTGGCCTTTAAGGTTACTGAATTGGAAATTTTGTGACTTGTTTAAGCATGCAACAATGGCTTTCTCAGGCAGCTAATCTCATAGTGTCCATGTATTATCCGCTTATTTCTCTCAATAACAGATTCATCGTGAGTATATATTACTAACACAGATGGTGCATATGTAATCTACTCTTAGGGAAAAGGTCTCCCTTGTTCCTGGAGAATTTTACTCCTGAATGAATAAAAGGTACATCATTGAGCAGGCAGGAACAGCTTACGGAGATCCTTAGCATTAACTACTCTATTTAATCCCACTGTGCAGATCGTAGCACTGAGGCTTAGAGAGGCCAGAGCCAGAGTCAGCTGGAACCTGGTAAATGTGAGACTCAAACAAGCTGATTCCAAATCACAAGAACTTAATCACACGTTTCCAAGGTAACACAAAATAAGTCTAACAATTCCATTAATTTTAAAGTTATTCTTAGTTCAATTTTTAATTAGAATTATTTCCCCTGAACTTGAAGTACATCAGCTGATTTCACTTTATAGCCCAGTTTCTTGATTTCAATTAAATTATGATAAATCATGTATTAGGAAATGGTAAACTAAAAATGAAAACAAAAACCAAGCAATAGGAAACTTCTATATATTTATCCAAAATCTTACGTCATAAAATAAGCATGTATAATTATACTAGTATCTAAATGTTGAATGCCACCAAAATAAAATCTTTTAATGTTAAAAAAATTCTATTTCCCTAATCAGAGATTAAGTTACAGACTGGTATTTTTGCAGCAAGAAAATTTGCACATTCAAAGAGGGAGATATTTGGTATGAAGCAATTGAAGTTAAAGAAATTACAGTTGAAAACAAAAAAATAGAATGGAAGAAATTTAATATTTTCTCAGATAGCATGCAAGGCATAATTTATAATAATGTAATGGAATGCTGTTTGAAATAACTAAATAGCAATACAAGCTATTTTGTAGTTACATAATGCTAAATAATAAAAGTTGGCTGATTATGATTTAAAAGTGCGTGGATGATTACTGGGAAGGAAAGAATGAGATGACACTGATGGGTTTAGTATCTAAATTAGTGGTCATCTTAGCTACTTTATTGCTGGCCATTTAAGGCAATAAATGAAATTTTAAAGCAAACGTGTTGGTACTTTGCTATACCTTAGTCTACAACACAAAATTCCACACGGCAGGGGTGGAGGAGGCAAAAATAGCTTGCTACAGCACCAAGCATGAAAGATAGTAACTTATAATGGTTAAATGGGAGAGTTCCCTGATCCCCATCACAGGATGTGCAACAGAGGTGTGGTTTGCCTGTTAGGTTGCTGCCACTGCTCAAACCCCTGACAGGATGGGGAGCATGCAGACAGGCAGGCACAGGATCTGGGGCAAGTGCTTTGGGTTCTGGCCCCACAGTAGTGTCTAGGGGTTGATGCCTGCAGCCCCAATGTTACAATGCTGTTTTAGCCTTGCCATCTGCAGACAGCCTAAGTGCTAACCTGCTCAATGGACCTTTTCATAAGGGCAGAGGGCCAGTGTGAGAGTTTTCTGTGTCCCAAACTCTTGCCCACAGTCCCAGAAGTATCAAGGTCGCATATGGGCTTGATGGATGAATGCGGGGTTTTTTTGAGTGGTTGAGATGGCTCTCAGTGGGATGGATGGGGAGTTGGAAGGGGGATGGAGTGGGAAGATGATCTTCCCCTGGAGTCTGGCCATCCAGCGGCTGAGCTCCCCTCTGACCGCCCCCAACTGAACTCCTCTCAGTGTTCAGACGTTCCTTCTCTTCTCTCTTTCTCTGCCATGTTGTTCTGCCATTCATCTCGTCTCATTGTCCCTTCATTTGCTCATGTGCTTCTGGAGCCTGGGGTTTAGGGTTTATATGGGTACAAGATAGGGGGCATGGCAACCCAAATGGCAACTTTTTGGGCCTGAAAACAGGAATGCCTGTCCCCATTTAGGGCCGTGTGTCTACAGGCTTGAGGATGGAGCCTTTGCCGGGGAACTTTCCCTCTTCTACCTAATATTTCCTTGTCCCCTGTCTGCACCAGTGGCTCATGGTAAACTTTGTGATGTTTTGATTTTTTTTTTTAAATGTAATTTAGCTCCCTATCAGATTAATAAAGTTAATGTTTATTATTTTTTCTTTTCTTATTTGCTTCAAGCATCCTTCTTCATGAAATCACTCCTGACTATCACGACTCCCAGTGACCTTTCTCTGTGCTGGAATAAGTATATACTTTATGTATCTTGCTCTTTTTTTATTCTTTATAGCACTCGCCACTACTTGGCATCATGTTAGAAAAGGTTATGTGGTTCTTTCGTTCATTGTCTTTGCTCCACTATCCTCCACAGTAGAAATTAAGCTCATCAAAGACAGGAATTTGGTTTCTTTCCACAACTATACTGTGGTCCTAGAAGGTGCTTAATGACTTGTTTAAGTGAGGAAATCAAGGCATTTCCTAAAAATTTCCCAGTTACTAGTAGCAATGTTTATGGTCATGATAAGATCAGTCCTTATTCTTTGGCAAATCCATAAATTTGGTCTTCTCAATGGAGACATAATCAATGAGAATCAAGGAAAAATTGGCTGGGTGCGGTGGCTCATGGCTGTAATCCTAGCATTTTTGGAGGCAGAGGCAGGCGGATCACTTGAGATCAGGAGTTCAAGACCAGTCTGACCAACACGGTAAAACCCCGTCTCTACTAAAAATACAAAAAATTAGCTGGGCATGGTGGCATGCACCTGTAATCCCAGCTACTTGGGAGACTGAGGCAGGAGAATTGCTTGAACCTGGGAGGCAGAGGTTGCAGTGAGCCAAGATTGCACTCCAGCCTGGGCAACAGAGCAAGGCTCTGTCTCAACAACAACAACAAAATTAATCAGGCATGATAAATCTCAGCTACTCTGGAGGCTGAGGCAGGAGAATTGCTTGAACCCGGGAGGTGGAGGTTGCAGTGAGGTGAGATTGTGCCACTGCATTCCAGCCTGAGCAACAGAACAAGACTCCATCTCAAAAAAGAAAACGAAAAAAAAAAAAAAAAGGATCATGGAAAAGTTATTAGTATTAAAATTACAAGATACAAATGTATAAGTAGTTATGTTAAGGATTTAGAATGCTAGGTGGCAACTATGTTGAAGCAATACGCACTTGCTTGTACAAATTTTTCAACCAGACTAGGCTAAAGAGAGGAACATAGGACCCATCAGCATTGAGTTGGTTATTAAAACCACTATTGACCTCTTGTCTAGTTTGAAATATTTTGAATTAATCTACCTCCTTAACTTAATTTCTATTCAGCTTTGACCACATTGTCTTATTTGTTTTCCTTTGGCATTTTAGATATGACAAGTTTGCCTCCATGTGAATCTCTGCACACAAATAATAGTACCTTCCCTTACCTCCTTCCTTTTTTGTCTCCCACCATCTGACAGGCAACCAGGAATTCCCCTTCCCACCTCTTTCTTCATCATAACACATTTCCTTCTTTATTTATTTCCTTATTTGTTTATTGCCTTCTCTCCACCTCACCAACCCTGCAGGAATATAAACCCATGAGCTTGGGGGACTCTGACTTGTCTGTTAAATTCTGGACGTATCCAGCACAAAACAAAAGCTTGTGGAATGACTGAATGAATGTTCTTTAACATTTGTGTATTTTTTAAAATCAGGATACTGAAAATGTAGGCTTGGGAAGATAATTGAATAAATGTAGGTAAAGCACCTGGAATATAGGTTTTCAATAAATGACAAGCATCAAATACTGCTGATTTATGTGATGTTTTAGATCATTTTGATGAAGACTATACCTTGTAGCAAAAATTTTAAGTAGTGTGTTTCAAAAGCCTCATCTGAAATCTGCCACAGAAGCCTAAAATAAACATTGTGTTTTATGCATACAGAAAAACCTCCCTTTGGAGCTTTTCCTTTTAACTGGTGTTTTGTAAAATATATTCATCATTTTGAAATATTGATTAATTGCCCCAATTCCTTGACTTCCTAATTTAGTGTTTTGAAAAATGGTTTCCATTTTTGGCATTTATTTTGCAATATTTTATCTTCAACTGAACTTTACTTAGGTTGTCGTCAGAAGTTTTATGTGATAGAGTTAGCAAGCAAAGTCAATATTTGGCAGTCCTAGTATGTACTACTTATAAATACAGTCTCCAGCATGATTTCAGCAATCCATAACAAAAGATGGACGGCACCAAACTGCTGTTTTATTACACCCATACAAGAATGGTGGGCTTTAATAGAAGAAATATACACGTTTAATGCCTTAAACCAAGGCTAAAGTAAATATCCCCAATAAAGCTCAGTGATGTCATTCAGTGTGTATCAAAGACTGATACAAAGGGAGAACTTAAAGTAACTTCAATCCTCTCTCATTCATTCTCTGGATGACATTTAAAATTGATTCTTTGTCAAATAAAGCACTGTGATCTGATGACATACATAATTTGATATCACTGGTATTGCTCTCTTCAGCTCCATAACCAAAAAGATAAAATTATCCATTGTCCATTCAGAGTTTTAGCAGCAGTTTCTGATAGCTAAGCTTAGAGGTTGATAACCTAACATTAACCAATTTATTTGTTATTAATATACAAATATTAGGCTGACTATAAAAAGCTTATAGGCGTGGTTATTTCCCTTCCTTTGTCAACTTAATCTTGGTGGATCCAATAAAACATGACAAGAACTTGTAGATGTAAGGTACCTATAATAATTTATATGATTATGTCCTTAGATTTATAATTGTGAAATTTGCTATTATACTCACATCCCCTAAGCCACATTTTAAATTACTTTGGAAATACTAAAATGTGTATTTTGGGCACAAACCTGCTTTGATGGATAACTTAGTAGAATACCTTAAGACATCTGACCATTAAAATACTAGACAAAAGTTTAAAAACAATCTTTCCTCATTAAGGTCAGTTTCTTATCTTCATATCCCAATGGGAAGGTTTTGAATGAATCACTTAAATAACCCATTCCTTTCTCTATCATTGAAATTCAGTATCTTAGGCCAGTAGTTCAAATACCGAAATGAGTATCAGTATCACTTTAGACAGCTTTAAAATATATTAAATTCCAAGACCCTTTCTGCTCCTATTAAATCAGCATCTCTGAGGTTAAGTACAGGAAATAGCTATTTAAGATGAACGAACAAATAACAACAGCAGCAACTTCCCATGTGAAATAAAAATTAAAACTATTATATATTACTTTCAAACCCACCAAGATGGCTAAAATGGAAAAGATAAATTAGAGAGAATGAACAAGACATACTATTTGATCACAAAACAGGGTGACTATAGTTAATAATAACTTCATTGTACATTTTAAAATAAATAAGAGTATAATTGGATTGTTTGTAGCACAAAGGATAAATGCTTTTGGCAATGGATACCCCATGCAATTTCACACTACAAACCTGTATCAAAATGTCTCAGGTACACCACAAATATATACACCTACTAGGTATCCACAAAAATTAAAAATAAAAAAAAATTAAGATAAAGAAAAATGGTACGTGTTTGCAAAGAGGTGGAACAAATAGAACACACACACACATACACACACACACTACTAGAGGGAAATTTGGTACAACAGCTTTGGAAAACTATTCTACTGTCTGCAAAAGCTGATCCTACACGTATCCCATGACCCAGGAATTCTACTCCTGAGTACATTATACTGCTGGGTACATATTCAGCCGAAATGTATGCATATGTTTACTAAAAAACGTGCACTGGGCATTATCTGAAATATCTAAAATAGGAAACTATGAAAATATTCATCCATATTTTGCAAGCAAATAAACTGTGGCATATGTAGTCAAAAAAAAAAAAAAATCTTCCAGGTCCGGGCATTATGGCTCACACCTGTAATCCCAGTGATTTGGGAGGCCGAGGAGGGCTTATCACCTGAGGTCAGGAGTTCAAGACCAGCTGGGCCAACATGGCGAAACCCTGTCTCTGCTAAAAATACAAAAATTAGTCAGGTGTGGTGGCACGCACCTATAATCCCAGCTACTTGGGAGGCTAAGGCACAAGAATCGCTTGAACCCAGGGGGCTGAGGTTGCAGTGAGATGGAATTGCACCACTGCACTCCAGCCTGGGTGACAGAGTGAGACTCCGTCTCAAAAAAAAAAAAAAAAAAAAAAATGCTTCCATGAGAATAAAAGAGCTACTACTACATCAACAATGTAGATGAATTAAACTGAATGCTGAGTGAAATACATCAGTCACAAAACAGTTCATTCTGTTTCATTAAAACTGTGTAAAGTTCAAAAATAATATAACAACAGTCTATGACTTTAGATGTCAGGGTAGTGGTGACTCTGGGGGGAGGAGGGGATAATACAGGAAGGGGTACATGAGGGCTTCTTGGATGCTGGAATAGGTGTAATGATTAATACGTTCCAGAATCAGATTATCCCAGCACCCAGGAATTTTCACAAAATCTATCAAGGTATCTCTAGACACGTATGATTTGTGTGCTTCTCTGTATGTATGTTAAGCTTCAATAAGAAGCTTAAGAAAGAATAAAAATCCCATGGAATTCTGTTGATCAACCAATACACTTGTCTGATTTTAAAAATGTATTCCAGGTTCACCTCAATTGTTACAGCCTACTCTTCCACTGCAGAGAAAAAATACTCTTGGTCACAGATGAAAACCTACTCAGACCAGAAATTGAGTGAGGTGCAGGAGTAGGAGGGTGTGGGTGGGGAGGTTAGGTCACTAAATCCATATTTTGAAATTTTGCTGAAATTCTATTTGAGAATCTGGATTTTGGAATAATACCATTACCTAATTTTCTCAAACGTTAGTGTAAATAATATGGTTGGAATGAGTTCTAAGAATCTGCATATTTATAAACAGTAAACGTGATTCTGATGCAGGGAATTTAAATATAGGTCACACTTCCGGAAAAGCTGACTTTAAGCAAATAAATGAACCTGTGATGTGGACAATCCATGCACTGTGGCAAAGGGACACAGGGCACACTTTGACAATGGAAGTCTTTGCTTGGCATTTCTAAAATCCTTATGTTGCAACAGGCTGCGTCTGTGTGGGCCTGTGCCTTTTTCTAGTGCCTGATGGTAATGTTTGTGTTGTTTATACTTCTAAAATCATGGGATAGGTACTGATAGATTCTAATGGATTAGAAAGGATTGCTTTAGATTAAAACATTGTAAAATTTTATTAATAATGCAATGCTTTACATTCATTGTAAGTCTCCTATGTGCTAAGTGTTCTTTGTAAGTGCAAGACATATAGCATGTGTAATACATGGTGCCTGCTCCCATGAGTGTACCAGAGAATCTCTTCCTGGCAATTTTCTCAGAATTATATCTATTTACTTGCTGAAACCTGGAGAGTTGGCCAACAATCAATCACACGTTATCTTCCCATACACTCAGATCAGGGTACCAGGCCTGTTTTCTTTCTTGCCAGAGTTACTCAGCGAGTTCAAGGAAGCAAACTATGCTTAATATTAACCTAGATCAATTAAGAAACACATATGTCATGGAGCCATCTCTGAACACACGTACACACACACATACCCTTATACTTAATTACTCTCTCCTTTGGTAGATCAGTGCAATTCATTGTCTTTTTTAGTACACATAATTACATAGTTGAAAATTCCTGGTTCTTTACACAATCCAGATACAGAAGTAAAAGGACAGTTGATAAGCAGGGAAATTAATAGTGAACTGCTCAGCTTCACACAAGCATTCCTGCTACATTACAAAGACTGACCTTCCTCCCTCTCTCCCGCTTCCTTCCTTTCCTCTTTCCTTCAACATCTCTTAATAAAAAAAAATTGCACATATTCATTGTAGAAATTTTGAAATATATAGTAAAGCACAGAGAAGAAATTTTTAATGATGCAACCAACCGCAAAGAACTTATATAAATGTTTTATCTTTATCTTCCTATGTCTTTATTAGATACACATATGTATGTCCTGTAGCTATATTTCACTATATGTATTTTATAATATGAAGTCATTACGGGCCAGGCTTAGTGGCTTACGCCTGTAATCCCAGCAATTTGGGAGGCTGAGGTGGATGGATTACTTGAGGTCAGGAGTTCAAGACCAGCCTGGGCAACGTGGTGAAACCCCCATCTCTATGAAAATACAAAAACAAAAAAATTAGCAGGACATGGTGGTGGCTGCCTGTAATCCCAGCTGCTCTGGAGGCTGAGGCAGAAGAATTGCTTGAACCCGGAAGGCAGAGGTTGCAGTGAGTTGATATCGTGCCACTGCACTCCAGCCTGGGTGACAGAACAAGACTCTGTCTCAAAAAAATTAATTAATTAAATTTTTAAAAAAAGTCTTTATGCCACACATACTTTATGTAACCTGATTTTACATAAGTCATATGGAAGTGAATTATTTGTAAACTCCATTTCAAATCAAGAGCACTTGTACATCAGCTTACATTACCCACTGTCTTTGATCCAGATTAGACTACTACCCGATGTGCTGCACCCATACTGAAAAACTTTTAAATATAGAAAAATTGAGAGAAGGAAAAGAAGAAGGGAAAGAAAAATAACCCATATGAATTGTAAAGATTTCGCTACAATTCAGTAATTTTAAAAATAGGTCATTTGACTAAATTCTAATTTTTAAAGCATTTTATTACATTGTATATGCATGCTTTAAAATTATTCACTTGCTATAACATAATTCATTGATTTCCAAGAGGACTAAATCCTAAGAGAGAAACTCCTTTTGTTTTCTCTATAATTACAACAGAAAATTTGACATGGATATTGAAAAGTCAAGGAGAAATTTCTAAGAAGATTGTAGAGCTTATGATACAATGCTTCATCTGTATCTTGAGGCTAAAAGTATTGGGTATTAAGAATAACTTTGTCAACCTATCTGAACTCTACTTGGCAAAAATAGAAGATCATTTGAAAGTCCATGCATATTCAAACTCAGAAAAAAAATCTTAATTGAGAATAAGTGTTCATAACTTCTTAACTTCCAGACTGAACATTCAGTTGAATTGGACAGTTCTTACAAGCATTGTTTTTTATTTTTGGTTTAAGATCATTTGCTTCCATTAGTCACAATACCTTAGTTAGACACAGGTATTTTAATATTTAAATATTGTGTATGTATGTGTTTTAACTTTTAAAATAATCTATAATTTTTAGCTTTTAGACCAGAATATGTTTCAAAAATATCAATTTTATAGGCATTCACCAAATCCATTTCCAAAGAAAGAATATGGACAAATGAACATACAAGATCATTTCCAGGAGCAGTGCAACCTCAACAGTTAATGATTTAAGTACATAGTCATATAACATTTGAATTTGAGAAACTATTTAAGTGATAATTTTAATTTGGATTAAGACAAAACAAATTTAAGAATAAGGATGTTTATACTATAGTTATAAAAAGATATTTGAAAAAAGCTGTTAATATAAAATATATTTACTTTGAACTATAGTAATCTGTGTGTGTGTATACATGTATATAAAGAATGTATCATCTATTGTACTGAAAGCATGGTAATATTTTCAGGACATGGGTTATCCCCTTCTTCGCTTATAAATTTAACTTACCCCATTCACACTCAAATTGGCTTTCTAAAAAAAAAAAAGAAAAGAAAACAACTAATTTTTCAAATGGTGGTTATTCAAGTCTCTATTATGAATATATGTATTTTCAGTTTACAAGAATATGTACACTGGTTATTGGTGCATGTGTGTGTGTGTGTGAAAAACAACTAATCTTAAAGTTTCTATACAGTCTCTGAGTTTCTAAATCCTACTAACCATCCAAGTTTTAAAAAAATGCTCCTGACACATGCATACATACATTTTATACCATCCTGAGCTTCCTAAAATTCATGTTTTGGTTTTCATCCATAAACAAATGCCAATTGTCTATGTGACATCAATGCACCTAGCTAATATAATGAGGAAATAATCAGTCAAAATGATAAGCTATTGAATTTTTCTTGTATTTTAAATAAAAGATGGAGAAAAATTTTCTTAACTAAAAATAAGACAAGATGCCATGGGATGAAGCAAGTCACCACCTGGAGCAAATCTAAAGAAGAATTCGGGAGAAAAATCACTAGGGAAGAAGCCAAAAAAAAAAAAAAAAAAAAAAAAAAAAAAAAAAAAAAGGAAGGCAGGGAAACCTCAAACAGAATGAAAAGCAAAATGAGTTTGATGGCTTTAAATAAATGTAAAGGAAATAGTGGGAGGAAAAGGAAAACTTCAATAGTGGAAGCATAAGACTGTCTCAGAAAGTGACAGAACTTAATCCTATCAACATCTCATTTGCATATCCATAGTAAAAAATAACAATGGTATTTTTGTGACCAAAAATATATGCAAAGCAGTCATTGTGATAGTTCAGTAGCTATTTTTGAAATGGAAATTTTCTTACAATTTGAAACAGCTCATTCTTCAAAACACCAAAAGGCATCAGCGTCTACTTTAGACTACAGAGCATTTTTTCAATGTGATATGCTGGATTTAACCGTGGTATTCCCTCTAGAGGCAAAATTTACCCCTGTCTGTAAAAAATTGATAGATTTTTTTTCTTCTTGTTTTTGAGATTGCTATAAACATCTGAAGCAGCTAATTAAAAAAAAAAAAAAACTGCATCAGTGCAATGAAGTGATACACCTATGTCAGTTTGCTGCTTATTGCAATAAAAATTTTTTTGCAAGCCCTGGGGAAAAAAAAATTGTATCTCAAGTGGAAAAGAGAAGTAATTTTACCATCAGTACCACAAAAAAATCTCGGATTGTTTATTAGTTCTGACCTCCTTCATTGATGGCTGTATAAACTCATATTTCTGCCATTGATTCTGTTCTTCTCTTCAGCACTAACATTTTAATAAGAAAAAATGTTAAATATCAAAGTAATAGATGAGCATTCCTCTAAAAGCCAATTTCATTAAATACCATCGGTATTAATCTTTCTAAATCTTAATTACAGCCTTTTGACATATTACCCCCTATTTGACCTTTTCTGCTCAATTCCAGTAAAGATCTGTAGGACAGACAGGGATACCAGCCCATGCAAACCTACAGAAATGCATCATTTTAATACTACTGAGCAAATGGGGATGGTGACCCAAATTATATTTTATTCAGGAGTCAACGAGACCACATTTTTCTACATGAGCAAACAAGTTCTGACTTTTCCTGCTTCACGATTAAGACATCTAAAAAGAGAGGCCCATAAATCTGAGCAGATAAAGTTCTGAAAACTGAGACTTTAAGAAAAAAAAAAAAAAAAAAAGTATTGCCAAAAGAACAAAACTTCCTAAACAAGATATGTTCCATGAAATTTAGAAACAATTAGTAATGGCAGGCTGTAATTGAACAACTCGAAGTTCAGTTGAAAATAGTAAGAGCTGGCAGTTCCAAGATTAAAAAAGTAATGATTCTGCTATTAAGCCACATTTGCACCAATCAGTAGCTCAAAAGCATCCTTATTTTGTGAGATTCATTGAATAAGCACAAGTAAAATATTTGAGGAAAGGGGGCTTAGGTAATTTGCCCCTAGAAACATGTACAACCAGGCACCAGATATTTGAATAGCAATTCATTTAGTTACACGATCTTTTCCCATCATTTTTCTCATTTTTATTGATGCCTTTATCCCTTTTATGTCCCACACACTTCAATTTAGTTTATTTATTTTTATCTAAAAAATCTTTACTCCCTCCACCCCTTTTCCTTATCCATTTTGTTTTGTTTTCGTGTTATACCATCTTCATGTCATTAGGTCTACTGGTCTGTCTCCTCATTTATCCTTTATTGGAAAGTGGGAAAAATAAATCCCAAAAGTTAACAAGGAATTTTGAAAATTTTCTTCATGATGACTTTACTAAGGTATACCTTTACATTTTAAATATAAGATGGACTACATTGCAATAATAGATTATTATTATTATTATTGTAGAGACTATCACAGCCTTACAGTTTCAGAGCACATCATCAATATAAGCCTTTTTTTTTAAAGGGACACAAAATTTAGAACCTCTGGGAGGAAGCCTGTGTTTCCAGATGTTTAAAATGAACCTATTGGGATATTTAAAAGATGATTATGATAGTGTATTTTAAACAAAAGAGTGATTGATGAACTTCTTGCTTTCTTATAGGAGATGGTCAAAGAAAGTCTGCCAAGAAAGAGTAAAAATCTATAGCCTCGGGAATTTGAAACTTACAAGGTTGCTTCTGCCAGCCTGCTTTAAGGAGACCAAAGGCCATGATACAGTGTTGTGTTGGAGAAATGTTTCTTTCTCTTTGCAACATCATGTCAGTCTTTAATTCTAATCCAGCCCAGCCTTAGAAACTGACAAGGTAAGTAAGAAATGTAGGGTGAACAAGTAGGTAGTTCCATGACTGCTTTCTGTAACCTGAAAAATTACTTCCTCCCTCAATGTTTAAGTACATCTTATTCTCACAGTGGCATCCTCAATGTATGAAATTTTGCCATTATAATTCATTTGTTCTGCTGCTTCTTTAAGCTAACTTCCTGCATTGTCTTTTCAAAAGAAGATATTCTGCAGATTATACATTAAGTATCATAAACTTGGATATAACATTTGATTATCACAATCTATTAGCTATTGTTTATTGAGGCTAATTTTGTACTAGACATATATTTTGTTAAACATTTTACAAATATTATCTCATTTAATTTAACAATACTTCTAAGAAGGGAAAGGAACAGTCTACTATTAACTTCTATACTGTTTACACGGTGAGGCTTAGAGAGCATGTATTAATTCCCCCATCTAACACAGCTTTTAGGGACAGAGCCAGAATCTGAGCCCAGGTCTGCTGGTCCCCACAATTCACGTGGTAAAGCTAATCGCTACAGTCTACTGACTTTCCTGTTATTTAGGTTGATTTCTTCTCAACCTGGAGACCCAGTCCCCATAAAACATTTATTTGGGGTCACTGAACTGCTGATCTGGTTGCCATGTCTGGCTGGCATCTGGGGTGTTTTGGAGGGAGGTCATTTCAGAGGGGATTGTTTCTAGAGGGAGGGATTGCTGAAGAAGCAAGCAGAGCTGGAAAATGAGTTTCAGAAAATTCCCCAGGATCCACTGGGATGAAAAGCACAGGAGGCAATTTTCTATGTGCACATGCAGTCCAAATTCTTCTTGTTAGGTCTGACATGGAGCACTATTTCCATAATGCACATTAATAAGGCAATTTTCTTAGAAAAATAAATGGAGCTGCTTGCATGGCTTATTCAACTCAATTTCCATGGGAATTCAGTGCTTTGATGCACTATGAAGAAGGATGGAACCCTTCCACAGCAGGGCTCTTAACTCGGAGGTTCACTGCTGACCTTTAACATATATTTTTATAACTTCCCTTACACCTACAGTGTGGAGAAAACAACTTTCCTGCTCTTCAGTTCTCCAGGGCTTATGTGCTCATGTTGCGCTAGTCATGTTGCATTAGATGTTGTAACTAAGAGGAACTTAGGTGATGCATCATAATGAGATATCCTAGAAGGAGAATTCGAAAGCAGGGAATGACAGGTGGATGGCAAAGAATCGGCGCCTTGAAATTACAAACAAATGACTTTCATGGAGATACCTTCCCCTTACCGCACGATGCTGAGGCCACACCGTTTTGATTTCATTCTAAGCATAATTCCTGGGTCTCAGGAAGATACTTTATTAGGCACAGAGTGTATATAAAGATGAACTCAACATGATCCTTGTCCTCTCAGGGCTAGTAATCAAGTGGAAGGGAAAGATGTGCACACAAAAGGGGCATAGTAATTATCAATAGTGAATCAGAGCATGGGTTTGGATTCCAATGAACTTGGAGAAGTGTCACGGCTCTGAATTTAGTAGCTGAGACCTTGATCTAATTATTTACTTTTTTTTAATGTTTCAGTTTCCTTATCTGTAAGATGACTATAATAATATTACTTATTTTATAGGGTTGTCTTGATCAGAACTGAGCACAATGTCTGATTCACAGTAGTCATTCTGTGAACTTAGACTAATAGTGTTAGAAATAATATCGGTAAGAATACTGAAAGGTGGTCTGTGGTCAGTACATTAAATGAAAGCATTGTAAAGGATTGTTAGTATCGAGAGGAATAACTCTTAATTCAATCAGCAAAATCTTTATGGATTACAAGGTAGTACTTAAAATAGGACAAAAAGAGAAGGGGTAGTTGAATAGAAATAAATAATATAAATAATCAACATGCCCAAGGAAAAAAAAGTCATAGAAATAAAAGATATGTCCATAGAAGAATGAAATAGTCTGATTTGAGTAGGGTATGGGAATGTGGGTAAGATTATAAATTTAGGCACTGGGCTCTTTCCTTAAGTAAGCCAGTCCTTTTTTGCAGGATATGAATAGCAATATTGCAAAATAGAATCTGTGGTCAGTTGGAAAAATGTTGGATTAAGTAATGTTAGCAGATGTTTTAGCCACAGGACTTTTCATAGCCCTTAAAAAGCCAGTGCTCGGCTGGGCGCGGTGGCTCATGTCTGTAATCCCAGCACTTTGGGAGGCTGAGGCGGGTGGATCACGAGGTCAGGAGTTCAAGATCAGCCTGGCCAGGATGGTGAAACCCCATCTCTACTAAAAATACAAAAAAATTAGCCAGGCATGGTGGCGGGCACCTATAATCCCAGCTACTCGGGAGGCTGAGGCACAGAATTGCTTGAACCCAGGAGGCAGAGATTGCAGTGAGCCGAGATTGTGCCATTGCACTCCAGGTTGGTGTCACAGCGAGACTCCATCTCAAAAAACAACAACAACAACAACAACAACAACAACAACAGCCAGTGCTCCTGGATTGGGGATGCAGTAGGCAATGGCTTGTTTTAACATACCATGGAACATTTTCCCATGGTCTGCCCATTTACAGAATATAATTTAGAGAATACTCTTCTATATACAATGGAAGAGCTTTAAGAGATTTGTAGCACAACAATGGCAATTATTTGGTTTCATGTGTAACAAGCTTTTTGAGAAATCTGCAACTCATTGGTGTATAAAATGACATGATTTTTTTTTTTTCTCCAATTGTTGATTTCAACTCTTAACTGTCAAGTCTCCTTTTCAGGTTATTTAACACTATCTGTGCAGTTTTATAACATTCTGGACAAGCTTTAATACTACTACTTTGAGCAATCCAACTTAAAATTCTAATCTCTAATTTGAATCAAAGCTTGATGTTCTCATTCTTGTAGCTCACATGCTTTCAATGTGTTAGGATGAGGAGAAGTAGAGAAAAGTCAATTCTTGTCTCCTGATTCCTAAGGCGGTAGCCCCATCATTTTATTGGCTAATACCAAACATCAGTACTCCTGTGTGGCAGGCATCCCGAATCTGATTTTCGTAAGCACGTGCATGTGGATTCTTCAGAGGATCCCATGGAGTCTCCCCATTTGCCTGATCCCTTGACATGGGAGCTTCCATTTCATCATCACCCCTCCACTCCTCCATCTCCCAACACAGGAAGGGGAACAAAAACAATGGCCTGAGGCAGTTCCTTCCCTGGTGTTTACTTGACATATTGAACAGTCAGATGCTTGCTAAGACAGCATTATGCTGACTGTTCAAGTGTACTGCACCTGAAATAGCTTATGAGTTATCTTTCCTCCACTCAGATTGGCCTGGGTACGAACCAGCAAGAAAAATTATTTTCTTTTCTTTTTCTCTCTTTTTTTTTTTTTTTTTTTTTTTTTTTTTTGAGGAGTCTCGCTCTGTAGTCCAAGCTGGAGTGCAGTGGCATGATTTTGGCTCACTGCAACCTCTGCCTCCCGGGTCCTGGTTCAAGCAATTCTCCTGCCTCAGCCTCCCAACTAGCTGGGATTACAGGCACGTGCCACCATACCCAGCTAACTTTTGTATTTTTAGTAGAGACAGGATTTCACCACGTTGGCCAGGCTGGTCTTGAACTCCTGACCTTGTGATCCACCCGCCTTAGCCTCCCAAAGTGCTGGGATTACAGGCGTGAGCCACCACCGCGCCTGGCCCAGCAAGCAAATTTCTAAGCAGACATCCAACCAGGGAACAGAAGGAATGTTAGTTTCTCCTTCTCATTGGTACCTCCAGTCATTATGAGCCATTTACCTAGAGTCACCCTTCCCACACCTCAAGCACAAATCTACTTGGCTTTTTAAGGAAAAAGCACCCTGTAAAGAGAAGAGGAAAATAGCTCACCATCAATATTTCACTCCCAACAAGCCCTATGACTCAGGTGTTCAACTTCTCTCCTATTCACTTTCTATATCTTCTGAGGGTAAGAAAGGGGCTGGCAGGGACTGGAAAAGTACAAGTTATGTTTAGTTTGATTAACCCTGAGTTTTCTGACCCTGTGGGTTATAGACTCCTTAGCAACATTTTTTAAATACACAAAGTACACAAATCTTAGGGTTCCAATTCAGATTCTGTCCTCAGTCACAACTCCTCAATAACTGAAACTGTCCTAGTCAACATTCAGCTACAAATGCTAGTTTTTAATTTGACTTTACACACAGATGCACACACACACACACGTTTGTGTATAGCCACATGGAGCTGAAGGGCAGTGAGCTTTGATAGACACATGATAGACATATGGTGTGAGTGAGAAACAAACTTTTGCTGTTACAAGCACTTCAGATATTGAAGCTTATTTCTTCCTATGCATAACATAGGCTATCATGGCCAATGTAGATTTTTGGAGAAAAATAAAATAGGGAAGATAGATAGGGAGTGCTGCAGTGGGAGGGGAGTGGTATTTTGGTTTATAATAGAGAAATCAGAAGAGCTCTTACGGAAGTGTCTTTTGATCTAAGACCCAGTGAGGGAACAATTATGCCTGAATGTTAGATGGTGGCGATTTGCATTTTCCAGTCCCCAGTTTGTCCATCAGGAAACTCAGCTGAGTTCTTGACCCAAGTTACCACGAAATACTTTTGTAGCCTTCCAGTAATTTCCTATTTTGTGCCTAATCTGATTTGAATACATTTTGTTTCTAGCACCATACCCTGTCCTGTCCTTTTATTTCTTACAAATAAAGGACCATGACCAAGAATAGAAAACTTTGGATTGCAGCTATTCCAGTATCTGCCATGATGTTATTGTGATTACATGTGGGTGTGAATTTATTGTCCATCCTGCTGCACTGGTCCCTGAGAAATCTTGCTGAGGCTGAGGCTGAAACTGAGATGGAAGCCTTCTGCCTCCTGTGATTTCTAATCCTGCAAACATGAAAACTTGCTGTAAAGTAGAAATTCCAAACGACAGAAGAAATAGCTATAATTGGTGAAAAATAACACTAAGACCCTAGATACAAATAAGTATTCTTAATGTGAAATAACCATTAAAAGCTAAGGGTCTCTTTATAATGTATCCCACATTGACAGACAGCTTTGTGGAAGAAAAGTTTGTTTTAGTGTGAGCACAGTGGAAGACACTGTAAACAATCAATAATTGCGGAATGAATGTTAAAAATCAGCCTTTTCTGCTCCTCCTGGTAGACAAGAGCTTTTATTTTTATTTCGTTTCCTATGTATTTGCTAGTTCTTTGTTGTTTTTTTGTTTTTTTTTTTTTTCTGCCCACAATTCATTTCTCTTAAAGAAGGGAAATGAATGTAAGAGTATACGGATCTCCTACGGGAATGCCTCAGAGTCTCCGCAGGTAGAGGTGTGGGTCATGACACCACAGGTCTCAGTCCTCAGTGATAAACATGAGGAGAAACAAGAGACCCAAGACGAGTCACACCGTGTCTCTTGAACTTGTGAATTTCCAGCAGAATAACATGAAAAAGGGAAATCACTGGAGTGGATTCCTTCCTGTACTGTTACCCTGCTGTGATAATCCTTTAAATCCTGGTTTCTAGGTGCATCTGGGTTGTCCTGGTTCCTGTGTGTTCCCGTGTTCTATTGTTTGGCATTTTCTATCTCTTCTTCTTCTTCTTCTTCTTTTTTTTTTTTTTTTTGAGACGGAGTCTTGCTTTGTTGTCAGGCAGGAGTGCAGTGGTGCGATCTCAGCTCACTGCAACCTCCGCCTCCTGGGTTCAAGTGATTCTTCTGCCTCAGCCTCCCAAGTAGCTGGGACTACAGGCACATGCCACCACACCAAGCTAATTTTTGTATTTTTAGTTGAGATGGGGTTTCACCATGTTGGCTAGATGGTCTCGATCTCCTGACCTCGTGATCCACCTGCCTCGGCCTGCCAAAATGCTGGGATTACAGGCACAAGTCACTGCGCCTGACCTCTAGCTCTTCTTTTAATTCTACCCCATACTCACCAACAAAATAAACAAAACAAAAATCTAAAACAAAAGCAAAACAACAACAAAACCCATCTTTGTATTTTCAATTTTCTTGAAACAAAAGACGCTTAAGAGGTACACCTTTGAAGAGAAGCTTTCCGAAATATCTTGAAGATGGTGACCATTTGTGATGGCCATGCTTTACTGGTCAAGCTGAGGTTCTTCATCTACTTCCCTAACTTCCGACTCTTAAACCTATTATTCTAATCCTTTCCAAGACTGCAGGGCTCTTCTTCCTCAGGAGATCTGGGGGTTGCTGTCACTTTGTCACCAATGCCTGGCTTTGAACTTTTCTGTTACTGAGTGCCCATATTGCATCTTCAGTGCAGATGTCATCAATAAACTAATTGAAATAAAATTCTGATATTTAAAGTATTAAAATGCTACATGGCCCTCTGGAAGATTATAGGGCAATATTGATAAGTTGCTACACTCTGTTCCTAAGACCCAAGGCCAGGTCAGCGACATTTGCTTAAGTGTCCCTGATAATATGACAACCCTCTGCTTCTATCTGATGTTACAAGATGCCCTGTTTATAAAATGGGCCTATTTTTAAAATGAGGCTCTTTATAAAATGAAGCACAAATGGTTTTCCTTAAAGATCACCTCTTTTTTTTCTCATCTTTTCATAAAGATAGTGGGAAGAGGCACATGGGCTGCTTTATGTTGGAGGTGGAGACAGAAACATCTTCATTTATAGCTTTAGCCAAGTATCATGAGAGGCACATTTAGATTATACAGAACATGCCTGGGAGCTCTCAGTCCAATACCTACATCCCTGAGACAGTCTTTGGAACCATACAATCACAGAAGTTTATGATTTAAGCAGCCTTGAAGGCTCCCACTTCAAATTTTCACCTGTGCGTTCCATAGCCCACATATTAAATGGTCAGCACATAAGGCATCCCACCTCTCCTTGCTTATCTCTGATGGTGGGGAATCATTAACATAGGCAGGCTGTCCATTTCACCTTTAGACCGGTCCTCTTTAAAATGTTCTAGTTTAATTTGGAATCCATCTCTATAATTTTTACTTAGTGTCTGGGATCTACTCTAAAGTAACACAGAACTCTCTGTACTATTTAGACTCAGACAAAATCTACTAGATTCTCTTGAAAGCCTAAATGGTAAGTTCCTAATAGCCCAAATAAACTAATTAGAAATTGCAATTTAATTACACATTAATTACACACCATTTTCTTTTTAATTAGTGTCACTTAAGGTGAACTGTGACTACAAATTTGTTTCTATTGATTGTGATGGTAATAAAGCCAGACTTAGAGTAATACCTTTTTTTCTTTCTTTTTTAAAAAACATTGTTCAATGGATTAATGTGGTTTTTACATTCTTTGCCTCCTTTCCTAGGGTATTGTACCAAGTGGATTAGAACTTCAAATGCTACAAAGATACAAAAGTGCTTTATTGAAAAATCCAAGACAGGTAATTATCACCCAGGTTTTTCAACGATTTTTTTTTTTTGATGTTTAGGTGGAGCTTTGTGCAATAATGTTTTAAAGAAAGAATAAAAAATATTTTCAGTGGATATATAATAGTCTTCAATGTCTCATCTATTGGTTTTCTTTAGATGTTTAAAACCTCAGTATGAGTTAAATTTTATGAAATGGGGTCACTGACATCTGCAAAAGTACAACAAAAATATATACTGAATATCCTGTGGACTGAAACACATAATTGTCTAATGAAAAGGTTATCCACTGTGTTAAGTCCATCACTGGCGGAAAATTTCTATTACTTCTAAGAGAACAGATTTGACTGTATCTTCAAAGAGCTCAAATTTTATGTTGACTGGAATTTGTCCATGGGTATTACTACGTTCTATTACCAGCTTATGGTATCTAATTTAGAAAGTCAATTTACATGCAAAGCTTTTTGTATTATTTGTGCTACTTAAATTCATCACAATACATTTATATCTCCTTTGTGAAATCACTTCCTGTCTCCAAGCTATTCAACACATAACTTTTTAAACAAAAGAAGCTAATTTAAAGATTTTTCCAATAATTCTAATTCAGTAACTGGGTTCATAAAACCTTAAAAAATATTCCTTTCTAGTAGAATATATTCACAAGTTGGAAAAGATCATTCATTTAAAACCACTGTCAATACAATATAATATTTTCTGGCATGGTGAATAGCTATTACCATAGCTATCTAGAAAGGGGTGAGGGGCCTGAGGAGGCCGAGTGTGGTGGCTCATGCCTGTAATCCTAGCAATTTGGGAGGCTGAGGCAGGTGGATTGCCTGAGCTCAGGAGTTCAAGACTAGCCTGGGCAACATGGTGAAGCCCTGTCTCTGCCAAAATACAACAAATTAGCCAGGTGTGGCAGCATCTGTCTGTAATCTTTGCTACTTGGGTGACTGAGGTGGGAGAACTGCTGGAACCTGGGAGGTGGAGGTTGCAGTGAGCCGAGATCGCACCACTGCACTCCAGCCTGGGCGACACAGCGAGACCAAAAAAAAAAAAAAAAAAAAAAAAAAGGAAAAAAAAAAGAGAGAGAGAGAGAGAGAAATCAGAGGAAACTGACTTTTTTTTGTTTCTTTAAAGAGGAAGTTGCGGGGAGCATGAAATTAGCAGTGCCTAAAGAAAATTTTCACTCCTTGGTCCTGACATGGAGAAGAGTTTTTTTTATATATATATCTAAACAATGGATGTATGTGTCTATCCTCTTGTCCTTCTCTGGTCACCCTCCCCAACCTGTACCACAGCTGCCATAATGACCTTCTTCTTAGTCTCCATCTCCGACTTCATTTCTCATGTTAGCAGCTTTTATGAATGGATTCCACTCAGTGATTTCATTTGTAATAGTATAAGCCTCAAAAAAAAAATCATCCACAAATGGTATTTCATAAAAGGCAGCTCTGGTTACCATACAAAGTCCATCTATTCTTTTTTAAATTGATTAAAATATTATTTGAAATAAAAGCACAATGAACATAAGTTTCAGAAGACCCTGCAGAAACTTGAAGTGATATTCTACAAGTTCTAGTTTTCATCACATGAGCAAATGTTCAGAGCGTTTAGGGGAAAGGTAGGACACTGCAAATGTGTTGTGAGTTTGAATAAATACTGACAGGGACAGGAGGAAGGGAAATTCTGGGAAGAAGAAGGAGGGTCCCCATTGAGGGCCCCATCCTCAAGCCAAAAAGCCTGAGACTTCAGCCTAAAGTGAGAACTTACATCCCTGTTTTTGTGCTCAAATGTTTCCTTTTCCAAAACCACCCATGGCCCCACCCTACCCCATCCTGTGCCTATAAAAACCCCAGACCCAGCTGGCAGAGAGAGGAGAAGCAGCTGGAGGTCAGAACTATGATTGAACATCAGAGAGAAGCAACTTGACTTCAGAGGGACAGCTTGATGGCATAACTTTGGAGAAGAATCCAGCCAGAGATGGCCAGACGTCAGAGGAAGATTACCAACCTGCCCCATCCCTTTTTCACTGATAGCCACTTTTATCAGCAATGAAATCCCCTCCTTTTACCATCCTTCGATTTGTTCATGCAACCTCATTTCTCCTGGATGCCAGACAAGAGCTTGGGAATCATGAGTGCAGATACAAAAAGGCTGTCACACACACTTGCCCTTTGCCCTTGCTGGTGGAAGGCAACTGCCTCATAGGAAAAGGCAGAGGGTCAACTGAGCTGTTAATATTTAAGCCATCATGGACAGCAGACCTAAAAGAGCACTGTAACACTCCCTCTGGGGCTTCAGGGGTCATGAGCAGCCCCCTTAGATGCTGCCATGGGCCCTGCATGGACTTTACTCCTGCCTGCACCCAAAAGCATTTACCCTGGCTCCTGTACCCACTCACCTGCGTGTTCCTGCCCACAAAGGGGTGGAGTGCAGGGGGTCTGAGTGAGTGGAATTTGTTCTGGTCAGTGCCAAAGTGGCTGGCTAGCTCCAGCACCCATGCACTTCAGTTCCCACCTTGTTTGCTGGCGGGCTCCCTCCCATGAGGAGTTGAGAGCTGCGGGCTGAGTAAATGAGGCACCCTCTTCTCAAGTCCCATGAAGGGTCAGGGAAATAGCCTGCTTCAGTACTGTTACTGGACAGTAAGTTTCAGTACTGTTTCAGTAAGTTTCAGTACTGAAACTTATAGGACACATTTTTCCTGCTATAATGAATGACAGATAATAACAAATGCAGTAATGTCCTGTAAATACCAATAGAATTCAGGAAGTAGAATCAATCTGTTTCACCGAGTATTTGGGGAGTGGGGGGAATGTGTGCATGAGTTTATTAAAAAGCCTCATTACATCAGGGGAAGGTTTCTCTTTCACTTAACTAAATAAAGTTGCAGATGCTCACATGTATATTATATATAACTGTGATCTTTACTGGAGTCAAAACCAATAAATGTGTTTTCAATTTCAAATAAAAATTCCTATTTTTCAATAGGAAATGTATCATTTTTACATCATTTTTAAGAATATTTTTCTAAATAGAGTATCAAGAAAAAACTATTCATTTGGAAACAAATTTCTTGAAATGTCTGGTTTTACAACTTCAGGACCAAAGATGTCATTAGTTTTTTAAGGTACTTTTTAGTGGTCTGAAACTTGAAAACTTGAAACAATATTTAAAAAGAAAATATACATAGTAAAGTTCTTGGGTATATTTTTGGTTTGAAAATTACTTTTAGAACCTATGCTAAAGAATAAGGTTTTTCAGCAGCGTATTTTTAAAAATTAAATTCAAATTCACACTTGTATTGATTTATTTGGTGAGTTCAGAAAACTGAGAAGGATGTAGTTTTAAAAAATGAAATGTTTTCTTTAAAATGCCTGATAGTAGTACAAAAATGTATTGAGTTGTAAACCCTGAATATGCAATCGCCATGGGAATCATTTAAACTTATTTCTGCTGTTTCTTTTATTTAATGATTTGGAGTCTGAAAATGAGAATCAGGTATGCCAGTTTGGTTTTTCTCTGAATAACTCACATAACTATAATACAGGAAAACAATTCTGTACTTTTCCAATGATTTGATATGCCTAGTTTAGATCTTATCAAGATGAAACTGATGTGAAACTGAATAGAACTGAAACTAATTGGAAACCTGACTGTCATATGGTGATACACACATTAGGCTCCTTGAATCCTGAAAAGTATCCTTTCATGGACTACAGTTGGCAAGAGATGATTGGGGTAGTTTTAGGAAGTACAGCTCTCAAAGGACCCATAATTAAAACCTTCTCAAATCCTCCCTTTGCTTATAACATAGCATGCTCTGTAGTCAAAGTGATGAAGGCTAAATTTACTTGTAACTCAGTACAAAGTTAGGTAACAAATATTTCTTGCTTTTATATTGTATTAGAACACATCTTTTGCTGATGTTGAGTAACATTGAATTAACAAGATAGAGAGAGTTGTCAGTAGTCACAGCACAAGGAAACACATCAGGAATTTATTAGATTTGGATTTATCAGTGCGTAGAAATTCATGATGTTTAACTTAAAGGCAAAAAGAGCAGAACACTTTGAATAATAGCTTGAAGTGGATGATTAGCTAAGGGGATGCAACATTTAATAGCCAAAATAAATTACTATAATTATTTTATTACCTATGCTAACTGATTCCATTGTTTTTATTGAAATAACAGCTCCCTGAGGAAGGGAACGGTGCTTCAATGAATCTCAGCTGTAGGCTTGTATGTTCTCCTACAGCAATCAAAAATGATGAAAAATAGCCTTCATTGATACTACTCTTAATCTCTGCATTTCTGCACTTGGAAAAAATATAACATCCAAATGGAAATATATGGAAATTTCTAGAAGTGTCCGGATAGAAGAGAAAGCCTGTTGAAGACAGTATTTTGTTTTTAGCTCTCGAGCCCTTCATATTTGCACTCTTTTATTGGTTCATGGCATCACCATGTAAGTTTTTTCTTTATTTTCCATTTTATTTTCTGGGAAAGACTTTCTTGAGATTCTGATATGTCCACCTTCTAGTAAAAATGTACACATGTGCTTGCATTCTTGTACATATGTTTCTCAAGTTAGTGGCAAGGAGGTGGAATGAGTCACGGTGCCTGAGGTGTGAAGCCATGGAAGGAAAATATTGTGTATTCCTAGAAAGTCCATTTTACTTGAAGATTTGGAAAAATAGTAAAAGAAAAATTGATGTGTTATGGAGTATGTAAACATTTCTATGCATGAAAAAAATGGACTCCAAAATAAATTATGACCTTGTGGCAGACCGTCTTTCTTCCTCTTTTCCCAGCTTTTTCCCCTATTTCATCTTTCCTTTCCATTTTTTTTTCTGTCTTTAGGGGCTTTTCATGAAAGAGCTTGATAAAGATTTCCAGCCTACTTCTTCAGTTCCTTCCACATTTTTCATCTTCAGATGAAGATACAAAAGGTCTACTGCCATTGTAGGACACAAATCCACAGAGATCATCCTTAATTTAGGAAAAGTGGAAGGGTTATAGGGCAATACTTTCAGTTCAACTTCGAAAGATTTTGTTTGACCACACTTTTTTTTTCTTTTCTTTTCTTTTTTTTTTTTAGTGAAGTGAGGTCAATGTTTACGTTTTTGAATTTAAATATGCCATGTATTTTATGTGGATATTTTCTTTGATTTGATTTTTAAAAATATTGAGGATCAGATATTTAGAATGGTTTCTTCCAAGCCTTTGCCAAAGTCTACCAGCTTAGCATTCATTCATTTACGCATACATTCATTTTTTGAGCAAATATTTACTGAGCTTCATTCTAATATGAATACCACACTAAGTTTTAGAAATACGAAGTTGGCATAGTGGATGCCTGCAAGGAACTCAAAGTCAGGAGGTGAACAAATGAACAACTAGTAATCCCATTAAGAAGCACTTTTATAAGAAACATGTACAATGTGAGGCAGGGTGGGGCAGGGCATGGAGAAGAGGTAACTGAAGAGTGGAGGGATGGGGAGGTAGAAGGTATGTGGGTGAAGGGTGAAAAAAATAGCTGGGAAATGAAGGAAGAAATTCCAAAGATTCTCCTTTTACTTCCTTGAAGAAAGGACAACGGGTTAAATAA
Organism: Macaca fascicularis; assembly: GCF_037993035.2. Taxonomy (NCBI): domain Eukaryota; kingdom Metazoa; phylum Chordata; class Mammalia; order Primates; family Cercopithecidae; genus Macaca; species Macaca fascicularis. The sequence goes on along the minus strand of NC_088380.1, from coordinate 173,265,360 downwards.
AGGATATTGGTTTATATTTATCTTTTAAAATAAGTTGATATTCCATAAGCTACAATGTTAAATATGCTGGATACTTACGTTGCTCTAAGTAAATTTGGCAGCTGTCTTTGTAGGGTTGTTTGAAGGAAACTGGGAGGAATTATTTACATAAAGAACCAGATTCAAGCAATGCCTCCCACCTGATGGACAAAGGGTCTACAATTCACCCAAGAATCATTTTATTGAGTAATCACATTAGAAGACAGGCCATTGTTTGGTACATTAACTATAGCATCAATGTATTGTGTAATGAAAAGGTAGCTCTTAATTCATCATATTAACCTCCAATGCATCTAGCAAGGTTTCCAGGAAATGGTGGACACAGTACAGTCTTGGAGATGGCTTGAATTTTTTTCTTTTTTCTTTTTTTTTTTTTTTGGTGATGGAATCTTGCTCTGTCACCCAGGCTGGAGTGCAGTGTCATGGTCTCAGCTCACTGCAACCTCCACCTCCTGGGTTCAAGCGATTCTCCTGCCTTAGCCTCCTGAGTAGCTGGGACTACAGGTGCGTGGCCACCACGCCAGGCTAATTCTTTGTATTTTTAGTAGAGATGAGGTTTCACCATTAGCCAGGATGGTCTTGATCTCCTGACCTTGTGATCCGCCCGCCTCGGCCTCCCAAAATGCTGGCACTATAGGCATGAACCACCATGCCTGCTGATGGCTTGAAATTTTCAAATGTTATTGCTTAATTTGAAATGATATTCCACTTTGTTTCCCTGCATCCCATCTCAACACACACACACATTCCAGTATAATTATCACCTCTTCAGTGTAGTCTCCACTGACCTCTCTATTTAAAATATGTTCCTATTACTTTATTTTACACTCTGTTTCCTTCATACCAATACAATCATTCATAATTTATTTCATTTATTTGTTTTTATGACTTCCTCACTAAATTTCAAACTTCATATTCACATGATTATTAAAAAAAATTGTACCAAAGTCCCTAACTGTTCAATGAATGTTTATTGAATGAATGAATATATCAATAAAGGGATGAACAAAGGAATAGAATCTGGAACTGGAGATCTGATGGACTGAGCATGCTAAATTCCACAAATGTTTGGGTAGTTTAAAGCAAGGAATAACAATTTAGAGTTGGGAACGGCTTCTTCTCCACTCTAAAGCAGTAAATGTGTGAATTCAAAGCTGTTCTAATTAATATTTCTTCCTCATATTTAGACTGCTGTACTACCTTATGTATTAAAGAATTACATAGACATATTTTAGGATATCTTCATAATGAGATATTTTGTCTTCCCTTCTTCTCTAGAATATGTAGTGTCCATGTCATTGCACTATTCATCTGACCTCGCCATGCTGGGTTCAATTATGAAGATAGTCAGTGTAATGCTTAAGGTATTGAAGAAGGTAGTGTCCCTCAGGACAAATATTGTTGAATTAAGAATAAAGTTCATAGAGGCAAATTATTTCTCTCATTTCTACTGATAATGCCTCCCCACACACACTCATAGAAAACAGATTTTGATGAAGGAAGTTAGGGAAAGAAATCACTGGAAGGAGTCTTCGAAATGAAAGAAGGACTTCTTTTCTCATGTCTTCATTTTTCAGAATAAGCCTAATTTTTCCTAATGGTCACATCACCAAAATCTGCTAAATGTTCATCACTTGAAAGCCCCAAAGTATCGGAGCTACTAAAAAGAATACTGCTGCCATAGCATCAAAGTAAACTACTGAATTTTAGATTGCAATAGCCAGATGTAAGTTAAGATTTTGTTGAAACAGAACAAACGCTCTGTCAAATGATAACATCGTATTAATTTGAGGGTTTCAGGATAAAAAGGTTGGGCATACAAAGGTAAGTATAGGCCAGGCGTGGTGGCTCACGTGTGTAATCCCAGCACTTTGGGAGACTAAGAGGGGAGTGGATCACCTGACGTCAGGAGTTCGAGACCAGCCTGGTCAATATGGTGAAACCAGTCTCTACTAAAAATACAAAAAAAAAAAAAAAATTAGCCAGCTGTAGTGGCAGGTGCCTATAATCCCAGGTACTAAGGAGGCTGAGGCAGGAAAATTGCTTGAACCCAGGGGCCAGAGGTTGCAGTGAGCCGAGATCACACCACTGCAATCCAGCCTGGGCAACAGAGCAAAACTCCATCTCAAAACAAAAAACAAAAACAACAACAACAAAAAACAAAGCTCAGTACAAAGATATCTTGGAAACTGCTTATAAGTTCTTTTTGTTTGATGAAATGGGGTTGACTTTGAGTGACTTTCTTGTTGGTAGAGTTAGAATTCATGATTGAAGCATGATGCATGTACATGATACACATTTCAACAAATAATTAGCTATCATTTGTTAAACATATAATAGGAGTGTGTTACATGTATTATTTGTTTTCATTCCTAAGGCAGCCCTACTTTATGAAAGATAACTGCGACTCAGAAACACTAAGGGAAGTATAGACATAAATAACTAAAAGAGTTGCAAATGGGATTGAACCCAGGTCTAACTTATTGCAAGATCTATTCTCTTCCCTGTACATTGTTGCTGTCTCTTTTTTGGACTTCAGTGACGACTGTGAATGACCCTAAGCTCATTCTAATTCTGAGGGAGACAAACATGGGTAAAGTGAACCAATAAATCATAATTTCTGTCAATTATGCTACTCAACCAAGGGGATCCTTGTGAAGTTCTGAAAACCAGGCACCAACTGAAAGAGGCAGGCCTCTACTGGTGTATGTGTATTTACCAGTAAAAGGTGATTTACTGGCTGGGTGCGGTGATTCATACCTGTAATCCCAGTACTTTGGGAGGCCAAGGCAGGTGGATCACGAGGGCAGGAGATCGAGACCATCCTGGCTAACATGGTGAAACTCCATCTTTACTAAAAATACAAAAAATTAGCCAGATATGGTGGCGGGTGCTTGTAGTCCCAGCTACTCAGGAGGCTGAGGCAGGAGAATGGCGCGAGCCCAGGAGGCAGAGCTTTCAGTGAGCCGAGATCGCGCCACTGCACTCCAGCCTGGGCAAAAGAGCAAGATGCCATCTCACAAAAAAAAAAAAAAAAAAAAGGTGATTTACTAGACAGGTCATCAAAGTCCAAGGAATGGGTCAAGTCTGTAGATCATCAAAATGAAGTACCTTGGACATATGGGAAATGCCTTGTGGACAATATGTTACAAAAGAAAGAAGTGAGAGAGAGGCTTGGAAGGGAGAGAGAAGAAATAATAATAAGACAAGTAATTTATAATCCTATCAAAAATTCTGTAAGGTAGGAATTATTACCTTTATTTCACACCAGAGAAAACTAAGGCACAAAGGGTAAAGTGGCTTGTCCAAGTAGAACATATTATTTAGTAGGAGAATTGGAAATCATAATTGTAATTCTTTTTCTACTGCTTCGAATTTTGCTAGTTATTATTTTTGGTCTGTAGTTGATTGGGTTTAAGTAATTAATTTGCCATCCTTAAATCAGTATTGTACTTTTTAGTACACGTAGGGAAAACAGAAAAGAAAGAGAATACTGACAGATTACTTTTTAAGGCAGGGTTTTTCAAACCAGACACTATTGGTACTCTGGGTCAGCTTATTCTATGTTGTGGGGGACTGGCCTATGTATTCTAGGATTACTGGCAGCACCCCTGGCCTCTATTAACTAGTTGCCAGTAGCACTGTACTCCCAGTTTCAACAATGACAAATGTCTCCAGATATTGCCATATGTCCCTTGCAAGGCAAAATTCTCTTCTCTCCATTTGAGAATCATTGCTATAAAACAGGGAATAAAGTTATGAGCCTACACTTCCGGCATCCAAATTGTAGTTCTGCTTGATGATTTGTGATCTCTGTAAACTTCAGAAACTTTTGAACTTATCTGAGATCCAGAGACTTTATTTAAAAAAAAAAAAGAGAGAGAGAAAATTATGATTATTTATTTTATATAATCATTAGAATGCCGTAAAATAATTGTGTGGCTTGATGTGGAAATGTTCTACATATGTAATAAGTGCTACTAATATAAATAAGCATTATTCTTATTTGCTTGTGGGGATAAAAATGGAAAACAAAAGAAAATAAAAATCAGAGAACAGGGCTTAAATCATTTTAATGAATATACCTTGTTTCTTGAAGAGTATCAGAAATCATAGATAAAGGGGTGCTAACTCATAACTGAGACAATTGCTTCTTAAAACTGCCTTATAAGAAAACCTGGTAACTGTAATGAAGCTATTTTGGTAACCCTTAAAGTTGTTAGTTTCCATCCTATAAGTGAGACAAGAGAGTCCATTTCACTTTCAAATATGTCAAACAATAAAGAAAGTCTTGTTCTTCTGGAACTGTAAAGCAAACACTGGACTTGATTGAGTTAATTTCAGATCTGTCAAGAATTAGCTAAGTGACCCTGAGCAAGTCATTTCATTTTTCTGAATTTCAATTTTGTTATTTGTTCAACGGTAAGCAAATTAAATTAACTAATTTGCAATCTAGTTGGGAGCACTCAGTGAGATAATGTATGTGAAATAGAAATGATAACACTTACAAGTATAAAGTGCAGCACCAAACCCAGAAATATTACTAGAGTTGTCTTTCAACATACAAAAGCAAAAATATTTCAGAAACAGCTACTTCAAACAATGAGCTATTTCTATTTTTTCCAAAACTCTAAATCATACAATGTGCTCCACACAGGCCTGAAGAGACTAGATTTAGAGAGAAAATGGATGAATTGACTCACTTTACAAACAGGAAACTCTTGTCAAACAATCCTCTAGTTATTCAAACCATATCACAAATCATTTCAAATATCCAGAAATCAATAACTGTAAACATTTTATTATGATTTCTCTACATTGTTATTTTGCAAAATAAAAGTTGTAGAGCAGAAAGGAATAATTTTACCCAATCCCTCCTTGAGTTTTAATGATAATTCTGAAAATTAGTCAGGTTTATATGCTCCAGAAACATAAGCAAATTGTTAATAGAGGGGAGTTTGTTAATTAAAATTCCCAGAGGCAGAAGAATACCTGTAACAATGAGAAATATGATAAAACCATAAAAGGTACATGAAATTAGTGTGCTTATTTTAGAATATATATAATATATTATATATTTTATAATAATATATTATTTTATAAATTATAAACTTCTATAATTTATAAATTATATAACTTATATAATATAAATTATATAATGACATATAAAACATATAATTTATAAGTTATATAAATTATAATATTTTATAATAATGCATATTATTATATATTATATAATTGGAATATATAAAGTTTTGAAATTAGAAATATGAAAGCATATTTTCAATTGTCATACATTACAGTAAAACAATTGAAGACATGCTTTCAACATATAAAAAAAAAACTATGAGTATTTAACTGGCAATTCAATATCTCTATGCCTGGAGAAAATGTATTTTTTTCTGCACCCTAGAACTGATTTTCTTGTTGATATTTTAAAAAATTGCATTGCTTATTACTCTCTTTCTTGTCCTTCTTCAGCCACCCTTCAGATGGCTAAAGTCAATGGTAGTATGTTTCCATGAGACTGAATGTTTGAATATCATCTTTAAAATGTTCTGTCTTTTTCTGTTCTCAGAAGTTGTGGTTTCCAATGGTTTTACACATTTGTCTCTCTCTTTTTTTTTTTTTTTACACACATTTGTCTATTTTCCAATGGTGTTACACATTTGTCTTTTTTCTTCACATATTTGTCTCTTTTCTCACTTCCATACTTCTACTACTTCTTTATTCATTTGGTTCTTAATTCTGGAGATGTTGGGTAGATGGCTCTCATGGGCCAAAGTTTTGAGAATAAAAATTGCCTTGTACTAATAAGATACCATTCAGTACCATGGACAGCAACACCGATGTCTTGCCCTGGACCTGGCAGGACTTTTTAATCTGCTACTAAGCCTACCAATAAGATTCTGCAGGATCCATACTCACAATTAGTAGTTTATCTGTCAATTTGGGCTGGACTCTATTCCTTTTTTACTTGTTGGTGTGGTATGTTTATATAGTTCTAGGGAAGAAGTTAAGCCTTTTAAATAAATGACAAAAAGATCACAAACAGAATGTGAGTTGTAGCCTTGGCCAGTGAAAATTTCCTAGCACTCTACACAAGAATCAAATGTGTTTTGTGAAGCCTTGGACTTCAAATGCTTGTGTATAGATGACATATATATATATATGCTTAATCATAATGTGAATATAACATCTCTTATTTTACTTCTTATATCTTTGTACTGTGTGTCAGAAACTTCTTTGTGCTTCCTTTACATTTGCAGTCATGTATTTGTCTTTAGTAAGAAATCTTTACTTGGATTTTGAAACTAAGAAACAAAGTGTGCCAGTCATATTAGTTCTCTCCCGTAGGTTGTGGACTCAGCAATACTTCTGACAGATATCTACCTGATCTGGAGAGCCTTCAATATAATCTTCTAAATGTTTATTGAAGGTTAGTACACACATTTTTCCTTTTCATTGTAGAAAGGATAAAACCTGTACAACAATTGCATTTTACAACAGCCCCTTCTCAGTGTCATAAAACTGAAGTTGTAATTTAGGATTGATAGCTACAGAAAAGAACAGGAGTTCTGGATTTTTAAAGTTTAAGACAAACACTTTGCACATGCACCCGTTAAACCTCCAGCACTTACAATCCTGTGAAGTAAATTCAGGCCCTGGGGCTTGATGGGATAAGCACTACAGGTACTTTATAACAGCAAGTGAAATCATCAATTTAACACATTTGATACATGTGCTGCTCAGTTTTTGAAAAGTAAAAAGAAAGCTGTAGGAAATGAACATGGCATATGACTTGATGATAAGCATTTTGAAAATGCACATCTAGAACAGAAACATTTTGTGTTTTTTTTTTTTTTTTTTTACAGTCACATGAGCCTTCTAGAGGCCTCTCTGCAAAGTCAGCAAAGTGTCATGCATTGGCAATCAGCCTGGAGGGAGGTGAGGTCACCGACCAGCTTGTAGAAGGGAGACCTTGCATTTTTGTAAAGATTTTCATCAATAACATGGAGCTGTTGTTTTCTACCTTGACTAAACTCTAACATTTGGAGAATTTGAATATTGCATAAACAACTTGGTGCCTGCTGAAAACCTAGTTACTGTCTTATTCTCCTGCTGAGGACAGTACTTCCACCTTAGTTGGTTTCAAGAGCAAAAGTACACCATAGTTAATGTGAGGTAACAAGAGAAATCATCAAGAATCAATTCTGGCTAAGAATTTTATTTTGAACTTCAGCAGCTGAGTTGAAAGAACATGACATTTATAGTAGGGAAAATAAGAAACAACAAACTCAAGTCCAAATGCTTGAGAAGAGAAACACAAGAAAGGCAAGTATCTACATTGTTTCCAGCTTATTCCATCAGCATGTACCACATGTCAAAGACTATGCAAGGTACTTGAGGTCTAAAATGAAGATCATCTTTGCCCATAGACTAGACAAGGAAAACAAAAAAAGTATGATATCATACTAGTAATATTAAAATATACAAAAAGTAAATGATTATAAAAGATAGAAAGGGCCAAGCGCGGTGGCTCATGCCTGCATCCCAGCACTTTGGGAGGCCGAGGCGGGCAGATCACGAGGTCAGGAGTTTGAGACCAGCCTAGCCAATATGGTGAAACCCTGTCTCTACTAAAAATACAAAAACTAGCCAGGTATTGTGGTTCGCATCTGCTGTCCCAGCTACTTGGGAGGCTGAGGCAGAAGAATTGCCTGAACCTGGGAGGCAGAGGTTGCCCTGAGCCGAGATCGCGCCCCTGAACTCCAGCCTGGGCAACAGAGAGAGACTCCATCTCAAAAACAAAAACAAAGATAGAATGATCAATATCTGCTATACCCAACCCATGAGATAAAGAACAGTGTTAAAGGGAGGAAGGTATAAGGAAGTAAACTGAATCCTAGAAAGTATGACTATGTTGGAACAAGAGATCAACAGATTATGAACTACATATGAAAGCCAGAGTTTAATGGGAAAAATCTTTTGAATGTGACATAATACTGAAGATTTTAAAACAATAAACTAATGACTCAATTTTAATAAGGCTAACTCTTGTAGACATGGGGCAGATTCATTTGGTGTTGACCATCAAACCCACAGTGGTAGAGTGTTAGTGAGCATTTGCCGGGGGTGTCAGTGGAAAAACGCAGTTGAACCAGTTAAGTAGATAATGTGTAGTATAGGTAAGAAATAAGAGTCTGAACTAAAGGCATGACCATGGGATCACAGGGAAGCAAATTATTTGAGAGTAATTAAGGGGGTAAAATGAGCATCATAACTGTTAATAATCAATATTCAGTGGAAAGATTACAATTAATCTACCCAATAACTCTTGGGGCAATCATCCTTGTGAATGACAAAGTTAGGTTTCAATATGAAAAGTATCAGCTCTCCAAGTGTAAGGATAAGAATAAATATTATATATTCATAGAAATACAGGGAGGAAAAGAAATCGTGTTGAAATTATACCTAGTTTCTACAAAAGGTGAACAGAAATTCAGGAAACATTGGTTCTACTCTAAGATATGCATACTCAACAGAAATGTGTACAAATAGTCACCAAAACACATGTACTAGAATGTTCTTAGAAACTCTATTCGTAATTGCCTCAAAATAAAAACAAAATCTATCATCAGTAAAGCTGATAAAATGTGCCATATTTACACAATAGAATACTATTGTCAATAACTATTATGACCTCACAGAAAATACATATAAATCTCATAAAAATAGTGCTAAATGAAAGAAGCCAGAAACAGGACTGCACACTGTATGATTCTACAGATATAAAGTAGACAAAGTTTTATGAAGTTGAAAATCAGCAAAGCTGTTACTTTTGAAGGAGATAGTGACTCAAAGGGGACACAGAGAAGGAGGGGAATTCTGGTAACTTTGTTTTATGACCTGTGTGGGTTCCATGAATGTGATCAGTTTGACAAAACCCTTCCAGCTCTCCTTTTATAGTTTATGCCACGTACTTTTCTGCATTTTCATTATACTTTAACAAAAAGTGTTGATAAAAATGATGCTTAGTGAAAATGAGAAAATCTAGTCATAGACAAGAAATGGGTTGTTGTGTAAATGGGTAGAGGCTTCTCAGATAGTCCTGTTACACCTATCTCTGTAACATTTCACATACTAGGACAGAGAAATAAATTAGCCTCTCTTGGGGTTAATTGTATCACTGGTTTAAAGTGATTCCTCAAAAATATATTATTTTGACTTCATAGTCACCTGCATGCTTTGAAGAGTTTAGGTTTACACAAACTGCATCAAAAAGTGTCTGCTGGTTGCTTTTTGTGTCTGTATAATCATCCCAAGGTCTTGTGTGGGCTGCCCATGGAAACTCACAAGTGGTCATGTATTGGAACAATGTTCTACTTTATCCCCTAGAAAGAATGGCTTCCAGCCAACTCATGACAAGAATGAAAGTGCTTTGTATCAGACTCCCTGCTGTGCATTAGAATTTCAGTTACAGCTGCTACCTTGTTATGTTATAACACCCACATTTCTTTACTTACAAGGCCAGCCTCACAGAAAAAAAAAAAAAAAAAAAAAAAAAAAAAAAAAAAAAAAAAAGCCTTGTATTCATTGTCTAATTATCAACTTCATATACCTTGGAAACAGACTGTAGCTCAAACATGTGTATAACTCAAAATATTATTGTAAGGTTAAGATCTGGAACAATAAAAAAATTTCTTATCACTGTTAATAGCCTCATGTAAAAATAATGACTACATAAAACTAGTGCTTTTTAAACATTTTAACTTTTTAATGGACAGATTTATTAGTAGAAATATGAAATGATTTAGATAAATGGAGAGGAAAAAAATCTAACATGGAACAAGGTGGGCCAAGAACTTGTTTCAGAGCTTTGGCAGCCTGCCGAGCACACCTCTCAATGGGGACATACAACTTTAATCTTTATTATGGAGTGATCATAAGTGGACTGATTCTGAGCACCATCTGCTCTCGATGAAGCATTGGAGTTACAGGCTGCTCACTCTGATATGCCCTTCACCTCTGCTCTCCAATGTCACCCAAAGTCCCATTTTGAAAGGTTGAGTTTTATTAAATGGAAAAGTTTATTATAATTAATATTCTTTATGAGAGCCATTTATTTTTAATGAATAGCAGAATGGGCAGCTGAGGCTCCCTCTTCAACCCTGAAAAGCAAACTAAATGTGGTGAAAGCTATCCAGAGATTTCTATTTAGGCATTAGGGGGATGAACTTTCAGTTGGATGCCTAGATGAATCTTTGAATGTTAGACACTACATCAACTCTTTAGCCTACTTGTGTTGCAGCGTGGGTACTCAATTTAAAATAGTGACAGAGAGAGAGAGAGACATATGTCCTATCCTTAATATAAAATAAAAAGAAAGTTGTGCGTTCTCACTTTTAATATAATATCCTAAAATAAACAAGGTATCCTGAATTTCATTTGTTTCATTGTGCTCTATTGAATATTACGCTCTATTGAGTAGGTATCTATAAATGTGATCTTATTTGGAAACAGAAATTATATCTACATTATGTTTGTGCAGGCATAATTAAGGATCTCAAGTTGAGAATATTCTGGATTTAGGGGTGCCCTAAGGCCCATGACTGGTGTTCTTACAAAAGAAAGGAGAAGGAGATCGGAGATACAGACATCCAACAAGGAAGGTCATTTAAAGATGGAGGGAGAGACTGGAGTGTTGCATCAACAAGCCAAAAAATACCAGGGATGGCTGGCAGACATCAGAAGCTAGGATAGAGGCATCGAATAGATTTTCCTGCAGTGCTTCCAGAAGGAACCAACCTTGCCAACACTACAAGTTTGGACTTCTGACCTCCAGAAGGTGAAAAAATAATTTCTGTTGTCTTAAATTACCCAGTTTGTGGTAGTTTGTTATGGCAGCCCTAAAATACTACTACAGGGATAGTTGCTGTTAATTTAGATGTTTTGGGAATCTTTTTGTGAGCTTAGGAAAACAGATTTCATTGGTGTTCTGAAGACATCAGCTGTTTAAGTAGCTACACCTAAATGTATTTGCCTTTCTCTCTCTTTCAGATTTTTTTTTGCTCATTGACTCCTTCTCTTCCTTTCCTTTGCTGAGGAATGTTAGAATGTTTAGAAATGAAAGAAATTTGTCTTTGTGAGTGATATTTCAGATAACATAATAAAAATGAAAGATTTCGGGAAATTCATGGGGGCGGTTTTAGTAGATTCTTCAGAGATTCCATGAACAATAAGACAATGTAAGTATAAAGATGACACTACTTTTCATATAAGCCAAAAATACTACAGAAATAAGTATTATTTTTTGGATATGTTAGCACCATTGCTCACTCTGATTATGGAAATAAAACCTATTTCCCCAAAAGACAATGTACATTTACACATGAAATCAGCCTGCCTTGGTATTTTCCTGATTAGTGTCACCAGAGTGTCTGGCAACTTACCCAAGGCAAACTCCTACCACCCAAATAACATATGTTACTATTTCCTGGAACTTCCATTCCCGGGGCCTCTCTGAAAGGAACCACTGAATTACTGTCAACATGCATACTTGTGGCTCAGCATAACTCGATTACCCTGACAACATTTTTTACATTTATTTTTTATTACTTAAAGATTTATTGCTTTGTCCCTTAAATAAAAACTGTGAAGCAAATAAAAAACAATTTATTCCTAATTTACAAAGGCAGTAACAAACAACCTTGGCCCCTTAAAAAATGAGATTACTAAGGGTAATGTTCTAAGAATCTCTTTGTCATCAAACAGAATTTTTAAACAGAGATAGGTTTTAAGATTGAAGCAGTTCTCTTTTAAGACTATTCCTTATCTTGTGAAGTCGCCCTTGTGGAAAGTGTACAATGACAAAATAGCGAAGTATTAGGGTTGACAGAAGATAGCTGGGGGAAATGGAAAGGATTTCAATGTTAACAAATATTTTGAAGTTTTCAGTAACTCTAATGGCATATGCATAAAGGAAAATGAACAGAAAGTATTTTAAAATAATAATAGGTGCATAGCAATTAGAGGCATAATATGGATAGAAGAAACACTTCAATACAATGAAACAAAATGTGTTAAAAGAAAAAAAAAACAACAAAACACAGGACTTCAGTTTTTCTCAAGGGAGTTAAATGCATTTAATAGATATTTGAGAACCAGTAAGTTTTATAGGGAAGTCACAAGACCTAGATTACAACAAATGCTTTGAATCCGTTTTAACTGCTAGTTGACAAGTTACATTACTTGGCTGTATTTTTCATTCCTTACCTGTGAAATGCTGGAATAAGGGAAAATGATTCTACCTTAGTTTCCTAGGGCTGTTGCAACAAATTACCATGAATTTGGTAGATTACCACAAGAGTAATTCTCTCAAAGTCCTGCAGGTTGGAAGTACAAAACCAAGGTGTTATTAGATCCATGCTACCTCTGAAGGCTCTAGGGAAGAATTTTTCCTTGCCTCTTCCCAGCTTCTGCTGGCTCCTAGCAATCCGTGGCATTCTCAGGTTTGTGTATGCTCCGCTCCATCATCTGCCTCTGTCACCTTCTTCTCTGTCTCTCTGATTCCTCAGTGTCTGTGCACCTGTGTGTCCTCTCCTTTTCTTATAAGGACACCAGTCATTAGGGTTTGCCATAATCCACTATGACCTCATCTTCACTAACTACAAATACAAATACCCTATTTCCAAAAAATGGTCACATTCTGAGTTTCTGGGTGGACATGCATTGGGACGCTATTTAACCCACTATAGTTTCCAATGCAACCATACTAAAATAAATTCGCTTCATTTTTTAAATCTCCTCACTAACTGAAGCAGGGCAAAAGGAGCAACAATGTACCTCAGTTCGTTATGAACTCTCACATAAGGATGGAAAAAAAAAAAAGAATCATTTGGTCTCAGGGTTTGCCTGTAAGGTAACAAAGGCTGTTGTTACAGTACCTAGTGCGAGTTAACCCAGGTAGGTAGAAGACATGATGTTGGAAGGATTCAAACTAGCTTCAGTCTCACAATACTACGAACTCTGGGCTGATACAGACAAAACACTTGCCCCTTAAAATCAGAGGCAAATGAAATACTCCAAACCTATCTATCACTACTAACTAAAAAATTAATGCAGTAACACTCTGTATTTGATGGGTGAATGAAGTTGTCTTTATAAACACCAATCGCTGTTCCAACTAACGGGAACCATATGTGAACTACCGTATTTGTGTTTTCCTCTTCAGTTCCCATTAAGTATTGTCATTTGTAATAACTATAAACAATTGCTATTCCAAAAGATATTTAATAATCTTTAATTTATGAAGCATCCCATATATCTATTGCTTCCAGGCAATTTTCTATTCATGACCTTTTGACTCTGCAGACCAGACAGTCTGGTAAGAATACTACCATGTGGATTACATAGCTAATAGAAATATACTGATTTTTAAAGAGTTAACACACCCACTACGGATTGCCTCACTTGGTGGAAAGGACCCTAGGAATCAGAGAATTTAATAATGTCCATTTTGAGGATGAGAATATTGAGGTTAAGGACATTAATTAAACTCTTCAAGGCCACAAACCTAGTGAATGAAGGACTTTAAATTAAAAAACCAAACAGTTTTGAGTCAGAGCCCATGCACTTTACCATTGTACCATACTGCATCTCATCCTCATTTAAATCTCAAATTTGCACACAAGCTGCTAGGAACCTCAGGACTTTCCTCATCTTAAACCTTTCACAGGGAATTTCTCTGCCCTTCTCACGCCACTCAGTCCCCAGTTAAGCATGCCGTATCTCTTCCAGGACACTAGTCTTGGATTTGGCTCTAGTTTCTGAATCAGGTATCTCTTAAGGCCCCTACTCCCTCCGGCTACTTCCTTGCCATCTAAATGAAAAATCTAGGAGTGCAGTATTTTGCTGTTGGGGTTTTGTTACTCTTCTCAGAATGGGGAAACAAAATAGTAACGGACATGGTGAAATTACAGCAGTTTCATGAGAATATAACTTCTTCCTTTCCTGGATTTTTCTTCATGGGAAGCTTAAAGAATATCTAAAAATTATTTAACATAAAGCATTACTGAATCAGTTCCACAGAACTGCAATGGCCAGTCTAAATTGGCTTTGACAGAGTTAAAGCCATCTCAGCTTCAATGTTTTGTTGTTGTTGATTTTTCCCCCTTTGAGCATCTGATCTTTAAAATCCTTGGAAGGCTCAAAATCATGCTCACTCTGGTTTCGGACCGCCAGAGCAAACCTTGGATTCCCTCTGCCATCTTATTCACTTTAACCTGTGAGAGAATGCACAGTCTTCACATTTCCTTTGGCTTCAGGGAAGCCATAGGTCAGTTCTCCTCCTGTCAAGTCCTCAGGAATTGTCCACAGTGGAGTTGTCTGTAGCGTTAGGCTTACTTTACCCCACCTTCCCAAGTTTCACCTTTGCAACTTTACACTGCTGAGATTCTACTAAAGTACTGATATTCCTGTTTTCACTTTATCCTGCTGGATAGTTTTAGAGGAGCAAGAGCCCAGGGGAGGTTGGTGGCCTAATACCAAGGAAAGACTAATCTTGTGAAAACAGGCTAATGAGAAATCTATCTTAGTGATAGTATATTTACTTCCAGGACAGTGTTTCCTAAGAGGCAGTGAGTATAAAACCAGTGACAATGTTTTTGGTCATGCATGGATGAATATGACAAAACTGTAAAATTGTGTATTCATCATAATATATAGCACAAAGGAAAACACAAGTATTCAATCATGCCTGTGTGTGGTAGGACTAGGAAAAGTGGACACAATGAGTAGCTCCAAAGTCCATTTAAAGGGGAGGAAAACACTAAACAGTAACATAAGCAGTACACAGCAATGGCAAGATATGGAATGCTACTATGTGAATGACAGGAGTTGGAAAGTCTTGTTTGAAAATATCAAAAAACATTAAAAGCAGGAAATAAACATGCACATTCAGACTCTGAAGTGAGATGAATCACCAACTGAGTCACCTTAGACAAAATTATTTTAATTTCTATGGCCTCCTCCGCTTCCTTCCAAATGTTGGAAAGTCTTTCTCAAAGTGCATTTGTGAGGATTAAATAACACAGCTATGTAATAAGGTCCATCATACATAGTTCATAAAATTTTGTTCACATTCCTTCCCCCTACACCCACCTGCTAAAATAATAAGCATACTAAGTAATGGCTATGGGTGGCCGGAGATCTACAAATGTTTTTCTTTCTCCTCTGTCCTGCCTCTTTTCTTTCTCTCCCACAGATGACCTCCGTTAGTCCTTGAAAGGAAGATTTATTCTGTGAAGATTTTTGGATTCATATTACAAAGAAAGAAACCCATGAACTTCAAACTCTTTTAATATCTGTTCTAAGCTGTTTTGTTTATTTTGGAAGATGGGAATTGGCCACTTTTATTTTCCAGTGGCTGTTTAGAAGCTGGGTCACTAGAGGTTAACTTCTTAAAGAAATAAAAACAAGTTGCCTTTTCCAGAAAAAAAAAAAAAGAATTGACTTTCAGAGAGAATAAAGCAATGTTCCAGTAATACTGAGTAGTTCTTTAATAATTTTTCAACACTCATCAGTGATAAATCTTTTATAAGGAATGTAATTCAGTGGTTCTTCAATTTAAATATACTTTTCAACTATCAGTATAAGTAAAAAATTGATTTCATAGGAATATGGAATTGTTTGACTGAAAATTATAAAATAATTGATTGAAGCGGAAATTATTTTAATAGAGAGATATGTGAATAATTTTCCATTATTCTTTGCATAAAGTACGTTAATTTCGTAAAGTGTTTATTTTTATATATAACGAAAAGCTTGTTTACAAAACACTTTTAAAGGAAGACAGACTTAGCTTTTCTATTTAAAAAAATGTTGAATAATTATATACAGACTTATCTGTGTACTGTGTTTTAAATCACAGACATTAGATAGAAATTAATCTTACAACTCTAACCTTTTAAAAAAGTTTTCAATCTCTCTTTTCAAGAGGATATTTACCTAATAAAACTAAAAAGAAAAAAAGCATCTAAGGCACTGTAAATACTCAGAAGACAGTGCTAAGGAAGCTCAGAGAAGCTTTCCCTTGGAGAAGATAACCTACTCATACTGGGACTTGGAGTTGAAAATCCTTTAGAGATATGGCAAGGAAGGAGATAGCTACAAGGCAAATGTCAGTTGTTTGGGACTCACCATTGGAAGAAGAAGACCATGACTCTATTGTTTCTAGGAGGAAAATATCACAATATTCTTATAAACTGACCTGGCTAATTTACCTCTTTATAACTCCTACTAAGTGAACTAAAATATTCTTCTCTCATAAAATAAAGTTGTGTGTGTATACACATAAAATATATATAAAAACACATATATGCATACATATATTTAAATATCATAAAATATCACATATTGAAAATATAAAATATCAGTATCATGAAATATCAATAGACTTTATAGTTCTTCAAACAATAATTAGAACAGATAATGAAAGGAAAAGAAACTCCATATGCAGTAGCAAGTTTAAATATTAAATAGGAATAAGATTGATTAAAATGAACAAAATATAAAGACAATTTTTAAATTTCCCAAAAGATCAAAAGTAGATTTGGACAAATGAAATGCCAAACACTATTGTTAGATAGGTTAAATCAATATTATAAAAACATCAATTATCTCCCAGTTGTAAAATACGATAGAATCATAATAAATATAGCAATTTATTATCTGGAGCTAGACAAGTTTACTATAATAACCTTGTTTAAAAATACATACCAAATAAGAATGACTAGAAGAAAAACCTGAAAAAATGAGTAATGGGGGACAAGATAGACCTATCAGAAATTAAAACATGTTAGAAGTCCTCTATAATATGCTTTTTTCAAAACATATAGGCAATAGCACATTAATAGTCAGCAATTTTTTAGAATAGAAAAGTCCAGAATTGACCAAGGGCATAAAGAAATATGACATGAATTTTCAGGGACATTTGAGTCACTGAGGAAAGTAAACTTTTTAATCAGTAATGCTGGCACAACTGGATAATCATTTACAAAAGGCTATAACTGGATCTAGTTCCCACACTTCACAGCCGAGTAATTCCAAATAGATTGGAGATTTTTAAAATACAAGTGTTCCTGGTCACAGCGGCTCATGCCTGTATCCCAGTGCTTTGGGAAGCCCAGGTGGGAGGACCCCTTGAGGCCAGAAGTTTGAGACCCGCCTGGGCCACAAGTGAGACCCCATATCACAAAAACATTTTTAAAATAGTTGGGTATGGTAGTGTGTGCCTGTAGTCTCAGCTACTCAGGAGACTGAAGCAGGAGGAGTCACGTTAAGTCTAGGAGTTTAAGACTGCTGTGAGCTATGATCTCTCCATTGCACTCTAACCTAAGTGACAGACAAATACTGGATAAAATCATAGATGGATTACTTTATATCCAAGGAATGAAGATAATCTTGTTAGCATTCAAAATCCAGAAGCAGCAAAAGTCAAGACTGATACATTAAGTCTTAAAAGAACAGTAAAGCACCACAGAGAAGTGACAAACACCAACAAAACAATGCAAATGATACTACAGGCAAATGGTTTATTTTCCCATTATATAAAATGCTAAAAATTAAAAGAAAACTGTCAAAAATCTAATTTAAAAACGAGACATAAAACGTGAAGAGAGTTCCCCAAAAAAAGCTAAGCAGATGACACTTAAGTTTATGAAAAAAAGTGAGCAGTCACATTTGTATGATATATACAAATTAAACTACAAAAAGATGCCACTATTAAATAGACAAAAATCCAGAAGTCTTACAATATGCTCTGTGGGCAACGCTATAGAGAAATAGGCCCTCCATAACATTGCTGGAAATGATTGCAAAATGGCATAACTACCACAGAGGAGAATTTGGCAATATCAAACAAAATTGCGTATGCATTAACCCCTTGACTCAGCATTCCCACTATAAAGATTTCATCTTGGAGAGAAAGAAAACCATCCAGGTATGAAATACCAAGGGAAATGGTTACTCCTAGCAGAATTATTTGAAACAGCAGAAGATTGGAATAAAGCCAAATATTCAAATTAAAGGACTGGTTTAATGAACTACTTCACTTCCACAAAAAGAATGTATTTCACAGCTATAAAAAGTAGAATGATGACCAGTATTTATGTACTGAAGCAAATTATTTCCAGGACATAGTAAATGAAAATTTTAAAGAAGTTGAAATATGAATATACATGTGCATGTATTTGCTTATTTTTATAAAAAATAAACACTGAGAAAGCAACAAGAAACAATAAAAATGTTTACTTATAAAGGGATAGGAAATAAAATGAAAGCAAGATTTCTGAGAATAATTTAAAACATTTTTCTCTTTTAAACTATGTAAATGGTTTTATTTACTTTTTAAAACATAAATAAATCACAAGAAATAATCCTAAAATTAAAAACAAAGTAAAATAAATAAATAAAATTCTGCATATTATATTCTAAGACAAAAAGGACTACAAAAATGTCTTGCATTTCACTTAGTGGGTTATTTATTTTAGGTAGCATTGTTGATATCATTATGAAATGTAGGATAGGCCTGGCGCAGTGGCTCACATCTGTAATCCCAGCACTTTGGGAGGCTGAGGTGGGCTGATCATGAGGTCAGGAGATCAAGACCATTCTGGCTAACATGGTGAAACCCCGTCTCTACTAAAAACACAAAAATTAGCTGGGTGTGGTGGCATTTGCCTGTAATCTCAGCTACTCAGGAGGCTGAGGCAGGAGAATCCCTTGTACCAGGGAGTCGGAGATTGCAGTGAACCGAGATTGTGCCACTGCACTTCAACCTGGCAACAGAGCAAGACTATTTCTCAAAAAAACAAACAAAAAGAAAGTAGGATAAATTAAGTAAATACATAGGGAAATATTATTAGAAATAAGTATTTCAACGTAAGAGAAAAAAAGAACAAATATAAAGAACTTTAAAGAACAAACCCTATGGTATTCCATTTGTATTAGGAATATCATATACAGGTATATCTCTATATACATGTCTCTGTATATATATATCTATTCCATCTCTATATCTCTCTAACTCTAACTCTGTCTCCATTTTTATCTTTTTCCATCTATCTCTTTCCAACTCTGTTCACTAAAATGGCCTAGAAGCAATACCTAGCTAGTAACAATGAGCACATCAGCATTGGTTCCTAAAAGAATTTCTCAGTAAGAGGACCAGAGTTCCTTGCAAAAATGACGGTATCGGGTCTAAAGCAGAAAAGGAAGAGGAGCACATTGGCTACTGTTTGTGAGAATCACAGACGACCAATGGGAACTTAACAAGAGGACGCAGGAGTTAGCTAGCCAACTTTAAAACAATTTGACCATCAAAAAGAAAAATGACCGTACCTGATTAAAAACATAAATAAATACAACTATGTAAGCTTTTAATAATCCTTTTTGCATAATACCAATCCATCCAACAAACTACTCCAATACCAGGGAGAAAACATGCATTTGTGGGCCATGTATAGGAGCAGACACACACACTCATGCATGTGCATGCTCACACACACACACCACTTTGCAGTGGTCATATCTGGTGGTCCATACCTTTACCAAATGATCTACATCAGCATCCTACTTGGGAGTGACAAGTTGACATTTTGTGCTTTGTGATACGATGCATTTTGAAGACAACTTCATTAGCTATTTAGCATTCTCAAAATGTTAAACTGAATATATAATCTCATAGTTCTAACTTCCAGTTTATAGAAAATACACAGTAAACAGGAAAGTTCAATGACCAATGAAGAGATAAATTCAGAGTGTGGAGCATTCTACAGGTCAGATCTCTGCAAAGAATTAACATCATAGGACAAAACAAAGCAAAACAGAACAAATACTAATATTTCCATAGATTTTAAAAGAATAACAAACCAAAGCAGCAAAATAGGATGTGTGAATCTTGATTGGCTCATTGTTAGGAGAAAAAAGTTATAGAAGATATTGGTGGCAGGAATAAAGAAATTCATATATGGTCTAGAATTAGATAATAGTCAATATTATTGATTTCATTATTGTAATAATATTATTATAGTCATGAAGAAAAATCCTCTCATTCTTAGAAGACACAGTAAAATTTTTAGAGGAAAAGTGTCATGGTGTTACTTGCCTTCAAATGACTCAGCAAAAAAAATATAAAAAGGAAATATATATGGCAAAATGTTAACTTTTTTTATGCTAGATATACATTTTCACTGCACTATCCTTTCAAGTTTTTAGTGTGTTTTATATTTTTTATTATAAAACGTTGGGATAAAAGTCTCCTGCAGACTTGTTACCCTGTTGACAGGTTGTATAAAAATTATCCATTTAGGCTGGGTGTGATGACTCACCCTTGTAATCCTAGTACTTTGGGAGGCCAAGGTGGGTGGATCACCTGAGTATAGGAGTTCGAGACCAGTCTGAGCAACATGGCAAAACCCTGTCTCTACAAAAACTACAAAAATTAGCCAGGGGTGGTGGTGCGTGCTTGTAGTCTCAGCTACTCTGAAGGCTGAGGTGGAAAGATCACTTGAGCCCTGGAGACGAAGGTTGTAGTGAGCTGAGATCATGCCACTGCACCCCTGCCTGAGTGACAGAGTGAAACCCCATCTCAAAAAAAAAAAGAAGAAAGTAAGAAATCATCCATTTACATAGTTAATATTCCATGCCACTTGGTTTTAAACAGAAATCAGAAGAAACACAACTTTTTTTTGTTTGTTTGTTTTGAGATGGAGTCTTGCTCTGTCGCCCAGCCTGGAGTGCAGTGGCGCGATCTCCGCTCACTGCAAGCTCTGCCGCCTCCCGGGTTCACGCCATTCTCCTGCCTCAGCCTCCCAAGAAGCCAGCCTCCCAAGAAGCTGGGACTACAGGCGCCCGCCACCACGCCTGGCTAATTTTTTTGTATTTTTTAGTAGAGATGGGGTTTCACCGTGTTTAGCCAGGATGGTCTCGATCTCCTGACCTCGTGATCCACCTGCCTCAGCCTCCCAAAGTGCTGGGATTACAGGCGTGAGCCACCATGCCCGGCTAACACAACTACTTTTTAAATTTAATTTGGTTGTGTTAGGTCTTCCCTTTCAAGATATTACTCTCTATATTAATACACAGATAGGACACGAGAAACTCTTAAATAGAATCATCATTGTAAGTTGCTAAGTCATGGAGCAGCATGGACATTCAGGGCATGAAGGCCAGTAGGTTGATGAAGTTAAACTGAAACTTGTCCCCTAAAGATCTGATTTGTGTTTCTGTCTTGCATTAC
This sequence comes from Macaca fascicularis, assembly GCF_037993035.2. Classification (NCBI taxonomy): domain Eukaryota; kingdom Metazoa; phylum Chordata; class Mammalia; order Primates; family Cercopithecidae; genus Macaca; species Macaca fascicularis. Next base: position 173,244,020 of record NC_088380.1, on the reverse strand, counting down.
CTGAAGCAGTTAGAGTTTTCTGTTTTAACTTTGGGGGCTCAGAGTGTCAGAGTGGGGCAAGCAACAACGAGGCTTTAGATGGGGCAAGAACCACAGAAAGCAGAAATTTCCTGCATCACTATTACAACATATTGCGCCAACTGCTTTACCACTCCAGTCATGATTAATATTCCCCAAGATAACCGGGCCCAGCATAGGTTACACGCAGTGCTGCTCATCCCTCCTGATCAACAACTATACTGTAGACTCTGGGGGAAGAATAGGCTTCCTGAAAATAACATCAAAGCATCTTCAGAGAGAAAATGTCTGTGGGATAATAAAATTTCAGAAGTCATCCATGAATCATATGCATATCATAAGGATTTTGAAAAATCTTTGACTCTGCATTTAAAAATTGTTTTATGAATAAGCTTTGGTTTTTAGAGCAGTTTCAGGTTCACAGCAAAATTTAGTGGGAAATACAGACAATTCCCATATACTCCATGTCTCCACCCAGACTCAATCTCCTCCACCATCAGCATCCCCTACCACAGTGGTTCATTTGTTATAGTCGATGAACCTACTGATAAGGTACAGGACACAATACCCCAAAATATGGCTCCTTGGCATGTGAGAAAACAGCAGAAGCATGGAGGCCATTCTCGTGTTTCTTTCTTCCCCAAAGCAAGCCTTGAAACCTAAGAAGGTCACTCTCTAACCTTTCCCTCCTTTCTCCTCTGAGGATACTCAAGTATCCTACACTGTGTCCAGATGGAAAGAATATCACATGGGGATGCCAAGAAGAATCTGAACAGACTGTGCTTAGCTTCCCCCAGTTTATTACCATTAGATCTTACCCTTTTATGCTTCAATCATACTTCTGAATGACTGTCCATAGAAATATGCAGATTTCCCTGTTTCTTTGGACCTTCATTTCTGAATGCTCCTGTGTCATATAAAACTTGTACTAAATATATTTGTATGCTTTTTCACTTTTTCTTTTTTTTTAGATGGAGTCTTTGTCGACAGGCTGGAGAGCAGTGGCACAATCTTGGCCCACTGCAACCTCCATCTCCCAGGTTCAAGTGATTCTCCTGCCTCAGCTTCCCAAAGTGCTGGGATCACAGGAGTGTGCCATGTGCCACCACATCCAGCTAATTTTTGTATTTTTAGTAGAGACGGGGTTTCACCATGTTGGCCAGGATAGTCTTGATCTCTTGACCTCGTGATGGGCTCAACTCAGCCTCCCAAAGTGCTGGGATTACAGGTGTGAGCCACCACACCCAACCACTTTTTCACTTGTTTATCTTTCTTTTCCTTACAGGAGTTTCAGCCATGAATACTGTGAGAACTTAGAAAAAGATGTTACTTTTTTCCCCCCCTATATTACATTAACACCTCATTATCATGCAAAGTTCATAGTTTACACTAAGGTTCAATCTTGGGGTTTTATATGCTTTGGGCTTTGACAAATGTATCTGCCACGTATCCACCATCGTAGTATCACACAGAATAGTTTCATTGCACTAGAAATCCTCTGTGCTACACTTATTCTTCTCTTTCCTTGAAAATCCCTGGAAACCACTTTTTTTTTTTCTTTGAGACAGTTTTTTGCTCTTGTCACCCAGGCTGGAGTGCAGTGGCATGATCTCAGCTCACTGCAACCTCTGCCTCCTGGCTTCAAGCAATTCTCCTGCCTTAGCTCCCGAGTAGCTAGGATTACAGGTGACCACCACCACTCCCAGCTAATTTTTGTATTTTTAGTAGAGACAAGGTTTCGCCATGTTGGTCAGGCTGGTCTCGAACTCCTGACCTCAGGTGATCTGCCCGCCTCGGCCTACCAAAGAGCTGGTCTTTTTTCTGTCTGCATAGTGTTACCCTTTCTAGAACATAATGTAGTTGGAATGGTGCACTATGTAGCCTTTTGAGATGGCTTCTTCCATCTAGCAATATCCATTTAACTTTGACCATGTATGTTTTTAAGTTGACATCTAAAATTTTTTCATAACTTTCAGTTGTTTCAAAGCATACAACTTGTATGATATTATGATACTGACATTTAAAGTTAAACGGTTATATTTATTAAAATATAATTTTTTTCAATGGGTAAAAGTATGACTCTCATATTGCTGTAAAAAATAAGCACATTATGTTTTATTTTCCTTTTTAATGAGGAAACTGGGAAGATGTTATAACCAGTTTAAAAGAGAATCTAAAGAACAGATATATTTGTAAATCAGGAATGTGGAAGTGAATATGCAAATAGAGACCAGGCTCTTGTTCCACACAGGAAGGAAGACTGTGCCTCCACTGAACAGAGTTCATTAGCGTGTCTACAGAGAAAAATTATTTTACATTGCTCCTAGTTATCTACAACCTAAAGAATTATAAAATAGACAATTCTTAGTTTTTGCTATGCAACATTTTGTAAATGCAACAAAAAGAATATAAAGCCAACAGCAATTTGATACACACCTTCATATATATAGAGACACATACTTAAATATTCAAAAGGTTATTTCCATTTGAAAGTTGTCTTTTTATATAATTTCAGTTTGTAATACTTTACTTCATACCCCTCCACAAAATATAAACGGTATTCAAACTGAATTTTTTTCCTAGGGTCATAGGCTTTAAGAGTTAACAATTTTGAGGGAGATTAGTTAACATTATAATAATCATTACTATATAATTGACAAAACATATATATACACACACACGAATTTTGAAAAAATAGTTTCTATGTACAAAAAGTAAAATTGTATTGACAGTCCATCTCTCAGTGAGATAGACTGTGGGGGTGAGGTGTCTTATTAGTTCCCAACATCAATTGCACATGTATTTTGAAAGATTTTCTTTTTGTCACATCAGAAGGATCTTTTCCCCTTTGGAACAATGCAATTAGAAAATGTAGGATGTGGGATGGATCAGATATCTGAATTTCTTTTGAAAATTTAGGATAAAGCAACTATAACAGAGGAGGATCACAAGAGGAATCATAGGTGGATCAATTTTAAAAAGGGATCCAGGCCGAGCCCTGTGGCTTATGCCTGTAATCCAGCAATTTGGGAGGCCGAGGCAGGCGGATCACCTGAAGTCATGAGATCGAGACCATCCTGGCTAGCATGCTGAAACCCTGTCTCTACTAAAAATACAAAAAAATTAGCCGGGCGTGGTGGCGGGCACCTGTAGTCCCAGTTTCTCGGGAGGCTGAAGCAGGAGAATGGCGTGAATCCGGGAGGTGGAGCTTGCAGTGAGCTGAGATCTCGCCACTGCACACTCCAGCCTGGGCGACAGAGCAAGACTTCGTCTCAAAAAAAAAAGAAAAAAAAGAGATCCATAGAAAAAGTTGAGGATTCGGAAGTGAAATTTCTTTAAACTGTCCAGGTTTTATGTAGACTCAAGAATTCATATATCTAGATTAAAGACTGCTGTCCTAAACTACCCTACATCACCGTTACATAATTTAATCAGAGGCGGCATTCACCTTCTCTCATTTTTTCCCCTTTTCTTCTCTTTAGTTGTAATCCCTATTCACAATGTGGTTATTCCTAATAAAAACAGAACCTCACTACCAAGAAAATTCTGGAGTGTACCTAGATTATAGATTTTTCATATAGCAACCAGCTTTTATAATTTCACTTTGATTTAAAGCTACCTAACTTGTTATTTTTGTCTAACAAAGCATTGGTCTTTAAATAATAGCAGTGTTAACAAGAACTATACTGATTGCCCTCATTATGTCAGGCATTATACTGAGATATATCATTTGGTCCTCATACGCTTCAATTTGGATTTTATAGATGGAAGTACCAAGGTTGGGTTAACAAAATAGTATTCCAGGCCGGCAGGGCGCGGTGGCTCACGCCTGTAATCCCAGCACTTTGGGAGGCCTGTAATCCCAGCACTTTGGGAGGCTGAGGCGGAAGGATCACAAGGTCAGGTGATCGAGACCATCCTGGCTAATACAGTGAAACCCTGTCTCTACTAAAAATACAAAAAATTAGCCGAGCGTGGTGTCAGGCGCCTGGAGTCCCAGGTACTCGGGAGGCTGAGGCAGGAGAATGGCATGAACCCGGGAGGCGGAGCTTGCAGTGAGCCGAGATAGCGCCACTGCACTCCAGCCTGGGCGACAGAGCGAGACTCCCTCTCAAAAAAAAAAAAAAAAAAAATGTATTCCATGTCCAAGGGGTCACACAACTAGTAAAGTAGGATTCAACATACATCCAGCTTCAAACTTTGTCCATCTAATCGTTGCACTGTGCTGTTACGGTTCCTTGATTTCAAGTTGAGACTTTATTCTTCCACATTTTCGAGGCTCTAATACTCTCTGTATCACATTTGATAGTTCTTTAACTTAAGTTTGAATGAATTCATTTTATACTGTGTTTTTCAAATTCCTCATCTCTAAAATACTTGATTTGGACAAGTTGATTCTGAGGTTCCCTTCTAGGACTAAAGCTCTATGGTTCTATATTCTTTAGTCAGTCACTTATTAGAAGCATTTCAGATTAAACAATTATTACAATAACAAAACCAATCTGCAAGTCATTTCCTTTCCAGCTGACAAAAGCAGCTTCTCCGAGCTAAATCCAGTTGTTATTTTATTCTGCCTCTTGCTTCTTGCCGCTCCTTTCTCCTCTCAACTTTGTTAAAAGCTGCTTCCTTAAATTTTGTTTTTGTTACTGTTCCTGCCTCTTTACTGGTCACTGATTTGTAGAGTCAAGGAGATCTGCCAACCAATTATTTTGAAAGTTGGCTCTAATCCTTGTTTGCCTTTTCAGCAAAAGAAGGCTCATACTATTAGGGAAAGCATTGGCTCCTCGCAGGAGTTATTTCCTTATGAAATTTGGTTTTAAAAGAGAGAAAAACAACTCCAAAATATTTCTCTGTCTTCCGCTGTGATACCTGAAATATTTGATATTAACGTTCTCCTTTTACACGAAGGCACTGAGGTTTTGGTAAGATCCTTCTAAAATGCACACGTGGTAAACGCATGAAGGGCGAGGGAACAGGATGAGGAGGTAAAGGAGAGTAAACCATAATCACTTATTAAGTTATTAAAATGATTTTACTTAAATAACCACTTCCCACAATCATGGAGACCCTGAGGGAACAGGGCACCAAACCAGATAAATTTTGAATGGTAAGATTGAAGAGTGCCGGATGAAGTGAGGGGTAGAATAACGCTTGGGAGTCAGGGAACAGCCTGAGGGCATTCTGGTGAAATGACAAATGGAACTGGGAACTTTGCCTACTTAACAATTTTGCCCAAGGCCAGCCTATCTATGGAGGTCATCTTCTTCAACCCCAGACCTGCAGACTTGATTGCATCGAAACCGCATAGGACAGTTGGGTTCCTATTCAATACAAAAATATCTACAGTGAAGGAGATCCAATAACCTTGGCCCAGAGAAAATTTATCACAAACTGTTTACTCCACATTTTTGAAAGCATAAATACCCACAGCTAGGCAATAATGACAACTCTTTTTAAAGGATGCTACTGCCACTCTCTGAGATGACCCAGGTGCTGTACAAGCAATAAAAACACAATACACTTGCTCCCTTGCAAATTAAGCTGTGAAGATCTGCCTCAAACCTTCCGAAGATATTTTTTCAATGAAAGAGGAAGTGTCTGCATATTCAGCCCTGTGGTACACTAACAGCACCAAGATTTCTAATTAAAAAAACCTGTTCTTACTAAAAATAACCCTCAGGCACACACATCTGCAGCAGAAACCCCCACTGATAACTGAATTTTGGCTCTTTTAGAAGGGTAAGACCTTAGTAGAGGCATTGGGTAACAGATAAGAGTTTGGAGAAACATTGCACAGGAGAGGTACATAAGTCTAAGCCTCTCTAATTTTCTAACGGTGGCTATGTCAGAATACCTAAGTACTTAGTCAAAAACAGCGCATTAGAAACTGAAATGGGGAATGATTACAATTTATTATACCCAACATCTCATCTTGCTAGGGTGCATAAACTATTCCTAAAAAGCAGAAAACAGTACAAAAATGTATCATCAAGAAATGTGTTCTTTTGCCTTTAACAACGCTTGCTGTCTGGGGCTCACCTAACAGCAGTCTTGTTTATTAGAAGCTGCTTTATTCCCGCATGAGGGGCAATAACGTTAACATGGGTGGCAAGATACTAAACTTAAAATATGCACCAGCATGCAGAATTAAAGCAGAGATGCAAGTCCTCATTGCTCTATTCACCTATGGAGGAAAATATTAGCACACTACTTTAATTGGATTTTTCTATGATCAATTTTTGAAAGTAAATCATGCAACTCTAAAATATCACCATAGGAAGTCAACATATATGCATGCAGCATTCGAAATCCTTTCATGCTCTTTTATGGTTAAAGAGGGGGATGTAGATTACTTGATTTTCATTTGTCAGATTTTTCTTCTTTTTAAGACAGACATGCAAGTCAATCACTGTAAGGTGATTCCTTTTTAAACCTAATCCCACATTCATACAGCAAGCCTTAATGAGTCCACTAGGAGTAAACAAATTAGTCTCCAGGATGTATTGTGCATTAATTAATCAAACTAATAGTATTGTATAATGTGCAATAGATGAAAATTAGGTCCAAGTACAATACTCACATACAAGAAGTGAACTGGAGAAAAATATGGAGTAATAAAGAAAAATCAGTTTCTACAAATACAATTCAAATAGCTCTGCTTTCCCTCCCTACATTTCAGGCCCTTCAAAGGCAAACAGAGCATTAAAAGGTGGCCTTTACAGCTGAGATATCTATGTGATATAAAAGCTGTGAGGAGGAAAAAAAGCAGCTTTGAGTAATAATACCTCCAGGTCTACAGGAAGGGTCAGCAAACTATGCTCTGGTACCAGATTTGTATGACTCAGGAGCAAATAAGTGTTTCTACATTTCAAATGGTTGAGAAACATCAAAAGAAGAATAACATTTCTTGACACATAAAAATTACAGGAAATTCCAATTTCAATGTCTACAAACAAAGTTTTATTGGGGCATACTCACATATGCTCCTTATATATTGTCATAGTTGCTCTTACGGTACAATAACTGGTTAAGTAGTTGTGACAGAGACCTTCTGGCCTTCAAACTCAAATATATTGACTCTCTGGCTCTTTACAGGAAAAGTTCTAGTCCAGAGAAAACAAAAATCCTCAGCAGTGATCTCACTGGTATATACATGGCATAAGGATGCATTTTAAACATGGGAGGAGAAGGCAGATCCCATCTCATATAATGCGCTAGAAAGAATAAAACTGGTCTGGTGGCGGGCACCTGTAATTCCAGCTACTTGGGAGGCTGAGGCTGGACAATTGCTTGAACCGGGGAGGCAGAGGTTGCAGTGAGCCAAGACTGCACCACTGCACTGCACCCTGGGCAACAAGAGTGAAACTCCATCTCAAAAAAAAAAAAAAAAAAAAGAAAAGAAAAGAAAAAGAAAAAAGAAAGAACTAGAAAGAATAAAACATCACTTTTTGCTCAGTCACTGCCAAATTCTTCAGTCTAACTCTGAGAAAAAAATCAGACAAATCCAAATGGAGGTAAAATATACAAATGTGCCCTCCTGTACTTTAAAGAAAAGCCTAGCTCATGAAAGACAAAGGCAATCTGAAAAACCAGTCCAGACTAAAGGCCACCAGAGACAGGACAACCAAATTCAGCTTGTGGCCTTGGATTGGAATGTGGACCAGACCTTCAAAGAATTTTTTGGCCACAAAGGATATTATTACAACAGTTAAGTAAAATTTAAATAAGTGTTAGAGATTATATAGTATTGTCTCAAAGATCTTGTTTTGATCATTGTAGCAGGGTTATGTAGGAGGATATCATTGCTCTTAGGAAACACACACAGAAGAATTTGGCACTTCATAGATACTGTGTTTTTTACAAACTGAAGATAAAAGGGCTGTAAGTGTATCATTAGCCTCAAGTGCTTTAGGAAAAAAATATGTGTGTGTATGTGTATGCAGTATATATGTATGTAGACATATATACTATGTGCATATATAGAGAGAAGGTGAATATACAAATTTGGCAAAATGATAATGGAAAAATCTGAGTAGAGGATATAATGGAATTGTTCATACATTTCTTACAACTTTTCTATAAGTCTGAATTTATGCAAATGTAGAAAGTTTTGAAAAATGGGAGAAGAACACTTCTAATTGTTCCTCCATCCTCATGAACGTGAACCCCACGGGGCCATTTCTCCATCTCCTTTTTATTAGTAATACTTCGGTTCTGAGTTCTAAATTGGTAGGGTGACTTTGTACTATATCAATGTAACCAATCTGGAATTGCCTTTCCCAGATCTCCCCTCCTGCAGGGTTCAGAGTCAGTGCTGGACACAAGGAATTCATACAAGATGTTGGAAGTTAGAAGGGAAGTAGTAGTTGTTATATTCGCCCTGAAAGTCAGTGCCGAGTGCAGGTACTGTGGCAGCTCACATTCTCTTACTGACCTGGTAGCTCACCTTGTTGGCGTGAGACATCAACCAGACCCACAGGGACTCCAGCTCCCACCAGACCTCCTCCTGCAGCTTCTCCTAGTCCTGGGCCAATGTGTGTACAGCCTCACAGTGAAGACTAGAGAAAAAGCTACTCCTGCTGGTCACCATGGCAGCAGTTGCTGGCCATGAGAGATAGATGTGGACTCATTTGTCCTTGCTCTCATCCACATCCCACTCTCTTTTACTGTCTCCACCTGCTCACAAGAGTTGTACAAGGTCTAATCTATTTTATTTTATTTTTTGAGATGCAGCTTCGTTCTCGGCCGGGCACGGTGGCTCAAGCCTGTAATCCCAGCACTTTGGGAGGCCGAGACGGGTGGATCACGAGGTCAGGAGATCGAGACCATCCTGGCTAACACGGTGAAACCCCGTCTCCACTAAAAAATACAAAAAACTAGCCGGGCGAAGTGGCGGGCACCTGTAGTCCCAGCTACTCGGGAGGCTGAGGCGGGAGAATGGCGTGAACCTGGGAGGCGGAGCTTGCAGTGAGCTGAGATCCGGCCACGGCACTCCAGCCTGGGCGACAGAGCAAGACTCCGTCTCAAAAAAAAAAAAAAAAAGAGATGCAGCTTCGTTCTCGTTGCCCAGGCTGGAGTGCAATGGAGTGATCTCGGCTCACTGCAACCTCTACCTCCCAGGTTCAAGAGATTCTCCTGCCTCAGCCTCCTGAGTAACTAGGATTACAGGTGCCTGCCACCATGTTCAGCTAATTTTTTTTGTATTTTTAGTAGAGACGGGGTTTCACCATGTTGACCAGGCTGGTCTCGAACTCCTGACCTCAGATGATCCACTTGCCTCGGCCTCCCAAAGTGCTGGGATTACAGGCGTGAGCCACCACACCAGGCCTCATCTCTGTTTCAAAAGAAACCTTATTCCAGGGCTGTGCGTGGTGGCTTGGGCCTGTAATCCCAGCACTTTGGGAGGTTGAGGTGGGCAGATCACTTGAGACCAGGAATTGAAGACCAGTCTGGCAAACATGATGAAAGTCTGTCTCTACTAAAAAAAAAAAAAAAAAAATGAAAAGTTAGCCAGGCATGATAGCATTCACCTCTAATCCCAGCTATTCAGGAGGCTGAGGCATGAGAGCTGCTTGAACCTGGGAGGTAGTGTCTGCAGTGTGCGGAGATCGCGCCATTGTACTCCAGCTTGTGCAACAGAGCGAGACCCTCTCTCAAAAAAAAAAAAAAAAAAACAGAACCCTTATTCTATATCATCTTAGTGGCACTGTTTCTTTCGTCAAACGTTGGCTCATACCCTCAGTTTCCTGAAATACAGCAAAAGTCACGTAAGCAATCTCTTCATCTGTCCATCTCAACTCAAACCTCGCATCATTACTTTATCCCTTCAAAGCATCTTATTACCTAGAACTCCCAGGAGATTATACTGAGAACTGCATAATAAATAAAAATGAATAAAATCACCATTTGTTGTGTGCTTATACAGGCATACCTCATTTTACTGCACTTCACTTTATAGCACTTCATAGATACTATTGTTTTTTACACTGAATATTTGTGGCAATCCTGCATTGAGCAAATCTATAGTTTCCATTTTTTCCAACAGCATGTGCTCACTTGGGTCTCTGCTACATTTTTGTAATTTTTGCATCCTTCAAGCTTTTTCATTATTATTATATCTGTTACGGTGATCTGTGGTCAGCGATCTTTGTGGTTGCCATTGTAACCGTTTTGTGGATACCATGAACTGGACTCAGATAAGACAGTGAACTTAATTGATGAATGTTTTGTGTGTTCTGACTGATTCGTTGACTGGCCATTCACCCCTCTCTCTTCTTCTCAGCCCTCACTGTTTTCTGAGACATAATACTATTGAAATTAGGGCAATTAATAACCCTACAATGACTTCTAAGTGTCCAAGTGAAAGAAAGATTCTCACATCTCTTCAAATAAAAAAACTATAAATGATTAAGCTTGGTGAGGAAGGCATGTTGAAAACTATGACAGGTTGAACATCAGGACAGGCCCCATGAGCCAAACAGTTAGGGAAAAGTTCTTGAAGGACATCAAAAGTACCACTCCAGTGAACACATGAATGATGAAAAAGCAAAACAGCTTTATTGCTGATGAGGAATTTGAGTGGTCTGGATAGAACAAACCAGACACAACATTTCCTTAAGCCAAAGCCTACCCCAAAGCCAGGCCCTAACACTCTTCAATTCTATGAAGCCTGATAAGGAAGCTGCAGAAGAAAAGTTTGAAGCTAGCAGAGGCTGATTCATAAGGTTTAAGGAAAGAAGCTGTCTCCATAATATAAAAGTACAAGGTAAAGGAGCAAGAACTGATGTAGAAGCTGCACAAGTTACCCAGAAGATCTAGCTAAGGTAACTGGTGAAGGTGGCTACATGAAACAACAGATTTTCCATGTAGATTAAATAGCTTTATATTGGAAGGAGATATCATCTAGGACTTTCACAGCTAGAAAGGAGAGTCAATGACTGGCTCCAAAGCTTCAAAGGACGGGCTCTTTTGTTAGAGGGTAATGTGGCTGGTGACTTGAAGTTGAAGCCAATGCTTGTGAAATGTCCAGAAAGTCCTAAGACCGTTAAGAGTTATATAATCACTCTGCTTGTGCTTTATTAATGGAACAATAAAGTCTGGATGGCAGCACATCCATTTATAAAATAGTTTACTGAATATTTTAAACCTGCTATTGAGACCCGCTACTTAGAATAAAAGATGACTTTCAAAATATTACTGCTCATTGACAAGGCAACTAGTCACTCAAGAGCTCTGATGGAGATACAGAAGGAGATTAATGTTGTTTTCATGCCTGCTAACACAAAATCCATTCTACAGCCCATGGTTCAAGGAGTAATGTTGACTTGCAATTCTTATTATTTGAGAAATACATTTTGTAAGGCTAAAGCTATCATAACTAGTGATTATTTTGATCACTCTGATTCTGGGAAAATAAAATTGAAAACCTTCTGGAAAGGATTTACCATTATAGATCCCTTTAATAACATTCATGATTCATGGGAGGAAGTCAAAATATCAACATTAAGAGGTTGGAAGAAGTTGAATCTGACCCTCATGGATGACTTTGAGGGTTCAAGACTTCAGTCGAGGAAGTAACAGCAGATGTGGTGGAAATAGCAAGAGAACTAGAATTAGAAGGAAAGCCTAAAGATGTGACTGAATTCCTGTCATCTCATGATACAATATGAACAAATGAGGAATTGCTTCTTATAAATTAGCAAATAAAGTGGTTTTTTGGGATGGAATCTACTGCTGGAAAACATGCTCTGAACGTTGCTGAAATGACAACAAGAGATTTCAAATATTACATAACTTAGTTGATAAAACAGCAGCGGGATTACAGAGGATTGAGTCCAATTTTGAAAGAAGTTCTATTGTTGGTAAGAGGCTATCAAACAGCATGGCATGCTACAGAGAAATCTTTCTTGAAAGGAAGAGTCAATTAATGTGGCAAACTTCATTATTGTCTTATTTTAGGAAATTGCCACAGACACGTCAACCTTCAGCAACTACCACCCCAATCAGTCAGTAGCTATCAACTTCAAGGTAAGACCAGCAAAAGGCTTACAAATCACTGAAGGCTCAGATGATCATGGAGAATTTTTTGGAATACTTTAATTAAAGTATGTGCACTATTTTTCAGGTATAATGCCACTGCACACTCAATAGACTACAATTTGATATAAACATAAATTGTATATGCATTGGAAAACAACAAATAAATTCATGACTTTCTCATGATACTCTCTTTATCATGGTGGTCCAGAACAAAATCTACAATATATTTGGGGAATGCCTGTATGTGAAAAAAATTTTGTGGCATATATTATCCCTAGAAGTCCCTAATACCCCACATGCTAGTTATCATCCCTATTTCTATAGATGAGAAACTGAGGGTCGGAGAGGTGAAGTCAATTGTCCATCTCACAGATAAGTAATGATGAAGCTAGAACTCAAATGCAGTTCTGTTAAAATCTCAAGTTCCTATGTTTTAATTGCACCAAGCTGTCATCTTAGGAAAAAGAAGTAGCCCTCACATTCTCCAGAGGATATCTGGTTTGTGACTGCTCAGAAATTAATTTAATCCCAATATTTCATTCTTGCTTATTTACGTCATAGAGTTATATATTTGAAGAGATACAGCAAGTAGATATGTATTTTCACTTTAAGGCAGTCCTTGTGTCCTAGAAAACAAAATACCAGTAATTCTTGATTTATACAATAAGAAATATCACAAAACCCTCTACAAAAGAACTATTTAGTTGGTCTCAACATATAGATGGTTTTACTTAATATTTACTGAAGAGCTTGCTTAGTCGAGAAATGTTTATATGCTGAGTATTAATATTAATATTCTGCTGATCCACAGAATATTTTACTATTCTACAAACATTTTACTGAATTCAATACTTTTTTTGATGTATTTCTACATCTATGATCTCATTTAAGTTTTATAGCAATGAGCCTGGAAAATATATAGAATTTGTATTATTAGTGCTTCTTTTACAGATGCAGAGATTAAATCCTAAAAGATTACATAAATTATCTCAAGTGGAATCTGTTCTTTTAAATCTACCTAGTTTCCTTTCTCCTTTAATCTCATAAGAGCACCCAGATTTTACTTGAAGACTACCCTCTTATCATTTGCCTAGGGCTGGCTCCATCCATCATAACTAGCAACAGAGATACTATCCAGGCCTGGAAAATCATCACATACCATGCACTCAATCATAATGTTGTATTTAAAATGGGCTTGTAACCCAGGCCAATTTATTCAGGGCTAATCCCAGAAGGAAGACAATGAAGAAAGCACTCTCTTTCCTAGAACTTGGAGGAAAAAAAAAAAAAAAAAAGTCTCTAGTTGCATAGGTCAACATAGACTCATGAATAAACTTGAAGTCAACACAGAAGTAAGAAAACATAAGATGAAGAGAGAGATGATTTCATATTACTTGAACAATGGAATCCAGCCACACTTAAAGCAAGTATCTTGGAATTTCTCCATTTACATTTAAAGTAGATTCTTTCTCTCCCTGTCTTGTTCTCCCTCACCCTATCTCTCTCCCCTCCTCTCTTTTTTTACTAAGCTTTGCAGTTAAAAGTCTTAAATAATACAGAGTTAAGTTTCAAGTCTTAACGGCAGAATATGGAATTGGGTTTATTAATACTCAGCATATAAACATTTCTTGACTAAGCAAGCTCTTCAGTAAATGACACTTTTGTTTCTCCTTTGGCTGGGATCTCCTTCCAACCTAAGCATTCATTCCTATATTGCTTCACTGGAGATTGCTCTCACTTGCATATCCATTGGAAGAATTAATGCTTGTGGAACCTGACATTTTTCTAAGCCGTATAATTGCATATGCAGTATAAAGGATACCAATAAGGCAAGACTGATTTGAATGCTATATTTCTGTTGAAGAAATCCAGTTGGTTTATGTTTTAATCAAAGCCCAGAGATTGAATTATAACACCAGTCATCAATGTCTCCGTTAATCAATTAAATTCACTATGTTTAGGGAAGATTTATAAGCAGAAACAAGCATTTCTGAATTGTTTCTGTGTGGGATTTTCTTCTCCTTTTTTTGTTCTTTTAAACTAGAGACTGATAAATCCTGTACAGTACTAAGGCAAGAATTTACTACATTATGATGAGAGAGAACTGAGAACATTTTTGTCTGAATGATGAAGGAGTAGGCAATATGTAATTTATAGCAAAATAAAACTGATACTGCATTATGCTATAAAACCGTCAATTGGATTATCACGGAATAAGCTGTGCAATGTTTACTTCTATGTAACTGAAATGTTGAACAAGAGAGATGTGTAGAATGCAATCAGAAAACAACTTTATTTCACCCCTCATTGCTTGTTCATGTCGTCTTCATGTAACCAGTTCTTCCTCTGTACCTAGAAAAACTCTTGGGTAGATCACATAGCTTAGCTCCTTAACCTTACGAGGTACACAATTCTTCAGTCAATCTCAGGCATAAAAATCATCTCCTTTTCATAATTACGTTGTTCATTCTGTTGTATTGATCAAAAATTCAGAAAGTCATCCAAAATTAAAAGTTTCTCCTTCTGAGCCCCTCCTCCAACCTGCTCAGTGCTTCTTCCAGAGAATCCTTTCTCTCAAATCCACTCCCCTTTACTCCTAGGAGATGTCATCAATGTTCCTCTTACTTGGTGATGCCTCTCCTCCAGCTGACTGTTTACCACTCCTCCTTAGTTCTACACCTCACCATGTGTCCCCAGCCTCTTCTGCTCATCACTTGCCACTGGGCAGATGTTCTCAGGAAAGCAGCCTTAAGTAAATATTCCTACTGTGGAATGCCAATTAGTTACCCTTGACTTGCCTTTCAGGAGAAGGCGCCTGCTTCCAAATGCCCTCCTGTTCTCTGCTGGCTTGAGATATTGTGGACAGCGTCTGCTGTAGCCTTTTTGTCCAGACTTGGACCATATCATTAATTCCCGGATATCCATCTCTTGGGTCTACATGAGTCTCCTTGCAACCTTTCTAACTAGATTTGAGGTGAAAAGAAAATCATCAATCCACCCTTCATCATAAGAAAGTCTTTCAGGAAATTCTTTTATTGCCAACCATTGGCCCCTCCAAATTAAAAGTTTTTATAAGATTGGCAAAACTAGTTTGCCCCACTTCTTTCTTTGCAAGTCCTGTTTGTGTGGTCTACCTCCTCCTTTCAGAATTTGGAGAACTGTTAACTTACTTTCCTAGAACTTTGCCTAAACTTGAGTCACATTAAATAGCCTATTTATGTGAATCTTCTCCACTCAAAGCAGTTTCACTAAATATCACAGCAATTTCCATTCTAAAAATTATTTTATATTTAAGTCAACCTATAGTTGTCTATGCATGGATAATTAGGAATAACTAAAGAATTTTTATCGTACTTGTATAAGTTTAATGTTTATATTTAGTTTTAAATCAACTAACCTGTTTGCCAGCTGCCTGCTGAGTAGAGTAATGTTAACTCTGAAGGAATAAATGAACTAACCAGTTGCAGAATGTGAGGAAATTTCCCACAAGAACAGTTCCCATGAAATAGCTGCCTCCCAGTATGGAGGTATTCTGCCACTCACCCCAGGAGAGTAGATCTTGAAAAGGTTCCTTTTGTTTTTCCATGACTGGATGTAAGCTAAAAAGTTTGTTGAGATTTTAGTTTTAGGGATAAGGAAGTCCCAGGGGACTCTCGGTTACTATATAAAGAAAGACGTTACTACAGCACAGTCGTTGTCAGTCAGGGATGGTTTTGTGCCTCCTCCCCCAGGGGAGACATTTGACAATGTCTGGAGGTATGTTTGGTTATCACAACTGGGGGAGAGGGAGCGCTATCGGCATCTAGTGGGTAGAGGCCAGGGATATTGCTAAATATTCTGCAATGCAAAGGACAGTCCCCACAACAAAGAATTCTCTGGTCTAAAATGTCAACAATATTGCGATTGAGAAACCCTGCTTTACATGAAGAAGAATGTCACAAATTACCAAGAAAGGATAATGAATATAAAAAACAGTAGTTTTCAACCCAAAACTTGTAACCACCTTCCTTTCCTTTATTCATTCTATTTGGAAAGAACTTTACAGATTGTGAGCTGATCTCCTAATAAGAAAGTCAATTCAAGGGAGTCTTGAGCTCTCTCCAACCAATCAGTTTTAAAGTAGAACCCTAGCACGGTGATCTTCAAAATGTTTAATTATGTATTCTCTGAAAGAATTTTGAAAAATCACATATGTCTTTACACATTTTAAATTTGATATCTACATTTTAAATTATCATTTGTTCAAAGAGTAACAAGTTATGAGATTCCCAGCAGTGAGGTATATTACACATGTTCTTCAAATATAGATTTTTGTCAAAAGTTTACAGCTTCAGATTCAGTTCATTCAACTTACGGAAAATGCCCACTGAAGAAGCTAATTGGCAATGCTAACTCTCATTGTCAAACCAGTACTTCACATCAAATGTACCTTCAATCAGAAAACATGTCTGACTTCAGTTTTTAATTAAAGAAAACGATAATATGCATCCCTGTGACAACTCTCTCACTTATTAATTTTCACTTAAGCTGAGTTGAAAAAGGGAAGGAAGGCAGTTCACTTACCACTAGAACATAAGCTCTGAAAGGGCAGGAATTTTTATCTGTTGCTCACTGATATGTTTTCCATGCAATAAGAATATAGTAGGTGCTTAATATTTGAAATATTCTGTGAATACTGGATGGAAAAGAAGATGACAGATAATAGATGATAGATAGACAGACAGATGTAAATAGACACTGAGCTCCACCATGAGTGTGTAGCCAGGATAAAATGGCTATCTCCTGCAGTTACTATCTTTGGATTGCCTCAGTGGTCCTTTTGTGTTGATTCGGTTCTTTAACACCTGCATTGTCAATACTTTATACTTAATTTCTTCTGTAGAAATACACACCTAGGGTAGTTTCTGGTTTCTTCACTGGAGCTGGATTAACACAGGGCTAGAGTGTGCTGATAGTATAAATCACACGACTATGACCCAGTAAAGATTCACACTATATACATACTGTATATGCTGAGTTGGAATTCAAGGCAGAATCTGGGAAATTACTGTGGAGATGGGTCACACAACCCTGAGTCCAGATGAAGATAGTTTATATTATTAAGAAGATTTAGTATATATTTCTCAATATATTATTATATGTTTGATATGTATCTCAATGTACTATGTATTTATATATCTTAAGAGTGTTCCTAAAAGATAACATTGTACTATAATTTAATAAATAATACTTACATATTCTTGAAATATATCAAGTTTTAGGCAAAAACGTATAACTTGTCTATAGGTCTCTGTAATTGAGTTTCAGTAGCTCTCAAGAGAGGGAAAAAAAGTCTTCATGTGTCTGCATCTCACAGAGGACCACTAATATTTGAGGCACTTGCAAATTTACTTATAAACTCTATAATGGCTAAAACTATATTGTTTTGCCCTTTGTCTCTAAGAAAACACATATTTTTCTGGCTAATGCTTCTCCTTTTACAAGTGTTTTGCTAATATGATACTTTATGTTTGAATAGAGTCTTATTACATACAAAGTACATTTGTATTTATTACCATCCATAATTCATACCACAAATCCATAAATCAGTATTTCTTCCATTTTATTTTGGAGAATGTAACACTCAGAAAGATTCAAGAATTTACTCAAGTCTCTAGATTCAGAGGTGGAACTGGACATGGTATCTCAGAACTCGCCATCCAAGTACTACTTTGCTTTGCTCCACTGTTTGTTAACTTGATTCTTCCATAGGAAGTATGTTGTCAAACATGGGAATCTCATCATGGCCCAGCTATGTTGAAAATCCCCACATTGACAATATTTTAAAAACATGACCACACTTCTTATATAGCTTATTTTGTAAAAACTGCATTTAAGAGGTTTATCAGAGACAGGACTCTAAGAAACCAAATGGAAGGGATAATTACCTTCAGGGGTATTTTATTATTAAAAGGTATAATGAGAGGTACTATGAGAGTAGATTAAACTATTAGGGAACCTGCCACAAGTGACTTAGTAATTTGAAAGATCATTTATCATTTTCAATCATGACTTTCAGTTCACTTTTCTGGGTGATATTTCAAAATACTCCAGAAATTCTCTCTTTTTTGATTGCTAAATATGCAAATTGTTCTATTTATATGTAGAGAAAATAAAAGTACATTTGATAATTAATCTAGTTACACAAATGCCCTTTGTATTTATAACAACATCCTTACAATTCATCATCATAAAGCTATTGGATACTTAATTCTTATCTGTTCCTGTGACCTGAGTTTAATTTTCTCTTGGCCTTTTTTAACTTGCTAAAAAAATAATTGTAATCTACTAGCAAATCTTGACCAAAAAGTGAAAACTAAAAATAAGATATAATTTTATCTATCGATAATGACTTACATATATTTTTAATGTCTATACATACACACAAGGTTTTCACAGAAGCTGCTCCCTTCCCACTCAGTACCAAGTTCCTGCTGCTCCCATGTTGGAAAGTGCCTGTATTGCTAGAAGTAGCAATATATCTGGCTAAAAATTGTATTTCCAACCCTCCTCTAAAGACAGAGGTAGCCAGTGATGTGTCAAAAATAGCTATTGTGTAGAGCTTCCTTTTTTTTGTTTTTAAAATTTTTTTGAGATGGAGTTTTGCTCTGTCACCCAGGCTGGAATGCAGTGGCATGATCTTGGCTCATTGCAACTTCCACCTCCCAGGTTCAAGCGATTCTCCTGCCTCAGCCTCCTGAGTAGCTGGGATTACAGCTGCCAGCCACCACGCTTATCTAATTTTTCTATTTTTAGTAGAGACAGGGTTTCACCATGTTGGCCAGGCTGGTCTTGAACTCCTGACCTCAGGTGATCCACCCGCCTTGGCCTCCAAAAGTGCTGGGATTATAGGCATGAGCCATCATGCCTGGCCTGAAGCACTTTAAGAGTGCTTACTCAGGACTCAGATGGCAGGTTTTTACAACTTTATAAATCCATTTCCTTCATCTTTTGTTCTGACACATTGATGTAGATGTAGATCCAATGGCTGGTGCTATAGTAGCCATATTGTGACTGTAAAGCAAATTTAAGGAAAGAGGCCATATTCCAAAAGAAACCAAAGAGATAGAAGGATCAAGGAGCTACCATATGTCTATGAAGTGCCTCTCTTTGATTTTATTTATTTATTTATTTTGCTGTAAGAGAAGCCAGTGTAATTTCAGAACTTTTATTAGCATAACACACAGTTCCTTAATGAACACACGAAATCTCTAAGCTAAGGGTTGTTCATATTTCTGGTAGGAGAATACACTGCTAGACAGCTTTGAAGGTAAGTCACCGTGAAATAGCAAAAGTCTAAAAATGTACATACATTTTGAGTCAGTAATTTTACTTCTACTAATTTACTTAAAGGAAATAACTAAAGTAGAATCTAATATGTACTTATAGTGATGTGATATTCCATTCAAAATTGCTTACAAATATTGGAATATCTGAAAAAACTTGAATGCTCAAAAATATAAAAATTAGTAAATAAATTATAGTAAAATTATACACAATTTAGCCACTAAAATTGATGTGTGTAATATTGTGACACAGAAGAATATTTATGACATTGTGAACTATTTTAAAGTAGCATCATACATTTCATTAATACACATTCAATGTGCTAAGGTGCACGTTTTGATGCTGACAATGCTAATCTATAAAACATGACACATATGCACAAAAACTATCAGCATGGACATATGCCAAAAGCTGAGATTAGTTACCTTTGGGCCCTTCAGCACTGAGTAATTTATATCTGTGCTTAACTTTGAAATATATATATAATAAACATGTATCTTATATAGTAAGAGAAGACTATGCTAGAAAAAATATATTGGACAGTTGGGTGCTACATGACTAGAAATAAATAGGTTAGAGAATTGAAGTAACTATAATTCTTCTAATGATACCTAAAGAAATCTGAAACTATATCAGTTTTTTTTTTAAACTATATCTTAGAAGGAGATATCTGAAAACGTTTTCTAATGAAATGAAGACAAATTTCTGTGGCTTTCTTTTGGCCAGGGTTCACACCGTGTTGGTCCACTAACTTACAATTCCAGGTAACAACATGTGACATAAGGAGACATGTCCTTATTACAAATTATAATGCATCAACTTGCCTATGGAACCCTTGAGAAAATCATCTGTATCTCGTCCAGTTTTATTTATTTTTATTTTGAGACAGGGTCTCACTCTTTCACCCAGTGGCGCGATCACGAGTCACTGCAGCATCAACCTCCCAGGCTCAAGCGATCCTCTTGCCTCAGCTCCCCAAGTAACTGGGACTACAGGGTCATGCCACCACGCCTTACTAATTTTTGTATTTCTTTGTAGAGATTGAGTTTTTCCATGTTGCCCAGGCTGGTCTTGAACTCCCGGGCAAAAGCTATTCTCCAGCCTCGGCCTCCAATCTTTACACCCTGTGTCGACACAGCATAGCTTTGAGCATGTGAGAATAGATTGTCTATGCAATGTGAGAATAGATTGCCTATGCAATTGCATCTATCTTTTTTTTTTTTTTAAGACAGAGTCTCGCTCTGTTGCCAGGCTGGAATGCAGTGGCACGATCTTGGCTCACTGCAACCTCCGCCTCCCAGGTTCAAGCAATTCCCCTGCTTCAGCTCCCCGAGTAGCTGGGACTACAGGCACATGCCACCACACCCAGCTAATTTTTGTACTTTTAGTAGAGATGGGGCTTCACCATGTTGGCCAGGATGGTCTCAATCTTTTGACCTTGTGATCTGCCCACCTCGGCCTCTGAAAGTGCTGGGATTACAGGTGTGAGCCGCCGTGCCCAGCCGCATCCACCTTTTAGTCCTAGGATGTGCTAGGGTCTTTCTTTGGTATGTCCTTTTAAGCAAAATGTTCTTATTCCTGATTCACTGCATAGAAATCTTGGTAGAGAAAAATTTAAAAAGGAAAAGATAATATAAATAGAAAAATTGTATTTCCAAAGTAGGTAGCACATTTATGTGAGAAATTATTGAACTACTGTAATAGGCAGTTTTTGGGGCTGCTTATTGTTGGATGGGTCGAAAAGCTTAAGACTGGCTAATGAGTTATGAGCTGAAGTGACTTGTTGGCTGAGAATTTAGTTACCTGTGTGAGATCATCAAAAGTGTACTCTCCTCTTTGGATGGTAACCAACAATTTTCAAGATGTTACTTGCTTAGTCACTGGGATCCCTAAGTGACTATAGTGTACAAAGACCCACTTCTGTGCTGGTCTTCAACAAATCTATAGCATGACCAAGAAACAAGTTTTTTTGTTTTAAGCTGCTAAGATTTTAGAGTTGTTTGCAACTAGAGGATAATTTAGACTGTTGTGATTATATATAATATATTTAGCCACATGGACTACATTGTTTATATTATAAATTATACATATCTTGAACTCAGTGTTGACTTATGATCCCATTATATAATGATGAAATAAGTTTATTATTGAAAGAAAAATACACATATATATATCGCATTATGCGAAACCCAGGAGATATCCAAAAGCATGTGAGCATAAACACATAGACACAAACATTTGTAAAAAACTCAACTTGAATGCCATTACCCAGAAACAGCTTTCACTAGTGTTATGTAAATGTAATTTCAGGCATCTCTTTATACATATATACAAATAGAAAGCTAAACAGATAGGCATACAGAAATGAATAATTTTTCAAAATGATATTGCAGAAAGCATTACATCTGAATTTAATCAGATATGAAACAAGAGACTTAAATTGAAATAAAAATAAAATTAACACCAAATTATTGACATTTGAGAAAAATGTTTTTTCATCAGAGATTCTCGTCGTCTTTTGTATGCATTGAATATATTTGATGATAGTAAAGAATTAATTTTTAAGTATGATAATGGTATATATGTTTACACTAGCCAAAAGGGTTTTTATGACTTAGAGTTACACACTGAAATTAATGCTCAAATTACAGCATGTCTGCTATCACTCAATCCAAAAAGGGGTGTGGATGAAAAAGTAGATGGAGTGAAATTGGTCATAGGGGACTGTTTCAGCCCTAGGTCATGGTTATGGGTGGATTCATTATAATACCCTGTGTACTTTCATGTATGTTTGCAATTATCCACAATTTCAAATTAAAATAGAAAAGAGACCTGGGGACGGTGGCTCATGCCTGTAATCCTGGCACTTTGGGAGGCCAAGGCAGGTGGATCACCTGAAGCCAGGAGTTCGAGACCAGGCTGGTCAACATGGTGAAACCCCATCTCTACTAAAAATACAGAAATTAGCCAGGTGTGGTGGCTTGCACCTGTAATCCCAGCTACTCAGGAGGCTGAGACAAGAGAATTGCTTGAACCTGGGAGGCAGAAGTTGCAGTGAGCCAAGATCACCCCACTGCACTACAGTTTGGGCAACAGAGTGACACTTGGTCTCAAAAAAAAAAAAAAAGAAAGAAAGAAAAGAGATTCTATTTTATGAGCTGTAAGTCCATTTAAAACAACCTGGCCACCCCACTGAAGAGTCTCTTTTGAACAAATGCTTGACAGTCAGACTGAAAGGTAAGATAAAGGTTTTGAGAAAGTGGACAAATGTCCACTAGGAACTGATATGACAGTGCTGAAACTGATGTCACCCGATACTGCGGCTGTCCACGTTTCCAGAAGTGAGTGGTGATACTCCAAACCCAACTATCCTGCCTTCTGTTCTGCTGGCTGACCACTGGATTGATGGTAGAGCAAAGGTAACAAAATTAAACAAAACTGGGATTTCATGTAAAACAAATTTCTCTCTGCCTTTGTAATAAGGTATATCATCATCATTATAAAATATTTCAACTAAGTGAGGCATTTTATATTACCTGTAAAATACATTTTAAAGTGCTAACCTTGAGAAGAATAACCCTAATTAATTACAGTTTCCAATAATTAATTCATTTTTAAAATTTTTATTCAATTGTAATTCTTCCTAGCTGGTTTCCACTAATCATTCATGTTCAGTAAGAATAAAATACACAGAAATGGACCTAATTCTGCAACCTGAATATAGCAGCACTAATTACAAAAGTAAACTGTGTAAAATGTCAAAAATAATTTGACATATATTTTTCCTGTGACAACTTAAGAAATCAATAGGTTCAACTCAAATGTATCACTTAAAGTTCTGCATATATACCCTTATCTATGCATACATCTCTCAAGATCTGCTAGGAAATAAGCTCTTTGTAACTTAAGGGTTTTTAAACAATCCCCCAAATAATAAATATTTAAAAAATACATACACAGATTCACAGCTGAATTCTACCAGGCAGTCAAAGAAGAATTGGTACCAATCCTATTGACACTATTCCACAAGATAGAGAAAGAGGGAATCTTCCCTAAATCATTCTATGAAGCCTGTATCACCCTAATATCAAAACCAGGAAAGAACATAACCAAAAAAAAGAACTACAGACCAATACTCCTGATGAACACATAGGAAAAAAATCTTAACAAAATAACTAGCTAACTAAATCCAACAACATATCAAAAAGATAAGCCACCATGATCAAGTAGGCTTCATACCAGGGATGCAGGGATGGTTTCACATATGCAAGTCAATAAATGTGATACACCACATAAACAGAATTAAAAACAAAAATCACATGATCATCTCAATAGACTCAGAAAAAGCAATTGCTAAAATCCAGCATCACTTTATGATTAAAACTCTTGGCTGGGCGTGGTGACTCATGCCTGTAATCCCAACACTTTGAAAGGCCAAGGTGGGCAGATCACGTGAGGTCAGGAGTTTGAGACCAGCCTGGCCAACATGATGAAAGCCCTTCTCTACTAAGGATACAAAAAAATTAACTGGGTGTGGTGGTGTGTGCCTGTAATCCCAGCTACTTAGGAGGCTGAGGCAGGAGAATTGCTTCAACCTGAGAGGCAGAGATTGCAGTGAGCCAAGATTGCATCACTGCACTCCAGTCTAGGCTACAGAGCAAGACTCTGTCTCAAAAATAAGTAAATGATAAAACTCTTAGCAAAATTGGCATGCAAGGGACATAACTCAATATAATAAAATCCATCTATGACAAATCCACAGCCAACATAATACTCAATGGGGAAAGGTTGAAAGCATTCCCTCTGAGAACTGGAATGAGACAAGAATGCCCACTCTCAACACTTCTCTTCAACATAGTACTAGAAATCCTAGCCAGAGCAATCAGACAAGAGAAAGAAATAAAGGGCATCCAAGCAGTAAAGAG
Organism: Macaca fascicularis; assembly: GCF_037993035.2. NCBI lineage: Eukaryota > Metazoa > Chordata > Mammalia > Primates > Cercopithecidae > Macaca > Macaca fascicularis. Next base: position 173,219,712 of record NC_088380.1, on the reverse strand, counting down.
GAAGTCAAAGTCAAACCACTGCTGTTAGCTGATGATATGATTATATACCTAGGAAACCCTAAGATTCCTCCAATAAGCTTCTTGAACTGATAAAAGAATTCAGCAAACTTTCCGGATACAAAATTAATGCACACAAATCAGTAGCTTTCCTATACATCAACAGCAACCAAGTTGAGAATCAAATAGAGAACTCAACTCTCATTACAGTAGCTGGAAAAAAACAAAACAAAACAAACAAAAAAAACTTAGGAACATAACTGACCAAGGAAGTGAAAGACTTCTATAAGGAAAGCTATAAAACATTTCTGAAAGAAATCATATAGGACACAAACAAACGGAAACACATCCCATGCTCATGGATGGGTAGCATCAATACTGTGAAAATGACCACACTGCCAAACGCAATCTAGAAATTCAATGCAATTCCCATCAAAATACCACCATTATTCTTCACAGAATTTTTTAAAAAATCCTAAAAATTATATGGAATCAAACAAGAGCCCGCATAGCCAAAGCAAAACTAAGCAAGAAGAACAAATCTAGAGGCATCACATTATCTGTTTTCAAACTGTACTATAAGGCCATAGTCAACAAAACAGCACGGACTGGTATAAAAATAGGTACATAGACTAATGGAAGAGAATAGAGAACCCAGAAATAAACCGAAATACTTACAGCCAACTGATCTTCAACAAAGTGAACAAAAACATAAAGTAGGGAAAGGACACCCTTTTCAACAAATGGTGCTGGGATAATTGGCAAGCCACATGTAGGAGAATGCAACTGGATCCTCATCCTTATATAAAAATCAACTCAAGATGGATCAAGGACTTAAATCTAAGACCTGAAACTATAAAAATTCTAGAAGATAACATCGAAAAAACCCTTCTAGACATTGGCTTAGCCAAGGATTTCATGACCAAGTACCCAAAAGCAAATGCAATAAAAACAAAGATAAATAGCTGGGACTTAATTAAACTAAAGAGCTTTTGCACAGCAAAAGGAACAGTCAGCAGAATAAACAACCCACAGAGTGGGAGAAAATCTTTACAATCTATACATCTGACAAAGGACTAATATCCAGAATCTATAAGGAACGTAACAAATTAGCAAGAAAAAAAGAAACAATTCCATGTAAAACTGGGCTAAGGACATGAATGGGACAATTCTCAAAAAAAGATATACAGATGGCCAACAAACATATGAAAAAATGTTCAACATCACTAATCATTAGGAACATGCAAATCAAAACCACGATGCAATACCACCTTACTCCTACAAGAATGGCCATAAAAAAAAATAATAGATGTTGGTGTGGCTATGGGGAACAGGGAACACTTCTACACTGCTGGTGGCAATGTAACTAATGCAGTCACTAGGAAAAGCAGGGTGGAGATTCCTTTAAGAATTAAAAGTAGAACTACCATTTGATCCAGCCATCTCACTACTGGGTATCTACCCAGAGGAAAAGAAGTCATTATATGAAAACGATACTTGCACACACGTGTTTATAGCAGCACAATTCACAATTGCAAAATTGTGGAACCAACCCAAATGCTCATCAATCAATGAATGGATAAAGAAACAGTGAAATATATATATATACACACACACACACATATATGTACATATACATATATATATACACACACACACATATATATATACACACACACATATTAGAATACTACTCAGTCATAAAAAGGAATGAATTAATGGCATTCACAGCCACCTGGATGAGATTGGAGACTATTATTCTAAGTGAAGTAACTCAGGAATGGAAAATCAAACATTGTATGTTCTCACTAAAATGTGGGAGCTAAGCTATGAGGATGCAAAGGTATAAGAATGACACAACGAGCTTTGGGGACTCAGGAGAAAGGGTGGGAAGGGGTGAGGGATAAAAGACTACAAATTGAGTACAGTGTATACTGCTTAGGTGACGATAGGTGCACCACAATCCCACAAATCACCACTAAAGAACTTACTCTTGTAACTAAACACCACCTGTTCCCCAATAACTTATGGAAATAAAAAAAATGCACATCACATCTGCTTACACAAAGAGCCAAACAAACAAACAAAAAGAATAAAATAATTTATTAGTTGGGAACAATCAACTCCTCTGCAAAGATTAGCTAGGAATTTTCTTGTAGAAGCACTTGGGGACAAACTTTAAAGGTTTTTCTTGATTAGATGAAAACAAACACATAGAAAATAAGGGGAAAGAAGAGTCAATCCAGACAAACACAACTGAAGAGATAAATTGTTATTGGGGTGGTAGAGACAAGGAAAGCTTTGAAAAAAATTTTCTCTAGAGTGAAAACTATAAATTCAAGCTGAACAGATTTTTCTTAAGAAACATGATAAAGGACTAGCTTTAGAAGACAAAGGATTGTGTTAGACATTATTTGTTATACAGTTGTGGGGCTGAAAGTGTCATATATTAAAGGACGTGATGAAAGGAATCTAGAAAAGAGTGCCAACCATTTGTTGAGGGTACTGAAGAACTGATTTAACACCATGGGAAATCTGGTAGAGGGGTGGCATGGTGCTAATATGTGGAGCTAGGAAGTTACATCTTCCAGAGGGCTCAGGACCCATCCAGGATGCTGTTCGGCAGAATCATCTGATTCCTCACCAAGATGTTGGAAGTGGGGACTAACACAGGCCAGAGGAGCTATCTTGACATCCACTACCCAGACATCATTTCTAAGATTGCTACTGTCATGTCAGTTCCTATCAAGGCCTTTACCTTTCAGTCTTTCTGTAAAGCATTTGTTCAAAGGAGGTTCTTTAGTGGGGTGGCCAGGTTGTTTCAAATGGGCTTATATTTCAGAAACTAGAATATCTTTTTCATTTTCCTTGGAAGCTATGGAGAATTGCAAACATACATGAAAGTATGTATGTTAGAATACATACTTTATGTATTCTACTCATATACTCATGACCACATACACTCATGACCCAGGACCAAAACAATCTACTATGACCAATTCTATTGCATCTGCTTCTTCCTCCGAACCCTTTTTGGATTAATTTGAATGATAGTAGACATGATATAATTTAAACATTGATAATCTCAGTATGTAACTCTGAGACATAAAAATAGTTTAGCATAACCATATATATACCCCATTATCATACTTAAAATTAATAATTTCTAAAACTAGTTTCGGAAAGGAATGTGGAGATCACCAGTTCTGAAAGTTGGTACAACTTAAATTGACTTCAGGCTAAAACAGCAATTACTTTCTTTCAGCAAACCATTTTACATGAGATTGAAATGAGAAGTAACTAAAAGCTAGAAACTCCATAAATGGTGCCAAAGTGATCTGTGATGAGACTTTTGTGAAATTAGAGACAACAATCTAAATTTCATTGATGCATATATTTTTAATCAGATAGTAACTTTTAGTTTTTACCCTTCCTTAGTTTTTCAGTAACTATTTCTTAAGAAATACCTTCTGAGTCTCTAGGAACTAAGAATGGAATAGGTGAGTCCACACTTACTAAACATAGAAAAATTGAGCTCCTCCTAGAGAATGAGTGTGGTGCCCCAGTTTGGTGACTAAAAGGCATCCCCTTGGAAAGTGTTTCAGAGAAGAAGGGATACAAATGAAGCCCTCTAGTGCCTTTCTAATAAGGCTGTTCTCCTCACTAAGTGATGCTTACAGTAAATAGAGACGCCTTGGATCCCAGGCCCATCATCCTCTGTGCAATTCATCCTGAGATGAAGGCCATTCTATTTTCAACATGAGACATAAAAGAGACAAGGATCTAGATTTAGAGAACAAAATATACTCATATACAAGGACCTCTCCCCTTAAGGACAGGAACAAAGTATGCATATTACCTTCCCATCTCAAGTTTTTTTTTGTTGTTTTTTTTGTTTTTTTTTTTTGAGACGGAGTCTTGCTCTGTCACCCAGGCTGGAGTGCAGTGGCCGGATCTCAGCTCACTGCAAGCTCCTCCTCTCGGGTTCACGCCATTCTCCTGCCTCAGCCTCCTGAGTAGCTGGGACTACAGGCACCCGCCACTTCACCCGGCTAGTTTTTTGTATTTTTTAGTAGAGACGGGGTTTCACCGTATTAGCCAGGATGGTCTCGATCTCCTGACCTCATGATCCGCCCGTCTCGGCCTCCCAAAGTGCTGGGATTACAGGCTTGAGCCACCGCGCCCGGCCCCCATCTCAAGTTTAAGTCATTTGGAGATAGGAAACATACAAACACATACACATGCATCAATTGCATATGTAGTTGTATGTCTCTATATGTGTATACATATCAAGATATTATAGCATTATGGATGGCTATTATTATGCAGTCATACAATTTTTCTACTAATGAAATACTACGATATGGCCATTATTATCCTCCATTTATAGGTGAAGGTATCAATCAATTCCTGCTACCTGCCCTCAGATGGAATCTGAAAACTCTCTTTTAGATATTCTTGCCCTTTAGATCTTCCGTACAATATGATAACTGTTCATTGAACCCTTGGTTAAAAATGTTGGCATCCTGTTTGTCTTTTTAGAAGGCTCTTCTTAATACGGACCTGTCTTCTCATTCATGGATTTGGTAAACCGCCCTTTAAATCAGCTGTCCTATTCTGACCAGTCTTTACTCAGCCTTTGGAATTACACCTTATTTGGAAAACATTTTTAGCTTTCACCACAAAAAAAAAGAAAAAAAATGTGATAGTCAAGCTCAGCATTTCAGTGGAGAAAGACAGACTCAGCGAGTGTGAACAGAAAAAAATTTACATTGAGTTTCTCTTTTTCTCTATTGGGAGACTGTCCTAAACAATGATGTTTAGATGGTAATAATATCTGAAGCCAAGGTTTGGATGGGGGTAATTTAAATTACAAACAGAAGCTATTAGAATGAAAAGAACTATTGGCTAAATTACCAGCTGAAAGCACTCTTTATGGAAAACATACGCAAAGTTCCTCACACAATATCGATGGACACAGAATGAACCACTACTCAGCAGGCACCAAATCCATTTCACTAATCCCCTTGGTCAGAAGAAAAGACACTAACCCAGAATGGAGCCAATCAGCACAGCCAAAGTGCACTATGCAAACTGCACACACTGGCAAATCCATAAATCCATTGTAATTGAGGTAGGTTCTTTATTTAGAGAACAAAGAACATTTTGAAATGTTCTGTTCTGTATTAAAGAACTACAGAGATTATAAGCATAATAATCTTTCATGAATTAATTTCTGTTTGAGACAGAATCTCGCTCTGTCACTCAGGCTGGAGTGCAGTGGCACGATCTCAGCTCACTGCAACCTCCACCTCCCAGGTTCCTGCCATCCTCCTGCCTCTGCCTCCTGAGTAGCTGGGACTATAGGTACATACCACCACGCTTGGCTAATTTTTTTTATTTTTAGTAGAGATGGGGTTTCACCATGTTGGCCAGGCTGGTCTTGAACTCCTGACCTCAGATAATTTGCCTACCTTAGCCTCCCAAAGTGCTGGGATTACAGGCGTGAGCCACCATGCCCAGCCCCATTAATCTATTTTTAAGAAAAAAATATTTAAATTTTAAAGTTGGTGATAAAAATAATAATAAATACTAGTTACTAAGTTCATGTCCAGCATGATGTAGGTTTTATGCCACTTACTTACACATTATTTAATTTAATGATAAGGGAATGCAGTGATATGTCCAGGTTCCCACCACTGTGCTGGTAATGCCAGACACAGGCTCAGATGGTCTCATAATGAAGCCTTCCTTCAAAATCTGTTATGTAGAAGAAAGGAGCCAAGACCAGGTTGATGCTTTTTTTCTTATATCTAATGCCTAGGATAGTTCAGAGATCTAACTTCTGAAAGTTAATTCATGTTTTTCTGACGATCCAACTATTTTTAAAAGCATAATAATCATATCAAATAACGATGAGGCCAAGTAGTAAAACATCCAAAGAGAAAAGCCAATTATTTCAATGTTTACTGATTTATCCATTTATTCAAAAATGGACCCAACATTATAAAGCACTGGGCTGTGTAAGCAGGTTTTTTTCTAAGTGATAACATAGACTTTCTACTTATTTTTTCCACACGAAAATAAGATATATTCACTGCAAAATCAATTCTGGTTCCCTTTACCTGAAGTGAATTATGGATATTGTGATAATATGAATAATATTCAAATTTCTAAGTGGGCCTCAATAGTGAGGACAACAGAAAGACTCAATTTTGTATAGAGGGGAAATGGACAATTAGTTCATTAACTCTTTATTAGATTGCTAATAGAAGGTTAATTGGTAATTCAATAGTTTTCACCGTAACCATGGTACTCTGTTGGCTTGGAATACAGGAAGAACATAATCATTAGCATAGAGGAACTCACAGATAAGTCAATTCTAAAAGTTAGTAGTCAAAACTAAAAAAAGAAAAAACTATAGCCATTCTGTTTTGAGAGCTTCTAGCCAACAAATAAAACCCTGAACAGAATATAATGCCAACCCGCTGCCTGGAGCATGAAGTGGAGGCCCAAACAGAAATGCTGTGGAACTGCAGTTACCCCGATAGCATAGTTATAAACAAAGCAAATAGTAGAGCATTATTTTGAGTTGGAGGTGCTTTAATACCTACATTCTCTTTATTCTTTAAAAAGAGACTTGATTCTAGGGAAGACTGTTTATTTTATGAAAAGTTAAAACATTATGGCTTCAGACTAGAATGATGTTATATTTCTAGACATTCTGCTGATGGGTTAGTTCTATAAGAATTGTGCCCTATACAGGGCATAATGGCTTACACCTGTAACCCAGCTACTTGGGAGGTTGAGGTGGGAGAATTGCTTGAGGCCAGGAGTTTGAGACCAGCCTGGGCAACATAGTGAGGACTCATCATTACAAAATTAAAAAAAAAAAAAATTGCCAAGCATGGTTGTGCATGCCCATGGTCCCAGCTACTTGGGAGGCTGGGGTGGGAGGATCTCCTGAGCCCAGGAGTTCAAAACTGCATTGGGCCTTGATGATGCCTCTGCACTCCATCCTGGGCAACAGAGACAGAGCAAGACCCTGTCTTTAAAAAAAGGAAAAAAAAAGTGTGTTCTCATTTCACTCTCTTTTTTTTTTTTTTGAGACAGAGTTTTGCTCTTGTTGCCCAGGCTGGAGTGCAATGGTGCAATCTTGGCTCACCACAACCTCTGCCTCCCAGGGTCAAGCGATTCTCCTGCCTCAGCCTCCCAAGTAGCTGGGATTACAGGCATGTGCCAGCATGCCAGGCTACTTTTGTATTTTTAGTAGAGACAGAGTTTCTCCATTTTGGTCAGGTTGTCTCGAACTCCCAACCTCAGGTGATCCATCTACCTCAGCCTCCCAAAGTGCTGGGATTACGGGCGTGAGCCATGGCACCTGGCCCTCACTTCACTTTCTTTAGGCAATTTAAGCTATAATACGATTCTGGTGGAAGCCCAGTGAGAATCATTAGATAGCTCAGCTCTAATGTAAATATCTATAAACGGGACACTGAGCAAAAACTTGAAATAGAAATGAAAATTGCATGATTCTTTCTCATTCATTACATTAGACTCTAAGACCTTTGAGAAAAAAGGGAGAAAAAATATCTTTAAAAAGATAGATTTTAACAAGGTCAGCCATACTGTTCTTGGCCATGTAATGAATTAATGAATCCATTCCTTCATTCATTCATGTGATATCACAAGTCCTGATCATCTAAGGTTGGCCAACAATTTGAGTTAGGCAACATGGATATAATGGTTAACGCAATACAGTTCCTATCCTCAAGGAATTTAAAGTGCAGTGGAAAAAGACACAATACCAATCATATGATTATAATTTAGTCATACACATGCCAATCAAGGGCATTTTTGAGTAGGCAAGTGATGGTACAGGAACCAGATAATACCAATTTTAATTCACACAATTGCATTTAGGGCTAAGCTGTTAGGAGTGTCACAACTCTTTTAGAATTTATCTAGCATAATAATACATAAATTTTAGGATTTATTTATTGTAGATAAATCTAGAATTTATTTATGGTAGATAAATCTAGAATTTGTCCAGCAATTTTAACTGAATCCCCTGCCCTGCCATGGGGGGAAAAAAGATGTTGCTGGGGGTAGAAGTGGTCACCTTTTCTCATAACTATGTTCAGTGGGAAAGTACCTCTGTAATTTAGTCAATAAAAATAGAGAAGAGTGGAAGAAAATGAAGGATGAGAAGAAAAAAAGGAAGGTCTAAAGCATGACTGAAAGGTTTGCAAGGCAAACAAACAAACAAACAGAAAAAAAGGATATGTAAAGGGGAATGTAATATAATGGAATACAGAATCTGGATATTTCTTTCATCACCAAGGACTCGTGGACCATGGTGACTCTTGACACAGTGTGGAGACACCTGAATATACCTGAGCCTTATCCAATGGGATGTTTTCTTACTATGGAGAAAATGACGACTGTGGAGGAGTGTGTGTGTATGTGTGTTTGTGAGATAAAAGAACTGTACAGCTAAGAGATGTAACACTCTGGAACCTAGATACGTTTGCTGAAAGAAATTTACTTCATGGGGATACTTTTACCTGGCAGATTTGCAGCCTTCTTTTCTGAAGACTAAGGGGCAGGGAGTTTGACCAGCATCATTACTTTTTAACTGCATATAATTTTGGTCTGAACCACATTGCCAGTGAGGATGGAAAAAAATGCACACCTTCCAGAGATGTTAAAGGGGTGGTATTAGTTATGTATTGTTGCATAACAAATTACCCTAACACTTAGCTGCTTAAATCAACAAACATTTCATATGTCACATGGTTCTGTTGGCCAGGAATCTGGAAGCAACTTAGCTGAGTGGTCTGGTTTAGGGTCTCTCAAAAGGTTGCAGTCGTGATGTTGACCAGAAATGCAGTCAATTGGAAGGCTTTAACAGGGCTGGAGGATGTGTTTCCACAGCGGCTCATACATATATCATGCTGATTGTTGGCAGGAAGCTTCAGTTCCTCACCATGTAGACCCCTCTATAACGGTATTTGAGTGTTTCTATTAGAGTAAGTTGGCTTTCTCCAGAGCAAGTAATCCAAGGGAGCAAAAGGAAACCAGCCATGGAAGTCACAAGCCATCATGTCTGCAATATCCTCTGGGTTACTACCCTCTTTAATGTCAGAAGAGACTATACAGTGGTGTGAATACCAAGAGGCAAAATTCACTGGGGGCCACCTTGGAGCCTGGCTACAATAGAAGAAAAGTGAAACATTTGTTTGTTGGTAGATTGGATATAAGAAAGAATGGGGAAATCAGGTACGAAACTCAGGAGCCTGGCTTTTGACAGTATTATTGCTTTTGTTTAGAAGCGCTTTGCATTTGCACTTTCCTGCTGTGTATTTCTGAACATGTATACATGACAACTATTATTTCTCTAGGGTAAGTCACTGGGGTGATTTGTTAGATCGCAATGAGGTTGTTAATTTGTTATCAGAAAGGTAAGGGAAAGTATCCTAGGGACTGTTACAAAACTGTTTCAACAAATTAATGAAACTAGAATGTGTGTATTTTTAAGGTATATCACAAGTATAGGAACTGAAAATTGGTTAGTAGTTTTTAGCACTGGAGAACAAAGCTAATGGCTGTATGATATGAAAAATGCTGATTTTCTCTAAACCAAGGTTTCTTAAACGTGACATTATTAACATATTAGGCTGCATAATGTTTTAGTTTTGCATCGGGGGACTTTCCTGTGTGTTGTGGAGTGTCTAACAGCGTTCTCTGCCCCCATTCACAAGACGCCATTAGCACCACCTTTCCATTGTGACAGAAAAATATGACTCTAACGTAGCCAAATGTCTTCTTGGAAGCGGGTGGAGGTCAGGAGCGAGGTGGACAGTAAAATCACATTTGGTCAATAACTTAGGCTGTAAACATATTTTTAATCTTTTGGTTAAGGCTTTGCAAAATTATGTTAATACAAAAATCTGGCTTTGGTGACATCTTGTAATTAACCAAAAGTCAATGCCAGTCATAAAAATATAATTTTTCTCTAATTCAATTGAAAATACAGGGCAAGAAACTCGTTCAGATAAAAATGAAAACAAAATTTTATGTCAGGCCACCCTCCAAAAATTGAATGCCTGTGGCCTAAGCCTTCTAATAACTTGGGCTCTTTGAATTGGAAAAAAAAAAAACAAAAAACAAAAAACAACACTTTCTCACCTCCTTTACTATCGAACTGAAGTAAACATGAAATTGTGTGATGGGACAGAAAGAGACTCTGCATTTGAAAGAGTGGTAGTAGTATTAAGGAGTAGTATTAAGAAAAATGTTTATAAGAAAAGTCAAGTGTCTTTCATAAAAAGACAAGCCAAGTCATGCTATTGTTTCTATAATTATTCCATGGTTCTTCTAGGACAGACTGCAATGATTGTTGTGCTGGGCATTGTGGCTCATGTCTGCAATCCCAGAACTTTGGGAGAGAGGTGAGAGACTCTCTTGAGGCTGGCAGTTTGAGACCAGCCTGGGCAACACAGCGCAACCCTGTCTCTACAAAAAGATTTTAAAAAGTAGCTGGGCATGATGGCACTTGCCTGTAGTCCCAGTTACTAGGGAGGCTGAGGTGGGAGGATTGCTTCAGCCCAGGAATTTGAGGCTGTAGTGAGCTATGATTGTGCCAATGCACTACAGCACAAGCAACAGAGCAAGATCTTGTTTCTAAACAAACAAACAAACAAAAACCCTGAAAAAAGAAATAACGAAATGCTTGTCGTTTTACCTGAAACACTGAAACATCAAAAACCAGTAAGTATATATCACTGCTCTTATTTGTACAAGGCATAACAGAAACATTAGATCCTACTATAAGGCAGATTAGATAATAGCTAGTTTATTTCTTCCAGAATGTAGTATAGCACTAAGATTATGCTGTACAAAGTATGAAATGACTTTAAGAATGGCAGAGCAAGCAGTTTTATGCACCCTCTTTCCAGGAAAATAAGCCAAACTAGTGAAAACTATTAGAAACAACAAACAGCACCATATAAAGTCTGTGAAAATTAATTGATTATAGGGCAAATGATAAAATATTTATTTAAGAAAATCTACCAAATCTTGTTAAGAAGAGCAAGTGTCTGTGGAATTTGAGTCAATTATCCCATCCTGACCCCAGCTCAGCCTCATGGAAGCCTTACCCAAGGTAGGCGCAGCCAAAAACCCAGGGTATCCTTACCCCTTGGCTCCCAGTCTAGGACTATAAGTGCCCTGAGGGAGAACCGGGTCACCAGCATTTTTCGTCCTTCCCTGCTGTGTCTTTGCAGAATCTCCTTTTTTCAAGCAACAATGCTGAAAAGTCTGGGGCTCTCTCTATGACTCAGTGCCCATTTATATGGCATAAACTCTACTCCAAGAGTGACTGAGAATACTGAGACACATATCACCCCTATCACAGCTCACCTGCCAGTTGCAGATTCTATGTCAGAAGCAAGGTGAGAAGACCAGTGGCTACCAGTCCACTCAGTGCCCTACTCCTAAAGCTGGGGTGTCACTCTTGGAGAAAAAGATCACTTTTCCTTTCCATCACTATAGTACAGTGGTGCAGAAGGTTTGCCTAGGGGGACAGAGAAGCCATAATAACAGCTTTGACACTCTCCCCAAGAAAAGTGCTTTTTTTCTTGAAACAATACCTGGGAAGTTCAAACCAAAGGATACCCTTAAGAATAATGGAGCGATTGGTGGTAAGCAATTAAGAGGAGACTAATAGCTTCATGAGAGCAGCAAGATAGGTTATAAATGAACTAGAAATGTATGAGGGAGAACCAGAAAAAGAGTCAGCTAAGAAGGTTCTCCTGGAGTTGGAGCAAACCTCAAAGACTGACCTAAGGACTACCCCTGCAAAAGGACCGCATTTCACTGGATCAGACACTGGAGCAATTTATGCTCTGAGGCATTGTTGAAGACATTTGGCAATGAATGGAGGCTAATATCTGGGTATGATATCAACAAGAGCTGACAGCTTAATAGAGAAATCAGGGAAAGAGACAATCAAAGGTAGTTCTGCTAAACCCACTGTCATCCTAGAGAGATGTGTTCATGCCAAGGATTGACCCTCTAAGGAGTGACATCAGAAACTATACCCTTTTGCAGAAATAAACTTCACTAAAATGGTCCACACAAACCACTAAACAAATAAACAGGCAAATAACAACAAAAACAAGATTCTTAAAGTGCCATTCGTTTCCAGAGTTTAGACAATGTGTTTCCTGAAATGTAAGGTTTTCAACAAAAATATTGCACATGGACAGAAATAGGAAAGTGAGTCTCATCCATGGGATGAGCAGATGGCAGAAACTGCTAATGGTAAGTCTTGACTCATAACCAAAGAAACATAAACTAAAAACTAAAGGAAACCAGTATTAAAGAAGTAAAGAAAGGTATGATGACAATACCTTATTAAACAAAGAAAATCAATAAAGTTATAGAAATTCTAAAAAGAAACTAAATGGAATTTTTACAGTTTAAAAGTATAAAAACTGAAATGAATATATCACTACAGAGGCTCAAAGCTAGATTTGAGCTGGCAGAGAAGAGAATCAGTGAACTGGATAATATATAGACAGTAATTATGCAATCTGAAGAACAAAGAGAAAAAAAGAAGAAAAATGAGCATTGTCTCAGAGAATTGTAAGGCACTGTTCCCAAATTTGGCTGCACATTCATATCACCAGGGGAGTTTTGAAAAATCCTGAGGCCTAACTTGCACTCTACATTAATTAACAGGCAGGTCTAGCAGTGGGAGCCTGACACCAGTATTTTTTTTTTTTTTTTTTTTGGAGATGGAGTCTTGCTCTGTTGCCCAGGCTGGAGTGCAGTGGTGCAAACTCGGCTCGCTGCAACCTCTATCTCCCAGGTTTAAGCAATTCTCCCTACCTCAGCCTCCCAAGTAGCTGACATTACAAGCACCCACGACCACACTTGGCTAATTTTTGTATTTTAGTAGAGACTGGGTTTCACCATGTTGCCCAGGCTGGTCTCAAACTCTTGACGTCAGGTGATCCCCCCCACCTTGGCCTCCCAAAGTGCTGAGATTACAGGCCTGAGCCACTGTACCTGGCCCAGACACCAGTAATTTTTTTAACTCCCAAAGTGGTTCCAATGTGCAGCAAAGTTGGGGGATCACTAGCATATACCAAAGCTAAGATACAGAGTTAAGTGGCTTTGTTTAAATATGTCATAATGGATCTTTAAATAAAGCAAGGTTTTCTTTACACTTTCTCATGTTATTAAAAGCAGACTTTGGGGGTTGTTTAACCTTATAACAAAGATGCTAAGTAGAAATTTTTATTCCACAGAGATTCTCTATAAATAGTAATCTAGGTCCTTATTTTCTATTGTTCTTGCTCCACTATTAACATTTTTGTTTTTAATTTTAAGCAGGGTGCAGTGGCTCACACCTATAATCCCAGCACTTTGGGAGGCCAAGGCAGGCAGATCACCTGAGGCCAGGAGTTCGAGACCAGCCTGCCCAACGTGGTGAAACCCTTTCTGTACTAAAAATACAAAAATTAGCTGGGCATGGTGGCAGGCACCTGTAGTCTCAGCTACTCAGGAAGGCTGAGGCAGGAGACTCTCTTGAACCCGGGAGGCAGAGGTTGCAGTGAGCTGAGATGGCACCATTGTACTCCAGCCTGGGCAACAGAGCAAGACTCTCTCTCAAAAAAAAAAAAATTTGTTTTTAATTTTTAAAATCACATCAGCCACCTTCTAATTATGAGTATTACAAATCTGCCTCGTTTTGTTTTTTTTTTATCTCCTGAACCTGTTATTCTGAGAACTCATAAGTAAATTTCAGTCAAGATTTTTTAAAAATCCACATAAGTTTAATGAGAGTACCAAGTGTAAGGAGACGAGATAGAGATGGAGTGAAAAAAAAAAATGTTTGAAGGAATAATGATGAAAACCTTTGCAAGGTAGGCTGGCAAGATGGCTGAATAGGAATAGCTCCGGTCTGCAGCCCCCAGTGACATCAACACAGAAGGTGGGTGATTTCTGCATTTCCAACTGAGGTATCTGGCCCATCTCACTGGGACTGGTTAGACAGTGAGCGCAGCCCACGGAGGGCAAGCTGAAACAGGATGGGGGACTGCCTCACCTGGGAAGCGCGAGGGGTTGGGGAACTTCCTCCCCTAGCCAAGGGAAGCCATGAGGGACTGTGCCATGAGGGATGGAGCTATTCGGCCCAGGTACTAAACTTTTCCCATGGTCTTTGCAATCTGCAGACCAGGAGATTCCCTCAGGTGTAGGCACCTGAAGGCATACCAAGGCCCTGAGTTTCAAGCACAAAACTAGGCAGCCCTTTGGGCAGACACCAAGCTAGGTGCAGGAGTTTTTTTTTTCATACCCCAGTGGCACCTGGAACACCAGTGAGACAGAACCGTTCACTCCCCTGGAAAGGGGGCTGAAGCCAGGGAGCCAAATGGGCTAGCTCAGTGAATCCCACCCCCGTGGAGCCCAGCAAGCTAAAATTCACTGGCTTGAAATTTTGGCTGCCAGGACAGCAGTCTGAAGTCAACCTGGGACACGTGAGCTTGGTAGGGGGAGGGGCATCCCCCATTACTGAGGCTTGAGTAGGTGGTTTTCCTCTCACAGTGTAAACAAAGCTGCTGGAGAGTTCCAACTGGGCGGAGCCCACCAAAGCTCCACAGAGCAGCTGTAGCCAGACTGCCTCTCTAGATTCCTCCTCTCTGGGCAGGGCATCTCTGAAAGAAAGGCAGCAGCCCCATTCAGGGGCTTATAGATAAAACTCCCATCTCCCTGGGACAGAGCACCTGGGGGAAGGGGCAGCTGTGGGCGCAGCTTCAGCAGACTTAATGTTCCTGCCTGCTGGCTCTGAAGAGAGTAGTGGATCTCCCAGCACAGTGCTCAAGCTCTGTTAAGGGACAGATTGCCTCCTCAAGTGGGTCCCTGACCCCTGAGCCTCCTGACTGGGAGACACCTCCTAGCAGGGGTTGACAGACACCTCATACAGGAGAGCTCCAGCTGGCATCCAGTAGGTGCCCCTCTGGGATGTAGCTTCCAGAGGAAGGAAGAGGCAGCAATCTTTGCTGTTCTGCAGCCTCCGCTGGTGACACCCAGGCAAACAGAGTCAGAAGTGGACCTCCAGCAAACTCCAGCAGACCTGCAGCAGAGGGGCTTGACTGTTAGAAAGAAAACTAACAAACAGAAAGGAATAGCATCAACATCAACAAAAAGGATGTCCACACCAAAACGCCATCCGAAGGTCACCAACAGCAAAGACCAAAGGTAGATAAATCCATGAAGATGAGGAAAAAGCAGCACAAAAAGGCTGAAAATTCCAAAAACCAGAATTCTGCTTCTCCTCCAAAGGATCATAACTCCTTAGCAGCAAGAGAACAAAACTGGACAGAGAATGAGTTTGACGATTTGACAGAAGTAGGCTTCAGAAGGTGGGTAATAATAAACTCCTCCAAGCTAAAGGAGCATGTTATAACCCAATGCAAGAAGTTAAGAACCTTGAAAACAGGTTAGAGGAATTGCTAACTAGAATAACCAGTTTAGAGATGAACATAAATGACCTGATGGAGCTGAAAAACATGGCATGAGAACTTTGTGAAGCATATAGAAGTATCAATAGCCTAATTGATCAAGCAGAAGAAAGAATATCAGAGATTGAAGATCAACTTAATGAAATAAAGCATGAAGACAAGATTAGAGAAAGAATAATGAAAAGGAACAAATGAAGCCTCCAAGAAACATAGGACTCTGTGAAAAGACCAAACCTATGTTTGAATTGGTATACCTGAAAGTGACGGGGAAAATGGAAACAAGTTGGAAAACACTCTTCAGGATATTATCCAGAAGAACTTCCCCAACCTAGAAAGACAGGCCAACATTCAAATTCAGGAAGTACAGAGAACACCATAAAGATACTCCTCGAGAATAGCAATCCCCAAGCCACATAACTGTCAGAATCACCAAGGTTAAAATTAAGAGAAAATGTTTATGGCAGCCAGAGAGAAAGGCTGGGTTACCTGCAAAGGGAAGCCCATCAGACTAACAGCATATCTCTCTGCAGAAACCCAACAAGCTAGAAGATAGTGGGGCCAATATTCGACACTCTTAAAGAATTTTCAACCCAGAATTTCATATTCAGACAAACTAAACTTCATAAGTGAAGGAGAAATAAAATCCTTGACAGACAAGCAAATGACATTTTGTCACCACCAGGCCTGCCTTACAAGAGCTCCTGAAGGAAGCACTAAATTTGGAAAGGAAAAATAAGTAGTAGCCACTGAAAAAACATACCAAATTGTAAAGACCATCAACACTATAAAGAAACTGCATCAACTAACAGGCAAAATAACCAGCTAGCATCATAATGACAAGATCAAATTCACATATAACAATATTAACCTTAAATGTAAATGGGCTAAATGTCCCAATTAAAATACACAGATTGGCAAATTGGATAAAGGGTCAAGACCCATTGGTGTGCTGTATTCAAGAGACCCATCTCACGTGCAAAGACACACATAGGCTCAAAATAAAGGAATGGAGGAATATTTACCAAGCAAAAGGAAAGCAAAAGAAAGCAGGAGTTGCAGTCCAAGCCTCTGATAAAACAGACTTTAAACCAACATAGATCAAAAGAGACAAAGAAGGGCATTACATAATGGTAAAGGGATCAATGCAACAAGAAGAGCTAACTATCCTAAATATATATTCACCCAATACAGGAGCACCCAGATTCATAAAGCAAGTTTTTAGAGACCTACACAGAGACTTAGACTCCCACACAATAACGGGAGACTTTAACACCCCATTGTCAATATTAGACAGATCAATGAGACAGAAAATTAACAAGGATATTCAGGAATTGAACCCAATTCTGGGCCAAGTAGACCTAATAGATATCTACAGAACTCTCCACTCCAGATCAACAGAATATACATTCTTCTCAGCACCATATCACACTTATTCTAAAATTGGTCACATAATTGGAAGTAAAACACTTCTCAGCAAATGTAAAATAACAGAAATCATAACAGTCTCTCAGACCCCAGTGCAATCAAATTAGAACTCAGGATAAAGAAACTCACTCTAAACCACAAAACTACATGCAAACTAAACAACCTACTCCTAAATGATTACTGGGTAAATAACAAAATGAAGGCATAAATAAAGATGTTCTTTGAAACCAATGAGAACAAAGACACAACATATCAGAATCTCTGGGACACAGCTAAAGCAGTGTTTAGAGGGAAATTTATAGCACTAAATGCTCACAGGAGAAAGCAGGAAAGATCTAAAATTGACACCCTAACTTCCCAATAAAAAGAAGTAGAGAAGCAAGAGCAAACAAATTCAAAAGCTAGCAGAAGACAAGAAATAACTAAGATCAGAGCAGAACTGAAGGAAATAGAGACATGAAAAACCATTCAAAAAATCAATGAATCCAGGAGCTGGATTTTTGAAAAGATTAACAAAATAGCTAGACTGGTAGCCAGACTAATAAAGAAGAAAAAGAGAAGAATCAAATAGAAACCATAGAAAATGATAAAGGGGATATCACCACTGATCCCACAGAAATACAAACTACCATCAAAGAATACTATAAACACCTCTATGCAAATAAACTAGAAAATCTAGAACAAATGGCTAAATTCCTGGACTCATACACTCTCCTAAGACTAAACTAGGAAGAAGTCAAATCCCTGAATAGAACAATAATAAGCTCTGAAATTGAGGCAGTAATTAATAGCCTACCAACCAAAAAAAGCCCAGGACCAGACAGATTCACAGCTGAATTCTATCAGAGGTACAAAGAGGAGCTGGTACCATTCCTTCTGAAACTATTCCAAACAATGGAAAAAGAGGCACTCCTCCCTAACTCATTTTATGAGGCCAGCATCATCCTGATACCAAAACCTGCCAGAGACATAATAAAAAAAGAGAATTTCAGGCCAATATCCCTGATGAATATTGATGTGAAAATCTTCAATAAAATACTGGCAAACTGAATCCAGCACACCTCAAAAAGCTGATCCACCACGTTCAAGTTGACTTCATCCCTGGCATGAAAGACTGGTTCAATATATGAAATCAATAAATGTAATCCATCACACAAAAAGAATAAATGACCAAAACCATATGATTATCTCAATAGATACAGAAAAGGCCTTCAATAAAATTCAACACCTCTTCATGCCAACAACTCTCAATAAAGTAGATATTGATGGAACATATCTCAAAATAATAAGAGCTATTTATCAAAAACCTACAGCCAATATTATATTGAATGGGCAAAACCTGGAAGCATTCCCTTTGAAAACCAGCACAAAACAAGGATGCCCTGTGTCACCACTCCTATTCAAAATAGTATTGGAAGTTCTGGCCAGGGCAATCAGGCAAGAGAAAGAAATAAAGGGTATTCAAATAGAAAGCGAGGAAGTCAAATTTCTCTGTTTGCAGATGACATGATTGTATATTTAGAAAACTCCATCGTCTCAGCTCAAAATCTACTTAAACTTTTAAGCAAAATCTCAGGACACAAAATCAATGTGAAAAAATCATAAGCATTCCTATACACCAATAATAGACAAACAGAGAGCCACATCATGAGTGAACTCCCATTCACAAATGCTACAAAGAGAATAAAATGCCTAGGAATACAACTTACAAGGGATGTGAAGGACCTCTTCAAGGAGAATTACAAACCACTGCTCAAGGAAATAAGAGAGGACACAAACAAATGGAAAATCATTCTGTGTCCATGGATAGGAAGAATCAGTATCGTGAAAATGGCCATACTGCCCTGAGTAATTTATATATTCAACGTTATCCCCATCAAGTTACCTTTGACTTTCTTCATAGAATTAGAAAAAACTACTTTAAATTTCATATGGAACCAAAAAAGAACCCACATTCCCAAGGCAATCCTAAGCCAAAAGAACAAAGGTGGAGGCATCAAAGCTACCTGACTTCAAACTATACTAAAAGGCTACAGTTACCAAAAGAGTATGGTACTTGTGCTAAAACAGATACATAGACCAATGGAACAGAACAGAGGCCTCAGAAATAACACCACACATCTACAACCATCTGATCTTTTACAAACCTGACAAAAGCAATAGGGGAAGGATTCCCTATTTAATAAAGAGTGTTGGGAAAACTGGGTAACCATATGCATAAAACTGAAACTGGACCCCTTCCTTACACCATATACAAAAATGAACTCAAAATGGTTTAAAGACTTAAACGTAAGACCTAAAACCATTGAAACCCTAGAAGAAAATGTAGGCAATACAATTCAAGACATAGGCATGGGCAAAGACTTCATGACTGAAACACCAAAAACAATGGCAACAAAAACCAAAATAGACAAACGGTATCTAATCAAACTAAAGAGCTTCTGAAAAGTAAAAGAAACTATTATCAGAGTGAACAGGCAACCTACAGAATGGGAGAAAATTTTTGCAATCTATCCTTCTGACAAAGGGCTAATATCCAGAATCTACAAGGAACTCAAACAAATTTACAAGAAAAAAACAACCCTATCAAAAAGTGGGAGAAAGGTATGAACAGACACTTCTCAAAAGAAGACATTTATATGGCCAAAAAACAGATGAAAAAAGGCTCATCATCATTGGTCTTTAGAGAAATGCAAATCAAAACCACAATGAGATATCATCTCATGGCAGTTAGAAAGGCGATCATTAAAAAATCAGGAAACAACAGATGCTGGAGAGGATGTGAAGAAATAGGAATGCTTTTACACTGTTAGTGGGAGTGTAAATTAGTTCAGCCATTGTGGAAGACAGTGTGGCGATTCCTTAAGGATCTAGAACCAGAAATACCATATGACTCAGCAATCCCACTACTGGGTATGTACCCCCAAAGGATTATAAATCATTTTACTATAAAGACACATGCACACATATGTTTATTACAGCACAGTTCACAATAGCAAAGACTTGGAACCAACTCAAATGCCCATCAATGGTAGACTGGATAAAGAAAATGTGGCACATATACACCACGGAATACTATGCAGCCATAAAAAAGGATGAGTTCATGTCCTTTGCAGGGACATGGATGAAGCTGGAAACCATCATTCTCAGCAAGCCAACACAGGAGCAGAAAACCAAACACCTCGTGTTCTCACTCATAAGTGGGAGCTGAACAATGAGAACAAGGAGGGAAACATCACACACAGGCCTGTCGGCAGGGGTGGGGGATGAGGGGAGGGAGAGCATTAGGACAAATAGCTAATGTAGCTGATGGCTTGATGGGTGCAGCAAACCACCATGGCACATGTATATCTATGTAACAAACCTGCATGCTCTGCACATGTATCTCAGAACTTAAAGTGTGTGTGTGTGTGTGTGTGTATATATATATATAAAACTTGACAAATTTGATTTAAAAAACAATTATCCACATATCCACAAAGCCCCAAAATTTTGAAATAGGATAAGTTCAAAAAGATCTACACACAGACACATCAGAGTAAAAAGGTTATAAGCCAGAGACAAAGAGAAGATATTAAATCTGCAAGAGAAAAGTGATTCATATTCAAGAAAATTTTAATAAGATTAACAGCAGACTTCTCGTCAGAGACAATGAAGTTCAAAGGTAGTTGGATGACACATTCACAGTGCTGAAAGAGAAACACTGTCAAACAATAGTGTTAAAAGTATGGCAGGAGAAGTATCTTTCAAAAATGAAAGTGAAATAATAAAGACCCTCTTAGATGAATGAGAAGTGGGAGAATTTGTTGATAGTAGGCCTGACTTACAATAAATACTAAAATAATTTCTTTAGACTGAAA
The DNA here is from genome assembly GCF_037993035.2 of Macaca fascicularis. Taxonomy (NCBI): domain Eukaryota; kingdom Metazoa; phylum Chordata; class Mammalia; order Primates; family Cercopithecidae; genus Macaca; species Macaca fascicularis. The sequence goes on along the minus strand of NC_088380.1, from coordinate 173,198,897 downwards.
GCAAGTGAACCCAGGCAGTAATTCAAATCCACATGAAGAAATGAAGCATGCTTGTAAAAGTAATTATGTACTTACAAAATGATAGTTTAAGTTCATGTTTGTTCTCCCTGATTTTCTCAACTGATTTATAAAGCAATTATATAAAAATTATGTGTATAATTGTATTGTTAGATTTTAACATACAGATAGGTGATACTTTTGACAGTAGCAGAAGACAAGCGGGAGCAAAGTTGTATTGAAGCAAGGAAGTGACACCAGATGAGAACTTTAATCCACCAAAATAAATTGCGGAAAGTAGATATTGTAAATGACCAAGTGAACATAACAAATTGTGTAAATATATAATTATTCTCTTTTATTCTCTCAGAATCTATGAGACATATATAGTTATAACAATGTACTATTGCTGTGGTAACAATATATAGATGCAATATGTATATAATAATAGCAAAAAATGAAGAAGAAATAGAGTTATATAGGAGTAACATTTCTATATCTCACTAGAATTAGCTTTGTATAAATCTAACCTGCATTCTCATAAGTTAAGATGTAGCTAAGTAGATGCTGTCCTGTCCTCAAGAAAAATACTTTACATCACAGATAAAAATAGATTGAAAAAAATTGGTTGAAAGGAAAATAAGGAAAAAAATATATTATGCAAATAGCTATAACATGAATGCTGCAGTGGCTAGTGTACTATCAGTCAAAATAAACTTTAAAATTTAAAATGTTACAAGAGCTTGAGAAATTTTATAATGATAAATGTCTCAATTTATTGCATGATATAATTATAAACTTATACTTGCCTAAATACAGATGCAAACAGAGCCCCAGATTACATGAAGCAAAAAGTGAAAGAATTAAAGGGAGTTCCCAAAATAGGGAATTCAGTAATGATAGTTGGGTACTTTAATACTTCAGTTTCAATTGTGGTGAGAACTGCTTGGCAGGAAATCAACAAGATAATATAAAACTTGAGGAACACGATAAGCCAACTGGACCTAAAAGACACCTATGGAACATTCTACGTGACTGCAACAGAGTATTCTCTCAAGTCCACGTGGAAAACTCTGGGATAGACCGTCTGCTACATTATAAAACAAGTCCTCCATACATTTAAAATGATTTAAATTATGCACAATATGTTTTCAACCACATGGAACAAAATTTGAAGTCAACAACAGGAGTCAAGTTACATGTGTGTTGAAAGTAAATAACATACCCCAACATAAGCAATGGGTGAAAGAAGAAATAATGAAGGAAATTAGAAAATACTTCAATATGAATGCAAATGAAGACACAACATACAGAAACTCATGGGATGCAGGTAAAGCAGTGTTTACAGAGGAATGTATGGCGATAAACATCTGTATTTTTTAAAAAAAGAACAACCTCAAGGATACAATATACTTTCTACCTTTATGACACTGGACAAAGAAGAACATTGTTAATCTAAAGCAAATAGACAAAGGAAATAATGAAAATTAGAGTGAGATTAATGAACTAGGAAATAGAAAAACAAAAATCAACAAAACTGAAAGTAGGTTCTTTGAAAAGGTCAATAAAATTGAAAAAACTTTTAACTACACTGAACAACAAGAAGAAAAATAGTAGAGAGAAAAGACTCAAATTAATAAAATCAAGAATGGAATAGGGGTAGGGGGTTGGTCATCACTGCTGGGCTTCCAGAAATAAAAAGGATCATCAGGGAATAACTCTATACCAACTAATTAGATAACTTAGAAAAACTGACACTTTCTTAGAAAGAGAAAAACTACTGAAACTGAACTGAAACAGGAATAGAAAATCTGAATAAATCTATAAAAACAAAGAGATCAAATTAGTAACTAAAAAATTCCCACAAAAAATAAAAGGGCCAAAATCCAGACAGTTTTGCTGGTAAGTTGTACCAAATATTTAAGAACAATTAAAACCAATTCTTACAAACTCTTCCAAAAAATAGAAAAATAACACTCCCTGGCTTGTTCTATGAAGTCAGTGTTAATTTTCATGTCAAAACCTGAAAAAGAAAATCACAAGAAAAATAAAACTACAGATACATATTGCTTATGAATATAGTTTGGAATCTCCTCCACTAACAACCAAACAAAATCTAACATAAAAATAATTACACAAGATGACCAAGTAGAATTCATTCCACAAACTCAAGTGTGGTCTGACTTTTAAAAATCAGTTATAGGCCGGGCGCGGTGGCTCACGCCTGTAATCCCAGCACTTTGGGAGGCCGAGGCGGGCGGATCACAAGGTCAGGAGATCGAGACCACAGTGAAACCCCGTCTCTACTAAAAATACAAAAAATTAGCCGGGTGCAGTGGCGGGCGCCTGTAGTCCCAGCTACTCAGGAGGCTGAGGCTGGAGAATGGCGTGAACCCAGGAGGCGGAGCTTGCAGTGAGCCGAGATCGCGCCACTGCACTCCAGCCTGGGCGACAGAGCGAGACTCCGTCTCAAAAAATAAATAAATACATAAAAATAAAAATAAAAATAAAAATCAGTTATTGTCATATGTCATATCAATAGAGTAACTCACAAAACCTACGTGATAGTCTCAATAGGTGCAGAAAAAGCATTTGGCGAAATCCAACACGCTTTCATGATAAAAACAACAACTAAAAATAGAGTAGAAATTCCTCAATCTCATAAAAAGCATTTATTTAAAAACCCTTAGCTAACATCCTACTTAATAGTGAAAGACTTAATGCTTTGCCCTAAGGTTAAGAAAAAGACAAGGACATTCACTTGTACCACTTCTATGCCCTGTTAGTTCTAGACAGGGCAATTAGGCAAAAAGAGAGAAATAAATGATATCTAGACTGGAATTGAAGAATTAAAATTATCTATGTTTACAAATGCTATGATCTTGAATATAGAAAATTCTAGGAAATCCTTTAAAAATTATTAGAAGTAATAAATAAGTTTGACAGTATACAGAATGAAAATATAAAAATCTATTTTATTTTCATACACTAGCAATGAAAAATTTCACCATGACTTTAACACAATAATTCAATTTATAATAGCATCAAAAATAATAAAATAACTACAACTAAATGTAACAAAAAAAAGTACAAAACAGTATGGGAAGAAATTAAAAAGAGATATAAATAAATTCAAAGAAATTCCATGTTTGTGGATGGGAAAACATAATACTGTTAAGATGGTTATATTCCCCAAACTGATCTACAGATTCAACACAATCCATGTGTCAAAATCCCAGCTGGCTGGCATCTTTTCCAGAAATTGTAAGGATGATCTTAACATTCTTATGGACACATAAGGAATCCAGAAGAGCCAAAACAATATTGAAAAATAAGAAAATTGGAAGATTCACATTTCCCAACTTTGAAAGTTATTACAAAGCTACAGGACAAAGTGATGATGGAATAAGGACAGACATACAGATCAATGGAATAGAATTGAGAAACAATTGAGAAACAAACTGTTACATTTGCAGACAACTGTATTTCACCAAGAAAATCCAATAGGGATAGTGTTTTCAACAAATGGTCTTGTGACAACTAGATATCCCCATGCAAAAATTCATTAATATAGACTCTTTCCAGGGCCGGGCACAGTGGCTCATGCCTGTAATTCCAGCACTTTGGGAGGCTGAAGCGGGCATATCACGAAGTCAAGAGATCGAGACCATCCTGGCCAACATGGTGAAACCCGTCTCTACTAAAAATACAAAAACTAGCTGGGCGTGATGGCACGTGCCTGTAATCCCATCTACTTGGGAGGCTGAGGCAGGGGAATCACTTGCACCTGGGAGGTGGAGATTGCAGTGAGCCGAGATTGGGCCACTGCACTCCAGCCTGGTGACAGAGCGAGACTCCGTCTCAAAAAAAAAAAAAAAAAAAAAAAACCCTAATTCCTCATGCCATAAGCAACTAGTTAATTCAAAATAGACCAAAGATCTAAATGTGAGTCCTAAAACTCTGTTAGAAGAAAATATAGGAATAAAGTTGCATTATCTTGGGCTAGGAAAAGCTTTCTTAAATATGACACCAAAACAAAAGTAACAAAAGAAAAAGGAGAGAAATTGCATGTCATTAAAATTAAAATCTGTGCTTCAAAGGATATGATTAAAAAAATTGAAAACCACCTATAGAATGGGAGAAAATATTTTAAAATCATATGTCTGATAAGAGACTTCATTATAGAATATATAAAGAACTCTTATACCTTAATAGTACAAAGACAGACAACTCAATTTAAAAATGTACAAGGAGTTTGAATAGACATTTATCCAAAAGAACAAATAAAAATGACCAATAATCTCATACAAAGTTGTTCAACTAACTAGGATGGCCATAATCAAAAAGATAGAATGAAGTGTCGGTGAAGATGTGGAGAAATTGATATCTTCATAGATTGCTGGTCAGAAAGTACACTTTTGAAAATAGTCTATTAGTTCTTCAAAAAGTTAAACATATGGTAATAAACAATATGACCCAGTAATTGTACTCCTAGGATTGTATACCCAAGAGGACTGAAAATATATGTCCATATAAAAACTTGTACACAAATGTGCATAGTAGCCTTATGTATCATAGATAAAAGGTGAAAACAGGCCAATATCTGTGAACTGATGAATGAATAAACAGAATGTGGTGTTGTGTTAGTCCATTTTCACACTGCTATAAAGAAATACCCGAGACTGGGTAATTTATAAAGAAAAGAGGTTTAATTGACTCATAGTTCAGCATGGCTGGGGAGGCCTCAGGAAACTTACAATCATGGCAGAATGTGAAGCAGGCACCTTCTAGGCCTCTAGACCTGTGATGGGAGGGGCTACCTTAAAGATCTCTGACATGCCCTGGAGAAGTTTTCCCATTGTGTTGGGCTACTAACATTTGGCTTCTCATTACTTATGCAAATTTCTGCAGCCAGCTTGAATTTCTCCCCAGAAATGGGGTTGTTCCCTTCTACTTCATGGTCAGGCTGCAAATTTTCCAAATTTCTTTTTGAGACAGAGTCTCACTCTATGACCCAGGCTGGAGTGCAGTGGCATGATCTCAGCTCACTGCAACCTCTGCCTTCCGAGTTCAAGCGATTCTTGTGCCTCAGTCTCCTGAGTAGCTGGGAATACAGGTGAGCACCACCAAGTCCAACTAAAAGTTTTTGTATTTTTAGTAGAGATGGGTTTCCCCATGCTAGCCAGGCTGGTCTCCTGGGCCTCCCAAATAAAGTGCTAGGATTACAGCCAATTTTCTAAATTGTTATGCTCTGCTTCTCTTTTAAATGTAAGTTCCCATTTCAAGTCATCCCTTTGTGAATGCTCGTAACTGCACTGTCAGGAAAACCCAGGTCACATCTAGAATGCTTTGCTGCTTGCTTAGAAATTTCTTCTGCCAGATACCCTAAACCATCTTCCTCAAGTTTAAAGTTCCAGAGATCTCCAGGGCAGGGGCAAAATGCTGCCAATCTCTCAGTTAAAGCATAGCAAGAATGACCTTTACTCCAGTTCCCAATAAGTTCCTCATCTCCATCTGAGACTACCTCAGCCTGGATTTCACCATCTCTATCATTCTCAGCATTTTGGTCAAAATCACTCAACGCGTATCTAGGAAGTTTCAAACTTTCCCACATCTTCCTGTCTTCTTCTGAGCCATTCAGACTGTTTTAACCTCTGCCTGTTACCTAGTTCCAAAGTTGCTTCCACATTTTCAGGTATGTTTATAGCAGTACCCAATTCAGCTGGTACCAATTCTCTGTATTAGTCCATTTTCACACCGCTATAAAGAATACCTGAGGCTGGGCGCAGTGGCTCACACCTGTAATCCCAGCATTTTGGGTGGCTGAGGCAGGTGGATCACTTGAGGTCAGGAGTTCAAGAGCAGCCTGGCCAACATGGTGAAACCCTGTCTCCACTAAAAATACAAAAATTAGCCAGGCGTCATGGTACATGCCTGTAATCCCAGTTACTTGGGAAACTGAGGCAGAAAAATTGCTTGAACCCAGGAGGCAAAGGTTGCAGTGAGCCGAGTTTGTGCCACTGCACTACATCCCGGGCAACCAGGGAGACTCTGTCTCAGGAAAAAAAAAAAAATACCTGAGTCTGAGTCTGCGTAATTTATAAAGGAAAGATGTTTCCACATCTTTCCATACAGTTCCACATGGCTGGGGAGGCCTCAGGAATCATGGCGGAAAGTGAAGGGGAAGCAAGGCACAGGAGAGAGAGAGTGAGCAGGGGAAACTGCCACTTTTATACCATCAGATCTCATGAGAACTCTCTCACTTCATGAGAAGAGTATGGGGGAAACTGTCCCTATGATCCAGTCACCCCCCACCTGGTCCCTTCCTCAACATGTGGGAATATAGTTTGTGATGAGATTTGAGTGGGAGACAAACCATATCAGGTATATTTTCACAATAGAATATTATTTTGCAAAAAAAAAAGGATTATAGTATCAATGCTACCACAGGGATGAATCTTGAAAATATTAGCTAAGTGAAAATAGCCAGTCACAAAAGACTACATATTATATTATTTCATTTACATAAAATGTTCATACTAGTCAAACATATATAGAGAGAAAGTAGATTGGTGGTTGCCTAGAGTAAGGTGGAGGAGGACTGGGGAAAATGGGGAGTAACTGACAGTAGATACAGAGTTTCTTTTAAAGGTGATGTAATATTCTAAAATTGATTGTATTATGGTTATGGTTATACAACTTGATGAATACTATAAAAACCATCAAATTGTTTTTATACAATCTTTACATCAAAATTCATTCAACATATGGGTGAATTTATGGTATATGAACTACATTTTAATAAAGTTGATTTAAAAAATAAAGTTGAAACTACTTCACTAGAGTTATTTGTTTGCTATATATATAACGTAAATTATCTTCAATGGTCAAATTGCACTAATGTCATCAGGTACAACACTTTTGAAAACTAAACTTTTAAATCAACAACCACAATCATGAAATCTAGTATTTCCTGAATGCTAACTTTGTGCTTGGTGCTATTGCAAGTTCCTTTTATCTTTCTTAATATTTTGCAACAACACTCTTGGGTAGATAATATCATTATCTCCATTCTTAAGATGAATAAAATGAGGCAAACAGAGGTTAAGTAACTTGCCCAAGGTCACAAAGAAAAGCTTGAAAAAGTTAAATTTGGTTTACTATACATTTGCATGAAGCCATTTTTTCCATTAAGGAATTTAACTAGTGTTTCTGAGGGTGAAGAAATTCTAGCTATGTGTAGAAGCCATCTTCTTTTTCTTCCTCTTAATTAATACCAAATATGTTTTGGTTTCATAAGGATTTCTGACAATTTAGGAAATGGACAATGCATCATGGCTGAATCAGTTTTCTTTTACATCTTTTCCCATACTGTTAATTCCTGGAGTGCATGGCTACTATCATATATGACTCACTGCTCGACTCCCTGGAAGTGGCATTGTAAGAGTAAGTATTTGACAGAAGTCTGAGGAATGAATTAAACCTGAAAATACCATGATGGGTAATTTTCTGTTACTAGTGTTTGTTGGAAATCTCTATTTTCTCTATAATCATCGCGTTAAGCAGAACATTCCAACAAACCATAGGCCGTTGCAACATGGGGGCTTGTGTTTCTGAATCTTCTTCAGGGCAGAATCTATATGCTGGAGTTAATAATAACTCTGCTGTTCATGGAGAATGTTTGAGTTAAATCACTCTAATAAACATGACAAAATCTCTGACATAACAGAATTTCTCGAGATTTGAGTTTTAAGATTCTGAAATTTTAATATTTTCTAAAAGAAGCAATTTTTATTTTTCTCAGAAATTAAATATTCATTTCAGAATTTCTAGAATAAACATTCTGATCACAGTTTTAGTCTCTGTGTGAGAAAGATGATCACTTATTGTATACAAAAGCTGAGTTTACATTCTTTTAAAAAATGTCAGAATGTGATTTCTCAAACTTGAAGTTTAAATACTATTATTTTTTCATGTAAAAATTTTGATTCAAATTGTAAATATAAACTGTCCTCTTTATGCCTTTTAGTCATTGTTTAAATACCTTAGGTCAAAACTGAGAATCTGTTAAACACAACTTAGTAGTGGTTGATATCGGTGCAAGGCAATTCTTTGTTGCATTTGTATATGCCTTGTGACAGGTTTTGACCCGGATTATCTTTTCAAGAATGTTTATACAGCAGAATAACTTTTTTTAAATTTAAATTTTCATTTTTTTGAGACCAAGTCTTGCTCTGTGGCCCAGGCTGGAGTGAAGTGACATGATCTCAGGTCACTGCAACCTCCACTTCTCAGGTTCAAGCAATTCTCCTGCCTTCGCCTCCCAAGTAGCTGGGATTACAGGCACCTGCCACCACGCCTGTTTTTTTTTTTTTTGTATTTTTAGTAGAGACTGGGTTACACCACATTAGCCAGACTGGTTTCAAGCTCCTGACCTCAAGTGATCTGCCTGCCTCAGCCTCCCAAAGTGCTACGATTACAGGCATGAGCCAATGCGCTGGGCCAGACTTTGGATAATAATTTCTCCCTCTGGGACAAAGGGCAGATTTTTTTTTTTTCCTGAACAATTTAAGAAAGATAATATCTGCCTCTGGGACAAAGACTGGGTGACTTTGCCAGCAATAACTTTAACAGATGGGGGGTTTCCTAAGGTCAATGTTTCTCAGAACGACACAGACCCACTGGATCCTGGGCCCATCACTTTATCACCCCTGTGGGACTTGGGGGTTAAGAAGTAATGCAGACATGAAGTTATGCTGCCTGCAATGTGGTGAGGAATAAAATCATGTGTCTTGACCCAGAAGTCTTATGTCTCTACCAGCATCTATGAAACTGTTGCAAGTTACCTTGTTAGTTTGAAAGTAGGGTAAAATCTCAGAACCTTCTCAGTTCTTGACAAATATAGGCTTCTAAACATAGACTCACACAATGTGGATACTTAACATAATATGCAAATATTGATAAAAATACATTGCCAAATCCACATACCTTACTCCTATGATAATGATCATAATAGACCAATGTAATCTAATATGCATTCTGGCGATGGTCACCATGTTACAAATTCATTTATAAATCAAGACATTTTCTTTTTTTTATGAGACGGAGTCTCGCTCTGTCACCCAGGCTGGAGTGCAGTGGCGCCATCTCTGCTCACTGAAAGCTCCGCCTCTCGGGTTCACGTCATTCTCCTGCCTCAGCCTCCCAAGTAGCTGGGACTACAGGCGCCCATCAGCACGCCCGGCTAATTTTTTGTATTTTTAGTAGAGAGGGGTTTCACTGTGTTAGCCAGGATGGTCTCCATCTCCTGACCTCGTGATCCGCCCGCCTCGGCCTCCCAAAGTGCTAGGATGACAAGTGTGAGCCACCGCACTCAGCCAAATCATGACATTTTCTTACACACTTCCTATTTATTTAAAAAATGTTTAGTTTCATTATATTAAAAATTACAATTTAAATATACTCTCCCAGATTTATCACAGAAAAACTAAGCAAAAAACAATTCAAAAACAACGTCAAGGTCATAAATGCTTTACCAATGGTTTCTTATCAGATTCGTTGGCCTCCTAAGATTTTACAATTCAAAGCTTCTCTGTTGGCTAAAAACCAAGTACAACATACTTTTGTCATCAGCTTAAGCCCTAATCCAATAAACACTGCAATCTTAATAAAACCACTCATTATGCCAGGGTGGTATCAGACAAACCTTTTAATAAGTAAATTTGATTGTGCTGTATAGTACTAAGTAGCTGTGTATATGCATTTTTTTCTTTTGTCTATCTTTCTAGTTTAAATAGGATAAAGGAAAAAGGCAAGGACTATTTCTCCCTGTGCTCTGAACTACCAACCAATAGTGTCCACTATAATAAATGTTAATTGAATAAATGGACTTTATATGGAAAAACAAAACAAAACAAAACAACAACAACAATAAAAACTTCTGTGCCATGCTTTAGGTCTATTCAACTACTAAAATATGGCCTGGCTTTTCACATTCAGATGGTGAGTCCACCTGATATCGCTAGAGTATTTATTACTGTAAAAGCTGTTTGAGAAAATGTACATAGGAAACTGGCCAGTTGTACTCAAGGTCATCTAATTAAAACATCATTGATTCAAGTCAAGTTTATCATCTGTGATTCTTGACGGTTCCTGTACTGCCAAATAAAATTTACCACAAAACAGTCAATGTTTCTAAAAGACCAAACCTTCATTAGGTGACACCTCAATAATAACCATGGACAAGACCCTGCCTATAAGGACTCAAGAGCTGAAATTGACAGGAAGGCAGGCAAAACATAAACAAGTGAATTGCAAAAGCAAATGACTCCCACCATCTGCTTAGCTGTGTCTGCTCTCACGTAGCCAGGAGCCTTTTGAGAAGACACGGAATCCTGCGGGTGCTCTCTATCATATGTTATCTCTCCTCCCATCTGTGGTACCTTCTCGTGTGCTCAGTGACATTACTTTGGCTTTGCTCTTCCCTATTGAAATACACAAGGTAGCAAGAAGTGTAGGGGTTTCATAAGCCCACAAAAACGTTGAGCATGAGGATAGGATGTGATGCTCAGCAAGTTCCACCCGGTAGGGGGCCAAACAAGGAAAATAAAAAACAAAGTACGATTTAAATACAGTAGGCCACGGGAAAACTCATTCCTTCCGTAAGTGTTTACTAAACACTTGATGTGTGCCAGGTACTGTTGTAGACTCTGGAAATAAGGGGGAGAAAGGGACTAAGGGAGGAAAGTCCTCCTCTTTGACTTCAGGAAGTTCATAGCTTACAGGAGGTAGAAAAACAAATGTATAAAATAATTTGAATGATTGTATCTGCCGTGGAAGAGACAATCTCAAAGCTTACATTTAAAACAGGGAGTGAGAGACATTTACTGTGGGCAAGTTTGTTAAGCAGGACTTCACATGGGTGGTAACATTTAAGCTAAGACCAGAGGGGTGAGAAGAAACCCAGTAAATAATTCGTTTGAGGTAAGAATAGGGAGAAGTTTACTTGCATTAAGAACCAGGAGCAGGAGGATCTTGGTGTGTCCTAGGAGAAGAAAGAAAGCCTGTGTTCTTGGATGAATGAGCAAAGGAAATGAAGTGTGAGAGATCAGTAATGGAGAGGCGAGCACACGGCATGCCAAGTCTTGGGCTATGGTGAAGAGTTTTGATTTTATTCTGCCATTGGAGGTTTTTATTTTGTTTTTTTTGTTTTTTTTTTTTTTGAGACAAAGTCTCACTGTGTCACCCAGGCTGGAGTGCAGTGGTGTGATCTGGGCTCTTTGCAACCTCTGCCTCCTGGGTTCAAGTGATTCTCCTGCCTCAGCCCCCTGAACAGCTGGGACTGCAGGTGCGTGCCACCACGCCTGGCTAATTTTTGTATTTTTAGTAGAGACGAGGTTTCACCATCTTGGCCAGGCTGGTCTTGAAATCCTGACCTTGTGATCCACCCACCTCAGCCTCCCAAAGTGCTGGGATTACAGGCGAGAGCCACTGCGGCTGGCCACTATTGAAGATTCCTAACAGGGTAATGTAATCAAATTTACTTTTAAGAAGATAGCTTTGACTGCTGTATCCAGAGTAGACTGGAAAGAAGCCAGCCAAGTAAATTATGGGAAAAAATAACATGTAGTTGGAGTGGGATTTTAAAGAAAAATTAAAATGGTGATTGAATTCAAATAAGGAAGTAAGAATGAAAGACAGAGGTGTTACCATGGTCACCTCTGCCAATGCCGTGGTGCCTATAGTGTAGCAGGATGGTTACGTTTGAATGGGGGATGTACTTTCTTTATGACAATATATTTATGATTCCCATGGGAAGTATTGGCTACTTGTTCTGTCTTCTGGGCATGACCTGAATTCCCCAGTTAGATTTTCATATTTATATTTCTTGACAAATATTTGCCCACTTCTAAACAGGAAACATTGAATACACCCAGAAGATCATGATAGTTGCTGGGATGACAGCTTCTGGGTCCTGATTATTTGCTATCGCTGTTTCTGATGCTATCGTCCTAAGGTTAAATATGTTGGAAGGATATTGCAGCTCTCACACAGCCACGCCGGAGTGCTACAGTCATTCCGCCTTTCGTTAAGATAACAAGTGTAGGCTCTCCTTGTTCAATGAGACCGACCACAGCATTACAAATGGCACCAGTTTAAATGCCTTGTACAACATTGCAGGGGGAAAACTACAGATTTTTCAGCGCTGAGAAGAAGCACTGTGTATCGGCTCATTATTAAAAAGGAAGAGTATGTTTCACAAAATATGGCCTTGTGGGCTAAAGCTGTCTTTCTTTGTTCCTTGGAACAGCCGAGTGTGGCTTTACATCTCAGGCCAATTATCTTCCACCGGTTTTCAGAAACTGACAAAACCTATAAAATGAGCAATGATACGGAGATAGCATACCATTCTGCAGTTTACTTTGTACCCTGCATTTGCATCTGGATTTCGGTATTTCTCTTCCAAGGGTAAAATAAATAAATAAATAAATAAATAACATCTAACTACGGGAACAAAATGTGTTCCAATATGAAAACAACACACAAAAACATACAAAACAAATAGCTGCTAATTCCAGTTGTCTCTCATCTCTTACTGGACAGTCCTCTTAAAGAAAGGGGACTCTTCATCAATACCCTCATTTTTCCCCCCTAAGATAACAGGATTAGCCAGGAGCAATTCTGAACATTCTGCTACCCGTAAAGAGAGCCCTTTCTTCAGCCTAGGTTTGAGGATGTAACCTTGGTTTTTCACTAAGAGCTGTTGGAGCTTGACGTGCAAAACAAACCATCTGGGCAAGTGGAGTGATTTCATACAGCCTTGCTCTCACAGAAGAGCGAAGAGTCAGAGGTAGATATTAATCGTGACTCTCTATCAACAACACACTGTGCTCCGTTCGGGTCGATTCTTAGTCTAGACCCTGGAAGCCCCAGGAAGCCCAGAGACACTGTCCCGCAGGCTCCTTTTGGCAGTACTCCCCATGGGAGAGACAATACAGAAATGGAGTTTCAAAATCAAAATGGGACTGAATAAAGGATATGAACATTTTCTGATTTTTTTCACTTCCACAACACACATGAAATTCACTTAGAATATACTGTTAACAAAAAGAGAGATGATCAGAGGGATGTAGAATAGAGACTGCTAAAAACTGATTTTCAGATATTCTGTAACGCTCTGCAAGAGAAAACATTGTGTCAAATGTGAATTAAATTTGAACAACAGCCTTTCAAATGCAAATCCTTCGGAAGGGATGTCATTGATATACAACCTCTAAAAACCTTTCAAAAGAAATAAAATGGATAAATGTGATAATTAAGATCTCTATATATAGGCAAATGATCAGATCACATTTGTTCTGAAATGTTTTTGTACCTGCAACATCCAGGGCACATAGAAAAAGTAAGGATCGATTTTGAAATTTGCAGGTTGGAGGTGAAAATGGAATGATAGCTTGTCTGACAGAGGTGAGGATTTTCCTCTGGTATGCTAAGACCCATTATTATGCACCCATAATTGCCAAGGCCCCCCGCTGACCTCTATTCACTCTTCCCCAAGCAATCTTGGTTTCAGCTCTCCCCACAGCACCTCGCCTTTTCCCACTGAAAGGTGTTAGCTCCTCTGCTGTCTGCAGCAGTATTCTGCTAAACAGTAGTATTTATGAGAAGCTGACTGAGCTCCTTAAGAATGCAAGGAGAAGCACTGTTTTGCATTGAGCTTTTTTGGAAACAGAGCAGAAGGTTTCCTTGGAGAGTGACTTTAGGAGACACTCTACAAGCAAGTAAGGAGGTCAGGAGAAGGTAGAGAGAGAAGAGCCTGAAAATGTAGTTATGAGTGAATCCAAAAGCAAAGGGTGTGTGTGTGTGCCAGGCAGTGGAAATGGGGAGGCGGAGGGGCAAGAAGGTAGATGTCAGAAACTAGAGTGGCTCCCCAGAGTTGTCACAAATTGAGGCAAGTGGGAAGGGGAGGTGTGCAGGGATTTGCATTCCTGGGTCTGTCAATCTTTGGTCACAGCTGCCCTCGGGGAGAGGACTCCAGTGAGGTGGATCTCTGAGGTTAAGGGCTTGATCCAGTGAGAGATGTAGCTGTGAGACCTCTGCAAGTGCTTAGTCCCAGCAGGACTCACAGAGTCATAGTTGGATGACTATGGGGGGATGGGTGGGAGGGTCCAGGTGGAGGATGAGAGACAGTGTCCACTCCAGTCATACACATAATGGAATTTCAGTACCCTCTCCCTCAAGGATTCCTCCTCATCAGTTTGACATATTATTTTTTCAGTTTACTGATAAATTATTCTCACGAAAGGGCCTTTACCGGAGAAAACACGTGAGGCTATACTCTAAAATTTCACCTATGAATTGCCTGATCATATCCATTTCAACTCTAATGCTAAATTCAACTACAACTACAAGCTTATTACACGTAAATAAGGAAAAGACCCAGAATATAGAGGGTAAGAGAAATCTCTGGTTGAGGAGCCCTGGGTGATCTCATCAGAGAAACAGGGAGCCAGGTGGCCAGAAGAGCAACCTATGAGGCCTCACAATGAGGGGATGCTAAGAAGAGAAGAAACTCTGGCTATTTAGATTTGTCCATGGTCAGCTCTATACTTTACAGGAGAAGGAAAAGAAATGTGGAAATGAAGGGATGAAAAAGAAGTAGGCTGCTAGGAAGATTTGGACTGACTCCTCTCTGGCTAATTTTTTGTCAGCATTACTCTTTCTAAGCTTTTATCCTAAAAGTGGAAAAGCCAGAAAACAAGGGAGACAAAGCATGTTTTGGGGGATGAATTGCTACGTGAAATCTTGGATGCTCTGAGGTTTTTTGTTTGTTTGTTTGTTTGTTTTGAGATGGAGTCTCATTCTGTCCCCCAGGCTGGAGTGCAATGGCGTGATCTGGGATCACTTCAACCTCTGCCTCCCAGGTTCAAGCGATTCTCCTGTCTCAGCCTCCCTAGTAGCTGGGACTACAGGCACGTGCCACCACGCCCAGTTAATTTTTGTACTTTTAGTAGAGATGGGATTTCACCATGTTGGCCAGAATGGTCTCGATCTCTTGACCTTGTGATCCGCCTGCCTCGGCCTCCCAAAGTGCTGGGATTACAGGTGAGCCACTGCACCTGGCCTCTCTGAGGTTTTTTGCTTTGTTTTTAATCTCAATCAACTGTGACTCTGTGAGTCCTTCTAGTCTCTCACTGCCCAATCAGATCTATTTTAAATGCTATGTGCCACATTCATGCCTTCATTTCTCCTCTCATTTTCCTTAGGCAAATAGTAGCTACGATCTGGGAAAGCAGCCTCATCGGGCCCTAAAGGCACACTTTTCTTTGTCACTGGCTGGACTTGCCTAAATTGCTGATTGTATTTTTCTGGCCAGATTTTTGAGTGAAGTGGCAAAACATGCCAAGGACCGTTGTGCTCTTGAGAGATTTCTTTCAGCTGGTTCTCTACATTCATGAGGTTCAGAGGGTTTAGAAAACCATCTGAACCCTTAGGATTTTATTTGAACCAAAACCCAAACTTTGAACCTTTTATGGTTTTGCACATCAGAAGTAAATGTGTCTCCTGCCTTGATATTATTCCCTCTGGTCCCCTCCTGACTCTTTGTCCCTTGAATAAAACTGAACAGTTAGTTGGAGATCAAAACTCGATCCAAGGGTCACCTCTGATTGATGACCTTCTTTCTACAACAACCACTTTAATTAAAGACCATGTCTATGAGAAACCACTTTTCCATGGGCCCTTGGATGTATTCTCAAGACAGATTTTGCTGTCACACAGCTGCTGCATCCCCTTGCTCTGAAGAGTAGCAAGTCCCAGCAGATCACAGATCTTAACCCCATGACAGGCCAACCTATTTATGCTGGTTACTAATAATGACTTATGTTTATAATGGCACTATTCAACCCAGAGGCTTGCTCGCAGCACTCCACTGACCACATGTATGCTCTTTATTTGGGCATGTGTCTATATACACCCACATATCACAACTGCACAAAGGTCTTGACTGCTGTGGCTTTAATCAGTCCTTTCTTCCTTTTGCTTAGCTTCGGGACCTGATCCCTGGGATTAGGGAAACCAGTGCACCCTCCTCTTTATCATTGGAAAAAACAGAACTGAACAATTGGGAGTCCAGCTCCCTATTCACTTTGTTGCTTATTAGGGTCTGTGTACATTAACTGTGATGCTGCAAAGCAAGTTGAGAGAGACCTTGTGCAATACATATTTAATAGTGGGAACTCTCCTCCCATTTTATCTCTTCCCCTTCTCTCCTTCCATTTAATGAACCAATTATTCTGACAAGGAGGAGAATGCTCCCTTCCCAGCTCCCTCTCACTTTGAGCCTTTATTCCCTGCCTCTCTAAAGTGCTGCCTAATTTGGCATAAGACCCTATTGTAGGTTATTTTTACATTCACCATGAATTGTGTAAAATTGTTTCAGCACTTTGGAAATTTTCTTTTAAAGCAGGAGACATTATTTTATCCTCATGTGAATGACAGATGAGATGTAACGGTAGGAGAATGTCCATACCTGCATACACTCAATTGCATTCATTTTATTTAACAACGTTACAGTTTGTTTTCTATAACAGATCAAACACAAAGAAAAAAATATAGACTAAATATTAATGGATTCCCACTTCTGTTTCTGTTGAAATGCTTAAAATGCAGCAAATCTATTTTTTTCATTGAAGCGTTTGTAACTATTCATTATTCATGATGAAGCACGATAGAATTTTATTAATTTGCACATTTACTTTATTTACAAGCACAAAAGTCTGCAGCAGAATCACTATAGATAACCATATGTTTTGAGTACGAAAATGGAAGCAGATTTCAAAAGTACTGCTACTATTTATCTTAAGGCATTTGTTTGTTTTCCTCTAGTGGGCAGATATCTTAATTATTATTTGATCTTGGATGGTGTAATCTGAATTAGATGAAGCTCTTTGTCATATATAGTTTTAAAGTGTTTGGTTTATCTTATAAATAAACTAAACTGAGTGACACTGGTGTAATACATTTAATTAGAATACGTAAGATTCTTTCGATTTGTAATCAATACTGAATGCCAGGCACTCTGATAGGTAGTAGCTTCTATAACACAAGCAAGAAACACTCTCTGCCTTCAAGACACTTCTGGACCCACGAAGAACAGACTTTCTGCAACCACACATGTCATGAGAAAAATATGAGGATACACCTGTTGGTTTTGCAGTCTCAACATTCCTCTTTTGGTAACAACACTCACATTTACTTTTAAAGATTCACTGGCCCCTCTAATGTCAGTCTATGTAGCCAGGAAGGAGGTGACTCTACCTCCTTGTTCCAAGGATCAGCATGTGTCCTGGAAAATTGAATCATTCCATTTTCCTGGCCTCAAGAATAGACAAATGTCACAATAACCAATCAAAGTATTTTCTGGGACTTTTTCTAGAGCCACTGAGTTTGCTAGACTGATGCAACATATATCTGAAATTCTTGTGCTCACCCACATTTGGAAATTAAGCCACCATGGAGAAAGCAGAGTTAAGAGATGGAGAGGATCCTAATGATATCGCCTGAACATTTGGTCCTAGCCATAACTAAAACTAGAAATTCTATGAACTTTTTAAGTTAGGGGAGCAAATGCATGCATGTTTGTATGTCTACATGCATGTACACATGGTGTTCCTCCTGCTTCTTGTCTAAGGACTTCTCTGAACACAGAGTGGGGAACCTGTGGGAATCCACTCAGTCCTGTATGCATGTGTTTTGTTGAATGTAGTCTGAAGTGGTACACATAGATTGCAAACAAAAAATTCCAAGAATATGGGCCCAAGGAGGAGGCAGTAAAATATTTCTGGGAGAGATTCTAAATGAGATGTGCATAACTAACCAAAAGCACGAGTGGGGATGCTGATTTCATTTATGTCTCAGGACTGGAGTTAAAAAAAAAATCAGAGTGAATTTTCCCATGAATTCATATTTAAACAAAAGATCATAGAAGGTTTTTGTTGGAAAACATATATGCAATGTTCCTGTTCTTTCACCTGCAACTTATTTGTTGAGTTCTTAGTCGCGGAATAATCTTATCTATAAGTAAGAGTTTGTATTCCTGCAAAAGGTAATTTGGTAGCCCTGGGCTCTTCAAACAACTTTCTGAATTTATTCTGTGGCTCCAGCAATCAGCACTGATAGCCTATCCAAGAAAGTAAGTAAAACTTTGCTCTGAAAAGTAATTGTGCCAATTGACTATATTTAAATGTCAAGATAATACAATATGTTGTGAGTTAATGCTTCAGGGCAGCATATGGACTAAACGACATTTCATATCCCTTCTATTTCTATGATCCCATGAGTCTATTAGGCTGTCTTCCTTTCCCCATGACATTTCCGACAAATCTTTCCACACAACACAACCAGTTAGTGCCGAATGTAAGTAAGCAAGTCATGCTTCAAATTGGAGGGTACCTGTTAGTTTAAAGCTGCAGATTGTCTTCCTGTTGTGCTGTATCTGCTTCTCTGTCTTTCAGGAATATAGGATGAGGAATAAAATGGAAAGGTATAATCAGCGTTCGTAATGGACCTGTCTTGTATTTCACTGTAAATCCTCTTGACCTCCTCTTGCTTCACAGTGACCAGTTCTGAGCAGGCTTTCACCAACTTTGGGCAGATGCAATGTAAAGAGACTTGCCCTGGGGTCACATTGGTGTTCCTCCTGCTTCTTGTCTTAGGACTTCTCTGAACACATTCAAGAGTGGGGAAATTGTGGGAATCCACTCAGTGCTCATACTTGTGCAACCAGAAAATGCATAGGAGACAAATGTATGTGGATAAATGCTCCCCTCTTCTCACCCCAGATGGATGGCTCTGAGAAGCATATCATATGGCTATTCAGAAGATAAAGGAGGGAGATTAAATTCTGTCTCCATAACCACTAAGCTCAGTGTCCCACTTGTCAATCATCCTAGTACTTTTTTTTCTTTCTATGTTTTACCACCCCATCCATTACTGTGTTCTTTCAAATAAAAGACCTGCACATAAACCTTTGCCTCATTTTCTGCTTTGGGAGGCAGGGAGAACCCAGGCTAAATAGCACTATTAGTATTTTTTTTTCTTTAGAAAATAAAACAAAAAATGTTCTGATATTTTGATACCTGGTTTTCAAACGACAACATTCTTATTACTATTCTGATGCTATAACCAAAAAAACCTAAACAAAAAGAGGAAACTGGAAGAGATATGTGTGCCTTTAAAACACAATTTGAAGAACAACCACAATGAAACCACTTTAATTTTAAAATTGTATTGGTAATGCACATGTGGTTCAAACTAGAAACTCTATAAGAATTATTCTCAATACTGTATCCTAGTGAAAGTCATTTCAAAAAGAACCTAAAATTTATAGCATCTAAGAAGCTATATCCATACTACTCAACATTTGCAAAACTCTTTTTTTTTTTTTTCTTTTAGATGGAGTCTTGCTCTGTTGCCCGGGCTGGTTTTTTGTATTTTTTAGTGGAGACGGGGTTTCACCATGTTAGCCAGGATGGTCTGGATCTCCTGACTTTGTGATCCGCCCGTCTCGGCCTCCCAAAGTGTTGGGATTACAGGCTTGAGCCACCGCGCCCGACCTGCAAAACTCTTTAATAGATGACTCTCAGCTCTGTTTGAACACCTCCAGTTACCTGCTAATTAGTGCTAAGTTTTACAAGGCAAAAATATGGAAAAACAAATAAATGAGCATCATTTACTAACATAAATTTCCTAGAGAAAGAAATCTACTTTGGAGGTCTTATAGACGATCGTATTTTCTTCATGAGATCAAAAGAGTTCTATTGTTAGTCTGCATAGGTTTGAATCTCTACTTTAACTTTTACTAGCTTTGTAAACCTGTCTCAATGTCCCTAAATTTCAGGTTTCTCTTTGGACAAATGGTTATAGCCAAACCATTTGAGTTCGAGGGTCTTTTAAGTTAGAGTATTTTGGGAAAGCACTTAAGCTATGCCTGACACACAGTAGGCAATGAGTAACTGTGAGATATTTTCCAATCTCAAAGATAGGGATCAATTTTACAGTCTAAAGAATAATGATAAACTGTATTTTTGCATGGGTAGCCTTTAACAGGTCACTTAATTTCTCCAGGGTTCAATTTCCTCTACATCAAGTCTAGTTAAAACAAAAAGGATGGGCTTGATTATCTCTAAGGACCTTCCAATTCTAAAATGTTGCAATTTTATAGTTTTAAGTTCCCTTTTGGTGGGACAGATCAAAGAATAAATAGGCTGGTAAACTTTTCTTTGCACACAACTGTGATTATGCAGCAAAATCATGTGTTGCTGACCTTGATCTTGACATAAATAAAAATTCCATCACAGAAATCACAGAAAATCAGAAGGAGTCCTGTTCACTATGATGCATGCTGTGTTTCTTTTGAAAAAGACACATGACATTTGGTTGGGTTTTCTGAAGCTGTAATAAAATCAAAACCTGTAGTAGAACTTCACTAATGAGGCTTTAGGGTTGAAAAGGGAGGAAAGAAACCAGACAAGAAAGATTTGTAATTAGCACATCAATTATTTGTATGTAAGTACAATAAGTAAGTAGATGTTCCTCAAGTGCTTTAAGGAGCTTAAAAATGAATATTCTGTTAAATACTTCAAACACTCTATTGCTTTCTGGTTTATACTTTTAATTCATACTAATATTTAAAAAGTTTACTGCTTAAAGACAATTTTTCCTTCGAACCCTTTAAAAAATTTTTTCTGTTTTTTTTTGGGGGGGGCATCTAAATAATTGAGGTTTGGGCTATAGTACTAAAATATCATTCAATGATATATTTATAATTTTATAGAGAACAAAACTGAAGGAAAGATCCTTGTGCTTTGGGAAAATGTCCAAAGAAACACTCTACATCTTTCCTCAAGAAACAAACAAAGAAAAACAAAGCAAAACAAAAAAAAAAACCTATCTTTTCAATAAAATGAAGAGAAGTAATAAAATATGAGATGGCCTTCCCAATGTCAAAATGGCCTTTGCCATGCTGAATAGAAAAATTACTCAATAGATTTAGGCAAGTTTCCACAAATCTCTGGATCAGATTTCTCATTACTCTCTGTCTGATTTTATCCATAATAACTTTAGAAAAATTGACAAAGTAACTCATGGAATAATAATGGGAAATGAACTTGGAGGTGACAGAGGAAACACACATCACCTATTGTTTGATTAATCGGACAAACTAAACTCATGAGTTGGTGGAAAGAGAGCTTCCAAACTTTCATATCCATATCTTCAGAAGATTATTTTTAGCATCATAATGGGGACAAAAATTAGCTGGCAGTTACTTAAGCCTATTTTGATAATTTAGGAGTAATGTTTCCTAATGAAATAGTTGGTTATTTTATAGTATCATGGAAAATTAAAGATAATTACAAAATAAAGTGTCAACAGTTTTTTTTTTTTAATGTTACACAAAGGAAGATAGCAGCAATATGAAATACATGCTTGAAATTGATAAAGATTATTTACTTGGCCCAACTTTAGTCAGTGTTCTGAATCTTCTGCTAGGTGCATCTGTGCACTTGCTTGTAAAATCCAGCTTTAGAAAAGAACTCTGTTAAGTCAGTTTAGCAAGACCATCCCATCCTCAATATCTACTCATCTTCAATATCTGACCAGGTTCTCTATCCTCTACTCTCTGCTAGGCGATGTCTGATCACATTGGCCTGTCTTCAGCAAAAATCCTCTTAGGTGGGTTTAGTCAGAATCCTCCTCACCCCTGACATTTCCTCTTAGTAATTTTCCATCCACTGACTACCACACTATTCTTTGGCTATAAATTCCCACTTGCCCATGCTGTATTGGGAGTTGAGTCCAATCTTTCCCAGAGGGCAAAGCCCCATTGCAGTAGTCCCTACACCTGTTGAGATGGTCTTGAATACAGTCTGCCTTATTGTACTTTAGCCAGTGTCATTGAACAAGTTTTCTTTAACAGTGTTACCTCTGTCAAGCCCACAGTTGGAACTCCAAATATAGTATATTATTATACAAGTGAGAATGCTTTTAAATAAAGCTAATTTAATAAGATATAACTCACAATCAGCATTTTTAAAAATAAAATGGAAATAATCACCTCAGAGGCAATGGGTTCTTAATGCAGAACCCCAAAATAGAATTTGCATTAAACCAAAAATGGGTCCATGCTTCCATCCTACAGCAATTTAACCTGAAGATAACTTTCCTACTGCTACAGCTACAAGATGTGAGTTTCAGACAATGAAAACATTTCAGCAGTACAATGTAGAGTAGATTCCACAATATAAAACTATCTCTGCCAAGTTGCAGCTTAACAAAATACGGAAATCCATGGGCTTAGCAGTGTTAGTGTAGACTCTCATCAAATGGACTGTGACAATAGAAAGTGTAAACAGGAAAAGATCTAGGAAATGTGAACATGTCTCATTTAACTTGTTGCTTCATTTCTTGCTAAATAATTTGTGGCATTACTGAGTTTAAAAGAAAAAGAGACTTAAAAATGTATCCTCATGCATGATGGTCCCATGAGGCATTTCTTTCACTCTTGGCTCATGGACCAATACTGTTTGGAATGTGTACTTGGGTGCTGGAGGAGAACAGATTGACTTTGTTAGTGGCTAGGAGAGGATATAGCCCATTGAACAGACAATTGGCTAGATGCCCCCTTTACATTTTATTAAGGAAAGTGGAATCCTGAAGGTTGAGTGAAAAATATGAAAAAGGAAAGAAATCAAGGAAGGTTCAATGAAATGAGTGCTTTTAGCAAAATCAGCATGTGCTAGAGTTTACTTTCATTTACCATTCATAATATTTAAATCAAGGACTCCACACTAGCCTCTTTGACTTCACCATGCAATAAAGAACAGGACCCGCTGTCCATAAAAATCAAAGCAGAGCCATATCTTATAAAAATAACTCCTTGTCAACTGACTCTCCCTCTGCTGCCTGGTAATGAGAGCATTTGACACCACCTGACACTTGACACTCATATAAAAATTTCAAACATATCATGCAAGGGATTCACAGATCAATCCCCATCTTCATGAAACCACTGGAGTGAGGCAGAAAAGCCATTTTGAATGGGCTCAGCAGAGCAGAACACAACTAAATGTTTTCCCACCTGTACTGGAGTTGGTTCCTAATGAAGGTTAGATGATTAGCGGTAACGTTGAGGAAAATAGTTCTGACATGACACTATCACCCAGTTCATTTTTCAAACACTTACATGCAATAACAATAAATATTATTTTTGAGTTGATCTTGATTAAAGCACTGATTTTCCTCCACAAATGCTTATACCATAATAAGGGGTTATGACTGAATGTATTCCATGGAAAACAAATTACTTATCAGATATGAAACTCAGGTGTTACCAAATTCAATTTATTGCCACTTAATTTAGGTGCAGTTCATAGAAATTTTAGGTAAATAAAGCAATATTCTTTGACAGTGGGGAATATAATTCTATAGTGAAACACAATACTTAAAGGAAATATTAGTATCTTGGGACATTATTGGAAAATACTTTGCTAGACATTCCTTTGACAGAAAGCTTGCCACTACTTTCCCGAGACATGGTTTCTGGAACCCATTAATAGGCTTAATAGTTATAACCAAATTGGTTTAAAGTAATATTTTGAATGGTTCATTGACTGGAATGGTTTGTGTATTCAAATATAGTGAGTTTAATTGGTTGCCAGAGTGTTTCTAACTGGATGATCTATTAATTACACATGCTAAGCCTGCTCTGTATAAATACAGGCAAACAAGAATGATTTCCATGTTTAAGTACTTAGAACTGCATTGGTATTTCAGCTAGGTAAAACTGATAGGTTTTCTCTAATTCCTAGATGCAACATCTGTCTCCAAGGGAAAAGGACTTTGTTAGCATACAAAAGCAACACTTAAAAGAGTTGGCTACTTTGCTCCAATCAGAACCTTAAACAGTTCTATTAGAGTTCATTATGGGTGTTTATTTCCTAATAGGAGTGCTCTGCTGTTGAAGGAATTCACACATCTTTACTCAATTGGAGAGTGCCTCATTTTCCTGGAGACTGGTTTTTAGTTAGATGTCATACTGTCTCAGCTATGTGCACTCTATATTTCTGTTTTTTCTAAGGTCTACCAGCGAATTGATTGGGTCTCTGTGTGGTAGGAATCTCACTTGTGTAAGAAATTTTACAACTGAACTTATGACTACTTTTAGCATAATACAATAGCTGTGAGCAAAAATTTAGGTCGGAATGTCTATGTTTGAATCCTGGTTCTGAAAAAGTCTTTATGTGTAAGTCTTTGCTGTATTTATGCAACAGTTTCTCAAAAGTATATACCAAGTAGTAGCACTGTTTGGCTAAGGATATGTAAATATTCAACTTGATTAATTGAAGCTATCATACTAATTTCCCAGGTGGTGCATCAATAGATATGCCCACCATTATCAGATGCAAGTATTCATTGTCCCATATCTATTTTATTCTTTTTTTTTTTTTTTTTTTGAGACAAGATCTCACTCTTTCATTCAGGCTGGAGTTTGGAGTGCAGTCGCATGATCGTGGCTCACTACAGTTTTGAATTATTGGGCACAAACAAGGCTTCTACCACAGTCTCCCGAGTAGCAGGGAATACAGGCATACACCACCATGCCTGGCTAATTTGTTCATTTTTAGTAGCGATAGAGTCTCACTATGTTGCCCAGGCTGGCCTCAAACTCCTGGACCCAAGTAATCCTCCCACCTTGGCCTCTCAAAGTGGTGGAATTACAGGCATGAGCCACCACACCCGGCCTGTCCCATATCTTTGTCAACACTTGTCATTTCCTGGCTTTTTGATATATACTCACCTAGAAGAAATTATATTTTTATATATCTATATATATACATACACACACACACACATACATACACACACATATATATACTTTTCTTTTTTTGAAACGGAGTTTTGCTCTAGTTATCCAGGCTGGAGTACAATGGTGCAATCTTGGCTCACTGCAACCTCCACCTCCTAGGTTCAAGCGATTCTCCTGCCTCAGCCTCCTGAGTAGCTGGGATTACAGGCGCCTGCCACCATGCCTGGCTAATTTTTTTGTATTTTTAGCAGAGACAGGGTTTTACCATGTTGGCCAGGCTGGTCTCGAACTCCCGGTCTCAAGTGATCCACCCACCTTGGTCTCCCAAAGTGCTGGGATAGCAAATGTGAGCCATTGCGCCTGGCCTATGGTTTTAATATAATGTGAATAACATGGTTGAACATCTTTTCATACATTCATGACCAATTTATGCTTACTTTTTAATGTTCATTGCTACTCATTTCTTTTCCCCACTTTTATATTTGGTTGCTTTTTTTTGTCTTATTGAATCATTTGAGTTATTTACATATTGAGTCATTTACTCAAACTTCTAGAAACTCATATTCCTTGCATTACAATGAGGATAATATTGGAATTTGAATGATTGTGCCGCAATGAAGAATACATGAGTTAATAGATTTAAAATGCTTAAGATAGTGCCTTGCATAGATGAAGAGCTAGTTAATATTTTTATTACTAAACATATGTTTGCTATGACTATTTCTACGTGGTGAGACATACTAGGTAAGAAAGCAATTAATGGTAAAGCAAAGTTGTATAAAAATTGCAATCTGCCAGCTTCATTTTTCCCTCTAGGATACAGAAAGTCACAAGAGAATGTCACTGCTACCCAAATCATAAAAATATTCTAAACTACAAAATCACAGTTTATTGAAGCCCATTGGAAAGCTGAATAAAATAAAAATTCAAAAAAATGCCAAACTCCTACTGAGAAAGAAGGAAGCCGTCTCTGCTTTTCTCCTTGACAGAGCACCTGAAGGGGGTAGAAAATTGTATAAATGCTGATAAAAAGCAACCAAATACATTTCAAAAGTGAAAGTCTGAATGCATATTGGTGTGGCAGTCTAGAATCCCAGCTTATGACAGGAGCAAAGGATATCTGCACCAACATTTTTGTCCAGAAGCCTTACCAAATGTTTTTGAGACAGACTAGAGGCAGTGCAAGACAGCTGGCTCTTACTGAGACAAAGATAAAGTATGTGGCTTCCTAATACCTGAGGGTAGGGCTTGAAATTTAGAAAAACCCTACAGGTAATCCAGTATTTGCCACAAATACCTGGAAGCTATTGGCTGTCACTGGGGAAGAAAGAAGAGAGCTGAGAGTACCCCTACATCTCCCTAGCCACCTATGAAACAGGTTCACAGAGCCTGCTGAAGTCTGAGGGTATAGACTTAGAAATTAGAGAACCTTGTGGACATGCTAAACCATGTCTGCTAATTATGAAACAGTGACTATCTATGGCTATATAGCTGGAGGTAGGGCAGGAAAGCTGAAAGAAACACTCCTGAGGCAGAAGCACATGGGGCCTGTTGAAGTTTGAAGGCAAAATCACAAGCAAGAAGTATGAGAGAAGTTCTACAGGCTGTTAAGGTGTTTTACAGCATACCAGGTAGGATCCATCTACAAAGAGGAGAGCTAGCAAGAAGAGGCACATGCTGTAGGCTTACAAATTCCATGTCAAATAATTTTAAGCTCGTGGTGAAATGAATCTAACTTAAGCAACAACAACAATTAAAAAACCCAGACTCATTTCAAATACAGACTAGCCTGGAAATAGACTGACATAACTCACTCATTAACAGCCAGAAAGAGGAAGCATGACCTTTTGTAGGTGAAAATATTATTTACTTTAGTCTTTATTTATATTAGACATTCAATAAAAAATCAGAAGACATACAAAGAATAAAACACTGTGATTCATTATCAAGGGAGAAAATGGTCAGAATTAGACAATATATAACTCAGATGTTGAATTTTTATAGGGAATCTTTAAAATAACTATGATACATATGTTAAATAGTATAGTGGAAAAGGTTCACAACATTCACGAACAGATGGGAAATTTCAATGGAGATATGGAAACTATGAAGAAAGCACCTAGATGACAAAATTCAAAAAAACTGAAAATTCAAAAGGAAGAAAAACTGATAGAGATCAAACAAAATTCCTTTGATGGGTGTACTGGCAGACAGAGAATAGCATTGGATAGAATCAGTAAATGTGAAGACAGATCAATAGAAACAAAAAGATGAAAAATAAAATAGTGTGCCCATGATCTGAAGGACAACATGAATTGGTCTCACGTATGTGTAATCAGTGTGATAGAAGGAAAAGAGAAAGAAATTAGGACAGAAGAAATATTTTGAGAGGTAATGATTGTGAATTTATCTAACATTTTTGAAAGAAATTATCTAACAGACTGAAGAAATTCAGTAAACTACAAATAGGATAAATACAAAGAAAAACAAATCAAGGCATGTCATGTCAAACTGCTGAAAATGAGTAGAAAATCTTGAAAGTGGCCAAAAGAAGACACATAAAGGCAAAATGATGAGAATGGCAGCTGACTTCTCAGCAAAAACAACATGACACATATAAGAGTGGAAAAAAAGGCTGGGTGCTGTGACTCACACCTGTAATCCCAGCACTTTGGGAGGCCAAGGCAGGGGGATTGTTTGAGTCTAGGAGTTCAAGACCAGCCTGGGCAACATAGTGAGACCCCATCTCTACAAAAAATAGTAAACTAGCTGAGCATGGTGGCAGTGCCTGGGGTCCCAGCTATTCAGGAGATCGAGGTGGTGGGAGCACTTGAGCCCGGGAGTTCGACTGCAGTGAGCTGTAATGGTACGACCGCACTCATCCTAGGTAACAGAGCCAGACACTGTTTCAAAAAAAAAAAAGCCACAAAGAAGAAGTAAATCTGGTATTCAATATCCAGCAAAAATATACTTCAAAACTGAAGCAAAATAAAGGCATTTCAGACAGACAGATCAGGGAAAATTTGCCTTCAATAGACAAATCCCACAAGAAATTTCTTAAAAAAATTTTTCGGCCTAAAAGAATATACTGTCAAGTAGAAATCCAATTTTGCAGAAAGGAATGAAGAACATCAGGAACAAGCATGTTAATAAATTTATCTGCACAGATAAGAGGCTAAATAAATATTTTAAATCTCTTTAAAAGTATGTGGCTATTTAAATATAAATATGACAATGTGATATGGTATTTACAGGATATGTTAAAGTCAACATATGAAAACAAGAATGCAAAAGACAGGGAATGATAAGTAAAAGTACACTATCATAAGGTTGTTATTTGCAAAGTACTTATTGGCAAAGTAGTACACATTTTTTTGAAGTGAGTCTTGAGACAACCTCAAGATCTACATTCTAATCTTTCAACCAGTAAAAACTAACAGAGATGCATGATTAAAAGATCGATAGAGGGGAAAAATGGAGATAGTCTATTATATTCAATAAAATAAGGAAAAAAATGAGGAATAGAGGAATTAAAAGCATTAAGAACAAGGAGAACTCAAACACGAAGATGTTAGACTTAAACTCAAGTGTATCAGCAATTACATTAATGTAAATAGACTAAAAGCCCAAATTAAAAGACAGATTTTGTCAGACTCAATGAAGAACAAGTCCCAAACACACATTATATGTAGAGGAAACACATTTAAACATTAAAATACAGACATGTTGAAACTAAAAGGAAGGGAAAAGTTATGCAAAAATTATCTTTAAAAAACTGGTGTGGCTAAATTAAAAAGCTTCAGGATGAAGAGTATTACCAGATCTAAAGAGAAGCATTGCAAATTATAAAAGTCAAATCATCAAGATCATATAAAATATGATTTTTAAAATTCTGTGTATATGGTGAATCATATTCATTGATTTGCATATGTTGAACCATCCTTGCATCCCTGGAATAAAACCCAATTGGTTGTGGTGTATAGTATCTTTTTGATGTCTATGGATTTTGTTTGCTAGTATTTTGTTGAGGATTTTGCCCCAAATGTTCATCAAGGATATTTGCATCAAATGTTCATCAGGGATATTGTTGTTGTTGTTCTGTGGCTGCCTGGCTTTGGTAGAATGGTGATGCTGGCTTTGTAGAATGAGTTAGGGAGGATTTCCTCCTCCTCTACTTTTTGGGACAGTTTCAGTAGGACTGGCATTAGTTCTTCCTTGTATGGTCTGGTAGAATTCAGTTGTGAACTCCTCTGGTACTGGGCTTTTTGTTTTAATTGGGAGACTATTTTATTCCTGAATTAATTTCACTGCTTGTAATTAGGTAGATGTAGAGGAAACATTCAATAAAACCCTCAAAACACTAGGCATAGAAGGAACATACCTCAAAATAATAAAAGCCATATATGACAAACCCACAATCAACATCATACCGAATGGGGAAATGTTGAAAGCATTTCCCGTAAGAACTTGAACAAGACAAGGACGCCCACTTTCACCATTCCTATTCAACACAGGATTGGAAGTCCTAGCTAGAGCTACCAGTCAAGGGAAAGAATGAAAGGCACCCAATTTGGAAAAAAAAGATGAAGTAAAATTATCTCTGTTCATGAATAGTATTAATATAATCTTACACCAGAAACCCTTAAAGACTTCTCTGAAAGACTCCTAGATTTGGTAAATGATTCAGTAAAGTTTCAGGATGCAAAATCAATTCACGAAAATTAGCAGCATTTCTATACAGCAACAACAATCAAGCTAGGAATCAAGCCAAGAACTGAATATTACTAAAAATAACTACAAATAAAATAAGATAAAATAAAATAGAATACCGAGGGATAGATTTAATCAAGGAGGTAAAATTTATTTACAAGGAGAACCAAAACACTGATTCAAGAAATTGTAGATAATTGAAACAAGTGGAAAAACATCCCACACTCATGAATTGGAAGAGTCAATATTATTAAAACAACCATGCTTCCCAAAGCAATGTACAGACTCAATGTTATTCCTGTCAAATTACCAATGTCATATTTGACAGAATTAGAAAAAAGAATCCTAAAATTCATATGGAACCAAAAAAGAGCCTGAATAGCCAAAGCATTCCTAAGCAAAAACAAACAATAACAAAAAACCAAAGCTGAAGGCGTCACGTTAGTCAGCTTCAAATTACATTACAAGGATATAGTAAACAAAACAGCAAGCTACTACGGTAAAAATAGACACATAAATTCATGGAAACAGAATAGAGAATCCAGAAATAAAACCACATAACCTGCAACCAACTGATCTTTGATAAAGCTGGCAAAAATAAACCATAGAAAGAAAACCCTGAAGAAATTGCCACTAGCAGTCAGTAGGACTTGGATAGAGCAGAGCATCAAGATTTTGAGTAGCTGAACTTTAAACATTTAAAAAATATTTTAGTTTCTATTCATTTTGCTATAGCTTGACCAATGTTTAAATAATAGAATGTCATATGTTTCAGGATGGGAAAGTGAATAAACACACACTTCTAAGAAAGAATGAATGGTAATAGAGGTGCAATATTCTGAGGTTTTTTTTT
The DNA here is from genome assembly GCF_037993035.2 of Macaca fascicularis. Classification (NCBI taxonomy): domain Eukaryota; kingdom Metazoa; phylum Chordata; class Mammalia; order Primates; family Cercopithecidae; genus Macaca; species Macaca fascicularis. Next base: position 173,168,469 of record NC_088380.1, on the reverse strand, counting down.
TTAATTTTTAATTTTAAATGTTTAAATTTAAAATTTTTAACTTTTAAATATTTAAAATTTTAAATTTTTAAATATTAGGGCTTAAAGAAATGCATGCAGATTCCACTGTATAAAGGAAGCTTTTGTTTTCCCTCAATCTTTCAACCAGTAAAAATTCATAGAGATGCATGATTAAAAGATTGATAGAGGGGAAAAAAGGAGATAATCTATTTTATTCAATAAAATAAGGAAAAAAAAAGAGGAACAGAGGGATTAAAAGCATTTAGAACAAAGAGAACTCAAACACTAAGATGTTAGACTGTGACTCTGTTAAAATGAACTTTTACTACTTCTGGAATACACATTCTTCACTTATCAGTGGTGTGGTTGGCTAGCTGCTACAAGGTAAGTTTGAAGACTCCCACCTTCCCTCTTCACAGAAAATATCTGTCCTTTCCTAAAGATCTGTAACATCTTCACATCTTTCCTTCAGTGTCAAATGCAAATACGACAGGAGAGGTCTCCATCTTCAGTAACTGTACTTTGATCAGAACAGTTTCTCCAGGCCACTTTTCTCTGGACCACAGAAGTGGGGAAATGTAAGTGTCTTGGGCTTGGTGTCAGGTCTGTTCCTGTACTGTAAAGCAGGGGTCCCCACATCCCAGGCCATGGGCCAATACTGGGCAGTGGCCTGTAGGAACAGGGCTGCACAACTGGAGGTGAATGGTGTGTAAGCAAGCAAAGATTCACCTGTATTTACAGCCGCTCCCCAACCCTGGCATTACTGCCTCCTGTCAGATCAGTGGCAGGATTAGGTTCTCATGGGAGTGCAAACTCTATGGTGAACTGTGCTTGTGCGGGATCTGGGTTGCACGCTCCTTATGAGACTCTAATGCCTGATGATAGGCCACTGTCTCCCATCATCCCCATATGGGACCATCTAGTTGCAGGAAAACAAGCTCAGGGCTCCCACTGATTCGACATTATGGTGAGTTGTATAATTATTTTGTCATATATTACAATGTAATAATAATGGAAATAAAGTACACAACAAATGTAATGTGCTTGAATCATCCTGAAACCATCCCTCCTCCACCCAGTCTATGGAAACATTGTCTTCCACCAAACTGGTACCTGGTGCCAAAAAGGTTGGGGACTGCTGCTCTGAAGAACTAGTTAACAACTCTAAAGCACCTTGTACATTCTGGGGTCTCTATCACTTATTTTTAACTTTTAGGGAGCCGTGAATTCCATCAGGATTGTGATGAAAGCCACGGATTATTTTTATCAGAAGAATGCCCACATGCACACATTACCACCACAAGAAGCCACAACATTTTGCATATAATTTCAGGGCAGTTGTGGAGCTCCCAAAATTAGCTGAGGCTTCCATAGACTCTAGGTTAAGAGCTCCGGGTCTATAGCAATATTAGGGATTATTATTTTGAATTACATAGAGAAATCTTCTGAAAAGCAAACAGGAGGCAGCAACTCTCAACTTTCTTCTTTCTCAGGAGCTGATTGTATGCCACTTCTCTTTTACCTTTTTGTTATTACTTCAATTAAAATGTTATGATTTTAAAAATAAACTACTGCAGTTCAATTACTGAATTAAATGTTAAATTATCAATATTTAGCAACAGAATTTTTAAATTGATATATTAACATCCTCAAGTGGGTAACATTGATCTTTTGTTTATTTCTGTTATCATCACCAGCATTACTAAATCATCTGCATGCATTTTTATATAAACATCCAGACTTAGGGGCTTGAATTGGACAATTTAACAATGTAATACTTCAAGCTTTATTTCCCATTCTTATCTATTGTTATACTTCCAGAAATATTTTTTATCAATACTGGAAAATAAACTGGGAGTTTGAGTCTGAATTAAACAGATCACATCTTTGTTCTCACCTTGTCTTTGTTTCTGAGTATATGGCTGACATATACTCACCCTAATACCCTGCCCCGTCTTTCGAGGCACTGACTTTGAAAGCATTAATGGAATCAGACACTTCTTGTGTTGAAGGAATATATGGTTTGGTAGAGTTTTAAAATGTAATTTAAGAACTTTATTAAGAATTCTCAGTAAACATTTCCACACTTCCACTAGATTCCAGTCTAAAACAAACAACCTATGTAGCTTGGTTGCTGGCCAAGATTAAGTTTAAGATTCCTTTCATAAGCTTCTGCCACTCTTGCTACTATGATATTTTGATTCTACTTCAAAGTTATATTCAAGGTTAAAAAGTTATAAAAATTTATTAATATTACATGTCATTGTGACTATTGGCAAAGCACTTTGAAATAAAAATAAAATTGTGACACCATCACAATAAAGCTTCCCCAGGTTGTAAATGGATTGAAAAATCTAAATGAAAAGAAAACCATAAAATATAAGCATATTGAAAATGATTTCTGAGATGGGGAGAGAGAGGATGGCCTTTCCAAACCTAAGGTGTACATTATATTGATAATTTTGAAAAGCAAGTTATATAATCTCATTAAAATAATATACATGTGTTTAAAGAGTTATAAGACAAGAGGTATGGAAAGAATGTCAAACTCCTAAGAGTGAGATGGATCTTGCATGGCTTGGGGCAGACATTTATAATGTATGTTATTCCCATATTGCTTGAATTTGTTACAATAGTATTGATGACGCCTGTAATTAGAAAAAGTTGATAACAATAACAAAGGGGTAGAGGTTATTCCTTCTGTATCTTGATTACTTTTGTTCAATTTTATACAGTAATAAAAGGTTTCCAAATATATTTTTAACTTTCAATACAATGTTCCCCATGGTTTTTGTTTGTTTGTTTGTTTTTTGTTTAGAGAGAGAGTTTCGCTCTTGTTGCCCAGGCTAGAGTGCAGCGGTGCAATCTCGGCTCACTCACTGAAACCTCCACATCCTGGGTTCAAGCGATTCTGCCTTAGCCTCCTGAGTAGCTGGGATTATAGGCACCTGCCACCACGCCCAGCTAATTTGTGTATTTTTGGTAGAGACAGGGCTTCACCATGTTAGCCAGGCTGGTCTCAAACTCCTGACCTCAGGTGATCCTCCCACCTCAGCCCTCCCAAAGTGCTGGGATTACAGGTGTGAGCCACCATGCCCAGCCTGTTTCCCATGTTTGTACGTGAGAATGAACAGCGTGCCTTATCATTATAAGATTATGAAATGAATTATTTCTATATTACATGTACATTTATAATTCATTTATTTTATATATATGTATAAAATTAAACCTGGTCACATATCGTTATGCTGGAAGGACAGTTACATGTTCTAGGCTGTCAAATATACACACTTGTTGACAGTATTTTCATGGGTGGTAATAACTTCATATATGCAAGACATAATTATGGACTGTATGATTAAAGAAATCTAAAGTGTCTCAAAAAGAAACAAAAGGAATTTTAGAATTGTATTAGGACTTTAAGTGCAGGAATTTAAATTGCACTGATATTATTATGTCATTGTAAGATTTTTTTTCAAGGAATTAAAGATTTCTGAGTCGAGATACATGTTTTCATCTATCAAAGAGAATATTCATAAATCAAATAAAACACTGGATGTTAGAATATTCTGAAAAAGAATAAAACTTGATAAAATTATTATGGATCTGTATTATTATATTTATATTATTTTTGATCACTTAAAATATATTTTAAATAGTTTGATCACTAATGGCATACACTTGCTTTACTGAGAATACAGAGAATAGATTTGCTGGTAAATATTTTTATATAACTCAATCCCAAAATGTCTGTCCAACATTAAAAATGATGAACATGGCATTCAGACAAATGCAACCAGCCCTTGGGAAGAACCACATCTTGGCTTCTGCTGCAACGCTGAGAAACTGGACTATGCTATGTCCAAGTCATGAGGCTTTCAGCAGTGGCAATTTCACAAAAAAATTGGCTTGCGAAAATAATGCTAATTCTTTTCCATAGACAAATTCATGAACCAAGTAAAGCCTCAGAGTGTTCATGCCCATCAAAAATGTTTTCATACCCATCAAAAATGTTATCAATATATCTAGCTATCTAGTTAATATAAGCATTAAGATAGAGACACACCTAGGAAAACTTTCACGTGAACTGACAAAATTATATAGAACACTTGTTTTTAAATACCCACTCTTTTAAGATTTCAGACCAGCAGCTCAGAGACTGTCATGCATTTTGGATAAACTCTAGGCAAAATATCACTCTGCCAACATACTAATCTGATATTGATAAAGAGCCACAGTTGTGGTGGTGGTAGTGCGGGAATTTGAGCAGGAGTAAGATCGGACCCAACTACATGTTTGTGATACTGTTGGCTAATTGAGAGCATCGCAGACATTCCCAAAATTTTGCCAGAATCAAAGGAAAAAAATATACAAAATATCTGAGAGAATTTTTGACTCAATCCCATTAATAAGTACAAAAAGACTAGGGACTGTTTGGAACTCCAGAGAAGAGGGAAAATGAGATTGAACCACTCCTTTGGGCAAGCATGGATTTTGGATGAACTGTGAATGCACTCGGTGGTCATAAAAAAATATTAGAGTCTTTCCTCATTACCTTAAGTTTGTTTGACCCTATGATTTGATGTTCTTTGACCTTGAAAGTGATTGAGATACTGAATTTACTAATAATTTACTATTAGAAATACGTTTTGGGTGGGTAACGCGTAATCTTGTTATAGATAATGTAACTAATATGTAACATGTAGTAGCTACAGATAAAGCTTTAAACTTTCAAAGCTTTGTTCTGGCTGTAAAATGTCAGTTGGACCCATTTTGGTGCTTTTTATTACCGCATCAAAACCATGCTGTGAATTTGTAGCTGCCATAAATGCTTAATGTAAGAGCTCATTGTGCAATAAAGTGTCAGAACACTGTTTTTAAACACGTTTTTAAAGCAACATTTTACAGCTTACATTTTTTCCCCACTGCGTCCTATAAAAAGTACAGATTTTCAATGTCACATTCATAAGGAGAGCATAATCATTCCTGGGAAAGCCAAGGACGGTGAAAATTACATGGTTCCTATCCAACCTTTTTATAAACCCTGATTTGTCTCTCCTGTTTGATTAGGCCACTCTGTCTTCCTCAAAAGAGAAAATCGCAACTTTGAATGAAGATGGCATATTTAGAGATGAATTTGGGCACTTTGACCCTTGGATTGATTTAAACTTTAAACATGGGGATGAGCACGAAGAAACAGAAAGATGTGGATCTCCATTTCGTCTCAGATTATCTTGCATGTCACAAAATAACTGTATTTCATATTTACCATCCAACATATCCAAACTCTTCACTGAGAATATTTCTCTTTTAACATCATTTAAGTTGGAATTTTATTTTCATCTGGAATCTCCTCCTCCTAACCATCATACCAACTTCTCATTCTCTCAAGGTTGAAGGAATTAGCTTCTTTTACCTGAGGGTCACTTGATTGTCAGTACACCTTCAGATTTTCTTATTTTTATAATTATTTCACATCTTGAATGAACTGATAGTCCTTGAGATCAGAGTCCTCTAGCAGCCAAACTAGGTTCCACTGGGTAGAAATTTCACTGTAAGCTTCCCCTCGTCTGCTGCAAACTGGTCAATCTTAAACAAAAATTCTCATAGGATTTACCCTGAATTTCTGTTTCCATCTGTGATTGGCAATATCCTATAACCATGAGTACAACTGCATCCTCTCTACTTTTTAGGGTCAATAGAGTAAAGAAATCGTTACTGAAAGAAAGTTTTCAGTATCTCTATAGACTGCTTCCTAACCTTCTATAGGGCTGATACATGAGAAAACATCCTTCTCGTGGAATGTGTCCCTCTTTGCCTGAAGACTATTTGATGTGATTCTCAAAGCGTGGAGGAAGAGATTTTGTCTGTTATTTCTAACCATCACATTCCTAGAAATTTGGCTCCAGGCTGAGCACACAATGGTACTCAGTAATATCTGTTAGATATGTAAATAAATAAATACGAGTACTTAAATAAAATATATTGTCCTTACAATCTTTTTTTAATATCAAAAAAGTTTAAGATTTGCAAGTTCTCACATTAGCATGATTTTGAAGCAATGACAAGCAAATTGGTCTCAAAGTCAAGTTTAAAATAATCCTCAAAACCGACTGGACATTTGAGTCTGGAAAAATGGCTCAAATCCAGAGTTTAGGAAGATATTTCTTTGACTTGAGTCATTTCCCTTTTTCTCCCCAACTCATACACAAAGTACCTTTTTCCCCCTAACTCAAAAACACAGAAATAAGGTCTTATAAAACAGATAAGATTTTTTTGTGGAGTGGACTGAGCAAACAATTAACTTGTTTGGTTGTAAACCTAACTGAACTAATTCACGTATTATAACATAATGACTCTCTTCAGAGACAAGCTTTTGAAGCTAATGCCATCAAGAAAAACAGCACTAACTTTGGAGCTAGTCTTGGTAAACATGAAAATAAGTTGGTGATTTATTCTTATTCAGAGGAAAGCACTTAATTTTTTAAAAGCCCAACGAAAGTGTCAACTCTAAAATGCCAGAGATGAAAAGGAAATGCAGATGCACACAAGAAGACTTTTACAAGGTGAGTTTTACATTTCACCACCTTTTTTTTCTTTTTCTTTCTGGCCACCTGGCATGCATCTGTTTAATATGCATGAAGTTGGCAAAATATTTTTTCCTTACCAGCTACTGACAATCTAGGCATTTGGAATGCCCAGTATTTTTCTCTATTCCAAGGTATGACAATTGATTACCCATTTAATTTTTTAGAATGTTTTCTAACTGTAGAAGTTGAAGTTTTACGTAACCTTACTACCTCCAGCCACACCAATCATTGCCTGAAGTTTTTTATCTATAATTTGCTGCAAACAATGATGCCAATGAAAACCACATTCTATTAGACTAAAAGAGAGAGACCAAGATATTTAATTTCTCATCAGCTGCTTTAGTCATAGCCTCCAATAGTTTTGATCTGACTTCTTTTAGATGAGGAGTATATGCGTGAGTGGATATTTCATTAGATCACTAATTTTTAAAATTATTTTTTGAAAGTTTAAATTATTCTACAGATTTATGACATAAGATAATAAATCCTACCTCAGGAATCAACCCCGGATTTACTTTTCTTCTGTTAAGCTAGTTTTACTCTATAATTTCATGCTCTTTCAGGAATACCTTAACATTTCTGAATTACCTTTATTTGAAGCATCTTTGGGATGATTAGTTGTTCAATCCACGAAATTCTGGTCAGAGAGTTAAGGTATTAAAAATGATCCAAAAAAAGAATATTACCTTTTAAAAATTAAATCCTCCAAATCTTCCATTTTAAAGTGCTAAGCGGATAAAATTCAATTAGAGAGTGAAGATAGCTTGACAACAGTGTCCTAATTCTTATTTTCTACTTGGTTATAAATGATAGGTGATATCACAGTCTGTATAACCTCCCACTTAAAGACTCAGCAGCAGAAAAGAAAAGACAAAAGTACAAGTGTGGTGGTGAAGAGAAAGAGGTTTTCCAGGGCAGAGCTCCTGGGAAAAAACAGGCTATAGAACTTGACGCCACAATATGTATTAGAGTCAATGCAATTCCTGGTGTTCATCCATGCTGTACGAGACCCTGGTGGATTACTCCATTATGTACCAATATTAAAAAGAGGAGGAATTAGCTTGTGTTAAACTAGTCAATGCCTTAAGTAGATAATATTTCAGATGATCACAAAGCCCCTGTCCCTATTCCTTTTTCATTTGCATAACTTACATAAATGATTACTTGCTGCTTCTTACAGAGACAAGGGATATGTTTTCCCTAGTTTCCCTAGCACAGAAACAGGGATAATTTTTTGTTTTGTTTTTTTGAGACAGGGTCTCGCTCTGTCACCCAGGCTGGAGTCCAGTGGCACTATCTCAGCTCACGGCAGCCTCTGCCTCCCAGGTTCAAGTGATCCTCCTGCCTTAGCCTCCCGAGTAGCTGGGATTACAGGCAACTGCCACCATGCCTGGCTAATTTTTGTATTTTGGGTAGAGACAGGATTTTGCCATGTTGATCAGGGTGGTCTGAATTCCTGGGCTCAGGAATCCATCCTCCTCGGCCTCGCATTATGCTGGGGTTACAGATGTGAGTCATCGCACCCAGCCGATAATTTTTTTTAACCTTACTGAAAGCTTTAATCATGATTTAAAAGAAATGAGCTAACATTTACACTTTGAATTTCCATGTTTTTATGCTTTCAAAATAGACAAATACAAAGATACACAGGAGGTAAAATTATAGTTCATTTGTTCACTCATCAAATGTTCACTTATTCTACAAATATTGTTAAGCACTAGGCAGTGATCTGAGTACCGGAAATATAGTAGAAGGTGAAACAGATACACCCAGACAATCAATAAACAAATAAATACCGTATATATCAGGTGGTTATAAGTAAAATAAAGAAAACTAAATAAACATTAGGTGATAGACAAAGAGTAGTAGTCTCATTATAAAAATTTGGAGAAAGATTCAAAAATTTTAATTCAATGAGAATGATACCACAGGACTATCTGGGAGTCGAAGTTCACCAATCAGAGGGAACAATGAAGAAGTGACGTGCATTTTCAGCTACCTTAAAAGACCCACATAGCTATGAGATATGGAATGCATTACCCTTGGACACAGTTGTTTTACTTTTAGGTCTCTGATCTGGGGGAAATACTTGCACGTATTTTCACTACAGCGCTGAAACAGTGAATGCTGAAAACGACATAAATATTCATCAACATAGGGCAAAATAAATTATAATTCATCCACCCTATGAAAAACTCAACAGCAATGAAAAGAACAGAAGGGAAGGGAAGGGGAAGAAAAGGAAGGGAAGGGGAGGGGAGGAGAGGGGAGGGGAGGGAGAGAGAAAAGAAGAAGGGGAGGGAGGGAGGGAGGAAGGAAGGAAGGAGAGAAAGGAAAGGAAAGGAAAGGAGAAAGAAAAAAAGAAAGAAAAGAAAAGAGAAAAGAAAAGAAAGATGATATGTGATTATCTCTGGAGAGGACTACGGTAGAGATCACTGTAGTGTGGGTATTTGTCCCCTCCCAACCTGTTAAAATTTGATCCCTAATATTGGAGGTGGGGCTGAATGGGAGATGTTGGGTCAGAGGAACTGATCCCTCATGAATAGATTAATGCCCTCCTTCGTCCGTGAGTGATTTTACACTCCATTAGTTCTTGCTAGAACTAGTTGTTTAGGAACAACCTGGCAGCTGGGCAAGGTGGCTCATGCCTGTAATCCCAGCACTTTGGAAGGCCAGGGCAGGTGGATCACCTGAAGTCAGGAGTTTGAGACCAGCCTGGCCAACATGCTGAAACCCCGTCTCTAGTAAAAGTTCAAAAATTAGCTGGGCTTGGTGGTACATGCCTGTAATCCCAGCTACCCAGGAGGCTGAGGCAGGAGAATCGCTGGAACCCACGAGGCAGAGGCTGCAGTGAGCTGAGATCGTGCCACTGCACTCCAGCCTGGGTGACAGAGCAAGACTCCGTCTCAAAAACAACAACAACAAACAGCCTGGCATCTTCCCCCTTCTCGCTCCCTGGCTTCTTCTCTCACCATGTGATGTCTGCACACACCAGCTCCCCTTTGCCTTATGCCATGAGAGGAAATAGCCTGAAGCTCTCACCAGATGCCCAATCCTGAACCTTCCAGCCAGCAGAACTGTCAGCTAAATAAACTTCTTTTCTTTACAGATTATCCAGCCTTAGCTATTCTTTAACAACAAGACTAAATGGACTAAGATAGAGAGCAAGGAGGATTTTGCTTTTCGTGTGGTTTTTTTTTTTTTTAATTTAAAATTTACTACAAATATTTTTGTATTAATTTTCATAAAGAATCATAAAAATAGGCTAGGCAGCGGGGCTCATGTCTATAATCCCAGCATTTTGGGAAGCCGAGGCAGGAGGATCACTTGAAGCTGAGAGTTCAAGACCAGCACAGGCAACAAAGTAAGACCCTGCCTTTACAAAAAATAGGAAATTAGCCAGGGCAGGTGGTACATGCCTATAGTCCCAGCTACTCAGAAGGCTGAAGCAGGAGGGTTGTTGAGCCCAGCAGTTTGGGACTGCAGTGAGCTATGTTTGCACCAATGCACTCCAGCCTGGGTGACACAGTAAGATCCTATCTCTGAAAAAAAAAATAATAATAATAAAAATACAATGGCCCTATGACCCTCTCTAGAAATATGTAACCAGTATCATTCTTTGTGTTGGACAGCTCAATTCAGAGAAAGGTTTTTTTTTTTTTTTTTTTTAGTGTTTACCACATATATATTGTTACCACTTATGGGTGATTAAATAACAATAAAAACGTCATCTGGGGCCGGGCGCAGTGGCTCACGCCTGTAATCCCAGCACTTTGGGAGGCCGAAGCGGGTGGATCACGAGGTCAGGAGATCGAGACCATCCTGGCTAACACGGTGAAACCCCGTCTCTATTAAAAATACAAAAAACTAGCCTGGCGAGGTGGCGGGCGCCTGTCGTCCCAGCTACTCGGGAGGCTGAGGCAGGAGAACGGCGTGAACCCGGGAGGTGGAGCTTGCAGTGAGCCGAGATCGTGCCACTGCACTCCAGCCTGGGCGACAGAGCGAGACTCCGTCTCAAAAAATAAATAAATAAATAAATAAAGAAGAAAGAAAGAAAGAAAAAAAGAAAAACGTCATCTGCAGGTCACAATATCTTTAATGTGAAAGAGTTTGAGACTTTTAAAGGAAATGAAAATTTCACGTGAAGGGAATAATATACTTCAGAATAAACGAGTAGGAAGTTTACATACTTGATCAAAAACATTCTTTTTTAATATCTAAAAAGTTATACATTTTTATCTTCTACTATACTATTAACCATTGACATTACTGTTGGTATTGCTACATAAAGCAAAAACAGAAAGAAAAATGTAAAGCAGTTAAATCATGTAAAGCAAATACAAGCCTAGTTTAAGGCTGTCTGTTGATGCTCTTTAACTTCAGACGATAAGCACTTCTGATCAACACTTTAGTAAATTCATAATTTCATCAGAATGTCAATAGTGAGAAATCTTAATTTTAAAATAATCTTAAAATAATAAACTGTATTCACCTGGGCTTTGATTTAATAACCAAACATTCAAGAAATCCTTGAAATGTGTTTAGAAGTTGACCATTATTAGGGTCTTTAAAAATCCGCAGCTGCCAGGTTTCACCTGTCCCCATAAATCGCTTTATCCGTGTGTCTTAACAGGCATGAGATACAATACCAAAAAAGCTATGATTCTTTCATAAAATGTGAGGTTTTTATTAGGCACAAGTATCACAATACCACTTCACAGTAAATAGAACAGCTAAAGTTGGTTTTGATTAAACGTTTTAGAGGGGATAGTTGCTTAGAGAACATAAACTAAATGAACGATCAGAACCTTTATGAAGCAATGTATAAATAATTTCTTTCAAGTATTCTGCCTTATTATTCTATTAGTGTAGTGTAGTTTTGCTCAGATTTGATTTGCTTTCAGCCAATCAGCATTCTCCTGTTCGGTATTCCAATCAGCTATAATTCAGCCAGCATTATGACAGTTTAAGAACCAGCTTTAGAGCTTAATACGCTGGTGTTTCAGTACCACGCAGCAGTAAAAGCTGGTGCCCTAATCTGCCGATGGACCTGCTCAAGTGAATTGCTAGACGCCAATACACCAAGCAGGTGGCTGTGCTCTTAATTAAGTGAAGAACATCCTCCCTGAGGCGCTGGGATCAATTAGATCAGCTTGTCTCTTACAACTGCAGCCACTTCTTTTTTTTTTTTTTTTCCATTGGAGACTGATTGAGTCTCTGATTGTGGGGGAGGATGCAGTTCTAGCTTTCAGGAATTTCTGAGAAATGAGCTGTTTCCAGGGCTGTGTCTTCTGAATTCTATGTAGAAGTGTGTGTGTGTGTACATGCATGCGTGTGCACACGTGTGTCTTTTTCCTTTAAGGGAAAAATGCCAGAGGTGGGTGATGGGGCTCTCTAGAAATGTATCATGTTTTTAGCTGGCACTGCACATAGCCACCTAACAAAACAGATGTTTCTGAACACCATTTTGTGACGTGAAATTCCAGAGAGTCACAGCTTTATTCTAGAGGATCACAATAGGGCTTGTACATCAGAGGGGCTGATGTTAGAAAGTTATAAGAACTAGATTGAAATCTAAATCTAAAGCTCTACAATTCCCAACCTAGCATAGCCACTTGGGGCATTTAAGCAAGACATGGGTGTTTTGCTATAAGTTGATTTCCAAGAAACAGACAAGTTAGAAAAGCTAGAAGGAAAGAGAATGAAATGAGGAGGGGGACGAGAAAGAGAAAACAGGTAAGAAAAAATACACCTAGAAGCAGCAGCAGCAGCAGGCCTAGCAAAGGCCTTCATCTGATGCTGCTCCTTCTTTCCAACTGTATTCTTCTCTTGCCTGTCTCCTGAGTTTGATTGGCAGGTTCATCAGGATGAGAAGAAGAGTTACCTGAGAAATTAAAGCACCAGTTGCCTTATCCATCATAGTGACATATAGAATTGACTATGGCTTTTGTTGGTTTGTTTGGCAAGATTTTTCTGGATCAATTTCATCTTAGTATTTGCAATTAAACCTCGAATACAATAGGATAACGAAATTGCAAGTTGGTATGTAGATGAATTGACCATCATGTCATTTTTCCTTTCCCTTTTTTTTTTTTTTTTGGAGACAGAGTTTCACTCTGTCACCCAGGCTAAAGTGCAGTGGCACAATCTCCGCTCACTGCAACCTTTGCCTCCTGGGTGTAAGCAGTTCTCCTGTCTCATCCTCCCGAGTAGCTGAGACTATAGGTGCCCACCACTATAACCGGCTAATTTTTGTAATTTTAGTAGAGATAGGGTTTCACTATATCAGTCAGGCTGGTCTCGAACTCCTGACCTCATGTGATCCACCTGCCTCAGCCTCTGAAAGTGCTAGGATTACAGGAGTGAGCCACCACGCCCGGCCCCATTTTTCTACATTAGTAAATTATTTGAAAATGGTCTTAAGATCATAAACTAAGAGTGTAGTGTATGCTTTGGAAATACATCCGGAAAAGGAAACATTATGTCTGTGTGTGTGTGTGTGTGCGCAGATACCTAAATGAAGCTTTATATAACTTTGTAAACCAAATTATATCCTAACATTTTTTTGTACAAGGTGACATGCAATCACAGGAAAGAGCTAACTCTCACTGACTAAAACTCGTATCAGCCCTGCTACGATATTTCATGTCCAGGCTGGACCTAAGCTTGGCTGGGTACAAGTAAAACGGATTTTACTGGACTAATTCACAAAAAGTAAAACACGAAACTGTCCTTTCTAGTGTCATCATAGACACAAATCTACACAATTGAGTGACACAAACAGGAAGGCATAAATTCAATTTTGCCTTTGCCATTCATCACGTTAGAATACTCAGGGATGTGTGCTATTTTCTTTACAGAAGTATTTCTCAGCTTTGGCATGGCCTCTTTAACATTGGCTTAGAATGTTTTTAAAAGCCACATTTCTTCCCCTCTCTCCACGTTGTAAAAGATTCTATAAATATGTTATGCAAGAACACACTCATTGGCTATTCAATATCCTGCCAGACACATGGATCTGGCATCTCTCAGGAATGATTGGCTGAGGTTTTTTGATGCAATCAAAACTGTAGCCTCCGTAACTGAAAATTATTTGATAAATGTGTGTTTTCTCATTTTGCTTAAAAGGAACTTATTATGTGGGCAGCTGCCTTTTGAATAATATTAATGCCAAAGCGAAGCTTTCTATTACAAAGTAAAATGAGGCCAGCTTTTAATATTAGGCTGAACAGTATTGTTATGCAGCAGAAGGAATGACCTTTGACTTCAGCAAGAAAACTGATTTATACAATAAAATGCAGAGAGACAGCCTTTAAAAATGCTAACACCATCTTTTTTCCTAGTGAAGAAAGCCGGAAAAGACTTATATGTGTAGTTATAATATAAAAAGTACCCCAAGAAGAAATGCCCTCCAAAGGGCCATCCTGGTAAACGCTTACCCTTTCCTTAAAGTTGGGTGAAAAGGCCAAATCCACAGGTGGAAAAGGCATATTCCAACAAGGAGCTCGGGACAGAACCCACCTCAATTATTTAGCTTAAGTACTTGAGAAATTCAGACAAATAGAGTAAATCAAATGGGATCATAGCACTTGGTGATTGGGTTGATTTGATAAAAACATGTGGCACATGCTTACATGCTTCTCTCCTTTAGGATGGATTGGGGCTGAGGGAGAATCCTCCTGATATCCAAAGAGTATTTTAATGCATGCAGAGGTAATAAAGAACTCAGCTGGGGGAGGGAGGAGGGTCGCCGTACAGTATGTAAGGATTTGCTCTGTTCTGATCTACCTTCCCATGAAAAATTCATCTCTGACTGCCAAATTATACGTGCAGTGGTTAGGTTTTACACAGACGTTGCTGAAGATAAGGTGCTGCTAGCTTAAGTCAGTATGTAGTTCCATCGCCCAGTCCAGAAGAGTTCTGTAGACATTTATTTGTCATGTGTATACCTGGTTCTATTCAACAGAGCTAGATTACCATTGTAAAGCTTAACTCAGTATGTAGTTCCATCACCCAGTCCAGAAGAGTTCTGTAGACATTTATTTGTCATGTGTAGCCCTGGTTCTATTCAATAGAGCTAGATTACCATTGTAAAAAAAATGGGCTAAAACTAGGAAAAAATGTGAAAGAAAAGGAAATGAGAGTGATTTTTAATATTCCAGAGTAAAAAGCATAGTGATGATAATGGACTTTTAAAATGTACTGAAGTCAATTTAAATATCATGTTCCCTTAAATATACAGTAGAGCTCTCACATATACAATATTGAGAATTGTCTAAATTGAAGAAAACGTGGATAAAATGAGAGCCACTTGAATTTGCATTGCTTTTCAAACAGTGAGATAAGCACTATTGCTTTCAACATTTTATAGTAGAAAAATGTTTGTCTCTGGCTTTAGACTTGGTTTCTCTAAGACTAGCAACACATGGTGCCAAATTCCACTTTCTGTGCTTGCTTTGTACACAAGCTACAGAGAGAAGAGGAAGCCAAAGATCAAAGCTGGGAGCCTTCGAGGAATGTACTAAAATATATCATAAACTCTTGACTTGGAGGATACACAGGATGAGAGCCCAAGAACAGTGTTTCCACTCCCAGCTTTACACTGTTCTGAGTGTTCCTAGTGGCTTAGTACCAATTTGATTTTACAACTTAAGTTTCCCCCAATTTCTGACCATTTCTACCACTGAGTTGCTAAAGTCATAACAATACCACGGGAGACCATCCAAATCCAGTTTCAGTGTATTTTGCCTTGTCATAGTGACCTATAATCTTCTAATGTCCCAATTCAGAGGACATGAGAGGGAATCAAGGCCAAAAACACTTGCTCCACAAATGCCCATTTTCTCTTGGTACTGTTCAAAATCTTTGAAGAAAGAGATGTGTGGAAAAATTGAGAAACTGGCTAGTGAGTTCAATTCTGACATACAGCCTATTATACCATTATGTCATCTTCTTGGCTTTGGGTGAACTTTGTGTTCTTAATAAGTAAGCAATATCCTTCAGGAAATGTAATTATTAAATGAGAGATCACATGTAGAATGCTAATATCTAGTAATTATTGACTTTACAGAATACACTTGCTTTTCATCACAACTCACGGGTATTCTATGCTATTTGACTTTTCCTGCATCTGGAGGTCCTGGCATGATTTTCCTCAAGGATAAAAAAAGGAAGGCGTTTGAGAAAAACGCCTTCACCACTCCTGATCTAGAGAAATGAGATGTCAAGTAGTGAGAAACATTACTGAACCCAAGCCGCTAACTTCAGTTCTGAGTCAAAGTCTCTATGTGTTTCCATTTCTCATATTTTCATCTCAAATGCTTGAAAATCTCCAGAGCTTGAAAATCTGTCACTGTCTTCAGATATTCAAATGAAGCTCTCTGTTTGGGGAGCAACTTGTCACCCTTGAGAAAGTAGAATCTGACACATAACTTGTTTCTTTAATTTTGGAATTAGTCTTTTCCCACTCTTCAAGCTCTTTGATTCAAGATCCATTTTGTCTCTATATATTTTTCTTTCCCTGACACTCTTATTTATCATATTTATTTAATACATTCTCAGGGTCCAAGTAATATAAATTAATTTATATTTAAGTCTTGAAACACGTAAAAGGTAGTAACAGTGATTAATAAGTTCTTAAGGCAGAAAACAGCCATTATCATTTGAAAATGAGGCAATCCAGTAGACTGGACAACGCTCTGTGTTAGACTGAGTCGGGAGAGTTCCACTTTGGTTACTGCCATTAACTAGTGCGTGGCCTATACCCTCACCTGTAAAATGAGTCATGTGGGTGAGATATGTTTAAAGATCAAGTGCTGAGATGCCATGATCCTGAGATATGCAACCCTCTGTTTTGCACTCATAGCCATATTTTCACATAAACATCAAAACTAAATAACTTCATAGCCAAGTGTGGTGATGCGCACCTGTAATCCCAGCTACTCGGGAGGTTGAGGCAGGAAAATTGCTTGAACCCAGGAGGTGGAGGTTGCAGTGAACCCAGATTGCACCTGGGCGACAAAGCAAGACGCTGTCAAATAAATAAATAAATAAATATCTTCCGTGACAAAAGTTGTTTTTGCAAAAACCTATATATATATATGTTTTTTTGAGTAAACCAGATGTTTGTTGGTCTTACCTCCCCACAACCACACATATAGATAAGACCCAATTTCCCAAGATTCTTGCATATTCCCACTGGGCCAACATTTTCTTCAATTTCTTTGGCATCAGTTCCTGCTGCCTCTAAGTTAGTTTATGAGTCACCCCAATGCCATACCCATGTTGCCCGTATTCATGATGCTGACCCAGGCATGAAACTCAGTCATCTTCTGACCTGCCATTAAAACAATACTCCCTTTACACAAAATTATTTATATGGCAGCTTTATGGGGGGAATAAGGTGGGTAAAGAGGTTACATTGTAACAACCAACAAAAAGAACTGGAAATCATAGGTGGAACATCACTTTTTAAACGTGTCTTTGGATATATTTCTTAGCCATCCCCCTTTCCCTCTTTGCCTCTCTTAGGTCATTTATAAGGCAGAACAGTTTAGCCATCACTTTATTAATTTATCTCCCATTAACTAGTACCTGGAATAGTCTTGCCTACTACCACAGATGGCGTCTCAAGATATCATTTTGAACAAAATTTGCTCTGAAAGAGGAATTCTGCCATAAGCATGTTAAATATCTTTTCCATAATGCTAGATACATATCTGCCAGTTCCAGTGGAATCTGAAATAACCAGTAATCACTTTGTTTTCTACATCATCTTCTTTTTCGCAGGGTCGACGGCTAGTCTTTTTAGATCAGATAATTTGAATCAAAGGAGACATAGGCACCGTTGTATCTCACCACACTATTTTTTCCAGTTGTAGAACCATTTTGATGTGGTTGTTTTAAATTACTGTTTTGGTAAATAAAACACCTTCTGACTGTTGACTCACATTATTGTCTCTGAGATGATTTATCTTCAATTATGCTTGAACAACGACTGGCAAGACCTCCTGTCTTTTTTCTCCGGATCCCGTGTCCCCTCCCTTCCTGCCTTCCTGCAAAGCAGTTAAGGATCTGTCATAACATTTTAAAGGCACCAGGGGAACTAGCTACTTAAAAAAAAAAAAAAAAATGAGAGGCGGTATACTTGTATTTTCACAACATGAGTTTTAGCAACTAGAATGATTCCCACTATTTAAATTTTCTGCAAAACTTAGGAAATCATAAAGATGGATATTGAACTCAAGCTTTTACTTTGCTTTTTGTGAGGAAGTGAGAAACATATACCTCCAAGTTGTATTAACAGCAGGATTCCACTATTTATAGAGAGGTTTAGGAAAACATTGAGAAGGGAAATTCTCTTGTCTTCCGAAGACTCTCCCTCACTATTCCCAAAAAGAGCAAGGATTGTATGGAGAGACTAAGCTCTGACTAGCATGGGGGGATGGGTGCTGTGCGTTTTCAACAGTGAGGGGAGTGTTGGGATAGAGTGCACCTCAGTCCAGGGAGAGTTGTGTTACATTATTTCCAAAGGCAACAATGGCCTACTCTTTGCTGATATTTGTAACTCCGACAACTACTTTGCATCTTTGAAAATGACAAATGTCAGAGCAGGGATGTAAAGTGAATGCTCAACATTGCCAGCTCCTCTTTTTAACTTTGAAAGTGAGCCTAGAAACTTTTCAAAGTGACCTTGCATGGGTTCACTCAAGGCAACTCCATGAGCTACAGAGTCTCAAATGGTTTTTTTCCTTATTCTATTAATACTCAAGTCAATAGGGCTTACAGCTATATGACGTACTCATTTAGTCAATATTTGCCCTATATTTAGTATCTGTGCTCTCTTTACCATGTGGGAAATTCTTCCTTCTATTCTTTCTCAAGATTCTAATGTGAAACATCAACTTCAAATTAAGGAGATCAAAAAAAAAGTGAATCTTGGAATCTCTTCATATCTTATTCTTTTATGGCATTTAAATTTTTTACTACTTACCACTGTCTGAATGTTTATATCCCTCCAAAGTTCCTATGTTGAAACCTTATCTCCAATGTGATAGAGTGAAGAGGGGGTGCCTTGGGGAGGTAATAAAGTTATGAGGGCACAGTCCTCAAGAATGGGATTAGTTTAAGGGGCCCCAGAGAGCTATTTCATCCGTGTTTACCACGTAAGCACACACTGAAAAGACATCGTCTATGAACCAGGAAGTGAGCACTCACTAAACACAGAATCTGCCAGTGCCTTGGTTTTGGACTTCTCAGCCTCCACAACAATGACAAATAATTCAGTTTTTTTTTTAAGCTACTCAATCTATGGTATTTTGTTATAGCAGCCTAAAGGGACTAAGACACTTACATATTTATGTTTCTCTCTATATTTCTCTTTCTTACAAAAATGTAGATAATTGAAAAAGAAGTTTATTGCAAAAGGAAATCAGAGAATAAGCAAAAGTATAAAGGAGATATAAAGATGATGCATTGTATATATGATTATGGCCTGTTTGTGTAACATGTGAGATTACAATGGTGTTTTATGGGTTTTTTTTTTTTTGGCTGCATCCTACTTTAAAACAACTTTAACAATGGACTTCTTTCCAAGTCAATAGATACGTGATCTTATAGAAATGATAATTCTGTAAGATAATCAGCGAGGATGCTTCATTCCTCACTCATTTTAGAACTATAAGAACCACAGTGAAGAGAGATGAAGCAGCTTGCCTAAAACTGTGCAGGAAGTTGGAGGCAAAATTGTGACTAGAACCTGCCTCTGATCATGCCATGCCCACATCTTTCTGTCACAGACCACACTTCCTAACTAATCCGAGTCCGAGTCAGCACTCTCTGTGGCTCAATGTCTCCTTAAACCAGATCCTAGTTCCCTTGCAAATACAAATTAATCAGCTTTTCTCTATGTGCTGATGGCTTTTTGCCACGTGCATATAATGTTTAGTACTTGTCTATAATAAACCTCACGTTGTCCTTCTTTGATACTGCGTTTGTCTTCGTTCAGGTGATTCCAATCATTTTTAGCTGTGAGTCGTGTAAACAAGTAATTCCTATATTATTGCTGGTGTTAAGTTCCATTACTTTGCTTGATGCTGCACTACTTCTCAGATAAAATGGCCTTTATTTTGTTGAGAGGGGAAGGAGTGGAGAAGTTTCTCTTTGATACTCAAATTATCTATTAGTGAAAACAGGTAGACTGTAAAGAAGCCACTTTCTTGCTCATTTTGAAAGTTCACTCTTATCTGGAAATCCATTGTCGGCAGATGATGCTGTGGTTGTAATCAGTGACGGCTTTCCCACAGCCCAGGATACACACAATCCAAGGGATACAGTGTTGCCTGAACCTTAGCGATTATTTTTAAAAGACAGGCAGTTTGTGGCAAAAACTTCATGCGAATAAAGCGAAAGGGTTGTTGAGGGCATTGGCTGGTTTTATTTTTTGTGGTTGTTAACTGCTACAGTAAGTGAAGGAATTATGGACTTATGTGGGTATTACAAAGGCTTTAGCAGGGATGGCTGAACATGACTTGTGCTCTGTCTCTCTCTGTCTCTTTCTCTCTCTCTCCTTTTCCTGAAAAAGAAAATAGGATACTTGGCTCTTAGAAATGTGTGAGGACTTAAAATTTCACAGTCCTTTTGTTTCAGAGAGTTGAGAAGCTGTTGTTAACATATTACATGAGACTGATATATCAGAGTGGGTTCAGAGTATGGGCTATAAGACATATTGTTCAGTTTCAACAATAGTTGAACTAAATAGTTACCAACTGTGTGGTTTGGGCAAGGGACTTCCTCAGCAAAACTGTAAGATGATAAAATATTATAAAACATGACAGTGCCCCTAGAGATTTTTGTGAGCTAAATGAGATAATATTTGCAAAGCATGTATTAGCACGATACCTGGAACACAGCAGGGACATTATATTCCCTATATGCAGATTCTGTTAGCAATGACTGTCCTTATTCCACTTGGCAAACTGAAATCATCCAGGATCTCTCTACAGACTGAAGACGTACAGGCTTGCACTTGTTCAAAAGAAGCACTGCCAATAGTTAAAGCAAGCACATAGTAGGGATTCTTGTGGTTCATAATAGGACATGATTGGTTCATTAAATACATATTATTACATGCCCCTGTTTTGCCAACTTCCAGGGCCTAGAGACACATAAGAGAATAAAACAGGAAACATTTTCTTCTTTGCAGAACTTACCTTCTAACATAGGTAAGATTGATAATAAACATAAACTTTTTAAAAAACCCTAAATTGTATGGCATAGATCAGGGCAAGACAAATTGTAAGAGTCCAGGGAGGGGTAATAGCAGTGTATATTGTAAAAATAATAATAATGATAAAAATAAACAGCCAGCCCAAATGTCAAATTTCTCACCTTCCAACTGGTTCTATGGAACAATTCAGCAGGGTTGAGGAAAGAATGGGTAATCTACTATAAAAACTTTCATTTTTAATTTTTGACTGTTGCTCATTAATTATGAAAATTATATATGCTAATTTCAACATATGTAGGAATATTGATGAAAATATTTTATTTTGTGGGAACTGGAGAACACCATGTCTTGTACACAGGAAACTTTGAATGAATGATGCGTAGATGGGTAGATATCACTGCCTTGCTAGGGGAAAGTAAATCATCTCATCCACAGTCTTTTAGGTAAGTGGCCTTTTCAGAGCTCTAGAGACAGAATAAGGAAGAATAATGTCACTAGATGTCTGGTGTATGCATAAATGGGTAGACCACAGAATCATGTATGAATCCAACAAACAAATTATAAACAACTACTTTCTATACATCTTTGGAACACATTCTGTGTCTTCTAAGGGTGATGGGCTTCCTTTCTGTTTATGTGTTTTACTGGTTTGGTGCCAGGATGCTTTTATGAGTGTGTTTTTAAAATTAATGAAGAGCAGAAGGAACTTTTTAACACTTCAATGACAATAACACCTTACTGAGAAATCTATTCAGGTGTCCAAATATCAGAACCTTGCTCAATGAAGAAACAGTAGTGGAGAAAGGAATACTATAAATGTGTGATCTAAACCAAAAGAGAAAAGTTGAACACTTGGATCTCGATTTTCCTCAATGTTGAAGGCTATGTCCTCCTTTAATTACAGAGGGAATTTATTATGACTGACGTACTCTATACTCTTTGTATAGGTTATGTATTGCTCTTTGTAGCTAGAAGTAATAAAATAATTAGCTGAATGTGCTGGCCCCACTTTATGATTTTACTCCATTGTAGCCTTTGGTTCAATTCTTCTGTAACCATAGAAAGACTGCCCTTCGCACAGAAATCTCTCATCTTGGGCATAAAACAGTTTTTGCCAATTTCCTTGGAAAGAATGAAGTGGCCTTCTAGATGATTCACAAGCTTAATATTATGTCTTTCAGTGTACCATGTCTCCCTGTTGAGGAAGACAATAGTTAAAAACAAGACATAATTGGCCAGGCATGGTGGCTCATGCCTGTAATCCCAGCACTTTGTGGGGCAGAGGTGGGTGGATCACCTGAGGTCAGGAGTTCAAGACCATCGAGACCAGCCTTACACCAATATGGTGAAACCCCATCTCTACTAAAAATACAAAAATTAGCTGGGCGTGGTGGTGGATGCCTGTAATCCCAGCTAATCCGGAGGTTGAGGCAGGAGAATTGCTTGAACCCGGGAGGTGGAGGTTGCAGTGAGCCAAGATCGTGTCATTGCACACCAGCCTGGGCAACAGAACAATACTCCATCTCAAAGAAAAGAAAAGAAAAAAAAAGGACATAATTGTCTTGATTGTCTTGATACAACTTCTTGCTTAGAAACAACTCTTGGCTAAACTTTTCCAAGGTAGACAAGGAAGACATTCAAATTTCTCATTTGAGAACAATGTTGAGCAGCAACATGTTAAAAGATAACTCCATATTATTCCTCAAGCACCCACTGGCATATAGCTTTGTAGTAGGCACTCTTATAGGAACAAATAAGCATTTTGTTATATCACATATTTCTTCTTTCACTGAAAAGATTTCCTTCTTTCCTGAAGTCATCACTTTCATATACTCATTTGGTCAATGAAGGAGAACTCCAGGCATGTTCTGCTGATTTTCAACCATTTAAAGTATATAGAATTAAGCTAGAATTATGTAGCTTTTTGCTGCAATACTATCCATCCCTTCATAAGAAGGGTAAAGTGTGATTTTCATTTCATTTTATTTTATTTTTTGAAGCTCTCTGTTCTGTAAGGTGCTGTAACCTGAAAAGTTTTCTGAATGTATTCCGTTCTTCCAGGAATGGAATGGCAGGTTCTCAGCCTCCCACTGGCATAACTGGTGAGAAATCAGAAATTCATCCAACAGAAGAGTGGGAATTCTCCCCACCTTTTATGTTTTCAGTACTTTGAACTCTAAACTAAGTTAAATTACAGCCTTTTTATGTAAAACAGATACAAAACTTCTGTATGAAATATTAGACAATTGAAACCTACATTGTGGTTCCACTTCTAATGCCAACCAAAAGTTAACCCAGTATGAGTTAGCAAAATCTTACAATAGCCAAATTGCTCGATCTTTCTTTATTCCTCAAATATTTCAGAGGTGGGAGTTTTCAGGGGTCGTGGCCATTAAGTGCAAAGATGAAAAGGCCATATAAAGAAAAATGAAGAGTGTTGGAAGAAAGGCTGTGTTGAAAAGGGCTGTGCCTATCTCAACTCGGAATCATGCCGTGGAGGAGCTTGGCACGACCAGGTCCAGTGAATGTGCTGAATGGTTGGGTTGACCCAGCATTGCTTGAAACATCAATGCCCTGCAAAAAACATGTTACAAATAACAGAGGCTGAAATGTGTAGCACAAGACTCTTTTAAATGATTTTCAATTTCTTTGGTTGAAAAGGTTTCTGAAAGCAGTCCATTCTTCCATGCTTTTGTGGAGAATAGACTGAATATAATGGAACATTTTACTGATGAATTTGGGTCAATATTACAAATGTTACACTTGTATTACAATTAGTAGAGTATTACATTGGTATTATAAATACTAATTAATCAATTCATGCCCGATTGAAGTACCCAGGTAGTGATTAATGTTAATGTGGACCACTGTGTGCCACAAACATTTGCTTTTATGTTTTTATAATTAATACATCTTTTGTCTTTTTTGCCGTCAGCTATTACATCCATGTTTGTTTATTCTAATTGCCTGTTTTCCTACTTTTAATTAATAACACCAACAATTAAACAACTAAATAGTTTCCTGAAATACTTCCACATTCATTTTCACATATATTTATATCAATCTTAGAAGAAAGACAAGCAACAGTCTGCATTAAATAACTTGCTTGAGGCTTTATGTTCTCCCTTCAGAGGAGAAGGACCAAACTTGAAGTTATTTGGAAGGAAACTCAGGTTGAAATAAAGAATGAATTTCTAAGAATTAGAAAATGCACAACAATGACGTTTATCATATTCTTCTCTATTATACTACTGGAATATACTATGATGATCTTCAACAATTACACACTCAACTAAATCTGAAATTATAGAGAAACTCACCTGCTGAGAGTCAAAGTTATGCTTTCCAAAGTTCTGAAGCAACAAGCCCGGGAGAGAATTGCAAGTCCCATTCCAACCAAGCTTAGGAGTCAAGTTCTCTCTTATCAAGATGGCAGACTCCCAGTCTCCCACTGGCATGACTATAAGATAACCCAAGAAAGCCAATCTACAGATTCTGAGAGATGGTATCCCTGCCATGTTGTTATTGTTAAAATCAGGCAAAATTAGGACAGTAGGAAATAGATTGGTCATTTCCTGCCATAGATGAATGGAAAATAGATCCATAGAGAAGAAAGTGTGGTTGATATTTGCAATGAGGGCATCGTGAAGGGTGGAAAATGGGAAATTATGCAATTTCTGGTGCCTAGGTTAGGAGTCAGATTCTCTCCATCAAGATGGCAGGCCCTCAGTCTCCCACTGCCATGACTGGTGAGAAATCAGAAACGAATCCAATAGAAGAATGGGAATTCTCCTCAACTTACTTTAACTTAATTCTCATTTTAACAAATTAATTATTACGTTAACAGATGAATGTGAATTATCCTTAGCAAAACCTTATAATAGCCAAATCCCTTAGTCTTTCCTTATTCTTTAAACTTTCAGCCGGACGGATTTAGGTAGCAGATGGAACTCTTTTTAAACTTTGTGTGTGTGTGTGTGTGTGTGTGTGTGTGTGTGTGTTGTTTTTTTTGGTTTTTTTTTTTTTTTTTGGTTTTTGACAGAGTCTTGCTCTGTCACCCAGGCTACAGTGCAGTGGTGCAATCTTGGCTCACTGCAATGCTTTTTGGGTTCAAGAGATTCTCCTGCCTCAGTCTCCCGAGTAGCTGGGATTACAAGCACATGCCACCACGCCTGGCTAATTTTTTGTATTTTTATTAGAGACGGGGTTTCACCATGTTGGCCAGGCTGGTCTTGAACTCCTGACCTCAGGTGATCTCCCTGCCTCAGCCTCCCAAAGCGCTGGGATTACAGGCGTGAGCCACTGTGCCCAGCCTCAACTTTGTTGAAAGCTTTCCTTACTACCCTTTGCACTGTCAGTATTAGCCATCTTAGCAGGCTCATATTCTCCCTCTGGCTTTTTATCAGGACCACACTAATTGCCAAGGTCTTGTTGTTAGTTTTCTTCCACAGTCTTTTTCAGCCTTTTTCTTGATAACCTTTCAATTCTATACAGTGAACTCTATAATATATTTATCTTCAGCACAAAACCATCTTCTTGACTCTAAATATGCTTTGCCTATTGAAAATCAACAACTGGATATGTTACCTGAAAACCAAGCTCATAATCTCTACCCCTACATTAATAATTTCTTTAGACATCCCAATTTTTATTACTGGAAGCACTGTTCCTCCTGCTTTTCTAACTCACATCTTTAGGAAGGAAAAGAAATGAAAGGAGCACTCTACAATGATTTCTCTAACCTCAATCTCTTTGATTCTACAACCCTATTATTTTTACAGATTACATCCTACCTTATTATTTTGTCACTAGTAGAATGGGTAGCTGTGGTTCCCTAGGTCTACTGTCTTTGTTTTCCTCAATTCCTCCTACCCATGACTGCTGCAATAATCTTCCAAACTACATGGCTCTGATTGTCTTACTCTTCTATTCAAAACTTCCACTAGTACAAATCCAATTAATCATGAACTCCTCAGTCTGTCATTCATGGTTCTTTATACTCTAGCCCTAAGCCATCTTCTGAATCTAAATTCCCAATTATTGCACCACGAGGCAATCTCCAGACTCTGCTGATAATTTTGCTTTTCTTTGCATATGTTCTAAACTTTCGTACTTTATTCTTGCCTTCTGCTTGAGATACAAACTCGCATATATGCCTTGTGAAAGTGTTCTTGTTTTGCAAATATCCTTCCTCCAACTTATGTGACATCTGTCTACTTTGTACTCCCCCAGAACCTAGCCAAGAGCCTTATACATAGTTTTTCAATAAATATTTGTTCAATTCAACTGAATTGAGTGGAAGTTCTTTCACAAACTCATAGTTAAAAGTTAAACATGTACTGGTCTTTATTTTCCTTCTGTTTTAATAGAACATCAGCTATGCAATTGGTCTTCTTAGTATTCTTCCTCTTTACCTCCACACTTTTTTTTTTGATGTTGCAAAAGCATCAACTGCAAAGAAGTTACAAAGACACATGGGAACATCTGCTCTCAGAAGCCACTTGAAAAATAAGTATGACACAGAATGGGGAAAACATCTGCGCAGTGTTCAAGAGATTATTAGTTGTACTGTAGAAAAGTAGCAGAGAGTGAGAGAGAGAGAAACAGATCCACACACACACGCACACACATAAACACCAAAATCAAGAAATGAGTTTTAGCAAGAGATAGTGGAGCATACATTTGGAGACCCGAGTATGACTTTATTCTCCCTTAACCTTGTTATTTAGTGTTTCTTCAGAAGGAACAAAAGAGCTATTTTGTCCTTCAGATTGTATTCCTGAATAGAAAATATTCATAGCTGTAACTTCATCTGATTAGTCCAGAGGAGAGGTAAGTTTCAAAATGTCAACATTTTACCTCAAATGATACAATTAATCTCATAATTATATGTAGATTACAGGCAGCTGCCTGTTACTGTAACAGAAAAAGTTTAATTAGCATTAGAAGACTTGAGTTCTGTACCTAGATTTACAACTAAAATTGGCTACTTTAAAGTATTTTAATTTTTATTTATTTCATTAAATTTTACTAAATTTAAATAAGTCCATGCCCCTTATATTTAATCAACATTTCCCCTAAGGAGAGCTGCAATTCAGACCTGGTCTCACTTTAACTATGATACTCCTCCAGACAACATCAAACCATTAGCCTTATATAAGATAATATTAGAGGTCAGGCACGGTCACTTGAGTTTGTAATCCCAGCACTTTGGGAGGTTGAGGTGGGCGGATCACTTGAGGTCAGGAGTTTGAAACCAACCTGGCCAACATGGTTAAACCCCGTCTGTACAAAAATACAAAAATTAGCTGGGCATGGTGGTGGGCACCTGTTATCCCAGCTACTTGGGAGGCTGAGGCAGGAGAATTGCTTAAGCCCGGGAGGTGGAGGTTGCAGTGAGTGGAGATGGTGCCACTGCACTCCAGCCTGGGTTACAGAGCAAGACTCCATCTCAAAATAATAATAATATTAGAAAATTAATTTGTATATCCCCCAAAGCAAACAAACCATATAGACTGCTTTTGTTAAACAAAATGAAGTATGCTGTCTTTGGACTAACCAAGGTAGGATCTTAGAGCCCTCACAGGTCCAAAAATCTGTTCATTCTATTTAATTCAGATTTGTTTAAAATTTCAGGAAATGTCTATAGGCAGAGTATTTCTTGTTGCTCATTTTTGGATTTGTGGGTACTTTAAGATCCTATTGTAGCTTGTCCAAGGTATTTATCTTCAAGATGTTTTAAAATTTACTTGGTATGCATGGATTAAAGCTACTACCTGTTAATACAAACAAAATAGAATTCCAAGGAGGCAGTAAACCTGGCACTTCTTTTCCTAAATAAAGGGCAAAGACACGACATGTAGAATTGGGAGACATAATAATTATCTGATCCAGTCTTCTGAGTTTACAAATACTACACAAGAAATAATTCATAAAGCAAATGTGTTCGTGGCAATAGACGGCAGTGACTGGATGTCTGATGGGTTCTCCATGCCTCATACTAAAAGACACTGAGGCTACCTGCCACTTCTCTTAAGTCTATTGTTTTTGTTTTCCTCAATTCCTCCTACCCATGACTGCTGCCATAATCTTCCAAAATACATGGCTCTGATTGCCTTACTCTTCTATTCAAAACTTTCACTAGTACAAATCCAATTAATCATGAACTATTCCTTCTGGAATAGTGTGTCCATAAATAAATTGTGTGTGATTCTTCCAAAGTGACACTTATTAGTATATTGTAATAAGTATGAGTATAAGTATATTGTACACATGGGAGACTTGGTTATTTTTTCCTAAGTTTAATTCAAAATTAAACATGGGGTGGGAGCACCTTACTTTTTCTTTCTTTTGAAATACGTGATCTTGGACAATAAACAAATTAGAAGAATGATGAGGTTGCTGTCCTCAGATATGAAAATGACTATTCAAGGAATAATTTTTTTAATCTGTGTTACCTTAGAGGTCAAAACTGGGGCCAGTGGTTACATGTGAGAGGAAGTCAAGCAGTAGCAGTTCATTATAATGAGGAATGTTTAAACATTAACTTTAAGAATGCTCTGGTAATTACTATCACATCCTTTTAATGAAAAGAATGCTCATCTTTGGAGATGTCCAGTTAGAGGTAAGGGAAAGAGATGTTAGGAATATTCTAGAGAAGATCCTCATATTAAATTTGTACAAATTACCTCTTTATTAAAGAAAAGTACTTTGTTTACTCATTTGGAGTTCAAACTGACAATAGCAAATAAATTGATATAATGAATGACTTCTCCCTTTAGGGAAGAAGAGGGGCAGCCCTTCTGGAATAGTGTGTCCATAAGCACATGACAGGTATAACATGAAAGGAGCTGGAGAAGTGAGGACAAATCTCATAATCCTTTCACGCTTTACTCTGTAAAATAGAAAGGACTTTAATACATGTCTTATGGGTTGTTCGGCTCAAATGTCATATAAGCTAATAGAGTTAGTGATTTTCCTTCAAAGTCCTGCCCTCTCTAACTGTTCAAGGGAAGAGAAAGGACACCTGCATTCATTCTCATCCATATACTGAAGATCTGAATGATTTTAAACAAATACTTTCTCTTTGATTAATCTGTTTTCTCACCTCAGGAATTGATTGTTTGAAAGATATTCTACTGTCCATTTTAAATACTATGATTCTTTGGCTCTAAGCCTGCCCTCTTTCTATAGCCCAGATTGAGGCTAGTCTTGGAAAATGGCTAGCATGTATGTTCTTAGTTCAGTATCACCTCAGAACAGCCCATTAGGAGGACAGATTGTTAAGGCTAAGAGAAGTGAACCTTGAGAATTCTATAAGGAGGAGAAAATGTCTTAGCAGACTTTTCATATTTATATACTCTCGGTGTTTTTACTTAAATCCCTTGAAGACCCTGAAATGGGGCCCCAGGGACTCTACGGCTATATGATCAAAGTGACTATGTATGTTTCACTTCATCTCAGGTCCTGGAAGGAAAACTATTCTTACACAGCCTGGCACCAAGGGATAATGAAGCTATTTCTCTATGGCCTCCTGATGGGTCAGCATCCTCCTGAAAATATTCTTCCTACAGGGGAAAAATAAATCTCCATATATGTGAAATGCCTCGAGCTCTTTAGAAGAAAAACCCAGGTTAAATTTTAGCTATGATTATTATCATTATTATGCTTCACTCATTCCGTATAATCTGACACATATTTCCTTTAGCCCCATGGAACCCCTTTTCTGAATGTCATTAAAAATTCATGTATAATAAAAAATTCTGTGTGCCTAGAAATTCAGTGAACCCCATTTTTATGGAAAATCTGTTCCTTCTGATCTTAGAAACAAAATCTATTTTCTCCTGGATGTTTGCATTTATATCAGTATAGTGTTCTATCAAAAATAATCCAAGATACAGAAAAGAGGTTAGTGGAATAGAAATAAGATTGTACTACATGATCTGTTTCTATAGACCCATCTTGTGTCTCAAGATTTCTTTTAGAGGCATTAATTTTTCCATATTCTCTTTACAGATCTGAAATCGGCCTTTTTTTAAAAAAAGGTATGAATCTTTTCAAGAGGTATCATTTAAACGCTGAGAGTATCAAATTCAAAAATGAGGAATCCTTGCAAGCACTCCACAATGCCTCAGTTTCAATTCATTGCAAAGAGTAAAATAAATTGTGTGTGAGTCTTCCAAAGTGACACTTATTAGTATATTGTAAAAAAAGAAAACAAACAGGAGTTTTAAAATGAGCAAGCATCTTTTCAGTATATAAGTCACTTCCTGGGAATTAGATGCTTAGGGACACCAGCTTATCACGATGGAGATTTTAACATCAGCATTGCGCTACACTAGAGAATA
Source organism: Macaca fascicularis (assembly GCF_037993035.2). Lineage (NCBI taxonomy): Eukaryota > Metazoa > Chordata > Mammalia > Primates > Cercopithecidae > Macaca > Macaca fascicularis. Next base: position 173,138,305 of record NC_088380.1, on the reverse strand, counting down.
GCTAACACTTTGGTCTCTATTTTAACAAAGGAGAGATAGAGCTTGAGTACCATCCAACCTAATCTACAGATTTCTTCATTGTATCTTTAGTATGTATTTAAAGTCAGCTTCACTAGTCACATCTTCTGGTGTGAAGCTGGTTCATCCAACAAGATTTCCAGATAATTAATGGTGGTATAATTACATCCCAAGTACATTTCTAGAACTGAAGATACAGGGATGAATCAGACATATTCCCTCGTGATCTGAAACTCACAGATTTGGGAATTTAAAAAGGCATATAAAATATGTAATCCAGATGTCAGCTGTCCCCTCATGCCATGTACAATTTTAACCCATTTCAAATTCTGTACACTGATATAATTCCCTTGCTATTTGCCCAAAAGAGCCTCTGATACCAAAAGTGTAAGTGAAGTCTCTAGTTTTCACTTAAGACGAGGTGGTAGCAATGGAGAGGGATTTACACCTCATAACTTACTCTTAAAGACATAAAGACTTCCACCAGGTATGATGTAATCCTAACCTCCTCTTTCCCCTGGGGGTGGGGGCACAGTAAAGGTAAGACCAGTAAGGTTTTCTCTGCCATTTCTCCGGGCATAAGTCCCTCTGGCTGTTGTTTTCTCTGATCTGCTTACTCTCACTGCTTCTCAACTCTCACAATTCTTCAATAGTTGTACAAACCAACTCATTCCTCTCACAGCTTCTACATGTAGATTCAAGCACACACACACACACCCACCCACACACACACATTATCATGCTCAAAAGAAATACCCATCACCCCTTAAAACTATATGATTTATAAAAAGAAAAGACACAGATACAATTCTGACAAAAATGAAGATACAGATAAATACTATGGAGGCCAGAAGAGAATTTAATTTACTTGGCAGGGTACATTTGAATGCAAATTAGGAACCCATATCAGTAGCATTTGCAGCTTCCTTTGGCATTATTATCTGAGGTTCTGACATCCTCAGCAGGGAAGAAGGTGAGACAGGTACTATGATTCTCTCTAGATGATATTTATGGAAGCCTAGAAGAGTAAACACAACTTCACATGCTTGTTTACGTATACCTACGTATACCTGTGTTTGCAAGGATGACCCAGAAACTGGTGGCAGAATTGAACTTTGGGGAGGAGATCCTGGGAGACAGGGGTAACAAGCCCAGCCCTAATATTTGAAGGATCTGGGTTAAGAGTACAAATGGAGGCTGCATATTATCTGTTTAAAAGTCATAAACCAAGCTAATAAAACTGTTAAATAGTCTATTCTCTGCCATGAAAACCATATTGTTATAATAGCAAAATATAAAAACCCTAGAAGAAAACCTAGGCAATACCATTCAGGACATAGGCATGGGCAAGGACTTCATGACTAAAACACCAAAAGCAATGGCAACAAAAGCCAAAATTGACAAATGGGATCTAATTAAACTAAAGAGCTTCTGCACAGCAAAAGAAACTACTATCAGAGTGAACAGGCAACCTACAGAATGGGAGAAAATTTTTACAATCTACCCATCTGACAAAGGGCTAATATCCAGAATCTACAAATAACTCAAACAAATTTACAAGAAAAAAATCAAACAACCCCATCAAAAAGTGGGCAAAGGATATGAACAGACATTTCTCTAAAGAAGACATTTATGCAGCCAAGAGACACGTGAAAAAATGCTCATCATCACTGGCCATCAGAGAAATGCAAATCAAAACCACAATGAGATACCATCTCACACCAGTTAGAATGGCAATCATTAAAAAGTCAGGAAACAACAGGTGCTGGAGAGGATGTGGAGAAATAGGAACACTTTTACACTGTTGGTGGGACTGTAAACTAGTTCAACCATTGTGGAAGACAGTGTGGCGATTCCTCAAGGATCTAGAACTGGAGATAACATTTGACCCAGCCATTCCATTACAGGGTATATAACCAAAGGATTATAAATCATGCTGCTATAAAGACACATGTACACATGTGTTTATTGTGGCACTATTCACAATAGCAAAGACTTGGAAGCAACCCAAATGTCCATCAATGATAGACTGGATTAAGAAAATATGGCACATATACACCATGGAATACTATGCAGCCATAAAAAAGGATGAGTTCATGTCCTTTGTAGGGACATGGATGAAGCTGGAAACCATCATTCTGAGCAAACTGTCACAAGGACAGACAACCAAATACCACATATTCTCACTCATAGGTGGGAACTGACTAATGAAAACACCTGGACACAGGGTGGGGAACATCACACACTGGGGCCTGTTGTAGGGTGGGAGGAGTGGGGAGGGATAGCATTAGGAGATGAGTTAACGGGTGCAGCACACCAATATGGCACATGTATATGTATGTAACAAACCTGCACATTGTGCACATGTACCATAAAATTTAAAGTGTAATAAAAAATAAAATTAAAATAAAAGAAAAATATGGTTATATTTCTAAAAGTGGACAAAATAACAAAGATGACTGAATTTTATTAATGATACAGTTCTTGTAGTTTTGTTGAAGAGTCAACAATGTTGAGACGAGTAATAAAGACATAATCATTATATATTTAATACATAAAATTATCATATATTGATTACATAAAATTATTCACATTATATATGTATTACATAAAATTATTAAAAAATAAAATAATTAAAATAAAGCAAATAAAAAGTAGTAACAAAATAGATACCATATATTTATTCATAATTTAATTTTAATAAACAATAAAAATAATAATTGATAGCAGCAGCAGACCATCTGGAGCTGTGAAGAGGCTGGCTGCAGCAGAGAAGGCATTGCAGGGGCTGCGCACTCCACAGTGCTGGCAGGAGCCAAGAACAATGGGAGCCCCACCCCCCTTCCTAGTTGGCAGGGCGGGAGCCCCGTCTCCTGGGCACAGCTGCAGCTACCCAGCTGTGACTGTGGACCTGGGCATCCTTGTGCCCTTGGGGTCCAAGGAAGCTGCCTTGACCCCCACAGGTTTGGAAGTGCTTGCTCCTGCTGCCTGGCCTCTCCCTGCTCCCAGCACCTGCTCCGATTTCAGAGCAAAATTGTGGCGGAACCCCAGTGCTGTCATGACCTAGCCAAGTGTACGCACACTCAGAGAGGTGCTGACATGCCAGCTCCCTGCCACCTCAGTCCCTCAGGACTTTGGGTGCTAACAAGCATAGGAGGGAAGCCAAGGGGGTGCTGAGGATGGCTGATTGGCTCATTGTGGGCCTGAAGGCACCCCTTGGCACAGTCTGGGCACCATGGATGACACATAGATGGTAGCAGGAGGCAGATAGGCTCCTGGGCAGAAAGGGGCTGGTCCCCAGTGAAGCTGCACCTTCAAGCCAGGTATGGCCTGAAATACGGGGACTGGGCTGTCAGTTCCTGGTGGAGTCCATGGCCTGGAGTGAGAACTTATGGTGCTTTTTCTGGACCCACCTATGGCTGACCATGGACTAATCAGCATGCACTTCCTCCCTTCTGAAGCCCATAAAAACCCCAGACTTAGCCAGACTCACGAAGATGTTGGGAAAACTTGCCTGTGGATTGGAGCTACCCACTCCAGGTACCCTCTCTGCTGAGGGCCGCAAACTCAATGGGATAACCTGCCTGCAGTTAGGAGCTACCCACTCCCAGTCTCCTGAGAGCTGTACTGTCACTCAATAAAGCACCTCCTTGCCTTGCTCACCTTCCACTTGTCTGCATACCTCATTCTTCCTGGATGTGGGACAAGAACTCAGGACTCACTGAATGGTGGGACTGAAAGAGCTATAACACAAACAGGGTTGAAACATGCATCCCTCACTTGCCATGTTTCAGGTAACAAGGAGAGAAGAGCTGTGGTCCTTCCAGGGCCCAGACTTAGGGGCTTAAGCCCAGACTTAGGGGCTCTCTGAGCCATGGCTGTGACACTCTCCTTGAGGCTCTGTGTCTCCAAGCTTCTGAATGTCACTGCATTCCCCTTGTCCAGAGGCAGGTCCCCACCGTGGAAGCCACTTACAGTGCATCTGATCCAGCCGCAGGTTTGCATAGAGCCAGCACCTGTGCTGGCACCTGGAGTTGCCTGCCCTGCCACAGCAGTTGGCATGCCTGACTGTGCACAGAGGCCAGACCGTGTGCTCTCTCGTTCATGTACTCCTCACTGCTCTGTGCCCGGCTTGCCCTTGGCAGGCATTGATATAGAGTTAAAAAGAAATCACTTAGGCAGATAGCAAGGGTATGGGAGTTTTCAGTATGGCTTTTCTTTGTAATGAAAAGCAGCCCCAGATTATTTTCCTTTCTAACAAAGAGCAGCCTATAAAATTGAGCTGCAGACATAGATAATGGCAGTTGTGCCAATAACGTTCAAGATGGCGGCTCCATCCTCCCTTGTCTTTGTCAGCCACTTTTTGCAGTAAGGAACAGACAGGATGGCACCAATCAACTTGGAAAATTGCATAATAAGATTAGGGTGGGGCCACCAGCCTTCCTCGCATACTGTGTAACCTGATTGAATCAATCTGTGAGCCCTATGTAAATCAGATACCACCTCCTCAAACTGGGCTATAAAATCCAGGGCATTTGCCACCATCCGGTCCTTTCCACCCAGAGACAGCCTTCTCTATGTAGAGAGCTGTTTCTCTTTCTCTTCTCTTCTGTCTAGGAAGCCTCTGCTCCTAAAATCCTCACGTGTGTCTGTGTCCTAAATTTTCCTGGTGCATAATGATGAACCCGAGGGTATATAACCCAGACAACGTAGCCACTTCAGAGTAGGATCCAGGCTGGTAGCACCAGCCAAGGGCAGCCTGCCAGGCCTAGTGGACGGAATGAGCCCAGCAGGCATGAACAAAACTCAGGCAAAAGTGCCACTGGCCACAGAGGCTTCCAGCTGGAAAAGCGACACCACAAGAATCCCATGACATAATGATTGAAACATAATGACATAGATTATTATATATTTATTCTAGCCATTTTTTATATTTTCATATACCAAATTCCCTAATTATATTTTTATGGTCAAGATTTTATTCAGACTCTGAGTTCTATTGACACAAACTTTCTTTTATTATGTTAATCATTGTTTATATAGCATATTTTACTGTATCTTAAAGCATTATCTAAGCACTTAAGGGCACTTTTTCTGTAAAAGCCCAAAGGGTAAATAGCTTTGCAGGACATTTGGTTTCTGTGGCAACTACACAATTCTGCCATTGAAGTATAAAAGTAATCATGGGCAATACCTATACGTTTGGCCATAGTTGTATTGTACTATAATTTTGTTTACAAAATGAGGCAACAAGTTGTCTTTAGCCCTAGAGCCATAGTTTACTGACCTTTGATCTAGATCTATACAGTATTTCTAGCATTTTCTTTAGAATTCATCAGTGCTGGTATTTTATAAAGAAAATGAAAAACTGCATACATTATTTAATGTTTTTCAAATCTTTCTTCAATGGCGATTTCACATTGATCTACGACAAGAGAATAATTTCTATAGAAATTTGTATTGCTTTTTTTGGATCTTCTCCCTCAAAGTCATGCAAGTATTTTTACTTTCTTGTTAAAATGTTCTTATGTTTTATTGAGATATCACTTATGTTGCCTATTTCACAGTTTCTTTTGACTTGTAAAAAGTTTTTATTTAAAAAAACACTGCCTTAAAAAGTGGTATCACCAAACTTAGATCTATTTAGCATTCTTTTTAAAGCTTTTGTTAGCATTATTCATAATCATCAAAAAGTGTGGAAGTTCTAATTCCAAAATAATTTCACTTTTTCACCAAAGGTCCTGATCTACTCTTTAAGAAGATTTCTGTTGTTTCACCTAATACTTTTACTGCATTTCATATCCTGTCTTAACTAATTCTTATTGCTTTGACAGACTTTAGTTCTCTTTCCATCAATTGTTCAGGAGTTTTAGTAAGGCTAAATTTTGATATGTGTCTCATCACCATATTCCACTTTACAGAAGATCTACAAAATGCCATATTTACTCTTTGAATTGCTTCAGAAACTATTCACGGTTAATGCCATGTTTCCTAGTAACAAATGCAATCTATGTGCCACACATAAACACAAAGAATGGTTTTACATTTTCAGTCAAAAGTCTAGCTTACATGTCTTTTTCTTTACTAACCATGTTTTTCCCCTTATCAAAGGCATACATTTGTCAATATTTAAATCAATCTCAAAAATTAAAAGGCATCTTTTTAGATTTTCATTTAAGTCAAAACCTATACTTCTTTAAATGAATAGGTGTAAACCCAGGGAAATAATCATTAATTTGTACTATTCTGTTTCATTCTTTCAGTAGATAATATACATCTACAACGAATACTAGGTGTTCAACATGACTTTTCTTCATGGTAATAAAATCTCCATAAGTAATATTTACTTTTTATTTTTAAAATTTTTGTATGACTTATCTCAATTTAATATCCATTAAATTTTGATTCTAATTTTGATTTTACTATTCTAGATAATTATTTTATATTTTTTATCTGTCATATGTTGGTCATTCTTGCATCATATTTCTAAAATATTTCTTTTAAGCCAACAATTTTACATTATTTCCATTGTTGTCTATTTTATGGGAAGCATCCTTCTGCTTAGCTAAATATTAGACATGTACTAGTCTTTTAAGAACCACACGAATATTTTGTATCAAAGTTTTACTTGTCTTTGCTAAATACTATTAATCATTTGCTACTTATTGAGCATTTTTTCTTCAGTTCCAATAATTGTATATGACGTATGTGTATGTATGTGCAGGTGATATTTCTGTATTACGTTACCTGAGAAACTAAATGTTTCTAGTCACAAATATGATTTTTGGCCTAAGTGGATCTTGAAGATTGGTACATACAACAGTAATACCTATGTGTTTTGTCTTTGAAATTAGAACATGAAAGCTAATTTCTAAAAGTTTTTTTATCCAACTAGAAATAATTTTGTTTCAAAATTACTTAACTGTTACGCCATGTTTAACCAGAGGAAGTTGTACTTAGAAATTTGAATTTGAAATCTGAAAACTGACTTTGTTTGTACCAGGAAACATTCCTGCACTTTCAGAACTACTGGTGGCTGTGTTCTAGAACCATCATTGAAGAAGTGTAATTTAACTCCAGTTTGTCTCATACTTCTTGTTCAATTTGATAATTGTATTAGTCAGGGTTCTCTGGAAGGACAGAACTCATAGGATAGATGTATATATAACGGAGTGTTTATTAAGGAGTATTGACTCACACCATCACAAGAAGAGGTCCCACAACAGGCTGTCTGCAAGCTGAGGATCAGGGAAGCCAGTCTGAGTCCCAAAGCTGGAGAACTTGAAATCTGATGTTCGAGGTCAGGAAGCATCCAGTACAGGAGAGAGATGTAGGCCAGAAGCCTAAACCAGTCTAATCTTTCTGTGTTCTTCTGCCTGCTTTTATTCTGGCCACACTGGCAGCTGATTAGATGGTGCCCACCCAGACTGCGGGTGGGTCTGCCTTTCCCAGTCCACTGGCTCAAATGTTAACCTCCTTTAGCAACACCCTCACAGACACACCCAGGAACAACACTTTGCATCCTTCCGTCCAATAAAGTTGACACTCAATATTAACCATCACAAATGATTTTGTGAATCCAATCTTCTTTAGCTTCTAATCAACAGAATGAAGATGCTATTGTTGCTTTTGAATTGTAAACCTAATGTGAATATTTCTTTTCCATTCTCATTGTATTTATAAGCATTTATGTCTTTACTTAGTAGAGCATATAAAGATGCAGATATTTATCTGACCTGTTCATTGTGGAATTGATAAGAATCATTTCCTTGCTCGTCTTCCTTGTTTCGAGCAATATTTAATATTCATTAAACAAAGAATGGGTAATATCTTTTACATGAATTCTTGGGTCACATATGAGAGAAGTCTGCTTGCTTTCACTCTTTTATACTTTTAAAAATTTGAGTAAACCACCTCTTTGAAGATTTGCTATTTCTTTTTTATTGTCTGCTTTTTTCCTTTGCTGAGCTTGCGTCTTTTATTTTCATTACAATCTTGACTTGTACAGTCTCAGTTACATAAAAAGTAAATGAATTCAACATTCACCAAATTTGAAAATAATTTTTATTAAAACTATAAATTTAAAAGTGAACAAAAATGAAAGCATTCTGTATATTTTCAAAATTATTTTATTCTAAAATATTTATTAACATTAAAAACACCAAATATAAATTTGAATTTAAAATACTTCAATCTGAAACCAAACTAGTCAAATAAACGAAAATGCTTTATTTACTTTTTTGAAATTTAATTCACTACTTTAAAGTAATTTTATAAAAACACATATTTCTAACATTTATCATCTTTCTAGTGGTTAATGTAAAAAATTGACATCATACTTCATCATACTTCAAATACATTTGTAAAGATTTGTGCAATATATCCAAATTTAAGAAGAATCTAAATTGTTAGTGATTGCGAAAGTTCTTCAGTTTTCATGTGCAACTGTGGTGAGCCCCATGCTGACTCCTAAACACCCAGGAACACAAATTGGAGCAGGACGAGAACAAGACATGGATCATTCCGGAAACTATTACCTCTATGCTACCTCAGACAAAGTACTTGACAAGTTAATTAATTTGTCTTTTTCTGTTATTTAAGTGCTTCCCTGATCAAAACCTTTCTATACTCCGAAGCAGCGTCTGTCTTCGATGTCAGCTGTGACACAACTCACGAACCTTCAAAGCCTGTGAACACAGTTGCCTTTTATTTCAAGACAACAGACAAGAGACACGAAGGAGCACCTCCCTGGGGCTTGGATTGTGATATCAAGGATGATGAGCAGCCCTGTGAGCTGATGCTCTTCTGAGAGTAGAAGCATTTTGTCTTTTTAATAAACTCACATCTCTGCGTGTTTGAGACGTGCAAGACCCTCTAAATCTAAAACATGTGGAACAAGGCAAGAACTCCTCTCGCTTTGTTCTTACCTAAGTGTTTTACTGCTTGGGACAAGGGTAGTAAAGAATTACTTTTCAGCTTATGCTCTTCCCTATTGATTTTTTTAACCACATGAATAGATAACCGATTCAAAAAATACATACGACTTGTGTTTTTCTAGAAGCATACCCTAAAATAAGAATTTTTATGTAGTTTAAAGTGATGTAATCTCAAGAAATCTTGATAAAGAAATAAGGAAGTAAGACAAGAAAGAAGGAATCCAATAAAATGTACATTAGCAAACAGCCATTGTGGGCAACTGAAAAATAATCCCATGGAGAATTCCAGTCTGCTGTACGCACAGGCAGAGGTGGACTGCAGACTATAGAGAGATCTCTCAGTCCAAGAATCTCCAATGCCGGCAGCTGCAAATCCAGTAGGCATGCTCCAAAGTGGTTTGTTTTGGGGGAACTATGAACAGGGCACTGGCAGTATGTGTTTCAATTTTTAAAATATTTCTTTATTTTTAATTAAGAAAATAAATATTTGCATAGTGCCAAGTTAAAAAATGAAGTTACATTCTTCCACATTCCAAAGTTCATGCAAGTCAGATGTAGCTTTACTATGGTGAAGGAATATGCAATAATATTTCTAAATATTAGCAGCCCTTAGCCCTGCAGTGCCATTGGGGCTAACCCTAACATGTTTCATACAGTATAAAAATAGAATTAGTCACTGCACAATAAATATGAACACTTGCAATCTTGGCTACTGTTAATGGCTGCATTCATAAATTCAACAGTATTTTTTCAGTATTATTTCCCAACATACTCCAAGGACCTTTATAAACACTTTGTATACATTTGCTTACAAAATCCTTTAAAACCAAATCAATGCTTTATCTTTTCCATGCCTCAGGCCAGGAAAAACCCACAAATCTCTGATATTATATAGAAATACACCTATTCTCAATGGACACAAGCATCCTTTATTCTTTCCCTCTCTCTCTTTCTCTCACTCTCCTCTCTTCATTTCTCTACCCCTCTCTTTCCATGGAGTCTTTAAAGAAAAAATAAATTAATTAATTGCTTTTCCTTTAATTTAATCAGAAGTATACCACCCACAAGATTGCTTATAGTTTTTAAGAGGATTGATCTTTATAAGAAAACTAAATCATGATGTTGTGAGTCTGGACTTGATGGTCCTAAAAAATGTCAAAATGCATGAAGCAGCAATTACTTCTTATCAGTAGAGAAAGCAGGACCTATAATCCTATTTAGAATAAGGCACTCAAAACGAATAACCAATAATACTCCATTTGCTTGGTCCATTTTTTTCCCACTTCATATGTAGTCCAAATATTTCTCTTTTAATTTTTGGAGAACTGTTGTTAAATGCAAGAAAGAGCTCCTATAAAGTTAAATTTTAAAGTTTCACATTATGAATTGTATTTTTTTTTAAAAAAACAACAAACAAATATGTCATGTGAGCAAATATAATCATTACCGATGGCCATAATCATGCTGCATATGTAGGTACAGACATAGGTTGGGAGAGTTTTCTTGGTTGATGAAAATTGCTCATATTAAGTTATATACATGTATATAAAATAACTAGCTAATTTTAAAAGACTAATTCTGTTTCTTAAAACAAAGGAAGAATACAGATATAGTCTGTAAATTCTAAGCATTTAGCCGTAGACAAAAATAATCTAGTTGTCTCCTCATAACACAGAATGTTTTCATTAGGAATTTAATTCACTGAATGTCTTGATTTCTCTACCACTTAAGAAGATTTTATGTTGTGTCTGTATAAATTTCTTCCTTGCTGTAAGATACTATTTTAAAAGGCAGAAATGTACTGTGGTATAGACAACATGCTGCTTTTTCCCCATGTCTACAAACACAGACTTCAATATAATTAAGGGGGGAGGAAGACAAAACAAAGCATGCTTCAGTATAGAATTGTCACATACAAGAAATATACAAATACAAGAATATCTATTAATTTGTAGAAAAATCCTTCTCCCTTTCAGCCAGAGCACACAGTTTAGCAACAAACATGATACTCATGGCTATTGGAAATGTCTAGTTTCATTTTCATTTTATTGAAAGTGTTCTCATCTTGTGGTTATTCTTCCATCTACCATAATAATCCTTTGTGGCATGCTACATGGTTACTATGCAGGGATGCTATCTTCATAGGAGCACAAATTCAGGAGTATATGAGAATAAGGAGCATCTGTCCAGGCTAAAATCCATTAAAATGACTAATTCCATTGTCTAAAGCCAAATGCAATAACTATTTTTAAGAAAATAAGATACTGAGATATAATCATTCCTAAGAGTTTCTGTAAGATTTCTTCCAGTTTTTCTAATTATTAAAAAGACATCTTTAGGGTCTAGGCACCCATCAAGGTGTAAGAACCCACAAGCACAGTCGCAGCTGATGCTTAGGTGTCCACGAGTCAAATCGACAGGATTGAGTCAGGAAATAAAGAGGTACGTAGTTTTCAGGGCGACTGGTGATATCTAAGCAGAAAATAAGCCATAGAGAAAACACAACTGTGAGTTTCCTACTTGATCTACAAGGAATTTCTCAAGGGGTATAAAGAATTGTAAGTTTTAAACACTTCTGGAAGGTACAGACCAATGCAAAGCACCAAGCTGGATTGAGATGTTCCTCAACTTTTCCAGAGAATCATGTGTTTGCTAATAAAAAGTAGCACTTAAATATTAATATTAAATACTCCAACAGCATAATATATAAATCATGTTTCACTCCTTTCTGCACTTCAAATGCTAGCAGTACTGAAAACAGCTTTGAGTTACACTGGCTCGTCTGATGTCCAGTTTCAAGGTAATTGAGAAACGTATAGGTTATATTCTCCCAAGGCAAAGAGAGAGAGCTAAAAATAATCTATTCAGTCTGGATATTTTAGGTCAAAGGAAAATACTTTTCACATGGGGTAGCTGAGCTCTCTAATATCAGGGACCCCAAATCTCTACCAGGAGCATCTGAATTATCTACTTAATTGCTCTAATTACCCAACTTTGTCAACACAACCTTAATATCTTCTTAGGTATCTCCCAATACTCTGAATTCTCTTGGATGCCAGTAAATCCAATTTGTTTACTTTCAATACTTTGGGAAAAATAAAACATTTACTTTATCAAAGCCCATTTAACTAAAAAAAACTTTAAAAAATTGTTCCAAATTGCTGAAATACTTAGGCTTCTGAAAAGTTTGATGACTAGGTTAAACAGTCATAGAAGGCTCTTTTAAACAGTCATCAAGCATGATTTAAATCATTCTAGTTCTGAGAAACCAGTCCTCGAATGTTCATCAAGATGGTATTGCTCAAAAAGGTTCAATTAGATTAAAAAAGAAACAGAAACAAATATGGGTAATTAATTTATTAATAGCTTGATTGTTACTAGGATTTTGAAAACGTGGGCTCTGTGGCAGGGAGACACGCACACACAGTTCTAATTAACACCAATCACAAACGCTAATGGTAGAACCTACTGCTTAAGTAAATGAACATCCTCACCCCTGCTGCTTTGAAGAGTCTGATAGGCATGCACTTTATTGACAAAGTAAGCTAATTTACAGAGTGATTGTCCAAGAGGGAACTGCTGTTTATTTGCACAGTTTTTCCCATTGAACTCACAGGGCAAACATTGCACTTAAATTGTTAATTAAAATATCAACAGATAAAAATGTAAACATTGGGTTTCCTTCAGAGTAGACTGACATATACTCATTCAGAACCAAATGCCCTCCTGATCATTGATTTCTGAGGAATGAGAGTAAGTTCTCTGAAAAGGTTAGGAGGCTGAGCCTGATTTGTACCCAAAAAAGAAAACTTACGAGGATAAAATCACAAACACTGACTCAGCTTGTCGACATAGAGTAGCCAGAAACCTAAGGAGGTCTCTACTTTTTTTATTATGCCTTTAGTGACAGCCATCTGCACTTACCAGATGTGAGCATCCTAAGAAGAGCTTAAAAGTGGAGTGAAGGCAGGCTGCTGGTGGAGTGTTTTTCTTACAAAATCGTCATAAAGGTCAGGAAAGAAAGAGGCCCAGTATCTACTTAGCTCCAAAACAAAGTGACTCTAGCTTGAAACAGCAACAACAAAAAAAAGTGTTGGGCTTTTACTGACAATGTACAAGTTAATTCTGGAAACCAAGGCTGTATTACTGTGAAACAGAAAAGTAAGTGAATAAATGCACCATAGTTTGATTTGTTTTGGTTGGTTTCTTTCTAAGGCATTCTGTCTATCCTATCTCCTTTGTCTACATACCCAAGAGAGATTCCCACTTAGTTCTTTCTTTAGAATGAAGAAGGTGCATCCTTGCTATTCTGAATCAAGACTGGGGTTAGTTCTGGAAATGTACCTGGTGATAGAGGAAATATGACCTTCTATGATATACAAATAAGTAATGTTCCTGAAATTCACTTCTCTGGGCCTAACTTTTCTTTTCAAACTGAATTTTGAAGAAACTCAGATGTGCTTCAGGAATTGCAAGGGGAGGTAGAGGGAGGAGGATTCCAGATCTCCATTGCATCCACCAGAGCAGCACATTGTTCATCTGTATTCAGTACCAGCATTCTATTCAACAGCTAATGTGAAGAAAGGGTTCCATTGCTGGGGGAAGACAGGGGTGGGGTATAAGGGATGGGGGGAAGTTAGGAGAAGAGGTTCCTTTACTAGAAGACTTCACATTTTCCCTTAGCTATATAATTAATAGTCGGTATATTTTTACATCCTTTTATTTACTAATTTTTAAAATTGGTACATTGTAATTGTACATATTTATGGGGTACAGTGTGATTTCTTGATATATATCTATGTTGTATAACGATCCAATCAGGGACCATTAGAGCATATTCTACATTTCTAAGTGACTATTTTAAATGGCAGACATCTTCAGAGGTGTGTGTGCGGGTGTGCACGCACACACATGAGAGCGAGAGGAGAGAGATTGAGAATTTGAACTGATGAGCTCACTTGTTTATATGCCTGTTCCTTATCACATGGGAAATAAGAAGGACAAAGTAACTGCCAAGTGATTGAATGTTGTGGGTTGCCCATTTCCCCACTGTACTTTAAGAAGTATTAAAGCAAATACTTCACCAACCAAACAGAACAAACAAAATAACTTATACAATGCTCTTCAGTGGATTCGGGAAGCGAGCTGACGGGCCATTTGTTATGGTTTCCTCATCTGTAAAATGCTATCCTCACCAAATAGAATTATTATGAAGATGGAATAAAGCACTTATAAAATTTCAGCATTTGGAGGTACCTTGGGGCTCATCTGTTGAAGCTTTTAATCCAGTATCCAATAGAACTCTCAGGTGAAGTTACAAATGTAAGCCACACCTGTAATTTTAAATTTTCTAGTGGCTTCATTAAATAAGTTAGAAAAAGGTGAAATTAATGTTGGCAATATATGTTATTTAGCCCAAATTAAAAAATGTTATCATTTTAACATATAACCAATATAACAATTGTTTAGATTACATGGCCTTTTTTTTTTCTTGGAAGAAAGAAAGCTAAATAAGAGATTATATTTTTTTTCACGAAGTTTTTGAAATCTGGTATGTTATTTTGCACTTCTATCTCATTGCAATTTGAACTTAATCATATTTCAATTGCCCAGTGGCAACATGTAGTTAGTGCCTATGGTACTGGAGAATAGAAATCTGTTTTGAGTGATCTGCATGCAGGTAAGGTATATTAAAACAATTCATTTCATTTCTCTCAAAAAATAACTAAAAGGGAAACTAAAGTCACTACAGATATTCTAGCAATGAGAGGGCTTAATCAGGGCCAAAATTATTCTCTGTACACTTGTCAGTATCTCTACCAGCACAAGACTCTCCAAAAGCTGCTCTCCAGGCTTGGTGGGACAAGCTCAAGAGTTAGGAGATAGTGCTGAGGAAATGGAGCTGTCCAGAGCTAGAATGGTTCCAGGAAGAGTATCAGTGACATCCCTGGGCCCAGCATCCAGGTGATTTGCCTCTCCTACCAGCCTGCAGGAGGTGTGTTGAGTAGCTAAAATAATGGCAACTGAAAAAGTCCATGACAAGAAAACTTTTAGTTCATTAGCAATAGTTGAAAACCAAGTTCTTGCTAACTTTTTATCAAACTATTAATGAAACCAAAATAATACTCTTTTTCTCTGTGGGTTCCTATAGCTCTTTAGGTATTGTGCTGTGATAGCATTTACCACGATGTTCTGTAATTATTCACGTGTGTACCTAGTTTCCCTGTGAGGATGAAGAACTATGTCATGTTCATCTTTTTCCTTACACTTCCGTTCACAAGACCTGACACGAGTTAGTGCTCAATACATGTCAAATAAATAATTGACTGCTTGAAGAGGATTTATATTTTTAAAATGTCAAGGTAAAATATTAATATCAAATATTATTTCAGAGCATATTTTCTTATTAAAATGTCACAGATGCTCATTGATGAAAATATGGATTAAAAAGAAAAATTATGGGCAACCTCAATATTTCTGAAATAATTTTTAAACCTTCTGTTATTTCTTACAACTATTTTTTCCCTTTGTGTAGGACACAAAGACACATACTGTTTTTTCACTCCAAAATCTCATATTATAACACATTTAAATTTCATTTGCCTGCTTTTTATACTAACTATATTGAGAAACTTTTTCTGTGTCAGTGCACATTAGCTTACCACATTGATTAACAAAACACACATTTGCTATGAAAAACTTTGAGCATTCCAAAATTAGAGAAAAGAATATCATGAACCCAATTGCATCCAATGACCATGTTTAACAATATAAATATTTTTCCATTTTTCTTTTGTTAAGTCCCTCATATTTATGTTTCCTAGCACATCAGTTTCAATAATGGTATTCTATTCTGTTTTTCAATGGACAAAAATTATTTAACTACTGTACTATTTTTAGCATGTAGAGCATTACAAATTTCCAATGCTCTAAATAATGTGCAAACAAACAATACTACAGCTAAAGTTTTGTTCTTGTCAATATTTGTCTTCTTCTGATAAATTCTTAAAAGTGGAACTGTTAGATCAAGGGCCTTGCAAAATTGCATTTTGCTGTTTATTGCCAAATAACCCTCCAAAATTGTTGTACCTATTTATAATCTATTTATGTTATAATTTGTTTGCCAAATTGATAAAAATGCATTTTATTACTATAATTTAAGTTTCATTACTTGTGTTTTTCATGTTCAATAAATATTTAATATGCTTTTCTTTGAGAATTACATCTTTCTGTCTATTGGCCATACTTGTCTATTGGTATACTTGTCTCCGCTTACTGATTTATAAGACTTATTTCTATCTCAAGGATATTAACATTTTGCAACATAAATTGCAAATATTTTAATCCATTTTTTATTTGCCATTAATTTTGTCATATGAAAATTAAATTACCATATGGTTATACCTGCCAATGCTTTATTCCTTTATGGTTTCTGTTTTTTATTTCATTAAAGCAAAGTTGAATATTATATATATGTTTGTATTTGTCTAAACTTTTTCTAATACTTTTAGTTTTTAGCATGTATATCTTGGGGATACACATGCATTTTCTTTTTCAATTACAAGCGAATCATTCCAATGACATTGACTGAGGCATCTATTGTTTTTTATCGTGATCATATATTAAATACTAATATATTGGGATTGAGTTTTGAATATTATATAGTGTGGTCCTGATCTTTCTCAGGTATTGCTTTGTCAGTACTACATCGTATTATTAGGTTAGTGCAAAAGTAATGGCAAAGACCGCAGTTACTGTTGGACCAACCTAATGTTATTGCTGTTGTTATTCTTCTGGTGGTGATTGTGATTTTTATGCTACAATATCTGGTTAAACAATTTCTTATCCACTAGTTCCTTTAAGATTTTCTTTGCCAGCATCTTATATTTAGAGTCCAGATAGCTTCCAGAATTATTTTCAATACTATCTCAGCTTTTTTTTCTTAAAACCTTAAATTATTTGGGGAAATATCTTGCCTCTTTCACATTGCTCCCACCTCTGTATGCTAAACCCAGGGACAGCTAACTACCTTTGTGAAGAAGACAAAACTGTTCCTAGTCATTTCCTGCCACTCATGCCTCTGTCACCTTCTGTCACCCCAGATGCTTCATGGTCTCACCTCACTAGGATCTGACCTCTTTAGGTAGCTGACAACATAGAGTTGATTTACCAGTGTTCTAATACAGCAACCAAATGAATGAGGGAACAGACATTGTCTCAAGAGTTTACTTACACCTATGAAACAGACGTCTTCTAGAAATGTAATCACTTAACCTAGTTTTCTCTACATTTATTTCTGTATCACTTTCTCTTTCCACATACAGTTATACTATTTCTTGCTTAACAATTTTTAAAGTAATTCACTCTTTAAAATAATGCAAATGTCTACTTTAGCTTTGTGTGAAAGAATGTGTATGAGATAATGGGTTTGGTTTATTATAACAGTTAAAAAACTACATATAAAAATAAATATATAACTATTTAAAAATATTTTTCTACCACAGAAGCCATCTTACATACGACATGACATGCATGAATCAATTTGGGAAATACTGTCTTAATTCAAAGGTTCATACCAGTGATTCCCAAACTCATCTGCACTTTTGATCACCTAGAGATCTTTGAAAAATGTCCAACTCCAAGTCACTCCCCAGATCGATAAAATTACAATAAATGGGAGTGAGACAAGGGCATCCATATATCTAAAGTCCCCCAGGTAATTTCAATGTGCAGCCAAGTTTGAAAAGCACTGGTTCATTTTGTTTAAGTCACAGCCCTCTGTGCTGTCTATGGTGACTATGTTGGGACTCTTCCCATCCAAAGCTATCGTTGTACAAGGACACCTGGACAGTTTCAAAACTTCAAAGTTTTCTAGCTTTATAATCTTAAATTCATTTCTTCAATCCTCAGTTTCTTTACCAATAAAACAAACATAACTTATCTGAGCCTTATAACAGATTTTCTTAAAGTTTCTTTGAGATTTGCCTGCTTCACATTCACCTGCAGATATTTGTTAAGACATGGAGCACTCATCTCTCTCTCCCCCTTCCTCATCTACTGACACTAAATCTGTGGGGGAGGGACTCAGGAATATGCCCATTTACCAAGTGCCCCAAGTAATTTTCATAATGGTAAAGTCTGAGTTATTCTGAGTCCTAAGGATGTGAAGCGGATGATGTATGTGAAAGCACATTACAAACCGGTACACACCCTACTGAAACAGGCTATGATCAGAAAACCAAAAATAAAATGTTACATTCCATAAAACCTTCTTACTTTATCCATTCTTCTATCCCTTCTCCGATATTCTATTTTTTATTGAAATGCACAATTGCTTCCTTGGGCAAAGAAGGACTAGAGGGAATACTGCTTGATCTCCTGACTGGCAGCATTTGTGCGCCTTGGTGGCTGTAGACAAATAAACCTTGTGCTAGGAAGCCTTTTCAGAAGTGGGTTCCTATTCCCGACCATTTATTTCACAAGTGAGACAGGGTGGATCTATTGTAAAGATGATACTTTTATCTTAACTAGGGCCACAGAAATCTGAATTAAAAGTTTGTCCGTCTTGGCCGGGTGCGGTGGCTCACGCTTGTAATCCCAGCACTTTGGGAGGCCGAGGTGGGCGGATCACGAGGTCAGGAGATCGAGACCACGGTGAAACCCCGTCTCTACTAAAAATACAAAAAATTAGCCGGGCATGGTGATGGGCGCCTGTGGTCCCAGCTACTCGGGAGGCTGAGGCAGGAGAATGGCGTGAACCCGGGAGGCGGAGCTTGCAGTGATACGAGGTCGAGATCGCGCCACTGCACTCCAGCCTGGGCTACAGAGCGAGACCCTGTCTCAAAAAAAAAAAAAAGTTTGTCCGTCCTGCACTGGAACCAAGGTCTGGATGAGAAACTCTTGCTAGATTTTGCACACTTAGGTGCAGATGCAAAAGGATGTGTTTTTGTCTTAAAGTTTATTAATCATTTTGTCACCAGTGAAACTATAGCAGCGATTAATCACACATGTAATCTACAACAGCTCTTCTGATGGACTTCTAGTCCTAGTATAAATTATCACATCAAGGGTTAATCCATTTGATTTGCTTTAATCCTCTGTTTTCATTCTTTTTCTCTTTCCCCCCAACTGCACCCTGTTTACTCAGCTTTTGTGCAGAATGGTTTCAATTGTCTGTTTGACAATTGCAATCTGAATGATTAATAACAGTGATGGAAACTTGACCAAGAGTTCAACAAACCATGAATAAAAACATTGAGCCCAAGGTCAGCACAGGTTACATTTATGCTCTATCTTCAAAAACAAACAAACAAACCGACAAAAAACAAGAAAAAGAAAAGCAAAATAAAGTAGGGCTGAGGTGAGGGAGAAAAGTAGTTTCTTCAGGCATTAATGCCTTCTCCCTGAAGATAATCTGAATACAGCTTGTCTGGCCATTTCCCCCCAGACAGAGCCGTCTGTTATTAGACTTGCTGTGTAGGCCATGCAGCCTGGTGGAACGACCCACTTCAGCAATTTCAAATCACAGTTAAATGCTGATGTCTCCAGGGCTTTGACTACTGCAAACAAAGTGAACAGGCAAGTTGCATAAGCTTCCCTAAAGTGTGCTATAGGATCATGTAAATTTCTCATGATGGCTATTAAGAGGCCTAAGTTCGAGTCAGAACATTTTACAATCAGTGCTACTCACGGGGCCTTTTGTTCAGGGCTGAGAGGGCGCCTATCCCAAACCAACAAGTACCGGTACACGGTATCATTAATTTGGCACCTGGTAGTTCAGATTTTCAAACTTTTATGCATCTGATGGAGGATTGCATTTAATGTGAATGATAGACTCTTACATTGCAGGAGGAATATTTTAAACCGAAGGACTAATGCAAAGCCATTGGATGCCAAACACTCAGTAAATATTAAGTAACTATAAGGACCTCAAAGAGTGGGTCCAGTAAGTGGAGAAATGAAACTCAGCCACCATATATGGCAAATCAGATACGACTGAGCATAAAATAAACATATGGCAGAATTTTCTAAAAGTTGGTCATTATGTGAAAAAGTGTACAATTTGATTATGTTCAAAAGCTTGTTTGGGCCCAAAACAAAGTTAATAAAATAGTAGGCTCATTAATTTGACAGATATTTAAGATGTGGCTTTGTGGCAAACACCAGGAGTGCCAGAGTGAAGGAAATACACAAGGTGTTTGCCCTAAAGGAGCCTATATTTGATAAGATAAACAATCAAACAGCAATAGTAATCAACTCTTCTAGTTCATTAAGAGAGCAATCCTAAATGTCACATCTACTTTTGATTCAAACATGAGGCAGGGAAATACTGGGTAGAAGAGTGTAGTTCCCCAGCAAAGGCCCCACCCTCAAGCCTGGATACCATAACCCTAAATGAGAACAGCTATCCCTGTTTTCCCAATCAAATGTTGCTTTTTCCAAAATTGCCCTGGCCTGCCACACTCCCCATCCTGTACCCATAAACACCCCAAACTCTGCTAGCAGAGCAGCAGAGAAGTGCAGCAGAAAAGGAGAGAAGAGAAGAATTGTCTGAATATCAAGAAGAGTTTGGCTAGGGACAGCTGAACTCCAGGGGAAGATTATCTTCCCACTCCATCCCCTTTCAAGCTCCCCATCCTGCTGAAAGCCACCTCCATCTCTCAATAAAATCTCTGCATTCACCATCCTTCAAGTCCCTGTGACCTGATTCTTCCTGGATGCTGGACAAGAACCCAGGCACCAAGAGGGCAGGGTGTAAAAGGCTGTCACCCTGACTCTCCACTGAGCTAGATAACACATAGTCATCTGTGGACAGCAACTGCTAAAAGAGCATTAATTGTAACACACCCCTAGATGCTGCCATGGGGCTGGAACCCGAAAGCACTTACCCTGGCCCTGGCACCCACTTGCCTGTGTGTGCCCCATCCCACAAGGGGTTTGAGCATGGTGGCAGCCAATTAAGTGAGCCACACCTCTGTCACAAGTCCTGTGAATGGGGTCAAGGGAACCCTCCTGTTTCCCTTTCACCAGGAACCAGTTGGAATGGAGAATTCGTCTTTTGAACCCCACCTTTTTAAATGTCAGTCAGCATAAAGTGAAATACCTTACTCACTTAGAGACTAAATATTTGCTGATCATGTGACAGATAACCAGTGGCATTTTGAGCTTAATAGTTAAGAAGTTGACACAATGAAAATCCAGGATATTTTGTGATCAAAATAGGCTAAGGCAGAATTTAAACAAGGTAAGAATTAAAGATAAACTGAATAAAGTATTCCAGGCAAAAGCTCTCTTTTCTTTGACTTCATTGAATTACAAACACATTTCTGAGATGTTAATAATGACAAGATGTTACTTTTATTTTGTTAAATAGGGTTTTTTCAATCCACATTTAAGTTCACAGAAATACTTTAAGTGATCATTGCTAAACATGCCAAGTGCATTTTATAAAAGCTGGTATATATGTTGATAGGAGTAACTGTCTATATTTGGGATGTTTTATTTAAACATAGACATTCAGTGATTATCACAGTTGCTACTCATTTCAATTGGTGTGGGAGACTACATAAATACAAGACAAGTAATTTTATTTATAAAGAAGAAAGTATGCTTTTTAGATCACAGTTCAAGTCCATCATACAAATTCAAAATATCCTTTATTTCTTTAAACAAAAAAAGATTTAAAAACATACACACATATATGTAAAGACTCATGAGTAGGGCTACCTGAAAATAGTTAATTAAAGGAGGAGATACTATAAGCATAGTTAACTAAAGGAGAGCTACTGTAGGTATAATTTAACAGAATGTTTAATCAATTCAGATATTACAAATACATTTATTAATGAATGAAAAGATTTGACACTCAGGGCCGCTAAGAGAGGAAGAGTCAGAAACTCTTTCATTGATCAAAATTATAATTGTCATTCCACTCTCTGGCAAAAAGACACTGAGTGGAAGGTAAAGACTTCAATCATTCTGGATTTGTGTCCTGTAGTCAATAATTTAATAGTAACAACAGGAACAATAATGATAACAATAGTTATCAATTCTATGAGCAATATAGCAAGGACACTGATAACAACAACAGCATTGATAGCAACTCCCATTAACAGAATGTTTATTAGATGCTTGCACATGAAATCCATGTCTTACAGTTAACCCTGTAACATCCCAGCACCGGAATGGAAACACACACTAATAACTAAAAACAAAATAGAATATTTTTAACAATGTATCATGACAAAAGTTATGTGAGTGTGATCTCTCTCTCTCTCTGTCTTTCTCTCTCAAAACATTTTGTACTGCACCATGGGTAACACAAACTACAGAAAAGGGAGAAGACTGCTGTCTTCTCTGATACTCAGAGAAGTAACTTACATCGTAGCTTACATTGGTTGTTTTTGTACTCCCTATTTTGATTTCTAGGGCTGGATCTTCATTCCTATTTCCATTTCTTTCTAATAAATTACCCTAGCTTAGGTTTCAAGGGCCCTTTGAGTGATTGTCTCTCAACGACCTTTTCTACAATCTTTCCAAGAGTGGGCAAGAAAAAAACGTATAATTGTCATAGGCTATGAGAGAAGACTAAGATATTAAATAATTAGCAAGTTTCAAAAGATACTCTGAGATCTAATGCTGAATTGTATAATGCCAACAATTCCTATGGTCATATTTTGGAAGAGAGGAAGCGTAGTGAGATAAATGGCCTGAGTGAAAGGAAATACGGAGTTCAGCCCCAATCACAGATGTCCTGAAATCCAGTTAGAGTCCAGATCTAAGTGTAAATCTTTAGGGGACACTGAAGGTTTAAGAGCAAGACTGAAGTAGTGTTAAAATTTGTACTGGGGCATGGAAGTGAACCTTTTCCCTCTGGCTTTCCTAATTTTAATACCTATCTGTGCTTATATAACCAATAAAATTGTGCATATCTGCCCCAACCATGCAAACCTCAAATGCTACATATAACGACATTCAGTTAGCTTACTCAAAATAAAAATTATTGTGCACATTATAATGAAACCTTTGCCATTATCCATTCCACATGTCCATATTAACTGTTCATAAATTCTATGTGTGTGTTTTTGTGTGGATAATTACTGTATCAAAATGCATGATATCATAAGGACAAATTTCTTAGCAAATCTGTGAAAGGAATACTTAAGTACTCAGCATCTGCCATTGAGTTTGAACTTTCCAAAGCCATGGGGTCTAAACAAATGCTTTTAAGATGAATCACAGATTACATTTACTTAACAAGAATACCAAAATCTATATGGACTTTTAGCTGTCAGGTGTCCTTAGCTACTCTTTATTATGTGATTTACTTTCTTTTGCCACTCTTAAACAGGTGCTTTTATTTTTGTAAGGGGAAAGACAAGTTTTCTGTTATTTAAAAGTCCAGACTATTTATTTTGAGCCCAAGTTCCCAAAGAACATATACATCTCACTTGAAACCACAGTTTTGAAACTAAGAGAAGTTGGACTGAAACAGATGATAGGACAGGTTCTAATCTTCTGGGAGTACAGAGTCTAGGCTGGGGGAGTTGTGGCACTTGTTGGTCAACAGTGGGAGGAACTGGATAGGACACAATATAGGGCCAACATTTGAGTACCATCTGTATGGATGTCATGGTCTATGGAGCAGCCTTGGTACTGGCTTTCACACCATTAACACCAATGGTTTTCCATCTTCATCATTTTACCAGCTATAATACCATGAGAATGTATTGAAGAGGCACCATTTTGAACAAGTGATCATTTTCCCAGCTCCATCTCAATTATGCTTTAAGAATGGAAACCACGTAAAGAGTAATTTAGTAGTAGTTCTCAAACTATGTTCTTTCAAGTTTATAGTGGTCTCTTTCACTACCATGAAAGAATATGGAGTTATCTGATGAGATAGATCCCAAGAGGTAGGGTTTCAAACATTCAACCTCTTCATTAACCAGCCATTCTCCTATTTTCTGCTTTAGATATTCAGATTGAATACATTTCATTTAAAAAAAAAAAGAAAACTAAAAGGTGTGTGCTACTCTTGCCCCAAAAGAAAAAAAATAAACTAAGACAAGAAACACGTTTGTAACATTCGATTTCTAGGACAGTGAAACTATTTTGTATGATACTATAATGGTGGGTACCTGTCATTATACATTTGCCCAAACATAGAACTTACAACACCAAGAGCGTCAATGGCATGTCTATGTTGGTTCCTCAATTGTAACAAATGTGCCACTCTGGTGAGGAATGTTGGTAATGAGTGTGACTATGTATGTGTGAGGGCAGAAGTACGTAGGAAGTCTCTGCAGAGCAGTCTTCTCCCTTTTCTGTAGTTTGTGTTACCCATGGTGCAGTACAAAATATTTTGAGAGAGAAAGACAGAGAGAGAGAGATCACACTCACATAACTTTTGTTATGATACGTTGCTAAAAATGTTCTATTTTGTTTTTAGTTATTGTTGTTCATCTCTTACTGTGCCTAATTTATAAACTTTATCATAAGTATGTACATATTATAGGAAAAAATGTAGAATGTATAAGGTTCAGTACTATCTGAGATTTCAGGCAAACACTGGGGTTCTTAGTATGTAGCCCTGAAGATAAGGGCAGACTACAACACTTTTCACTCACAACTTTGTTTACAAGTTTGTTGTGAACCTAAAACTGCTATGAAAAATAAAGTCTATTAAAAGAAAAAAAAAATAGCCACATTTTTAAAACCATTGATCTAGTCTCATGGAAGAAATTATCCCAGAGAGGATGAATGCTTTGTTGTAAGTCACCCGGCTCATAAGTGTCATCACTGATGAGTTTCCTTGGGTTGCGATTTTAGTATTGTTTCAAGACACGATCACATTTTACAGGATGGCAAATGCAATGATCTTTTTGTTACATGAACTGTTTCTACATCTCAGATAAAACATGTGCATAGGAAATGAGGCTCCTTCTTCTTGGTCTACTCTTTCTTTATCACACTTCACTGCTATTTAGGCAGCCAAGCCTTAAGGCTGAAACTGAGCTTTTAGGAGGTTCTAATTAAATTGAAAATATGTTATATGAAATAAGACATTAACTCTACGGTAAATATGAGTATATGTAGAGTTGATAGGGGCAAACAGAACCAAACATGGGTGAGGGTTAGAAGAATGGTAGTAGGAACAGTTATATCTAGAGAGGGTGAGGTAGGTTCAGGAAGGGGTTTGGAGGACTGATCTACCCAGAAGATCCTAGCAGGATGAGGCTTGAACACACACACACACACACACACACACACACACACACACACGCACACTTCATCCTGTGACAGCAATCCTCAAGACATTCTTAATACAAAAAATAAATAGAAACTGGGGCTGGGTGCAGTGGCTCACACCTGTAATCCCAGCACTTTGGGAGACCAAGGCAGGCAGATCACGAGGTCAGGAGATCGAGACCATGCTGGCTAACATGGTGAAACCCCATCTCTACTAAAAATACAAAAATATTAGCCAGGCATGGTGGTGGGCATCTGTAGTCCCAGCTACTCAGGAGGTTGAGGTAGGAGAGTGACATGAACCCGGGAGGGGAGGCGGAGCTTGTAGTGGGCCAAGATCACGCCACTGCACTCCAACCTGGGCGACAGAGCAAGACTCCGTCTCAAGGAAAAATAATAATAAATAAATAAATAAATAAATAAATAAATAAATAAATAGAAACTGCTTGGGACTTTGTATCTCATACCTTGCAACCAGAGTATAAGAAAAAAAAAATCAAATAGTTCTAGACTTAAAATTTAACAAGTATTTTTTGTTAAATGACAGACAGACAGTTGTAATTTTTAGCAATTGTTTGCACTCATTATTATATAGGGAAAGGTCCGGCACAAATACAGCATGTAGGAACAGGAACCCTTTCTAGAGTATGCAAGAGTTGAATTTGAAAAATAGAATGATGAAAACTATTTTTCATTGACATTTTCTTTATTTCCTTGCCAAATATGAGGCCCAGGTGCTAGCTAAAGCAAATCAATCACTGAGGACAAGTACAGATAATTAGTTCTTATATATATTTTTAAACTCTTAGATAGATTTTCATTAAATTATTATGCCTTGATTTCATGGGCCAATTTCTCATGACTTGCTAGAGTTTAAAGCCAATACATTGTATGATTGGAAAATGATGAGTTTCCTGAAATTGTGATTTTTTAATATTGTTTCAGGACACAATATCACATTTTAAAAAATAATGATAAAAAATGATATTTTTGTTGTGCGAAATGTTTCAGAAACACACATAAAAACATGCACATACGAAAGCAGACCATGCCCATCTGCTGTTCCTGAGATTAAAGTTAGTATCACCCAATTTAATAAACATTTTCAAGGGGAAATATGACAGAGTTTTGAGTTTTAGTTTTGGGTATTTTAAGAAGAATGCACATACAAAAATGTTAGAACAAAAACGCATTCACGTATCGTGAATACCGTGGAAGAGATGGTTGGGATTGACAGAAGGAGAGTTCTATATATTCCCTATCTAATGTAATGAGCAGCCCCAGGAGGAAAGGCCTCAGACTGAGTTTTTAATAATGATAACCATAGATTCTGGCAGATAGGAAGAAAGAGTCAGTCCTGGACATGAAAATTCCCGTGAGCAAATTCAAATGACTTCATGACGAGTAAAGGCAGAGGAAGGCAGGCAATTTAGCTTGACTATAATTGAAAGCCTGGATCTGGTGGAGGTGAACGATTAGCAGGAAGCAAATGTGGTAAAGTCTTCTGCATTCTTGGAGCAAGGAGGCAAATGTATCCACATAGTTAATTCTGTTGATTTCTTTGATTGAACATGATTGTTTCTTGAAAGCAGCAGATTTTTTTTTCACCTGCAGAGCATACGGGTGTGGGGACAGGGGTGTTGTATAATTAGGACATTACAGAATGCTAGACTACATTTTTCATGAAATTAGCCTATCTTGCTTGATTACTTGAGAAGCTCCTTCGAAACCAACTCTCTGCAGTTGTGTTAATGGGAACTGGAACCTAGACCTAGTTCTGGGCAAATCAGAGCTTGCCATTCTCATACTCTTTTCTTGGGGACCTTCAGAAAAGTCCAAGATCTTTAGCCAGGTTGTCAGGCTCCCCCATCACTTGGCCCCTGCTAACTCTGCTGGATCATTTGTCCATTTCTTACCTAATTAACTTTTACTTCTTTTTATAGATGTGGCCTAGGGTTTGACTCCTCCGGGAGGCCATTTATGGTCACCCGTCACGTCTAGCAGGGTTTTGTTCTTCCCTAGTGTCCCCGTAATAAGCCGTAGATATTTCCATTATTGTATTTTCCACATTATTGTGTGTTATCTGT
Organism: Macaca fascicularis; assembly: GCF_037993035.2. Classification (NCBI taxonomy): domain Eukaryota; kingdom Metazoa; phylum Chordata; class Mammalia; order Primates; family Cercopithecidae; genus Macaca; species Macaca fascicularis. Next base: position 173,111,013 of record NC_088380.1, on the reverse strand, counting down.
AAATTGTTGGTTGTTCCACTAGGCTATCTTGCTCATTGTTATTTGTTTACCTTCTGAGCCCAAGGTTTTCCATATATTTAATAGTCAGTATATGCTTGAACTAAGGAAGACATTATCCATGAATAAATTAGAGTTTTGTTTTAGGCATTATCCTTGTGTGGTGATAATGTCCTATTCAGTTGACTATTTACTAAACTTTCAGCCTTACGTTTTTGAGATTCAGCTAAGATCAATTTTTATAAAACAAAACATAAAATTATCTATAAGCATTTAGAAAAGCAACCTGTGGAAAGTTTTAGTAATATTAGCTTTAGCATGTATACAGTGGAGTACTCCAGTGCAGTACTCCTTAAAGGAGTACTTTTTTTTTTTTTTTTTTTTTTTTTTGAGACAGAGTCTGACTCTGTCACCCAGGCCGGAGTGCAGTGGTGCGATCTTGGCTCACTGCAAGCTCTACCTCCTGGCTTCATGCCATTCTCCTTCCTCAGTCTCCCGAGTAGCTGGGACTATAGGCACATGCCACCACACCCGGTTAATTTTTTGTATTTTTAGTAGAGACGGGGTTTCAACGTGTTAGCCAGGATGGTCTCGATCTTCTGACCTCGTGATCTACCTGCCTCGGCCTCCCAAAGTGCTGGGATTACAGGCGTGAGCCACCGCACCCGGCCGAGGAGTAGTTTTATACTGGAGATTGTCCTTTGATCTTCCTTCCATCCACACGGTTGTTTTGGGAACTGTTAGACTGGTTACAATTGTAGCCCATATTCTAACTACAGTATACCATTCAATGTGGTCACCTAACCTGAGCTGGACTGATGATTCTCTCCTTAGGAATTCTATTACAGAACCAAAACAGAGAAAGCTTGTCAATCTCTTCTTGAAAGCCTAGGATATGAGATGTAATTCTTAGATATTGTTGGTAATCTGATTTCCTTCCACTAGGACCAGTGAATCATAGAAAATACTTCTACAGAGAGAAAGCAGATATTGACCCTGACCAGTGGAGAAATGAGGCAGGATATGAAAAGAAAGTCCTAAATATGTTTGAGTGTGCTGTTTCAGTACTTCAGGTCTAGCCATATTCTTGTTCTTGGGTTTCAGGAATGACCTAAGTATCCTAATAATAAATCTATACTTTTGCTTATGTTCGTATGAGTCAGATCTTGGTCACTAGCAACAAAGATCCAAACTATTACAATATACTAGACAGGGTCAACGTTTGTCTTCAAATTACGCATTTCAATTATTTTTCTGATACATGACACGTTTTCTTAAAATATTTCAGTTGGGTAATTGCGATCTTAATTCTGGCAACTAATTAGTAGAAAAGCAAGGTCTGTGAAAAACAACCATTCCTACACTGCATGTGTAAAGAAGGAAATTAGAGGCAATTTAGAACTGCAGAAGCATAGAATGAATGAAGTCACAACCCTTAATTCTAATGTTCTCTCTTTTAGTTCTTAAAATTCATCTAAAATATTAGACCTTTAGTGGGAACTAACATTAAAAGAAAGGGAAAACATTTGTTCTCCAATTAAAGGCAAAATATATTTGGAAATACTGGTCAAATTTTATTCTTTAAAAATTTGCCTAGGGTTTTTCTATCATCACTTTATCTCATTTGAGTGATGATTAGAAATTTTTGTAGAGTCTAATTCCAGTAATAATCATTTCTCTTTGCCACTGGAGACTCTTTCCTTCCTCAACGCACATCACAAACATTTCTTGATTAAACCTTCCAACAATTCTTGGAAGGAAATTGGGTGATATTTTCCGTGACTGCATGGTCTCTGAGGAGACTATCTATTGGGATAAACCAATTACAAGGACAGTAAGTATATCTATCTGCAAAAGGATAGAAATCACAACATCCTGAAAGTCTTCCTGCTAGACTCATCAGACAGGAATTCAGTGCCAAATGAACATTTAGCTAATTCCCTAATGAAGGTCTGGCTGTGATTATAAGATGATAGCAATAAAGTCATACAAGTTTATCCAATAGGTTTTTTCTCCCCCATACTACTTTGTGGTTATGTGTTCAAACATTTTTTATTTCATTAAGATATTGATTTGTAAATACTTTTCTTTAGGTTGGAACCAGATACCAACCAACCTTATATAAGCAGACTGAGAGAGAGAGAGGAAGAGAGAAGGAGGAGCAGGAAGCAAGAAACATCAAGTTCATATGGTACTTATTTGTTAATTAATATATGTCAATCTAGGCTGAGTGATGAGGACAAATATACATTTTATCATCTAATAATAAAAATACATTAATATATATAGTTTATATTGTACTATTTTTCAGTATCATTTTGTTTTATTCTATCTACTTGGAGGTCAGATATGTAGAGCTAGATTATGGTATGCATAAATTTTGCATCATGCATAATCAGACAATAATTTATAAATATATACACATGTTTATATATACATACACACCTACACAATGGTGAGAATAATCTGATAGCATCTTTATTTTATGGATGAGAACACTGGGCCAAATTTACTAACTCATAATTATTCAAACATTTTTTGAACAATCTAAAAGATTTCAGGTTTTGGGTTAGGTTATGGAAACTTCGTATTAAACAGAAGGAAAACAAATGCACGAACAAAAATAAATGGATCTTCCATCTAGTAAGATGGGGTGAGTGAAGTGACTTACTCTACGTTGTTTTCAGATACGCTAAAATTACCTTTGCTGAGAAGAACAAGGCTTTGAGATCAAGCATTTACTAAAGGGATGATGATATGTTCAGTTAATATAGTTCACATTTTTTAAGGTTGGAGTAAACAATAACTTACAAATATTTGGGGGAAATCAAAAAGTAGAAAAAGACTACAGTGGATCTTTCCCAGTCTGTACTGCAGATATGGGTATATCCACAACCTCGAGGGCTCTCTACATGTTGTATGATCTTCCTTTATTACACTGTCCAGGCTGCTGGCAACACATGCACTTCCATATGCTTGTTGACGAAAGGTGCATGTGTAATCTCCGACAACTCTGGCTGAGTTCAACCTGCTAAGTCAACGTTCAGAAGATGTTGGTTTGACCCCAGCTTTAGAAGTGGCGGGCACACTTCACTGCTGGATCATCTGTTGCTTACTTTAAAATTCACATTTGTTTATGTCACATGAAAACGTTCATTGCTAACAGCAAAACTCAGTGTACAGGTGCATGAATTCATACTAATTCATATTAGTCCATATTTAGAAAGAATAAATAAAAAATAAGGTATTGAAAAATGCAATTCAAAAAACTGTGGCACTGGGGTGGCAGCAACATATAGTCAATCAACCCTAGGGAGCATTTCGTACAGCATTCTACAAAGACCCAAGGTGCCGAGATTCTAGGAAAGGCACCATTTTGCAGTTTTTTAACTCAGGTCTGATTAGACAGTGCTCTGTAGGCAAATTTCTGTAGCATCATCCAATCTCGTCTTTATTCACTGATATGTTTAGTGATAAATTGATTCATGCAATGTATTGATATACTTATTCACTGATACATTTAATGATAGATGAATTCTTTTATTTATGAATGCAAATATGATCTATTCAGTCGCTGCTAGGATATGTCAGGTACTACATCAGATGTTGAGATAAAAACATGAATACAACATAATATATATCCATCATTTGTTCACAGTCTAGCACATATCCAATAGATGACTAGGTAGGTGCAGAAATACTAATGTGCTGAGACTATTTAAAAAGTTATGGAAAGGGCCTGGCTTTGAGGCGTTCAGTATGGGCCTGAAAATATGTTCTAATGTAAGAATCTCAAACCTCTCAATGCAGAAATATTTTGCAAATGTATTGTTTTCTCATTGTAAAGAAATATATTGAAAGGCTTTGAGATTTCCTGTGGACTTATGGTCAGTCTTTGGAGATTAAAAAAGTAAAATAGAGCCTAGAGTTCTAACTGCCACCTCGGACAAGACCTTCATCTCTCTAAGCCTCAGTTTCCCTATCCTTAAATTAGGGATAGTAATAATTGGCTCACTAGTGATTCTTGAAGATTATATATAACAGTGACTATAAATGCTCATATTGGTGTATGACACGCAGGTAAAGCTCAACACGCGGTCACTATTATTATTTGCAACAATTGCTGAAGCTCAAGAAAAAACTATGCAAGATTCTGGGCTTAACACCTTGGATAGAAAGAAAAAATGGAACACATTATTTTCCCTATATTTATAATCCAATCTAGAGGGTAGGATACAAATATTCAAACCATAGAAAAAAGGCAATGCAATAATCGTGTTCCAAATTACTAGCTAGAAACAGTTGAGGAAACAAAGTCAAACTAATTGTGAAAGCAAGGATGAGGTGTTAGACATACAGAAGGTGGTTACGGTTTGTTCCAGACTCTATCCCCGCAATAAAACAAAATACAACTAAACAAAACCCACAAAAACCCAAAAACCTCACAACCACTTAAAATTCATAAAATCTCAAAATTGAAACTTTCACCCAAAGATTTTAAAAAGTTTACTCTGATGTAACTTTAGATGATTATTCAGTCTCTGAATAAATCACTCTAAATGTAAATGGTGTTTTGAAAGCACAACGAAATTATGGTTTAGCTGTTCTGAGAGGTTTGTATTGGGAGTAGGTAAAGAAAAATGTTTTCTGTCCAGTCCCAGTGTGTTTTTGGAACTGGGCTTTCAATCCATCCCCATGACTACTATGGGAAGAGTGAGTTACTGTAGTGGCACCTTTTCCACCCCTCTAGGACTGTAGTCATGTGTCCTGGAATGAGCAAGTGATCCATCTGGACTAGTCAATCCTTTCTTTCTTTTTCTTTTTTTTTAGATGGAGTCTTGCTTTGTCACCCAGAATGGAGTGCAGTGGCGTGATCTCAGCTCACTGCAACCTCTGCCTCCCGGGTTCAAGTGATTCTCCTGCCTCAGCCTCCCGACTAGCTGGGATTACAGGAGTGTGCCACCATGCCTGGCTAATTTTTGTATTTTTAGTAGAGACGGGCTTTCACCATGTTGGCTAGGCTGGTCTTGAACTCCTGACCTCAAATGATCCACCCACCTCGGCCTCCCAAAGTGCTGGGATTACAGGTGTGAGCCACCATGCCCAGCCTGGACTAGCCCATCCTTATCCTGGGATTTTATTTTGAAATCAAGGTAAGTTAAGTAGGTGCTCACTGTACCCTTACCAATCTGAACTGAACTATATGCCGAGCTTTAATGTTTAGGAAAGGTGATGACTGGATTTAACGATTAAGTATATTTTTACTAATCAGGTTGCTGCTTTGCAGTGATGAAGAAGTTGTGAATTTTAGCATGTATAATCCAATCACCTCATTTGGGAATTGGTAATAAAGTATGGCTTATATGAGATATCCAATCAGAGATAAAGACAGGGGAGAAGATTGTCTTTGGTAATTTTGTTATAAATCACAAAATGTATAATTTTCATGGTAATGTGTGAGGAAAGCTTAAGATAGATGTGTGTGCTACATTAGGGTTAAATCTTTTTCCTAGGACACAATTTTTAAGGGGCAATGAAACATTTTTATCTGGTTCTTGCTCAAAAAAAAATGAGGGAGTGGGGACGGAGAGACCTGTCAGAAGAAAGAAAAAAACATGAATATCAGAACTTGGATTTCATAGAACATATTATCCCCTAATTCAGACTATTGTGTGCAGTACTGGTTAGGCAATCTGAGAATAAGGTTAAAATTGATATTCAGCTGTGAACCAGGATGCCTCTTTCAAGGAGTTTGTTTTCCAGGAATCATAAACTGAGCTAAACTCAGGTTTATGCTTCTCAACTCCTTCTAGGGGAGGTCATCTTCTACAGGAAGAAGAACTATATCACTACCATTTATTTAGTTCTTACCATGGGCCAGAACCAATGACAAATAATTTATGTATATGATAATGCTGGTGAGGATAATGATCATGATGATGATAAAAGAAGATGACAGAAGTAAAAATAAGCAAACACAAAAAATGAAAGATAAAAGCAGACAAAGGAAGAAGAGAAAAGGTGAAGGGAAAAAGAAACAGGGAGAGACCCCAATTAATCAGACACTGCATCTTGTACTTTACATATATTAGTTCATTGATTTCTCACAAATTTAGCCCGTAGTGATTATTCCCATTTTTCACAGATGAGGAGTGATGTTCAGAGAGACAAAGAGATTCTCCCAAAAGGAATTGGACATCTGCTGTTTCTGATGCTTGGAATCAACTACCTCATTCTCATCCTACTCCCTTCCTCACCCCACAATTAAGAGCATTCCAGTTTTCCACTGGCAAACTGTCCATCATCCACTCTTACTCTATGGGCTTAAGTTGCAGCTATGGGAAAGAGCATGTGACAGAGATGTGTGCTGTCCAATCAATGCGTGCCATTCCTCTGGTTTCAGTTATTGCCCCAGGGAATGCATCTATCAGGTTTAAGACTTTTGTTCAAACTGTTGGGCCAAGAGAGCTCTCTTTTCTACTGAGCTTGAAGCTGGGAGCATTTAGGATTTGAACTGTGGGACTCGATCATGTAACTAAATACAGCATGGCAATGGGAGGAAAATAGAGTTGAGAGGTTGATAGAGGCTTGAGTCTTGATGACTTATCTAACGCTAACCATGCCTCAAACTTGCATTACTCTGAAATTTTTAGTTATATGAGGAATACATTTCTGTTCATATATAGAATGTATAGTATATCATTGTATTTCAGCTTGCGTTTTTCTCTCACTGGCAACAGAAAAAAAAAAAAAATCCTGATGATACGCAAAATAAACTGAAGGGCCAGTGGCAAAGAGAGTATTCAAACTAGAAGTCTGACTCTGCAGCTTATGCTAATTTAAAAAAATGCTGTACAACTCCCCCAATATAAAGGAGTATTTCTAACACGAAAAATAGGACTTTATAAGAGGACAAGTCCCAAATTTGATTTGGCTTGTTGCAGTACTAGTTTTTCCTTATTTTGTAAAAATCACGAAATAATGTTACCTGTTATTGCGTTATTGTAAGTACTCAAAGAGAGAATATGTGTAAAATGCCTTGAATAATTACTGGCATGTGTTAAACAATTTATACCAGTAATTATTATTATTTATATATTTTTAGAAGTTGAACGTGTGGGAGAAAAATACACTATTTTTATAATTTATCTCTCTCTTAGATGAGAGGAGTCATTAGGATATCATTCACCTGTGTCCTTACTTTTACCAGTTCTTGTCAAATCCAACAAAAGAGAAAGAAGAGAAATGCTAAATGCAAACACTTTATCCCTTACACTTTTGTGTATAAGTCTTACCTGGAAAAGTCTTTCCAGAGAGTAGTTTTCAAGAAATTAGTTGAAAACTTTGACTTTCGGTATGTACAGGGGCAAGAAAGCCACCGGAGAAACTTTTTCAGGTATCAACACATGACATGAGATTTGAGTAAGCTTTGCAACTTTGAGGGTTTATTTGGATCTATGTACACTCCTGATGCATCCCCCTGGTCTAGTAGTCATGCTGAAACTTATAGTTTTTGTTTGAAATTAAAGTGTATTACAAAATAATTGGAACTTGAGTTGTTTCAAGGGTAGAGGCAACAAGAGATAAATGCAAAGGCAGACCACTCTGGGGGGGGAAAAATGATTGAGTTAGTCACATGTATGCCAAGCACACAAAATTAATCTGATTCCAGTTGTCCATGGGCAGAATCAAGGTAAAGAGTATGAATGACAAGCTGCCCGTAACTCCCATTGGACAGGGACCCCAATACGTCAAAAGGTCCATGTACATGCAAAACTTCAAGCCCCAGAGGTATATTGAGAAACACTCCAGTAATATTTTTCAAGTCTTTCCTTGAATTATCAGTGACATTCTACCAGGAGAAGTGAGTACAAAAAAGCTCTACTTAGTATCTCCCAAAAGCCACAGGTGCAAGCTGATTTTGAGAGCCAGCCTCTGGAGACAAGCAAACATTATATTACAACGGATGTCATTAGACCTACAGAAGGTAGCATAAAATGCCTAATTTATTCACAAAGTGACATTTTATTTAGTGCAAATAGGCAATTTGGGCATTTACCGGAGGCACTTTCAGTAATAAAAGGGTGTTACTAAAATAGGTTGGAACACCTGATATTGTTGTCTTTATAACACAAGTTGCTGTTTTTGGGCTGTGGCAGAAAAATCACAAAATAGAAGATATCTAGTGTTTGGTAACCTTCTTAATGAACACACGCTCCTCCCTAGCCCAACATTACATGATACCTCCCCCAGCCAGAAGCTTTGGAGGTCAAGTTACTGTTAGTATTTTATTACTATGCAGCAGTGTTTTCACAGAGACTTTTGCATAGGAGTGTTTTTGGAGATCTGCATTAATTTACTACTACAGTCAAAGGTTAACTACTATAGTGAATGCTGTGCTTAGTTGAACACAGGGTCACTGTGTATCCTTGCTGCTCTCACAATTTATAGCTGTTTATGGTATCTGGCAGTATGGCTTGATAGTGAGGTCATCCTTAAACATTAGCTATTTTATATATTCCCATCAGCCCTCTAAACATTAGATAACTGCTATATAATTCAAAGAGTGAGAATTTCTTATCCACTTGCACTTTACATGCTTAAACTTATTGCTGAATGTACACAAAGCATACTAGGAATCAAATGACATATTTTGACAAGTGGCTCTCAAGTGCACAGCTTAACCATATGTAACCGAGTCTACATCTTGTCGAAATTGTGAGGGAAGTAAACTTTTTTCTCTGCCCTCTTCTTTCCAAGCATGGATCTGGCTCCCAACTTAGTCGCAAGATTCATCATAAACTTCCTGTCACATCCTTGAAAGAGATGTCCACCTCCAACCTTGACTTTCCAGGACTGGCAGAGTCTCTAGCACCTAAGAAGTGCTCAGAATATGTTTTTGTGAGCTAAGCTATCAGGGGAACCCACCCCTGATAATCTAACATAGGTTCTTTTCTATTTTCCCTAAGTGTCAGTCAGTCACTTATAAAGAAAGGGAATAAAGAAAGAAAGGGAAAGAGTACAAAAGAGAGAAATTTTAAAGCTGGGTGTCCAGGGGAGACATCACATGTCGGCAAGTTCCGTGATGCCCCCTGAGCTGTAAAACCAGCAAGTTTTTATTAGCAATTTTCAAAGGGGAGGGAGTGTACAAATAGGGCATGGGTCACAGAGATCACATGCTTTAAGGGCAATAAAGGATCACAAGGCAGAAGGTCAGGGCGAGATCACAAGGTAAGGGCGAAACTAGAATCACTAATGAACTTCCATGTCCCACTGTGCACACATTGTCATTGATAAACACAGGATTCAAGAACAGAGAACCAGTCTGACTAGAATTCACCAGGCTGGAATTTCCTAATCCTAGCAAGCCTGGGGAGGCTGCAGGAGACTAGGGCGTGTTTCATCCCTATCTACATCTGCATAAGGCAGACACTCCCAGGGCGGCCATTTTAGAGGCCTCGTCCTGGGAATGCATTCTTTTCCCTGGGCTGTTAATTATTAATATTCCTTACTGGGGAAAGAATTCAGTGATATTTCTCTTACCCGTTTTCGGTAATAAGAGAAATATGGCTCTGTCCTGCCTGGCCCACAGGCAGCCAGACTTTAAGGTTATCTCCCTTGTTCCCTGAAAATCGCTGTTATCCTGTTCTTCAGGTGCCCAGATTTCATACTGTTCAAACACACATGCTCTGCAAACAATTTGTGCAATTAATGCAATCATCATAGGGTCCTGAGGCAACATACATCCTCAGTTTAGGAAGATGACAGGATTAAGAGATTAAAGTAAAGACAGGCATAGGAAATCACAAGAGTGTTGATTGGGGAAGTGATAAATGTCCATGAAATCTTCACAATTTATGTTCAGAGATTGCAGTAAAGATAGGCATAAGAAATTATAAAAGTATTAATTTGGAGAACTGATAAATGTCCATGAAATCTCCACAATTTATGTTCTTCTGCCGCGGCTTCAGCCGGTCCCTCCGTCTGGGATCCCTGACTTCCCACAACACTAAGCTGTGGAAAAACTTTGTTTACCCATTTCTGGCACCTTTTTAATAAATCAATCCTGAGGGTGTAAATGCCTTCCAATACTGAAAGGAAATCTCTCATTGCAGATTTTAGATGCTGATAAGAAGAGGTATTTCAGGCAGGATATTTTGATTCAGTCCTTTTATTATATCTTGAGCCAATGCCTGCTGCTAGAGCAAGACCTGAGTGATATCTAATTTGAAAAATAAAACTAAAACCTTACCTCCCATGACTATGTAAACTACGTACATTGCACACCTTCATGCTGAGAGAAATAACGATTCTTCAGAAAAAGACTTCAAATGGTTGTGAAATATATGCTTCATAATTAGGAAGCTGGGCAAGAAATCCATGAAGCATTTCATTATTATGACTGCTGGTGTGTTTTGTTACAACTGCGGCAGATAGCTTTAGGGGCCATGCATGGCCTACCCATGCGAGCTTTTTAGGACACACCACTCCCTCTAAATAGAGCATGGTTACTGCTCTCATGCAGGTTTTCTGAACACCACCTATGAATGTGGAGCACAAGTATTCAAAGAAAAATATGAGGTGCTTCTCCACCAGAGTTGTAAGCTGCTTAGCATAATAGAGCCACCTGCCAAAGGTGAAGGCCTACTTTCCAATAAAAAGGGAGCCTACAAATGATGGCTGCCCAGGAGCTGTGTTCAGCATGCGGCTTGAGCAGGAATGGTCCGCCCAAGACACTGTCTCCTGTCATCTCCTTTCTCCTGAGTCAGCAGGGACTAGAATGCACAGAGATCCTATATGTTCCAATTATCAAAGAGCACAGATTTGTTGATGCTACTTCCTACTGGCTCACAAGAAAAGAACTCTCAACAAGAGGGATGGGGAAAGTACATTTTGAAGCCCTTTTTTCCTAAAGGACTTTGGAACACATCCCGGCACTGTGAATAAATTCTGAGGCACTAAGGTACTAACAATAGTCTCTGTTGGATAAACTTAGGACAGCAATCAGAAAAAATATATATACTGGATCCTACCTTCCTCTGTGATTAATATGAGTTACTGCTAGTTTATTAGCAATGGCAAATAAAGGCAACTCTTTGGGAGAGAATAGAACCTTAAATTATGCAACTCTCTGAGTTTCTTTTAGTTTTCTGAAAGCAGTATGAAATTTTTACCATTTCACTCTGTTTTTGATGTTGCTTGGATGTGCACATTTCATATGCCTTCATGTCTTCCTTCAGAACTATCAGTTTAATCAGACAATCGGTAATGTTTAAGTGATCACAAGTAGAATTATGAAATAATTCCATTGCTATTATATTGAAACACTGGCATGTTAGGGAAAAATATCACTCAAGGAAGAATAGCAGTTATAGCATTGAACTTAACATTCAAATAAATATAAAATAGGAAGCTCTCCTGGAACACATTTACTCATTGAATTTTGCCTCTTCCCACTCCTTAGAAAAATCTGCTGAAAACACTTCAGGAGTCTGTGGCAATGAAACTCATTCCTTTGTGATAGCATCAGTGCTGCTGATAGACTATTATGTTATAATTTTATTGGGCACAAAATCTAATATGAGTAGATAGACTTTAGAGTTTTTGGTAATGACAACTAGGATTATGATTGTGGCCAATCTGAATGGTACCCACTAGGGTTATATAGTAAGAAATCTTAGAACAGTTTAAAGCTATCTATGCCATTTATTATAGGGAGAGAGTATATGTACCAGCCACCACTCCTCAACAATACATGTCAACAATTTTGAATTTCAGTAAAACCAAGATTCCTTAAGGACTCCTATTACAATGAAAGCTGCTAGAAATAGCAATTACTGGCGTGTGTGTGTGTATATGTCTGTATGTGTACCTGCATTCCCCCACTGACTTATAAAACCATAATTCTTTGCATTAATACTGAGGTTTTAGAGTCTCAGTAATATAGCCATTGCTAAGACACAACACAACAGGCATCTTATATGGGAGTAAAAACTGTTGAATAAAGATTAGCCTTGCTTTAAGGAGCATTACAAACATCTGATTCTGCATTTATTTTTCAATTGTTCATAGTGACTCTCTTATTCTGTACTCTGCATGAGGCTTCTATTTGACCCTAGATTGTTCATTATTACAAGAAACACAACATGAAAGCCTACGTTTCTGGGTTCTAATATCCACCAGTAAAACCCTGGAGTTTTATAGAAATAGATACAGGTATTGATTTCTCTCCATAAAGATGATAGGGAATTCATGACTTCTTGGCCACTTTTAATTAGCATAAAACATGCTTTGTTGAGTGAAATCCTGGCCTCCGAATTTTTAAAAGAACATTATTATAGTCATACCAGAAAGATAATAATCCAGAGGGTCTAGGTAAAACTTTCTTCACTCAAAATATATACTCCCGAACTCATTATGCTGAAGTTAGGCTGCAAAATACTTTTCTTTTTCCCTCACGGTATTGCATTTAGTTTTTCTGTACATTTAAACCATGTCTACAATGGATTGAATGGTTCAAAGCAATACAATGTTATTATAAAGCTTTTGCGATTCTGTGGTGTTGTTTGTTCTGCCCTTGTACCTTCCTTGTTACCGTGGAAAATGTACCAGTATAAACACTGAGATCTTAGCAGAATAGAAAGACTGTTTCCAAATGTGTGCCTGGCACAAAGGAAAATTTCACACCAGATTTGAAACTATAAGTTCTCATTCTTGATAAGGAAGCTTTCTATTTTATGGTCGCAAAATATACCAGGACACAAGTTCTTTGCCACCCACGACCACTGCTACTTATGGAAATCACATTTAAAAAGCATCATCTTTAAGATGTTACTAAAAATTTCTCTCTGATGCACTTAATTAAAGTAGACAGACTTCCCTCAGACTTTTGACTCTATCTCTTTTAGAAATTTAATGCAGGCCTTAGTCTTAGTTGGATAGCACGGTGTTTTCTAAATGCCAGAATGCAAGATTCATTTTAGTTGTTTATAATATTTGAAACACATACTTCTCCTTTTGAATCTTTCGGTGCTTCTTAGTATATCAAAGAGAAAACTGTTCAGAGCTGTATGTCCTTAACACCTCTTTAGTACTTCCAATCTCTCTTTGTAACAAAGATATTTTAGGGGGACAGATAACAGTATCTAATCAGAATTTAACAAAATTGTTTTGTTTTGCTTTGTTTTTCTGACTGCAGACATATTCATCAATTGATATTCACATCAACTGATGTAATTTAGAATAAAGTTTAATTTTATAATAAATATTAAAAAACAATGAGACAGTTGAAGAATACCATTTAACCATTTAAAAACAGGTAGTAATGCATGTGATATACCTCCTCCTGGAGGTTTACATATTGGAGCCCAGATATGCTCAAAGTCAACAACGTGATACATTCATGCCTGCCATTTAGAAAGGACATAGTGCAAACAGAGTCAAGCATTTACATGCCAGATGAGTCAATTGTCTCCTTACATTGTAATGATAAATATGGACACAGATTGATTACCTTCTGTGAGTTTGCAGAGGTCAACAGAAGCCCTTCCAAAGATTGTATGGCATCTAGAGGTGAGAAGAAGGTTTAGATAAACTGGAGAGATCAGGTACTCAAGAGTAGCATTCTGTGAATTTCATGTGCATATGAATCTCCTAGGAGACCTTGTTATCAAGGAGATTTTTTTGATTCACTAGGTCTGGGATGAGACCTGAGATTCTGCATTTCTATCCACTGCTCATCCAGAGTAGCAAGGACACAGAAAGTTTAACACTAAATTCCTGGTAATTCTCACTAGAAAGCAATTGAGAAAGAATCCTTGGAAACAGGGCATTAGAGACAGGTCAGGAAGACTAACCTGATTTTATAACTATTACCTGGATCGTGCAGGCTAGACCTTTGTGTTATAATTCAAGGGAAGGGTGTTACAACATTGTAATGGAAGGGTATGCCCACCCCTAAAGAAACAGACTGCTTAGACAGGAGGCGGAGCAGGGGTGAATGTCATGAAGATCTACATTCGTATGGAAATGCCCAGACCTGAGGGCAGGAACATGCTGGAGAGCATATGGGTTAGGACAAAGGAAGAGCACAGAAGTGCTATCATTACGAGAGTACGCTGGGACACATGGAGCAAATGCGTGGTGTGTTACTAGACACAGATTGTGAAATCAGTGCAGAGAAAAGACAGAGTAGTGATGGGGATTTCAACTCTCCAGACATCTGCCGGAAGTCTCATTTGGATAACAGCAGAATGTCTAACAGGACCTTGACTTGCTTTGCTAATAGCTTCATCTCCCAGAGGAGAAAATTTCCCAGGGGAATTGCCATTCTGTACTCATTTTTGGACAACCAGGAAGAATTAGTTGGCATTTTAAAAGTGCTAAGTAGTTTAGGAGTAAGACATATTATTTCAGAGTTCATGAGAGGGTGGGAGGAAAAATATCGTCATGTATACCATAATTTATTCAATTGGATTCCAAACAATTTAGAGATGCTTGACATGAGATCTCTGGAAAGAAAATTTTATCAGCTCTTAAAAATTCCTTTTTAGCTGTGTAATGACAAATGATCTGAAGGGGAATGAAAAATGGGAGGTACCTAGAAGTCATTGAGAGTATCTAGGGAACACTTTAATGGCCAAAGACAGACTTGCATTGTCTAAGGAGCTAATGCATTCTCCATCGCTGGATCTCTTCGTGGAGGGAATTGCACACAGCAGTGTGGCTGGATGACCTGAGCTTTGCCATTTCTGCACTGGCTGTGCTGAATTGGTTTCATACCTCCAAAGTGCCATACTCTTGCTCACCTCTAGGGCCTCCTATATGTCAATCTTCTCCAACTGTTGTTGGACTCAGGGACCTTGTCTGTTCTGTCCCCACTGTATTCCCAGTATCTAACAAATGTCTGTCATATGCTAGGCACTCAATAAATATTTGTTCTATGAATGAAGGAGACTAGCACACATTATTCTAACCCCTTAAGATCAGCATTTTTATCCCCTTGGGTTTTAACAATGCTTCTTGTATATAGTATGCTATCATTTTTATTTGTTGAGTTGACTTATTCCAATCCTTCAACCCTATCCAGCGCCCACTTCTCCATTCCCCTACTTCCGTCCTCAGAGGAACTGAAGAAGATAGACGAACATATTAGTTTGTTCCTTGTCTGCTTCCTTTCATCAAAACCATTAGACTATTAAATAAAATATAAAAAGAGAAAAGTAAAAAGATGTAACCAACTCCCCAAAGATAATCAATTTGAATGCTAAAAATGGAAAACAAACAAACAAACAAAAAACCACCTCGACGTACTAACTAGGATTGACCTCTCCCATACCTGCTGGGTCTGGGTCCCAGAACAGAAAAGAAGAGGTGGTGGGTATGCATACAGTGAAGGTATTAGGGGTGAAAATTATCCCATACCTCATGGAGACGAAACCAAAGGTTTTTTGTTTGTTTGTTTGTTTTTGTTTTTTTGATGGAGTCTCGCTCTATTGCTCAGGTTGGAGTGACCTGATGCCATCTCTGCTCACTGCAACCTCCGCCTCCCTGGTTCAAGCAATTCTAATACCTCAGCCTCCCTGGGACTACAGGCATGCACCACCACGCCAGCCAATTTTTTTGTATTTGTAGTAGAGACTGGGTTTCACCATGTTGGCTAGGCTGGTCTTAAACTCCTGGCTTCAAGTGAGCCACTTGCCTTGGCCTCCCAAAGTGCTGGGATTACAGGTGTAAGCCACCAGGCTTAGCTCAAAGTTATTTTAAAACTACAGGTTGGGGCACCCCTTCTTTGCCTGGGAAACAAAATGTGATGCCTGCAATTCCAGCTGCTATAAAGTGAAATGGAAAAGGTAAGAACAGTCACAGTCCCCAAGCCAAGTCTGTGCCAGGCTGCCCACTGGTTTCATGACTAGATGTGAACACCACAGGAATAGTAATCCCAAGCTACAGCTATAAGACTGTAAGGACTTGGTTTTGGACCAGGGAGCTCAAGAGACCTATTAGAGGGATGAATGTTGTAGGGTTCAAGGGATGCTTCCATTGAAGATGAAATTTAAAGCCCAAATTCCAAAACTCATTTGGAAAAGTAACAACATAAAAAAATCAAAAAATGACAATTAGGTGATCAACTCACTCCAATATGGAAATGATTAAATAGTCTGCAAACAAACAAACAACAACAACAACAACAAAACCCCACAAACTTTAAACTGAATATGTTTAGGGTATTTCAAAGATAAATGAAGAAATGATGCCCCCGAAATAAAACAAATTGTTTTTAAAAATTCATGCAAAGATGAAATAAAAACAGGTGGGAATTTAAAAAAGAACCAATTAGTATTATTGAAATGAAATGCATAGTCATTGATTTAAAAACAGAAGCAAAAACATTCTTCTAGTGGGGGAGTTGAAACAATAAACAGGTAATTATACAACTATGTTGTGAATGCACTTATGGGCTAAGCAGATGGTATGACACATGCCTTCACACAGCTGGCCCTCAACCAGCCTGGTTGTTGGAGCAAAAGGGGATCAGGAAAATAGAAGGGCTTGAATTGAGTCTTGAAGGTAAAATAGAAGTTAGCAGGTAAAGAGAATTTTTGCCAGAAGTAGAATAAGGTAGGAAACAGTGTATAGAGGAACCACAAGCACTTCAGCATTACTGGAGCAAAAATTATAAGCATAGAGCGTGACAAGTAGGGCCAGAGAGGGGTCAGTTCATGAAGGACTTCCCACGCTATGTTTGGAAGCACAGACTTTATCCTGTTGGATGACAGGGCAGTCATTGGAAGTTTTAACTGTGAGGACCCACAGAGCCAGCTTTAATTTTGAGATGGGTCACTTTTTTTTTTTCTTTTTTTTTTTGAGACGGAGTCTTGCTCTGTCCCCAGGCTGGAGTGCAGTGGCGCAGTCTTGGCTCACTGCAGTCTCTGCCTCCCAGGTTCAAGCGATTTCCCAGCCTCAGTCTCTCAAGTAGCTGGGACTACAGGCGTGCACCACCATGCCCGGCTAATTTTCTGTATTTTAGTAGAGACGGGATTTCACTATGTTGGCCAGGATGGTCTCGATCTCCTGACCTTGTGACCCACCCACCTCGGCCTCCCAAAGTGCTGGGATTACAGGCCTGAGCCACTGTGCCCAGCCCAGAGGGGTCATTTTTAATGACTGGGTGGAGGATAAACTGGAAAGGTCCAGGAAGATCAGAGTCATGGAAATTAGATAGAAGGCTGCTCTAATAGCCCCACTGAGAAATGATGAGCAGAACCATCTTCTCATCATCTTTGCCCTCCCATGCCTCAGCCCAGAACCTGGCACAAAGTAGGTGCTTAAATCATGCTTGAGAAGTAATTTTGTTTGGCTTGAAATCAAATGGTTTCCAAAATTAATAGAGATGATGTTACCATTTGTCATAGATCTATAGCCAGAAGCAGGGCATCTATGGACAGATCGGCGGGTTTCCCGATCAACATAACCCCCATGCACGGGTTTCAAAAAGACAGCTGACTGATACCTTGTTCTACATGATTTATTTTAATCCCATAGTCCTGGAGATCAACTGGCTGAGGATTGAAATGATATTTGTCATGACATGATCTGAGCTGGGTCCAGAATTTTTTGGGGGTTGGACAAATCTCAAGCAAAAGGATCAGAGGAGCATTCCATTCTCATTATAACACCAGTGTGAGGAAACTGGTGAAAGGAAAATACATGTGGTGTAGAGGGCGGGGAAAAGCAACCCTTGAAGAGATAAATACATGTAGTGATGCAAATGCCCAGCAAGTATGGCCCACATTTCTGCCTATGGAATTACATGGGGTTCTTTACTGCTCTTAACTGTTGGCACGCAGCAAATGTAAAATATTAGCAATAATAATCACGCTGTGCATATGCCTAATGTCTATCAATAAAGCCATGACTCTTAAATTCCCTTAAGCTTCTTTCCATTAGAAGCAGTAAATTAAATATATATATTCAAACAAATTAAACGCTGCTAACAGCTTTTCTAATTTGTAAACACTTGCATAAACATGAGCTTTATCAAATGCTTAATTAATCTGAAATGCCAACTTAAAAAGTGAAGTAATGAACAATAAGCATATTACTACCTTAGGATGTTATTCCATCTGGATGTTTTTATAGGAATTTTAAAGATATCCTTCTGTGTAAATCAGCTAAGTCATGAGAAATCAATCAGCTCCCAGGGATTAAGAATAGTTTGAAGCTGACCAAGGATGGTTAGCTTTCTGAATAAACTATTTAATGAAAAAGAAAATCTAATAAACTTTTAATAAGCAAGTAGCTTTTAGGTCAATGAAAGTGAAGCCTAAATTTTATACATTTGAGCTTTAATTTATTGCAGTATAGTCGACCATTTTGCTATAAGTTTGATAGCAGACATAATTAATTTGTAGGATTCTAAGTATAATTTTCTAAACTTAGGGTTCTATATTAGTACTTGCTTTTAACCTATTAGCAATTATTCCATTTTAATACTCTTCTATAATTGTTCATTTTCAGGAAATTTTGATATAGATATTGTATATGATCCATAAAAGGTGAGAGTTGTTGCTTCTAACAAATTCATCCTTCGATTTTCATTATGCATATACTAGGCATTCAAAACCATTCAAATTAACTACTATGCAAGTGAATATATGTATGAATTACCTCAAACAGGGGGAAAAAGGCAACCTCTCCTGTATAATTTTTATTTGTTAAATGGAGTTTGCAAATAAGGAAAACATCCAACAACATGAGAGCCCCCAACTGTATTACCCCGGTCATGAGGAAATCTCTAAAGTAATGTTAGTTGAAAGATTATACATGCTTAAAACTAGAATGAACCTAAAAAAAAAAATCTACTCTAAACCCATCCATGTTACAAACTGCAAAACTGAGTCTGAGAGAAAGAGGAATGAAATTGCTCAAAGATACAATGATTAATGATAGAGGTAGACAAGAAACCTGTCTGTCCCCATTGCTAAGCCACTGATAGATCTTCCTATAACATGCTGTGAGCTACAATACCCTGCCATCCCTTAGAAACTTTCCTATCCTAAGACACAGATAACCATCCTTCTAGGACAGTCTTTTGGCATTTATGCTCCTTTCTAATAGTAGTATGGCTTAGACCAATCTTTCTAGCCTATGGATGAGAATGTTACGTAGAGAGAATCAGAAGCCTCAGTGAAATCGAGGTAGATTACATCTATTGCTTCTCCTTTATCTCATGGCCTGCCACTCTATCATAGAAGGAAATTAAGTTGGTCTGGCATGATTCACTCTTGACAAAACCTTGTTTGCTACTCAGAACTCTGTTCCTTTCTAGGGGATTGCAATATAATTTTGAAAATATAATTTCTTTTAGTATCTTCTAGATTGTTACCACTAAACTGACCAAACTAATTAGTTGGGTGCTTGCCTTTCAAAATACCTATTTTTAAGGCAAGGGCTAAATGTGCTCTTTTCTTTTGGAGCCTTTCTTTGCTATTAAAACATTCTAGCAATTAATTGTAGGGTGTTCTGCAAAACTATGCGCCAGTCTCTGAGTATGTAGAATGCATGACATCAGCCCCTGCTGATATTAATAGGCAATGATTTGTAAAGTATCTTCAACTATTTTCTGTCTTTCCATCCTTTAGCTTCTTCTTTTTGCTCCCGTCTTGACTTTCTGGGCAGCACTCTTCCTGATTATCTGTCCCAGATAAACTTTTACTTACAGACAGAAGCAAAAACAAAACAATAACATCTCTGAGATTTTTTTTTAATTTTCCCCCCATTTGTCTGTCATCAGATTTCTTTCCCTTCCTATCAGCACTTGACATTTTTCTTGATTCTGTTTTGCTTTATAGAATTGAGAAACCCTTTTCCATTATCTCTTTTACTTTTTCTTTCACTGTTGTGTGTGAAGAGTGTCACTTTCTCTTACTGAAGAACAAACAATCTCAGCATGCTACTCTTTTTCCCACAGTAGTTAGTTGTTTAAGAGTCTTACCCTATTGCTCCACAGGCACAGGGATGGAGCTAAAACTTCATTCATTCATTCATTCACTCATCAACATTCATTTATTCAACAATCATCACTGAATACTAACTGGGGTGTGCCAGGCACTACTGTAGCTTCAGGGAATGTTTACAAGGAAAAAACCATTACCACAATCAAGGTAATAAACATCTATCACTTATAAAGTTTCCTTCTGCCCTTTGTTTTATGTATTTCTTTTTATTGTGATAAGAACACTTAACATGAGATCTAATCTCTTAAAAAACTTTAAGTGCACAATATAGTGTTGTTGATTATAAACAGGATACTCTACAAAAGATCTCTGGAACTTATTCCTCTTGCATAACAAAAACGTTATACCCACTGAATAGCAACTCCCCATTCCTCCCTTCCACCAAGCCCAAAGCAATCACCATTCATCATCTGATTCCTTGAGTTTGACCATTTTAGATACTTTGTATAAATGCAATCATGTAGCTCAGCATTTGTCTTTCTATGCCTGGCATATTTCACTTAGCATAAAGTCCTCCAGGTTCATCCAAGTTGTCACATGCGGCAAGATTTTCTTCTATTTTTTAAGGCTGAATAATATTCCATTGTATGTATATGCCATATTTTCTTTATCAAGTCATCCACTGAAGGACATTTAAGTTGTTTCTGTATTTTGGCTATTGTGAATAAAGCTGCAATCACTATGGGAGTGCAGATACCTCGTTGAGATCTTGATTTCAATTATTTTGGATATATAGCCAGAAGTGGCACTGCTGGATCATATGGTGTTTCCATTTATATTTTTTGAGGAAAACAATGAAATTCAAACTGTTTTCCATAGTGGTTGTACCATTGTACATTCCCACCAACAGTGTACAAGCATTCCAATGCCTCCACATCTTCACCAGCAACTTCTTTTCTTTTCTTTCCTTTCCTTTTCTTTCTTTCTTTTTAATAATAGTCATCCCAACAGGTGTGAGAGGTAATAGCTCGTTGTGTGGATAATTCTATTTTGTGGCAAACTCTCAACACTCAAAGCTAGATCCTATTATTCTCTTATTAGCCAAAAAGAAAATCTCACAGAATAATAACCTCAAACCAGATTACTCTGAGGCCATGATACAATAAGACAAAGCAAGGCCATTTATAACTTCCCTCTAGATCAAATTTATTGAGATACCCAAGTCATAGAATTGTCCCCACTTTCTGACAGCATTCAATCTAGAGCAAATTCCTATTTTTCAGATCTTCCCCGAATCACTCAACTAAGGTAACACCAAGGAACTTATCATCAGTTCTTTCCAACACCATCCTACTGAGCTACACCAGTATTCTCCATGATATGTGTTCTTTCTTGTTGCAAAAAAACATAAAAACAACTTGTTTAACTACAGGGGTGTTCCTGGACATCTTCAGCTACAAGGGTTGACAGCAGCATCCCAGCTCCTGACCCACTGGACATTAGTAGCATCCTGACTCCAGTTATGACAACCAAAAGATATTCCTTTACATTGCCAAATTACCACATGTGGTAGGGGCAGCACCTCCTCTAATTGAAAACCACTGAGGTAGCTGGGCCAAGGTCTTCAAACTGAGGTCAGCCTTACTGTTACATATGTGTAAACACTGTCAGTCATTGAAAATTCTGAGTTGAAGAACCCTCTTACCCTTCTGAACCTTTCATTTCATTTTCTTTTTCTTTTATTTCCTCTTCTTTCTTCTCTCCATACTCATCATGAAATTACTCATTGAGCCATTTATCATGTTTGAATCCTTAGTGTAGCACTTAAGGAAATTTTGTTATCATTTACTTCAGTAAACACTACATGTAAGAAAAAAAAAAAGCCAACATTTAGTATTATTTTTTAATAAAATCAGTTTTGCATGGACTTCAAGCCCTCCAGCCACCCTAGTATTCTGTAGTTGTTTAAAAATTTTGTTTATACTCAGTGTAGAATCTCAAAAACCAGGTAGGTTTTAAGAGACTGCTGTGAAAAGTTAGTCTGTGTTTATTAATATTTTGCACACATGCCCATAGTCCATAGGGCAATGAGTTTATTTAAACAAATAGAAATAATACAAACATAACCACATTACCCCTAATTCATCTCTATGATGAATCCCCTGAATGGCAGTGCAGTTTTGTGATTCCACCGGCATGCTGTCAGAAATGTAAGAAATTCCATCCACTATCAAGGGTATTTATGACATTTTACCACAATGATATAGAAGAAATCATATTTATTCACCTGGAAAGCACTTCTAATCACCCCCACTCTCCCTTGTATTCTGTTATTTCTTGTATCACTTGGATTATGTTGTTGTAAGCCAAGGAAATTGTTCCTAACTTAAGAAAAAACATAATTCACTGAAAAGATGAAATATAGGGAGAATAAAAAACAAAGCAAGGAAACTAACGAATAACAGTCAGTAGCTTTAGAGACTCTTGTAACGGGAACTCTATGATAGTCTCTTTCAGGTTCTACCACTGAAATGGATGTTCTCAAACTTCCTCAGTGTTTGGATCATTTCCTCGATATAAATTTATAGGATAAAGCACAATTGGCGCTGCCTGGGTTACGTGACAATTCTTGGACTAGGGAGCAGAGTCCATCTTGATTGAAGTCTCTACAAGGCTGTATTCAATGGAAGAGATTTAATTATTGTGGTTTGCAGAATATGGTCCTTCAAAGGTATCCATTCTATAATACAATATATTGCATATGTATTATGTATATATATATGTAAAACTTTGGTATAAAATGTTACATCATGGATGCATAGGAATATTTATTACCTGTGCGTGTGTGTGTGTGTATGCTTACACTGTTTTATATCCTACCTTCATCATGAATGATATACTCTGGGTATTCTTTACTTCAGTAAACATTCTTCTGTATCATTTCTGTTGACTGCGTAACAAAGTCCTATTGTTCAACACGTAAGTTGTTTCTAATTTTTAATGTAATGGGCAATAATAAAGAGACATTCTAGTATGTATCAGGATAAGTTCTTGGTGGATAGAATTCCTGGGTAAACATACTGTTGATACAAAATGTCAAATTGCATTATACATCTGGAGCCATTAGTGTATCATCACTAATTGACTGGTAAATAAACTTTTTGTTGTGTCTTCTTTGCAAGCAAAAGAAACTGTACATCAGAAAGGGGACATGGCCTCGGGGAGTATTGCTGGTTGTTTTAGGAAAAAAAAAAAGAAAAATCAGGAGATCTTTAAGGAAATGGATGGAAAGATCTAAAAACCAACTCTACTAATGCCAGCAACTGGTTGCAGGATGCAGTTGCCAGTCCTTTAAAAGGTGACCAGATTGCCTCCTGTTTTTTACTGGGGAGACAGTCTGGGTGCATTTTGGCTTTTACACTAGCCAATTTTGAATCATTCTCCCTGGCTCCTGCTGCTTCTCTTTTTGTCCAGTCCCTTTCATATATCATACATCATGTGCTTGAACAAAATGCTAGCCAGTTTTTCAGTGGAAAAAGGCATTTAAAATCAAATCACTAATTTTTCCACTGCTTGTCATTAATTATTAAGTGTTTAAAACATATCTCAATGAAAATGTATCTTTCAAGTCAGTTGAATAGAATATAGTGAATAAATTAAAAATATGTGTTTTATATATAGATCTTTATATAGGGACACAGGAGTAATTATTTTTTAGTTTTCTATAACAGGAAAATCCAAAGATATTTAATCTATATTCTCTATTTTTCACATGGATAAATTTGCCAATCACTAGCAAGTGCCAAATGCAAATTTATTATAATTTTAAATTGGCTCTATAATGCGCTCAGTGGCAAACATATGATTTAATATTTTTCATTATGGTATTGTTTATGTTCTATTGGAAATTTCCTTTAATGCTATTTAGCCACATTAAATTTCCCTGAGGAGTCTGATATCTATTAATGCTTTAAATAGATGTGTTGCTCTGGACTGACTAAAGAACCAAGTTTAATCTTTGACAGAGACCAGATAATGTTTGAGAATAACAGGAGGGAGAAATGTCTATCCTGTGTAATTTGATTCATAAGGCACCTTGGGATGGGAGGTAAGAAGTGAGGGATATAGATATTCCTTGACTTTAAACAAAAATCATGTTAGACTTTGAGGTACAAGGTTAAATTATTCTTAAGACATTTTTTTCTTCCCCAGCCCATATGGAGACAATAGACTTACATACTTCAGTATCTTTGTCTTCATCACAGACAATAGTGGTCTTCAGTAAAGTAGGATCTATTGTCAGGTCTTATTAAACTTTGTTCTCATTACTAAGGAAGCTAAGTTTCAGGTATAAAATGCAGCAAAGTCATGAAGATTTATGTTGAACCATTATAGAACCACCATATAAAGTCATTTCAAAAGTCGAAGTGGGAAAGTATTTAGATTTTTTAGATATTTTATTTGGTACAGCTTAAAAAAATTAGAGCAAAGAAAATCTCTCTTTTAAATCACTTATTTCTAGAACTAAACATTCAATAATTCTTCTCAAGTAGAACACATGCGCTTGGCTTTATCTTTTTTACTTCATTATTTTTCAACAAAATTCTAACAGCATTTTTATCAATCTAGAAGATAGATCAAGAATCTAAGCGCTTGAGAATCTTGTCAATAAACCATTACAGATTTCCTATTCATGCTTCAGTTATCCATGAGGAACAAATAGCATTTATGTAAACATCACAATTTCATTAATTCATTTGGTAAACATATATTTACTGAGTATCAGAAGGTGTGGAGCCCTCAGGAGACAATAAATGTACATCATTTTTCCAAGAAAAAGAGCAGACGCCTTAATAAGGTTACCATTCTTTCCAGTTTTATTTCCCAACTTTTCTCCCTTGTTCCCTGGTTCAAAGTCCATTGACCTTTCCAGCTTCTCCAATCCACACTCCAAGATTCAAATTCCCTCTTGCCATTGACCGTGACATCTCTATTCCCTTTGTATGGAATACTCTTACCATCTGGCCCCCCAG
The DNA here is from genome assembly GCF_037993035.2 of Macaca fascicularis. Lineage (NCBI taxonomy): Eukaryota > Metazoa > Chordata > Mammalia > Primates > Cercopithecidae > Macaca > Macaca fascicularis. The sequence goes on along the minus strand of NC_088380.1, from coordinate 173,086,025 downwards.
TTGTTAACTCCTAGTCAGGTAACTCCTCACCCAGCTGTTCAGGGAAGCTTTCTTTAATCCTCAAGTCCAGAACATATCCCTTTCTCATATGTTCTTTTTGCAAATTATGCTTATGGAATGATTATTTCACTGACATTCATCTATCTCCCTTTGTGCCCATAAACTTCATGAAAGAAGGACCGTGCCTTTCTTTTAAAGTGTTTTATTCCTGGGGACAAGTGGGTTGCCTGGAAAATGAAAGACATGCTAAAAAGAATACTTGTAGAACTGTCAATGAATTAAAAAGAAACAATTGTCATTGAATATGCAAGATGATTGGGAGTCAAGGCTTGTCACACATACCACCCACCTTCCAAAAATAAAAAGGCAGGAAAAAAAAGCAAAGAGAAAGCAAAGTAACAATTCAACTGAATGAGAGATGAGTGATGTAAATAATTCCGGCTTATATGACTGCAGCCAAAGATGGCAGGGTGCTTTGGAACAACTGCAAGAAAGAGATGGGATTAGTGTGAAATCTTGTAAGATGTGGAGGATTTGGACAAGCAATAAAGAAAAAAAAATCTAGATTCTTCCTGGTATGTTACAAAGCTCCACCCCAATATTCAGGAGGAAGTTTCAAAGGAGAGAGACACAGGCAGCCAGGAGGTCACCTAAAGATGGGTGATAGTGGAATAGGAATGAGTGTTAAGAGCTTGGACCAGGCTGCTGACGGGTCCGAGTAGAGAAGCTAGAGGAGTAGATAATTTGAGAAATTTCACTGGGGGAAGCAGGGGCAGCAATCACACCCGCACACACAGGCACAAAGTAGATTTTATGACAGATTAGATTTAGAAAAAAAATAAGTAATATCGACTCCAGTATTTTGCTTTAATATGATTGCTATTTTTCTTTTCTTTTCTTTTCCTTTTTTCTTTTCTTTTCTTTTTTTTTTTTTTTTTTGAGACGGAGTCTCGCTCTGTCGCCCAGGCTGGAGTGCAGTGGCGCGATCTCGGCCCACTGCAAGCTCCACTGCCTCCCGGGATTACGCCATTCTCCTGCCTCAGTCTCCTGAGTAGCTGGGACTACAGGCACCCGACACCGTGCCCGGCTAATTTTTTTGTATTTTTAGTAGAGACGGGGTTTCACCGTGTTAGCCAGGATGGTCTCGATCTCCTGACCTTGTGATCCGCCCGCCTCGGCCTCCCAAAGTGCTGGGATTACAGTGATTGCTATTTTTCATTAAATATACTGGGATATTAATATATATAACATATACACATATATAACTATATGTATTTATATAAATCTCATATATATATCATTATGAAGAACTGTTAACACATATATCCCATAAATATACACACCTACTATGTACCCACAAAAATTTAAAAAAGAACTATAAACAATTATTTATAGGCATCATTTTGCTTTAGCTTCACAATAACATGAAGGAGGCATTATTTTTCCCCAGAGAGTTGAAGCAATTTCCCAGAGAACTATCAACAAGTAGTGGCTGAATCAGGACTCAGACCCAGGCTCTCTGACTTCAAAGCTCTATATGTGACTTGTTAACTGCTTCATCTCTTTTAGAGGTTGGTTTATTGTGTCATATAATATCAAACTTAATCTAATGCTACCTTCATGCTAGAAAAAAAAGTAATGGTGAGACATGTCTTGATAAGATTTGCCCTAGAACAAAAATTTCAAGTAGATCAAGTTTGCTTTGGGTTTTCTCTGGGCAACTCTCCAAATGCTCACTCTCACCTAGTACCACTACAGCATCTCCTGACTACTTACTCAAGCACTTCACCCTCTAAATACTTCTCCCTTGGTCTCATATCAAATAGAGGCCATAAAGATTCTGCTATGGCTGTAGTGTTAGACAAAGAGAAAGTCTCTGGGTCTATTCATTCAAAACATTTACCTTTTGGACTAGGTTAGGGGCTAATTTAATTCAGCCTTTGCAAAAACCTGCATTTTAACATTAAACTTTAGTCCTTTCATCTAACAAGTTTCAGTATTCGTAGACATGGAAATTCCAAAATAAAAACTGGATGAAAACATTGCTGCTTTGGTTAACATAATGGTAGAGGCTAGTGCTTTTAATCCTATCAGCTGAAAAAAAAAATTAATAAGACACATGGAAAAACAATTCCAGTAGTAAGTAATCCATTTAAAAATCCACTGTTGTGACCCAAGGGAATGATTAACAGGTTAGTTTTGGACACTGGTAAGTCAGGATACATAGATGGAGGAATGGGAGAAGTTTGAGACTCCCTTAAAAAATCAAACGGCATAGACATGCGCTTACTCTCCGCAGACATGAAGATAAAGTTACATCTGACCTGAATGCATCTGAGGTATTGGTCTTCAGACATTTTAATCAAGAATTCATTGGACACAAGTTATTTGCTTGGTCTCAGACCTGGGGTAGCCTTGAATAGCCTCCTTGAATTTGGATGAACACAGGAGAAAATAGAGATTGATGTCTCCTTCTTGGAAGCGGTTGGTTTAATCACAATATGGTTGTGTTTCTTGGTGCCACCTGGACTTGAGGTGTCCCATGCTGAGCACCAATGAAAAATGGCCTTTTCTTTTCCTTTTGCTTAGGATTCTCTCTTGATTCTTAATGCCTTCCGTAATTAAGGAGTAACTACCAAGGCGTGGGGCATTTCTAGGGGATTAATGGCCATCTGGGAGAGTTGATGGCCCGGAGTAGAGACTCATTAACCTCAGCGGGTCATTAATTCCTTAGGCAGTGTCTGAGGTTCGGGGTGGGGGAGTGGTAGGGTGGGTGCAACTCTTTCGATCCTATTTTCCAGGGCAAGAAAAAAAAAATCCACTTTTAAATATACTGAAATGTAGTACATCTCCCTTAGCAATACAAAATCCTGAATGCTGTCTCTAGCCTTTTAATTGCATCATTGTGTCATCAGATCCCCCCATTTCCTGGAGGTTTTTTTTTTTTCTTTTTCTTTTTCTTTTCTTTTCTTTTTTCTTTTTTTTTTTTTCTTTCTTTCTTTTTTTTTTTTTTTTTTTTTTTTTTTTTTTACCAAGGGTGCTAGTGTAAGAGCCAGCAGAAATAAATGAGAAAGGGCTCTGAAGTGGTGAGGGAGGTGAAGAGCCTAAAATATGCTAAATGATGAAGTTAAAAGGGTTACATTTCAGGCAAACCCAGCCTCATCCTTTCTGAAACACAGCCCTTATACAGGCAATTTGGATGACACTAGTACGTTTAATCTTGTGCTAGCTCTACCTCCCTCCCTTCTGAATATTCACAAGAAAGCAGAAGATGTTTAAAAATATTACATGCCTCTAAGGGTGTGGAAATAGGCCATTTTTTTGTGTGGCTAGTCGGAGTGTAAATTGGAACAACCTATTTGAGAAGCAATTAGGTACTGGCTATTGAAATTTCAAATCTGCATGTCCTAATGCAGAATTCTACTCATCTCTATTGTTCCTAGAAAAAGTTTTGCTTATATGGATAACAATATGATGGGCAAGGATGCTCACTGCAACATTGTATACAACAGCAAAAAACTCCAATCTGCCCAAATATTTATCAGTAGAAGAATGGCTACATGATAGCATATTTATATTAAGGAAGGCCAGGCAGTAGTTAAAAGAATGATGTAAAAACTGCATTCTTGGCCGGGCGCGGTGGCTCAAGCCTGTAATCCCAGCACTTTGGGAGGCCGAGGCGGGCGGATCACGAGGTCAGGAGATCGAGACCATCCTGGCTAACACGGTGAAACCCCGTCTCTACTAAAAATACAAAAAACTAGCCGGGCGCGGTGGCGGGTGCCTGTAGTCCCAGCTACTCGGGAGGCTGAGGCAGGAGAATGGCGTAAACCCGGGAGGCGGAGCTTGCAGTGAGCTGAGATCCGGCCACTGCACTCCAGCCTGGGTGACAGAGCAAGACTCCGTCTCAAAAAAAAAAAAAAAAAAAAACTGCATTCATGAAAAGCTCTTTAAATCACTTAGAATAGGAAAACTAGTATGAAAGAGTGATGTACAGTATCTCCTATGATATAATTTATGTGAAAATAACAGAAAACAATACTATATATTTTCTAAGGAATAGATTCATGTAAATGACTAGAAAATGGCCTGGGGGAAATAAAACACACAGAGGTACATGGGCACACACACACTCATGTACGTGCACACACTCCAGAGTCAAAACCACGATGGTCTCCAAAAGAATGGAATTGTGGAGGTGTCACCCTCATCTCTATTTTTCATTTTTTAATTTTAATATTATCCATAGGTAACATTCTCATTTAGGAGTTGGTTACTTAAAATTAATATTAAAAAGAAAATTATATAATTACTATACTTTGAAACCAAGGAAATGGTAGGTTTTGTAGGACTCTTAAGTGTTTTGGGCATCCTATGGTAAACAGGAGGTTGAGAATCTGTCTACATGTTTGGACTGACTTCCCAGGAAGCAGCTTGGGGAATGCAAGGCCCTGTTCCCCATCAGCAGGCTAGGAGTCCCTGAAGCTGTTGGCCTTGGGATCCAGGACAGGAACAGTTCTATATGTAAATATTGCCTGCAAATAATGGTATAAAGCCATTATAGCATTGCTACTAACCCCCAGCAGAAATTGACTTAATGAGAGGAGCATCCCTGGTTATGTGATGGGGAGGTGAGGACTGATGATGATGTCTCAGATGATTGGGAGATCACTTTAGTGTTTTGGTTCTTGGGGTACAAATGAACATTAACAGCTAATACTTGTTCCGTAACAATGTCTGTCTTCAAGAATTAGATATCCTTTAAAAATATATTCATTATGGTTTGAAGACAGACACATCAGAATCTCAAAGTTCACAGAGTTAAAATGACTATGGTTTATTGACACAGCTCTGGCATTTATTAGCTATTTAACCATGGGCAAATGATTTAAATTCCCTGAGCCTCAATTTTCTCATCTGTAAAATTAGGAGAGTAATAATAATACTTGATCCATAAATTGTTATAAGAATGAAATAATTCCTATAAAATGAATGAAACAATTCCTATAAAAATATTAGTTCCTAATTAGCATTCAGTAAGTGTCATCCATTATTACTGTTATGTTTCTTACCAATACTGTTGTTATTACAACTAGTTATCACTGGGCAGAGACTGAAAGCCAGAACTGGCTTCTAATAGTGACTAAGCCATCTATTGAAAGAGTGACCTGTATAAGTTGAGTTATTCTCTGGTACAAAGTTTCATTCTTTGTTAAATGAGTTTAAGAATAAATTGATTTATCTCTATTTCTAGGGGAAAAAAAGAGTAAGTTCAGATCATGTATATCAAAGTTAGAAAAAAATTAATGCAAATATAAGAGTTTTAATTAATTTTATCATTATTTTACTCCAATAAACATAGATTTACGCTGTATGCATGGTGTTAGAGGCAGGGCGATATGTTATTATTTGTCAGTTTTCACTCTTCCCATATTGAGGTCAAATCTCATTTTATGCTAGATTTGTGATTTTCATCCCAGTGGTAACAGAGAAGTCCACAGTAACTTACAAGCTCAACGGCCAAGAAAAACAAAAACAAAAAGCAGTTACTTTCTTTACTTTTCTGCCTAGTGAAGGTGAGAGCTGCAATCCATGGTGCTTTGTGACATGAAACGATATTCTGCAATTCCTACATCAGAAGCATACATCACATAAACAGTCCTCTAATAAAATATAGACCCCAATATTGCTGTTCTGACTACATTTTCATGTCCTAGCGAGATAGATATTCCGGGCAACGAAAATGTCTTTTGAAATACTTGCCAAATTGTCCTATGAGATGCTGGCCATTACTGCGTTAAGAATATTAGATTCGATATACTGTTCCAAACTGAGGCAATAGAGATGACCTGGGGTGAGTCTGTGAAGAAGGTATGGTTCATACTACAAGCCCATCTCCCAGTCCTGCTCACCATGTCAGACACTCCTTTGTCACCCTGGCTGTCTCAGGTTCTCTTGGTGACTAAAACTGTCACTCTTGTCTGTCAACCCCAGTTTTCTTGAAATTTCCTGCTCTATCTAGCTGTTTTTTTGTTTTTTTGTTTTTTTTTTTCCTGAAAGAGGGAAACAAATCATACTGGTTTCCCTACAATAGGTATAGATAGCGCATTTGACATAGCAATAAATAACAATGAATTACATCATGAGAAGTGTTCCTTTCAACAATTCTGATAAGATCAAAGAAAACATCTCCATTGTTGCTACAATGTCTGTAATATCTCTCTAACATTTTCTCAGTCCCCTGACCCTCCTTTTTTTCTTTTCTTTTTTTTAAACCAATAAGGCCTCAGGCACAGAGCGTCCTGCAGGTAACAGAGTCTAGCTAGAATTTCACGGATTTGTTTTGTTGCAGATGTCTCTATTCATTTATTGGTTACCTTCTATTTAAAACAAGTACTGATTTCAACTTTTGGGGTCGTGATACAATGACGAGCTTTAAAATACATTGAATACATTTTTAAAGTGAAGTAATTAAAAGAAAAGTGCATGGAAATAGTAGGTGGATGAGTGAAGGCTGATCCTGTACTCCCATCCTCCCAATGCTACAATGATTTGATTCTTCTGTGGCATATTAATGTCTTGCCTTTCCCAGGATGGCAGGGTCACTTTTGTTAACTCCTGGACCTTTGCTTAGTACCTAGGCCCAGGATGTTTTGAATAAATGTATGTTGACTAAGTAAATCAATAAAAACAAAAATAAAAGGAAGACTGTAGAACCTCACAAGAATACCAGGGTGATTGGCTGGTGGTTGGTGGTTTTTCTCTAGGCAGTGGAGTCTACTGTGTCTGTGTGTGTGAAGGGGTTAGAATAGTGGGTTAAAGGATGGGAGGGGTTAGGACCAGCAGTGGGCATCTTTCTAGCCCATAAGGCACCCAACTTCGACCACATATCTAGAACAATGGTTCTTAAAGCATGCTTCCAGGACAAGCAGCATCTGCATTAACTTTTGCTCGTTAGAAATACAAATCCTTGAACCCCTCTCCGGACCGAATGAAGCAGAAACTCCAGGGTTAGGATCCTAAAGCCTTTTTCTTTCTAGAGTCCTCGAGGTGATTTTGATGCATGCTAAATCTTGAGAGTCACCACTGCATTGGCAATTAAACATAATCAAAGTTGTGATTCCTAAGAGGAGGAGGAAAATCATTCTCAGTTTGATGGGGTTTGGAGATAATAGGGATTAAGTACTTCTAGTGATCAAAATGGTACACAGGTTTCTAAAAAGCCGAGAGATAACTCCTTTTTGTAGCTCTATGCATTTGAGATCTACAAATAAAAACAACATAATAACTCCACCTTGACTGTTTGGAACAAATACACTCTTTCTAAAAGCACAGGAACATAAGCACATTGAGACTTTCTGAAGTTTAAGTTCTAACTTACGTCTTCTAAATTAGGAAACCTGGACTACAGATCAAAGCAGCTAAAAGTGTAAATTCCACCCAATTAACGAGACTAGTGTCTGAAATACTTCATACGGATGACTAACTTCACTCGCTTTTTAAGTTCTTTGGGATAACCTTGGTGGAGTTTTCTCCTCCGCATCCTGAGAGAGCACCGAAGGTAAAAAACAAAAACAAAAGCAAAACAAATAGGGAGCGGCTAGTCTGAATTGAGTGAAAAAGCCATTTCGAGGGCCCTTACAAGCCTATTTAAAACATTTTCTTCAAAGGAGTTCCTGCCACAATTATTACAGCTCATTTGCCTGCAAATGTGCTCTCTGTTGTTAATCAGTCAGTCATTAACCTCAGCAATATCAATGTGTTGTCACCATGCATTTCAAAGAGGTGAATGAAGATGGGCGGTCTGTAAGAGCTGCCTTAGCTCAAAGAGCCCATTACACTATTTATTCTTCCAAGGTAAACTCACACTCACAACGAAGATTTTTATCTCGGGCACTCAGCATTCTTTCCTAGGCTTTTCCTAAGGCCCTTTATTTAGGTCCGTGCCCATCGTTTACTCTGATTGCCAAGGAAACGGTCTCAGAGACCAAATAACACATTGGGAAAAATGGGAGTAGTAGGACAGAGATGAAATTCAGTCGAAGGTCTACAGTTTAGGGGCGTGAAAGAGAAATTGCTCTTGCCTTCCTCCCCTGCAGAAAACCCAAGCCTTAGAGAAAGAAGCCAAGAGAGGCCAATGGAAACCATTAATTATCCAGAGAATAAACTCTAATGGCCCCAGCCTGTAGTTTTTCTCCCAACAGTGGTCATTTAGAAATCCCTGTGAGTGCCAACTCAGTCGTGTGTCCTTGCATCAATCTCTCCTAGACCTTCGTATCCTCTACATGCTGTGTGGTCCTCCTGTGCCTGTCTTCCTCTACAATCTCATGCAATGGTCAAAGACTTTCCAGAGGCGATGCATGAATTACATGTTGTTGCTTAGAAAGCTGTGAACACCCTAAAATAGGATCCCAAATTTTATATCATTGTGAATTTTTCTAAGGAGAGATCCATAGCTTTCACGGGATTCATGATCAAAATGAAGAATCACCAGAAAAACGATCCCAAATTCTATTTTAATGACTACATATCAACTGTAAATGGTATTTTCCGTTTATATCTAGCATATTAAATCACATGGAATGACTGTTTTTATAGGTCAAACATAGCCAACCACACGCCAGAAATTTCAGTGCTACCTAGTAACAACCATTTAATATAAATATATAAATAAAAATGTATTAAATAAGCTTTTTATAAATGAAAGTCACATTTTAATATAACATACAAACAACATATTTAATAGTACAATACTTCAATATATCTGAGTAAATTTATGCTAAATGCATCTGTTTGTGGCTATGCTTTCCATAGACAGAAATAATTATTAGAGCTTTATAATACACATACCAGATACATAGACTTTACAAGGTCATAAAAGCACTTTGGAGGCATTTTTGTACACAGCTATTGGCCTGGGATGACTGGGTGAGATTGTTTTTCTTTTCCAGAATCTTATTTTTAAAGGGCACACTGTACCTTACACATAAAGGCATCAAAGTAATGTATCTCCAAATAATGAGCAGGTGTCTTCCTCCTAAGACTGTGGCTGGATTAGCGTCTAAATGTGTAAGATCTTATTTCCATACACATCTCCCTGATAAAAATTAGAACCCCACGGACAGGCCTGAAAAGACACTGGGCGCGTACGATCTCTTAATAAAGTCATTATTCTACCAGGACAGACTGTCCCACTCCCTCCACCCCAGCTTGCATACTCTATTCTTCTGTTACGGCAATTTACATACATAACGCTATCAATTTAGTTAATTAGGCTTTAAAACTGCTATTTAAATAAGGAGAAAATTTTTTTCTCCGATAAAGCCACGCAAATAAATTATTGCTGTTGTCATAGATTGCCTAGCTGCTACTTCGCTAGAAAGCTTCAAAGTGTAACTTTGATGTGAAAAGAGTCTTAGGGAATATGCATATGAGAAACGATTTTAAAGAGAAGCTTTAACACAAAGTCTCAGGAAAATAGAAAAATAGAGTGAGCCAGAGCCCCACCTTTATTTGGTGGCAATTTAAGAAATTCAAAGAAGTAAGATTTCCCCTTTTGAATAAAAATGATAGCAGTAAAAATATACATTCTTTTTTTTTTTTTGTTCTCAAAATTTCAGATCCTCATTGTTCCCAAACATCAAAGTATAGAAAATGTTTTGAGAATTTGTGGATACTGAAAAGTCCAAATAAAGGTCTGGCACAGTGGCTCATGCTTGTAATCCTAGCACTTTGGAAGGCTGAGGTGGGAGGGTCGCTTGAGGTCAGGAGTCCCACACCAGCCTGGGCAACATAGCAAGACCCCCATCTCTACAAACAAGTTTTTTAAAAAAATAGCCAGGTATGGTGGTATGCACTTACAGTCTTAGCTACTCAGAAGGCTGAGGCAAGAGGATTGCTTGAGCCCGGGAGTAAAAGGCTATGGGCGCAACACTGCACTACAGCCTGGGCAACAGAGTGAGACAGTGTCTCTATAAAAAAAAAAGCATAATTTCTTTAAGAAAAAGTGCAAATAAAGGAAAGAAGCTGAAAGAATCATTGTGGAAGATAATGTCATCTTTAAGGAGTTCAAACTGGACTTGTGTTGCTTGCTTCTGTTGCTAATTAACCAATCAGTCATGAGAATATTATTTTCTGGTTATGATTTCAAAAGAAGAAAACGTTCCTCTTCGATGGATCAAACCCGCTGGTTCTTGAACCCCAACATCTAACATGGGAAGCCGTGCTATACAACCCAGTTCTGGGAAGCTCCCAGGGGAAGGAAGAGAATTGAGTGAGCTAGGATAAAAGGTGGTCTCAGCCTCATTCCCACGCATCTGGAGCAAAAGTCCATTTGAGGATCTAATTTTTTTTTTTTTTTTGAACCCAGTATCACAGAGCTAATATAGTAACTTAAATAAACAGTGAATGAATTGGTCTCCCTAAGACTTGATTTTATTTTGTATTCGATTCCTTTTAAAGACAATGGATAACTTAAAACGAAAAAAGAAAAAAAATTGACTATTAACCCATTTCTTTTTTTTCTTTTACCCCTGGCAAGCTGTGAAATTAACTCATTTCTTTTCGCAGAAAGCCACTCCAACAAAGGCATTATCAGAGGAATATATTTTTCTGTCCTGTAACTGCGTCCTTTAGTCTTGATGAAGACTTACAATTTGTCATCAAGAGGCAGCCTTAGATTTCTGCTGTAAAGCAGTATCTGATAAACACCTTCCATGGCCAACAGGAAAGCAGAAGTAATCTTTGAAAAAGAAATAAATAAGTAAATTCTAAAAAACCTCAGGATGACTTGATAAGGATAAGGCACTCTTAAATGAGAAAGCCTTCCCTGGGAACTGAAACTAAGACACCACACAGTTCCCATCAAATTAAAATGCTAATAGAGAGGGTGGCAGGCTGCTGTATCTTAGATCAAGTTTTAGTTTTCTTTGGTTTTACTTTCTGTCAGGGTTATTCTATCATAATGTATCAGGAAAAGCACTGCACTCACATCAAATCAAATTGTTAATGGAAAGGGTGGCAGCCTAAAGTACTCTTGATCAACTGCTAATTTTGTTTTATTCTTCTTCCTCTTACAGCTATTCTCTGAAATGAATAACTCTGCATTCAAAAGAGGTTTTTGAGAGAAGCTGGGCACTAAAACAGATTAAGATGAACCGAAGACACAGAAAACCATTATGTTCACAGAATAAACAGTTTTAGTCATTTAATGTTGTAATAAATGCATTCGTCTGTGACGTGCTGCTTTCACCACTAAAACGTCTCCTGTTAAATATGCGCCATGTCTCCACCTTGGGCCACTGATACCCACAGGACAACCTGGGGTGACAGGCTTACCACCCATCTTGAATATGTTATTCTGAAGAGCAGACAACTGCTATGAACATCCCTGTATTCAAAATGGAGAGGAAGCAAATTTAGTATTGCTGAGAAGTGTCCGATTTAATGCATTAAGGATCAAAGTAATCAATTTATCTGGAAGATCAGGGAAAGAGCAAGAGAGGTAGAATCTGCCCCATTGCTTGCCCTGCCTTTGATGGCCAGAGCTCTGTGTAACAAAGGTTTGTCAGCTTTTTGCCGTACTCAATCCTTGGGGATCTATGCTAAGACTGAAAAATCGGAGCCCTTGCTGCCCTATTGAAAAATGAGAGGGTGCATATCCAGCAGGGATGTGATAGAGATGATCAATCGGCATCCAAGCATTCATTTACTCTTTCAAATAGAAAACTCTCCTTCCAAACACAGTGTAAAGGAAATCAAGACCATCCACCTCCCCACAACCACCCCCGCAAAAAAAACTTTTTGATAAGCTGCTGACAATGTGCATTTAGGTGGTGTTTTATTTACTTTGGAGACTTGCTTTGTAGATCTTATGACATTTGCTACGTGACAGTGTAATGTGTTAAGCATTTAGCTTCAAAAAGAAGTTCAGGAAAACAAGGCAATGAAAAGGAAAGAAACTGGAAACTATTACTAATGCTCCCCTTCCTAATGAAGAAAGTTTAATAGGCCTACCAGGACACCAGCAGCAACTTAAAAAAATCACCAGATTCCAAGACTCTTCTTGGCTTTCACAGAGAAATGTAAGGATTCACTGATGTTCCAAAAATAAAATTTTAAAGTAATTCTAGATCTCTCTCCATAATAGGTGCCTTGAAAATTATCTTCCAATGCCTCTGTTTCTCTCCCTAATTAATAATCTGGCCTTAATTATTATAAACCATTCTTCCTTTGAGAACTTGTTACTGAGTAGTCATTTCATTCTGCTGCGGGTCAGATGTTGCTTTTACATTTTTATGATTTCCAAAATAATCACACTATTTTCAGTCTCTCGTTGGAAACAAATAAGTTTGTCTCCCATTTTCCAATCATATTAATGAGAAAATCCACCTGTTTCAATATAGTGATTGGGTCTGATAAGTCAAAATAAACAGTCAAACAAATAAAACCAAACGACCACCACAACAAAAAAGATTTAAATTTACATTAATTATTTTTCCCTTTCCAAACAAGTGGAAATGGATGGAAACTGAGAATGGTAAAGTACTGTATTACCAGAGTAAATGTTTGATACCTGAAGATGGAATAATAACTGGAATACATTATTCACAATTTGGGTATGGACATATAACACATGCACAGGGGGCCAGGCACGGTGGCTCAAGCCTGTAATCCTAGCACTTTGGGAGGCCGAGACGGGCGGATCACGAGGTCAGGAAATCGAGACCATCCTGGCTAACACGGTGAAACCCCGTCTCTACTAAAAAATACAAAAATCGAGCCGGGTGAGGTGGCGGGCGCCTGTAGTCCCAGCTACTCGGGAGGCTGAGGCAGGAGAATGGCGTGAACCCGGGAGGTGGAGCTTGCAGTGAGCTGAGATCCGGCCACTGCACTCCAGCCTGGGCGACAGAGCAAGACTCCGTCTCAAAAAAAAAAAAAAAAAAAACAACAACAACAACAACAAAAAAAAAACATATGCACAGGGGCAAAATAGAACTTTAAAGTGTGTGGACTTTGTGATGGGAAAACTAATGATCTATTAAGTTCTCAAGTGCAGGAATCCACAATTACAATGATAGGTAATGCTGCTGCTAAGTGCTGTGTGGTTCTGGGCAGAAAGATTTCTTGCGGGGAGTGAAATTGGTACCATTTCAGGAAGAGATGCAGACCTCTGTCAATATTCAAGTCCATTCACCCCAGCCGGCTCTGATCTCGCCTCCTCCCTGCAATCTGGCTCCTGGTGAGTTTGTTCTCCAGAATCTCATTGAAGCTTCAGTCTCCTTCCTTAATGAAATGCTTGTCAGCTGCTGCACAGGAGATGTCCCCCCAGAATGTTGATTAACCTTTGCAGTCAATGAGCCTCTATGATTTTTCCCCCCAGAGAGACGAGGTTCATGGTGAGTGAGCTTATATCTGGAGTTTTATTTCTGATCTGGTATATCCATCTCTCCATACATTATGTGTATCTATTTATCTAAGTTTTCCAATGAAGGACAGAAACGTCTGCCTGATTTTAAGTGTTCATGTATAAAATAACTCTAAACCACTTCTATCCAAAGCTGCTGCTTTTTTTTTTTTTTTCTTTTGGATGGTAGAGAAAGCTGCTTTTGAAATATAGGTTTTGATCAATTTTATATTATCCCTTTTTCAGGTCTCTAATGTCTATTTCAAGGGATGTTTTAACACCGTAAGTTTTGCAGCAGCTCATAACTGATAATGAAGACTTTCCCAGTACTAGTTCTCCTTTGACACCTGAATTCCAAACTGAGATTTAAATATATAGTAATTATGAATGATATCACAGACGAATATTAGATTAGAGCACAGAGCATATAAGACATCACAAATTCCTTTGTTAATGCTAAATTCCCAGCCAAGGGAAGCTCAAAAGGCATCAGTGGATACTAGAAATAGAGGTTCTTTTTTTTATGCTCAGTGGATTTCTCATAGACTTTCTTTAGAGGAAAACCTAAAGAGAACATGTCAGTATCAAATGAAATTGCTACTTTGTGTCCTATGGATTTAGATTATCTGGCACAGTGGCTTTGGAAAATCTGAATATTTCTAAAAAAGGATATTTACTAGAAAATAACTTTTGATAGGTATATAGTACCAAACTTTAATCATTCTAATGTTTCCATTTGAAAACAAGTTCAGGGACAACTCTGTTCTGCTCACCAAGGAAAAACACTCATGTTAAATACAAAGCATACAGGAGACCTTCCGTCTATAATCTTAGATTGGCTAGGCTGTTCATGAGATGCATAGTTGACTACCGTTTCTTTAAAGGATGGCAGGAGATCTTGCCTGCTATAATTCAAATGAAGCATTTAATATGCATCTGCTTTGTCCAAAACATTGATCTGGGCATTGTGAGATTTCAGAGAGCCTTTGCCCTTTGGAAACAGAATATGTTGATACAAAACAACAATAACAGCAACCAGAATCCCAACTCATTTGGAAGCAGACTGCAGATACAGTGAGGAAGTATCTTCAAATATAAGAGCTAGGTTCTTACTTTAACAAGGCGAGGTAAGGCAAACATCACTGATTGTCAGAATTATCCCTGAAACTTCTTTAAATCTGGAGGACCAGGGCTCCGGGCAAAAAGCTAAGAATTAACTCCAGCCCTTTGATTTCCTGTTTCCCTGAGGCTTTCCCGACCCTGAGTAGGGTAGAGGTCTGCGTCTACTTTGAAACGGGAAGGAGAGGAAAGATGAGATGAAGAGTTGGAAAGGAGGGGAGAGGGGGAGATACAGGATGGAGAATGGAGGGACTACAGAGATGTATCACTCTTCTTTTTCCAAGAAAGTGCCATTTGAACTCTCATAAGTGAGGGCATGGTGTCCCTCTGCTCTGTCTCTGGTGGTTCTGATTCTTGCGGAGGATGGAACTTAGTTATAGCTGCAGAAACCACCTTCGGTCATGTGAACCGTTTAGGTGCCGGGACGTTTGCATACATGAAGAAACCCCCCCCTGAGGATGTAGTTTCTGCTACTGGTGGCCGGTTCTCAGTCTGAGGGAGTAACTCCAGGGCCACAGTATCTGCTTCTGGAGGTTAGGGGTATTAATTGGCTCTTCCCTTTGGCTCTTTGCTTCATACCCAGCCCTGACTGCTTTCCTCACCCCTCCAACATGGTTGATTTATTACCAAATAAAGCTACTCTTTGGATGTGTTGGCCAACCATATTTCATCGTCTCTACCATTCAACAGACCATACAGTTTCTGAGGATATCATTAACCCGGGCTTCGATGCACAGAACACGCAGAGAAAGCGAAATAGCAAATGTACTTGTAAGACCTCTATTCCCCTACACAGTAATGGCTTAACACTTTGGCATTAATTCCATTTGTCAAGCTGTAAGATAAATACATGTGCATCAGACACTTTCCCAGCATTTATTCAAAGGGCAGACAGTGAAGACCAGTATTTAAATGGGAAATGTGTCCATTTGTTTTTGAAAACAAAGCAGAGCTTCACATTTCACAAAGTATGTCAATCCTTTTAAACAGACAATGCAATTTTCAGAAAAACAAAACGGCTAGTGAGGCTTCATCTCTATAAAAATAACAATACTACTACTAAAAATTCTGAAAGTCTACATCAAGGGAAATGTAACATTTTTTCTTGTAACCAAAACTCAAAAGTCAAAAAACTTAACGCCCTTGCCAGTCATATTTGCATTTATAATTTCTATATATTTCTATCAGGAACGTCATCTAATAAGATTCTATCAGTTCTAACCTTGGGCAAACCGCATTAAGTCTTGCATCCAGTGAAGCTTTTTATGTGCGATGATATTCACATATGGATAAATTATCACATCTTGAAAGCGATTTCCAGATTTCTCCTTATGTCTCTTGCCTAAATTGGTCTCTGTTTATACTGCAATGCCAGGTTGACTCTCTTCTTTAAAATGTTTTTTTTTTCTTTGGCCTCTCAGCTTTGCAAGTGGACTAAAGCATTAAGTTCTAATGTATGGCCTCATTCAAGTACAGTCATCTATCACATAACCACATTTTGGTCAACCAGGGACCACATATACAATGATGGTGCCATAAGATTATAACACTGTATGTTTATTTTTTCTATGTTTAAGATATGTTTAGATGCACAAATACTTTCTATTATGTTATAATTGCCTATAGTATTCAGTACAGTGTTATGAGGTACAGGTTTTTAGCCTAGGAGCACTGGGCTGTACTGTATAGACTATGTGTGTAGTAGGCTGTACCATCTAGGTTTGTGTGAGTACATGTTATGATGCTTGCATAACAATAAAATCGCCTACTAATGCATTTCTCAGAATGTATCCCAGTCCTTATGTGAAACATGACTGTATTTTTTCTCCAAAATATAGAGTTTTAAAAGAATCACCAAGAATGGCTGGGCATGGTGGCCCATGCCTGTAATCTCAGCACTTTGGGAGGCCAAGGTGGGCAGATCACCTGAGGTCAGGAATTCGAGACCAGCCTGTTCAACATGGTGAAACCCTATCTGTACTAAAAATACAAAAATTAGCCAGGTGTGGTGGCAGGTACCTGTAATCCCAGCTACTTGGGAGGCTGAGGCAGGGAGAATTGCTTGAACCTGGGAGTTGGAAGTTACAGTGAGCTGACATAGCACCACTGCTCTCCAGCCTGGGCAACAAAGTAAGACTCTGTCTCAAAAAAAAAAAAAAAAAAGAAAAAAAAAAGAAAAATCATCAAGAATGAGTAAAAACGTATAGAGATTTTGAAACACTATATCTATATACAACTTTTCTGTTTATAGAAATACATATGTTTTTTCCAGGAAAGAAGACCTAAACATCATTCACAGTGTCAAAAAAATTGCTTTTTTGTTCAAGAAAAACATATCTAGTCTAATTCTGCAGTCCCCTTTTCACTCCTCCTCAGGCCAGGAGTTTGAGGCTGTAGTGAGCTGTGATCGTACCTGTGAATAGCCTGCACTCCAGCCTGGGCAACATAGCAAGACCATGTCTGTTAAAAAACAAATGGAGCTACTAAGTCTTGGGTAACTAAGAATAAAAAAAGTATGTTTGAAAGATGTTAATAGAAATAAATAAGACAATAAAAGTCACCTTTTGAGACTGCATTCTGGATTTAGATTTCATGCCCTCTGCAATAATAGAAAGCCCATGAGGTCAAGGACTTTGTTCTGTTTATTTCTATTTTCCCTTAATCTAGAAGTGTTCGTGCCACACAGTATATGCTCAATAAATATCTGTTGGATTAAGCTAAAACACATATTGTTGTGCCAGCCAGGCACTGAATTAAGCAACATATCATCTCACTTATCCTTACAAAAGTCCATCAGGGAACTCCTACTATTATTTCCGTTTTATGAATGAGAAACTCAAATTAGGCTCAGAGAGTTTAAAACGTATGCTATGAAGAACTCCTAAACCTTCTCTCCCCTCACCAATTTCATCTTCTATTTGTCAAACTGTAAGATCAAGAAAGAAAATTTCCCAATTTGCTATATACAATTTCAAAAGGATTGTTAATTTACTCTTATTATCTCATGTGAAATGTAGAAGCAATTGTGTAAGAGATACAGGTACCCTGCTACACGGTTACAAACTAGAAAATAATCTGATGATAAGATTTCTTACTTTGATGCCTGAGGGTCAGCCATCAGTCTGCTTTTCATTTTCCATTTAAATATTTGAACACAGTCTAGAGATTACACCCTAAGCAATATTGTTACACACCAAAACAACTAAAAATTAAACTGCCAGGACTAAAACAATCTAATATATTTAAAGCATTATGCTGTCAGCTCTAAATCAGAATTTATTTCTCGAGTTGCAATACAAAATCAATATTGGAAAAAACATCTAAATTGAATGTTAGAGGCTTCTAAGTGTACATATTCTACAAGGAATTTTTATTTTAATCTATGCTACATATTTATATCTGATAAAATTCTCAATTGAAACTCTCAAATTCATAGCTATATATCACACACATAAAATGCAATGGTTAACATACATAAATTATAGTATATTATAACAACACAAAGTGAAACAATAAAATATATGAACCAATGAATATCACCATTTTAAATACAATTATTAATATTTTGAACCCTGCCTTTGCTTCTGCAGATAGTATAAAATCATGTCTCATGTCACAATAACATTAATGATATTATCTTCTCTCCTGCTAAACTCTAAAGCATTGCAATTGTTATGAAATGTATTATTTTATACCTTAATTTGGCATCACATGCATGTACATTTAAAACACCCTGCTGAATTGTGACTGGATTATTATGTATTTCTCAGACACCATGCATTGTGCAGAGTAGATGCTCAATAAATATTTTTTTGAACTAAAGAAAGAAAACAAACAGGAAATACCTAATATGAATATTAAAAATATGCAAAGTGTGCAATGCACATATGTCGTGACAAGAATTACACAAAGGTGGCTGGATGCTAGTCAACTCCGTGGATGAATTGAAACCTTCCACTGGTTCCTAACTGCAAACCACATGAGGTTCAACTAGACGGCCAAAACCCTCCAAGATTTCAATGGAAGTAGCTTGATGGGATAACCACGTACCAGTCAAATAAAGCTAAATACGCACAGTGTTTTCTGAAAGTGGGATTTTGGACCACCTGCATCAGAGTAACCCAGGATGTTTGTGAAAAAACAAAACGACCAAAACAACAACAACAACGAAAAAACAGATTCCCAGGCTCCAGACCTGCAGAATCAGAATCCCTCTTGTGAAACAAAGAAAGTATCCAAAGGGAATTTTAGGCCCTGTGAAGCTCGCTATTCTAGCCATCGTCTTCAAGGGAGGTGCTACCCTACCTTTGAGAAAGTAAGAAAAAAACATTCTCCTACCAGGCTCTTCCTTGGTGTAGAGGATTAGAAAAACATGGCTTTTGAGGGTAGGCATAACCATGCTAGAAGGTGTTGAGTTTAGAGGCATGAAGGCATGTGAATTCAGCTCCAATGCCACCAGTCTACTTGCTTCTTTTGTGCAGAGCACAAACTGCATAACTACATGTGGTGGCTTTAGGTAAGAACCAAAATATATAGTTACCATGTTCCAAACTGGAGAACATATCTAAAGACTCACTATGTGACCCAAGCTTTCAATCTTAAAGCAGCCTTCCATTTCTCACTAGAATTCTAGGGGAAAAAATCCAGCAGATTTCAGATACATATGCAAAAGCATTTCTTGATGGAGAGGTTATTAAACACCACAGTAGGCAGGTAATAATGCCTAAATGCCTGGAATGGGGTAAATGATCTCCTCACCAAAAACCATACTGGGGAGTTTGGGACAGGATAATGTCTCAAATTCCCTTGTAGCCACAGGAGTTCACAATTTTATTACCTAAGGATGCAAAAACATTTTGGCACATGCTGGGTTTAGGCAATTTCACTATAGCCTAAATGGCCTTTCAGAAGCAGAGATCTTTTTAAAATCCTACTCTAGGAACATTTAATATTTGAAATTATTAGAGATGAAAGCATAACACCCAATTGTTACAGCTTCATGAGTGACTCTTACTTGCCTAATTATGGGAAGCAGTGCTGTCAATAGTAAAACATTTTCAAGAGATTAACTTCGCACAATAAGAGCTCCCATGTCAGCCCACAAATCCTTTAAAGTGTTCCACGTATTTTGCAACACTGAGTGGCCAGCAACTCTTTTTAATATTTACAGACAAAATGATATTTGGATAAAGCAAAGGTCAGACCCCAAAAGAACAAAACAAGGCAGAATGACATTCTAAATTTCCAGGTTGTAGCTCTTAACTTGGCAACCAATATATGATGGACAAAAATAGAAATAAATTTCACTGTGCTCTCTCTCATTGTTAAGTATCGCCCAAACTCAAACAATTTCTAAGGTAACTTGAGAAGCGTTGAGAAATCTTTCTAAGAACGTGAGGCCTCTCTATAAAACTTTTGCTCTAATAATGTTTGTTTCTTTCAAAGCATGAATATGTCCTTTCTGCTTTGGTTAATTCCGCATTTAGTACCAGGTCCCTTTTGTAGTGCGTATTGATGATTTGTAATTAGAATTCCTTGTTCTAAGCTCATAAATGCTGTTCCCACTAATGATGAGAAACATGACAAAGGAACGTGAAAGATCAGTCTGACTCCCCACATAGATGCTGTGATTCCTAGTCCAGAAAATCGTCAGAATGTCCAGGGATGCATTCTAAAACTATAGTTGCTAAGTCACACTCTCAGTGATTTTGATCTAGTAGGTGTCTATTTCTTTTTATACTACACCAAGGGAATTCCAATCAGCCAGGCTTAAACATCCTTAATACAGGTGATGACTTACACATTATAAATGCAGGACTTCTGAAGGTCTTCTTTATATCTGACATAACTTTATCAACCTACTCACCAAATATGGTGTTTTATTAACAGAAAATTATAACCTTTCATTCCATAGTTAGAAATGCAAATGCTATTAGAACAAGAGACATTGATTAGCATAATACATGAGGATCATTGACATCACTTTATGAAGGTCTAGTTGAACCAGGCCTGACTAGGCTATGAAGGAAACAGGTATGCAGAGCGCTTTGTCAGGCTGGCATAGCAGAATAGCAAGAATAGCACAGAGTGATGATTAGACATTACTCAACTCCACAGTCGTGCATCAGGCTTTCACCACTGTTGAGCTGCTTGACTTTGAGATTTACTTAACCTCTCTGAGCCTCATCTGCAAATCAGGATAATAGTACTCACCTCTTATTTTTTATTTTTTATTTTTTAAGGCAGAGTCTTGCTCTGTCTCCCAGACTGGAGTGCAGTGGCGCAAACTCAGTTCACTGCAACCTCCACCTCCTGGGTTTAAGCGATTCTCATTCCTCGGCCCCCTGAGTATCTTGGATTATGGACATGCACCACCACACCCAGCTAATTTTTTGTATTTTTAGTAGAGATGGGGTTTCCCTATGTTGGCAAGGCTGGTCTCAAAATCCTGGCCTCAAGTGATCTGCCCACCTTGGCCTCCCAAATTGCTGGAATTACAGGCGTGAGCCACTGCACCTGGTACCTCTTAATATTTTAATGAAGAATAACTACATGGAAAGTACTGAAAACAACAGTTCCTGATATATGTCAAATGCTCAAATAAAAGTCTACTATCAGTCGTATTAATCCACTTTTCACAGTTTAGTTGAACAGTTCCTCACCTGGCTAAATGTTAAAACGGCCTATGGAGTTTTTAAGAAATTACTCATACCTTAGTTTGCTATCAAGCAATTCAGTAAGTCTGGGTAGATCGAGAAACTGCATTGTAAAAGACCTGCAGGTGGTTCCTATAGACACTTAGGATGATCTACCCAAGAAATATAGTCCTTGGCTTCTCAAGATCAGTCCTTAAGCAGGGCACAAAAGTCACATCCAAGTACAGAATAGCAGTAGACATTTGGGGTCAATGTTTGGTTAAAGATAACAAATGACTGTTTGAAATGTAGTATTTTAAATTCAGAGTGTATAAAATGCTTTTTTTCAGTTTTAAATACTATCATGTGCAGAATCAATTTAAATGTAAATTATTTTATTATTTCATGATTTCCCTTCTCAATTTATTGCCATTAAATTTATTTTCCTGACTAGATTCCTAGGCACATAATAATGCCTGTTCATTCATTCATTCTTCCAAGTATTTACTGACTGTCTACCTGCTGAATACCAGCTCAGTTCTAGGCACTACCAATTTTAAGGTGAACAAGGAGGATATTGAATTTACATTCTAATGATGAAGCAGATAACACAATGATGAAAAGCCTGCAGGCCGTGATTGGAGCTTTAGAGGTTGCTTGAAGGGACATACAGACAGGAGCATTTAAGCTGACCCCTGCAGAAGGGGTTCACCCAAGAAAAATGGTGAGAGTGAATAAAACTGAAAGGACATCTGTGAAGAACTCAAAGGAAATCTGTGTGGCTGGAGTGAAGTGGAAGGAGGGTGTGATGGATTGTCTCAGATGAGGTTGGAGAAGTAAACTAATAAAACATTTTAATTATGAGACTGGCTTGGCCTGTGATTACATTTAAGAAGATCACTCTGGGCTTATGTGTGAAGAACAGATTTGAAGGAATGATAGGAAAGGCAGGAAGTCTAGTGGGTGGGCTGTGGCTGTGGTTCAGGTTGGAGGTGCTGTTGATAGCACAGATACAGGTGGTAACTAAAACACATAAAAGAATGAATGAGGCCAGTCACGGTGGCTCATGTCTGTAATCCCAGCACTTTGGGAAGCTGAGGTGGGCGGATCACCTGAGGTCAGGAGTTAGAGATCAGCCTGGCTTACATAGTGAAACCTCGTCTCTACTAAAGATACAAAAAATTAGCTGGGTGTGGTGGTGTACGCCTGTAATCCCAGCGACTCAGGAGGCTGGGGCAGGAAAATCACTTGAACCTGGGAGGCAGAGGTTGCAGTGAGTCGAGATCATGCCACTGTACTCTAGCCTGGGTGACATGGCAAGACTCTGTCCTTCCACCACCAAGAAAAAAGAATGAATGGTGCTCCAGACATACATAGAGGTAGAAACGGTAGGGACTGCCAATGGGTTGTGTAGTAATAGGTCATCGGGATATTGGGTATTCTCATGAGTAGTGTAGATTAAACACCGTAAGCTTAAACTTAATCTTTCCTGGGTACTTGGGGCAATGTGGGGGTGTAAGAATGGTGCATGCCATGCATTGCTGTAAGAGAGTGACATCTGTAAGCACATTTAATTCTTAAGTCATATTTATATGTACATAATATTAAAAATGTACTAGTCCTTTAAGACTTCTCCCCTCCATCCCATCCAGCCTTTGATTCCTGCTTCCAAAATAGTCCAATTCTCCATGCTTTAATCTGTTGTTTCAGGGCACGCAGTGGTATATCTTCTCATTTCTATAAAACAGGCACACATTGTGGTTGTAGATTTTTCAGTTTTAGATATTTTCTGATCATTCCCTTCTTTGGAAAATAAGGATGCACCCTTTTTAATATCCACTCAAGACACACACTACACACACACACCCCTTTCTACTAGCCTTTCAATGTAGTTCTGTCATAATTTTTGTTTCACTTAAAATTTTTTTAACATCACATTTGTCATGCAGATGCCAGTTATAATAGAACCATGTTGTATAATACAAATGCATTTTTTATACAGATTTCCTCTTCCCTGAAAGTAATAATTGTCTCATTTTTCATGTGCCCAGTTTCCCATGTACCTATCACTATTCCATATGGAAACACCAGAGTGACTAAGGCAGGTTCTTTTCATTTCTTTCTTGCTTTGCTGTGGCCTAGTTGATTTCTAGGACTGCTACACAGCCATCTTTCTTGGAGAATCGAAGGTACCTCTCTTCAATACCATCCACTGAATTCCCACTGCCTCTCTCCTATAGCAGAGTCTCTGCTCCTCTTTCTTCATTATTTTCCTGTCTTCAGAGACCATATTTGTCAACAGGTTTGGAGATGTTGCATCAAGGCCCCGCATATTTGAAAATGTGTACATTCTACTTCTCACTCTTGTTTGATACTTTGGACAGGTAAAAAAATACTACATTGAAAATAATTTACCCTTGGTTTTATATATTTTCTGATCTACTAAATCAGTCACCTTCAGTTTCCTACCTTTCAATAGTACAATTTTAAAAACCTGTATTGTGATTTTTAATATGGTTTTTCAGAATGAGGGGAATGGTAAACAAGTATGCTTTTATCACTTAAGACAATACTAGTTGCTCTAATAGATAAACCCTCAAAACTTGGTGGCATAATGCAATATCAGTTTCTCTCTAACATGAATTCTATCTGGTGATGTATTTGTGTTTGTTCTTGTAGGAAAGTTCTGCTCTTGTAGCATCCAGTGCCTAGGAGATGTTTTAGTACATGAATGGATGTTAATTCCCACGTAACAAATGGGGGAAAGAGACAGAGCTTTGTATGATGAAGAAGTTTTTGTGTGTCAAGTCAAAGTGGCAAATGTCACTCCAACCACATTTTATTAGCGAGAACTCAGTCAAATGGCCACCACTAATATCAAGAGAGGCCAACAATAATAGTAGCTGTGTGTCCAAGTATAAATGGAAATGTCTGTATCTGCTACATTGCTATTAAAGAAAAGTCACCATAATTTGACATAACTAGCTAGGAAGTTACACGACAGAAGCATTATAGGAAATTAGGTAATATTCTATCAAATTGAAAACACACACCTGGCTACGACTTTGAAAGAAAAATGTCACCTCTATTCCATTCTCTGCCACAGTGTTCAGTTTATCGTATTTATCCAGAAAACTCAATTATTGGAATTACTGTAAAAGCTGTGGCAATAATTATGATGATAACAATAGTAACAATAATACATTACATATATTATGTTCTAAATCAGTATCTGATACTATGCTGAGTTATTGGGCCTTTCCTATTGTGATTTATACAATAAAACATGCATGAGCTAGGTAATATTTTTATCCCCATTTAATGGATGAGCCACAGAGAGGCTAAGAATTTGATCAACGTCCCATGCTCAAGATACGCCGGTTTTGACACTATGCCTGTGGCATTCAAAAATGTAATGTTGTTCCCTCTACATCATGCTGCTTTATATTATGTCATGGGATTTAAACAGAGCCATATAAAAATGTCTATGATATGATGTGTCTTCCTGATTCTCCATCATTATTATACCCTCTCTGACCCAATCAAAAATTTGTGTTTGAGTTATAAGAAGCAAATGAATAGTTTCAGTATTTATGAATCTTATTTTTAATAAAAATCTTGGATACTTGCTCTTTATGGTCAAACTGCTAAAATTCATAAGCGGCATAAATAATTTGACAATAGCAAGCCCATTGTGTTTAACGTATGTTCAGTGGTGTAATTCAGTCTCAGAACTTGTCCTCCCCGGTAAAGCTGCCAAGCTGAAACAATGAAGGGTTTGAGCTGCAAAGTGAAGTTTGCTGGAATTATAATATTCCTTGTGACCTCGGGGATGACTAAACACTATTTAATTCCTTCTCTTTATTCACTACAATGAAAAAGACTCAGAAACCTGCTGCAGCAGAGGTAACGTTTCCTTTTGAAACCATAGCCAGACATTAATACTCTCAGGGGAGGGGGGATAACGCTTTCAATTTGGTAGTGGAATACCTTATTTACTGTAATGCTACAAATGTCTTATTCCTCGTTGGTATTGTAAGAACTATGATGTAACACCAGAGTCAATTATGTCAAATTATAGTGACTGGAATAATTAGACTCTTTCTTCTCTAGCAGTGCACTAAAAATTTTTCTGTGGCTGAAATGGAACTCGTTTGTAACTGGCTGAAGGTAGCTATACAAGAGCAGCATGTGGCTCCTTTTTCAAGAGCTTTAGCTTTTAGGTACTGTTACTGCTAATTACTTCAGGTGAGAAACACGATAGCTGTCAAACTTTACCATCAACTCTTGCTTTGAACCAGCTAAAATAGAAATGCTTGAGTAGTTAAGAGTCCGTTTCTTTCACTCACCATTACATGGAGGTGCTAAATGTAAAGAAGCTGTAGTTGGCATCTTTGTGTTCAATTCCCTTCCCTGGCTGATTGAATAGCATTTGATCTGATGTGAAGATTTTTAACTTCCTTACTATACATAGCCTCAGCATGATCAATACCAAAATGCATCTCCAATCTGGGCTACTTTACATCCCATTTGCCTATAGAGTTTATGTAATGAAATTCACAAGAGGCAAAATCTATAAATGAGTTACTGACAAAGAGGGAATGGCACCCGGAGATGCTGATTCTAAAAAGGAGTGGTACCTGAAGCTGACTGATAAGCTTTTAAAACCACATGCCTGTATCATCAGCAACACAGCCAGCCCTAGGCAAGACCAAGACGCTAGAGCAATCTCTAGCACTGCTGGGCTCCATATTTCATGGTGGCATCTGCCAGCCCCTTTTCTCCCACTCCCTTCTTAGGTACTTCCTACACTTTCTCCGTATTCCAAAGCCTGTTCTAAAAGCTTGTTTTCTAATTCCTCAGTTACACAAATCTCACAAATAATAGGTTAACAATGTGTTACTATACTTGTATGAGGAGAGGTTGCATTTTCATAATGAACTAGTCTAGGCGAAACAAAATATTGGAATTTTACATTAAACCAAAAAGCCTGAGATCATCTTGGCACCCATAAAACTCACACAATGTAATACGTTTCTTATTTTTCCTATGGGTAAAATAAATGCAGGTATTCAATAAAATGTAGAGCCCAGAAAGATAGGGCTGGAGTTTTGCAAGCTAGTATTTCCCTTTTAAAATGCAATGTATGAAATAGCTCTATCAGATTAGCAACACTGAGGGTGCTTCTTAAACAAGCAAACACATACAGGAAGTCATACAAATTTGGGGGCCTTAGCCAAATGGAATAGAATTGCTTGTCGTGAAGCCCCAGAATCTGCATTTAGATTAACCACGATCATAGCATAAGCACCCCCAGATGTTCTTATGCTACGATCGTGGTTATGGAGTCAATCTACCCGAGTTCCTGTACTCGGCTCAACCATTCATTATAGGCAAATCATTTAGGAGATCCGTGCTTCAGTTTCCTCATCTGTAAAACAGGGATGATAACGGAACCTATCTCATTAAATTGCTACGGAGGTTAAATGAGTTAACATTTACAAAGCACTTAGAATAGTGCCTGGCACTATACAGGTGTTTGCTAAATAATGACTATACTAGACTTTGAGAAACACAGCTCTAACGATATAATGCCTTTAAAATCATTGCCACAATTTCAGATAAACAGTCTAAAAGATGATCTTGGTAAGTGTGGCATAAAAAGAAATAAATTTAGTCATTGTGTTCAGTTCCTGTCACAGAGCTCCTAGAACCTTTGGAATTTCCTAAGTGATAGGAGTATCTTTTGTTATTCACAATGAGCCCCTTTCATAGCTACCTGAGTTGTTTTAACAGAGGTGACTTATAATAGTGTAGGGTCTCTAGATGGCCTCAGGATGGGGACAGTCAGGAGAAAGAGCACCTGATCAAAGGATTAGAGGATTGGAACTTCAGTCCCACCCCTCGACCTCTGAGAAAGGGTGGGGAGGATGGAGATTAGGCTTTATGACAACTCCTGAACAACAAAGTTTGATGAGCTTCCAGGTTGCTGAACACATAGAGGTGTTAGAAGGTGGCGTCCAGAGAGAGCATGAAAACTCCTTGCCCCTGCGGTGTACCTTGCTCTATGCGTCTCCTTACCTGGTTGTTCGTCTGGATGCTTTGTAATTTATACCCTTTAAAATAAACCAGTAAACATGTTTTCCTGAGTTCTGTGAGCCATGAAACTGCCTTTGCAAAGATTATGACTGAAATTGCCTTTGCAAAATTATGACAGTGAGAGAAGTCTGACATAGTTCACTCCATCTTGCTTCTGACCTCCAAGCTGTCTTACGTCATTCCTGGGTGTAACCCAAGCTAACCTGGTGAGAAATTTAGTTTATAGTTTAACCTTAAAGCAAGGATGATAATAGCCCTTCCCAAAACAAAACCACCTTTGTAAAACTAATGAAAGCCACAAGGTTAATATTATAAGAAGGGCCCAAATTCTGCTAAGATGTAGGTGTAGTTAAACAACAACCGACCATTGTTTTTCACAAGACTGGTAACTTCCCCAATTACTTCTATAGATAACATCACTATTATAGACTCTAAGATTGGTCTTTTGAGATATTTTTTCAGACTTCGGTGTTTCTGACTCCATCAGCCCTACGGCCCCACCCAGAAGTTCACACAGCACATGAGGACGTTTTTCCACACCCCTGTGATTTCACCCCCAACCAGTCAGCAGCACCCATTACCTAGCCTTCTGCCCACTAAACTAGCCTTGAAAAACTCTCACCTCTGAGCCTCTGGGGTGACTGATTTAATAACTGTCTCCTACATGGTGAGCCTTGTGTTAATTAAACTCTTTCATTAGTGCAAAAGCATGGTCTCAGTGAATTGGTTTTGTCTGTGCAGTGGGCAGAAATAACCCATCTGGCAATTACATGACAGTGGGAGAAGTTTAGCGTGGCCAAACATATCTTGCATCTAGCCTCACAGACTGGCTATCCTCTCTTATTCCTCGGCATAGGCCAAGCTAACCATGGGAGAAGTTTAGTTTATAGCTTAACCTACTAAGGATGATAATCCCTCCCTGGAACTAACCCCCTCTTTGCCTAGGGCACAAAGGTACGTTTGTAAAACTAATCAAAGGCCAGGAAATGCGATTAGGATCATGGGAGAGACCTGAATTCAGCTAAAATGTAGACACAGTTTCTATATTCCGTTACTTCTCAGGAGTCATGTGGCCAGAGGTCACAAGATTTGTGACTTCCTCAATTGCTCTTGTAGATAACATCACTTTTTCAGGACTTAATATTGATCTTTTAAGATGGTTTTTAGGCTCGTGTATTATGGTTACTCACTGATCCCACTCAGACTCATGATTCATAATGCAACGGGTTCTGTGGCTCCCACCCTGTGGCAGACTCAGTACATGAAGACCGTTTTCCACACTCCAATGATTTCGTCTCCAATCACCAACACCCATTCCTTAGTCTCCTGCCCACCAAATTATCCATAAAAACCCTAGCCTGACTTAGCAGGGAGGCTGATTTAAGTAATAATAAATTCCTGTCCTTCCACTTGTCTGGCCTTGCAGTAATTAAACTCTTTCTTTACTGCAATAACGCTGTCTCAGTGAATTGGTTTTATCTGTGCAGCAGGCAAGATGAACCCATCAGACAATTACGGCCCCTCTAGCAAAATAACCAGACCTAAAGAGGGAGTCACGGGAACCTCGGTTTGTAGCTGGTCAGTCAGAAGTATAGCTGACAACCTACAACTTGAGATTAGCCCCTGAAGTGAGGGCAATCTTGTGGGACCAGGCCCCCAACCTGTGGGATCTGACACCATCCCCGGGTAGACAGCCTCAGAACTGAATGGAATTGTAGAATACCCAGTTAGTGTCTGCTAGAGAATTGTTTGATGTGTGGGGAAATCCACTACACATCTAGTCACAAAAGTGTTCCTTGTTAAGTATGAGAGTATATTACAGTAAGCATGTTTTATTAATTGAATCAACACAATTTATTAAAAAATTGCATTACACATGTTAAAAGAAAAAATTATAATAAATTTAAGGATCTTAATTGACTTTTATTTATAATTCTAGAATCAGGCAACACCTTATTCCACAAAAATAGAATATAAATATAAAAATAAAACAGAATGAGTATTCTGATAAACTGAGCTGATAGGTTTTACAGATAGAAAATGGCAAAGGAAAGAAGAAACAGAGAACAAAGGCAGATTGATTGTTTCAAAGTTACTTTCCCTATAAAGGTTAAACACAGGGGACTTACTTATCATGCTAGCTAAAACTGGCTTGTTTGGGGATTTCGCTATTATCGTTCATTCTTCTCATTTCTGGGAAGGTCATGTAAACAACTTAGTTTCAGCTTGGTGATACAAAACTTTAGCATGAGTGACTCCATTTTGATTTGGTCTGTTGGGCCTAGTGTAGGAGCTTAATCCAAACCAATGGCCTCCTATAAATTTTATGAAACATATAGGACTAAGTAGAAGGTACTGCATTTGTGTAGAATGTATTAAAAAGGGAGAAGGATATAGGCTTGAGATAGGCATGTGATCCTGGTTTTGTAACTCTTTGTCTAGGAATTAATTTATCCAAGAATATATTGACTTAGGGGAAATATTTGCAAAAATTGTATGTAATATAGGTAATTTGTGAAAGCACAGAGAAGCCAGCAGGATGAAATAAACACCATAATATGCAAAGAAGCTAGCTCTAGAGTATGTATTAAGACAGTAGTTTTATGAATGAAATGCCCATTGACTGTGTTGTATTTTGTAAAACATGGCTGGAATGATGTGTGTAAAAGTCATCCATGGAAAGCTTATGCAATGCAATGAAGAGAGTGGTTTGATTTTCTTTGAAGTGTTTTCTTGTAAGAAGAGATAAAAGCAGACATCTATTTTCTTTGATGTTTTTATCCTAAATTTTGTATTTGATTTTCCTATAAGCATTATAGAAAGTTTTCTTTTCAATTCACCATACCATATTCCTATTTTCAGAGAAGAAAAGAGTTCTAGGAATTGGCAAGTCCCTTGTAGGCATTTCAACAACTAAGAGCTGATTTCTCATGGCAGAGTTGTGAGTTTCACTTTTACTTTTCTAAGTTTTAATCCATTATGCAAAATAATGTTTCCACCTGAAACCAAATGTTCTGCAGTTCAGTACTTTGCATGCTGTTTACTTCTCAGAAGAGAAAAGAGACGTGTGTTAAACCTCAGATAAGCAAGGCACACGTCTATGAACCACAATGATATCATTCAATGCCATGTTTATACCTAGTTAGAAATAACGGAACATCTGCTGATTAAAAAATAGAACTGTAATAGTGGCCAGCAGGGAATAAAACATTTTATTGAGCTTTGTTATGTAGATGGAAATGTGCTTTGTAGAAAGTGCTTTATTTGCAAATAAAACAACTAACTGCTGGGGCTAGAAATACATGCACAAAGTATATTCTGAACTAATTTTGAGAAAATATTCACTTTAATGTGGGCATTAGCTAATGCTTCTGCCTTCCCCCAAATTTACGTTGTTTTTGACTATTAGGAGGATGACTTACAAAGGTCCCAACAAAATCCTGCTTAACATGGCTCTATTTACACTGAGCCATTATTGTCCTTCTTGAGGCCTTTTCCTTAATTTCTTCCAAAACGTCTTTGGTCCTTTCATTCATTCACTCATTCAAAAAATAACTAAAATGCTGGTATATCTGTTTTGGTGCCTAACACATCCCATCTCATTCCATCTTGGGTTTTTTTGTTCGTTTGTTTGTTTTTTTGTTTTAGTACCTGTTAAAGGAAATCTTGAAACACATTATGAACAAAATGAGATACCGTGATATCTTTATTTTCAACTTGCCTCCCCTCCCTTAGCCTGAATAGTCTCTTTTGAGGTCACTCAGGTCTTCCCAAATTTCAATGCCAAAATCATTTACAGTTTGATTGGCTTGTTCTTGAAATTATTTCCTGGCTGAACAACTCCAGCACTGACTCTCCACATCTCTAAATATTCCTTCTCTGGTTTTTCTTCGTTCTCCTGTCTCCTAAAGAGTGATATTACAGAATGCTCTGCTCTCAGGTCACGTTTTTCACCCATCATGTGTTGGTCTTCCCTCTTCCTTGCTTCCTCACTCTGTTACTCTCTGTGTCTCGGGGCATATCTCTAACCTATAATCCTTCTCTTCTCCAAGCTGTGGCCACCTTATTGTCTTGGGCCTGTAATCTTTAGTTTTTAGAAATAGAGAACTATAGGTTTATAAAACAAAGAGGACATAGGCATGGTTTGATAAAAATAGACAGCAATAGTTTAACCTTCAGCAAAATAGGGGAGGCTGTGGCAATATATATCTCAACCTTGAAAAAAATATCACTGGCATTCTAATGGGATAGATTGAGAAGGAGGTTCTGAGGTTCAGGCCAAGTTGTCTTGTATAGTCAGCTCTGCTGTAGCATGAGGACACCATGGGTAGAGCTAAGACTGAATATTTATTCATTTACTTAGTCATTCACTGATTTGTTCATTTATAGACATTTAAAAAATTGGAGAGCATACTCAATACTAGGCTTTTTTATTTTTCATAGTGATATAGCAATTAATAAAACAGTCTCTGTGTTCAGGAAGCTTACACAGTTTTCTGGTAAGGAGAGACAGGGAGTAACCTATAAAAACACATTGATTATCAATCCATCAAAAAATTTCAAATAGAATGTAAGTGCCATGAACAACAAAAAAGACAGGATGACGGGAGAAAGAATGACTAGAGAGGGAAGAGGGAATAACTAGATTCTTAGGAAAGCCTCTCCGGAGATTTGAAGTCATGGAATGAAAGCTGAAGTGCAAAGATCTGGAGGGAGACGGAGAAGGAGAACAACTGCCAAGACCTGAGATCAGGATGAACTGAGCAAAGGAAAAATGAGTAGAAGAAGATGGGGTTCAGGACACAGGTAGAGACAAGGGACTTTTAAGGAGCTTAGGTTTTCTTCTCATCGCAATGGGAAGCCATTGGAGGGTTTTAAAAAGCTGAGTGTCACTCATCTACAGTCGACTATTGAAGAACACAGGTTTGGTTGCGGGTCCACTTATAGAGACATTTTTTTCAATAAAAGTTACACTGAGTGTTCCTCCCTCTCCTGCCTCCCCTTCTGTCTCATCTTTGTCTTCCACCCCTGAGATAGCAGGGCCAACCCCTCCTCTTCCTTCTCCTCCTCAACCTACTTAATGTGAAGACAGAGAGGATGAAGACCTTTATGATAATCCCCCTCCACTTAATAAATAGTAAATATATTTTCTCTTCCTTATGATTTTTCTTTTCTCTTTTTCTTTTCTCTAACTTACTTTATAGTAAGACTATAGTATATGATATAGAAAACATACAAACTATGAGCTATCAACGGTTTATATTATCAGTAATGTTTCCAGTCAACAGTAGGCTAGTAGTGGTTAGGTTTTGGGGGAGTCAAAAGTTATACACAGATTTTCAAGTGCTTGGGGGTCAGCTCCACAACCCCTACATTGTTCAAGGGTCAACTGTAATCTTTTTTTTCTTTTTTTTTTGAGACAGAGTCTTGCTCTGTCACCCAGGCTGGAGTGCAGTGGCGTGATCTCGGCTCACTGTAACCTCCGCCTCCCAGGTTCAAGCGATTCTTCTGCCTCAACCTCCTGAGTAGCTGGGATTACAGGTGCCGCCACCAAGCCCAGCTAATTTTTGTATTTTTTAGTAGAGACAGGGTTTCACCATGTTGGTCAGGCTGGTCTCGAACTCCTGACCTCACGATCTGCCCGCCTTAGCTACCCAAAGTGCTGGGATTACAGGCGTGAACCACCATGCCCAGCCTTCAACTGTACATCTTAAACGATGGCTCTGACTGTGGTGTGGGAAATGGACTATAGGGGATAGGAGAAGAAGCAGGGATAATAATTAAGAGGCTGGGGTAGGTTTCTATAGATAGAGATTTAATTTAGAGTGGTTTGAGTGAACCTGGTGAGGTTTTCTTTTTTTTTTAAACCATTCATATTTTTAAAAAATTATTTTTTGTAGAGATGGGGTCTTACTATGTTGCTCAGACTGGTTTTGAACTCCTGGTCTCAAAAGATTCTCTTGCCTTGGCCTCCCAAAGTGCTGGGATTGCAGGTATGAGCCACAGTGCTCAGCCCTTTCTTATTATAAAATAAAGCATAGATACAGAAAATCAGACAAAATGATTGCATAGCTTAATGATATTCTAAGGCAAATACCCTTGTAACCACCACCCAGAACAAGAAATAGAACTTGGCCAGCCACTCCAGAAACCCTCCACATGCCCCATAGTTATTAAAATCCTTTTTCTCTGCCAAAATAAGCACTATTTTTACTCTTGTCCTTTTTTCTCCCTCCTATTTTTTACAATTTTATCACCTAGTGTGCATTTCTAGACATCATAGTTGGGTCAAGCTCATTTCTTTCTTATAGTTGACGTATCTTTGAAGCCTCTTTTAAGCTATAGCTTTCCTCGTCCTTCCTTTTCTTTTCTTTACATTTTATTTGTTAAAGGACGTAGGGTATTTGACACACAGGTTTTCTTGGTCTGGAATTAGCTGATTGCATAGCGTGGTGCTGGCGTTTTTCTTTTTCTCTGTATTCCCGAAAACTGGACCTAGAGTCTTCATCAGACTTGGATTTAATCCTTTAGCAAGATTATTGGTGGTATTGTGTTCTTTTATTAGGAAATACATGACATCTGATTATAACGTGTTTGTGATACTGGTAGGTAAATGCATTAGGAGTTGCAAAATGATAATATTTTAATTTTATCATTTCATTTCACTTCTTATGAGAAATAATTTTATAAATAGATACTTCCTTTTATCTACTAGTTGGTTACCCAATGGTATAATTCACAGAGCGAAGCTGGGATCAATGCTTGATTTTTTACCATTAATAGACAGTTTTGGCAATATTTTTTTCTATCATTTTCCTAAGATAACAAATTCATTTAAAAAAATATGATTGTTTAGCTACTTTGAAAAATACTTTGGCGATTTCTTGTAAAGTTAAGTCTACACTTATAATTCAATTTAGCAATCCCCCTCCTTGGGATTTACCCAAGAGAAATGAAAATTTTATTCACAATAAAACCTGTAAGTGGATAATTATATTGGTTTTATTAATAATCATTCAAACTAGAAACAACCTAAATGTCCTATAACTGGTAAGCAGATAAGCAATCTATGGTACACCTACAAAATATAATTTCACCTACCAATAATAGGGAACAAACTATTGACACACACAATGTATATCAATCTCACATGAATTATGCTGTGTAAAAGAATACAGGCTCAAAAGGCTACATATTGGATGATTCCATTTATACAACATTCTATAAAAGGCAAAATTACATGGCTGGAGAACAGGTAGTGGTTGCCAGGGGTGGGGGCAAGGAAAAGAGTCACAAGCAAATATTTTGGGTTGATGGAACTATTCTGTGTCTTGAGTATAATAGTGGTTATGCATCTGTCAAAATTCATGTAGTATACCAAAAAGTAGATGTTTAATCTACATACATTTTAAATAAATAAATGTAGAGGTTTAGAAGTGACAACATTGGGGGAGAGGTCAATAATTAACTTTGGAGACAGCAGTGTATATAAAGTGTTCTTTGCCATTTTTTTCTTCTTTCAGGGGAGAAAGGAGTGTGGTTAATTGCTTGGAAAAATACTATCTTCAACTGAAGGAGTTAAACAGCATTTGTTGGATTTTGGTCTATTACATCATTATTATAGGAGTTATTATTCCAATAAGTTTCAAATAAACCCATGTTTGGCCAAAGACTCTTCGGATAAGCTATGGTGTTCCTTTGACATGATATCAAAAAGTAGTCTGATAACTTCCTTCATATCTGGAATCACAAAATGTCCCCGGCTCAACTTGTATAGTCCTGCCCCAAACCTAAAATAAGCCGCATAAGAAGCCTTTGTTTATTTCCGTAGGAAAAGATATTTCAAGATCACAATCTATGCATTGTATCTTGGAGATTAGAGATACCTTCTCCTAACGTTATTGTCAGTGTTGTCCATCGATTTTGGGGTTTGTACTCTGTTAACTTACCTGCTTTTATGTGGTGGCTCATAAGATTCAACACCTCTTCTACTCCTGCTGCCACTATGTTTCTAGAATTCTTAGATGATAACTTTTTTTTAATTCAAGATTTATTTTGCAAGCAGAGAATTTCTGATAAATTGAATGTGGGTTGTGGGAGACCAAAAAGAACACATGGTGACTTTGAGTTTTCTGACCTGAGTGGCTGAGAGAATGTAGATGTATTTCACCTATCAGAGAAGGCTGGAAGAGGTGCAGGTGGCAGGTAGGTTGTGGGCAGAAGGAGCACATGGAGACACATTCAGAGTTCTAATTTAGATATGCTGTTTGAAAGTCCCATTAGACATATAGGTAGAGTTCTTGATTAAATGAGTTTAAAGCTTGGGGAAAAGGATAAGGCTAGAGATGCGAACGTGGGCTGTCCTGAACACATTGATGATTTTAAAGCAATGAGACTAGATAAGAGTGTAGACAGAGAAAAGATGGCAATACAGCACAGAGCTTCAGAGGACTCACAGAGGACTGGTCGAGGAGGGCCCAGGAGGTGGAGTAAGAGCTGCAGGGGAGATAGAAGGAAAGTAGGGCACCCATAGCTGTGCCAGAAAAAGGGACAAGATTGTGGCTCATGATTTCAGTGTGATTACCTTCAGTGGAACAATGAAGAAAATAGTTTTGATTTTTCTAAGATATTATTTTTCTTTGGTTTCATGGTTAAAATGTAGAGCTAACATACTCTACCTTAGCCATGCTTTAAGGTCTGTCTTCTTGATATGTAGTTTTTATCATATCTAATTCAAAGATCTATTACCTCCTAAGTCTTATTATATAAAGTCCAGACATCTTAGTCTTTAAGACTAGCCATCAAAAAATCCAAACCATCTTCCAGTCTCATCCTGTATTATCCCTCTCTAGATGGCCTACCACTTGCAACATTAGACTTTACTGCTTCTCAGTTCTCTTTATATGCTTTATGCTCTGCTACTCATGGACCTTCCCTGATATTATTCCACCACCTGCAGTCCCTCTTCCAAGCCAATTCCCCATGTCCACTTGTCTAAATCAGACTCATGGTTAAAGCTGCTTAGAGGAGCCACATGAAAGGCCCAGCCACTGTAAATCTTGGTTTGATGATTATTCTGCATCTAATGCCCTGACTTAAGGGAGTGAATTAGGACAAAAGAAGATGCCAATATTCTAAAAGAAAATTCATGCGAGAATTTTATATGAAAAAGAAATAACATTTTTCTTAAAGTCAAAGCCTTAATGATTATTAGAACAACAGCAAAAAAAGCTGTTTTAATCAGGGTCAGATAAAACAAGAACCAAATAAAGCGTAAGTTTCAGTGCCACTTACTTGTTCAAGCCCTTTCAAGTCTCTGTACTTATTTTATTTTTTTTTTTTCTTGAGACGGAGGCTGGAGTACAGTAGTGTGATCTCCGCTCACTGCAACCTCCGCCTCTCGGGTTCAAGCAATTCTCCTGTCCCAGCCTCCTGAGTAGCTGGGATTACAGACATGTGCCACCATGCCAGGCTAATTTTTGTATTTTTAGTAGAGATGGGGTTTTACCATGTTGGCCAGGCTGGTCTCGAACTCCTGACCTCAGGTGATCTGCCTGCCTCGGCCTCTCAAAGTGCTGGTGTTATAGGTGTGAGCCACCATGCCGGGCATCTGTACTTGATTTTGTGATTGTAATGTTGTATATTTCTTTTTGTAAAGAATACCTCTGAAATTGTTGATGCATGTGGACTCATAAAAGATTCATTATTGTTTATTATAGTACAAAAAAATAAATAGGAACTGAAATATCATGGAATTAGTAATTGACCAGTTACCCCATATCATGGCCAAGTTACTTAACTTTCCTCGGCTCTGGTTTGTTCATCTGAAAAATGAAGATAATGTCACCTTCTCTACCTAGATCAAAGATTTCTGCTGAGGATCAGACAAGAACTTTCAAGCATCCAACAAATATTTATCAAGCACCTATCATGTACTAAGTGCAATGGCCGTTGTTGGGAACTCACTGGTGATCAGACATGTTTCATACTCTTGTGCTGCTAACAGTTTAGTGTGAGATGGATATTAAATAAATGTGTTATATGTAAGAGCACTTAGTAAACTATAAGGTGATAACTATAATGCCACGTACGTGATATTAAAAACATTTTCTATGTCTATGTTGCCTCTATAGATCTGGGTTTTTAATTGTCGATATATTCAGAGATGATTAGTTCTTGGAGGAAAAAAAAATAAAACATTCTCAAGCTACCCCAAATCCATAATTAATTCATACCAGCAAGTCAATTAAGTAATGGATAATGAAAAATATATAATGGCCACGAGGACCAATGTTCAAAATAGCCGGTCAACAGATTCTTTTCCAAGAGAAAAGCCTCCTTAAATAAAGATCAGAAATTTGCATAGCAAATATGTAAAGTGAGAAAAAGCCAGGAATTGTGAAGTTAAATCTAGGTAGGCTAACAATGGTAGAGTCAGCTGAACTGGGTGTCTTCCTTTTAAGCAATACTGGAGGGATATGTCCTCCAAACGTGTAATGCTGTGTAGACACAGATGCCGTCAATGTCCTCTTCAAAATATCTTCTCCCCACATAATAACACAAAGCATTCAGTTTTAAGGAGGATTGCATTATATAGTAGTTAAAAATGTGGACTCTGGAGTCAGACAGACAGACCTAGTGATGAGAATCTTGATTCCTCAGAGTTTACACAACACTCTGGGGAGATGTATATACTACCAAGCAAGGCAGTATGATTTACAGAAATCAGCTTCACTTGTGGAGTAAGAAAGATATACAGTATTTGATTTCCTGCTCTAATATATACTGGCTGTGTGACCCTAGGTAAATTATTAAATTTCCTTGGCTGCAGTTTCTTCTCTGTAGAGTTTAATTAATAATAGTCTCTTTCTATGAGGCAGTTATTAATGAGGATTTAATGAGAGAATGAATATAAGGCATCGAAAACAGTGCCTGGCATAGAGTAAGTTCTCAGTAAACATTTACTACTGCTACTACTACTACTTCTGCAACCACTGCTATGAAAAACTATTACTACCACCTCTATGGCTACTGCTGCTGCTACTATTCGAGGCCTAATTTACCTCAAAACCAGCTCAGAGTATTTTAGGCACTATTTACTTAATTCCTCAGGGACTTGTTAAGTGTGGCTCTACTGGCCTTAGATGTTACCAAGTGACATAGGAATGGGCAACTGACTTAATGCTTATTAGACCACACTCTTCAGCTTGTAGAAAGACTCAATTCTTGCCATATACTAATTGGGCCTCATACACTGGAAGTGCCTGATAAAGAGGAAAGCTGATATAATCAGTTGGGCTGTCTTATCAGGTTGAGGGTGGTGGTGCTCAAATGAGTTGAAGGTGACAATCAGCCCTCCGCAGGCTGTCATTCTCCAAACCCACTTCTCCTTTTCCCTTTCACCCAGATGTTGGCTGTTGCAAAAACACAGACTGCTTCTACTGGATAAATGCACTCTAAAGAGAATGACAGAAACATGTCTTTTCCCTCAAAAGAAGAGCCAAAGGAAGGAAAAAGATGAAAAGAAGTCAAGGTTTCTTTGGCTGTTGTGTAAAATGTGAGAGACACTGCTGAAGAGAAGAGAAAAGCTTTGCTAGAGGAAGAACTACGACAGACGCTAAGAACTGAAAGGACAGACAGCAGGAATGGAATGGAGGGGAACTGTTTAACTCAAGAAAGAAGGAGAAGAATGTTGATTATATTTGGTATTAATAACCGAAGAGAGTTGCCTGACATGGCAACAACTATTTAATGCCCTGCAGAATCCCGAATGCGTGCCATCCATCTCCTCTGACAAGGGGATTATTCCAATCTCTTCACTGGGGTAAAGAAAAAGAACACAAAATGTTGTTTTTGTGTTCTAGGTGTTCCTTTTTTTATTTTCAAATTTTCTTGATAAATCTTCCGCATTTTCGTTTTTTTCTGTTCCAATTAAAATAGTTGCCTGAGTTCAGTTTGTGGATATAATAACTAGGATTTCTTTCAGAGCTCCATTCCTAATTAAAAGCAGCATTTACAGAGAAAGGGTTTTACATACTTATGTATTACCTTATTCAATCCAAGCAAATTGCTTCCTTATGTAAACTTCTGAATAGTTTCATTTCTTCAAACATTGAAAGCCATTCTAATGTAGATTTTGCATTAATTTGGGGAAAGAAAATGGAGCACAGTCTAAGCCAGTTACTATTTCTAAAATTAATTCTTGATTTTATGAATTGATATAAACACACATGTATTTATAAGTATGTGTCTGTGTCATGGACACATGGTGGGAAACAACACACATTGGGGCCTGTGGGGAAGGCAGTGAGGGGGACAGTATGAGGAAAAATAGCTAATGGATGCTGAGCTTAATGCCTGGGCAATAGGTTAATCTGTGCAGCAAACCACCATGGCACACGTTTACCTATGTAACAAACCTGCATATCCTGTTCATGTACCCTGGAACTTAAATAAAAGTTGAAGAAATAAATAAGAATAAATATATGTGCACATATCTTACTATCTCCATAAGCCAAGTGAATTCTGAATATTTTGATTATTGAGAAATTTATGCAAACAATTTTCCCTTTAAGTATTTTTTCTTTCTGGGAAATGAGGGTTAGAATTGGGGAGAAAATAGCATATAGTGGAAAATACCATATAGTATAGTGGTAACAGCATACACTTGAGTAATATGTGTCACATTATTTATAAACACTAATTTAATCCTAACAAAACAGTTATTAATTAGTTTTCCCCATTTTACCAATAAGAGAGTTGAAGTACAGTGAGACTAAATTATTTGCCTAGGGTCACTAGCTTTTATGGGAAGAAATGGGGTTCAAATCAAGGCAGCCAGGGTCTAAAATTACCTTCTCTTTTACCGCAGCACTAGGACAGTCTAAAGGAGAGAAGTTGTCTTTACAGACTGCTATGGTTTGGATGTTTGTCCCCTCCAAATGTCATGTTGACATTTGATCCCCAGTATGGCAATGCTAGGAGGTGGGACCTAGTGGGAGGAGTTTAGATTATGAGGGTGGATCCTTCATGAGTAGATTAATGCCCTCCTTCAGAGGTGAGTGAATTCTTGCTCTATTAGTTCCTGTGAGAGCTGGTTGGCTTTTTTTTTTTTTTTTTTTTTAAAGAAACAAATATCTCTTGCCATGTGATCTCTGCACAACACATCCCCTTCCTCCTTCTGAGGCCCTCATCAGACATAGGTGCTGAATCTCGAATTGTCCAGCCACCAGAATCATGAGCCAAATGAACCCCTTTTCTTTATAAATGACCCAGTCCCAAATATTCTGTTTGGTATATCTGTGGTGGCGGGCACCTGGAATCCCAGCTACTCAGGAGGCTGAGGCAGGAGAATCACTTGAACCCAAGAGGTGGAGGCTGCAGTGAGCTGAGATTGTGCCACTGTTCTCCAGCCTGAGTGACAGAGCGAGACTCTGTCTCAAAAATAAATAAATAAACAAACAAACAAACAAATAAATAAATAAAATATTCTGTTATACCAGCATTAAATGAACTAAGACAGAGACAGACGTATCAGGGCTCAGAATCTCACTTTGTCTCTTTCTGGCTATTTAATGTGGGACCAGCCCCTTGGCCTCTCTGAACTCAAGGTTTTGTACATCTGATAAAATGGGGCAATCATGCTTGGAACAATAGGTCTAGGAGGAAGGTCAAATTTAAGTTAACCTCTGTGAAATAATCTTTCTTCCCTTTCTCACCCAATTTGCCTCTGGAGATTTAATTAAACTCAATTCATTATTAGCTCTTTCTCCTCCTTCTTTATGCAGTCTCAAGCTTGCTGATGACTCCTGATGACCATAGATATAAAGAACATTTTAACAGTCAGACTCGTTTCTGCATATCACATGGGACTTAGTCCACTCATATGTCTTATTAGAGTGAACATGCCTGAAGCTTTCACACATAGAATTGCTCGTGACATTGATTCAAAAAATAAGCATAGCCTTTAATGGCTACAATCATATCTGTATTATTTCCTTAACAAAAATACACTGGCACCAAGATTTTTTGATTTTGGTTTTGTTTTTGGAGATTCTGCAGCTAAGCTGTATCTAACTGGGAGTTGACAGTATTGGATACCAGCCCAGACTGCTGTTCAGAGATGATCCAATGGTGCCCTCTAATTCTGGAGGCAGGAAGAGAGTCATTCCACAATTGTTCCTGCAGATAGGACACTTGGCATTCATCTTCTGTCTTCCTTTTGCATATTATTTGGTGATAATGTGCAGACAAGACTTTTAGAAAACTATGTTCCCCTCATTGATCTCTAAAACTTTCCCCAACCC
Organism: Macaca fascicularis; assembly: GCF_037993035.2. NCBI lineage: Eukaryota > Metazoa > Chordata > Mammalia > Primates > Cercopithecidae > Macaca > Macaca fascicularis. Next base: position 173,044,461 of record NC_088380.1, on the reverse strand, counting down.
TTAACAAGCTCAAAGGAAAATCTAGAAACCAGCATCAATCTAGTAACCAATTGTACAAATTTAGTGAATATATTTTCTGCCCAATGTCACAGAAATAGAAAGCTTCAAAACCAACAGGTATTTCAAAAGTAATAAGTTACTAGAGATGAAAACAGTTTGGCATGACTCTAAAAACAAAAATCAGACAAGTGAAATGTGTAGTTAAATAAATCAATTTTAGGAAAGCAAAGATAGAAATGTAAACCTAATGATTTCAGTGGCTCACTCTCCTGGATGAAAAAGCCTCAAGGTAGAAAGTTTCTGAAAGACCATGAAAATTAGATTAGATTTCTTCAAAGATATGTTCCCCGCAAAGCCCACTCTTCTCTTTCTGCCCACGGCTAGCTAAGACCTTCCCTGGTGCTATGATTTGAGTGTGTCCCTCAGAAATCAGGTGTTGGAAATTTAATTCCTGATGTGGCAGTGTTGGAAAGTGGAGCCTTAAGAAGTGATTATGTCATCAAGAGGGATTAATGCTGCTCTCAAGGAAATGGGTTAATTTTTGCAGGAGTGAGTGAGTTCTCACTCTTGCAGGAGTAGATGTGTTATAGGGAGAACAAGTTGTTATGAAGTGAGACCTCCTCTCATGTTGCATGCACTCACTTCTCTGTCATGTTATGACATAGCACAAGGCTTTCACCAGAAGTCCACTAGATGCTAGTGCCATGCTCTTGGACTTCCCAGCCTCTAGAACTGTTAAGAAATGATTTTAAAAAATAATTACTCCAGTCACAGGTATTCACTTATAGCAACAGAAAATGGACTAAGATACCTACATAAAGTAAGTTATTTATATATATATATATATATATCTGAATATAATAACTGCATTATTGAGATTAATTACTCATTACATCTTATTAGCTTGGATTCAACATTCTTCCAAATACTTGGAAACAAATAAAACTCTTACACAGTTGCCTCTCAAATTTTAAAAATGTGTCTTATTTTTGAAAATAGACACTCATTTATTACACATTAGTACCCCTTGATACCTATATACAATGAATTTGTTATTTCAAACATCAATTGACAATGAACATTTCAAGCAATCTGATAGAATCTGATAGAGGCCCTGCATTCAAGCCAGTGGTTCAGTTTCACTATTTGTGTTTGTGTAAAAATATCCGAGTGATCATTTAAGTTCTTTATTGCATTTCATTTTTAAAATTGGTAAGAATGATAGGTCTTATAAATTTTTTATAATTGAGGGAAGGGCAACAATCATTAATTTATACCAAAAGTGTAGAATCTGTAGCTTGTCTAGCCCTTCTATTTGTGATAGGAAAGAACAAAGAAAAATAAAAGCTCATTTGTGGAATACCAAAAATGTATCATCATGGAGTGTGTCTAAAGGGTGAGGTGTAATTAACCATGATCAAATCTCCTTTTGTTCTCAGGGTAAACAGCTTTAGTTTATAACTTATGAATCTATTGTCAGACAGTCACACACTGAGTTCTGAACTCATTTTTAGAGAGGCCTCATGGGTGTTTGTGGCTGACAGTGGCTGTCAGACAACCTCTAGTCCACAAAGTTCTTCCTTATTTCTGAGCCTCCCTTCTCTTCAGCTGCTTACAACCCCTTATGCATCTGTGTATCCTGAGCCAGACTTGGAAGAGGGTCAGTCACGCGCTAGTAGAGGTTTTTGAGACCCTTTGCTTAAAAATCAATTTCAACATCTTATTGTTGCTTATGTGCACTTGGTTTTTAGCATTTGCTACTTGATCTGATACCTTATTCTTGAATTCTGGTACAGTTTCCTGCTCAATAGTCCCCTGAATTCTGTCAAGCAGAGGTTGCCAAACTTTTTCTGTCAAGGGCCAGGTAGCAACAACTTAACTCCACAGTTGTAGCATGAAGGTAGCCATAGACAAGATGGAAATGAATGGATGTGACTGTGCTCCAATAAAACTTCGTTTACAGAAGAGGCAGCACGTGGTGGTTGAGACTGGCCCACAGGCTGGAGTTTGTGAAACCCTGTTAATAGCAATACCTTCTGGCTCTCTAAAATCTCATTGATTGATTTTAGGAACCACAACCTGTCAAGGTTCACCCTTTCTTAGGCATTACATAATTTACCCTCTCCTACTTGTTTCTACTGGTTGTATAATTGCAATGTTCTGTGCCAGGCATACAGCAAATGAGAAAAATGTGCCTGGGAATGGGCAAGGTGAAATCCTTTAACACATTTATAACATCAACAACAACAGCAGCAACAACTGTTTACTGTGCACTCACTATGTGTCCTATCATTTTCTAAGTGGGTTCCATCCCTTGTGTCATTTAACCTGCCCAACATTCTTCAGAAATAGATATTATTGGAATCCTAATTTATATTAGGTTGGTGCTAAAGTAATTGTGTGTGTGTGTGTGTGTTTTTTTCCACTTAAAAGTAATGGCAAAAATCACGATTACTTTAGCACCATTCTAATAGATGAGATGTCTGAGACTTTCTAAAAGTTACTGTTAGGAAAGTCACCCGAGGTGGGATTGGATTCCATGCCTGGTTATCTCAGGGGCCATGGCAGGATTGTAGTGCAGTTTTTCATGACTCCTCCTTTTTTCAAAAAAATCTTTATGTTCTAATGGTTCCATTTAGAGTAATATCTTCAGTTCTAAATAAGATGCTTCAAATGCAGTTTTTCATTTGATTCTCGTAGCAACCCTCTCGTGGACAGCATGAGAAAATTAATGACCTTTCACTTCAGATGTGGACATAGAAATTCTGAAATGTTCAGTATATTGCTTAAGGCCAAAGACAGTAAATACCAGAGCCAGAACAGAAAACTAGGTTTTTTTATTTCTAATCAATGCTTTTCCCAACCACACCCTACTGGATTGTCAGTCATCCGTAACTTTTGTTCTCAGTTTTAGTTTAAATCTTGTGCCTAACCAAGACACAGGAGAGGAAGAACACCATTTTAAACGTAGGATGTGTCATTGCATTTTTGCTCCCTTGCATCAAACGTGCACTGATGCACTCTCACATGTGTCTATACATAGTGACTATGAGCTAGCTCTTGAGTTCACACTGACGAACAAAAACTGTAAGCTGCATGCAGTAAGCCCTGAGAAAGAAGACCTGAAGAAAGTAGATTTTGAGTCACAGCCAAATTTCTGTTTTAAAGCCAAATGACCAGCCATTAGCCAAGCTTTGTTTCTGCAAATGAAAGGCTAGTGAACTCATCATCAAGTACACTGAAATACAAAGCACAATTGTGACTTTAATTTTAAGTAAATTATGAGGCTTCAACATACAATAATACTGTCATCTGATTACATGCCCTTTTGAATGTAAAATTGGGATTTGTCTGAAAGAAAGAAGAGAGCACAAGACCATGCACATTACGCACTACTTAGTAGATAAATTGGTTATCAGTTCTAATAACTAGTACTAGACTTTACCATTAAATATAAAAATGGAGACATATTCCTTTATTATTAATATAATAATTGTTCTTTGGTATCTTCAAATTCATTAGGCTTGATAGAACTCTTACATAGTCAAGGACATCTTGCCGTTTGCATTTTTAATTTTCTTAGCACATGAAAGTCCAGCAGAAAATAGGACTTAATCCCTGATGAGCTTCTCTGTATTCTATGGGGAGGAGGTCTAAGTTTTTCCTTGTATGATAATATTTACTCATTATACCCATTTTCATCAATATTATTTTTTGTAAAGTGAAGTGAGATCTTCCAATAAAATTTATGCTAGTTTAATCTACATGCTTTTAAGCTACTCTTTATTTCCCTATAAAATTCAGATGTCTGAATCACAAAGCAGAGATTGCCCCAAAGAAGCTGTATTCAGTACATTCTAGTCTAAAGAGACATGTAATTAATACAATTTGCACACACCATTTTAAAAGTGATCAGACCTATTCTTTCTGATGAGTGCTAGAGAAAACATATTTGACCAGATCACAGATCAATTATAGTGCTTATATAATTTCTTTTTAATAATTTTATTAAAAATAATGCACATGATTTGTTTATTATTGAAAATGCAATCTCCAGTATCTCCCAACTCACCAGGGTGGATTCACTTGGTGATGAATTTATATGCTATTTAAGTACAATTGATATTATCAAATGATGTCAGATTTAATTAGTAAAAAGCAGATTTTATAAACATTGACCTTGGTTCAGGGGTAATTAAAAAAAAAAAAAAACCCTGAAGATAAGGAGATAACAATTGATGGATGGAGCATTATTCTATTTGAGAAAACGAAAAACGTAAAGCATTTAGAAATTGAATTCATGACCTGCAAAACAAGATCAAATTAAAAGCTGTCAGACTGGTTAAAAAATCCCCGAATGTGTGAAGGCAGGAGAACATTCTAGTTCTGAAATGTAAATGAGAATAGTTAGAAATGTCTGAAGTGAAAACTGGTTTTATTGTAGGAAAACGGAAAAAAATATTTAAAGGAGAGACACGGTAAGTGTATATATACTAGGTTCTGCATTAAGGGTAACATTGGAAGAGTGATAAAGTGCTAGCAATGGCACAAACTAGCTTGATTATACATTCACAGGGAAAATGATTTTCTCTCTGTGTTATGCAAAAAGAATGGAAGTTCCAACCTAAAGAGTTGTAAGGTGTTTTAACTTGTGATTACGTAAAGTGCAATATAATCTACTACATGCACTAAGCACTGTACTGCATGTGATAGCCACTCAATAATTATTTACTAAAGGAATACAGCATTATTTAAACAAATTTGAAAATTGTCAGGAATAATAAAAGATAACGTATTTTCAATGAATGTGTGAGAACAAACTAGAGGATATATTTTGAGGTTCAAGAGAAAAATGGAGAAACAGTACAGATAATACTGTGGATTTTTATACTTACAAGAAATCCTACTACAATTTCCCTGAGCTATAATTTACCTCTGTGAACTCTGATGATTATAAAGAAGTAGGATTATTTAAAATATCATAAAGAAATCCTAAGGATATAAACCACAACTAAGAGGGCAAGTGATCTTAATTTACCAATCCTCAAGAGATATGAACATAAAATAAATAGATTCTATACAGTAGTGAATTTTAAAAGATGGGTAAAATTGAATTGGGTATTGAGCTAATATTAGTCAGATAGTAATGACAACAATGCATTATGTTTAAAAAACATAGTCATATTTTTAAACATCTCCCATTCATAATTCAGCAAAGATAGGGGTAGATATGAAACCATGTGATGAATGTAGTGACTGAGCCTTAGCAAATTTCCTTAGTCACTCATTTTACTAATATTTATTGAACATTTATTGTTTGCCAGGGTCTCTGCCAGAAGCTGGAGAAAGATATATATAAGTGAACCTCTGCTTTCAAGGAGCTTACAGTGCAGTGTGAAACAGACGTTTATAAAATAATCAGACAGATGTCTATATAATTACAATCTGAGAAGTGTAAAAATAAAAAGAATGCACCTCTTTAATTTTTTTTCTCTGAATGGAAAACTAATCCAAGTTACAGAGCCAGAAAAGGCCTCCCTGAGAAAGTAACAGTAGCGCTGATACCTGAAGGATGAGTCATACCTAATAAGATAAAGGACTGAGGAGGATGGGATGGAAGGAAACAGCCTTCCAGGCCGAGAAAAATAATCATGTGCAAAAGCCCTGTGGTGGGAGTGAAGGTGGCACAACTTCTCTGCTTAGAAAGTTCCTGTTCATTTATCAAGATCTACAGCAAATGATACCTCTTTTATCAGTTTCCCCAAGCTTCCTAGGAAATAGCTTTGTTCTATGTGTTCCCTCCAAGCATTAAGGTCATAGTATTATAGCCTGCATCAACTTCTGGTGTAATTATTATTTTGGGTATTACTTTTCTCCAACTGACCATAAATTCAACTTGAGGTGAGAAGCTCTCTCCCAGTTGCACTTCCCAGTTGCTCACTCAGCAGTGCATAGCACAACGTGTAGCAAAGATAGGCTCTAAATGAATATCTGGAAAATCAGTGAATATATAAATGAATACAGGAATCTTAGGTTTACCTTCTTTTATAATGCCAAATTAGTATCTATCAAAAGGAACTTCTTTATTTTTCTAACAAAATTTCAAGAAAGACCATTTACTGAGAATGCTTTTTGAGCAAATTAAAATCACAGGTTTTAGAGGGTAAGTACATAATAGGGTAATTTGTTCAAGGAAATAACCAAAGCAAATGGGATTTTGGCAATGATTACCATGTATCACCTGAAAGGCAAGGCCAAAATCTCTTAAAATCTTGAGAAATATATTTAAATATAATTTTCAAAATGTAAGGACTGGGTGATTGTCCAGTTCTTCGGGAATGAGAGCAATTTATAAATGTTACAGTAGGGCCTGAAAAACATGTTAATTTATGTTCCTTTTAAATAATTTATTGTGGGGATGTGATACATCTTTCCCTCTCTCTAGACACTGCTGACTTTTGCCTCCTTGATAACAAGGCAATTTACACCCAAAGTGGTAGAGAAAAATGCCCCAGAAGACTGAAATCTTTGGTTTGTCCACTGAGGCTATATTGGATATTGATTTTGGAATGTGTGGAACAGTATTCTTTTTCCTAACTATTGCTGCCTCTTTCGTTTTTTTTTAGTAAACAAGTCAGTATTTTACCACTTAAATATCCCCTCCAAACTAGTTATTTTACTAGTTTTTACAGAATAGAATAGAAATAATAGAGCTCCAAGCTCCCAAAAGTATTCTGGGGATACGATTAGTATAAACTACTTGAGTGACTTACTAGGAATTGAAGCTCTGACATATTTGAATAAGATCTAATGATTTTCAGATAGCATTGGCAAACCCATAATCTATCTGGCATGACACTCAACCAATCTTTAGTGGAGGAAGAAAATGAGTTGGAGGCTAGAAGGCAAAAGAATATGTGTGTGCTCATGCATGTGTAGCGTATACAGTATGTGTGTGTGCATGTGTATACGTAGTCTGAGAAAATGTATTCGGTACTATGAGACATTTTGTATTAAGCACTATAAAAAGATCTCTTATTTTCTCATTATAAATTACTGAAAAATAAAATCTAACAAAAATATTTTTGGCTGGTAGGGATTGTGACTGAAATAATGTTGAAATTACTGGTCTTGTCTTTGACTGGCAGTCACCAATCAACAAACTAACAATAGATCAGATAAAGATCATAAACCATCCCCAAGCACCACGATGCCCTTTTCTGGACCGAGTTTTACTTTTCTTTTCCAGTTAACTATGGCAAATGAGGCAGAAATAAAATTTAGGTAAGAATTACGTTTTCAGTATCTTTATTAGTCCATCTGCAATTTAAAAAATGTTTAAGATTCATATAGGTGAAATGAAAGCACAGATTAAAAAATAAACAAATAAATGAAAACAAAAAGCATACTCATATACACTAAAAGCAAACCCACAGTGGAGTAACCTGGAAAGTCTCATTGTCCACAATGACTTCTGCAGCAGCAAAAAGCACTACTATTTGAAGGAAAAGAGTTCAAAGTGGCTTAGGCAAAATGGACTTCACAGGTTGAAATAATTGGGAAAGGCAGAGGTGTTAGCTAGGAATCTAATACTGCCAGAACTGCCTCTTTCTCTGTGCTTCACCTCTCCTTCCCTTCCGGATGTCAAATTCTATCTCATCTTTGGACAATATAAGAGCCAGCTGGGTATTGTGACTGCCTGCCATCATGAAAGATATGTGATAGAGTGAACACATAGATAAATACCCTACAACTTACAAGAGATTGATTGAATATCCCTTTGTTTATAACCTGGATGTAGGTAAATTTATTACATAAATGTGATGATACTAAACATATTGTTCTATTATCTGTACTTAATCTTTAACTATCATCCATACTAGTACATAAATGTCAAGCTTATCTCTTTCTTAATGACTCCATATTATGAATTTATAATACGTGTTCAATTCTGCCACTCACTGGCTATAAGACCTTGAGTTGGCACTTAACATCTCTACCGCTTAGCTAGCTTCGTTGTCTGAAAAATGGGGATAATTATAGTACCTATATTATTAGGGTGTGGAGAAAATTAAGTGACATAAGATATGCAAAGTGCTTACTATTGTGCTGACACAAGATAAAAACTCAATAAAGGTGATATATAATTAGTATTATTATTTGTAGTAGTATTAGTTTTATCAATTCCATATGAACATATAGTTTAATTTTTCATCAATATAAACAACACTGCACAAGATCTTTGTGCTTGAATATTTTCCCTCTTCCTTTAGGATTAATTTCTCTATGTTGAATTAATAGATCAAAACAGCTGCATATTTAAAATGTTGAAACATATTCCTAGATGGCACTTCTGAAAGGTCGTATTAGTTCATAAGTCCATGTCTAGAGACATTTCTCCACACCCTTAACAACATTAAATATTTAGATGATTACAATGGAGTCTGGTCTAAATTCTACCTTTGGTTTCAAAATGAATATTCTTTATGGCTTGTTTTCCTATAATGTTACAAATATTTAAAACAGTAATAAAAATAAGGTGAAATAGTGTTTGGAGATCATAAAAAGAAGAGTTTTGCAACTGTGAATCCTACTGCTGTTGAGTAAGAGGGTGCCTGGGGAAGGGTTAAATAATACATCTGGGGTGAGCAGCCTTAGTTGCTAAGTAGAAAATTCAGGAAAAAAGCCAAGTATGTTTAATTTCCCATAATACATCACTTCAACCATCTGTGAGAACGATAATGTTCTACTTAAAGGAGAAACAATGACTGAAAAAGGGGGTTTAGGGGAATAACTTGATACATATTTCTTATTCTTCAATTAGCTCTTTGTTAATGGGTTGCTAAGACACGTAAAAATAACTAAGCTCTGAAATATTAATGTTAAACAAAACAAAGATCCATAATTTAAAATGAAATAATATTCTCAATTATGACTATGTTATAACTTTATTTGTTATGTACATGATGTTATAATCCCACCTTCATTTTCTTCATGGATGGATGGATAGTTAAGAAAAATCCTATCATCAACTGATTTGCTTAACAAAATATTATTATAACTTAAACGATAGACTTAAAAGAATAGCTTCCCCCAAAAAAGCAAAACTAAGTTGAATGATTTCTAAAATATTTGTTACAGAGGCTATCGCTCTTTTCTCTTTTTGTTTCCCCACAGATGAATATTCTTTTCGGATTTTTTTTATCCTCAGTGTATCTCTATATAACGAATCTCTAGTGTAGTCTCTTATCTATATGGCAAATATTTAGATTCCATCATCAACTTTATAAAAGTAGGACAATTTCCTAAAAAACTGCCTCCATGGCAGAAAGAGTTGACTGTACAAAGAACAATACCATAAATTACAGGATCAAATATCTCAGCGAACACACGCTCCAATCATACATTAAAATTCATCTCTATAGTGGTGCTACAAACAACATTCTTGGAAAAACCGCAAGACACTTCAAATTATGTGAAGCATTTGGTTTGCAAAGAGAAGTTTTTAAAAAAATCCCTTGTAAAATTTCCTAGAAACACAATTTATGTCCTAACATGCTTAAAGGCTAGGGTTGTCCCAGGCAACAGCAGCTTTTGTTCAGCATTTCTGGCTTTGGATGGATTCATGGACCGTTTGCAATCAGTGTTGAAATGCAGGCTCTAGTGAAAACTGTGAGAAGCTGAGAAATGTTACATGCATAATTCATAGTTCCCTCATCACTGGATATATGTGTGTGTGAGGATTCAGGGTTACACTTCTATCCTAGTTCATTGAAAGTATGGGTTTGGATATAGTCAATGTTCTTTCACTCATGTTTTTTTTTAAAAAATCCATACCTTTCATTAAAAGGAAGATACTCCAGAAAGCCTCCTCATTTTAACACTCTCAACTTCCTACCATGACCTACACAGACCTAAATTATTTGGTTCCTATGTACTGCTCCAACCTCATTGTATATTCCTGTCTCTCTCCTCTACCTTTCAGCTATACTGGCCTCCTGACAATTTCTAGAACACTCCAAGCTATTTTCTGACTCAGGACTTTTTGGACCATACTGTTCTTTCCAACTGTGGTAGGCAGACTGAGATGCCTGATGGCTTCAGTTCTTTGGTGTCTTTTTACAGGTGACCTCCTTAAGGGACTTGCCATGTGGTCCTCTCCACAGGACAGCTCACAACACGGCAGCTGGCTTGTCTCCAAGCAAATGCGAAAGAACAATCAGTCTTTTTGTTGCCTAATCACAGAAACGACATTCCGTCACTTTGCTCTATTCTGTTCATTAGAAGAAGCAAATCACTGAGTCCTGTCTACATCCTAAGAGATGGGACTCATAAAGGGGCATGAATATCAGGAAGTGGGGATCATCAGGGGCCTCAGTAGAGCCTTCAGACACTGCAGTCCAGGCCAACAGCATAAATGCAGCCTTCTAAGGGGCTGTGAGCCAAAGGCACCCAGCAAAGTATCTGGATTTGTGACCCGCAGAAACTGTCATAAATGTGTGTTGTTTTAAGCCAGTGAGTTTTAAAGCAATTTGTTATGCAGCAATGGATAACTAATACACACGTAAAACTATTTGTCTCTTGGTCTTTGCATTTCAGGCTTTTTCCCTTTCTTCCTTTCTCAGCTTCAAAGTCACCCCTAGAGGCTTTCTCTGATCACCCCATGTGAAGTAGACTCCTTCGTGGTCACCTTTTGTTCTCTATTGAAAATCTTGTTTGCTGTCAAACCATTCCTCTGAAGTCAAGCTGCTTCTCTCCGACATCAAACTGCAGTCTCCAATGTCCAGCTGCTTCTCCTCTTCTCCCCTCCTCTGCTCTCTGTCAGTCAGGTCAGGGGTTTTTATGGGTGCAGAAGTGGGGGTTGCACGGGTTATGTGTGGTTTTGGAAAAGGCAACATTGGAGCAGGAAAACAGAAATGCACGTTCTCACTTTGGGCCAGGGTTCCAGGCTTGAGGGTGGGGCTTCTCCAGGGACCCTGCCCTTTTCTGTCTAGAATTTCTCTGCCTCCTGTCCCTATCACTAAAGGAAGATCAAATGAACAAGTACGTGTAAAATGTTTAGAACAGGACACGTTTTACAGTGAGTGCAGTAGGTATTGGCTGTAATTGATGCTGCTGCCCCTGCTGCTGTTTTTAGCTCATAAGTAATAGAAAGAGAATTTTGTCTAATTAAAATAACAGGGAAATTCACTGAACAAACACTACAGAATGTCAGATAAACAAAGCAAAGTCTGAACAATCAGTTTTTGTCATGGGCAGGAATGAGGAACATTCTGGAGACCTAGGAAACCAGTGTTTGCCAACTCCTCAGAACCTCCCTTGGACCAGGGGTCTAGACATAGAGTATAACACACTGGTTAAAAATATAGACTCCAGAATCTAAATCCTGGTTCTTTTTGTTTTGTTTTTTTGTTTTTTTCTCTCTTAATAAACTTTTTAAAATGTTAGAATAGCTTAGAAAAAAAATAAATAAAATAAAACCTTGTTTGATATCTTCCATGTTCTCACAAATCTCCACTAAATAACTTACTCATGTAACTAAATACCACCTGTACCCCAACAACTTATGGAAAAAAAAAAACTACCAAGTGGGGATCTTTAGAGAAATGCAAATCAAAACCACAGTGAGAAACCATCTCATACTAGTCAGAATGGCGATTATGAAAAAATCTAGAAACGACAGATGCTGGCAAGGTTGTGGAGTAAAAGGAACACTTTTACACTGTTGGTGGGAGTGTAAATTAGCTCAACCATTGTGGAAGACAGTGTGGTGATTCCTCAAAAAATCTAGAAGCAGAAATACCATTTGATCCAGCAATCCCATTACTGAGTATATACCCAAAGGTATATACCAAAGCTGTTATCCTCAGAAAACTAACGAAGGAACGGAAAACCAAACACCACATGTTCTCACTTATAAGTGGGAGCTGAACAATAAAAACACTTGGACAAGTGAGAGAATAACACGCACTGGGGCCTTTTGGTTGGTTGGGGGTTGGGGGAGGGAGAGCATCAGGATGAATAGCTAATGCATGCCGGGATTAATACCTAGGTGATGAGTTGGTCTGTGCAGCAAACCACCATGGCACACATTTACCTATGTAGCAAAACTGCACATCCTATACATATACCCCAAAACTGAAAATGAAAGTTGATAAAAAAGAAATACTGAGTGGGATAGTGTTTTATTTGTTTATGGTAAAATTTAAACTTGAGAGAAGCTCTGTGCTTCTCTTGTTCACAGTGTCTATTCTAGTACCTGGTACTCTAAGAGCTCAGTAAATACATACTAAATGGACTATTAAGAATGGGTACAATTCATCTGAAACTTCAATTGATCAAATTGAAACTCCACAATATCTTACAAAATAAAAAGTGTTTTATTCTAGAATAGTTCAGTTTTAAAAAATAATAATTATTTAACAATTATTAGTATATGTGGTATATTTGGGTTTTAAAATCACTATGGGAAAAAGAATAAAGTAGATATGTCATAGATATGTAACAAATTTAATTTAAACATCTATTTCAGATTTGTCCTTAAATGATTTCATGCCTATTTAAGATTTATGGTGGCTGACTGTATTTAATAGATAGCAAAGTCATCTTAGATAGATTCAACAAACAAATAAAAGAGACAAGAAGCTCTTTTAGTGTTTCTGAAATATCTCATGTCTTTTCCAACTTGAGGTTTCTCAGAGAATAGTATTACTGATTAGAATGTAAGACATAGATGTGCATAAATTTTCCTATCATCATTTAGAGATCTGAATGTTTATCAAAATCACCAAATATTAAATTTTGATATATAAAGAAACATCAATAACTTTGAAGTGAGTTCGAGTTACAGATTTGTGAATCTAATAATTAAGTAGTGGTGTTAAGATGAAAGAATTTTAATCTTCTAAGACTTTCTGACATATAACATTAGAAAGAGAGACTCATTCCATTTTTGACAATATCTTCTGCTAATGCCAAAGTAATCTGTAGTTTTTATAACATTTAAATTGAGTTGAAGACTCAAATGGCAAAAACAAATCATGTCGGACCATGATGAGATCATTTTGAAAAATATACCAGAAATGCTGAAGTAATCCATAATTATTTGATTCATTTCATGTGAGATGAGAAATGGTTTCAACGACAAAGCAAACCATATAGGATAGGGTTGAAACACTTCTCAAAAAGAAAATTAAGTCCCTGGTAGAGTCAGACAGACTTGGATTCTTCCTCTTGCTTGGCTCTGTACCTATTACATGATTTCAGCAAGTTACTAAACATCCCTGAGATACTATCCATAAAATGAAGGAAATGATAGCTCCCTTCTCTGGATTGATGCAAAAATTAAATAAATTTCTACATATAAAGGCCAGCACTTAGCACAATGCCCATCACAATATAAAGGCTCAGTACTATCAGCTACAGAATTTACATGAATTGTTATCATTACTTTATTATTATCTATTACCATTCCCACAATACAGACAGGTAAGGAAAGATTGTTTATATCATATCTATATCAATATCTCAATGGTAAATAAAAATGAGAATTATATTAGCACATTGAGGAAGGGCCATTGATTGTTACTCATGAAAAATAAGGGGAGAATAATTTTGACAGAACCTCTGTGAAACATAAACTATATATCTAAATCACAAATGCTTTCCTAAAACTTATTACTTATAGGAAAATGCATGCATCCAGCCTTATTTGCTACAGAGTGAATATTTAAAGAAATATTAGAAAAACAACAGTGTTAGGTATCACATTTTTTGTATCTTAGGGAACAATAAACATGTCTGGGGTTAACATAGTATTCTGTTTTGTCCTCTAAAGATAAAATGCATGATTGCCAAGGTAAATTTTCAATTGCACATCACACTAGGGGTAGATTTTATTACTGATCTATGAACATAAATTTGATGATTTCAATACTCATTTCTACCAAAGTTACTATAAGTGCCAAAAACTTACCTTTGCTCTCTCCTACGTGAAAGACACAGAGTTTCTTCTAATCACTTCCTAGAGCTATCCAAATAGAACTGCCCGCTGCTGCTTGTAGTTATATATCAATGTTAGATCAAAAGGCAACTTGACTTCAAAAAAATCCCTTGGTTTCTACATAATACCTGACAAATTATTTAATAATGTATTGGAGATCATTCACTAACAGTCTGGTCTTCTTTTTCAATCTCACCACCTACCACTATTTCCATTACATAACCTTTTATGTGTCCTTAATGAAGTATTGTAAATAATCTGAGCATGACTTAGTTCTTATAGCCTTATGCTTTTGTACAGACCACCACATCTGGAATGTCACCACTCAAAATTACCTTGATCTTCCACCTTTAATTTTCAGCTAAACTCTCCTCTCAATAAAATCCCTACTCACTTTATTCTTTACCTATCTTACACTTCTAGAAAGAATTAATGACTCCCTTGTTAGTGCATTTAATTTATATCGCTAGCAGAACATTATAGTCAGCTATTGATATTTGACTCCTGTATTATTTTCTCTAAGAGACTGTGATCTTTGTGACAAAATGCTATACGTCATGCACGTATCTTATTTCAGGGCTAGCACATAGTTCGGTAACAAGAAACTTGGTGTATTGAGTTGAAACAAATTTCATTACTATGCTCAAGCTTAGTCTTCAAATATTTCCTCACAAAGCTAGCACAGTGGCTTACACATGGCAGGAACCAAAAATATTAATGAACAGAAGAATGAATAACTCTATTTCCTGTGGGAAGTAAAACAGAGAGACAAGGAGAGGCACCCTGACTTGACCTCTTCCACAGAGATGTATCCATGGATAGTATATCTTATTTAGAAGTAACGGTAATGTGATTGTCATAGGAAACTTCTGACTCATGATGAATAGAGTTGCAATTATATTCCCTCCTGATTTAAAAATGTTTCTTATTTTAAATAGGACCTATCAACATCAACAACTCAAACACAGTTATGAGTTTAACTTCATGAATGATAGGCTTTTATTGGCAAAACTGTGATAAGCCAAGTTGACTCAGTTGACTGGGTGCAGCTACTCTTAAAACAGCGACCAGAGTTTTGTAAATTTTCTTAAGATTTTGAATTATTTTTTACTCTACACTAAGCATGAAAAAAAAAAATTCAATGCACAGAATGTCAAACAACAGAAATGTCATGAAAGTAGAAAATTTCAGAAACAAACATCCTATTTTAAGGCAAAAGAGTTTGGAAATGAGAGCCTCCAAGTTTAAATGGTTTGTTTCCATGATAAGCATAATTTTAAAGGGCAAGGTAAAGTATATGGAGAAAGTAGAGAGTGCCAGATGGACACAATCAGCACTGATGATATGTACAGCATGTGACTCAGTAATTTTGGGCTGCTATAACATAATACTATCAACTGGATGGCTTATAAATAACATAAATTTATTTTTCACAGTTCTGGAGACTGGAAAGTCCAAGATCAGGGTGGCATCACGGTCAGGTTCTCATGAGGGTCTTTTCATGAATTGCAGACCGATGGCGGGCTTTTCCCTGTGAGGAGGTGGATGGGAAGAGGGATCTTTCCTGGGCCTCTTCATAAGGCAATAATCCTGTTCATGAAGGCTCCACCCTTATTACCTAATCACCTCCCAAAGTACCCACCTGCTAATACCATCATCTTGGGGGTTAAGATTTCAACATATGAGTTTTGGAGGACACGAATTTTTATTCCACTGCAGAATGTGTGTACATATATCCGTACATATGCGTGTATATATACAATTAGATGCATGGCAAGGAGAAAAAAACTTTTGATTGCATGATATGCACTTAAATTCCACATATCCATATTTTTCTGAGCCAAGAGATGATGTTGGTAAAGGCATTAGTTTTCCAAGAACTTAAGAATTGTATCAAAGATAAAAAGAACTGGGCCGGGCGCGGTGGCTCACGCCTGTAATCCCAGCACTTTGGGAGGCCGAGGCGGGTGGATCACGAGGTCAGGAGATCGAGACCATCCTGGCTAACACAGTGAAATCCCGTCTCTACTAAAAGTACAAAAAAAAATTAGCCGAGCATGGTGGCGGGTGCCTGTAGTCCCAGCTACTTGGGAGACTGAGGCAGGAGAATGGCGTGAACCCAGGAGGCGGAGGTTGCAGTGAGCTGAGATCACACTACTGCACTCTAGCCTGGGTGACAGAGCGAGACTCTGTCTCAAAAAAAAAAAAAAAAAAAAAAAAAGAACTGTTTGGGGGCATAAACAAAGATAATATTATTCTTCAGTGCTATGGGTGTGAATGTCCCCTTCAAAACTCATGTTGAAACTTAATCCTCAATGTGACAGTGTAAAGAGGTGGGGCATTTAAAAGGTGATGGGATCATGAGTGCTCTGCTCTCATAAGAGGATTCATTCATTCATAAATTACTGGATTAATGGGTTAATGGAAGATTAATGAGTTATCATGGGAGGGGACATGTTGACTTTACAAGAAGAGAGAGCACTGAGCTGGCATGTCAGCATGCTCAGCCCCCTCACCATATGATGCCCTGTGCTGCCTTGGGATGCCACAGAATCTGCACCAGCAAGAAGGCTCTCACCAGATATGGTTCCTCAACCTGGAACTTCTCGGCCTGTATAACTACAAGAAATAAATTCCTTTTTCAAGAAATATAAATTACCCAGTTTCAGGTATTCTGTTATAAGCAACAGAAAACAGACCAATGTATTCAGGAAGAATCAGCTTGGTATAATCACCATAAGACAGGACTCACAGTGAATGTATAACTATCAAGAAGAATTGCTGAAGAATTTTCCAGAAAAGTCAGCTGAACATGCTGAGTAAGAAGGCTTTTGAATGTAACAAGCACTTATTTTAAAATACCAGTTTTGAAAATGCATGGCTGTTCAACGGCTACATTACTGAGGAAAAAAAATCAGAGCCTAGTTATAAAGCAAACAAACGATTAGAGTCTCACCTAGGATTTATCAATAAAGACTACTATTGGGTTAGAAGAGCAGGGGATTATTGCAAAAAAGAGAGTCAGGAGGGAAATTTTCTATCCTAGGATGTATCATGCAAAGAATCTCACAAATAGGCAAATTTAATGACAGTGGCAATGCTTGGGATGGATGAGCTCAGCTTTCCCTCTTCTTTGCTGGTGTCTTAGCTGGGTGTCCTGTCCCAGATGCTTCCTGTCTGTCATGTGTCTTATTAATAACCTCCCCCAACCTCTAACCACACATTTCTGTCTATACTCAAGAAATAACTAGTGTTCTTCCAATGGTCGGCTCTAGACAAATTTGTGTTGGTCATTTTTATTGACTAGGATCCACAAAAATTACAGCTACTCTTTTCCCTAATTTTGTTTAGCTTTTACTGAACAAAAAGTAAAAGACTGAATGTCTTTTACTAAGTTTACTGTAACATGGTTTTGATTAATTCTTTCGTATTGCTCATTGATAAAGCAAAATGAAAAAAAAAGAAGTACACTCATAAACAGATCAACCTTACTCTTTCCACAACTGTGACTTTTCTTGAATGAACCTCTTCCCTTCCATTGTTTCCAACAAAATTCAATGAGAAACATGAGATATGATCCCCAGGAGAAACAGATTCTTATATAACACTAAGAACATTTTTAAAGCCTGTGCAGTCACAAAGAGAGGATTCTTCTCTCTATACCAAATTAGTCAAGAAAAGTCAAAGAATAAAGGAATAATTATTTTCTCTTGAAAATGCACAAAACTCAGGTGATACATATCCCATTGTTTTATCCATTTCAGCTAGCTACACACCCTTTTTGTTTCTAAAATAAGAACCAGAAAAATTCTGCTCACTGAAAAGAAAGAATTTTTTTTTTTATCATTTACAATATAGCAGTTGCTCTGACTTATTGAACACAGTGAGGCACTTAACCTTTCCTTGTCCTGATCTATTCAAGAAAATATCTGTTTATGGTTGACAATGGCCATTATTAGTAATGATTTCAAGTGAAGACCTTTAATTATTTTATTTTAGGACTGATGTACAATATACACGTGTCTACAGAAAAAACAAAATTACTCCAAAAACATAGAGATTTGGTTTCAAAACAGCCTGATTTCTTGGTAACATCTGCAATTAAAGTCTCTGAAATGATACAACTTCAGTTATGATCCACAACTCTCCATAGGATGAAAGCATAATGAGTGAAGCCACCAATAAAATAGAAATGCCAATTCTAAAAGAAAATGATAACCAGCAATTGGACCCTAAAGTTGGCAAATGATCTGTTTTATCAAGAGACATTACCATGTAAAGTAGAAATTAGTACTGCTATGGTGTGAATGTTTGTGTGATCCCAGAATTCATGTGTTAAAATCCTGCTCCCAAAGTAATTGTATTAAGGGATGGAGTCTTTGGGAGGTGATTAGATCATGAGGGCAGAATTCTCATGAACAAATTAATATCTTTGTAAAAAACAGCCCCAAAGAGCTATCTTGCCCCTTCCAAAGCAAGAAGGCACCATCTATGAGAAAGAGGGTCCTCTACCAGACACCAAATCTGCTGCCACCTTGATCTTGAACTTCCCAGCCTCTGGAACTGTGAGAAATAAATTTTTGGTGTTTACAAGCTACTCAGATTCAAGCATTTTGTTATAGCAATTTGAATGGATTAAGATACAAATAGATAGTGCAGTCTTCTCTCAAATGCAGATTTGACTAATGTCTAGACATAGTCTCGTAACTTCACAGTCACATCATGACAGTTCTTTCTATATGTTCTTATCCTCTGCTTCTCTTTTTGAAGGCACTCCTTCTATCTTCCTATGGAGAGAATTATGTTGATAAACTAGGAATAAGTTTCCTCTGTGCTAATGCTTCTGAAACTTTAGAATGCATTGGAGTTACCTGGGAGTCTTGTTAAAATGCAGATTCTGATTCTCAGGTCTAGGCTGGAGATAATGATTCTGCATGTCTAATTAACTCCCAGGTGATACTGTTGCTGCTTGTCCATGGACCATTCTTTGAGTAGCATGACCCTGTGTGACTTGGTATAGGAGAAATGCAGTATTACATAGAGAAAATTACTAGCTTTGTGTCTTACTGTAATTACAATATGAAACAAAGCGAACTTCAGTTATTATGATTCACAAACCCATGAGAAAAAAGAAGTCACAGCTAAGTGGACAACAAACTTTGCATTTCTAGTTTGTGAAAGTTTTAAAACAAAAGTATTTCTCCAAGTATACTTTTGTTATCCATATAATAGGGACAAAACTAATATCTACCTTACAATATCATGAGATGATTAAATGAGATAGTGCCTTGAAGGCACTTATAACAGTTACTTGTACATAAAGGTTGAATATTCATTTACTACTGGTGTTATTAGCAATATTGTTAATGTAACTATCACACTGTCATCAAAATAGAATATTAAAGACCACATTGGGAATCCAATCCAGTGCATTCATTACACACAAGACAGTTGAAGCCCCAGAAGTGAAAGTGACTTTTCTTTGTTATTTTCTTTTATTTTTGCCCTCAAATACTCTCTCATCCAAGACTTTTCTCAGGTTATTTAACAATCAGTAGCAGAAGTAAAATGTGAATCTAATCCTTTTTAACATAAGTAATTAATTCACTCACCTGTTCATCAACCATTTGAGTGTCAACTGCCTGTCAGTTACTATGCGAACACAAAACGAGAACAGAAGATACCCTGTCTTCAAGGAATATCCAAGAACTGTTTTCACCCACAGAGTCATTTAAATAATTATGCATAAAAATTGCTCTGATACAGAAAAAATGCTATATTGGAGGAGCACCAGGAATACAAATGTAAGACGATATGGAATAATAGAAAAGTAGGAGTTCACTTGGTAAGCATGGATGAGGAAGAGGTTTTAGGCAAAAGGACGAGGATGTGCCAGGACAAAGGCCAAGTTGTAACCCTGGTAGGAGCAGATATGCAGGCAGCTGCTCTATCATTGTGGGTTCTGCACAACAGTAAAGTAGATGAGATTTCCTTGTAGGGCAGAAGTACTGAGTTGGCCACTATGAGACCCAATCCTCTGGTAAGTTTTGTTTCCCAGGGACAGTGTTTAAAACTTTTTGAATTAGTCGTCAATGTTTAACAATCGAGACATTTCACATGAGTATCCAGCTTTTCAGCTTCCTGTGAAAATTCAGAAGATCACATCACACTGGGCATGCTGTTTCATGTAGCAGAGCTTAATTAGAACTGGGCGATGGTTGCCCCTTTTAAATGGCTTATCTGTTTTCCAGACTTATCTCCCTATTGATGTACACCTGACTTCTTGAGGCCTTTGAGATTTATGACCAGGCAGCTCATATCATTGAACAGCATTGAACTGTTTAGAATTCAAGCTTCTTGGCCAGTGGATGATATACCGAAGTGATAGATTTTCTGAATACTTCCTCTATGGAGTAAGTTAGTAATTGATACCAAGAAGGTGCATTTTGGATGTGAGGACTTCTGCTGATAATTGACTAATCTCTCAGAGGCCAAAGTCATAAGCTGAATCTCTCTGGGCACAAGTTAGCACCCTTGATCCATGCCTATAAGCCCAAGTAAAGAATTATCATTAAGCTATCATCCATAATAAAAAGAAATTTCAAAATAAAATATTCAAAGCAAGTCAGTTATCATTCATGTTAATATTCAAATCTCTACATAAATAAAAAAGTAAACAGAATACATGAAGATAACCTCTGAATAAAACGTATACTTTAAAATGGGCACAGATGGTTGGGCATGGTGGTTTACTCCTGTAATCCCAGCATGTTGGGAAGCTGAGGCGGGCAGATCACTTGAGGTCAGGAGTTCAAGACTAGCTTGGCCAACATGGTGAAACCCCGTCTCTACTAAAAAAAAATACAACAATTAGCTGGGCGTGGTGGTGAACATCTTAATCCCAACTACTTGGGAGGCTGAGGCAAGAGAATTGCTTGAATCCGGAAGGCAGAGGTTGCAGTGAGCCGAGATTGCGCCACTGCACTCCAGCCTTGATGACAGAATGACATTCGTTCTCAAAAAAAATAAAATAAAATAAGGCATAGAAAGGAGACCCAAATGTACATCGACATGACAAACATAGCTTTGTAAAAAGATAGTTCCATATACTAAATGCTGAAACATATTTGCAGAATGAAAAAATAAAAAATAAAAAATAATAATGTCTTTTGGCCAGGCACGGTGGCTCATGCCTGTAATTCCATCACTTTGGGAGGCCGAGGCGAGTGGATTTCTTGAGCCCAGGAGTGGGAGACCAGCCTGGGCAACATGGCAAAACCTCATTTCTACAAAAAAATACAGCAATTAGCTGGGCATGGTGGCTCATGCCTGTATTACCAGCTACTCTGGAGGCTGAGGTGGGAGGACTGCTTGAGCCTGGAAGTCTGAGGTTGTGGTGAGTTGAGACTGAGCCACTGCACTCCAGCCTGGGCAATAAAGTGAGACTCTGTCTCAAAATAAATAAATAAATAAATAAAAATAAAGTCTTCCAAATACTTATGTGACTGTCCATAATATTGAAGACAATTCTCCCAACTACTTCAATTTTATAAAATCATCAAGTTCCACTAAGATATTGGAGAGCAGAAGGGGACATTTTACTGATGTTATTTATTTGAATGTTTGAAATGTATTTATTTATTCATTTAGTATTTTAGAAGACAAGCAACTACTTGTGCGTTTTTTGAAGGTATCATATATATGTAATTAACTGGCTTTGGAAAAATATAAAAAGGTATTAATGGGATTATTTCTAGTATTTGTTGGCATAGAATAAATGAGGACGATATTTACACTTTTGGGCAACAGAGTAACAGGTTGCTGAAACTAAGTATGAACTAAGTATGATAGTCATGGAGAACTGTCAATATTATCTTTGTTTGTTTCTTTGCTTTTTAAAGGGTGAATAAATTGTCTATTACTTTCTATTAGTTACACATATCTTAAAAAAACCTTTACTTTTTGGTGGTAGTTTTCGATTGACATTTTAGAATGCTATTGCCATGGAAAAGAATGATGACCTTCAGAAGCAGCATATGTGGTATTTATTAGTACATAGACCTAAGCATCTACATTATTTCTTTACAACATTGTTGAGGTATAACTGACAAAGCATAAAACCATGCATTTTAGTGCAATTAAAAGATTTTTAGTAAAGTTACTGAGTTTTACAACCATCATTGTGATCCAATTTTGAATATTTTCATCACCCTGATAAAATCCTCCAGCCTATTTATAGTTAATCCTCATTTCCACACCCAGACTAGGCAACCACTAATCTACTCTCTGTGTCTTCAGATTTGCCTCTGGGCACTTCATATAGATGGACGCATACAATATGTGGTCTTTTTGTCCGACTTCTTTCACTTAGCACAATGCTTCTGAGTTTCATTCATTTTGTATGATGTATGAGTATTTTATTCTTTTTTATGGTATGGATATACTGTATTTTTAAAATGTATTTACCAGGGTAAGCATCTATTCTATTTTTTCAGTTAATTCACAATATTTAAACAGCTATTTTGTTGGCTCCACCTAAATTTTTTCAGATATCAAGAATGACAGCCTTAATATTTCCCTGCTCTTAGAGAGGAATGTGAGACACACATCTGGATCTTATTTTACCTGTAAGTTGGCTGGGTTCTGATGACTTTGCATGCTGTAAACTAAACTATTTGCTAATTACCTAAATATAGTAAAATGTAATTGTGACCCTAAATTTCATTAAAGGTTTGCAGGACACAAATAATGATTTTTTTAGACACTGTCACACAAACAGGGCCAACAGCATAAACCACAGACAAGAGATTTAGGGAACAAATTACAAATGGAAAAATCCACTAATAAAAAGAGTATGCTTAAAGATATTCCACTTTTCTAGCAGAGGTCAGAAGGAGCTGCTTTGTGCAGCGAAGCTTTAATGCTTCATGAACACACAGAAAGCTAATCTCTGGATAGTTAGAAATGCCAAGTTCATGCAATGGCAAAAAGAAATGTTATACCACTTATGGATTTGTGGGGAGAAAAACAAGAAAAAATATTACAAAATATGTTGCTCTATATGCTAACAGGTTTTGGAAGAAGTTTCATTCTGCCTGTAATCAAAATGCTGATATTGGCTGACATATACTCAGAATGCGTAAACAGAAAAGAGAGAAGCAAGAGAAGGTGTGGAAGATTAAGCAGAGTATTGTATAATTTATGAACCCCTGGAAAATGATAGAGTATAACAGAAAACAACTGAGACTCATTATCTGTGCACTATATAGAATACAGAAAGTTCCAGACTAGCACTCAAATATATTTTCATTATAAGCCGAATGTACCTAATATGCAATTTATTTTTCCCTAGTAATCATATGTTTTATAAATGTAATATTAGGAGAAAAGTTTTTCTATATATTCTGCTCTTTCCACTTAATTTTGTTTTAAAGCAAAGGAAACCATGGTTAAAAAGAAGTCAACACCAAAATCTTGATTCTTCCTTGACTTGTTTTCATTGAAGTTTTACACTAATGGTTTTATTTTCTCTGGGACAAATCTAAGTTCTTAACATATGTAAGTGGTAAAAGCTCTGCTTCATTAAACAAAGCCTTTGGAATACAAAATATCTCTATACCATAGGTTGAGGGCAGTACTTTTGTCATGCTACTCTCTATTAAATTGCTAGAGAGAGAAATGGAGTTTCAAGGAAGTAAAATAATAGCATCATTTCATGGATGTTTGGAAATATTTTGTTTCTCTTACCAGTTACTTTGCTTTGAGATTAAGAGTTTTGATACTTTATTTCTAAAGCTATATAATCAATTTTCTTGTGTTTGAAGAAACATTAATTCTATTATCTACAAGTTTCCTTCTTAATTTTGATTCTATTTTTATTTCAGATTCCTTCTAATGTGGTAAATGTTACTACTAGTTGCTGGTTTTCATTGACTCACTCTAGAGATTCTTGGTTTGGAAACCTCTTAGTACATTTCTCAAAATGGTCCAATAAGACCTGAGAAAGTAGCTTTCAGCAATGTTAGTGTGTATATTACTTCTACATGCTATTCCTTCATTCAACTACTTTGAGATTAATCAGTTAATCCAGTCATTTCACAAATACGTATTGAACACTGCCTATGTTACATGCCAGGCACTATTATATGCATGGGCATGGGGGTAAGGAACTAAGGGGAAAATGGTATTTCTGTCTTATGGAGATTGCACTCTAGTGGGAGTACAACCAACACGGTATAGGCAAGTAAAATAAACAGAATGTTAAAGAGGCACTAGGGATGAGAGAAATACATAAATTAGGGAAAGGGAATGGAAAATGTTGCGGTAAAATGAAATATTAGATAGGGAGGTCTAGAGAGGGCTTACTAAGAATCTGAGGAAGATTTTGGCAGTATCTGGAGGGAAAGAGATCATGAAAGGCTCTGAAGGAGAAATCTGATTAACAAATTCAAACTATATCCATATCCATAATCCAACCACATCTCTCCACCTACTTTATTACCACCTTGAATCGTCCACCAACATCATTCTCCTCAATGACTGCAAAACTTCCCACCTGGTCTCTATTTATTCAATGCTGAGATCACATTAGCTACTTTGCTCAAGGGAAGAAGTACAGAGACCAGCCAGGACCCAGGACACAGGGGAAGCTGCTTGATGAAATTATAAGTTTGGCGCAAAAGTAACTTCAGTTTTTGTCATTAAAAGTAATGAATATATAAAGAAACAGGAGGAGATGGAAGAAGGAGCTCAGATTTGGATGCCACTCAGCTAAGTGTCTTCAATACCCATCAAACATCCAGGTGGAGATGCACAGTGACAATTGATTAAAAGCATCCAGAGTTTAGTGCAGACATTTGAATGGAACAATGATGCTGGGAATAACCTGTTTATAGACAGAATTTGAAGCCACAAGAGTAGGTGGATTATCTTGGGAATCACTGTAGATGGAAAAGAATTGAGCTCCCAGGACTGAGCCTTGGAGCAATTCAAAAGGTAGAGGTCAGAGAGATGAGAAAACACTTACAAAGAAACTGACAAGGAGTTATGATAAATACTAAAAGAAAAACCAGGCAAGTGTGGAGCCTTGGAATCCATCAGAAGACAGACTTGTAGGCTTTGTTTGCATTTCTCACTCAATCCTCACCACCCTCACGGTGCTGAGCCCAGGAAATGGGGCCACCTATTCCTTAGCTGCCCAAACCAATAGTATGACTTTGTTCTTTAACTCTTCCTAATCATTCACATTCAATCACTTGTCCTTTCTATTCAACTGCTTAAGCGTTTCTTAACTTTGTTCCCTTTTCTTCGTTTCACTGTCAGCATCCTAGTTCAGAATACCATCATGTAGGACTACGATAATGAAAGCGTCTCCCAGCCTTAGTCTTTTCTCCCTTAAATCTGTTCTCCACAGGATGATCAGAGTGATCTTTCTGAAAGGTAAATCTAACAAAGAGGAAGCCCTTCAATCAGTTTCCATTGTCTTCAAAATCAAGTCTAAACTCAAGGGCTATTCTCTAGCCTCATGTCTTTATTGACCTCACACACTCTGGCCATTTAATCCAGCTTTTGATTCCTTCAAAGGATCAGCTCTGGCCTTGAGAATCTACACAGCTGTTCCCATGGAATGGAACGCCCATCTTCCCAGCTTTACCCAGCTTACTCCTACTCACATTCTAGGTCTCAGTTTAAATGGTATTTTTCTTGGGAATCCGTCTGTGGCACTCCTTATCTGGGACTTTTGGCTGTCTTCTGAGCTCCTTACATTAGTAATGATTATGCTGATTTTTCACCATTTATTAATTAGTTTGTATCTCCACTATTCTAACCATTAGCAGTGTCTTTCTTGGTTTGCTCTGTTTCCCAGAATATTGTCTGAAACATTGCAGCATTCAATAATTGGTTGCTTAATAAATGAAGAGATAAAATCGTACCCACGCTTCCCTTCACCTGAATAACATAACTTCTAGTCTCCGGCAAAGTCCTCTTCTCTTTGTGCCTACTCAAGTACTTCTGGGAGTCCTAAAGGGATATTTCTTATATACACACAAGAAAGTCTACCCCTA
Organism: Macaca fascicularis; assembly: GCF_037993035.2. Lineage (NCBI taxonomy): Eukaryota > Metazoa > Chordata > Mammalia > Primates > Cercopithecidae > Macaca > Macaca fascicularis. Next base: position 173,018,394 of record NC_088380.1, on the reverse strand, counting down.
CCAGGTAGACTTTGTCCAAATGGACACTAGGTCTCCAGGCATTTATCATCTCATCCTGGCATCTCATTTCTACCATGTTCTGCTGAGTCCTCCATAGTCATGTAATGACAGGTACTCTAGAACTACCATAGTGCCTGAGTGTTCTATGTGCCCAGTTGAATTGAGTGAAATATTCATCCCTCCCTTTCTGGGTCAAAAGTTATCATTACTGGACCCAAGTGGAATTGCCTTTATTCTGTGTTACTTCAACACCATTGTGTAAACAGTTCTTTCTGTTCTTACCTAAAGCCTCTCTTTAAATGTGGTTCAAACTTAGTTCTCAGGGCCCAAGTGGAGGAACAAACTTCATACCATTCTCTTCGTTGCCTTTTCTTTCTTTCTTTTTTTTTCTTTAAAGTCTCTAGAAACCTACAAGTAAAAACTTCGACTCATATGCTCCCTGTACACCCTCCCAATCCCCACTAAATGGAAACCAAATCATAAATGTTGTGGTCTAGGGGACTGCTGACTATTCTGAAACTAAAACCAGGATTACCAGAAAATTATTTCTACTACCTCTCCTCTATAAATCTTCAGAACATTATAATTAGATTAAGTGGGGGCATTGTGGATACAAAGCTTAGCTCAGGGTTAAACACAGAATAAGCATTGAATAATTGTTAACTTATAACTATAGCATATGTTAGATACAAAATATTTTTAAAATAAGAATATTAATCACACTCTTGTTGCCTAGAAAGGCTTCTACTAGTACCCAACTCCTGCCATACCAGATTCTTGGAAATGTTTCTCACACTGAGTGATGCCTCGCACTCACTTATCATCACTGTCTTTCTGTCCACGGGACTGTGCTTCACCTGGTTCCCCCAACTTGGAACCCTATAATGATTTCTGTATTTGTTCTGCTTTATAACAAATCCATACCAAATCTTACTGATACCTATAGCAGGAAGCATCTTGACCTTTTGTCTTCATTTTAATTTCTTCTTCTCTGACATGTTGAACCCTATGAAATTGTAGATTTTCACCACCGGCCTCCCCTCTTCTAATGGCAACAAATTGTAGAAAAACATAATGATAGTCTCACCAGTACTTACGGTCTCCTTATCACATTTAGTATAAGATATGATTTTAAACAAGTGTTGGACCTGCATTTTTCTTTTATTAAACTGTTTCCACTACCTCTTTGAAAATTTAATTATTTAATTTCGTTCAACCCAAACTTTTCTAAAGATTTTCTTGACTGCATTTAGCCCAACATGATCTTTAATTCTCTTCTCATCTGAAATACCAGATAACATACCATCTTGTCATATGTTACATATCCATGTTTCTTCTCCCATGCATTGAAACACAAGAGTGTTTCAAAGCTTACTGCAACAAACTCAAAAGAAGTGAAACTTTTATTTATTTTACATGAGTCCCACCATAAGCTCTAGCAGAGTGCTAAGCAGAGTCTGTGGTTAATGTCTTTTTATTGATGGATAGATTGAGGAATATAAAAAATCCAAAGATCAATACGCAATTAAGCATTATCATCTTTATTAAGCATAGTAGTGTGCTATTAAAAGGCTGCAGAACCTCTTCAGTGCATGGTTGACTTCTCAGACTTAGATGCCATTTCTTTTATTAAAATATTTAACATGGTATGCAAGTCAGGAAAAATAATTCCTAAATCTCTCCATGTGTAAATATAATTTGCATGGAGCTGGCTTTGTTGATTATCATCATATTTCTTATTAGATGCACTTTCTGATCACTTTAAAATACATTTTATTTTAGTTGTCCTGTTGGAAAATTTCCTAATTAGACTGATTTTCTTTAGTGGAAATTTTGACTACTATAAAATTCATAATAAACACTCAGAGAATATTTAACCCCAGGCCTAGTGTATATGTTGTGACCTAGTACCAGCTTCTAAATACCATTTTGTTTTATCACAAATCTCTAAGGCTATTTTTAATTTGAAGGTAGAAGGTAAAACAAAGAGAAGTTCCTGATTTGCTCTAAAATATTTCTAGAGTTGACAGAATGGCCCTCCAGTGAGGAGCCACCAGGGCCTGCCAATCTTGAAGTGGGTCTCAAGAGCCTATTGAAGTGCTGGCTTAAAGCTTTGAACATAATATTTATTACCACAGAGTGTCTTCTAACTGCACTTCAACTCTAATACTATATAATGCCAAGTTTCAACTATAGGCTAGCTTGCTGCTATCATAGCGTCAGCATTTGTATATTTCTATTTGATTAACAATAATAGAAAATGTATGGTAATAGTCAATTTCCATATAAGCCTTGGTTGCTCCTCATACCTGGACAATAACTAGGAGGCATTTATTGTTCATTCACTTACCGGGACCCCATTTATGGTATTTATTTTCAAGGATGAGTTGCTTTTGGTCATTGTTTTTAATCTATATCAAATACCCATGCCACTTCCATTTCAGGGTCAAAAAGAATCACTTGTGTTTCCAGAATCTTTGACTGTTTTGAGATTTCCTACGGCAAGCATGTTTTTATACCCAAAAAATTTTCTGAATGGAGAGGACAGACATGATGTACGGCAGCCCATCCATTTACTTAGATGAATCTATATGCTAGGCTGCTTTAAAGAGCAACAAGATGATGGTGTGCAATCTAGCAAAAATATAAAGTATTACATATTATTCAATGCTATTAACGTGCTATTTCAAGTAGTACAAAATATGAACCAAGTCTCAATTGTGTGCACACAATTAAGTGTGTATTTGTGTGTGTATATATGCACTTATGTAGTTTTTTTTTTTTTTTTTTTTCCTTAACATGCAGTTGAGTTTCTTGGTTCATTTCTTATCTCAGGTTATGGACCAGAGACAAACCTCACTGTCTAATGGTCTTGTGTTATACTGCTTTCTAGGGGTATGGCTTTTGTCTCTGTTTCTAGAATGCCTTGGAAGAATATTGCCTTGAGAATGCTGCTCATAAGGTTTCTAAGTTTTCAGAATGCTTTCCTGATTGACTAAGTCAGTGACACACAAAATGAGACCAGACTTCTATAGTCACACTTATGACAAAAGGCATTTAGACTGAAATCCTGATGCTGCTGCCCTGTCATGAAAGCTACTGTTCATTTCAGTATCCCTACCACTGCCTACACTGTGAAAGTGCCCTGCTAGTTCAGCTGTGGGGCTTTGCCATTTCTGTAACCCTTCTCTTAAATTGAAAGCTAATGGGCACGACATGTCTTCGAGGAGAGACTGAACTAGATAGGCCTCGGGATATTCATGTCAACATTAAATGTGAAGGCTAGTGGGCACTTAAATGTTTCTAAATAAATTTACTTTTTACAATTTAACAAAACCTAAAAGATTTCTTACCATTTTAGAATCCATTCTTCAAATTGGGTGGTATTTATGGACAATAATTGGTGACTGTGGCTATACCTGTCCCTGTCTTATCATGATATGCAATGTCATGATTCTTGGTCTTTGCCTCCACACTTCTATACCTTTCAGCCTTCTTATTACCTTATGCTTGTCAGGTTGAAGTAAGGTGGTATGAGGAATGAATGCTAGACTGAGTAACTCCTAAAAATGAAAGTTGTTGCTTCATATTTTACTCTCACAATTCTCTTTCATACGTTTGTAGTTGTTAGAATATTTTTAAGACTTTATGTAGCAAGATAATGTTTCACATGTGTATTTTACCCTCTATTTTCCTATATTGTATGATCATTTCCCCATTTCATCAGCTAGGTCTTTCACGTCATAGCTTCAAGAGAAATAACACCACCTCAGGAAGTAGAAGAAAGCTAGGTGGAAATTCCTGCCTTTGAGGTTCAAAAGGCTAGGCCTTAGAGGACTGAGATGAAATGCAAGGCAGGACCACCCATTCTGGACAGTACTTGATGTGAAACAGTGACTTGCCTTTTCCAGAGTTTGTGGGAAACAGGGGGAAGTAAAGGATGCTAAAAGTGAATGGATAGAGGTGCCTGAGGAAGGGAGCCCTGTGGCTTGATCTGTGGACTGAGCTCCAAGTTAAGGAGAGATGAGAGGAGTGTCCCTGGGAAGACAGTGGAATCTGATACTGGAGGGAAGCTCTGCTTTGCTTCCTGGATCGAGTCCCAGGAAAGCTGGTGAGATGCCAGAAATAATATGGCAGTACAGAGTATTGAGATAAGGGGAACCCAAAAGAACCTCACTGCCTTCCCTTGGCCAGTGTGGTAAGACAGTAACATTTACATGGCTATCAAGGACCAGATCCAGAAGAACCCTCAAAGATGGAATTGAAAACTGACTCAGCATGGACAACGGATATGCAAACTGTATGAATGAGAGACGTGTGACAATGCTGGGAGTAAGAAGTCCTTGCTCACAGCCCTGGAAATCCCACAACCATCACACAGTCTTCTCTAAAGGTCTAGAAAAGCTTCTGAGAATTTATACCTAGTCCATGGATGAAGGTGGAGAAAAATGAGGAGTCAACTGAGTTTAAACCTAGATAAGAGCATAGATTAAAAATTAAGCTAGGTTCTTGAAAAATAAATAATGCTATATTTGCTATCCATCTGAGGAGTTAGGTTGCAATCCATATCAGCTACATATATAAGAATTAATTTTTAAATAATCACATTTCTGTAGAATGCACAGTATCATTATTTAGGTGATATTTACACACGGGCAATGAAACGGAGAGGAAAAATCTATAGAAATAAGTTGACTATCTGCCATGGGTAAAATAGTGTGCTAGGTGTCTCACAAATATTTAGTATTCTCATGAACCATACATATTATACACATTTCACAGGATAGAGAACCAAGGCATAAGGAGTGATTAAAGAGCAACAGAGCTAGGATTTAGTGTTATGCTCATATATATTTGAAGACCCTCAGCTCCTTTTGATTTACCACTTAACAAAGACAGGTTAATTGAAATAGTCAGATAATGGTAGGAGATTAAAAAAAAAACCCACTAGCTTTTTCTCCAATATCATGAAGAAAATTGCTGAGGTTTCACACTTATCTTTAAATGTGCACATAAAATATATTGATATCTAAATAAAAAAAATTTCTCCATTATCATATTAAGAAATTTCTTAACAGATCATTAAATCTTGCCTTTAAAAACTGACCACAACTTTTTGATTCTAAATGTATTTAATAAGAGGATTAAATAATGGGCAGATTTTTTTTTTTAAAAAAAGCTAATATGAAAATAATTACAGAAATGGCTCACAATCTACATATTGATTATTTTGTAATATATTTTGAGAGGCAAATGCTGAACTCTGGGTTGCACATAGAATTTAAAACACAAAAGGAGGATGTGAAACTTAGAATTTAATTATTGGGATTTTACTCGGCTACTGCTTTTTAAACTGTAGGCTCTTACAATGGGTTATCAGGTCATTAGCATGAAGGAGATGTAAATTTCTTTCCACAGCTAATAAATTCTAGTTAACAATTAATAAAATAACTGAAAATAATGAAGGAGCTGGAAATCTCAGAAATCAGTGACACTTTGAAAATCTTGTTTACCAGAATTAGTGCTAGATCTAATGGAAACAAATTTGTTATTTACATAATCCAGAGGTGACAGATAACAACATGCAATTGTGAGTCAAGTAAGAAAAATTGTTACTTTAATCCAAAACATTCTACAAATCAATCAACACAACAAATTATCAGTGTGATAATATATTCAACACATTTGACATTTACATTAATTGGAGGTAATGAAGAAAATATTTTTTGTTGTTTGTTGGATGAAGTTAAATGGGCTGGAAATGCATATGAATAAAACATCATTATTCCTCTCACTGTACACCTGTTCAAATTTCTATTGACAATTTGATATTTTTATTAGAGCCCGAATGGAAAGACGGCAAGCACAAACGACAATTTTTCACACTCACAGGATAAAAGTAAACAAGCAGTGTTTTTGCCCAGCTCTCTTAAACCACAGCACTATGACAAGCGCTTAACTAGCCCCCAAACACTGCCACTTAGTCATGACTTCTGGTTTTATACATTATTTACAGTTTGCTAGGTATGAGGCTGGTGGAAAATGCCTTTCTTAGCTGCTTGATTGACAGTATAATTATACTGTGTTTTTGTTTTAAGCACTGTTATGCAGAATTGTAATGCCATAAAAAGTAAATAGGAATTTTATGAGCTTTTAACTTTGACAAGGTCATGCTGAAGCATACCAAAAAGATGTCATGAAAAGCCATAGCCGTTATTAGCTGTGTCCTATAAGTGCCATTGCACCTCGAAGCTCCATTTGGGTTAAAACATGTACTCACCACTATCCACCTCAGCAGAGGAACTGAGGGATGATGTAAACCACACAAGAAACAGTAACACTTAGTCTTTTAAAGTTTCCTTCCTCCTCTTTTAATGCAGCCTGGTTAACAGGTTGAATTTTATAAATGTAATAAAATGAGATACAAAAGCAGTATGAAGAGTTCTAGGTTTGATTTTATTTTGGGTTATGTCTTATCATATCTAAGAGGGTTTTTTTCTCTTTTTTCCCATTTGTTTTTCCTTACCGATTTTTTCTCTTCTATTCCTTTTTAATCTTAAGCATGCTAAGGTGGTGGCGGTGTTAGTGGTGGCAGTGCTGACAGTGGCAGCGGTGAACATCCACCATTGCTACAATGTCAGTGTCACTAGCCCCACAGCTATCAGCCTTGAGTTCTCATATGGTGTCCCACATTTGCCTCAGAATAAATGCTTACTCTTTTAAAAACTGCAGCGGGATCTTTAAAATAAATAGAACAGATGGGGTTTTAAGGTCTTTCCCAAAAGGCCCATAGACCATGCCAAATTCAATTCATCTAACTTGGCAGTAAGGGAGTTCTGCGTCAACCCAGTTGGGATTTGAACCCTGGGTTCTAGCTGATTGCTTACACAAAAGTTGTTCTTCATGTAGAATGGGGCCTGAAGGTTAGGTTGGATAAGGTCTTTTCTCTAACAAAATTATCTGCTTTTTCATGGCGTGTTTCTCAGCAATGTGGGTTTTGATCTTGTTTTCATCTCCTAATATTGTGATGATATCCAAAATCTTTGGAATTGGCCTCTTTTTCATTGTCCCAACAAGATGAATACATTAATATTTGTCTTATGCATCCTGTTCCAGCTTTGGTACTGTGACAACATATTTTTTCATTTCTCTCAGGTCGTTTATTCTTTGTGCTCAGCCTGCGTGACCATTATAAGAAAATGAGAAAGGAGCACGGCATGATGATGGTGGTATTGGCAGGGCACAAATGTCACTTCAGACTTTCTTGTCAACCTGTATTCCAAATGCTGCCCATCTTGGCTGGGAATGAGTGATTGCCCAGCGGTGATTCTTTTGATCCATCATCTAGGAGTAAATTGTTCTGAATAATGACCTATTCCATCTTTCCCACTCAGAATATATATTACAAGATGCCTAGAAAAATACGATTTCAACTCAGTTGTAATTCAAGATCACCATAAATGCAAGGCAGAAGTCCTGGAGATTTGGGCCTCTTAAATGTGAAACATGGCTATGAGTCAGATTCAAGCTTCTGACAATTGTCTGGGTCCATTTGCTTTCAAAATTCTGGTGGAAAGGAAATCTGTATAGTAATTGCAATAGAACTATCATAGGAAAACATCATGTGTGTGTGTGTTGTGGGGTTAATTTTACTTTTGCAACATTTCAGTTTGAAAGTGTAAACAGAAATTTGTTTCCTATGTAATGGTACAAGACAGTATAATAATTTGATTACTTGTGAAACTAAATTTTCTCTTCCTCATATGCTTGAGTGAATTAATTTCAGTTATTCTTTATCTCTGCAGTATAAAGAAGGAGAGATAAATTGCCACTTCTCTCACGTGGTCTTGCGAGAAGTACACAAGTCTTATCTGCTATTCCTAACTCATCCTGGAGGATGTTTACAAAAGGGTCCTTTAGATGCAGTGGGAAAGTGCCTACAGAAAGATGAAAGGTTTCTAACTTTGAGATTGTACCTGTGATGGTGTCAGTTTATAGCCTTTTCTTTAAATACAAGAATAGGTTCGACTCTCTTGTTTTATACAAAATTATAAATATGTGTGTGTTTGTATATGTACATGTAAATCTATGTAAGTGTGTGTATATATATATGACATGAACACATACAAATATATCATAAATATTTATCTCGTGGTTATATTTATATGTACATAATTCAAACTTGCTGATACTGAGTTACATGTTAAATGTGCTAAGAAACATTATTTTCATAGGTTCTAATGTAATCATTTCTGGAAAGTTATAAATTATTCAAAATGTATCTGTCATGTAACAATATATTCAAGAGAGGGACATCTGTAAGTTAACAGTCCTCATTCCTTCCTTGCATATATGGATTTACCTGTGGAATAGCACAGATCTTTGTGTGACACTTAAATTATCTAATTTCCCCCTATTGGATAAATGTGCACAGGGAGACCCTTCCAGATATTTTATGTAATAAAATGGCTTAAATATATATGCCAAGTGTCGGCAACATTGAACTTAGTTCACAACTGGGCAGTGGCAATATATTTATGTGGTCAGGATCATGAGTTAGTTTTCTTACCTGTCCTTTTAACCATCACACCTAAACTCCTTTAGTTAAAGAAATCACTCATGTTTTGATTAACTGGTTTAGTCTTCCTGTAAATGTAGCAAAGATTATGAGGAATGATTCAAAAGTCACCTTGAGAAAAGCTGAATAATGACCATCTGCATACGTAAGGTTTTATCTCTAAGGTCTGCCTGTATACTCCCTTGCTAAAGGGTTTTGACTAATTAAAATTTGTTCTCAAAAAAGAAAATAAAATCACTGAGAGTGGGTGAATTGCAATGTCATCAAACTCATGTCAACTGAGTTCTATAAATAAGATATATTTTTGGTAAACACTTTTTCTCAGGTCAAACGTAAAAGCTGGAACATCTTCACTTGAGGTACATGTTAATTAACATGTATTTGCAGAATGCCTACTTTGCTAACTCTTTATATAAATACAATAGAGAAAAATAGGTATGAATCCTATCTCATGAAGTTGTAGCAATGTACCACAAACAGCAATCAGTATTCCAAACTGTTTTTTGTTTTTTTTTTTTTCTTGAGATGGAGTTTTGCTCCGTCACCCAGGCTGGAGTGCAGTGGCAAGATCTCAGCTTACTGCAACCTTTGCCTCCTTGGTTCAAGCAATGCCTCAGCCTCCCAAGTAGCTGGGTTTACAGGCGTGCACCACCATGCCTGACTAATTTTTCTATTTTTAGTAGAGACTGGGTTTTGCCATGTTGGCCAGACTGGTTTCGAACTCCTGACCTCAGGGGATATGCCTACCTTGTCCTTCCTAAGTGCTAGGATTACAGTTGTGAGCCACTGTGGCCAACCTGATAGGCCCCAGTGTGTGATGTTCTTCTCCCTGTGTCCATGTGTTCTCATTGTTCACCTCCCACTTATGAGTGAGAACATGCAGTGTTTGATATTCTGTTCCTGTGTTAGTTTGCTGAGAATGATGGCTTCCAGCTTCATCCATGTCCCTGCAAAGGACATGAACTCATTCTTTTATACGGCTGCATAGTACATGGTGTGTATGTGCCACATTTTCTTTATCTAGTCTATCATTGATGGGCATTTGGGTTGGTTCCAAGTCTTTGCTATTGTGAGTAGTGCTGCAGTAAACACGCATGTGCATGCGTCGTTAGAGTAGCATGATTTATAATCCTTTGGTCATATACCTAGTAATGGGATTGCTGGGTCAAATGGTGTTTCTGGTTCTAGATCCTTGAGGAATCGCTACACTGTCTTCCACAGCCGTTGACCTAATTTACACTCCCACCAACAGTGTAAAAGCGTTCCCATTTCTCCACAGCCTTGCCAGCATCTATTGTTTCCTGACTTTTTAATAATTGCCATTTCTAATTGGCATGAGATGCTATCTCATTGTGATTTTGATTTACATTTTTCCAATGACCAGTGATTATAAGCTTTTTTTTTTTTTATATGTTTGTTGGCCACATAAATGTTTTCTTTTGAAAATAAGACATTTCCTGTTCATATCCTTCACCCACTTTTTGATGGTTTTTTTTTTTTTTTTCCTGTAAATTTATTTAAGTTCCTTGTAGATTTTGGATGTTAGACCTTTGACAGATGGGTAGATTCCAAAAATTTTCTCCTATTCTGTAGGTTGCCTGTTCACTCTAATGATAGTTTCTTTTGCTGTGCAGAGGCTCTTTAGTTTGATTAGATCCCATTTGTCAATTTTGGCTTTTGTTGCAATTGCTTTTGGTGTTTTAGTCATGAAGTTTTTGGAGCTTGATATTTTTATTTACACTAATGATCACTATATATTTGCTTTTAGAAGGTGTTATCAGTGAGGTTTCCAAAAATTTTAAAAATTACTAGCTCATATTACCATCATAAGATGGTAAAGTGGACTTTAGCTATGTTTAGTCTAGTAGCTCACATTGCCTTTTAACTGTGCCTTTCTCCATGTGTCAACTTCAGGCTCAGAATGGCTTTCTTAATACCATCAAGCAATGGCTACACCAGTTTCACATGTTTGTTCTTAAACCACTCTGTGAAGGAAAAAAAAAATGAGGCTTCTTTTATTCCTCAAATTGATGAAAATTTCTGTACTTCACTCTATTAAGAGCAGTTTAGGTGACATGCCCATTGCAGAAGCCATGTTTGAGCAAGGGACATGGAACTCTACTACTGAAATTATAGTAACCAGGGCTACCTGGAGCCAGAGCTGGGCTCTGGCACGCCCTTCAAACTGATGCTGCTACATGATATAGCAGTGGTAAAATAGATTCTGAGGAGACAACCCTGGTGTTCAATATGGAAGAAAATACTGAGATAGAAATTTAAATCATTTCCTTAAGCTAGAATATAGTATTAACTCTAACCTTTGCCAAGATGTTGCTATTCTTTCTCTGGCATATTTTTTCCTCAAATTGGGTGAATCAAAAAGAATATTATCACTAACTAAGGAAGAAAAATTATGATGTTCCAGTTCTTCTGCATCATAGAAGCTGTGGGTCATTTAATTTCATTGCAGCTATCACAAAGTGGCAGAACAGGTGAATATTAAATGCAATTACATTTACTTATAGGGCACATATATGATCAAAGTCTACTTGTCTTACATCCCAGAGTGCAGGTGACGATGTCATGAATTTTGCAAAAGTCAGCATGAAGGACATAGAAAAGAGTTTAGCTAAATGTGAATCACATATGTACACAGAATGTGATGCTGAGTTAAAGGAAATGATGGCAAAATTCAAGCTGGTGTGACTGGATGACACACCGTACAGAGGTGAGTCATTTTACGCTGAATAGCAATGTTCCAGAAACAATCAGTGAATTTCAAATCAGTATCTTTAGCTTCTGCCAAAGAAGGAACAATGAGAAATTGCTGAGCATTTTAGGTGGGAGGTTCAACTTCCTTGTGGCATTCAGTGCCACCACACAGTACTACAGGACAGGGGAACTACTCAGAGGATTGGAGACAATATTGCACCTAAGTTCTACTTAAGGAAAGGAAATTAAAAATCGCTAAGGAGGAAATTCTAGGCTGTGTGAATCACTGCAGCGTTTTATATAAAATAGAAACTTCTTAAGCATGATGGTTAAGGGATTGGGTTTTGGAGTTGGTTCTGGCATAAACAGCTGAATTCTTTATCTATAGAATAGGGATGAAAATATAATTTACCCCTGAGTATTGCTGTGAGAGACAAATGAGATAACACTCATGTTGGAGCATGTCACCAGATCAAATACAGAAAGGCAATAGTTTTTTTTTTTTTTTTTAGATGGAGTCTCAGTCTGTCGCCCAGGCTGGAGTGCAGTGGCATGATCTCGGCTCACTGCAACTTCTGCCTCCCGGGTTTGAGTGATTCTCCTGCCTCAGCCTCCCAAGTAGCTGGGATTATAGTCACCTGCTACTGCACCCAGCTAATTTTTGTATTTTTAGTAGAGACGTGGTTTTACCATGTTGGCCAGGCTGGTCTCGAACTCCTGACCTCAAAATGATCCACCCCTCCTGGCCTTCCAAAGTGCTGGGATTACAGGAGTGAGCCACCACACCTGGCCTGCCAATAGGTACTTTTAAAGTAATTTTCTTATTGTTACTCCCTTTTTATGGCTGTTGTGTCATTTATACTATTAAAAGTAGTATAGAGTCCATGGTGGTGTAAAAGGGTGGAACTCAAAAGCTCCTTTTCTCCAAACTGACCCCCCCATCTCAATCATGTTTTAAACAGTCTTGTGGGTCTGAGTGTGATGCTTAGGGATTGATGCCTGCCTCCCCTCAGAAGATGAAAACTCGGGCCTCCAGCAGCCAGGCAGGTACAGTAAATGAATGAATCATTCTATTTACACTGGTGATTGGGAGACTGTGTGCCCATCTAAAGGTGGGCAGGCTCTAGCAAGCCTTATCCTCAGTTGGTATGGTGAGAATAAGAACCCAGAATTGCCAGATCTTCCACTTTTTCAAGACAAGCTAGAAATTTTTTTTAATGTAAAATGTCCTCATTTAAATAAAAAGAAAATAGACTATGTCAAATAACAACAGCGTGCAAGCCGGATGTGGCTTGTGGGATCCCAGTTTCCTCTATCCATTCTTTGGGAACTGTATAATAGTGAGATTCAGATCTGTTTTATCAGGGTTCTTCCCTGTAACATCTACCTTAAAGTTCATGCTGCCCCTTGTTATGCTTTTTTTTTTTTTTTTTTTTTTGAGACAGAGCTTCATTCTGTTGCCCAGGCTGGAGTCCAGTGGCACGATCTCGGCTCACTGCAACCTCCACCTCCCAGGTTCAAGCGATTCCCCCGCCTCAGCCTCCCGAGTAGCTGGGATTACAGGCATGTGCCACCATGCCCAGCCACTTTTTGCATTTTTAGTAGAGACAGGGTTTCACCATGTTGGCCAGGCTGGTTTTGAACTCCTGACCTCAAATAATCCACTCGCCTTAGCCTCCCAAAGTGCTGGGATTACAGGTATCAGCCACCACATCCAGCCTTGTCATCCTCTTCTGAACCTAAAGCTCAACCTGTGCATTTTGACTTGCAAGTTTTTTGTTCATCAAAATGACTGACTCTTTCAAAAACTTTCCAATTGTTGGCTAAGAATAGGAGTGAAAAACTCAAATACTTTCAGAAACAAGGCATTTAAGGCTAATATTTCAAGTTCTCCAAATATAAAAGACTTATAAAAGGAGAGGTAGAGTCTGTGAGGTGTGCAGTGGTGTAGACCTCCCCTTAGAGGAGAGTGACATATTTATTCTCCAAGCCAGAACACTTTGAAAATAAAGAGTGTTATTAATAATTATGCCATATTAATAGGTGTAAAAAGGGACTGCCCTGGGCAAACTTGAGTGCACAATCATCCCAAGAGGTAATGACCACTCAGGTTTAGAAACTTCTCACATGGTATCTTCAAGAACCCCTGATTCATAAAGAGAAGCCAGGAAATGTGCATTTCATGGCATACCCTCTAATTCTAAAACATTTCATGAGGTTTTAATTAATTTATATTTAAAATTAAAAAATACACAACCAAACCAACTGCCCAGCTATACCTGTCAGCCAGATCCCACCTTCTGTCCTATAGTTTACAACCTTAATACTTCACATTACAGGTTATATCATCTTTTTTTAATCCCTGCATGTGTGTGTGTGATTGTTTCTGTCCCTTGTTTGGGACAGTCTTTTAATTTGACTGCAGTGCATGTAAACATGACTTCTACCCGTCTCAATCCTTAAACCTGACCTCTGAAGAATAAACTTGTGTCTACCATGTCCCAGATCCACTTTAGCCATCTACTTCTAGGCTCCTGCTTACGGTGACTTGTAACTGTGCCCATTGGAAATGAGGTACTTCCAGCCTCACCTTTGTAATCCTGGTCCTTAGGTCTCATTGTTAATAACAGGTGCTTTGAAAAAGCAGTCCTTTAAAACTGATATTTCTATTCTTTGGCGAAAGTTACCTTTGTCAAATTTACTAAATGTAACACCCTTGGGAAATATAAAATAAGTACAGTCCTGTATCAATAAACATACAACTGGTATGCACAATTTTATAAATAAATATGGTGGTTGTAAAGTCACCACAAAGCTGAAAATTGAGTATAAAATATACCAGCAATGGTAAATATAAGATTAGTGAAATTTTCATAATTGCACTATTTTGTTAGGAAATTAAGAAATGTTCAAAGCGAATCTCTCTGAATGTTAGATTTAATACATGCATACTCTAAAATAAACTCTCAGCAAATGAATAAATGCATCAGTGAAAGCAATACATCTTCCAGAGTTAAATTTGTGCTTATATGATGTACAGTGATTTTACTTACATGTACATATTTAATAGGTGTGTAATCTTCTAGTTTGAATGAGAGTCATCATATATGCAGGCACCAAGAATTGGCAAAGAAAATAAACATTAAATTGGGTTTAAATGTTCTTCAAAATTGATTATAGCAAATTACCCAAACTAAAGCTATATTTAGAAGTAAACCTAGGAAATCTTGTTTTGGCAGATGATGTAGGTCTCCTGACTAAAGATGTACAAATTCTTTCCTGAGGGCTTAGAAGAGTGCTTCTGGAGCCAAGGGGCAGAGCTAGGGAGATTGTTTTGATTCGCTGTCACAGTCGAAGTTCCACACCAATAAATTTTATAGTTTGATCCAAGAGCTGTTTCAAGTAGGCATTATTTCCCAGAATTCAAAAACTAGTAGGCACATTTTTATGACTGTCTACTTGATCATAATTGGCACATGATGAAATCTTTCCCTCAGTTAGCACAGGTAGAAGTATCTGAACTTTGAAGACTTTGATTTATCTTTATACACCTCTCATATCCCCTCACTATACTCTGTCCTATAGCTCTTCATAGAAAGCCTCAACATTTCCATATGAGTTAAATTTTCTTGTCTACTAGATCTGGTTAGGCCTTCAAATGGTCTTCAGTATGTTGTTAGCACTCTTTGTGTTTCCAAATATACTTAGAATTAATTTTATTCTTATATTCTATACCTATATTCTTATTTTCACATTCTATAGGGATAGAATATGAAAATAAAATTAATATATAAATAATATATTGTATTATGACATAAAATATAACAATAAATTGATATATATCCTTTCATATATGTTCATTTATGTATATATACATAAGCCATTAACAGGCAATGTTCTGGGTTATATGAATATAAAGATGAATAAAAATAGTAGCAGCCTTCACATAATCATGACCTGGCAGAACAAAGTACATGGGATTATAAATTATTAACATAATAACCACTAGTTCCACTACTGCCAATAGCAAATTTACATGATCTAAGACTTGCTAACTGAATACTATGTGTCATTACTCTGTTCGTTTCCCTGTAAACTGATTACTATTTGGCATTATCTGCTTATTTCATAGATATAGGTTATTTAGAGATGAGGAAACTGAGGATTAGCAATTTAGAAATTTATTCATTAGCAAGTTGGGAGGTCAATTATTGGAATCCAGGAAGGCTGACTCTAAATCCTTGGTACTTGGCTGCTATGGGACACCGGCAAAGAACCAATTAATTACACATGAGAGGATTAGGAAGATTTCATAGAAAGGATTTCTTTCTATTTATTTTATAATATATATTAAGTACCTATTATGAGCTGGGTGCTGTGCAAGACGCTAAAAGGACACATAAAAATAAGACACAATGTCTCCCCTTAAAGTGTTCACTCATTAATAGCGAAGATGGCCTCATTAAAAAAAATGACTGACAGGGAGATAAGGGCAATAATAGAGACATATGGAATGAGGGCAACAGGGAGCCAGGCACCTGCTTGAGTGGGTGAGGAATGGCTTCACAAGGAAAAGACAAGTCCTACTGAGACCTGAAAAATAAGATAGAATTGACAGATGGCCAGAGTGTAGTTCATTTGTGGCTCAGCATGTGGAAAGGCATGGAGGTTTGAAATGTCATTATATATATATGGGAATATTGAAGCTGGGACTTTAGTGGATATGAGGAGCATCTTGGGTCTAGTTGGGTAAGTAGGAGAAGATCAAAGTAGCCTTTGGGTAGGAAGTATAACATGGTATTCTTTATAGTTCTTCTTATTAAAGACTATAAAATTTTATCTTATATGGTATGTGGAGCTATTAAGAAAGTAATCTGGCAGCGGGGAAGGCGATGGTAAAATAACCACATGTGTGGTTTCAAAATAGGGTGAGAGTTCAGAGAATTAGTAGGATTTGTCTAGGCTCCATGGTGGAGAAAAGTACTTCAGAAGGGGCAGGGAGAATGCACAACAGAATGACACCAAATGATATCTTCAAGGAAAAATGAGTAATGCAAACGGCAGAGAGAGGGACTGAGACTGAATAGGTTGACTAGGGTAGATTTTAAAGGACATTCAATTCCATGCATAGGAACTGTTTTGTTCTAGAAGAGATGTACAGAATAATAGTATGACCATATCTGGCTTTTAGAAAGATAAATCTAGTGGAAACCAAGAGCCATGATTGTCGCCAGACAGCCCAGCGAGTAGGTTTTGTGACAGTCCAGGTGTGAGCGAAAAAGAATCAAAAATGAAGTAGCAAGTAAAATGGAAACAGGATATTAATTTCAAAGGATTCTATGTGGAAACAGCATGACTTAGTACAGAAAAGGATGGACATGGTGGGAAACAGGGTAGAATTAAAGACTATTCTAATGTTTGCCTATGTATTCTAGTCATGAATTGTCTTGTACTATAACATTTGTAATGTGTAGATGATCTCTTCTCAAATACTTTATATTAAAAAAAGTCTTGTTTAAATTAAAAGTGGATCAAATTAGAGATGGACAGGGCCTAGCAATAGCTGGAAAAAAAGGAGATGACAACAGAACAGTGAGGCAGATAAGAAGATATCCAAGAAGCAGATAAGAAGATATCCTAGATTTCTAGGCAACGAGAATCAGGGATGTGGGAAATATATATGTGAAGATTCAGGGATTCTATTTCAGTGTTGAGGGGTATTAGATCCTCACAAATATCTGTTCAACTATTTAACCCGGAGTACAGATTCAAGACAAAAAGACAGGAATCAAGACAGGTAACTAGAAAGCTATAAGGCAGTGTCTTGGTCACAAGAAAGAAAACAAAACCTATCATTTGGTTAGAAAGTCTGAGTAGACTCAGTAGTACTACTGAATTGGCAGTAAGTTAATAAATTCTTGCCCATGACTCCTTCCATCTGTCTAGAAACAAGTTGCATCCTAAAGTCTGCAGAGAGCTCAACCCATAGACACAACTCATACCTCCACAGAGTCAGAGAAGTGCAGAACTCTAAGTAAGGCATTGCATGAGTAGAAGCTTTTGGAGGGGAGGAAAGGGAACAACTGTTTACTGCACTTCTCTTTCTGTGCTGGGTATTGTGGCCACTGGTAACAATGCCAGACATAGATTTTATTATTCCCATTTTACACACTTGGAAAACTAATTAGTGGTAAATTGTCTAAAATTGCAGAGCTAATAGGATAAGCTGGGTCTGCTCTGTTTAATTCCAAAGCCAAAACAAATTCTGCCATCCCATGCTTGCTCCCAGGAGTAATCCACAAGACCTACTTTAAAATGCTTAGCACGTGTGTGTATACACACATGCACGCGCGCGCACACACACACACACAGCCCAATAGGTAACACTGCAAATACCTCCTACATCAAAGAAGTGACTCTGTTTCTTAGTCCAAAAATAAACTGATGAGATATTCTCTCAGCAAAACATAAAAACAGAAATGTATTACCCTAACTTCCCCTATTCCCTGGGAACCTTAACTCCTTGCCCCTCCTGACCTTTTGTGACACCAATAGGGTTCTAGGTGAAGCAGCCACTACCATGCTTTTCTTTCCTTGCTAACTAAAGTCCACCTAGCTGCTGATTTTTTCATCATCATCTCCCTGCTTATGATTGGAAGAGAAATTGTAAAACATGCTTGGATTCATTTAGACTAAGTAAGGGGCAATGGGTCATTTGAATGACAACTTTCCAGTTCTGTAGAAACTCTATGTCTGACCTAATCAATAAATCACGTAGAGTCATCAGGTCAGGAGTATGAATTCCCTTGTCACCTCACTAACAGAACTTCAGCCTCTGAAATACTTTTGAGAACTGGAAGTCCAAGCAAGATGGTGCAGGAAAATGGTACAACCAAAGCGATGTGAGGTGAGACACTGACCATTTGCTGAAGAGGCCGCACACTGGGATTCATCTCTGTTGATTTTATAATATTTCCGCTACAAAAATATGCTTTGCCTTAAGACAGAGAAATTAACTTTTGTAATGGGGAGTGTTAATTCATTTCTTCTAAATCATAAAAAATGTTGCTCAAATACTAAGATTTGCACTAAATCCTCTAGCAGCCAGACCATGTACATTCACTGTGTCTTTTTATTGCTTCACTACTTTAGCTTGGTAGACAATTAATAAATATTATCTGATTGTTTCATAAAGACTCTGTGAATCACACCAAGCATCTGTGTTTTTCTTGTATCCCCAACATATTTTACTTTAGACAACTGTGCTTTCTTGTCCCTGCATTCTATGCAGCATGATTTATTAAGCACCCTAATGCAGCTTTTTGATAAACTATAAACTGTCTCCCATAAAAAAATGAGCTTTATTTTTAAAAGACACGGACTTGTTTGTACTTGATTGTGAAGGAATCCTAAGTCTTCAAGGGCCATGAAGCTGAGAGCCCAGGATGAGGTGGTTGCTTTTATTCTCATTACAGATTCTCTACATGGCTTCCTTACAGGATGAGGCTTTCCTTTCCACATCAAAAATAACTCATAGTTTCTGTTGTACTATTTCACCCACTCACCCCTCACACACACAAAAAAAAGAAGAAGGAGAAAAAGAGAATTTGTATGTTTTGGAACAGATTTCAAAAAATAATGTGTGGGTAAGAATGATATCACACAGCTCATAGCTTTAATTTGTAATAATCAACAGACACATTTTGAAATACAACAAACCCAACCATCCTACAAATGTATGTTCAGAATCTACAAAGAGCAAGACACTGTGGTGAGTGCT
Source organism: Macaca fascicularis (assembly GCF_037993035.2). Classification (NCBI taxonomy): domain Eukaryota; kingdom Metazoa; phylum Chordata; class Mammalia; order Primates; family Cercopithecidae; genus Macaca; species Macaca fascicularis. The sequence continues at coordinate 172,999,324 of NC_088380.1, read as the reverse complement.
GGAAAGTGTTAAGGTTGAGGGAGCCAGGCTCTAATTTCAAGGAGAACTAAGTAGAATGGGATTCTTTCCTGCACGAACATACAACACACAGCAAGTAAAAAAGAAGGCAGACTGTTTCACACTCTATAACTAAAATATTAACCAAATACTAAATGAGAATCAATACAAAACCGAACCCAAAAAAAGTCCAGACATTTTGTCTACATTCACCATTAGTCCCAAATTTCCTGGAACTAAGAATGTTGTAAACTCTTGATACTTTAAAAAAAAAATCTTATTTATAACTCACTTGAAGGTAGGAAGGAAAGAATCAGATAGAAAGACGTCCAAGATATTTGGAGAGCAAAAGGTATGGATATTGGAAACACATAATGATCGGAAAATTATAATTGAGTCCTGGGGAGTGCCGGATTCCCAATAAATGTCTGTTCAACTATTCAGTTAACATATCAACCCTAGAGTAGATAATCAAGGCAAAGACAAGTGTGGAAGAAAAAGACGGGTAAGATACAAGGCAGATATACATGAATGGTATATGTGTCTATGTTGAAATAAAACAATGTAGGTTATCTAGCTGTAAAAATTTAAAAACAGATACACTTTTTTTTTTTTTCCTCCAGAAGGTGTACTCCATGCTCATGCTGGTAACATTCATTAGTCTCAAGTAGTGTGACAGAATCACAGTTATTTCCTGCATGGTGGTAATAGTGGGGAAAAGGATAGTGTAGGCAGAATAGCTTTGTAATAAAATAGCCATGTTTTGAAGTCCAGCAGATTTGGTACTAAATTCTGCCCCATCACTTCCTAAGGCCTCTGACCTTAGGCAACTCTTTGCCCTTTTATGAATTTATATGTTGTCATCTATAAAATGAGGAAAACAATCTTTACACAAGATTAACAAGTTAATACAGGTTACACATAGGACAGTACCTGGTAGATAGTGAGAGCTCAATCAAAGATGGAAGGAAGATAGTAAGAATAGTGGCAACCTTATAGGTCACTGGAACAGTGGATTGTTAAACTGATTTGGCATAATAACTAATGGCATAAGAATTGATTCCAGTTTCTGCAGAAATGGTATGGGTTGTACGTTAAGTTCAGAGTGATACATTTAGAAAGGGCCAAAGCAGCCTACTTAAAAGTATCTGGGAAAAAAAAGCATTGTTGGTGATATTGTCAGCTTGTTCCAGTTTACATAATTTCTTCTTGTCTTCTGCTTGTTTTTCTCAAGTATTGATCTCAGCTCCATTTCTGGCATTGCCTAGAATCTCTTCCTTGGCAATATGATGACTCAAATACAGAACCCTATGTCTCTTCCTAGTTTTCTAGTTCTCAGTAATCCCTGGTTTTCTAGTTCTCAGTAACCCACTTTTAGACCACAACCTAGAGCAGATGCTGCTATACCCTATAGGCTATACTTGATGTGAAAATGCATTTTCTTTGGCTGTGCATTTATTTAACTTTTTAAGAAAGTTTTCTTCTTTTTTTTTTTTTTTAGATGGAGTCTTGCTCCATCACCCAGGCTGGAGTGCAGCGACCTGACCTCAGCTAACTGCAACCTCCACCTCCTGGGTTCACGCAATTCTCCCTCCTCAACCACCCAAGTAGCTGGAATTTCAGGCAGGAGCCACCACGCCCGGCTAATTTTTGTACTTTTAGTGGAGACGGGGGTTCCACCATGTTGGCCAGGCTAGTCTCAACCACTTGATCTCAAGTGATCCGCCTGCCTTGGCCTCTCAAAGTGCTGGGATTACAGTCATGAGCCACGGTGCCCGGCCAGCGTTTTTTATTGGTACATAATAAATGTGCTCAGTTTGGGGATACATGTGATAATTTAATACAGTTATATAATTTGTAGAGACTAAATCAGTGTATTTGAGATATCTCTTACATTAAATATTTGTCTCTTCTTTATGCTAGGAACATTTAAGTTATTCTCTTCTAGCTATTTTGGAATGTACAATAGATTATTGTTTACTATAGTTACCCTCCTGATCTATCTAACACTAGGTCTTACTTATTCTATCAAGCTATTTGTAACCATTCATGATGTGCAGTTGTTTTTAAACACAAAAGTGATTTTCATAAAATTTACAGCTTCGTTCATGAAAGAAACCCAATGATCTCGGCCCAGAGTCCCTAAAAAGGGTAATTGACTGGAGCTAAGCAGGGATATAGAAGACACCAGTGACCAGCATCCTTTCTTTCCTCTCCTTTTCCTGGCAGAAATATGTCAGTTCAGATACACAACTTCACATAGCCTTTATGACTCCATGAAAGGTGACTCCCTCAGCTTCTGAATTTTCTCTTTTGGCAGAAATGTGTCCCTCCTAAACATATGATCAAATATGGGCTGATGAGATGTTAGGAGATATTGTCTTGGGCTTCTAGAAAAGTTCCTTCTTCCTATATCTTCTGAGAAGCTTCCCAAGCTGCCCCTTCCATTTCTCCTAGATACTATTGGTCATGATCATGAGGCTTGGAACTGCTGCAGTCATCTTGCTACTACTGTCTTGAAGATAAAACCCTACACAAAGGAAGACAGAGCCAGGGGAATTTCAGGGAGACGGAGGAATAAACGTTAGAATAAGTCAGTTCAAAATTCAGTATCACCACTGAACTTACTATTATGCTAGTCAGTAGTTTCTTCATTTCATTCATTTTTAATTAGGTGGTTATTGCCTATGCTTGAAAGAACAGGAGACTACACAAGTGCACCCCACTCATCTCCACAGCAACATCTCTTCATGCACGTTCCCTGCTCTTCTTCATTCCTTTTAGCATTTGAGTTTGTATCTTTTATTACAGACGTATGCTGAAACAAATTCTGACCAGGAAAGTATCAGGTTTTGTGGTGCTTCAGGAGTCAGGAGTGAAATATGGTAACTGGTGACTTCCCTCTTTTTAAAAAAGGATTGACAGAACAAACCCTCCCATGAAATGTCTCCTACTTTTCTATTTATGGATAAGGTTTCTGCCCAGGGGTTGGTACAAAACAGTACTTCGAGGTGAGGGTTGTAAGATCAAACTGCTTAGGTATAAATTCTGGTCCTTTAGCTTGCCATCTGCTTAACTTGTTCTAAGTGACATATCTTAAAATCTTCAATATTCTTATCTAAAATATTAGGATAATAACTTTACCAAACTTATTGGGCAGTTGTAAGAAGAAAATGACACATAGTATATGTAAAGTATTTAGTAGACTCCTTAATTCACATGAAATACTCAACACCTAGTTCCAAAAAAAAAAAAAAAGACATATTAAAACCAAGATAATTATTTTAATGGTTTTGAGTCAATATATCTTAACTAGGAAATGGCTCTTTAAAATGCAGTTTCCATGATGGCATAAAGAACAAATAGACAAATGTAGGCATATATTTTTCTGTATTGAGCTTTATCATTTTTTGACCTAACATCTTTCATTCACACCCACAAAATTAACTTCTAACGTTAAAATACTGCATTTACATATCCTCAACCTTGTGTCGGGGTATTATATTGTTTATGTCGCAAAAAGAGACATTTATGAGCTTCCTCTACAATGCATCAGAATATTTATTTAAGAATTTTACTTGAGGATGGATACCTTGGGCACTTCCTGTATGTGTTTCCTAAGAAGTTACATTCCAACTTGGGAAGAATTCTCCATTTAGACTTTAAATAGAACATCACAACTAAAATAAAACAGATAAAAATTGCATATATTTGGAATTTTGACTCACACAATTAAAAAGAACGGTATTCTACTCAAAAGGCAGGAACTAAACTGGTAGTCACCACAAATCCACTGAACTTTGTTGCTGGCATCACTCAATAGCTTAGCTCAAGAATTTTTGCATGCTTTTACTCAACAAAACCTTTTCAGTCATTAAATGAATGTACACACCTTGAACAGAATATACATTAAATTAACCTTTTTTGACACTGTTACATTTGTTGTCAAGGTTTTAACTAAGAAGAGGTATGGATTGAGTTGGAAAGAATGAGTACCACTGTATCCCCACCTTTTGCTTGTAACTAGGGTACGTTTATGTTAGCAGATTCAGTCTGGATTAAAGTGAAAGTCAGAGATCTGGGAATTATAATTTGAGCTTCGGTCCTGCTAGAACTGTATGATATAAGCAATTTCTCTGTCTCCTTAAAGACTTAATTTCTTCTAAAAAATAGATACAACATCTGTGCTTTCCTTTTTTGAATTTTTCAAATTGTAGTAAAATACATATGAAGTTTACCATCAACCGTTTTTAAGTGTGCAGTTCAATAGCAGTAAGTATATTCACGTGAATGTGCAAGCATCACCATCATCTGAGTACAGAACACTTTTCATGTTGCAAAACTGAAGCTGTTTACCCATTAAACAAGAGCTTCTCAATCCATTCTCCCACAGACCCTGCAAACCACCATTCTACTTTCTATCTGCATGATTTTGACTATTCTAAGTATCTCATATAAGTGGAATCATACAGTGTCTTTTTGTGACTGACTTATTTTCCTTAGCATAATGTCCTCAAGGTTCATCCATGTTGTAGCAAATGTCAGAATTTTCTTCTCTATGAAAGTGGAATAATATCCCATTGTATGTATACAATACACTTAGCTTATCCATTCATCTGTCAGTGGACCCTTGGGATGCTTTCCAATTTTGGCTGTTGTGAATAATGCTGTTATGAACACAGATGTACAAGTATCTCCTCAAGACTCTGCTTTCAATACTTTGGGGTATATACTCAGAAGTAGCTTTGCTGGATTACACAGTAATTTTGTTTTCAGTTTTTCTGTTTTTTGAGGAACTGCCCTACTATTTTCCACAGTATACCATTTTACATTCCCACCAACAGTGCACAAGGGTTTCAATTCTCTATAACCCCCTCAGCACTAAATTTCTGCATTAAAAAAAATAGTGGCCATGTTAATGGGAATGAGCTAGTATTTCATTGTAGTTTTAGTTTGCATTTTCTTAACGATTAATGATGTTATATAGCTTTTAAATCTTGGCCATGTGTGTATCTTCTTTGGAGAAATATCTACGCAAGTCCTTTGCCCATTTTTGAATTCAGTTGTGTGTTTTTCTTTGCTGTTGAGTTTTAGGTGTTCTCTATATATTTTGGATTTCAATTCTTTATCAGATATATGAATTGCAAATATTTTCTCCCATTTTGTATGTTGCCCTTTTACCCTGTTGATAGTGCTTCTGATGCACAGATTTTTTAAAAAAATATTAAGTTCAGTTTGTCTATTTTTTCTTTTGCTGCCTGTGCCTTCAGTGCCATCGCTAAGAAATCACTGAAAATCTAATGTTGTGAAGAATATGCCCTATGTTTTCTTCTAAGAGCTTTAGAGTTTTAGGTCTTATATTTAGGTCATGAATCCATTTTGAGTTAACTTTTGTATATAGTACTAAGTAAGAATACAGCCTCATTCTTTTGCATGTGAATATCCACTTTTCTCTGCACCATTTCTTGAAAAGACATTCTTTTTCCCTTGAATGATCTTGGTACCCTTGTCAAAAATCATTTCACTTATATGAAAGGCTTTATTTCTGTTTCTCTATTCTATTTGATTGGCCTATATATATATTCTTATGCCAATATCCCACTCTTTTGATTATTGTAGCTTTGTAGTAAGTTTTCTAATTAGGAAGGAAGTATGAGTCCTCCAGTTTTGTTCTTTTTTGTTTGTTTGTTTGTTTTTTGGTACAGCATTGTTTTGGCCATTCAGGGTCACTTTAAGATGCCATATGAATTTTAGAATTTTTTCTATTTCTGCAAACCACCATCGGGATTTTAGTAGGAACTGCATTAAATCTATAGATTGCTTTGGGTAGTACTGACATGGTAACAATAGTAACTCTTCCAATTCATGAACATGGGATGTGTTTCCATTAATTTATGCCTTCTTTATTTTCTTTTAGTAGTGTTTTGTAATTTTTATCATAAAAATATTTCACTTTCTTGGATACTTTTTGAATATTTTGTTCTTTTTGGTGTTATGGTAAATGAAATAGTTTATTTTCTTTTAAATTGCTTATTGTTAGTGTATAGAAATGCAACTGAGTTTTGCATGTTGATTTTGTATCCTGCAACTTTCTTGAATTTTCTAATTAGTTCTAAAAATGTTTTTTTCTGAAATCTTTAAAGTTTTCTAAATATAAGATCATATCATCTGTGAAAAGAGATTATCTAGTTTAGATGCCTTGTTCCTTTTATTGCAAAATTTCTCTGGCTATAACTTCTAGTACTATGTGGAGTACAAGTGGTGAAAGTGGGCATTCTTGTCTTATTCCTGATCTTTGTGGAAAAATTTTCAGTCTTTTACCATTGAGTATAATGTTCGCTGTGGGATTCCTATGTATGGCTTTTATTATGTTACAATAGTTTCTTTCTATTTCTAGTTTAAGTATTTTTATTATGAAAGTGAGAGGTGAAGCCAACTGGACTTCTGGGTCAGATGAGGACTTGGAAAACTTTTCCGTCTTACAACAGGATTGTAAAATGTGCCAATCAGCACTCTGTGGCTAGGATTGAAAAACACACCAATCAGTGCTCTGTAGCTAGCTAGAGGTTTGTAAAATGCACCAATCAGTGCTCTGTAAAACACACCAATCAGCGCTCTGTGGCTAGCAAGAGGTTTGTAAAATGTGCCAATCAGCACTGTGTAAAAATGCACCAATCAGCTCTCTGTGGCTAGCTAGAAGTTTGTAAAATGGACCAATCAGTGCTCTGTAAAATGGACCAATCAGCATGCTGTAAAATGGACCAATCAGCAGGACTTGGGTGGGGACAAATAAGACAATAAAAGCTGGCCACCCCTGCCAGCAGTGGCAACCCTTTCAGGTCCCCTTCCATGCTGTGGAAACTTTGTTCTTTCGCTCTTCACAATAAATCTTGCTGCTGCTCACTCTTTGGGTCCATGCTACATTTAAGAGCTATAACATCGTGAAGGTCCGTGGCTCCATTCTTGAAGTCAGCAAGACCAAGAACCCACCAGAAGGAACCAACTCTGGACACAAAAGGATGTTGAATTCTGTCAAATGCTTTTTCTGTATTGTTTAGGCTATTCAGATTAGTATGTGTTTTTTTCCTTCATTCTGTTGTATAATAAACAACATTCATCACTTTTTGCACGTTAAGCCATTCTTGCTTTACAGGAATAAATTCCACTTGGTCGTGGTGTATGATCTTTTAAGTGTACTGTTGAATTTGGTTAACTAGTAATTTGTCAAAGATTTTTGGATCAATGTTTATAAGGGATATTGGTCTGTAGTTTTCTTGTAGTGTCTTTGTCTGGCTTTGGGATCAGGGTAAGGTTGGCCATACAGAATAAGTTTAGAATGTACTCTCCTCTTCAATTGTTTTGGAAGAGTTTGAGAAATGTTGATGTTCTCTTTAAATGTTTGGTAGAATTCACTGGTGAAGCCATGAGATCCAGGGCTTTTTTTGTCAAGAGATTTTTGATTACTGATTCAATGTCCTCAGTATTACAGATCTATTCAGATTTTCTATTTCTTCATGGATGAGTCTTAGTAGCTTTTGCATTTACACAAATTTGTCCATTTCTTCTAAATTATCCAACTTGTTGACATACAATTGATTACAGTTTTCTCTTATAATCCTTTTTATTTCTGTAGAATTGGTAGGAAGGTTCCCACTTTTATTTCTAATTTGAGTAATTGGACTCATCTCTTTAGTACATCTAGTTACAGAATTGTCCATTGTATTGGTCTTTTCAAAAATTCAACTTTTAGTTTTATAGATTTTCTTTTTTTTTTCATTTATTTATTTTATTTTTCTTATTTCTAATCTTTATTTTTTCCTTCCTGAGGCTAGTTTTGGGTTTTGTTTTGTTTTTCTTTTTCTAATTTCTTAAGTTGTAAACTTGGGTTGTTAATTTGAGGTCTTTTTTTAAATGTAAGCTTGTATAGCTATAACTTTTCCCTTTTGTACTGCTTTGCTATATCTTATAGTTTTGGCATACTGTGTTTTTGTCTTCATCTATCGCAAAATATTTTCTCTAAATTTCTTTGTGGTTTCTTTTTGGATCTATTGATTGTTTAGAGTTGTGTTATTTAATTTCTAGAAATTAGTACTTTTTTGGTTCCTTGTGTTATGAATTTTTATCTTCATCCCATTGTGGTAGGAGAAGATACTTTGCAAGATATCTATCATTTTAAATCCACTGAGACTAATTTGAGGCCTAACATATTGTCCATCCTAGAAGACGTCCATGTGCACTTGAGAAGAATGTGTACTCTGTTGTTATTGGTTAGAGTGTGCTATATATGCCTGTTAGATCTAGCTGGTTTATTATGTTGTCCAAGTCCTCTACTTCTTTACTTATCTTCTGTCTGGCTGTTATATTCAATATAGAGAGCAGGGTATTGACGTCTCCTATTATTACTGTAGAATCGTTTATATCTTTCATCATTTCTGTCCATTTTTCTTTATATATTTTGATGATCTGTTATAAGGTAAATTAATGTTTGTAATTGTTAGATCTTGCTGTATTGAAACTTTTATTAATACGTAATGTCTTTGTCTCCTAAAAACCTTTTTGATTTAGTCTGTATTGTCATATATAGTATAAGCCAGTCCTGCTCTGTATTGGTTACTGTTTAGATGGAATATCATTTTTCATCCTTTCAGTTTCAACCTATGTGTGTCTGGATCTAAGGTCAGACTCTTAGGGACAGCATATGGTTGAATTATTTTTAAACATCCATTCTGCCACCTGTGTCTTTTTATTTAAGAGTTTAGCCAATTTATATGTAAAGTAATGAATATAAAGGAAGGATTTACCTAAATCATTTTACTGTTTGTTTTCCATATGCTTTTAGCTTTTTTGTTCCTTATTTCCTGTATTACTGACTTCTTTTTTATTTAGTTGATTTTCTTTGTAGTAAAATATGTACATTCTCTTCTCTTTTTTTAGTGTTATGTTCTTTAGCTATTGTCCTTGTAGTTACTATGAGGATTTTATTTAACATTCTAAGTTATAATACTCTAATTAGAATTTATAACAGCTTAACTTAACCTACAAAAACTTTGCTTTTTTAACAGCTCAGTCCCCACTTCTTTTAGTCGTTGATGTCACAAAGTTACATCTTTATACATTGTGTGTTCAAAAACACAAGCTAATGAATTTTAAAAAGCATTGGTATTTTAAACTGTCCAGAGAATAAAATGTAGAGTAACAATACACAGTTACAATCATACTACTTTTTAATCTAATAGTTTTAAAAATATATATTAGTCTTTTAAATCCCAAAGGAAACAAAAAGTGGAGTCACACAACATTGTTAAAATAATTTTATAATTTCCCATGTATTTACTTTTACAGAGATTTTTATTTCTTCATAGGAATTCAAGTTTTACTGTCTAATGTCCTTTCATTTCAACCTTAGCAACTATCTTTATAACTTCTTTCAGAGTAGGTCTTGTGAAAAACAAAAAGTCATAAAGTTTTGTTTATATGGGAAGTCCTAATTTCGCTTTCAGTTTTCAAGAAGAATTATGTGGGATGTAGAATTATTGGTTATTTTCTTTGAATATATCTTAAAAGAACTCTGCTAATAATTTTACTAAGAAGCCCTCATATATGACAAGTTGCTTTTCCCTTGTTGCTTTCAAAATTATTTCTTGGTCTTTCCACAGTTTAATTACAATATGTCTTGGTGTGGGTCTGCCATTTTGAATGCATTATATTTGAAGTTAGTTGAAATTTTTGGAAGTTAATATTTACGTCCTTCATCAAATTTGGGAAGGTTTCAGACTCTTCCTTTTAGTATATTCTCTGCCTTTTTCTTTGTCTCTCTTCTCCTTCTGAGACCCTACAATGTGATGTTGTTCACTTGATGGTGTCCCACAAGTCCCTTAGGCCTATTCACTTAAAATACTTTTTTATTTTTGTTCCTCAAACTTGATAATTTTCACTGTCCTATGTTCAACTTCAGATTCTTTCTTCTGTCTGCTTAAATCTGTCTTTAAATCACTCTAGTAAATTTTCTATTTTAGTTATTGTACTTTCCAGTTCCAGAATTTTTTTAGGTTTCCTAGTTTTTAATTGATATTCCCATTTTCTTATACATTGTTTTCTTGGCCTTTTCTATGCCTTAAACTTGCCCAATTTGTTCTGTAAGACAGTAGTCTTAAAGTATTTGTCTAGTAGATCCACCATCAGCTCTTTTTCAGGAAGAGTTTCTGTTCCTTCATTTCTCTCCTTTGAATGGGCCATGCTTTTCTATTTTTTTGTATGCTTTGTGATTTGGGTGTGTGGTACACTGGACATTTTATTTTAATAATGTGATAACTCTGAAAAATTATATTTCCTCCATTCTCTCAGGTTTGCTGTTTTCTTTTTTTTTTTGGTTTTGCTTTTTTTTTTTTTTTATTGTTGTAGGCTGTATCTGTATAGAGGATTAATTAGAGGTATAAACTCAAAGTCTTCTCTGGTGTTTTCTGAGCCTGTGTCTTCCCCTGTGCATGGACAATGACTTTCTAATTTCTCCATATATGAAATTACTTTTTTTTTTTTTTTTTGAGATAGGATCTCACTCTGTTGCCTAGGCTGGAAGGAAGTGGTAAGTGGCATGATCTTGGCCCACTCCAACTTCCATTTCCTGGGTTCAAGTGATTCTCCTGCCTCAGCCTCCTGTGTAGCTGTGATTACAGATGTGTACCACCATGCCTGGCTAATTTTTGTATTTTTAGTAGAGATGGGGTCTCACCATGTTGGCCAAGCTGGTCTTGAACTCTTGACCTCAGGTGAGCCACCTGTCTCAGCTAGGATTACAAGTGTGAGTCACCATGCCTGGCCTGCAATTACTTTTTAATATCCTTGTTTTCAATGTCTGGCTCCCAAAAGGAAGAAAAAGAGAGAAATGAAGGAGAAAACTTTATTGGTCCTTTAAGTTCCCTGGAAATCATTTCAATTAGAGGAGAACAGCTTGCGACAATAAGGAGGGGGAGTCACAACAAAAGTGGGCACTGCCTCTTTGTCTGCACCTCTGTGATCAGAAACAGAAGTCAGTAATCACAGCAAAGATCTCTGACATTTGGAAAGCAGGGTTATTTTTCATCCACCCTGGCCCTGCAATCTGTGTGTGAGCTGCTGGGGGCAAGGGATGGGTAGCTCTTACTGTGCTATGAGGTGAAATGGTCATAAATTAACTGAAATGTACCATCTAAGCCTTTCCGTGGAAGTTGCAAGCCTTCAACAGACTCCAGAGTTTCAAAATATTTACATTCTGCCAGTGCGATTTTTGTGTAGGTAGGGAGACAGATTTCTAGTGCTCCCTACTCTTCTACTTTGTCAGAAGCCTTCCATCCATGCTTTATTAACCACAGGATAAAATAATATAGCAGATGGGATAGCATTGTGAAAAAATTAAGAGAATTGGAGGAAGGCAAATTATTATGTATAAAAAAGTAACTTAAAAAATCATTATTTTCTCCAAAGCACCTGGTGACTTTATACTGAGGTATAATTTACACAGAGTGAATGCAAAGATCTTAAGAACACAATCAATTTTAACAAATATATACACCAGTAACCTACATGCCTGTTAAAATATAGGGCATTTCCTTTATCCTAGAAATATTTCTCATGCTTCTTCACACCCAGTTCATTCCCCTCACTCAAAGCAAGAACTCTTCTGATTTTCATCACCATTGATTTGCCTTGCCTGTTCTAGAACTTTGAAGAACTGGAAGTATAGAATACATAGCCTATTAAGCCTGAATTCTTTCCCTCAACATAATGTCTTTGAGATTAACCAGTGCAGATTTTGTCTCCCTTTTTACTTCCATGTAGTATTCCATTATAAATAAAGGTACCCTTTATTCAATAATCTATCCTTTTCTAGTTAGATAAGAGAAAGAAGGATTGTTTCTAGGTTGTAGCTCTTACTAGTAAGGCCGCTATTAATATCCTTGTACAAGGTTTTTGTGGACATATATTTTTGTTTCTCTTAGACGAACACCTAGAAACATCATGCAACTTCACAAGAATCTAATTTAAGCACGAACCCTAAGAGTGATTTCCTCAAGTGTCACGGCTATTTTAATATTCAAGCTAGAGGAATTACAATATTATTTTCTAAGACTCTGCACCCCATACTGAAGATGGCCTCTTCTGCCAAAGGGGGACCTATCCTGCCAAAGAACATAAGTATAATCTTCATCAAGTTGCAGCTTTCCTTCCTCTGAGCTCTCTCTCTGTGACTGAAAACAGTAAGAAAATGCCTGAAGTCAGGCCTAGAACATTAAATGGTAATAGACTCCAAGCAACAGCAGAAGATAGAGCTGATTAAAATGTATCTTTGGGGCAAGAGTAGAAATAAGTGTGTGTGTGTGTGTGTGTGTGTGTGTATCTGTGGACAATTTCCTTTTACTTATTCCTAATGGTCCTGAAATTTAATGGATTAATGGAAATTAAAGGATGAAAATCAATTTGATGCCTTACAAAAATACCATATTAAATTTCCTTCTATAAAAACATAATACCACAAATTATCCATGATAAAAAGAGTACTAATACTCTTATTTCTATATAGGTTAAAAAATAGGTGAAAAGAAAAACTTTCCCCTTAATCATTTTATTTAGAAACCTATGAAATAGCCTATGGCATGATGAGTGAAAAATTTTGAAAAGAATGCCTGTCTCAACCTTGTCCTCTATGTCAGGGGTTTGACCGTGTAACTCAGAGGTTGAATACGTTATTTTAGTTTACCCAATCATCACTTATCCTGTTAAATTTTAAGTTACCTTTAAAATGTCAAATATCAAATGTTAGTTACCTACTTTTTTCCACTCCACGAAATGCAGCATTATCATTCTATGCATCAAAATATTTCCAAGTGATGTGATTTCACCTTTAGAATTTCTGACTAACTGGGGTTTGGTATCCAGGGCTACAGTATTATTAGTGAACAAGCTGAAGAGCAATATACAATATTTGTGCAAAACAGGGTTCCCTCATTGTAAAATCAGTGCAGCCCCTCTGTTACAGGCAACGTTTATGCAACAAAAGGAGTGTTTCAATAAATGTCCAAACTAAGCCAGGAGAACAATCTGGGAGATGATGATAATGAAATCCTCATATTATTGGTTAAACATAGGCATAGAGGAAAAGGACAACAGTCCAATTACTTAGTATACCAAAGGATTTTTCTTTAAAGAGATAACCTATGGATCAGAATTCCCTGTAGTTACTGGCAGAATATAAAATAGTACTGTTGACCTTGAGGAGTTAGAAGCTGGTCTGTCAACAGGAAACCAGAAATCTAACTTTCAACTGATTGTGCAGTGTCAGCAAATATCAACTTCTCTCACCACTGAATAGAAAGGGATAAAAAAGTGAGAGAAAGGACTTGCATCTGTCATTTCATTAGTAACAAAGAATTTGATTTTTACTCAACTGACCTTTATATCTAATGCTTATTTATGGTTAATATGATTCTATTACTAAACATGTCTTCCCATTACTAAATGTTTAGCAGTTCGCTCTTCAAGCTTAAAATAATGAGACATAGAATGTGTATTCCTTTGGTAGAGGATGAGCAGTTTCAACACAAAGTGCTACTAAAATTAAAATGTTTACATATGCATTTAAGGACTATATGCTGTTAGGATTTACTACATATCTGAAGTTTGGGGAAAATACTCTGAAAATACACAAGAAAGCCAGGCACAGTGGCTCACGCCTGTAATCCCAGCACTTGGGGAGGCCAAAGCAGGTGGATCACAAGGTCAGGAGATCAAGACTATTCTGGCTAACATGGTGAAACCCCCGTCTCTACTAAAAATACAAAAGCTAGCTGGGCATGGTGGCATGGGCCTGTAGCCACAGCTACTTGGGAGGCTAAGGAAGGAGATTCGCTTGAACCTGGGAGGCAGAGGTTGCAGTGAGCCAAGATTGCGCCACTGCACTCAAGCCTCGCAAGCCTCGTGACAGAGCAAGACTCCGTCTCAAAAACATAAAATAAAATTTAAAAAGAAAGAAAATACCAATAAAATTAGGCAATGAATAATGTACTTTTGAAAATTCTAAACCTTTTTATTTCTAAATTAAGGTTCAAAACAGATCCCACCTTATTTATTTTGCTGCTTTATTTTGTAGGTCAAGATTGGGCAACTGATATTCAGTCTCGTGCACTACCTGAGCCAGTCTTGACTGAAACAGGAATCACATCAAAAGGTGAGGCAACAGGATCAGGTGAGTTTCAAAATCAAGTTTCATTTCTTATGCCTATGACTTGGGCTCTCATTTCAGTTCTTTCCAGACAAATCAGATCCAAAACTTAAAGCTTAAGCAGCAAGGACTGAGCTTTATTTGCTCCCTAACATCTCTCATTGTTATTTCCCACTTAACAAAACCAGCTTTCTGGAACCATGGAAGGCTGGAAGGAAAGCTGGGCTCTAACTCTCTTCCCTCCCCCAGGGGAACATGTAGCCTTGTCATTCCTGATTGTTTTAAGAATGGTGTGCTGGAGCAGGCCCAAACTAGCTCATTATTTTGTTAAATCTTCAGCAATTCTGCAAACTTATTCAACATAGCCATTATTAAAAATTAAATTATAGGCCGGGCGCGGTGGCTCAAGCCTGTAATCCCAGCACTTTGGGAGGCCGAGACGGGCGGATCACGAGGTCAGGAGATCGAGACCATCCTGGCTAACACGGTGAAACCCCGTCTCTACTAAAAAATACAAAAAACTAGCCGGGCGAGGTGGCGGGCGCCTGTAGTCCCAGCTACTCGGGAGCCTGAGGCAGGAGAATGGCGTAAACCCGGGAGGCGGAGCTTGCAGTGAGCCGAGATCCGGCCACTGCACTCCAGCCTGGGCGACAGAGCGAGACTCCGTCTCAAAAAAAAAAAAAAAAAAAAAAAAAAAAATTAAATTAAATTATATAAATACACAATGGAATTAATTATGTGAAAAACAGAAGTAATAAATACTCAAAGGTCAACACTTCAGTATCTTTTTCCAAAAGCAACTGCTATACATTACCACAAAGTTACCATAAGTTTTGTAGGTTGGAAGTCTGCAGTCAAATCGTTCCCATGCTCCCTCTGAATGCTCAGGAAGGGGGAAAGGGGGAGGAAATTCCTGCTTGCTTTTTCCCGTTTCTGGTGATTACTAGTAATTCTTGGCATCCCTTGGCTTGTGCCCGTATAGCTTCAATTTCTGCCTCTGTCTTCACAGGGCCTTCTGTGTGTTTCTTCTATGTCATCAAATCTTTCTCTCCATTGACATTAGGAGTCACCCTAATCCAGTATGACCTCATCTTAACTTGATTACATTTGCAAAGACCCTATTTCCAAATAAAGTCCACATTCACAGGTACCAAAAGTTTTAGAATTTCAACATATCTTTTTCGAGAGAGACAATTCAATCTACAACTTCATAACTTAAGTAAAATTTACCACATTTTACTCTTATCTTATGTTCATGGGCTTGCTTACCCCCGTTGCGTGGCTATGGTGTAAATTCCATCCAATGATGTGCTACTGAGCATTTCTCCCCAACTCTGTACTTGGTTACTGTAGTTAGTGTATTGATAGCTTGAAAACAGAGTGGAAATGTTTGTACTATGGAAACCAGCAAACCCCACAAATCAGGGCTCGATTTATTGTTTTGACTGCAAATACAAATCCCTACAGGGCCAGAGAATAAATATGTTACACTTTGTGCACCATATGTTTTCTGCAGCAACTACTCAACTCTGTGGTTCTAACATAAAAGTAAACACGGACAATACATAAACAAATAAGCTAGTAGTACTCATTGAACTTTATTTAGAAAGACAAGTGGTAGGCCAGATTTACCGTGTGGGCTGTAGTTGGTGACCCTTACTCTAGGATTAAGAAAGTAATGGAAATGTTAATAATATAGATAAATTTCAGAGAGTCATGTCTGTAGCTGTAACATTATTAATAGTACAAACAAAACTAAGACCTATTATCTTAGTGCTTGAAAACAATTATTTGAATCAGCAAAGAAGTTGGTCATTGGTGAATTAGTGACGTTCCAATATATTTATTGATTTGTCTTATGAATGTAAATTAGAATACCAATATTCATGTCAGAATGTGCTATAGTAATTGATCAACTATTACCAATACATTGGTAATAAATACCAGAGTTTGACAAAAATCAAGGGAATAGTCTTCAAAAATCAACTGACTGTGTAAAATTTACCATAAAGAATATCACATATGTTGTTACTGTTTGTAACTTGTGTCCTATGTATTCTAACATTCATGCTAAACTTATGTATCCTTATATGTGCATACTTTTTTTTTCTGGAGAGTCATTTGTTAAACATTTTTTAGCACATTGCTGCCCCAACCACTAAGATTTGTCACGATTCCTGCAAATGGCAGTATTCATATCGGCAATGTAAACTCTAATAGGATAGTGATTTGAACCAAAAGTGTAGAAAGAGAGTGAAGTAGCAGAATCTTTTACCACTTCCTAAGATTGGTAAGAGCAAAGCCTTAAAGGTGCAATGACCACCTAAGTTACATCTGAATTTGTGACGTTTTTGGTACTGATGGTTTGGACCTGTCTTTCTGCCTTCGTTAGGGCCAGCCAGACTTTGAAGCTGGGTTCTGTTTATTTTTTGCTTTTCAAAGGGCATTGACTTATTTGTATATTTAGCCCAAGCTTCATTTCTTCATATGTAAAATAAAGATCGTCAAGGTACCTTTGCAATATAAATATTAGAGAATTAAAGCAAGGAAAACAAAGATAATGCTTATTACATAAGTGCCCAGTAAAAACATGCTATAACAATTGCTCCCCATGAATTCTGCTGTTACTAACATAAATATAAGTGTTTCTAGGAGGTCTCAGTTTTCTGAGAATCCAAATAGCCTATGTCAGTTGCTATAGGTAGGTAGAAACGACATCTATGAAATAAAATATAAATAATTCAATTTTTGTTTATTTTTCCTGAAGACATTCCAATGTATAAGCAAGAGGACTGGTTCTTGTGGTATCATAGCATAAAATATCTCATGGCAGAAACTATTTTGGTTGCACATAATTATGTCCATTCATCCAAGTACCTAGTCTGGCCAATGTCAGTAGGTAGAAATGCATGTTGAGTTCCATCTCAGGGAGATCACTGCCTGTAAAATCAAGCCATCAGCGAAGAAGTGGTTATGGCATGATCATTTTTACATTGTGTGACAAGTTCCTGTAGTACTGTCAACAAATATAAACTTTAATCTCCACAAGGAGAGTTTCTGTAAACTGTATGTCACACTAATGCTTTTATTTTGCATGGTTCTTTTCCTCAGAGAAATTCCTTTTACCTTTACTTCTTTACTACAATTGTAATTCATTTCTGACTGACATGCTGACAAATCTATTCAATTTCTTTATATTATTGTACAGCCATTGATTATTCAACATATTTGAGCTCCCTATTTTTCTTTTTTAAAATAAATACTGCTCCCATTGTCTGCACAGAGATGGCTTTGAATACGCATTTAAGTTCGAGAGGGAAGTAGATGTCCCCTATATTAGGCTTGCCATGTCTAATTTGAAATTTATAGCTTGACTTTGCGCAGTTAATTGAAATCATTTCCTCGTCATCAAAAATGTCCTTTAGAATTTAACTTTTATCAGAATCAATAAAGTGTGGTTTTAAAGACCAGTTCGGCATATCTGTCTATACATAATAACTGAACAAAATATTGCGATACCAATGGTGTCTTAAGGTCAATTTAAGTCAGGTCAGACCAATGGCAAATTGGTCTAATCACAATGGGAAAGAAGTAGTGATACTTTACTAGGTGGTTGGATAACATGCTATCTGTACTATCTCTTTTCTCCAAACTCTTTCTTTCTTTGATCCTAAAGACGTTCACACCATGTTCCTCAAGGCCGCATTACAATTCTCTATTCATCTTGACTTCTGATTAATTTATAAGCATTGTTCTTTCTACCACTTGACTCCCTGGAGGCATTCATATTCTAACTTATCAATGCTTAGCTTCCCTTCCTGCTTAAATGGGACCATAATGAGTAGGGAGGCAAGGATATATTCAGAATTGCTTTGTATTTAAAACAATGGATCTCTTTCTTTCCCATCATCTTTGAGGACAAGGACCTCACTCACCTAAGCCTCTGCACAGTTTTAGACACATTAAATTGGTACAAAGCTTGTATTTGTTGACCAACAAAATTAATGAAATCCCATAAAGGTGCTGATTTATACTTTAATTTCTTATGTTCTATCACAATAATTAAAAAAAAAATTGTACTTGAAGGGCTCACCTTGCTTTCTATCTTACTAAGACCATCTTCCTAGCGTCTACGTTTTCTTCTGAAATTGGTTCCTTCCTTGCTGAAGTGTCACCCATGGTGATTATAAACTTTGGTATATGTCATTGATAGATCAATATTTTATAAACTGAAAAATTGAAAACTTTGATTCATGACATCACTTCACTAATACTTTAAAATATATCCCAGTTCAGTATTATAATAAAAATGAAAGCAAAACAAACTTAAGTAGACTTTGTTTTATACACTTGTTTAAGCCAGGTTTGCTAAAACAAAGTTAATTTTTCAGTGAGCCTCGCAAATTACATTTTTAAAAACTGCACAGATCTGATCCTATCACAGGAAAAGGCAAAAAATTACAATGGACAATTGTGCTGATGACCATTCTATGGCTGAATAAATCAAGTATGATAGCATCACATGTTTCTAACATGATTCTTAGTTATTTCTAGGCTTAACACTGTCTTGTATGTTTTATTTTCCATGTATGGCAAGAAAGAAGTGCAAACATTCCAAATTCAGTAATCACACTGGTATCTCAATAGTTCGTTCAATTATTATAGACAGACAGATAGATATGCATACTTGTCTTCAGAACCACATACTCATGCCCTCTTCATTAGCTCTTTTATTTTAAAAATCTAGGAACAAGTGTGGAATTTATGTTAAAAATTTTCCAGCAATCCAACACAATTTAATACTTTTATTATTGACATTCCTTTAGTTTTTAAAATCATCATTGATTGATTAGTTTATCTTTTTATTGTTGTTCTGTTTTACCTTCTCATGCTGAGTTTCTAATAACCATTAGATGATAGAACTGCTGCAAAATGGGTATCTTACCCTATTTTGGCTTGAATGCAACAATGTTGCACATTACCAAATCAAGGCATAAGTAACTGTTCTTCACATTCTGTAATAGCTTAAGGCAGCATCATATTTGTTGGTCTTTCGTGTCCTTTAACTGTCATAACTAATGGAGACTCTCTTCTCGGAAATTGAGTGGGGAAGGCATTCCTGTAGAGTGTGCCATTTCCAGACAATGTTCTCTTAATTTTTTAATGCAACTATTATTGTGATTTATAATTGCATCAGTGGTTCTTCGTAATCTTTTTCAGGATATGTTTGTTGTTATTAGTGAAATCCTTAAGTCTTTGGAAGAGATGTTTTACAACCCTATTTAATAATATAACACTCTCCTGAAAAATTATGCAATCTTATAACTTCTTTTAACAGATCAGATTTATACCTGCAAACTTTAAGAGCTTCCTAAACTTAAATAGTCGTAAGTTGGGGGCATGTTGAATTTGAGGGGAGTTATTTTATTATGTAGATTTGGAAAAAAATACAAAGTATCTATTGTTTTATAATTCTGAACTGTTTCCTACATCAGAGAATTCACAAGTGACTGCCTATGATGTGGTTTGAAGACATTGGTAACTTGTTGGAGTTCTTTCTTATATCATCATTTTTGGATTAAAACTGTCTGCTAATTAATGAATTCTAACTGGGTGGAGCATATCAAAATGTGTTTTCTATAACTGTTGTATTAGCTTGAGTTAACAAAGACTAGTAGCTATCTGGGAGAAGGCAGAAATATTTTATTAATAGGAAAAATATGTTCAAACTACATTGGAGCTCCAGCATTACAAAATCTTTTAAATAGAAAATTCAGCAGAAGGAGAGTCTCTATTGGACTATGTCTGTAGGGTCTATTATCCAAGATACTGGAAGGAGCTTGCTATGAATATGTTTCTGTCTTATAGTATGCATCTTGAGAATAGTGGATTAGCAAGGCTCCAGCATATGAATTATATATGCCTCTTGATAGTGTATCAGCACCATAATTGTAAGACAGAATTTCAATAAATTCCTCCACTTACTCTTCCCCAAATTCCTCAAAAGCAGGTTTTGGTTATGGTAAAGTTTTGGCCATTATTTCTTATATATTCAAAAAGTTATGGAGAAAAGAAAAATCTAATGCAAATAAATACATTTAACAAAATTAAATATTAGTTTAGAATTCGATATTTATTTATATATATATATTTTAAATTACTAGATGCCAGAGGTAGAGCTTAAAAAAAGGTTTGGCTAGAATTTAGAATCTATCACTCTAATATTTATTCAATGTATATAAAACGAGTTCATGAATAATATGGAAGTCAACAATGGAAGCGGGAGGGTCTATTGAATTACTTCTGGAATAACACAAAGAAAATGTAAAGGAATCAAACCAGATAGATACAACTGGGCAAAGAGATGTTAGAATGTGTGGCCAGCATAATGATTTTATTTTATTTTTTAAATAAAGCACCTGGGAATTATCCCTATGGAAATAGGAACTTAAAAGGTAGGATAATGAATCCAGGTGAACTAATCAAGTCATAACATCAATTATCAGAAAACCTTTCAGACTCTGAATTTATATATATTCTGTTACAAAATAATAAAAAACAGGGCATAAAGTTATTGAAAGTCTTTCATACCAGAAGCAACATCAGACATTATAATATTTGGAAACAATTTCTAATTTCAGGATTATAGATGTCAGCAAGTATTCATTCCAGTTATGTGCAAAAAAAAAAAAAAAACCCCAAACACACTACTTGGTCCACATTCTAGCAAAAAGCTGTTCTGGCAAAGCAAACATGACTATAGGAGATGAAAAATTATCTTAGAAGAGCAGAAAAATATCAGTACATATCAGCAAGTTCTTTCTTGTGTTTTTTTAAGATAGGGTAAGCATTAATCATGGAATTTTGAAGGCAATGAAGAAGAAAGTGGGAAGAAAGGTAGGAGAGAAGAAAGGAAAAGAGAATATCCACTTGAGCTATAATGAACATCACAAAACCCTAAGGTTTTGTTCATATTACCCTCTCAAATTTTCTGGAATATTTGCAGGTTAATAGGATGATCTCTATATTGGTAATTCGTGGGGGCACATAAATAATCAGCTATTATATATGCTATATATAGTATTTATATATACTTTTTATAAAACTGTTATTAAATTCAGACCTTGAATTAAATCACCCAGAAACTGATATTCCAGCAAAATATTACTTAAATGTCTTTAGACAATAGGATGTGAATTTTCAGCTTTGACATATTAATTTCAGCCAAAATATATCCTTTTAGAAACTTTTCTACTTCTTTCCATCCCCTAAAGTATCTGAACTGAGGTTGTAGACTGTCTTAGTGTTTACTCCAGGGCTAATGATGTGCGATGGCCATGTCTCATACATGTTACACAATTTACAATATACTATTTAATTTACTATCTGGCTAGATTGTTTTGTTGTACAGGGAGACTCAAATGGAACATATTTCATTATCTTAGCTCCTAGAAGAACACTGTGGAGATTGAAATGGGTTTAAATTGGCATGCCTCACATTATGCTAGGTTTCAAAAAGACAGAGCCCAGGTGCTTTTAGCTAAATCAGGCAAATGATCTTGCCAAAATTCTTCAATATAACATTCCTTGGTTACACACGAATATCGTCCTATATAGAGGCTGCCTCCTTAGCTGGAAAGAATGGACATTTTGAGAGAGAGAATATTAAGAAAATTGAATCATTGTTGCAAAAACAGAACAAGAAATTCTATCTTCACAATATCATAAGCTAAGATATTTATATCTAGCATTCACTTTAGTAATCCCTCAGGTTTCAAACTCTCTCTTACATAACATTTGTGCAGTTTCTACATCTTTCTCAGATGTCCTGTGATTTTCCTCTCAACAAACATCACAGGCAGAAGAGAACCACCAGCAGCTTCTCGCATACCCTGTTCCATGACCTGTCTGACTTATTGAATAAACTTAGGCTTTCCTCTGTGAGTCCCTTTAGCAGAAATTCAAAGTTTTCTTTAAATTTCATCACATGTGATGGTGGCTACTCACGTACACAATCCATACATGTAACTGGTGGTGTAGGGAAGGGAGGCCACAGGCTTTGTATTTTATGAGGTAAGCAGAAAAAATACATATGCCATCTAGAAAACCGCTTCTAGGATTCATTATAGAATCGGCACATCTTGTTTGAAGAAAATAAACATGCACGCAAAATAATAAAAATAGGTGGAAATAAATAGAAGGTGAGACTTTGAGAGCTCTGAAGCTGATAGTAAGGAGGGAAAAGGCCTGGTCTAGGTGGGAAAGGGGCCCAAAGAAAAAAGTGTGTGTATGTGTGTATGTATGTGTGTGCATGTGCATATGTGTGTGTGTGTGTGTCTGTGTGTGCGCATGCATGATTGTGTATTAAAAATGGAGAAGGCAGATGAAAAAACACAAAGGAGAGAAAGGGGCTGCAGAGAGAGATGACAGGAAAGAATGTAAAACTTCTATGGCAGGAGCGCCAAGAAAGATACTCCTCAGGAAAGCAAGAAAGCTTCTGGAGAACTTTAAAGCCTAATAAAAACAAACAAACAAACAAACAAAAAAAAACAAAACAAACAAAAAAACCCGAGCCTTTTGCAATGCAAGGCCCAATATGCTATTAATTGTGCTATTATCAACACTGCTGTACCGATGATTACCCTTGTATGAGTGAGTGACTGAATATTAAGAAACAGAATGGCGTTTCCTGTCTGTGTTGACATGGTAAAGAGGAGAGGCTGCAGGAAGATATCTCATGCCAACCTAGATCCCATTAGGGATTTGCAGAAGTCTCATTGGAAACATCGATCCTTCATAGAATGTGGAATTGCAGTTGAGATCATAACAGTTTTTTTTTTTTCCTGGAATTCAAGGGGCAGCTTGCATCTGAAAGAGGTCTAGCTGGCATCTATCTGCATCCAGAAGTCTTTACCCCACATGTTTGGGTAAGGTAAACAAGTAAAATGAAGCAAGCAGGAGACGCTGGAGATGATGGAGACTGTGGGAACCTGAGGTCTCCCGCCATTCCTAGATAGCTCTGCTGCTTCTAAGTTTCACAGTATGTGGGCCATGTGAGAGTGTACACTCAGTGTTGCTACAGTTATTTTTTTTTTCCACGAGAAGCTCCAAGTCTAAATATTTAGATACAAACCTCTTCATTTAAAAAATCTGTGGGCCAGATAGATATGAGATCTACCAGTTTGCAAACTCTCCTGTATATCTTAGCTGAAATTTCACTCTTTCATGTACAACCAATTAAAACAGTACATAAATCAGTTCTTTTTCATCTTACAAATAACACAAATCCAAAATGTTCAGTTTTCCCTTCCTTAAGGAATGGGTCTCATTTAATATTCTAAGACTGAGTCCCAGACAGTACATCCGTATTTCAGAAAGCATATTCAGGAACTTGAGAGTGTCAGAAACAGTGGAATGTCCTCTGCATTGCTAGATGGAACTTTCTTCTCTGAAAAGGGCAAAGGCGTGAAGCAGCCATCTCCTAGGGGTGGGTCCTAGAAGGCACCTCCTGATACTACAAATACGTACCACTGAGCTAACCTCAGTTACACAACTTACTGTAAAAAATAAAATAAAGGACATTGAAAATATAGACCTTTTCTGACTGCTCACTTGCCTGTCTAAAAATTCTATTATCTTGGAGGAAGTATAGACCACAAATCTTGGGAGGACCAGCACAATAGATCCCTCTGTATGTTTGGTATTAGAGTGTGGCTATAACAATGACAATTTCCCGCCATTCCCACATCCATTCAAAATCCTCAATATCATTAAACTAATCCACTAGATGAAGCATTGTTAATTTCACTCATTCTCAATTAATTTGTGCGTGACCTGAAACAGCAATAAAGTTAAATGAATTTTTTAAACATGTGGAGCCATTTCAAAAAATAATTTTTGAAACATTAATTTTTATTGAAGAAATATTTCAAAACTAGAGAAAAGCAGAATAATAGGTATTACAGATACTCATGTATCCCACCAACTAGAGTTAACAAGTGTTAAAATATTGCTGTATTAGTTCTCTATTTCTTGAAACAAATTTTTAGATAAAAGCAGAGTATGCAAAAGCTCACATGGAGCTGAATTGTTTGCAGATAAAGGAAGACTCAAAATGTTGCTCACTGGGCAACCCCATTGCCCCTAAACCTTCAATGTTCCACTGAGGGGTGAACAAGCAAGAGTCAATCAGGCATTGATAATCAAAGATAAAGAAATACTACTTTTAAGTTCATTTGAATTTAAACATTATGCTAGCTGAATTTATATCCTCCAAAAATTTATTTGTTAAAACCTAACGCCAAATGTGATGTTATTTGAAGATGGGCCCTTGGAAGGTGATTTGGTCATGAGAACAGAGCCCTCCTGAAGGGAAATAGTACCCTTATAAAAGAGGGCAGATAGCTCCTTGTTCCTTTGGCCATATGAGAACAGAGCAAGATCATTGTCTGTGAATAAGGAAGCAGGCCCTTGTCACACAGCGAATCTGTTGGTGCCTTGATCTTGAACTTCCTAGACTCTAGAACTGTAACCATTGACAAACCTGAACAAAAACAAGCAATGGGGAAAGGATTCCCTATTTAACAAATCGTGTTGGGAAAACTGGCTACCCATATGCACAAAGCTGAAACTATACCCCTTCCTTATACCTTATAGACAAATTAACTCAAGATGGGTTAAAGACTTAAACATAAGACCTAAAACCATAAAAACTCTAGAAGAAAACCAAGGCAATATCTTTCAGGACATAGGCATGGGCAAAGACTTCATGACTAAAACATCAAAAGCAATGGCAACAAAAGCCAGAATTGACAAATGGGATCTAATTAAACTAAAGAGCTTCTGCACAGCAAAGGAAACTATCATCCGAGTGAACAGGCAACCTACAGAATGGGAAAATGTTTTTGCAATCTATCCATCTGACAAACGGCTAATATCCAGAATCTACAAGAAACTTAAACAAATTTACAAGAAAAAAACAACCCTATCAAAAAGTGGGCAAAGGATATGAACAGACACTTCTCAAAAGAAGGCATTTATGTAGCCAAAAACATATGAAAAAAAGCTCATCATCGCTGGTCATTAGAGAAAAGCAAATCAAAACCACAATGAGATACCATCTCACACCAGTTAGAATGGCAATCATTAAAAAATCCGAAAATAACAGATGTTGGCAAGGCTGTGGAGAAATAGGAACACTTTTACACCGTTGGTGGGAGTGTAAATTACTTCAACCACTGTGGAAGACATTGTGGTGATTCCTCAAGGATCTAGAACCAGAAACACCATTTGACCCAGCAATTCCATTACTAGGTATATACCCAAAAGATTGTAAATCATTCTACTATAAAGACACATGCACACATATGTTTATTACAGCACTATCCACAATAGCAAAGACTTGGGACCAACCCAAATACCCATCAATGATAGTCTGGATAAAGAAAGTGTGGTACATATACACCATGGGATACTATGCAGCCATAAAAAAGGATGAGTTCGTGTCCTTTGCAGGGACATGGATGAAGCTGGAAGCCATCATTCTCAGCAAGCTAACACAGGAACAGAAAACCAAACACTGCATGTTCTCACTCATAAGTGGGAGTTGAACAATGAGAACACATGGACACAGGGAGGGGAACATAACACACTGGGACCTATTGGGGGTTGGAAGGCTAGGGGAGAGAAAATATGAGAAGAAATATCTAATGTAGATGATGGATTGGTGGGTGCAGCAAACCACCATGGCACATGTATACCTAGGTAACAAACCTGCACATTCTGCACATGTATCCCAGAACTTAAAGTATAATAATAATAATAATAATAATAAAAATAAAATTTTTAAAAAGAAAAACAAATGTTTATTGTTAAAGCCACCTAGTCTATGGTATTTTTGTTATAGCAGCCTGAACAGACTAAGGCATTTCACAAATGTAAATTTTCTACACAAGTAGTAACAATAAGACTATACCTTCCTGCCTGCCTGCCTGCCTTCACTTCTTCCTTCCACCTTTCTCCCTCCCTCCTTCCTCCTTTTTCCCCTCTCTTCTTGCATTCCTTCCTTTTTTCTTTCTCTGTTTCCTTTTAAAGGAGTTACTGGTTTTATTTATTACACATGAAAACATTGTGTGTTCTGACTTTGTTATTTATTTATATTCGAGGGACTTCAGGAAATTTCTCAAAACTCTTTGACCCAATTAGAAAATGAATCTGAATGCCTAGCTATTACACGTTCAGAAGTAAACTGTGCTATATAACTTCAAAATCATCCGTCTGAATACTATGTATTTTTAAATATTACATGATTGGTTATAATATAACAAGTGTTTCATTTTTTCCATAAAGTCAAATACATTTAAACTTCACAGAAAAGCAATAACAAAATGATGCTAAAATGCAAAAACACAACTAGAGTAGAATTAACTCTACTCTATGATCTTTTGTGCCTGAACTTAAATATGGGTCACATTCAGATGCCTAGCTTGATACTGCTGTAATTTTAAGCACTACCTTTGCAATACTGGATTGAAATAATAAGAACACTAATTACATAGAGAGGTGAAACTCACAATTCTGAAACAGAAATTCACCCAGAGTTTCTCTTGCCACTTGGGCCATGAGCTACTTAAACAATATTGAACAGTATGGTAGTTGACAAGCAGAAAACATGGGTCTCAACATGTCAGGTGGTCTATTTCCGTGCAGCGCAGCTAAAGCAAACACTTCATTTTGCCCCGAAAAACTAAATTTGTCTAATTTACCTGTGACACAAGCCCCCCAAGAGTTCTTGAACAAGTTTTGTACCATGTATTCCACACGCTTCAAAAGTAAGAAATAAATATGATACGACTTACCCCTACCTTCGTTCCAGTAACTCCTGCCTTCATTCACTCATCATTTCTAAAGAAAGAAAAAGCAAGAAGTATTCATTGTTCATGTACCTACCAGTTATATAACTTAATCCAGAATATAATTCAAATTAGCTGCTGAATGGCAGCTTTGCTTTTTTAAAAAAAAAAAAAACTTTGATGAGTTGTTGAAAATTGTTTTAATGTTTTCTATCATTAACCATCCACTTTACCAGTTGTAGACCAAAGTAGATCAGGACACATCTGTTCAGGAAACCTAGACTGCTCCCTTTTTCTTCAGAATCCATCTGTCTTTAGATTTTGAGTTAAATACAGTATTTGGATCTATATTGCATTTTGGAATTTTAAAAAATTTCTTTAAATACATTGGAAAAAAGAACACATGAACCAATTTTCCCATTCCTGTTATTTACTTATGTCAACCCCCTCTCCCATTTACTCTTATTTCTTTAATTGTCTCGTCCCTAAATATATCTACATTAATTTAGGAGAAACAATCAGGCAGCCAAATTCAATATGTACCAAGCAAAATGGACACTGGGAACTTCGCAAGTTAGGCATATATGCTCATCTAGGGATAGGAGGGAGAGGAGAGGGTGGGTATAACAGAGAAATAGTGGAATTAAATTCTCAGATCCCAAAGAGTTAATTTATGCATCTAAGCCTGTGTGTCTGAGAAATGGATTCTATGTATTTGGAATACTTTTAAAAAGTCAGAAATCAAAAGAGAATGGTTTAATATCCAGTGCATTTTGATAGAATTCTGAAAAATAACTAAAGATTGAGGTTTGTTGACACTGGAGAGTTACCTAGTTTTCTAATTGCAATTTTATTGAAGTCAAAGTTGAGCACCCTCGTGGGGACTCCCTGCTATTAGAATAACAAGTTAGGGCTGGCCAAAACACACTGGCTCTATAGCCATTGGGCAAAACAGGCGATAACCCAGCAGTGAAATAACAAGTTGGCACCACTACTTCCTTCTATCGTATGTTGACAAAGAAAAATAATGAAAGCTGCACCAAAAACTGTACTTGAGACAAAAATGCATTTGTATGAAATACTTGATTTGGAGGCAATCAGAATTTTCATTTATAGCAGCTTGTTACCAGAGTGGTACCAACAGTCCTTAGTAATTAAAGGTGCCTTCTATGTCCAGAACCTTGGCGAGAGAAGTAAAAATTCACCCTCTGTTTCTTGAGAATTGCGGTTTTCTAATCATTTTGGAATGATTAGCATTTGGGTGACTAGCGGAGTCACCTCCCCACTTTCTGTTATACAAATAGTTCATCTTGGGAATAGCTTCTGAGGCACCAGACATCCCCTCCACACCTCACTCCCAAAGGTAGCACATTTCATTGTGTGCATCCCTCCCAATTCTGGCTGGCATTCCTTTAAGGAGACCCGACTCTGAACTTTCAGAAGAATGTAATGTTTTACGTTAACACCAAAAGCTCTATACACTGAGGAAGAAAACATCAAGAGATGGAGGTTCAAATAAATTTCTAATCTTTATAGTCCTTTAGTGTTTATATTTTAAAAAAGGAGGCATAATTTATTTCTGATGAAACCGAATTGCTCAGCTCTCCACTAATAGGATCCTCAGGGCAAAAAGGGTAGAGTAAGAGTCACCATAAAAAGAAGAAGCTTCACAATTTTTTGAAGTTTAAACTTGAAAACAATAAATTAATAATTAGGTTTGTCATGATTATTGCACTTTATGATAAATTGTTCTCATTTAGTGAATGGGATTAATGAACTTGAGTGACCCGGAGGATTAGGAAAAGACAAGTAATATTGGTCTAAGAAGCACTGGTGACGATTCCTATTTTGATAAGGAAGTCAACAAGCCATGGGCAGGTGTAATGGCACATCACAATTTTTTTACCCTTCTTCTTATGCTTTTTTTCCCCCCTAGAATTAATTTGACTGTTTGCCAAATGTTTTCCACCTGAAAGCTGACCAGTGCAAAGACCTTTCTGCTCTTGCCACAGAACTGTAGCAGAGTTTCCATCTGGTGCAAACATTTTTTTTTTTTTTGGAGCCCAATCATGGTGATTTATTTTTCAATCAGCCACATAATCAAAGGAATGCTTAAATATCTTATACTGTCATTGTGGAGGGACGGAGCAGCATTCTACAAAAGAATCATCACTAAAGCAATGGAGGTCCATCTGCCTAATTATCCAGCGATGAAGATCGCCTTTAGTAAGCACAATATTAAAACTGTTTTGGGTTCTTCAAAGGTGCTGCATTCCCATCATCTTCCCTTGAAAATAATGAAAGGGAAGGCACAATAATAGAGCGTTAAAGTGGATGGCATGTAGCAAGGGCTCCAGGCAAGCTTTGTGTTTCCTCCTGTGAAAAGTATCACCATTTATTATCACTCATTAAAATTTAATTTTATATGGCATCTTTAAAAGGTCATTTTTTAAATTGGAATTTTGTCGGCAACATTACTGACTGGTTAACTACTGTGAAAAAACAAACCTTCATAGATTTATTGTTTTAAGCTATTATTAAAGAGGCACCTTAAAAAAAACAGAACAAATTATTTCCTTCTTATAGAGCAAGATTGTTCTCCTTTCTAAGTAATTTAGTTTACACAGTATTTTCAGTTGATTTTTGTACTAAAAGCACCTTGGAAACCTAATTAGAAATAGAAAATCATTAGCATATAAAGGGTTTAAACCTATAGCTTAACTATGACAAATTTAAACCAAGACTATGATGGTGAAATGCAAATCACCCTAGCATGGAAAGTGGAGAAGTTCAACTCATATCTTTTCTTTGTACTTACTTCAATCAAAATCTATTATTTTTCTACTGAATCTTATTTTAGTATAGACTATGATTACTTTGACTTCTAGTCTAAATTGGTTTTATGTAGCTGTACAGTTGTAATAAATATTAATACTTATACTATCAATATAAAAGAAACCCTTTATTCTCCAAAAGGAAAGAGAAACATTTTTATAGCACCAAAATTTTCAGGCACTTGATACACATTTTATTCTTTAATCATATAAAAAAATTGAGATAGACATTGAGCCTATTTTGGCATCAAGGAAATTGATATTTACGAAAGATAGGAGACATATGCTAAAACCATGCAAGAAGAAGTTAGTTTAATAGGAAACATAGATTTAACCCAGATCTTCCTGGCTCCAATAGAATTTCCAATACTAGGCTATCTCCTAAAGAAAGTATATCTATTTTCACAAAAAGAAAAGTCAGCAAACTTTCTGTAAAGAGAAAAATAGTTAAGTATTTTCTGCTTTTCAGGGTGTACCATCTATGTAGCAACTACTCGATTTTGCCTTTGCAGCACAAAAGCAGCTATAGATAAAATGTAAAGGAATAGGCTAGCTGTGTTCAAATAAAGCATTCTTTTCAAAATTGGGCAGCAGGCTAGGTCAAAGGGTCACAGTTTGCCCTGCACTACAGTATAAGCTGTGTAAAGGCATAAACTTTATTTTTTCAATATTATATAATCCAATGTCTAAAAAGGCAATGATTAATGATATTAAAAATAATGCCAGTTAATACTTATTTTGAGTTTGTTATTGGCTGCTTTTGCATACAATAACTCATTTCTTCTCATAATATCCCTGCAAGTTAGTTACTATTTTTACCCATTTTAGGAGATAAGCAAACTGAGGAATGAATAATTAATTGGTCAAGATAATTCAGCAAGTAAGTCAGGAATCTGGGATTTAAATAATAAAAATGCATAATACACAGTAAGATCTCAATAATTGATTAGTTAAACTAATGAATAAATGAATGATTGAATGAATCAGTATAGAGAGTTAGTCCTGGGTATTCTGAGAAAAAATACATATCTTGGTAATTTAGGAGATACCATTCTTCCAAATGGTCTAGGTTTACATAGCCAGAGGCAATTTTTTTTTTTTTAAAGGAGAGGCAAATCAAATGATGGAAAATGTTAATCTGCTATTGAGGATATATTTCTGTATTTCAATTAATTAAATTAATTGTCTGCTACGGTTTGACTGTGCCCTCCAAAGACTCATGTGTTGGAAACTTAATTCCCAATGCAATACTGTTGGGAGATGAGGCCTCATAAGAAGTGATTGGGCCATAAAGGCAGAGACCTCATGAACGGGTTGACACTGTTAATGCATAAATGGATTAGTCACCGAAAGTGTATGTTGTCGGTTGGGCGCGGTGGCTCACACCTGTAATCCCAGCACTTTGGGAGGCCGAGGCGGGTGGATCACGAGGTCAAGAGATCGGGACCATCCTGGCTAACACGGTGAAACTCCGTCTCTACTAAAAATACAAAAAATTAGCCGGGCGTCGTGGCGGGCGCCTGTAGTCCCAGCTACTGGGGAGGCTGAGGCAGGAGAATGGCGGGAACCCGAGAGGCGGAGCTTGCAGTGAGCCGAGATCCCACCACTGCCCTCCAGCCTGGGCGACAGGGCAAGACTCCGTCTCAAAAAAATAGAAAAAGAGTGTGATGTTATGAAGAAGTCTGGCCTCCGGTGTCTCTGTCTTGTGCACTCACTTCCGCCTTATGCCCTTCCACCATGAGATGACCTTGTCAGTTGCTGACTTGGACTTCCCAGCATGCATCTAGAACTGTAAATTAAATTAACTTGTATTTTTAATAAACTATCCAGTCTGTAATGTTCTGTTCTAACAACAGAAAACAAACTAAGACATTGTCTTATCTTAAGTAAAACCGAACTTTGCATAAGTAGGTGGGAAGTTTTTAATTTAACTGACAAGTCCGCGTTTTTCATGGAGGAATGCAGGAAGCAAAGAAGGAAGAAAAAGGAAGGAAGGATAAAAATCTGAGAGAAGTTGAAAATAGAGATGGGAGCTAAGGGATATCTGGTGAGAAGAGAATTGTGAGGAAGACCTTTTAATCAACAAGTATTTACCAAGGGTTAAAATCTATTGGGTACTAAGCTATGCACTGATAATACATTGATTTTAAAAAGAAAGAAAAATAACTAAGGCTGTTTTATATATAAAGCTTATAGTATATTAAGGAGACAACATAAACATCATTTATAAAAGTATTATTACAAATCATGATAAGTGCAACAACAAAAAAAAATGGATAAATGCTCTGAGAGTGTTACAGTAAAATTTAATTAAGACCTGCCGGACGCGGTGGCTCACGCCTGTAATCCCAGCAATTTGGGAGGCTGAGGTGGGTGGATCACCTGAGGTCAGGAGTGCAGGACCAGCCCGGCCAACACAGTGAAACCCTATTTCTACTAAAGATACAAAAATTAGCCGGGACTGGTGGCAGGGAGCCTGTAACCCCAGCCACCCGGGAGGCTGAGGCACGAGAATTGTTTGACCCAGGAGGCAGAGGTTGCAGTGAGCTGAGATGGCACCATTGCACTCCAACCTGGACAACACAGTGAGACTCCATCTCACACACACAAAAAAGAAAAACAAAAAAGAATGTAATTTAGACTTAGGACTTTAAGAAGGACTCTTCCAGGAAAGGATATTTAAATTGAGAATTGCAGATGAAGAAGAATTATCTGGATGAAGAGTAGGGAGAATAGCATTTCAGGCAGACAATTAGCAGGAACAAAGTTTCAGAGATGGGAAATAATTTGATATACTACATGGACTTTAAGAAATGCCAGTATAGGCCGGGTGCGGTGGCTCAAGCCTGTAATCCCAGCACTTTGGGAGGCCAAGGCGGGCGGATCACGAGGTCAGGAGATGGAGACCATCCTGGCTAACACGGTGAAACCCCGTCTCTACTAAAAAAATACAAAAAACTAGCCGGGCGAGGTGGCGGGCGCCTGTAGTCCCAGCTACTCTGGAGGCTGAGGCAGGAGAATGACGTAAACCCGGGAGGTGGAGCTTGCAGTGAGCTGAGATCCGGCCACTGCACTCCAGCCTGGGCGACACAGCGAGACTCCGTCTCAAAAAAAAAAAAAAAAGAAAAAAGAAAAAAAAAAAGAAATGCCAGTATGGTATATTGCTGTGAGTTGGGGGAAAAGCGGTAAAAATGACAAGAGCAAGATAGGATAATCCAGCAGGGTTTGTTAATCATATTAAGAATTTTAGAGGTTATTTATTTATTTTTCTCAGATTATATTCCAGGTTTAATGGGCAAAAATGGAAAGGATTTAAATAGTGCAAAAACAAGTTTTGATTTTTATTAAAAAATAAAAGAAAACTGGCAGCACTGGAGGCAGAAGTCAAGAAGTATCAAAGAAGGAGGTATGTGGGGAGATAGGTTAAGAGGATGTTGCAATAACAGGACATCAGAGAGAGACTCATGGATAAGGCTAGTGACTGAATGGTACAGCTGAAGATGGATGGATAGATACTTTGGACATAGACGTTGACATGAATTTGTGGATTAGATGTTAATAGGTGAAAGAGAGAAAATGTTTTCTGTTGGTAGAGTGAGGAGGTGGGAATTCAAGGATATGATTTGGAACAACTTAAGTTTGAGATAACTGAGAGACATTCAAATAGAGGCAGTGGATCCATTAGCTTATCTCTCAAAAGAGAGGTATGGATGAGTGATAGTAAAGGGTAAATATTACCCTAAGTCGTGGGTGTAGAAGATCACTTAGAGAAAGACTGTAGAAAGAGAAGAGAAGAACCCTGATATTTAAGAGTGTAGCAGAAAGCATAGTGAAGAGACTGAGAAACTGGCTAGAGACAAAAAGATAATGCCAGGCAATTGTAGTCGTATTATAGAAGCCAAGACAAGAGAGTTTTCAAGAAGGAGGCATGGTCAACTGTGTGAAATGTGGTGAGAAGTCAAGTAAAAAGTCAAGTAAGAGTAAAGTTCTTAAATATTCAACATGGTGGTCATTGGTGTCCTTCACCAAAGCTTTCGTAGAGTTGTGGGTATAGAAATAAGATGTCAGTGGTAGAGTAACAGGACAGCAAGGGAGTGACAATGTGTATAGACAACTCTTTTGAAAAGTCTCAGGGTGAATTACAGTAGATAGTGGAATATCTGGAAAAGGATGAAAATGTAAGAGCAGTGAATATTAATGTTTGAATGCTGATTGGAGTATATAGTAAGAAAAAGAGGTGAGGATGGAGGAATAAGAGTGGCTCTGTATAAAGCTATACAGGAAAATAAAAGGAAAGGAAAGCATGTGAAAACAGGAACATGAAGAAAAAAAGGAAAAAAGCAAGTGAATAAAATTGAGCTGGGGTTGGCACAGACAACAAGGAAACCTAGAATCTGAACAATTGATGGCTTATACTACAGAGATTCTCTGGGAGTCCTGAAGGTTGATCCCACATAATAATTTAAGAGTAGTATGGATTACCCACTCTCACTTTCTCCCACTATTTATGGGTGCAGTCAATTAAGCTTAGCAACATTACACAGTAGTAGCAGAGCTATTGCATTTCCCATCCTGTGGGGCTGTCAGCACACACAGTCATTTTCCAACTGTCAGGGCAGAGGATTCGGTCTCTGGATAGTGATTACACTCCTTTGAATGCGTATGTGGAAACTCTTTCTACCCAGAGGAGGATCTATTACAATGAGCACCACCAGCGAGTGATACACTGCTTCCTTTTGTATTCTTAACACAAGCATAACTAAGTTACCAAATAAATCAGAGAAGCATAGACATTCCTTAGGAATTATTTTTCTTAAATTGAAATTGATTGTTAGGGACCAGATCTCTACTTCAGTCCTCTATTTTTATTAAATTTTGCCAAGCCCTGCATTTTACCTTTTATTCATGAATTTATTTAAAAAAATTAAAAAGTGGCTGGGCGTGGTGGCTCATGCCTGTAATCCCAGCACTTTAGGAGGCCAAAACGGGTGGATCATGAGGTCAGGAGTTTGAGATCATCCTGACCAACATGGTGAAACCCTGTCCCTACTAAAAATATAAAAATTAGCCAGGCGTGGTGGTGCGTGCCTGTAACCCCAGCTACTCAGGAGGCTGAGACAGGAGAATCGCTTGCACCTGGGAGGCAGAGATAGCAGTGAGCTGAGATCTTGCCATCGCACTCCAGCCTGGGCAAAAGAGCAAGACTCTATCTCAAACATAAATATATATATATGAGAGAGATATATATATATCTCATATGTATATAGTAATTCCTATGTATCAGAAACTGGAAATATTAAAATGAAGAAGACAGCCATGTTCCAGCTTTTATGGGGCTTATGTTCAAATGAAGGAGACATACTTTATATTTATTTTGTAACATTATTTGAAGTTTACAATCATTTGGAAGGCAGAGTAAATACTCAATCTCATCTTAAAAGTAAACTGAAAGGAATTCGCATAATGGCATAGCACACGGTTCTCAAAGCATGTCACCCCGGCAACCAGGATCAACTGAAAACTTGCTAGAAATGCAAATTCTCTGTCCCTAGTCATAAATTGGAGACTCTAAGACGGGGCTACACAGTCTCTTTATTAAGACTTACAGGTGATTCAGATGCACATTTGAGAAACATTGGTATAAAAAAATATACTAGACTGAACTAAAAGACTAGGCATTTGTTGTGAGAGCTGGGGAAATTTACCTAATGATTTGGCTTCTGTTTTCTAAAAATAAAGTGTGTTTTCCTTTTCTGTGGATAAATCTATGCCAGGGGTCACAAACTCAAATAACTGTAGGTATTAAGTTGGCAACATCAGTGAATGAAAATGGTCAGGCATATGAGAACACAACAGCCTAAATGAGTTGAGACATGACAAGTAGGTGTTGGGAGACAGAAGTGTGTAGTGGGAACCACAGCAAACTTGAAACAACAAAGCCCTTCTAGGAAAAAGAAAAACATTTCGAGTAAAAATAGAAACCTGAATTTGTGTGTATGTGTAATCTCTTAATTTTTAATTATGAACTAACACTGTAGTCCAAAAAATTGCGTGTGTGCAAAAAATAAAATAAAATTGGAGAGAGAGAAAGAGAAGGAGATTGGGGCTGAGAGACTTGTAGGCTAAATTCGGCCAGAAGGCTGTCAGGCTGTAAACTTTGGCTGTGGTTTTGAGGTCCACATAAGGAAAGTAACATCTCTGTGGGTAAAGGTAAGTGTTGTGGTAGGAAGGGGTTGATTAGATGGCAAGGTAGAAATGGTAGACTTCCAAGATGGGCTTCTGCCGTGATGGTCTTTAACAGAGTCATACTGCTGATAAATAGTAGAATCACACATGTTATTGTCTATTAAGATACGAACAATGACTCAAAAAAATGGAGGAAATTTGAATTTGGAGTGCTTTTAAATTCACCTGTTGGGCCCAAGTGTCAAAGGGACAAGAGTTGGCCAGGTAAGGCCAGGACTGGAAGTCTGGTTAGAAAAGGGGTCTCACAAGGTCTGGACAAGCAAAATGTTGTGTATCAAAATGGCAGAAAAGACACAAATACTGTATAAATGCAATGTAGATGATATAAGAAGATAAGACAAGGGAAGAAAGAGGTACTTATTCAAAGAATGGGTAAGGAGATAGTATTTGATCAGGAAGGCAAAATTAACTAGTAAAAATGGCACAATAAAATCTAGGGTTATTTTTTTTCCTGCCTTTTAAAAAAGCACTGTATAGGCTGGGTGCGGTGGCTCATGCCTATAATCCCAGCACTTTAGGAGGCCAAGGAGGGCAGATCATGAGGTCAACAGATCGAGACCATCCTGACCAACATGGTGAAACCCCATCTCTACTAAAAATACAAAAATTAGCTGGGCATGGTGATGCATGCCTGTAGTCCCAGCTACTTGGGAGGCTGAGGCAGGAGAATGGCTTGAACCCGGGAGGCGGAGGTTGCAGTGAGCCAAGATCGTGCCACTGCACTCCAGCCTGGTGACAGAGTGATACTTTGTCTCAAAAAAAAAAAAAAGTACCGTATAATAACTTTGTGCTTCTGCCACAGAAGATGACAGCTGCCAGAAGGTACATAGAGGCTTACAGATGACTCTCATCCCTTTTGAGGGCATTGATCAAAATGATAGAAATAAATTATGGTTATAATTCTCTATTTCTATTATTTTTAATGAAAGCTTAACAGAATATGGCAAACAGCGAATATGGATAATTTTAAAATAATCCCCCGCTACAGTTGAAAACTCAAGTCCTAAAAGATACTCATGTCCTCAAAGAAAAGATAATTACTACATGTTCTCATTATTTAATTTTTATTCATTTATTTTTATTTTTTGGAGACGATGTCTCACTTTGTTGCCCAGGCTGGAGTGCAGTGGTTCAGTCATGGATCACTGCAGCCTTGAGCTCCTGGATTCAAGTGATCCTCCCCTTCAGCCTCCCAAATTACTGGGATTACAGGCATGGGTCATCATCCTGGCCTTGTTCTCACTTATAAATTGGAGCTAAATACTGTGTACACATGGACATAGAGTGTGGAATGATAGACACTGGAAACTCAGAAGGGTAGGGAGTGGGAGGGGGGCGATGATAAGAAATTGCTGAATGGGCACAATGCACATTATTTGTGTGATGGATGCATTAAAAGCTCTAACTTCACCACTATGCAACCTATGCATGTAACAAAATCATACTTGAAGGCCAGGTGTGATGGTTCACGCCTGTAATTCCAGCACTTTGGGAGGCGGAGGCAGGAGGCAACCTTGAGCCCAGGAGTTGCAGACTTGCCTGGGCAACATAGTGACATCCCATCTCAATAATAAAAAAAAACAAAAACAAACTACACTTATACCCCATACATTTATACAAATTTTTAAAAGAAAAAAAAAGAGTACTTAGTTTCTGATGATATTTATCTCAAAATAAATGCCTTGCTTAATAACAAAAGTAAGTTTCTCTTTTCTATCATTCCCCGCCTCCAAGTTACACAATAACACAGGATTCAGTTCAAAGCCAAACTGGCAAATTTGCAAATACTATCTACTTACACAGCCTTCAGAATGCCATTGCTTGTATCAATTATAACAATTTCCATATAATTACAAACTGACCCACACCAAGATAAAAATGGTCATATTTTTAAAAAGTGTCTCTTTACTAGCATAAGGAAAATAAATTTTTAAAAATTCTGGTTTTATGCTACTTGACATATTCGATAATCTTATTGAGGACACAGCAAGGGGGACACAGTTTCTGAATCAAAACAGTAACTCCATATAGCAGTGTTTTAAATCCTATCGGGGCTATAAGTCACCTATCGGTGAGCATCATGGTGGAGGGCCTCAGTGTACATGCAAAGGCTCTCTGCTCTCATCCCATCCACCATTTTTATCTGTACTCGGCAGATTTCTGCTTATCCTTCAAAATCTATCAAAAGTGATACCTTTTCTATGGAAACTTTCTGGGCTACTGTAGGCAGAACTAATTGCTTGCTTTCTCCTTCCACAGCACTCTGTGCATACCTCTGTTTTGATGTTTTTTCTCATCATTTTGTAACTTTATCTGGCTAACTGCTACTTTAGACAGTGACTCTCAACAGGCATGCCCGTATCTACTTCATCTTCTACTCCCTGGGATCGATCTGAACACTTGGCCTGCAAAATGTTTACTAAATAAGCAGAGATATGAATGAATGAGTGAACGAATGAATGAATGAATGGATAAACAGAGGAAAGTATGATAAGGAGGACAAGATGCCTTTCATTAGACCAAGGCCAAAGTTTCCCTTCTGTAATACATGAATGATTTAGACAGGATGTAGTAAACTGCAGTTGAGTTTAGAAACTCCTGAGTCAGTCTACAAGATCTCGGCACACACCTACATGTTGAAATTGCCATGGATGATATAGGCAAAAAAAAGTAGAAAAAGGAAATGTGTGAATTGCATATACATAGTATTGGAAAAGCAAGTCAAGTCACAGGATTCATTCTTCTTTCATGGGTTTCTACAATCATAGCAGATTTTTTTAGGAAAGTACCACAGTTTATTTATTTATTTTATTTATTTTTATTTTTTTTTACTATAATCCTATATTTCTAGTAGTTAGACATGCATCTGGCTTTCTGCTGGGAATGCCATGGCAATTCTAATACATTCTTGGCCTAAGAAGTAGAAAGAATGACTTGAGACGGTGGTCCTATTCACAGTCATTACTTTTGATCGGTTTCATTCTATTTTACCTTTGGAAAAAGGGGGGGGGGGAACTGAGGAACACTTTCTCTTGCAAAACAATTGTTGTATCTTCTTTTTATACTTACACCTTCAAAATGTATTTTTTTAGACCTACCTATTGTCTCTTTTGTTAAAGACAGTAGAAAGCATATTTTGTCAAGACCATGTTCCTATTTTTTCCCCCTATGTGTGCATATATATGCATACACACATTTGTACGGATATAAAACAGTAAGTGCCTGAGCCCCTGGAAAATGACACACAATTTGAATGAAAGGAGTGAGAAATTGCAGGTCTGTGTCATTTCATGTGAGGGAAAATAAAGGAAATTGCTTGAAAAACACAGAAAAGTTGCAGGGAAATGTTCAGCAATTGCAGAAGGATTGCTACTTCATAAGACATTTTTCCTTATTATTCGTGTCTTTAAGTAGAATACCCTGTGTTCTGTTTATGTATGAGTTTATGCCTCAGCTTTGCTCTCTGATCCTCGTTTAGACCTAGCAATTGACATGGCCTTCAGAGGATCTTGGACAGCGTCAAGAGAGGATGAGACATACTCAACTGCATACCTGCAAAGGAATTCAGAACCTGTAGGTAAACAGCCTATTTCAGATTCTCAAAGACTGAAATATTCGAGTAATTATTCCTACAAGGTTTTTTTTTTTTTTTTTTTTTTTTGAGACGGAGTCTCACTCTGTCGCCCAGGCTGGAGTGTAGTGGCGCAATCTCAGCTCACTGCAAGCTCCGCTTCCTGGGTTCACGCCATTCTCCTGCCTCAGTCTCCCAAGTAGCTGGGACTACAGGCGCCCACCACCACGCCTGGCTAATTTTTGTGTGTGTGTTTTTCAGTAGAATGGGGTTTCACTGTGTTAATCAGGATGGTCTCGATCTCCTGACCTCGTGATCCGCCTGCCTCGGCCTCCCAAAGTGCTGGGATTACAGGCGTGAGCCACCGCACCCAGCCTCCTACATTGTTTTAATCACTCATGCTACAGGCTTAAGAAGCTTAAGGAAAAGCATGCAAGATATCACTCTCCTAGTGTGGAACAAAAGGAAACCTTTATCTTGTCTGTTTTAATTTCCCAGATTTCCTACCTTCTCATTTTATCATATGCATTTTTCAGCGTTAACTGGTCAGTGCCAATCACATTTACCTCATGTATTATTGTCTGATATTCAAATTCTCTCTGGTGCTTCTTTTAATGACATGTCCAGTCTTCTGTTGGGACACAATTCTGCCCATGTTGCTCATTTCTTAATTTCCCTGCCCCTACCCTCTCTCTTTATTGCAAAGTATCACTTGAGACTAAATGAGATTTTTTGCCTGTTGTTTGTTTTTAAGCCTTCGACTGTCCTGCTGCGCAATTTCCAGCTGAAGTTATAATCTTCTGTTTGGGATACCATAGTTGATTACTGTTGAAATGACTGTAATACTCATTATACACCATTTGTTGGAAGAGTGGCAGAAGACTGTGATTAAATAAAAATTGGCTTGGATCATGCTTCCAACTTCTACCACATTACTTTAAGAACGTAATCAAAATTTTGCTGTTGGTGTTTCTAGATGTTTTTCTCAATCACTTGCTTGGTCAGTACAAATGTGGTAGATTGAATTATTGACTCCATTATTTACCACTGCAGGAATCTACATGCTTCTCCACAGACCTTTGTACTTCCTCTCACTATAGACCGAGTAGACCCTTTGATCTCAGTCATGTGACTTGCTTTAGTCAAGAAGGCTTGAAATGTGCTTGCATAGATGGGCTTATCCTCTCACACCTCTGCCACCTTTGTAAAAAGAAGCTGTCCTGTTACGATTTTGTACCAAGGAAGATGATGGATACAGAAGCATATTTGGACCCACCTCACACCCTGGCATCCATGGCAGACTGGAAAGCCAGTTCTGTGCCTACTCACACACATGTAAGAGAGAATAAATGGTTGCTTTCAGCCAGCATTAGGACTGTTTATTGTGCAACAATAGTTGACTAATACTACCATCCACATTTATGACTATGAGTGAAAAGATATGTTATTAACTGCAGTCACATCATCAGTTAACATTCCCAGAGTACTCACTGCAGGTAGAAACATTCTGAGGAGCCCTAAAAGAGATATAGAAGTTTTGTCTGCTGCTCTGGAAGATTCTGATAGAAGGGCATGCTGCTCATCAGATTTCATTATTTCAATAACATTTATTGAGAGCACACTCTGTCAGACACTATGCTACAGCCTGGAAGAACAAAGATAAACAAGTCAGGCCTGACTTCAACAAGCATGAGGCCTAGTAGGAGAGACAGACTTGCAAGCAAAGCGCTGCTTTATAAAATTCCCAAACTGGCCGGGTGCAGCGGCTCACGCCTGTAATCCCAGCACTTCGGGAGGCCGTGGCAGGCAAATCACGAGGTCAGGAGATTGAGACTATCCTGGCTAACACAGTGAAACCCCGTCTCTACTAAAAATGCGAAAAAAACAAAAAAATTAGGCGGGTGTGGTGGTGGGTGCCTGTAGTCCCAGCTACTCGGGAGGCTGAGGCAGGAGAATGGCGTGAATCCGGGAGGTGGAGCTTGCAGTGAGCACAGATCGCGCCATTGCGCTCCAGCCTGGGTGACAGAGTGAGACTCTGTCTCAGAAAAAAAAAAAGAAAGAAAAAGAAAAGAAAAAAATTCTCAAACTGCAACTGTATTTGATCTATACACAGTGCAGGGATCTGGAGCCCAGCATACAATGTCCAAGTGTTTGCAACAGAACCCTGGCTCAACCAATTTTCTCACCTTTATTTGCCTCAGTTCCCTCATTCATAAAAACTGAATAATTCACATATAGGATGGTATCTGACATATAACATCAACTCAATGTCAGCTATTATTATCACTGTTGTTATTATTATTAATATAAACATCAGCAGCAGTAGTATAGTATTAAAGATGAAGTAGCCAACCTTTCCTTGACCATGGCACATTTAGAGACATTGAAATTATTGTGCTAAATGCTAAGAGGGATTAGAAAATAAATGAAGCAAGCCTCCATTCTCAAGAAGCTTACCAGAAACATTCACACAAAAAGGTCAGTAATTATTGAGGATGAAAATAATGGTAACTGAAAAAAAACATGTATTATATACCTTGTCAATTCAAACAAAATTATTTTATACACATATAATCACCTAGGCTTGATTGGTTAGGGGTTTTCACTGGTATGGTGACATTTGTCTCAATTTTGCTGAAGATGATACTATGTAAATTCATGTTTGATAGTTATAATTAAATTAAAATGGAAGATTTGTATTTCTCCCTTGATAAATTGACTCAGTCTCACCTACATCCTTAGAAGCTCAGTCTCAGGCAACAAATTTCCACGTAATTCCATTCAAGCTGTATACACTGGACTACAGTCATACTTCTACCATTTGTAAATGAAAAATACATAATTGAATTAGGCTTCTGGAGCTTGCCTTACTTATCAAGTTTCAATTCCAGACTAAGTGTCTAGAACAGCCCTTATACTACTCTAAGTTACTAGATTAACCACAGTATCTAATTTCCACTCAAGTTGTATGTGCAGAAAGGCCCAGAATAAGCATGTTATTAAAGTTTAATATGAATGATAAATATAATCATAAAATAATATATTGCCCAAAGTGTATATGTGGCTGAAACCAGGCAAGGGCCAGTTCTCTGGACTTGGTCTAGGTGATGTGATGGTTAGAATGCTTCAGGTGAAGATGCGGGGAATAAGGGGACTGGACTGATTAGAAGTATACATAATTGGCAGGGCGTGATGGTGCACACCTGTAATCCCAGCACTTTGGGAGGCTGAGACAGGTGGATCACCGGAGGTCAGGAGTTTGAGACCAGCCTGATTAACATGGTGAAACCCCTTTTCTACTAAATACAAAAAATTAGCCAGGCATGGTAGCAGGTGCCTGTAAGCCAAGCTACTTGGGAGGCTGAGACAGAAAAATCACTTGAATCTGGGAGGCAGAGGTTGCAGTGAGCCAGGATCACACCATTGCAGTCCAGCCTGGGCAACAAGAGCAAAACTCTATCTCAAAAAAGAAAAAAAAAAAGTATACATAATCTTCAGATATTTTCCCCTCAAAAATTGTACATTTGGCTAATTACAAAAGCTTATAAACATCTACAACATGCACACACACACACACACACACACACACACACACACACACCCCAACAAATAAGAAAGTGAAAA
Organism: Macaca fascicularis; assembly: GCF_037993035.2. Taxonomy (NCBI): domain Eukaryota; kingdom Metazoa; phylum Chordata; class Mammalia; order Primates; family Cercopithecidae; genus Macaca; species Macaca fascicularis. The sequence continues at coordinate 172,956,007 of NC_088380.1, read as the reverse complement.
TTGGCAAAAGTTATAAAGAGGTAACTCACTGCAAAACAAATATAAATGGCTATCAGATGAAAATGTTTGACCTTACCAGTAACTAGAGAAATTAAAGTTAAAACAATATAAAAATATTTTACACTTATCTGATAATTTAAATTTTTAGAAATTTATATAATGACAAGCTTTGGTTCTCAGCTTGAATGCTATTGGTGTATGGAAATGTTACTGATTGTTATCTGCTGATTTTTTAATCCTGAAATTTTGCTGAAGTTGTTAATCAAGTCTCGGCATCTTTTGGAGGAGTTTTTAGGGTTTTCTATGTACACAGTAATGTCATTAGTGAAGAGAGAGTACTTGACTTCTTTTTTTCCAATTTGGATACCTTTTATTTCTTTCTCATGCTTAATTGCTCTGGCTAGGACTTCTAGTACAATAGTGAATAGAAGTGGTGAGAGTGGAAATCCTTGTCTTTTTCTATTCTTGTGGGCAATGCTTTCAACTTTTCCCCATTCAATATGATGTTGGCTGTGGGTTTGTCATAGATGGCGCTTATTATTTTGAGATGTGTGTGTATATACACACACATATTTTATATATATATATATATTTATATATACACACACACCAACACACACATATAGATTATGTATTATATATACCAACTTAAATCCCAGAGGTGAAAACTACAGTGTGTAAGATAAAAATTACATTGGATGGGTTTAACAACAGATTATACATTTCAAAGGAAATGCAGAAGAACTTGAAGCAGAGAGAGGAGAGAGAATTTTTCCAGAAAGAAAAAGAATATCAGCATTCTGTGAGACAACTGCAAGTGGCCTAATATAGGTAAAAGGGCATGAAAGAGAAAAAATAAATGAAACATAATGACCTGAATTTTTTTCCAAATTTGATGAAAACTCTAATATCCAGATCCAAGAGGCAAAATAAATCCCCAAGCACCAGAAAACATTATTTTCATTTTTACTTTTATTTTTTGGTAGAGAAAAGGCCTTTCTATGTCGCCCAGGCTGATCTTGAGATCCTAGGGTCAAGCAATCCTCCCATCTTGGCCTCCCAAAGTGCTAGGATTATAGGCATGAACCACCACACAGGGCCAGAAAAAATTCTAAAACTATACTAAGGCATATCATAATCAAATTGCTAAGACCCAGTAATTTTTTTAAAATCTTAAAAGGTAATCTTATTTACAGAGGAACAAAGGTAAAAAGGACAGAAGATTTCTTGTTAGAAAGAAATACATCCAAGAAAAGAGTTGAGCAACATTTTTAAACTACTGCAAAAGAAAAGAATCCTTATAATCTAGAATTCTACGTCCAGCGAAACTATCATTCAAAAACAGGTGAAACGACATTTCCAGAACACAAAAGCTGAAACAATTCATTAATTGATACACACTAAAATATATTAAAGGCAGTGTTTTAGGCAGAAAGTAAATGATATTGATAGACTGTAATAAGTTAAGAGGTCAACTATGCATCCTGAAGCAACTGCAAAAATAACAAAACAGAGTTTTAGCTAAGAGGCTAACAAAGAAGACAAATTCAAGTTATCAAATCTACTAATCCAATAGCTGACAGTAAAAAAAAAAATTCAAAGAACAAAGAAAAGGTGGTACAAATAGTGAGTTCGTTGATGTCAAACTTAAACCTAACCATTTCAATAATCACACTAATATTTAATATTGTCTCTTCAAATATAAAGATACAGCCATTAAAAGATTAAGATATAAAACAGTGGTATCTATGTACAACGATAACACTTTCAAAAGAAAGCTGAAGTGGCTGTTAAATATCAGACAAATTATACTTCAGAGCAAAGAATATTACCAGTAATAAAAATGATTTTTTTTCTGATAATGGCAGATTGCCAATTCATCAAGGCATAATTATTATGCATTTCTATGCACCTAATAACATAATTTCAAAATAAGTGAAACAAAAATGCATAGAATAGCAAGGACAAATAAACAAATCCAAACTTAAGTCAAGGATTTCAATACTGTTCTCTCAATAATTGATAGAATGAATAGAGAAAAAATCAGTAAGGATATAAATAATTGAAAACCACTAGGAACTTACATGACATTTATGGAACACTCCACACAAAAACAGGAGATACACATTTTTTCCAAGTGTACATGGAACATTTGCCAAAATAGACTATACTCTGGACCATAAACGTAAGTCTCAGTATATTTAAAAGTATTCGAATCACATAAATAACATTCTAACATAAACTAAGTAAAGATAACAAAAATATTTCAGATAATATTAAAGTATTAGGGAACCAAATAACACACTTTAAAATAATCTATGGGTCAAAGCATATATAAAAAGGGAAATTATAAAGTATTTTGAACTGAATTATAATGAAAAGAAACCATATTAAAGAATTTGGGGGTAACAATTTGTTGTTGTTGTTTTTTTTTTTTTTTTGAGACAAAGTCTCACTCTGTTGCCCTGGCTGGAGTGCAGTGGCATGATCTTAGCTCATTGCAACTTCTGCATCCCGGGTTCAAGCGATTCTCCTGCCTCAGCCACCGGAGTAGCTAGGATTACAGGTACCTGCCACCACGTTTGGCTAATTTTTCTATTTTTTTTAGTAGAGACAGGGTTTCACCATGTTGGCCAGGCTGGTCTCAAACTCTTCATCTCAAGACATCCACCTGCCTTGGCCTGCCAAAGTGCTGGGATTACAGGCGTGAGCCACTGCACTCGGCTGGGGATGCCAATTTATAGCAATCTATGCCCACATTTAATAAGATGTATGGTTTTAAATACATGACCTCAAATTCTACCTAAGAAATTAGAAAAAGAAGAGGAAAATAATCCCAAAGCAGAAAAAAAGAAAATCATAAAAATCAACACAGAAATCAATAAAATAGAAAACAGCAAACAAAAGAGAAAATTAATGACACCAAAAGCTAGTTATTTTACATAATCAATTAACCCGATAAACCTCTGGATAGACTTAGAATAAAAAGAGACAAGACTCAAAATACCACTATAGGGAATGAAAGAGGTGACAGCAATACAAATTCCTCATATTAAAAGAATAATCAGAGGAAATACTAATAAGTTAAAAACTTCGATGAATAGAAAAAATTTCTTAAAAGACACAATGTAACAAAATGTATTCAAGAAGAGATAAATAATCTGATAGGCTTATATCCATTATTTTAAAAACCCGAAACTGTTCTTCCAGCCTTAGATAGCTGCACTGGTTAATTCTACAAAACATTTAAGGAAAAAAAAAAAATAACAAATTTCATACCAAAAATTCCAGAAGATTGTTAAGGAGAAAACATTTCACAATTCATTTTATATGGCCATCATTATTTTGATACCCAAACTAGACAAAGACATTACAAGAAATTACAGACTTATCACAATAATACAGATTAAAAAATCTAAACTTCAGAAAATAAAACCCAAAACTCTTAAGAAAGATTGTCATTAAATTGAGTTTATTCCATGAATAAAAGGGTGATGTAACATTAAATGTTAATCGATGTAATTCAGAATACTAACAAACTAAAGAAGTAAAAACATATGAACATCTCAGTAGATACAGGGAAAATATTTGACAAAATCTGACTTCCATTCCTGATCACCACTCTAGCAAACTAGGAATAGCAGCGTATTCCTACTACCTGAAAAGCATATCTATGAAGAACCTATAATTAATATGATAGTAATGATGAAAGACTGAATGTTTTCTGCGTAAGGAAGAAAAGAAGAATGTCAGCCTTTAGCACTTCTGTTTAATAATTTTACCTGAACCAGTGTTTTAATAAAGCAGGAAAGAAAAAAAAATTAAAAATTACCTTTATTTTCAGATGATATAACTGTCTATGTTAAAAGCATGATGAATTATACAAAAAGTTACAGAATTTATTATTGAGTTTGGCAAGGTTGCAGAATACAAGATCAATATTAGAAAATTAATTGCATTGCTATATACAAGCAACAATTGAAAACTGAAATAAAAATACCATTTGCATTAGCATCAAAATATGACCAGCCTGGGCAAAAGAGCGAGACTCCATCCCCCACTCAAAAAAAAAGACATTTTTAGGAATGAATCTGAAAAGAGATATAAAAGACCTATACACAGAAAATTTTTAAAACATATTGCTGGAAGGAATTAAAGAAGAGCTGAATAATTGGAATGACACACTGTGTTCATGGTTTGAATGACTTATTATTAAGATGCCAATTTTTCCCAAATTGATCTGTAAATTCAACACAACCTAAAACAAAATATTATCAGGCTTTTCTTGTAGACATCAACATAATTTACAGGGAAAGGACATAACCTAGAATAACCAAAATAACTTTTTTTTTTTTTTTTTTTTTTTTGAGACGGAGTCTCTCTCGGTCACCCAGGCTGGAGTGCAGTGACCGGATCTCAGCTCACTGCAAGCTCCGCCTCCCAGGTTCACGCCATTCTCCTGCCTCAGCCTCCCGAGTAGCTGGGGCTACAGGCACCCGCCACCTCGCCCGGCTAGTTTTTTGTATTTTTTTTAGTAGAGACGGGGTTTCACCGTGTTAGCCAGGATGGTCTCGATTTCCTGACCTCGTGATCCACCCGTCTTAGCCTCCCAAAGTGCTGGGATTACAGGCTTGAGCCACCGCGCCCGGCCATAACTTTTAAAAAGGAAAAAAATTATAGGACTAACAATATCTGATTTCAAGACTTATTACAAAGCTACATAACTAAGGGTGCTATTATTACTAAAATAAACAAATATGCAAATAGAACAGCCTAGAGTTTTCAGAAATAGATCCATACACTATGGACTGCCTTTTGACAAAAGCGCAAAGACAATACAGTGGAGAAATGATAGTCTTCAACAAACAGTATTGAATCATTTGAACAAGTTGTATGTAAAAAAAAAAATGAACTTAACTTCAAGCCTCATACTATGTAAAAAAGTTAACTTAAAAAAGATCATAGACATAAATGTAAAACATGAAACTATAATAATGTCTTAGCAAAACTACATAGAAGAAAATGTGGCCTCAGATTAGTCAAATATCTCTTAGATAGGATAGCAAAGGTAGGATTCTTAAAATGATACATAAGTAAATTACACTTCAAAAACAAAAACTCTTTCTTAAAGACACTTCTAGCTGCAGCAAACCACCATGGCATGTGTATACCTATGTAACAAACCTGCACATTCTGCACATGTATCCTAGAACTTAAAGTATAATAATAATAATTTAACAACAGCAACAAAAAGATTGGGCGTGATATCCAAGAACTTAAAGTATAATAATAATTATTTAAAAAATAAAAATAAAAATAAAGGCTGGTTGCGGTGGTTCACACCTGTAATCCCAGCACATTGGGAGGCCGAGACGGGTGGATCGCCTGAGGTCAGGAGTTTAAGACCAGCCTGACCTACATGGTGAAACCCCGTCTCTACTAAAAATACAAAAAATTAGCTGGGTGTGGTGGCGGGCACCTGTAATCCCAGCTACTCAGGAGGCTGAGGCAGGAGAATCACTTGAATCCAGGAGGCGGAGGTTGCAGTGAGCCAAGATCACACCATTGCACTCCAGCCTGGGCAACAAGAACAAAACTCCGTCTCTATTAATAATAATAATAATAATAAAGCACTATTAGGAGAATACAAAGACAAATTTCATCCTGGGAGATATTTGCAAATTGTATATTTAATAAATTACTTGTATCCAGAAATACATAAAGAACTTTCAAAACTCAATAATTAAAACCAGACAGCATACCACAAAAACAGAAAAAAGATTTCAGCCGATACCTCACTGAGGAAGACAGGTAAATACCAAGAGGCATGTGAAAATATGTGTAATGTAATTCTTCATTAGGGAAATGCAAAATTATGATATAATGAGAAACCACTCCACACCTGTCAGAATGACTAAAATGAACAAAGTCTGACCAGATCAAGTGTTGGTAAGGATGTGTAGGAACCACCCCAGAAGATATTTACTTAATGCAAAGGAAGGCATAAAGGAAGAATAGAAGAACCCAAAACACCTGACACATATGAAAAACAATACAATGTACTGTGGAAATCTTTCTAAATGTATACCTGAGCCACAAGCCAACCTTTTCTTTTAAATGGTTGCATCACATTCTACTTAGTGCTATGTTCTATAATTTATCTATTACCAATGATGATTGTACAGAGTGAATCCATGTCTTTATTATTTATTTATTTATTTATTTATTTATTTATTTATTTATTTTTGAGACGGAGTCTCCCTCTGTCGCCCAGGCTGGAGTGCAGTGGCTCGATATCCGCTCACTGCAAGCTCCGCCTCCTGGGTTCAGGCCACTCTCCTGCCTCAGCCTCCCGAGTAGCTGGGATTACAAGCGTCCATCACCACGCCTGGCTAATTTTTGTATTTTTCATAGAGACGGGGTTTCACCATGTTAGCCAGGGTGGTCTGGATCTCCTGACCTCGTGATCCACCCGCCTCCACCTCCCAGAGTGCTAGGATTATAGGCGTGAGCCGCCGCACCCGGCCCCATGTCTTTATTATTAAAACAAAAAACATCCTTACAGATATACCTTTGCAATTCAGGGCTGGTTTATCTGTTTGTTTTAAAGCACCAGCTGGTAGTACATTTTCTTCACACACAGTGGGTAGTTATGAAGGAACACCACAGTGTGAACACAATATATAATCATGGTACTTTTGCATACTTTAAAAATCACTCAGGTTCCTTCCAAATATGAGCTAATCCAAAAAACTACTTGGGATGCACTGGCAATATGGGTGGTCCTTCTGTTCAGGATTAAATTGTGGCAAAATGTCCTGTAAGCCTCATACTGGTTGTATTACTAGAAAAGTTCTCAGCCTCAACTTCTACGCTTTTGTTCATATAGGAGCCCCCTGCAAGAGCAGGGACTTTCATACTGAGGACAATGAGGTAAAATAATAATAATAATAATAATAATAACAACAGCAGCAACAAAACAGACCACTGCCACTACTCTCATTAATACTACCAGTGCTGTCATTTATTCTGGGCTTACACTCTTAGTAGCAAGCTGTACACAAAATAATTCCTATTATCTTATTTACTCTTCAAGGTAGTAAAGAGGTAGATAGTATTGTCTCTGATTCATAGGTAAGTAAATCTGGATGCAAGTCATTTAAGGAACTTTCCCACAGTCACTTAGCTGGTAAAGGGATCAAAGATTCAAATACAGATCTTTCTGGCAGAAAAGCCACACACTATGCAACTACCTTACCGCTATATTTAACTGTAAAAAATCATCTGGAATTTCAATGTCCAACAATAAGAAATACATTGTGTAAAGGATGGAATATTTACATGATGAAATGTTCTGCATACATTTGAAACATATATTCAAAATTAATTCAAATAACACTGAGCTGTAAAACATAATGATTTAAATCTTATTAAAAACTGAGTGTAGGAGAGGACAGAGACATGTCTAGATCGCTCCAATTGTTTTTTTTAATTTTTTTTATCCGTCTCCCGGGTTCAAGCAATCCTCCTGCCACAACCTTTCAAGTAGCTGGGACTACAAGCACGCACCACCATTCCCAGCTAATTATTTTGCATTTTTAGTAGAGACGGGGTTTCACCACGCTGGCCAGGATGGTCTCGATCTCTTGACCTCGTGATCCACCCCACCTTGGCTTCCCAAAGTGCTGGGATTACAGGTGTGAGCCACTGCACCCGGCTCAATTTTTTTTTTCCTTCATTTTACTCCTCATGGGCATTTAGGAAGACTATATCTGTCCATTTATTTTGCAATAAATTTGATACCATGTGGCAAAAGTTGCTTGGTTCTTATAAATATCCTTTATGAGCCTCTTTTTTTTTTTTTTTTTTTTTTTTTTTTTTTGAGACGGAGTCTTGCTCTGTCACCCAGGCTGGAGTGCAGTGGCCAGATCTCGGCTCACTGCAAGCTCCGCCTCCCAGGTTCACGCCATTCTCCTGCCTCAGCCTCCCGAGTAGCTGGGACTACAGGCACCCGCCACCTCGCCCGGCTAGTTTTTTGTAATTTTTAGTAGAGACGGGGTTTCACCGTGTTAGCCAGGATGGTCTCGATCTCCTGACCTCGTGATCCGCCCGTCTCGGCCTCCCAAAGTGCTGGGATTACAGGCTTGAGCCACCGCGCCCGGCCGAGCCTCTTATCTTATTCTATCATAGGAAACTTGGAGGCCATGTGTTTCAAATCATTTACCTATGATATAGTGGAACTTGCAACAGACTGGAACTTTGAGGAACTATGGGAAGCAGAACCCTTGTTAACCTACATTAAGTATATGATGGAATTAGGAACCAATCTTTGTGCTGTAAAACTCCTAAAATGTAGGGATCTGTCACTGCATCATAACCAGCCTATCCTGACCAATACTTTCTCCCTAACTTTGCAAATACAAACATATGCACAAATATATCCCAGGAACATACGGATCAAAATAATCATACATTTTCTGTTTTAATTTTGAGATTGTTTCTTATGTCTTATTTTCTTCTCTGCATTTACACATTTCCCTCTAAAAATACCTACGTCTTATGTTTAAATTATTTTTTAATTGCTCAGATATTTTTTGTAATTATTAGGACAGACAATAATTCAGAAAGAGTTTCTCTACCACTTTTTTTAAAAACTGTTCAAATTTATTTCCTTTTCTCAGCTTCACATAGGTTTCAATCTCAGCTCATCTGTCCTATTATTTGAAGTCTTTTAAATATATATGAATTTACATTTTTATCTATCTTCTTGTAACAAATAATTTCCATTAATTCCCATGCTACTTTATTTTTTTAAAAATGTTCCAGAATTTGCTTAATTGATTTCAAATTTTGTTGGAAAATTCAGTCTGTATTGTTTTACTGGCATTAGCTCTATATAGGCTTTTTCAAATGCAAGAAACTTGTCATTTAATTTTTAGTATCTTATATAAGCCCAAGTATAGCTATAACCGCCAATATATTCATTACTTGTGCCCATAAACATGGAAACCTTTATTATAATTCTCACATTACATATTATTAAGGAAACATCCAAGTACTATGTATTGACAATCTAAGATTAAGGACCAAATGAGAAGGGAGGAAGGGATTATTGATAAGGAGAAGGTTGGGTCAATATAATATCAAACAATGGTCTCCAAGAGACTCTGAGAACTGTGTATTGATTATTGATATCTTTCTGAATCAATAAGCTGATCGATTGTGAGTACCTTTCTATAAAGAGCCCTTAAATAATTTCTCTCATTGATCCAGTAGGCAGCTGTTCCTATTGCTTTTGTGCATCTATGAGCATGCAGATGTGTGCTTTGTTTATGTATCTGTACACGTAGAAAGTGACAAGATGAGGAAGGAAAGAAGGAAGAAATGAAGAAACAATGAGAGAAGTTCACCAACAATGAGAAAAAGAAGTGCATTTGCCAGCTGGATTTCTTTTCTCATGATCAGTGACATGAAACAACAGCTGGCCTTGTATAATTCTGGACTCAACCAAAAGAAACATCAGACTTTAAAGAATGGTTTCTTGGCATCATTTGGCTTCCAGGAGATCGAGGAGTAGTAAGACTTCATCACGAACTCAAATAGCATAAAAACCTCTGGGCCCTTGCCTGACCTGCGTTCCTCTATGAACATCAGAACACACAAAAAAAATTGGGGACAAAGTTCTCTAGATAGTTTTATTACTGAATTTGCAAATTCTCTTATTATTTCATAAATAAGAAATGAAACATGTTTTAAGAAAACATGTAATAATAAGCTTTAAAAAACGGGCTGCCTTTTAGGCAACGACTTCCTGAAGTCATGAGTCAGGGAGGGGTGGTCCAGAGCTGGTTTAGTTTTTAGTGATTTTTAACTACAAGATTTCTGTCTTGAGAAAATAGTTCTTGTTTCAAATTGGGCATTGGTCCTTCCCCTTATAATCATTCCCATGGTTCCACAAAGTTGAAAATCGACTTGGAACACATGGCATTCATATATCTTGGAGTCCCAGAATCCTATGATCACCTCAGTTGCAATCTCATTCTGACTTATTTTCAAAACCTCTGATTAGCTCTGTTCTGCACCTTCCCCATTCTTAATCTGCATTCCCCCACAAGGTAGCCATGTACAATCAACAGAGCTCCCCAAATAGAAGGCAAGAAATGACGAGCCAGAAACAAAACATCTTTTAAGATATAGTTTGCAAACTCTTCCTTGTTTGCTGCCTACTGTCTGTTTTTAAATAATGCACAAATCAACTTCAGTACCATGGAAATAATCAACACAGGATCAAAACCTGGAGTTTCTAGTAGAGCACAAATCAAAAGCTGTAGGAATCCAACAGCTGGAGCCTGTCTCATTATTTCCCCGTTCTTTGATGTGCTTTTCAGCCAAGTATCTTAGAGAATTACTTGCAGATATGTCTATCTACAAATTCTACATTGCTTACATATTATAGTTTCCAACAGAGATAAATACTGTAACTGAGTTCTCATTTTCAAAATAGAACCCCTTCTTTTTTTCATCTTTTATTATGCACACAATCTTGTAAATGGCAAAACTGAAAATCAGCTGCATCTACTAAGAGAATCAAGTTTGTTATTGACTCTGAGATGCTAGTTTCCATTAGATCATCCATCATAGCTTTATTATGTGATCAACTGCCTAATTAATTTTGTACTGGGGTATTTAGACAGAACACTGAATGTTTCAGTGGGGTTTTACTATAATCCTGCACCTGCGGCCTCAGAGATTTAGATATCCTCCTATCATAAGTTTGTACTGTGCCTATAATCACTTCTGCTTCACTAGGATTCCAGCAATTCAGTCCAGTGAAATTCAGCAATATTAATTTCAGAAACACCAGAACATTTGCATCTGTGGTTATGTTTCTTTGGACTTTAATCAGATCAAAGTCACTGCAAGATATTAAGAGCGCTAGATACAATATTTTGTTCAGACAGTTTTAGTGGCTAAATCAGACACTGTTTTGATTTTCTGTGCTTATCTGTTAATATGAACAGATGCAATCATGCTATTGTATAATGACTCTTGATTGCCAGCAGTATTTGATTTTGCAACCATTCAGTGGTGATAATTAAAGATAACGGGATATCCTATACAGTAATAATTAAAGATAGCTTTGTGAGCTTTATCACATGAATAAATGCCACAGAAGAGGAATTGGTTCTCTAAAGTTCCTCAGCAATGCATATTTTTGGAAGGCCAAGTTTGAAAAGTCTTAAAAAGAGACGTTTTGGTGCAACAGGCATAGCTCAGTTTGAGCTAATTTAAAAATTTTCACTTATCTTGATCGCCACACATTACGACTTTGTTCTTTATTTGTTCAGGAAAATACCAGCAAGAGTGTGCTGTTCACAAGACAGAAACGGAGAAGAATCAAGCAATATGCAATGTTATATTTCACACACAAACAGGCATTGATAAATGTACAAATAAAGAATCTTCGAATCCATCTTCCATTTGAGAAGAGGAACTAGAAGTCTGTGAAACTTCCTTTATCTACTCTATGGAAACTAGGTGACAACTTGGGATGCAGACAGCCCCTCCCACAGGACATTATTCCCCCTGGGACTAAAACTGAAGGAAAAAATTTAATTTATTATGTTTTTGTCAATTAATTGAAAGTGAAGGCAATGACTTGTCACAAAAAGCAATTCTTAAAGCAAGGCCAGCAGTGAACCCAGCTTGTAACATCTGCCTTCAGGAATACATTGCTTATAAGTGTAGGAACGCCATGATAAGTATAGGACACTCAATTGAATTTAAGCTTCAGATGTAAAAAAAATCACTCTTTAAAAATCAGATTTAATTCTATTTCTTGTATTTGCATTTGCTAAGTCTTCCAACCCTATATAAACATCTATACAGGTATACCTCAGAGATATTGCTGGTTCCATTCCAGACCATCACAATAAAGTGAATATCATGATAAAGTGAGTTATGTGAATTTTTTGGTTTCCTAGTGCATATAAAAAGTATGTTTACACTCTACTGTATTCTATTAAGCATATAATAGCATTATTTCTAAAAACAAGGTACATACCTTAATTTAAAAATTCTTAATTGCTAAAAATGCTAACGATCATCTGAGCCTTCAGGGAGCAGTAATCCTTTTGCTAGTGGAGGGTCTTGATTCCATGTCGATGGCTGCTGACTGATCAGGGTGGTGGTTGCTGAAGGTTGGGGCGGCTGTGGCAATTTCATAAAATAAGACAACAATGAAGTTTGCTGCATCGATTGACTCTTCTTTTTAAGAAAGATTTCTCTATAGCAGGCCATGCTGTTTGATAGCATTTTATACACAGTAGAACTTCTTTCAAAATTGCAGTCAATCCTCTCAGATCCTACTACTGCTTAGCAACTAACTTTATGTAATATTCCAAATCCTTTGTTGTCATTTTCAACAATGTTCACAGCATTTCACCTGAAGTAGATTCCATCTCAAGAAACCACTTTCTTTGCTCATCCATAAGAAGCAATTCCTCATCTGTTCAAGTTCTATCGTGAGATTGCAGCAATTTAGCCATGTCTTCAAGTTCCACTTCTAATTCTGGTTTTCTTGCTTCCACCACACCTGCAGTTACTTACTCCACTGAAGTCTTGAGCCCCCAAAGTCACTCGTGAGTGTGGGACTCGACCTCTGCCTAATTCCTGCTAATGTTGATATTTTGACCTCCTCAAATGAAATCACAAATGTTCTTAATGGTATCTAGAATGGTGAATCTTTTCCAGAAGGCTTTCAATTTTCTTTGCCTCGTCTCTACTAAAAATAAAAATAAAATAAAAAAAAATTAGCTTGGCACAGTGGCACACACCTGCAGTCTCAGCTACTTGGGGAAGCTGAGGCAGGAGAATTGCTCGGACCTGGGAGGCGGAGGTAGCAGTGAACCGAGATCCTGCCACTGACTGCACTCCAGCCTGGGTGACAGAGCAAATCTTCTTCTAAAAAACAAAACAAACAAACAAAAAACCTACTATATATGATAGCTATAGCCTTAGAAAATGTATTTCTTAAATAAGAAGACTTGAAAGTCAAAATGACTCCTTGGTTCATGGGCTGTAGAAAAGATGCTGTGTTAGCAGGCATGAAAACAACATTCATATCCTTGGGCATCTCCATCAGAGCCCTTGGGTGACTAGGTGCGTTGTCAATGAGCAGTCATATTTTGAAAGGAATCTTTTTTCTGAGTGTTAGGCCTCAAAATATTCAGTAAACCATAGGGTAAATGGATGTGCTGTCGTCCAGGCTTTCTTTTTCCATTTATAGAGCACAGGCAGAGTAGATTTAGCATAATTCTTAAAGGCACTTAAAGAAAATCTTAAAGATTTTCAGAATGGTAAATGAACATTGGCTTTAGCTCAAAGTCACCAGCTATATTAGCCACTAAATAAGAGTCAGCCTGTCCCTTGAAGCATTGAATCCAGACATTGAGTTATCCTTTCTGCCTATGAAATTCCTAGATGGCATCTTCTTCCAATATGATGCAGTTCGTGTAAACTGAAAATAGATTGTTTAGCGTAGCCACCTTCCATCAGTGATCTTAGCTAGATCTTCCAGTTAACTTGCCACAGCTTCTGTTACTACATCAGCATTTGCTGCTTCATCTTGCACTTTATGTTATGGAGATGGCATTTTCACTTAAACCTCACAAACCAACCTCTTCTAGCTTCCAACTTTTCTTCTGCGGCTTCCTTACCTCTCTCAGCCTCCATAGAATTGAAGAGAATTAGGGCATTGTTCTGAATCAGGCTTTGGCTTAAGGGAATGTTGTGGCTGGTTTGATCTTCTATCTTGACCACTCAAACTTTCTCCATTTCAGCAATCAGGCTGTTTCACTTTCTTATCGTTCATTTGTTCACTCGAACAGCACTTTTAATTTCCTTCAAGAACTTTTCCTTTGCATTAACAACTTGGCTAACTGGCACAAGAGGCCTGACTTTTGACCTGTCTCAGCTTTTGACCGGTCTTCACTAAGCTTAATCATTTCTAGCTTTTGATTTAAACTGAGAGACATGTGACACTCTCTTTTACTTAGAAGTCATTGTAGGGTTATTAATTGACCCAGTTTCAGTATTGTTATGTCTCAGGTAATAGAGAGCCCCAAAGAGACGGTAAGGGGTAGGGAAAGGGCCATTTGGTGGAGCAGTCAAAACACACACACATTTACTGATTAAATTTGCACTCTTTATGGGTGTGGTTCATAGCACCCCCAAAACAATTCTAATACTAACCTCAGAGATTACTGAACACAGATCATCATAACAGATATAATGATAATAAAAATTTTGCAATGTTGTAAGAATTACCAAAGTGTGACCCAGAGACGTGAAGTGAACACATGTTTTTGGAAAAATGGCGCTGGTAGGTTTGCTAGACACAGGGTTGTCACAAACCTTCTATTTGTTAAAAAAAACCTCATATCTTCAGTATCTGTGAAGTGCAATATAACGAGGTGTGCCTGCACTTTCTGATAACTAGGCTTCAGAGCACCTGCTGTGTTTTTCTAAGTAATACTTGATGGGGAAGATCAAAGGTTAGAATAATAGCAGAAGTAAGTCTTGTAAAATGTGAAGTAAGGCCTGATGGCTGGGAGTTAGCCACCGAAGTCGTAGCCAGGTAAGTTCCCTGAGCAGGGAAACAACCTCTCCTCAGTTCAGACCTACATTTTCTTTCCTCCGTCCTGCTGCCCCTCAGTTTTTAAGTAGACAGCACTTGAAAATGATGCTGTGGATGGGAGGAGGGAGACAGGTGGTCCCTTACTTTAAATGGCTTTAATGAGGAGTCTATTGCACTTATCAGAAAACAGTTTATAATTTTCATCAGCTCATCAAAGGGATGAATAATAACTAAAGATCTCCTAGTTGACCACCACTTTACCCATCTGAAATAGTTCATATGTTTTGCAGTGACCTTCCTCTCCCCACTTCTATCCTAATTGGATAATTCATTCATGGGACATACTTTCCCATGAATTAAAGGAAGGGTAAAGATTAAGTATCTTCAGATCATTTGAGGCCAGGAGTTCAAGACCAGCCTGGCCAATATGGTGAAACCTTGTCTCAACTAAAAATACAAAAATTAGCTGGGTATGATGGCACACGCCTGTAACTTCAGTTACTTGGGAGGCTGAGGCACGAGAATTGCTTGAACCTGGGAGGTGGAGGTTGCAGTGAGCTGAGATCGCGCCACTGCACTTCTGCCTGGGTGACACAGTGAGACTGTCTCAAAAAAATAAATAAATAAACAAGCAAGCAAACAAACATTAAGTATCTCTATATGTGGTCTCTTAAGTCTTCTGATGAGACTGAAATGTCACAAAAAGATATACAGGAAATTTGGTAACAGGCATAACATTCTCCTTTATGGAAGTTATGAGTCAAGGGAGAAGGTTTTAAGGGCTTTCCCTTTCCAATCCTTATGTCAAGAATAGAAAATTATTTGTGAGTGAGTGATGGTAAAGAGCCTGGGTCAAAACACTACAATAATCAGCCTTGGCTGGGTGCAGGGGCTCACACCTGTAATCCCAGCACTTTGGGAGACTGAGGCAGGTGGATCACGAGGTCAGGAGATCGAGACCATCCTGGCTAACACAGTGAAACCCCGTCTCTACTAAAAATACAAAAAATTAGCCAGGCATGGTGGCGGGCACCTATAGTCCCAGCTACTCAGGAGGCTGAGGCAGGAGAATGGCGTGAACCCGGGAGGCGGAGCTTGCAGTGAGTGGAGATGGTGCCACTGCACTCCAGCCTGGGCAACAGAGCAAGACTCCATCTCAAAAATTAATAACAATAATAATAATAGTAATAATAATCAACCTTATTAGCTACGTTACCTTGGAGAAATTACTTATGCACTTCAAGTTGTAGTTTCAAGTTCTATAAAGTGGGTATATTAACAGAACAACCGTGGAGGCTTAAGGTGAACCGCAAAGATTTTCACTAATATTTTATTTCTCAAATAGGATAATGTGGAAGTGGACTTGAGAAAGCCCAAAGTACAAAAATTTCAAGCAACTGTTGCCTAGTAAAATTTTTCAGCACAAGGAAAAGTGTGTTAATAAAAGCATATTCTATGAATTTTAGAATTTTGACATGACAGGTTTATGACATGAGAGACATACACTTTATAACACAAATTTTCACAGATTTCAGTTGAGTCAGTTCTGTTATAATGCTTTTTGTGAAAATGCAAATTTGGTCCAATGCAATTAGTACAGCAGAGAATAATTTGGGCGTAATGCAATTCATGTTTATTTACACATGATTTCATCTGAGTGAAATGCTAGGTGAACACAGATAACTGGACTCAGCTGACCCATGTTTCATAGGAAAGCACAAAACTCACATACCTTAAACATCTAACAGCTACCAAAAGTTCCTCACCTCCGTGATGAGCCAGACCTATTCTTTATTGTTCGTTTGTTTTGTTTTGTTTTGTTTTTTTGAGACAGAGTCTAGCTCTGTTGCTCAGGCTGGAGTGCAGTGACACGATCTTGACTCACTGCAACCTCCGCCTCCTGGGTTCAAGGGATCCTCCTGCCTCAGCCTCCCAAGTAGCTGGGACTACAGGCGTGTGCCATCACTTCCAGCTAATTTTTTGTATTTTTAGTAGAGACGGGGTTTCACCATGTTAGCCAGGATGGTCTCTCTCTCTGGACCTCGTGATCTACCTGCCTCAGCCTCCCGAAGTGCTGAGATTACAGGCGTGAGCCACTACGCCGGGACCTGAGCCACACCTATTCTTATTCGATGTAATAGCTTTCTTTTTGATATTAGAGAATCATCTTTCTACCAGTTTAGAATAACAAGCTGCAACTCTTCAGAAACTCACTTCCACAAGCAAATGTCGGTGTTTTTGAGAAAGTGCCACACTTATATCATATTTACGAATTTCTTAACCATTTAATATGTAAAACCGCTACAATTTTATTAGTTTCTATTGTTTTGATGCCAATAATGTTAACAGTAAATGTCAATAATAAAATTTTTGAGTGTTGCACCCCAACCTCATTTTCCCCACAAGCCACTGGTTTGTAACGCTGTGATTTGGCATAGCATATGATTTTTAGAAAGGAATATGTTGCATTACAAGAAAACTCCCTGTACAGTGAAGGTACAAATTTCCCAATTGTGAATTAAGTTTATAAACTTCAAATTTTTCATCTCTTTTGTTTCTAAAGTTTAATTCATCTGTAGTATAAGCATTTAATTCATTGTTCTGTATATAACTAGGACATTGATTCAAGATTAGAGGATGGAAGGGTAGAAGAGAAGGTTAGTGTTAATTCTTTTTCTGCTAATAGTTTGATATCTCTTCCTTAATGAGGTAAATCTTGCCTAATGTGAACAGTAACTTGTTGTCTCTATGAATACTTAAGAAGTTAAGTTAAATATAGGTAAGTTTTTATAACCAGTAAACTCATAGTTAACGATTGCACTAACTTCTCTCAAACACAATGGTAATTTTAGAATTTATTTTTAATAATTCAATTTAACATTTTTCAATCTACTCGAGTTTAAAACTCATTTCTCCCAACATTTAATTACGCAAACACTTACTTCACTTCCAGGCAAAAACATTTCCTATCTTAGTGCTCTTCCACATCAATGTTGAATGGGCACATGCTATTAAGCAGATGCTGCCATTTTCAATGTGGCAGGCGAATGCTTGTCACTAAATTCCAGACAGTGTTATTAATTTTGATCATGCTTCAGAATCTAGCCTAGCCAGCATCCTAGTTATTCCACTGGTATTTCATCTAATAAGTAATTTTTAAAAATAAAAACAATAACACTTGCACGTAGAGCTTCATTCTGTTGAAGAAGTGATGTGTGTCATGCATCCAAAAAGGCCAATTAAAGAATTCCTTTTCTTTCTTAAAACTGTTGACTGTATACTAACATATGCCTGTTTTAAAACAAAGAAGTCATATATGCTTTCCTGTTACTCTTATCCATGGGGGCTGGGAAATATCTAAGTTTTTTTCCTACCAAAAAAAGTAGTGGATAACGGTGCTTTATACTTTCTAGGTGTCTCATTTCTCACTTTGGTCTTGTGTCTTAGGAAGAGATAAGTTTCTTCAAGAAAAACAGCTCAGAAGCATTTGTGCTGACAGTACGCTAGTACCTTTTTATTCCAATTTACACAAAACAGAGTAAAACAATTTTATGACTCCATGCATGCCCTATTGGGGTGACAGTGTAAGCCTTGATTAGCTCATCAGAGATCAAACTCTTTAGCAAGGTACCGACAGATGCAGCGTTAAATCTAGGAAGTAGGTCAGGTTTATCGCCTACATCAATCCTTTTATTCAGTAGGGCAGACACATAAAGGGAAAGAGAAAGAGCATTTGTGTGCAGAAACGAGTTGACAGACACATTACAAAAATAAGTCTCCTCCTTCAGAATATCTCTCATTTAAAAAAAGAAAAAATTGAAGATTACACTTCTAGATAGGGACCACGCACACTCCAGGCTGCCCTGTGTAAAATGTGATTGTGTTTCTCGTCACAATTATAAAGATGACTTTTCATGATACATGGTAGGGAATAACAAACACCATTCTTTTTATGCTGTATCAGACATAATAACTAAGTTAAGATCTGTACAAAGTTGGCTTTTAACAGTGCCTCTGATTTAAAATATTCATATATTTTCCAGCTGAAAATATATCCATATATTTGGCATTATAGTAATATTTAAATCAAATTCTAAGAACTGTCCACAGATTTTGACAGTTGTCTAAAACTTTCAAGTGAATGTTTCTGTTACATCACCAGTTCCGCATTCAATCCTTCTCTTTCTCTCGACCTCCTAGCGCTTTGTTTTCCATTGCTGTTGGTGAAAATAAATTTAGTCCCAAACTACAACTTAAAAAAAAACACAAATAAAAACCATGCCCTAG
This sequence comes from Macaca fascicularis, assembly GCF_037993035.2. Classification (NCBI taxonomy): domain Eukaryota; kingdom Metazoa; phylum Chordata; class Mammalia; order Primates; family Cercopithecidae; genus Macaca; species Macaca fascicularis. The sequence continues at coordinate 172,937,082 of NC_088380.1, read as the reverse complement.
CATTCATTTTTAGAATCATATTTCCTCAGATTTTGGAGGAAAGAGAATGACAATCCCAACAGTGTCTGTGTCCCTTACTGGTTAAATAATTAATGGTGAAAATAAAATGAACACAGCATTTTTTCCATTGAAAATTAGAAGCTCACAATTTATATGGATAATTTTTAACATAACCACGAACCTTTTTCTTTTCTTGGCTCCCCTTTCACATTTAATTTATGACGAACCATTAAAAGTCAATAATAAATGCCTCAGATTAAAACACTTAACATCTATGTATGCTAATTATTAGAGTTTTGAAGAACTAAAATAATAAACTGAGCCAAAAGTGAGATCCATGGAGAGTTATATTTCATAATTAAAACATATGAATCCTAAATATGCTTTCTTGGCCAGTCATGTGATCTCTAAGGGTATACCATAAAAATGCGAATGCACCCACATATTCCAATTAATGTTTCCATCTTGGCTGACTTGCTTGGTGGATCCAGAAAGCCAGAATGTTCTAACAACTTCACAAATACAGCATGAGAGTCAGGCCCATACTTTAACATGCTACTTTTTCCAAATACTGCACATGCTCCTAATGCAAAATGATATAGTTCAAAAGTAATACTATAAAAAGCTTTAAAAAGATAACAAAATGCTATTACCTATTAGTGCCTGAACTTGCAAAAAAACATGATGCATTTCTCTGTTTTAGGTAGAAGGGTTGTATGGATCAGCTCGTATTTGCAAATGCATGTGAGTTTTTTGTTCTGGCCAAATGAGCCCATCAAGGCCATGAAACTGAGGGGCTATCTCTTAAAAACTGTGGACACATCGCACTACAAATGAATAACAAGGCATTTTCAAAGTACTAAATACAGTTCTTTGTTTCGTTAAATAATGTTTCTGAAATAAATTAATAAATTCATCTGAGTCTATCAAAATCTCTCCACTCTGTAGTTCATCTATCATTTTCACAAACAATTGAAATTCATGGTATGTCAAGGCACACTTGCTAGATCATCATCTTAGGTATATCTTCTTTTAGAACAGCAGGAAGACAAAAAGGAGAGAGGAAATATTAAAAGTCAAGTATTTGTGAGTATTGGGGTAGATTTTAGCCCAGAGAAATATCTTTCAGGATACCATTGTGTTCTTAATTTATATTTGTTTCTCCCTTTGACTTACTGTTTTCCTTGAACAATATTTAAGGGGTTTCTAAGGCAATGGACACATTCCTTCCCACTGCCATTGTTTTCTGGTATGTATGCCACTTTGGTTTGCTACTAGATATTGAAATACAGAGTTTCATTTGGCTATCTCACCATGTCAAATGTACCCAGTCGTCCTTTGGTACACTCAGGGAGTTGGTTCCCAGACCACTCTCTGCCCCACATAAACCCAAATTTGCGCATACTAACATCCCACGGTGGGCCCGGAGGAATCTGTGTATACCAAAAGTTGGCCATCTATATACGCGGGTTTCACATCCCACCATTACTCTATTTTTTAATCTATGTTTGACAGATTGACAAAGATCAATGTATATAATAAGTGGACTCATGCAGTTCAAGCCCATGTTGTTCAAGGGTCAGCTGCATATCTAAGATGGTTTCTATCCAACATTCTGGAATTCAGCATCTGATTATTTAGGCTTTACTTGTGTACCCAATACTTCGCTCTGTTTCCAGGCCAATAATTACATGGAAACTGGATTGTTTTTAATGGTGGTAGCAGAATCTCTTGAAATGCAATTATTTAAGGGACTTCAAAAAATGCCTATCTCTGGGCTCCAACACTGCCCTATTGAACCAGATACTTAGGGTCATAAATCTACAATATTAACAATTTTCTCTGTTGATTCTTATGTCCACTAATGTTTGGTGATAAGTGCCTTCAGTAATTTCACAGCTCAGTAAAACCTCCACTGTACATTAGCAGAATAAAGCATCATTCTATTTGGTAGTCATACTTTGGTGAAAGCCAGAGAAAACACTGGCTAAATGAGCTTTTGGAATTGTGTCTAGCTTTTATTAATTCTTCCCATTTTCCCCCTACTATCATGATAAGTAAAAATGAACTTTGGAGCCATTCTGATAAACTGAGTTTCTGAACCCATTTGTGGAAAACTGTATCATAACTAGTGAAACAGAGACATATTCTATGCATTCATGCATTAATCTCCACACTTATTCTTTCACCAATGGTATATTATTGCCACATATTGCATGTGACAATTATTAAATCTGTGGCTAAAAAAAAATAAGAGAGATATCTGCCTCCAGGAAGAAAAAACATGTGACCAACAATTTGGAAAATGAATATAACTGGAATCCACCATAATTGACATATGAATGAAGTGCTGTAGGAGCACAGTAGTCATGTACTAACTCAGTAACTCAGTTCTTATGGTAAATAATAATAAAAAAAGAACCAATAAAGTCTCCAGGGCATGAGCTGTGCCTTCTTTGGGCAAAGAAATAATTATGAGCAAATGCATGAAGGTATGGAGGTAGGGTGTGCTGAGGAAACAGGTTACCGGGGCCCCCTTATAAGGTACATGAGGATTTGTGTCAGAAAGTGAGGACAAAATAATCAGTTCTGAAGTGTATTTTTGCTTATAAGTTTGAGATGGGTTTAGGACTTGTGTTCACGGAAGATTTGACATTAAAGCTGTCTAGAAAGACGAATAGGATTTTATCACCAAACAATGAAAGCATACTCTGACAGCAGAGTTAACGCGAGCTAAATGCACAGGAACATTTGAGTGTTCCCTGTCACTAGGGAAGAGGGTTGCTTTACAGCCTTAGAGTATATAATACATATGCTGGGAAATGATACTATAGAAAGTTGGAAAATTAGATTGAGATTAGATTTCAAAAAGCTGCAAATGATAAACTTGGAAGGTTAGAAGCTATTCTAAATGGAATGGAATGAAATGAAATGAATGAATGAAATAAAAATATTTAATAAGAGGAAAAACACCATCAGAGGTCACTTGTAAAATGACAATTATAATAGCAGTCATTTTGGGTGCTGTGTAGTATTCCACACAAGGATATGCTACAATTTATTTATCTATTATAATATCAATGGATAGCCTATCCATGTGTGAAATACTATATGGCACCCAAAATGATTGAGCCAAAGCTCCCCACATTAACAGCTGAATCTCACAAGCATAATGTAAGTTAAAGAAGACAGGCACAATAAAATCCAAGTAATGTGTTTCTGTTTGTATAAAATTAAAAGAAGAGGTAAAACTAAGCAGTGATTAGACAGTAACACCAAGGAAGTGATTATAATACTTCTCAGGACAATGGATAGGCTATAAGAAAGAAGTAGTGATGTGGAAAGGCTAGAAAGGAGATTTCAGGTTATAGGTCATGATCTACTTATTGCTATGAGTAGTAGACACTAAACGTTGATTTTATGATAATTTAGTCTTAATTTTTGTTTTATACCTGTTCTCTGTATTATACTTGATACACACAAACATTTTTAAAAATATATTGGTGACAGGGTAGTTGAGAGGCTAGGAGACCAGTCAGGTGCATTAAAAAAGAAAAATCTTGACTGGGAGAAGTGCTCATGCCTGTAATCCCAGCACTTTGGGAGGCCAAGGCAGGTGAATCTCTTGAGGTCAGGAGTTTGAGACCAGCCTGACCAACATGGCAAAGCCCCATCTCTACTAAAAATACAAAAAAAAAAAAAAAAAAAAGCCCAGTCTTCATGGCACATGCCTGTAGTCCCAGCTACTCACAAGGCTAAGCCAGGAGAATCACTTGAACCCGGGGAAGCGGAGGTTGCAGTGAGCCTAGATCATGCCAGTGTACTCCCGCCTGGGTGACAGAGTGAGATTCCATCAACTTTTCAACACTGTCATATACAACCTAACTTTAAGATAATTTCAATTAAATCAAAATTAATTTACTTTTGCTTATTAGACAATCACCTATGTAAATTATGGATATTCTCTTAAGGAATTTGTTCAAGTTTTATTGTTGATATTGTTTCATATTCATTAGGATTTCTTCTCCTAAATTTTCTTTACTTCAAATAATATTTGAACCTCAAATGTTAAATCTGAATTTCCTCTAGTAACTTGCCTTTGACTTCATCGAGTAATCCCAAGTAGTTTGCTGCTCTAAAGGCGTACATATTTCACAAACCTGTCTTAAAAATGATGATGAGTAAAGAAGAATTTAGATATTCTATGTCAATTTTAACTACTGAAATGTCTCTTTTTTAAATCTATCATAAAACATGGCTTTTATACTGTCATCCCTCTGCTCAAAAACTTTCAACATTTCACTCGAGCTTAAAGAATAAAAATATGTAATTACAAGATCATAGAACCAAACAAGATTTTCAGATCATCCAGCTCACTCATTACTTTGTAAATAAGGCAACTGAAACCCACCACAGATGTCATGGGGCAAGGCAGCAGATGTCATGGGAGTAGGTCAGAAAATGGGTTACCTTTTTTTTTTCCCTCCCAGTCCATTAGATAACACTATCAAACAGCAAATTTCAAAGCCCATAATTTACGACCTTCCAAATTCAAATGCCCCCATTGATTTTTCAATGGCCCCCTCCTCCGAACACATATTAGTCCCTAACAACACAATCAAATATATCTACTATATTGCCAATTTTTTGGCTAGTTATTTATTTGGTTTATCAGGTTGGATGAAGGTTTGATTATCACGGAATCAGGTAATTTTCCTAGATACAGCCCAAAGAACTAATTTTGCCTAAAATTTAATATATTAGAAGGACATAGAATAGCTCCCCAAGTAAAAGGACTAACTCTTTTACAACCAGATCTTGGTAAGAACACGACTCAGGGCTGCTTTGGCAATCTAAGGTAGAAAAGTTAAAAGGCAGCAAACCACCATGGCACATGGTTACCTATGTAACAAACCTGCATATCCTGCACGTGTACCCCAGAACTTAAAATTTAAAAACAACAACAACAACAACAACAACATTTTTTAAAGGCACTCTTTTACATTTTCCCCACAGGAATGTGTCAGGGAAAACCATTTTCCACCTTTCTGTCTCTCTGCTTAAAATTCAAATACAGAAGAATATAGTCTTGTTGGTGTAACTTAGATCACATGTCCGTCCTCCCTTGGCTCAGGAAGGTCACGTATCTTTACTGACAGTCCCATCAAAACCATAGAGTCAAGGTAAAGGGTGAAATTAGTTCCCTGAAGGAAAATAAAATCTAGGAGCTCCTGCCAGAAGGGGGAGAAATGTTAGAAGGCAAAAATAACAGATGTTTATAAAATTCATCTAATTCTAACCAATATATGAGTCCTTTTTACCATGTTTCCCTTAGAAATTCCCAGTTTAGAATTACTAGTTAAGTCTTATAGTCTACACCTTTGGAAGTCTTATTATTACTAGAATATACATAGCTGGTGCATGCAATGTAATTAAAGAAACCAGATGAGGAAAAGAAAAAGTTAATTTAAAAATAAATTTCAAAGTGATGACGTATCTTTTCATAGTCTAGTAAAGAGGTAAGCTTTGAAAAACAAACATGTAAAAGAGAAAGAAAATAAACCTTTAACTTTTCAGGGGAACAAAGTAAGGGAGATTCTTTTCAGATAATGCCTTCCTGACCTTTCCCTTTAAATTTTCACTGCCAGTACTTGGTTAATGCATTCACGTCTTGCTTTGGTGGATGAGAATCCCACATAACTCACAGCTGCCTCGCCCAGCCCCTCCTGCTTTCGATGCTGGGCTCTTGGACTCTGTCCTGTGCAGTCCACAGCACTCCAGATGGGTCTGGGAACCATGCCATGAGCCTCACTCACTATCCCAACATGATTTTATGGCCTTATGGTGAAGCATTATAGAGCACTATAGAGCCTCGATGACATTTTTTAGTCACAATAATAATGACATATGGCACTGTCTTCATAACCCTTCCATTTGGGAGAAAACAATTTTCTACTTATTATCTTAAAACATGGGGGCTGAGTGACTGCTGCAGCTTCTGAAATGCACACTCAACACTAATGAGCACTAGCCTACAGTGACCTATTCAGAATGGAAGGCTCACAGTGTGACATTCTGTTTAAGTGGGCTAAATGATTGGACATCAGTCACAGGAGTTTAAAGGTCTGAAGAGATGGCAAAATATTATTAATTCAGTATCTCTTTAATGCTAAAAAAGTATGGCCATGGGGACCCTTTGACAATTTCTTGGGCTATCAGAATACCTAATTGGAGATTAATCTCTAATAACCTCTTAATATCATTCAGAAGTTTAAATGAAGCCCAAACAAGAAAGAAATTGTCAGTTCAGTAGTGTCATTTACAGCTAATGCTATGGAAAACTATTTAATTCATTACAGAGGCAGAGAGGCCCATTTCAATTTTTGCCCTATTTCTATCTGGCCAATTAAATATAGTGCTGGCTAAACACTAAAATTAGAAAATGGGAACTCCTGTGCCCAGAATTGACTTCTTCAAAGACTTTCTGGGCTGATGCCTCAGGTTTCAGGCAAACTATCAATCCCAAGGGCTGCCTTCCTTGTACCCAGAACTAGGTTAGGCCTTCCTTTATAGTACTTAATAGAATTGAAGTTGTACTGTTTTTCTTTTAACTGTCATCTATAAAAAAGCATACTCTGGCTGGGCACGGTGGCTCACGCCTGTAATCCCGGCTCTTTGGGAGTCTGAGGCAGGAGGATCACGAGGTCTAGGAGTTCGATAACAGCATGGCCAATACGGTGACACTCCGTCTCTACTAAAAATACAAAAATTAGCCAGGCGTGGTGGCTCGCACCTGTAGTCCCAACTACTCGGGAGGCTGAGGCAGAAGAATCGCTTGAACCCAGGAGGCGGAGTTTGCAGTGAACTGAGATGATGCCACTGCACTCTAGCCTGGGTGACAGAGCGAGACTCCGTCTCAAAAAAAAGCAAACTCCATAAGGTCAGGTCATTTATCTTTCTCGCTCATGTATCTCAACACCTGGAAAGCTGCTTGGATAAATAAGTAGATATGGTCTTATTTGTTTAAAAAAAAATGAATGAATAAATAAAGGAATACACACTGAGGTCTAATTTTAAAATTGATTGTGAATGCCACACATTTGCTCCTGCCCTACAAATATTATTACTCTATTAGCACATCATGTTTGAAGCATTAAAGTATTTTTTATCCTTTTCTACTATTTTAGCTTTAGAGCAGACGGATCCATGGATCATGGGGTCCTGTGTGTAATTCCAGATCTACCTCAGGAAATATGTACAAAAGGAAAGAAGGAACCAGGCCCTGGATTTCTTCATATTCCCCAAATCTGTGTAATCATCATGGTCTCTTACCACCCCTCACTGCAGTTTCGTGTATTCTGGGGGGAGGCTGCCTTTGTTCTCTGGAATAAGGAAGCCCTGGGCAATGACCAGTCATTCCAAATAGCAGGGAAAAATCAGTGTGAAAAAGAGACTTACCCTCATTTTTTGACATTTGACCACTCACTCCGAAGCCTCACTTTTCTCTTTTCTGCTAGCCCCACATCTGGACAGGCTGATCAAAAAGCCCCTGCATGCCCCCTCCTTTGGCCCCAGTGGGAAATTCAAATCTAGCCAACCCCCAGCCTTATCCCCTAACCTCTATGATGGTTCAATCCCCTCCTTCTGCCTTGACCAAGCCAGCCTGGATCTGTTTGTGCCCACCCTGCTCTCCCCAGGTATCCCTTGTATGAATAATAAACTTGCTTTCAAATTTCCTAAAATTCTCTGCATCTTAACTATTAATTGTGAAGCAGTCTATCTTATCCATGGGGTGTCCACAAAGTAGCTAGCCTGATAAAATTCTCTCCACCATTATCTTGTTTTGTACCTCAGAATAATTCAGCTATGTTTGTGATAAGAGTTTATCTCCAGAAGACCCTTGTCAGAATGTGTGTTTGACGCAGCATTGCGTATTGGTTGCATCCACAGAGAGAGATTTTAAAGAAAAAGATTTTATTTTTTAAATTTTTTCAGCTTTAGTGAGATATAATTAAGAAATAAAATTACTTAAATTTTAGGTGTACACTGTGAATATTTAATAGACGCATATATTGTGAAGTGATTACCATAATCAAGTTAAGTAACACATCCATCACCTCACAGTTACCCTTCACATTGTGTGTATGGTGCGACATCACCCCGTTTCCTCATCCCGCAGCCCAGTAGAAATGGCAGTCGCCATTCTACTCTGTGTTTCTGTGAGTTTGACTTTTTTAGATTCCACATATAAGTGAGATCGTACAGGATTTGTCTTTCCTTGTCTGATTTATTTTACTTAACATAATAACCTTCAGGTTCATCCATGTTGTTGCAATTGGCAAGATTTCTTTCTTTTTTAATGGCTGAATTATGTTCCACATGTTTGTGTGTGTGTGTGTGTGTGTGTGTGTGTGAATATATATATGCATATATATATAACTTTTGGAATCCACCCATCTGTCAATGGAGGGAAGGTTTTTAAACAATGAAATGCTAATACAACGTAGGTTAAAAGATCCATGGGAAGTCTCTGAAGTTGAGACTTGGATTTATGAGAAGACTGTGCAATGAAAGAAGAGTAGTATCAAGACAGGATGAAGAGGAATTAGAAGGCATCTTCCTGAATTTGCTATTTTGCCTTGGCTACCCTTAATTAGAATGATATTCTGGGGTCTTATAACAAAGGCTTTGCAAAAGTTTGTTATCTAAGTCCCATGCTAATATGCATAATTTCCTTCCTACTTTCTTTTCTTTCATTTTTCTTTTGCAAATTTTTAGTCAATGTGAAGCATTGACCAAGGAGCTATTTCCTCTTTTGACGTCAGCAATTTTTTTCATTTCTTGCCTGAACCATCCATCAAGAGGCCACTATTGCTCCAAAGAGAAGTTGCCATGGATATCAAATTTGTGGATGTAAATTTAAAAAGTCAAAATCCAGACAAAACTAAGAAAAAAATGTGAAGAATATTTGCCAAGTCAGTTAATTCTGCTATGACCTCTGTGAGGCAATAGGAGAGCTGAAGTTAAACAGGACCTGCCATATGCCCTAGTAGACAACAAACCCCACTGTGTTTCTAGAACCAACATCTTAGGACGAATAGAGCATGCCTAAACAAATCAGCCCCAACACATGTCACATGGCATGGGGGGATGCTATTTGTTTTCTTGTGTAATAAAAGATGATGACACTGTGACACTAAGAACTGGCAGACATGGAGAAATTGCAGACATGATGCAAAGATGCCAAAGAAGAAAAGAGTTTGCCATGGTGGTTGGAGTATTGGTCTGAACAAGGAAGCTTGAGCACATACCAATAGGATGTTCAGGAAATCAGATGTACCTGGAGATGTAGGCGTGGAGTGGAAGGAACAGACACTGGATTAATTGCATTTAATCCTGAAATAAAGGAGTCCACATGGTTCAGACTAAAACTACATATTTGGTCATCAGGAAGAATGGAAGCTCAAGATAGAGACAAAGTTAAACTGTGGAAAACAAAAATTACATTTTTCCCCTACACATCTGAGTTAGTGGCTGAGAAATATCATCTCTAATATTTTCAATTAATAGATCTATGTTAGAAGCTGCTGTTAACTTTGTCTTAGAGAGCCCTTTCAACCAAACATTTCCTGAAATATAACTGACTATTTTACTAAATAATATTCTGAAGGCAAAATGAGAAAGTCACCAAGGACAAACTGTGTCCTCTGGTAGATTCTGCATAAATGATTTCGGTTAGCTTCCTTTCATCAAGATTTTCACAAATTAATTCATAAATATTAGCATTTCATTAATTGCACTAATATTAACATTTCACATCAGTGGGGATTTTTAAGCAAATTTCTAATTACATTCAAAAAGTAAAACAAGGAAAAGGTTTTCTAATAATGCTGGTATTAGCAGGCACTAGAATTAGTTTTGTCTTGAGTACACATACATTGCAGTATGAAAATCTGTTGCTCTGGGTTTTAATAATCAATTTTATGGGTATATTATGAATAACACATACTGAGTATCATTAATTAGCTAGTGAATTTCAATGCTTAGAATGAATTTAAGCATCAATCCACGTATCTTATGCATCTTTTTAAAAAATCAACAGAAAATCAATTTCAGGGAAGTAAAATATTTTCTACATGCTAATTTAAGTAATCAATAATTCAAGGGAATTATCAGCATGATTTAAGGATATTTTAATTTTGATTTTTTTTCAAGAGAAAATTGTTTCTGTGGAATAAAACAAAGCAGGGAGTTCATTTGGTAAAATCATCTTGTTCTTGATTTTAGTAATAATCCAAATAGATACTTCCACTATTTTGAGTTTCACTCACTATTCATTGAACGAAACTTCATGCTAATTAACCATAATTCCATTTGCTTCACATACAAACTGTTCTCATACCAGCAACATGCTGTTGTAAGTAAAATAATATTTTGTTTGTTTAAAGATCCCGCTTATAGACATTTCCAGGTTTTAATGAAGTGTTAATCTGGGAAACAATGATATCAGGGTGTCAATTGGTATAAATAATTGTGTGTGTGTTTTCCCACATCATACTCATTTAACTTTCCATGGAGAATTCTCAAATAACTTAAGAAAAAATTTAATAAAAAATAATGAACATAAAGACAACTTTTAAAATATATTTGCATTTGACCTAAATCCTCATTAATTCTGAAAACATCAACTTTTTTGTTATCAATGTTTTCATAATTTTGTGACTATTTTTTTCTGAAATTTTTAAATCACTCCTAAGAAGTAGTTGGCAATTTTTTTTCTTGAAACTTTTTAACAGCACGAGTATTCTTTAAAACTCTTTCTCCTTATTATGCTTCAGCCAGACGGGCCATTCGTTCAATCCTTGTCCTTCGCACATGCATACCATTACTCCAGCTAATTCCTAATTTTGAAAATCTCATTGGAAAAATGAAACTTACTCCTTAGAATCTTTCCCTGCCCTTTTCATCTGAATTAGATAAGTCTTCTCTTTCTCTTTGGTGGCATCCAATTCTTTATCATCTTGTCATGTATTGGATTTGTATTACGTATTTTTATGTGTATTCATTCTCTCTACACCCAGCTCTCAGACTAGATTAAATCTAAGAAAACAAGGACATTGTCTCTTTTGATTTACTGAGGGATATTGAGAAGTGTTTGGCACATAGGTGGAACTCAATAAATTTAGAGAGAATGAATCAGTGAGTAAATGAATGAATGAAACTCAAGAGCCTACAGGAAAATCTGACTTACTAAATTACATAGAACCTAGCACAGCATCACTATACCATAACACAATAATGGATATTCATCATAATGTTCCTGAGCCCTGTGGAATAAAGCTAAACTACGTTCAACATATTCTGTTTAAGAAGGCAGGAAATTTTTTAAAAAATCTATAATAATAATTTTCATAAAAATTGTTCTTTAAAGGAAGGCCTCAGCTATGGGGAAAATGTACATATTGCAAAATGTCTTATATATCTAACCAGTTCCATGTGCGTTTTGCATTATTAGAGTCACTTTTTCCCTCTCAAAATCTAAATATTGACTCCTTAAGAAGATGCAGTTAACAGCTATACAGCTGGGAAAGCTCTTCTTGAACTTTAAATTTTAGCAGCAGCTTACTAGATAACAGCTAGAAAGGAAACTGGAAACTTACAAACATTAATTGAAACTCATAGCCTGGTCAAATACTGCAGACCTAATGCTTCTCAATTTTTTCCAATTAATTATTCCAGGTTTCCCATGCACAAGGAGGAAAAGAGGCCGAACATGGAAACCCCGTGCAGTGACTGCCTCCTTTGGATCAGCATGTTACGAAAAGTCGGTACCTGCCATTCTGATTGACTGAGAGCAACAGAAAACCCCTGAAGCCTTCCGGTTCAGTTGGGATTGTAATGATAGACTAGCAAGATAAAAGCCTGCCAGAACATTAGCTTCAACTCTATGACAATGCCCTTCCCAAGAAGATATGATGCTGTGTAGATGAATATAGATTGAAAATGTGGATCCTGTCAGCAGCACTGATTTCACTCAGAAAACCTGTATACTGGGAGGATGCTGTGTCTGCTCAGGGTTAGGACTCCAGCAATGTGTGAAAAATTTATTTTCCCAGCTGCAAACATTCATGCATCTAGTTGTACAAGTGGTAACTTGGGGGTCCACGCTAATGTTGAAACTTAGACAGAAATAGGTGTGTGAGTGTCTGTCCCTACTAGGAATGAGCAGGTACTTCTTGGCCTAATCATAGGGCATGGAGGAGGATCCACACATTGGTCAAAAATAAAATTTCTTTCTGGAATTCTTGCAGCCCTTACTCTCCAAATGCACCCTGATGCCATGAAGTAATTCATTTTCCTCTCTTCCATAGAACAGACACAGTTATCATCATTTTCATTGTTTCTCTGACTGATTCCCTCCTTCTGACTCCGCAGAGCAGAAAATTTACCCTCTAGAGGTGTAGAGGGGATAGGTTTTCCTCTTTTTAAATTATTTCTTCAAACAAGAGATATGAACAAAAACTGTGAAGACAAATTTCTACACCCTCATGTTTGAATGGTGAATAACATTGACTTTGCAATTAAACAATACTAAGTAGAATTTCTCTTGCTGTGAGAGGGTAAGAAAGTCACCAACAGCTCTAAACATCATTGGCTATTGTAGGGATTTAGTGAAATAATGAACATAAAGTGAGGTACAAAAAATGTTCCCTATAAATGTTGATTAATGACATGATTATTACTATAAATACAATGGGAAGACTATCACCACTTTTCAGTCATGCTTACTGATATTTTATGTTATGTACTTAGCAGAGGACAAGACTAAAGTATTACAACCAAAAATGCCCATTAAAAAAATGGTGCTAGGGGTGGCATAAAAGTTCATCTGAAATTTCTTCCTCAGTAAAACGGGATGCATGAATTTTTATCTTTACCTTAGAGAAATGGTAAGAAAAAGTACCTTCTGGGACATAACTGTGAAGACACTCTGCCATTTGGAATGAGAATGAAATATTTTCACTAAAAATGTAACCGTCATTAACTCAGTACCTATGGGATGTGTATAATTCAGTTCAGCAATTCAACAATAATTTCTAGTCTTTTTATAATAGAAATCAAATCTTTTACATTTTCTTTTCTCATTCTAGTGGAATGAATTGCTTTTTTGTGACTAGGAATAACTGAGTAGAAATACTGCTTTTATTTTTATTTTTTGTTGATAGATATTTGTTGATGGGATAAAAACTTGATGATATTCTGACATCATATAACAGGTATATACAAAATATATAGCATTTTATGTTCTTTTCCCTGTGAGGTGCTGAACTGTTTGCATGTATAAAAAGTTGTTTTAATTTCAAACTTTGAGATTACTTAGGAAGAAAGATACTAAATGGTTATCTTTCTTTTAGGGAGTTAACGTATGTTATCCCAATTTTTTATTCACTATAACAGTTTTTATTTAATTTTTTGTCTTTCCATGCCAAGTCAGACCGTGCCCTCTAAGTCACAGAACTGGGTATTGCAATATCATTTTATTTTAAGTAGAATCTTTTTATATTAAAAAAATATTTAGTCATTTATTTTGTAAGAGAAAGCATCATTTGACTTGGCCTCTTCATTAACTGAGATAGGGAAATAAAAGAAGAGAAAGATAATAAGTTTGTTTTGAACATATTGTGTTTTACATACCTACTTAAATATCAGCCATCTGGAGATGCTTAGCACACTGAGGTATAAATCTGGACCACAGGAGAATAGTATGAACTAAATATGTAGAAACTATCACCAGAGGAGACAGTTGAAACCATAGATATAAATTACAACAATGCTTCTTCCCGAGCTTTAATGTGCATATATAGGAGTCACCTGGGGATCTTGTTAAAAGGCAGATGTGATGCATAGGCCTGGTATAGACATTCTGCAATTTGAAAGAGCTCACAGGTGATGCTGACGCTGTTGGGTGGAAGATCACATTGTAAGTGGCAAGAATTTAGATCATCCAGGGAAAAGTGTAGACTGAAAAGAGTAGATAAGTAGGACAAGACATCAGAAAATTGGATATCCAAAGAGGAACCGTGAAAAAGCATAAAATGGATGAATTAAAGAGAGTTTAAAATGTGCAAATAAGGAAAATAACAACAGCTAAAAGAAAAGTGTATATATATATATTTTTTTTAATGAGATGGAGACTCACTCTGTCTCCCAGGCTGGGGTGCAGTGGCACGATCTCGGCTCACTACGAGCTCCCAAGTTCAAGCCATTCTTCTGCCTCAGCCTCCTGAGTAGCTGGGACTACAGGCGCCCGCCAACACGCCCGGCTAATTTTTTTTTGTATTTTAGTAGAGACGGGGTTTCACTATGTTAGCCAGGATGGTCTTGGTCTCCTGACCTCGTGATCTGCCTGCTTCGGCCTCTCAAAGTGCTGGGATTAAGGCGTGAGCCACCGCGCCCGGCCAAAAGAGAAGTAATCTTCAAGGAGAAGTGGGTGGCCAAACAGGGCCAAAGGATATGAAAAACCAAACTATAGAAGGAAGAAATGAAAAGCTCATATATTTAATAATTAAAAGATCATTTGTTATTTATATATTCTGCCTACAAATCATTGTCAGATGCATGTATTGTGAATTTTTTCTCGCAGTCTGTGTCTTCCCTATTGATTTTTTAAATAGTGACGATTGTTGAGCAGAGATTTTTAATTTTCATAAAACCAGATATTGCAATATTTTATCATATGGACAGTGTTTCTCAGTCCCATCTAAGAAATGTCTGCCTACTGCAACGTAAAAAACTTTTAAAAAATACTTCCTTCTCAAAGTGTTATAGTCTTGATATCTTTTATGTTTCAGTCCATATTCCATTTTGAATTAATTTGTATATATGGTAAGAGGGAGGGGTTTCCTGCAATTAAATAATTTTTTAAACACAATAAAAATGGACCAAATACTTAAGCAAATATTTCACAAAGGGACACGAAAATCAAGGAAAAGTAGTTCACGTCCTTAATCATCAGGGACATGCAAATCGAAACCACAGAGATACTATTACCTATCTGCTAGAATGATCAAAATTTAAAAGACTGAAAACACCAGTGATTGGCAGGAGTATATGGTAACTAGAACTTTATATGTTACTAATGAGGACACACAGTTGTACCTCCACTTAGGAAAATGGTTTGAAAACTTCTTACAGAGTTAAGCATACATCTACTTTATGATTCAGCAATTCTATTCCTAGGCATTTACCCAAGAGAAACGGAAACGTGTTCACAAGGAGACTTGTGAAAGAATGCTCATAGCAGCTTTACTCAGAATCGTTCCAAACTGTAAAAAATCCGAATGTGCATAAACAAGGGAATGGATTAATAAATTGTAGTATGTTCCTAACATGAAAAGCACTTGGTAATAAAAAAGAATAAACTTGCTACACAGAACAACTTGCATGAAACTTAAAGATGTTGTACTTAGTGAAAGAAGCTAGACAGAAAAGTATGCATTGTATGATCCCATTTATTTGAAGTTCTACAACAGGAAAAAATAACCTATGATGAAAGAAACCACCCTGTCTATCTCTTCTGTAGTAGCAACAGTTCTAATTTCTTTCATCACACCTAGAAGATGAGATGAGGGAATGTTCTGGAATAATACAAATGTACTGTATATATATAGGCATGTGGTTTACAAAATATATAAATCATATAACTACTTAAGATCTGTGCTTTTTATGATATATAAATTATATCAACTTAGGAAGAGGTAAGAAGTACCAATAGAGTTATTAATTATATTCGAAAGAGATATTTCAGTGAGGTCATGGAGCAGACCCTGTATCTTGCAAAACAGAAAATCTAGATCGTACTTTTGGGAATTTTATCCTCAAAGGGAGTAAATCATCATACTTGTTTGACTTGAAACATGGTAGTTTTGTTTAATCTAGGAAAGGTCTGATAAAATTTTTAGAATAATAAAAAAAAATGAGCAAAAAGAAGGATGAGATTGAAAAACACAAAAAAAACTTGTCTCCAAAAAGACCTAGGAATTGATAGTAGTGCTTGGGAATGAGGTAAAATCATCCCTAAGCTTTGCACCCTTGAATCACATCAGTTGAAGCAAAAGTGCTTTGTACCCTTAAATTCTGTTTATAGTTTTTGTTGTTGTCGCTTGTCTGTAACTCCAACCTACATTATTACAGTTAAAAGCCAAATGCATATCTGCTTAACATCATTTTGGGAGTTTTAGAAATTCTTTTGCAAATACAGTATTTAACAAAATTTTTTGTGTTCTCCTTTCCTGATTGTTTATTTGGTGAACCACTTGTTTGGTGTTGAGAAGATGAGACAATTGTTATTCAAACTCAAGGAACACAAATATTATGCAAGTTTCACAAGAAAGGAAGATACAATACTTCAATACCGTTGGTATTTTACTCATTTTCTTGAACTAGTGTTTTTCAACTTTTTTGGGACTGCCATAATAATTCTGAAAGCAAAGGTCCTGATGGCAGTTGGTTTTCATGTCCCCGTATCTACAGCAAAAGGTGCTTTAGAGCCTACTGTGTTTTAAAATAAAACATTACCTAAAATAATTCACATTTAAGAATTTTATGAACGCTTCCAGGATAAAGAAATAGCTTGTGTGCAGCAAAAACAGAAACCCAAAAAAAAAAAAAAAAAAAAAAAGCAAGGTTGGGGATCCCTGCATAGCAAGAAACACCTTTGATATTGCTATATCTGAGATCAACAATAAGAAAACTATTTAAGTTTCACATTTAGCTATAATCTGTTTGAGTGTGATACTGTTGAACCCAGGCTGCCATAAACCACCCTGGGGCCTTCTACAGTGAACAAATATAGCAAATGACTCTGTGCTAATATTTTTCAGGGGCTCAGACTTTAATCTATTAAATATTTTATTTCCTAGTTTTATATTATTCTTTAGGGGACTGAGAATATTTACATGGTGTTCCTCTCTATTATTTTATTTAGTCTTTTTGATATTGAATCTATTGCACTTAACACAAATATTATCATTTTATTCACACTAATTTGTCAGTTTATATAGTGGATTTTAGTAGAATGCAAACCTATAGGGAGAATACTATATGGTATTACACAAAAACAAATAAATTAATGTTCCCTATCCTTCACAAAAATACAGGAGGTTTCCATCAAGGTAGTTTTTTCTGAGAATGGGAACCTGGAATTTTGAAAAGAATTTATAACATAGTGATTAGAATACTGATTTTGGAGCCAGACTATTAGGGTTTAGAAGTTGCTTTGCCTCTGTGTATTTCAAACTATTCATCTGTGAAATGGGATTTTTTTTTTTTTGAGACAGGGTCTCACTCTGTTGCCCAGGCTGGAGTGCAGTGGCATGATCATGGCTCACTGCACCCTCAACCTCCCGGGGCTCAGGTGATCCTCCCATCTCAATCTCCCAAGTATCTAGGATTACAGGCATGTGCTACCCACTCCCCACTAATTTTTGTATTTTGGGTAGAGACGAGGTCTCATCATGTTGCCCAGGCTGTTCTTGAACTCCAGGACTCAAGCGATCTGATCACCTCGACCTCCCAAAGGGCTAGGATTGGAGACATAAGCCACTGTGCCCAGCCCTGTGCGATGGGATTTAAAATAGTAATAATACCTACCTCACAGAGCTTCTGTGAGGACTGAATAAGATCAATACTGCTGAGAATACTACTTTGCCATAGTAGGTACTCAATAAATATTAGCCATTATTACTGGAGTGAAGATAAATGACTTTCAGTAGCTGCTCTACTAAACTGAAATGTTGTACATACCCATACAGACACACAAACACAACACTGGATTAAGTTCTAAAATATGTTTGAATCCACACAGTCATGGCTTTGGATTAAGGACTCCTCAACACGCAATTCTAGATAAACTGCATTACTTCTTCCATTAATCAATGGATAATTTATTTATCAAATGCCTCATGGCTCAAGTAAAATTTCAAACTTTTAAGCACACACCGTACATGATTATCCCCGAGTGCTCTCCATGGTTGCTTTTAAACCCATCCCCTTTTCTGAAATACTGGAAAGAAAGGGACTCTTCTTAATTAATACGTTGGTTCCTATTTTCTTTCATAAGGTGGCTATACTCATTATTTTTAGGAGCTCTCCAGTTCTCCATTCAGTGCATAGACAGCTCCCTGAAATATTTAGTTACTGATCATACTATCCTTCTAATCTTCTTTTCTCCTTGGTCTATGCACCCACGGCTGATTTGCATCTTCTGTCAAAGTCCCTACAGATGAAACTGTATGTCCACCCCCCAACCCCACTGATTTATACGTATATATATAAACTCCTATTCTGCAAAGAATGCCACTTAGAAAGGTTGTTAATCACCACATGCTTGTTCTGAATTGTATTGTTCTGCATTGCATCATGCAGCTTGATTGTAAGTTCCACAGGGCATAGCCTTTGTTTGCCATGCCCTGACTATTGTTCAGCACAGTGCACATTGATGGGACTATAGAAAAAACAAACAATGGCTTTATCCACGTTTCCATTTTAATTGTCAAATGGAATGGTTTAAAAGCACAATTCACACAAGAAGTTGAGTATACAGCCTCTGAAATGGCTAAAATAAGCCATGTAAACTTTAGAGGTTAAGGCTATCTTTTTAAATGTAACTTTCAACTTTTGTTCATTTGTCATTCTTTTTCTCTGAAAATTACCTGAAAGTCAACCATGTATATCTAAATGATTGCAGGTACGCTTAGCTCATGTGACTTGGGGGAAAACTAACTGGGTGTAGAATCTAGTACTCAGATATGCTTGGCACTGCCAGAATTACAGGGATCACAAAAAATCTGTTAAAGGATTTCACAAGCTGGCTCTGTAAAAGGTAACATTTCCCATCAAAGACCACAATTAGGACCATGGACAGCAGAAGTTACATTCTAACCTGTGGGGGGTTTTTTGTGAGGGAGCAATTACAAAATAAGAAAAAAAAATCGACAGGTAATCTCTTGCCAAAGCACAATTTGCATTATCTCTAGGAAATGGCAAGCATAGCAATTCAGGCAGTTGCCAAGTGTTTTAACTGCTTCTGCCTGACATTAGTTCCTATTGCAC
This sequence comes from Macaca fascicularis, assembly GCF_037993035.2. Lineage (NCBI taxonomy): Eukaryota > Metazoa > Chordata > Mammalia > Primates > Cercopithecidae > Macaca > Macaca fascicularis. Next base: position 172,917,969 of record NC_088380.1, on the reverse strand, counting down.
ATCTCCTATAGCACAGTTGGGATCGTTTTAGTGCATCTTTGGAATTCCATATCTTACTAAACAGAGTGCTGACTGAATGGTCAAAGATCTAGATGAACTCTAAAAAATACCAATATTACAGATGACAGACATGTAAACACCATAAATATAAAAGCAGATCCCAGGACAATTGACTTATAAATGGATGCATCATACAGGTCTAAATGCACAGCTTCTCCAAGGTCTAATATATAACATTTATATATTAGACTCCAAGGTCTAATATATAAATACAGACAATAAGTCTATGTTTTAAAATAAGTTCATAACCATATGTTTTAGAAATTTCTATATCAGTTTATTTGATTAGTAGTGATCTTTTATCTTTGAAGACGGAATGATGCAATGTGGAGTTTTCTGTAATTCTGTATCCTAAGAATTTCCCAGGGCATTTGTCAAAAGCAGAATCTCAGACTCTACTCCAACTATTAATACAGATCTTCCAAGAGAGAATCTTAGATATCTCTGTCTCTAAAAACCCTCTCAGTTGATTTTTATTGATTAGGCAATGGTGCTGGAATAGTAAAATGGTAAAATGAAATAGGAAATATCAAGCACTGGTTTCTTGTTTGCATTGTTTGGATACTGACAGACACCTGCCTGTAGGCCTTGGGTCAGTTATTTGAGCATTTGAAATCTCCTTTTTCTCAAACAGGAAAAGAAGGATCTAGATTGGGTATTCTCTATGGTACTTTTTTACTCCAACATTCATTCTAGGATTCTGATTAAGAAGATGAGCTGGATCATATTGTTTTCTGATTCATCTTTACATATCTGAGAGATTAAGTAAGCTTGCCAGGAACAAAGCACATTGCTTTGTTGTTTCTCTTGATACATATAACTCAAGGCTAATTTCCCTACTGCATGTCAATGCATTAACACTGATGAAGGAAAAAAACCTACTTGAGAAATTTGGATTGTGGGGGTGTTTGGAAGGGGAAAAGCAATATGTAAAAGTGTTTGATACAAAGATTAATTTAGGTCTTAGCAGACTCTTAGAAGGCTCTTTAAACATCTATTCATGATATGGCCACAAGCCCCTGGAGAGTCAAATAAATTATTCTAAGATTCTTTCATCAGATAATGGAGGCTAATTTGAAGAAGTAAATAGTAATTGCAATATTAAGCAATTCAAACCACTGTTACAACTATTTCTGGAACTCCTCATGCTGACAGATTTATTTGATGCTAAGTCCTTTTCCCTCATCTTTTAAAAAGCATTTTACATAATCCGGCATTACCTATTTTACATATGTGGCATTTTGCTTAGCATTAAAGTAGTTTATTTGGAGAAGATTCTTTACAGACTATTCTGGGGAACAGCCTGCTACTCTCTTCATGTAGCAGCAAAAGATGCAGGGATGCTTGTTTAAATGTGGCTTCTCTTAACAGCTTGTAGAGCTAGGGAGCAGAACAAGAATGTAAACATTATTAAAATAATCTATAGTGCCAAATGCAAGGAAGCAAATGCCAAAACTTCTCCAAAAGTAGCATGGAACTGACAGAGAATGCATACTCCAGTATTTACACTCTTGCTTTACTATGACTTACCAAGGTTCATGCACCAGCCACGTGTACTCCTCCTCTTCCCAACGGCTCTGCAGGGAAAACAACAGGTGTTTCTAGTCAATAATCCAGCGTAACACAGTCAGTAAAGACCCAGGTAGGCCTAGTAACCCACAGATTTGCTTTAAGATTTTCTTTTAGTAGTGTCCTTTGCTGTTCTGGTCTTTGGGAAACATGCATACGTATGCGTGCACACACACACACACACACGCCCCCAAAGTTGTTTGTATAAAACCAATTCCTTCCCATTGTTTGCTGGATTCAAAAATGTTCCAACCCTGACAACAAAGGCATTAGGTAAAAAAGGATGCAGTAGATAAATCTTGTGGCTCCCATAAAAGAATACAAACATAGGGATTTGTGATAATGCCAAGTACTTTCAATGTAACCACCTCTGCCCTTTGTAAAACACTAGCTGCTCTCTACATGTACATGAATGGAGTTCAAATGCAGAGATGAGACACAGCTAAGTCCTTGGGATCCTCTTTTGAATACTGTGTAGGAGTGTATTGTGAGGAGTATGGAAGCTGTTTCTGCTAGGCATGAATTTTAATCTATACCCCATGGTCTCCTAGAGGTCTGAAGGTTTTGTACGAATGAGACAGGAATTTACCCGTGCCCTGAAAAAAGATGATGTTATAGGCTGTTTTCCTTGGCAACAGGATATGTATGTGGTCCCTCTAAGGAGACTAACCGTGCCTGACAGCTGGTGAGTCTCGCGCTACTTGAATTGGTTTACTCGTAGTTAATCCAGTTCCAGGCATTAATTGACAGTGGCTGGATGTGACAGGGCTATTTTGGTTTTGCTTTTTTACTATCGAATCTAAAAGATAAAAGAAAATTACTGAGGTTGCAGGTTACAAGTTTGGATAGCTCATCATAAAATCTCTATCAAGATATAGAAAATCTTGTTCTCTGCAATTTTTTTTGTATCACTACCTAATTTTTAAAACTAAAGTCTTGGCTGTTCTAATTTAATACAAACTTATCCATCAGATCCCATTGTCAATTGTGGAAATACTGTTATGTAGTAAAAATTCCTTAAATAGGTTTTAAGCTCCTAGAAGGTAAGTTAGAGCTAACATATTTCTGGATACGTAGTTGTCATATATTGAATTAACAAATAAATACTGACAATGTGAACAATATTGATGAAAATGTTTTTGAGTGTTTATTAGGTGTCAGGCATATATTACTTATCTTATTTGCATTATTTCATCTAATTTTCAAAACAACCAAGTTAAATATGTTTTCATAAAAATTAACAGGATAAGTAATTTGCCTAAGATCCCACAGTAAATAAGTAGCCAGGAAATAGTCATGTCTTGCTGCTTATTTATAACTTTAAAATGTCTTATGAAGAACTTATATCTGACTAATAAGTTTCATGTAAATATACAGATGAAAACATACTAGCCATATTTTTCACAGTTTATTTTATAATATCATGTTAAGTAAATGAGCAAGATACAGATACTAGATATTATATAATTACATGTGCCTAAGTATATACACACATACATACAAATATTTCTTTACACATACACACATACGTGCTTGAAAAATGTGAGCACACTTTTCTTCTGGCCAGTGAAATTGCAAGTGATTGTTTTATGCTTTATGCTTATGTCGATTATTTTTCAAATTTGTATATGTATTAATTGTATAATAAATGTTTTAAAGACATCTAGCAAACTAGAACTCTGAGATCAGTAATTGACACAGTTCAACCCGAGCGGACTTCATGAAGGAAGGCAACTGAGCTAGTCTAAAAGATTCCATCAGATTTACGTAAACGGAGAACGTGGAAAAAGACATCAAGAGACAGGAGAAAACCTTTCCAGCAAAGTCAGAGGCATACCTGGGAGCGTATTCTAAAGACAAGCACAGGCCAATCTTCTACGCCAGATAGTGGCCAGCATATATTTTTTTAAAAAGGGGGTGTCATAAGGAGAAAGGTATCCCCTATTTCACAGTATTCAGGATGAGTATATTCAGCCTTTCCCCCACCATTCCCATAAAGAAGTCTGGAAATATGTAAATCCTCAACTAAAAACTAAAATTCAATTCACTTTCAAAATAGCATGTCAGTCATGTTAGTCATGGTCCACCATCTTTGCTGTTCCTTTTTTACCCCTTACATGGCTCAAAGGTCCTGCTGTATTAGATAGGCATCACATCACACTGTGAAGTCATTCATACTTGGGTATAAAATCCTGTCTCTTGCGAAACTGCCCTAACATTAGTGCCTTCTTCTAGTGCTGTGATGAGGAATGTGAAGGATACAATAGGTCAAGTCCTGAGTCAGGCAGAATACCAGGCACAGGAAAACAGTTCCACAGGTGGTAGCAGTTAACAACTGTAAATCATTACTTCTAGAGATAACTGAAGGGGGCAGTGACTGGCAAAAGTGCTGGTGGTGAGCATGGAAAGCCCTCTTGTGGAAGAACATTTGCCTCATCGTGATGCCATATAATCTACATACACTCTACAATTTCTACCATTAGTCATTCCACTGGCATAACAGGAAAAGACTCTTGCTTAGATGCAGCAGGCTTATGCAAAGAAATAGGAAAAAGGAAAGGAATTAAACATGTAGTAACAAACTGGTATTTCTCCAGGCACTGTGACAAGCACTTTATACACATTTCTGTATTGAGGCCTCACATATCACTTAAAATGTTTCTGGTTTCTGTGTTTGTTTGTTTCTTCTAGAAACAAAGTCTCACTCTGTCACCCAGGCTGGAGTGCATTGGTGAGATCACAGCTCACTGCAGCCTCAACTTCCTGGGCTCAAGTGATCCTCTTGCCTCACCCTCCATAGCAGCTGGGGCTTCAGGCATGCCCAACCATGCCCAGCTAATTTTTTTTTTATTTTTTGTAAAGGTGGATCTGGCTATGTTGCCCAGGCTGGTCTCAAACTCCTGGGTTCAACTCGTCTCCCTTGCTTGGCCTCTCAAAGTGCTGGGATAACAGATACACACCACCATGCCCAGCCCATTTTTAATCCCATTTCAAAGACAGGTAAACATTGGCTCCAAGGGAGCACTTAATTTGCTTAAAGCTACTTGGTTAGAATATAGGGGGAAAAAAAGGAATCCTAGTCTACCTCTGTGCTTCCCAAATCCATGGTCTTTCCATGAGGAGTCATGTTTCACTGGAAAGAAGTAAGACTTAACGTGGTATTGCAGCATGAGCAAAGAAAACCTGAGTTCTGGGTCCATTGACCATCTCTTTATCCTTGGTGAGATAATGTAGTTCTCTGTAGTTATATCAACTATTAAAGGATGGAATTACATTCTAATAACATATCAGGACCCCTTCCTTTCTAAAACCTATCAAATCTAATTATTTAAAGCCACGGACAGTAAACACTTCATAAGAATGACTAAGGCTTATATAGTCTTTAAGTATGTGTCAGGAATTATTCTAAACTCTCTATATATAATATCATGGAATCCTGACAATTCTATGGCATAGTTACAATTACTAGATATTATTACCAATATTTTACACGTAAGAAAACCAAGGCGCACAGCTATTAAGTAACACGCCAAAGGTCACATAAATGGCAAAACAGGGTCCTTAATCCAAAAACTCTGGATCCATTTTGTGCGTGTAGTGGCAATGCAATCATCAGATCTTTGGGTCAAGTTATTCTGAGAAAAGCAAACACAGAATATACATTTCAGTGGAAAATGATCCAGTGCTTAGGGGTGAGCAACCCTGTATAGCCAGAAAAGTATAGTGAGGCTACCGAATAACTAGAGTAGAAAGATCAATAAGAAAAACAAGACCAATATGCGAACAACTGCCATAGGTTTCCCAAATTTGCACAAGCAGTCATAGTTTCTGTGCCATCAGGTAACTTGGAATCCAGTCACATCTGCAGGCAGCAGCCCTCAGATTTTTCAGGGGAAACTATCCTTCCAGTTCTCAAAGACCCTGGTTCTCACAGTGTGGCCCCTGTATCGGCAGCATCATCAGCATCACCTAAAAACTTGTTATAAATGCAAATAATCAGGCCACAACCCCAACTTGTTGAATCAGATGTTCTGGGAAATTTGGCCCAGCAATCTGCATGTTAATAAGCTCTTGTGGGAAGGCTAATATGTGCTAAAGCTTTGGAATTACTGTTTTAAGACACGTGGCTTGGATACATCTAATCTGGATCTGAGTTTTGGAGTGGGCTTTTAAATTAGATGTGGCCAATCAGGCTTAAAATAGTGGCTGATTGACCCATGTGGAGCCATGAGACACAATTTAGAGAATGTTATTGGAAATGTTGCGAGGAAATCATATGAGACTCGATTTTATTGTCATTGCTAAGGGAAAGCCTGCTTTGGGAATGGAACCAACACAGAGAAATACAAAGGAGACCAAGGTGGGTGGAGCTGTGCCATCTTCTGTCAATATCTTCGGCATCTCAGAGTTCCGTCAACACAAACCATGTACGGTCATGTGTCCATTTATTTATGTTGCTGCTTCTGCCCAGAATGTTATTCTCACTCCTTTGCCTTCCTCAGGCTGAATTAACCATTTCCTGTTCTCATTCATGCACCAGCTTTGTCTTATGTTGAACACAGCCCTAAAGACACTCCACAGTAGGTAGTTATTTTTGTTTCTCCATACCTCTCCCACACCCAGTGAAAAAAAATCTCCCTGAAGGTAGGAGAGCAACATTTATGTATATGTGTGTGTGTGCGCATATATATACACACACACAAATTTATTCCTACATAAAATTATACAAGTATAAATATATGTTATAAATATATACTTAATATATATAATTTTATATACAGGTATATATACATACCTTTATAATTTATACCTATATAATGTTACTGTATGTTACCTATATAATACTATACTATAATGTCACCTAAACATTACTATATAATTTATACCTATATAATGTTACCTATATAATTATACCCATATAATTTATACCTATATAATATAAATTATATAGGTATATAATAATTTATACCTATAATATAAATTATATAGGTATAATAATTTATACCTATATAATTTATATTGTATAGGTATATAATTTTATATTATATAGGTATAAATTATATAGGTATAATTTATATATTTATATCTTCATATTTATTATATAATTTATATATAAAGCATATAATTTATACCTATATAATGTTACTATATCATGTTACCTATATATTACTGTATTATAACGTTACCTATATGTTACTATATAATTTATACCAATATAATTTTACCTATATGTTACCTGTATAATGTTACCTATATAATGTTACCTATAAGAAAAACAAGACCAATATGCGAACAATTGCCATAGGTTTCCCAAATTTGTTACTCTCCTCCCCATTATAACATGTTACTCTCCTCCCCATTATATATATACACAAACATACACACATATATACACGTTTATATATTATTTTTATATATAAATGTTATATATATATCAAAGTAACATATATATATATCCCTAATTCTCAGCATCATTGTAGTTGCTTAAAAATATGTTTACTGAATTGATAACTTTCCTACATCACCAATGAGATTATTACAAGGATCAAATGAGAATAAGACATAGAATAGACTTAGCAAAATATAAAGCTCTATACAAACATGAGTCACATTTATAATTATTAATGTCTTCTCTTGTGGGCTCATCTTTTCCACAATTGGGCCATCATAAGAAATGATTGGGAAATAAGACTGATAAATCCTGTATATCTGTAGGAAATTAATTACAAAAATAACAGCAATTCTTTGGTGCTTCTTGCATGAAATCAGCACATAAATAAAAAAAATTAACCACTGCAATAAAAATATAAAGGACAGGTTGTGGTGTTCTGATTATGCATTATATGTAGATTTGACTTAGTCTGAGTGATTAAGCACAAGTGGCACAGGGAGCCATTGAGATGAGGCTTTGAAGCAAAGGAAATCGTAGGTGTAAAGGCCCTACGGCAGCAGGTACCTGCTGTGAGGGGTGCTGGAGAGGTAGTCAGAAGTTGTAGAAGGTGCTAGGACAGGTTAGAGAGCGGTTTTTTATTACAAGAGTAATGAGAAGCCATGAAAACATGTTAAGAGAGGAATGACATAATCAGATTGCTGCTTTGAAATACGTATAGCCTAGATCTTGTGGCTTTTACTCAGTTAGCCAGACCCCACCCTGATATTTTATAGTTTTTATTACTTCTGAATTGTAAGGTTAAAAATGCCATAAGTGTTTGCAACCTTTTAAAAGTTACACTTATTTTATTTTTCTTTTGCTTGAGCTGTGAAATTTGTTAAATACTTTTAGGTTTGGGAGAGATTCCTGTTACCTGTGCATTATGAAAAATGAAGTTTGAATTTAATAGATTCTAATAACCATTATTTAAGAAAGTGCCTCATACAAAATTAAATTGTGTACACACAAAAATTAATATACACATATCTGATGCTTGCATGCATTATAATGTATTTACTAACTTCATTTGTAATATTTAAAATAAATGTGGACTGCCTAAGGAAAATTAACACAAAATTATTTTTTAAACAATCACTTTGGCAAATCATACACATAAACACCACAGAAGCATGTGTTCTTATCAATTTTGAAATTAGAAATTATAAAACATGGGTGCTTCCAGCCACTTCTTTTACTTGACATCCAATTAAAGCAATGTTGCACTAAAAAGAAATATAGAAATCCCTAAGGAAATTGGAGAGATTGTATACAAAACCTCATGGCACAATCAATAATGTGCTTTGACTGTAGAATTCTTCAGTTTATTCTAGAGAAGTAAAAAATTGTTTGTTACATTTTCCCGCTAGATTCTAGTTATTCTGCTAACTTTATATTCTTTTAAAAATTGTTTTGTTTAATTTGGATGCTCCAGCAATATTGTTTGCAGATGTTTGACACTGCCCCGCCTAAATCACCGATTTGACACTCCCACACAATCTTCATGTTTCTCCACTGCCACTTTAGGAATACATGATTGCTATTGTCAGCTACAATTACCACCCACTGCAGAGGTTTGCTTAAGCTGATTAGTTAGAGAAGGTATACATATTTCAGCAGCTTTGAGACAGAGAAAACTATGTATGTAATTCACCATATGATACTTTGTATTCCATTATAACAGAGGAGAAACAAGGTAAAGAAAAAATGTAACAGAGGGAAAAGAAGGTATAGACAACCAAGGGATAGAGTGAAGGACATGAACCAATAGTGAGCACCTCATGCCAACTGTGGCCCCATTCCAACTTTGGCCAGCATGCCCTGAGTGAGGGGTCCCTACACTCGGCACTATGGGCAATACTTTGTTGTAGGCGGTAGTCCTGTGCAATATAGGATGATAGAAGCATCACGGGTCTCTACAGACCACTCCTTCCCACCAGTTGCGACAAGCAGTAATATTTCCTGTGGAAGCAAAATCATTTTTGGTTAAGAACCACTGCTCTAGGCCCTCCGAGTTTAGAACAAAGATAATCTGCTTGTCACTCACTTTCCTCCTGAAGTTGGCAAGATCTTCTGGAAAGTTTCTAGTTGTGAGACTCCTTACTAGCAAATACGCTCACAATTAGTTCTGACCTCTCAGTCATTATGCTTTCCTGACTCTTTTCCCCAAATCTGCTAATTTAATAAGAATGCGATCAATAACAGAATCAACAAAATGAATAACTATTTTTATAAAATGGCTAAAATGTGCCAGGCCTTGTTTTCTAACAAAATTTTATATTTATAAATATTTGGAAGTGGAGTTATACATATAATTTTGGACTCTATGAGATATCTTTATCTCACATAATCTTTAAACAAAAACCTTATAGATAGACAATATTATCTTAATTTATAGCTAAATGAATTGGCATTTAGAAAGACTAAACAATGTTCTTAGGGGGAAAAAATCTAAAATTCTGACGTCGCTTTCAAGGCCATTCCGTATCTGGCCACCATTGTCCTCTGAAGACTCACCCCTTACTGTCTGGATCAAGTAGGTTTCATCTCAAACAAGCAAGCCAATCTGTGGGAATCGACACAAGCTGCCCCTGCTCTGGGAGACCTGGTTCCCTGAATTCCCCTACTCACTAACGTGGCTGTTCATTCTCTGGCTTCAGCTTTGACCTGGGTTCTATTAGACATACCTCCTCTAGCCCCCATGATTAGGTCTTCCTTTGGAGACTCACTGTACTTGACATTTTCTATTGTCTCTATTTCCTCCATGTGCCCCTGCCCTCTCAGAATGAAGGAACTTTTTTTTTTTTTCTTTTTTGAGACGGAGTCTCGCTCTGTCGCCCAGGCTGGAGTGCAGTGGCCGGATCTCAGCTCACTGCAAGCTCCGCCTCCCGGGTTCCCGCCATTCTCCTGCCTCAGCCTCCCGAGTAGCTGGGACTACAGGCGCCCACAATCGCGCCCGGCTAATTTTTTGTATTTTTAGTAGAGACGGGGTTTCACCGTGGTCTCGATCTCCTGACCTTGTGATCCGCCCGCCTCGGCCTCCCAAAGTGCTGGGATTACAGGCGTGAGCCACCGCGCCCGGCCAGAATGAAGGAACTTTTTAGTCCACTGCTATTTCCCCAGTGCTCAACAGTGCTGGGCTCCAAGCTCCCACCATGTCATACATGTTATCAATTTACCAACTGAATGGATGAATAATGAATTACTATTCCCAAAGCGATTTAGCTCAGAAGTAGTGGAACAAGGATGTTTTACTTGGATCTCGCTGATTTTGAAGGCAATTCCAAACCTTTTGGGCCTATTACATCACATCTGCCTGAAAAGTTCCTCTGTCCTGTTGGCTTCATTTTAGCTCTTCCCAGCTACAAATTGTGACCTTGTATGAAGGCAATTCGAGACATATGGGTATCATATGATCTCATCTCAGAAATACTAATGATTAAAACTATTATTTGTGATTCCATAGAACACACACTTAAAAAGAGGAAATGGACTATTAAATTGAAAAATCAAAATCGGATGACTTTAATAAAAATCACAACCAACAATGACCCATTTTTGATTCCTGTACTAGATCTTATCAGTTCATATGATAATGAGTTTAATCCTGTGGTACAGTTTAAAATGCCAAGCGTCACCCTCTGTGACTGTTAACAAATGGAGCTCCACCATGTGTGAAAATTTCATGATGATACAATCTGTGCTTCCCAATCTATTTCAATAGATAGCAAGCGGTTATGGTTAAGACTTTTCTAACCAGTCTTCAGATTTCATTGAACTTCATTGTGATTGGATGACCTCCTCAAATCCAATGACAGGCAATGGCACAATTCTCTGCAAATGAGTGAATAGACATGTTCACAATATCTAAAATGCCTCAAGAAATATGTTTAATTCTGCATAGGCTAACAGTTGTTTGCTTAGTGTACTGTATATAGGATGAAATAATCAAGTCAGAAATAGTATATAACTTATTGGAAAAGGATATTAAAGACAGCTACTGTGTAAACATCCACTTTGGAACCAGATGCCAAATGTCAACATTTCAAATCTATGGGTAACTGCATTTTCTGATCTTTTCTATTGCTTGTGGTTTTGTAATTAGTTCACTGGACAAGGATTATTGAAAGGCTATTAATCTAAATTCATGATTTAATTCTGCATTTTTTAAAACCCTCTCAACTGATAGCTAAAGCTTAACTTCTAGAACCCAACTTAAAATGAATAAGTGAAAAATGAAAAAATGAAAAAAAATGAAAATGAAAAGAGAAATCAACTGACACCCACCTCCAAGAAAAACAACAATAAAAAATATCTGGAAGGTCACTTCCCTCAACCCTTCACCTTGAGGAATTCAAAGTAATAAATAATATGGTGGCAGTGAAATGACTATAATTCTTTCAGGCTAACATACAGTGATGACTTGTATCTCCATAATTGGATTATATATTATCTTACATAAAGCTTTTCACACTGGTCTCTTAAGTGACTGATACTGCCTGCCGTGGCTTACATCTCTTTTGAAAGCAAAGTTAGTATAACATTTTTTTTTATGCTTAAGTATATATTTATAAATCTAACAAATTACGAAAACATTCTATTACAAATGCCATTTAAACAAATTTTTTAAATGCCATTTTAAAGTTAATTTCTCTTAGCCAACTCCCTACTCCCTCTGAATGTGAGGGAAGCTTCTACTTCCTGGGTCAGTTTACTTTTAGGTTTGTTCACTCCTTTCCCAATCTAAATTTCCTAAGATAGATACACAAAAAATATGTGTTAAAGCACTTATGAAGGGTTGGGTGTGGTGGCTCATGCCTGTAATTGCAGCAGTTTGGGAGGCCAAGGCGGGTGGATCATCTACGGTCAGGAGTTCAAAACCAGCCTGGCCAACCTGGTGAAACCTCGTCTCTACTAAAAATACAAAATTAGCCGGGTGTGGTGGTGCATGCCTGTAATCCCAGCTACTTGGGAGGCTAAGGCAGGAGAATCACTTGAACCTGGGAGGCAGAGGTTGCAGTGGGCCAAGATTGCAGCATTGCACTCCAGCCTGGGCAATAAGAGTGAAACTCCATCTCAAAAAAAGAAAAAGTATTCGTGAGGAGGGGTAGCCTATAGAGGACTATTAAGTGATGAGTAAAAAAAGGAAAATGAGGCCGGGCATGGTGGCTCACACATGTAATCCGAAGCACTTTGGGAGACCAAGGTGGGTGGATCACCTGAGGTCAGGAGTTTGAGACCAGCCTGGCCAACATGGTGAAACCTCGTCTTTACTAAAATACAAAAATTAGCCAGGAGTGGTGGCAGGTGCCTGTAATCCCAGCTACTCAGGAGGCTGAGGCAGGAGAATTGCTTGAACCCAGGAGGTGGAGTTTGCAGTGAGCTGAGATCACACCACTGCACTCTAGCCTGGGTAACAGTGAGACCTTGTCTCACAAAAAAAAAAAAAAAAAAAAAAAAAAAAAAAAAAAAAAAAAAAGAAAGAAAGAAAGAAAAATGAGGACACGATCTTAATTTATTGAAGACTTACTGCATGACAATCACAGGAGTATGCTGTTTAGCAACACGGTATCATGGAATCACTACTAAAGTCCCATAAGATAGGAACTGTGTGATTTTATTTTTTTCTGGATATTTAATAAAGTCAAGTAACATGCCCATGATAATCAGATAGATATTTTCAAAATCAAAATTTAAATTAATGTCTGTTTTATTTCAAAGCTTATGTTCTTACAGTATATTGCCTTGGATCATACAAACATGTATTAAATGTCTACCATTCCTATTAGGTGTTAGGCTAAATTCTTAGAGCCCTAAAGATTTCACAGTTAAAGGGGGAATACAGATTGATGAGTAAATGGTTATAATAGAAGAGAAATGGAAATTAAGAGGAAAAAATAATAAATACAGATGAACTACGGAAGACATATTATTTTATCAGAATGTTCAGTATGACATGTTAGCTTAAAATACAATTTGTTACTATTTTTACATACAAAACACATAAAAGTAAATGGTCTAGGATGGCATCGACCAGATATTGTTGATGTTAGAAATTACCAGCACTATCAGTAAGTCCTGCACATAAGGTAAAACACCCTTCTAATCATATACCTGAACTATAAAACTATGCCCATAAAGCTATTTTATTAAAAGCTTCCTGTGTACGTATGTGCATACATATACTTGTGTTTAACTTAATGGATTATTCCATAGATATTTCGGCATCTTACACTTTTTAAAATAACGTACCTTGTGACTATCTCTATGTTAATACATTACTGTCTATTGCATTTATTTTAATAGCTAAGTAGTCTTCTATTGGACAGAAGTACCAGAATTTCACTAATATCAATTGATAAACATTAAAGTCCTTTCCAGTATTTGTTATCAAAAATAAATTGAACATCCTGTGAGAGTGTGTATATGTACATGGGTGTAAATATCAACTTTTTGTGTATGTTGGCAAATTATTTACAGTAAGATTGCAAGATAAAATATTTACTTATAAATAACCAATTGAGTATGCTGTTAAGTAGAATCCCTAATCTCTAAGTAAATTTTAAAAATAGTGATGATAACTGGAATGAATTTTTTTGTTTCAAATTCAGTTTAGACATCCGTTCAAATCTATTATATTCCACTGATTAATAATGAAGGCAGTTCAAGTCCAATATATCTTTATAAAGATCAAACGGCTTACATTTTAAGCTATTTAAAACAATTCTCAAAATGGAATTGTAGATGTATGAAACTTTCGTGGTATGTTTTGATTTTCTTTTAAACTGAGTTATAAGATGGAAACCTGGTAAAACCACCTGGTTTCCTCAATAGCTCTAAGTTGAGGGGGATTTTAAACAGTTATGTGTTTCAGCTGACTTTTCAAGGGCAAACCTTACTCATCAATTTCTATAGTTTCTCTTGAAACATACATTACTTTCTGGTTAAATAACATTTTTTCAAAAGGCAAACAATATAAAAATGATAGCTAATGATAATTGAGTATTTACCAGATGCCAAGCATTGCTATAAATAATTATATGTATTAGTTCATTTCATCTTCACTTATAACCCTATGATGAGGTTTCATCAGCTGGAATTTGAATCCAGGACGAACCCAGCTAGTCCCTTTCCACAGTTTATATTCTTAACCACTATATTGTAGGTTTCTTAAGGATAAAATGCATTCATACCCTGGAACTGTGCTAAACTCATTATAATATTGGGATTCTCTTTCCTGGTTCAATGAGACACTGATGCAAGTAAATATTCTATTGCCATTTAGATTTTGTTTTTCTGATGACATCTTCTAGCATTGACTGATGAAAGACCAATATAGAATTTGAAAGAATAATTCCCAATTTACCCAACAGATTTTTCCCTTTCTCAATCATTTCCTCCTTTTTAGAGTGATTTACATATCTGCAGGGACTTTCTTATCCCCAGGAAAACAAACTAGTAAAAGGCGTTTTAAAACTTAAACCAGGCCGGGTGCGGTGGCTCACGCCTGTAATCCCAGCACCTTGGGAGGCTGAGGTGGGTGAATCACGAGGTCAAGAGATCGAGACCATCATGGCTAACACGGTGAAACCCCATCTCTACTAAAACTCCAAAAATAAAAATAAAAATAAAAATAAAAATTTAGCCCAGTGTGGTGGCTCGCGCCTGTAATCCCAGCTACTTGGGAAGCTGAGGCAGGAGAATCGCTTGAACCCAAGAGGTGGAGGTTGCAGTGAGCTGAGATCATACCACTGTACTCCAGCCTGGCCAAAAGAGTAAATAACAACATACATCTTAACTCACCAAGTTTACCAGAAATAAGAATACCTATTTTTGTTGAGACTGACACAAAATGCCAAACATCTGGAAAGTATGATTTTTAATCACTAAAATAACACTTTTGTTTTTTTAACTGTATTATTTTAAACATATAGGGATCTACAGAGAATAAGTCAGTATCTCAATATTAACATGTGGCACCTTATAATAGCTTTAGACTCTATTTGCCTTTGGTTATTAGTTTAGCTGATTTCAGATAATACCAATGAGTCCAAAGGCTGCCGTAGATCTCTGCTTAGATGGCAAGCTTTCCATATGTTTGAGAAAAAAGACAAGTATCCTGTCCCATCCGATTCTTAAGGATCACTGGACTCAGAAAGCAAAATGTATTCATTGCAGAAGGAATCTTTAGAAAAAATGATGTTAGCACAAATTTTAAGTATTATGAGTTAATAACACCACATTCATCTATGAAAAATTAATAATAATATCTAATTGTATTGGTCATCTACTGTGTGCCAGGTATTGTCCTCAAACTTTAACCAGCATTATTTCACTTATTCTTCAGAGTAACACTATAAGGTAGGTACTTTTATCACATCTATTTTACAGGAGGGAAACTGAAGCAACACAATGTTAAGTTGCTTGCCCAAATTGACACAGCTAGTGGTAAAGCCAGAATTAGAACCTGGACAATAGGTAATAGCTCTGGACTGCTGAGAAGGCTCAAGAATGTGAATTAGAAAGAGAAACATAATTGTCATTAAGTGTATACACTCTCCCTGGCAAATTTGCAAAGGAGAACATTCGGATACTTATATCCCTTACATTTATATTGTTTGGAAAATTTAAAGTTATATTTAATATTTAGGCTACAATAGACTTTGGAAAAAATGTAGAGAATTTCAAAACTTCCCACTACCAAACATCTCAATTTCCCATTACCTATAGCCATCCTATGGTGGTTGTTTCCTTTCCAATGAATTGGTTCCTACTATCTAAACGTCTCTTCCCACGCCCTCCTGATTTCTCAGGAATGTTTTATTTTGATATCCTTTCTCTTTCTTGCATATATAATGTCTCTCTCTGAATTATGTCTTCATCATTTATTTTTAAAATATTTTTGAGATAAAATTCACCTGATGTAAAATTTAGCTATTTGAAGTTGAACAATTCAGTGCCATTTAGTGCATTCACAATATTGCACAACCACTGTCTGTATCTAGTTTCAAAATATTTTCTTCACCCCAAAGGAAAAAAGAACCTCGACCTATTAAATGGTTGTTCCCCATTCCTCCGTCTACAGCCTCTGGCCAATTTGTGCTCTGTTTCTGTGAGTTTATCTATTCTGAATATTTTATATAGAAAGAATCACAATTGCAACATTTTGTGTCTGGTTTATATTCGTTAGCATAATGTTTTAGAGATTCGTTCATGTTATAGCATGTATCAATATTTCATTCCTTTTTAATGGAAGAAAAAATTCCCACTGGGCTTGGTGGCTTATGCCTATAATTCCAGCACTTTGGGAGGCCAAGGTGGGTGAATCACCTAATGTCAGGAGTTTGAGACCAGTCTGGCCAACAGTGAAACCCCATCTGTACTAAAAATACAAAAATTAGCCAGGCATGGTGGCATGAGCCTGCAATCCTAGCTATTTGGGAGGCTGAGGCAGGAGAATCGCTTGAACCCAGGAGGAGGAGGTTGCAGTGAGTCGAAATAGCACCACTGAACTCCAGCCTGGGTGACAGAGCAAGACCCATCTCAAACTAAAATAAAATAAAAATTCCATTGTATTTTTATAACCATTTTTAAATTCATTATCCCCTGATGGACATTTGGGCTATTTCTACCTGTTAGCTATTGTGAATAGTGCCATTCTGAACATGTATGTACATATTTATTGAATACCAATTTTCACTTCTTTTGAGTATGTTTTGATTGGGATGTTTGTGTCCTTCCCCCAGCAAATTCACATGTTGAAACCTAATTTCCAATGCAATATTATTAAGAGGTGGGACTTTTAGGGGATGATTAGGTCATGAGGGTAGAGCTCTCACAAATGAGATTAGTACCCTTACAAAAGAGGGAACTTGTTTGCCCTTTCACCATATAAGAACACAGTGAGAAGGCACCATCTATGTTAAAAAAAAAAAAAAAATATATATATATATATATATATATATATATATATATATATATATATATATATAAAATAAAGCAGGAACTCAGTAGACGTAAAATTGCTAGCATCCTTGATCTTGGACATTTCAGCCTCTAGAACCCTAAGAAAATATTTCTGTTCATTAGCTACTCAACTTATGGCATTTTGTTGTAACAGCTTGAATGTACTAAGACAATAGCTTAAATTTTTCTTAAATACACAATCAAGTCACTCCCATTACTCGATCAGTCAAGTGCTTTACAACCAGCTTCGAAGGAGAGCTGTCTATATTTTCTGCCTCCATTTATTCACTCTTTACTTTTTCCTCAACTCATTCTAATTTGTCTTCTGTCCCCATTATGGATCAAACTAGTCACTGACAATTTCCAGTTTTCTCTTATTATTTCAGTCCTCCTTTTTTTTTTGCCTCAACAGCATTCAGCACTGTTGATCAATTCCTCTTTTTAGAAACACTGCACTCTCTTGGATTCTATATTCTCTCAGACATTACATTTTCATGCTCTGATTTTATGCCTGGTTGCTCTTTATCATTTGCAGTATTAATCTCCTCTACCCAGACTGGCATGTCTTAGGGCAATTCTGGGACATCTTTCTTTTCTTTATATACAGTCTCCTTAAATGATCACATCTTCAACAGCTTTAAATGTATTCTGAGGAACCTCTCTGATGCATTTCCAATCATACTTTCCATCCCTTGCTCTCTGCTCAAGTCTCACTGGCTCTTCTTCAGCTCTCCATGGATGTTATGCTTCTCCTGTCAGAAGGATTTTCCACGTGCTGTTCATCTAGACTACTATTCCATTCTGCCTCAACCTATTCATCTTTTACATGTCTGCTCAGTTGTAACTTCCTCAGTTAGTCAAGCCTATTTAACATCACACGGTCAAGGCTCCGTTATGTGTCTTTAACGTGGCATATTTATTGAAATGATTGGGCTGTGTCCCCCAACCAAAATCTCATCTTGAATTGTAGTCCCCATAATCCCCACGTATTAAGGGAGAGAACAGGTGGAAGTAATTGAATCATGGGGGTGGTTTCCCCCATGCTGTTCTCATGATAGTGAGAGAGTTCTCACCAGATCTGATGGTTTTATAAGGGGCTCTTCTCCCTTTGCTGGGCACTCCTCCTTCCTACTGCCTTATGAAGATTGTGGCTTGCTTCCCCTTTGCCTTCTGCCGTGATTGTAAAATTTCCTGAGGCCTACCCTGCCGTGTGTAACTGTGACCCAATTAAACCTCGTTCCTTTATAAATTACCCAGCCTCAGGCAGTTCTTTATAGCAGTATGAAAACAGACTAATACATTTATCTTCATAACATTTGTCCCATCATTGATATAATTATTTGTTTAATATCTGTCTCTTTCATTAAACTGTAAGTTTCATTAGGGTTCAGGTCTAATTCGGTCATAGACTCCAGATCTATATTTGTTAAACAGAACCTACTATAGTGTTTGGAATATAGAAAACACTCGATAAATATGTGTTGAGTGAATGAAGGGAGATAAACGGGGGATTCATGCAATCAGATTTCTCATAAAAACTGAGTGGCTTTTTAAAAATCATTTATATTTTCTTTTATATAAATCAAAGAACACTTTTAAGGCAAGTCTTGACTTGTCTCTCAACAATAACGTTAAAATAAAGATTTTTCTAAATGTTTTTCACATACTCTACATGAAATTGAACGATTCTAAGAATGAAGTCAATAGCACCTGTAAATCCCAGCTACTTCGGAGGCTGAGGCAGGAGAATCACTTGAATCTGGGAGGCAGAGGTTGCAGTGAGCTGAGATCTCACTACTGCACTACAGCCTGGGTAACAAGAACAAAACTCTGTCTCAACAACAAAAAAAAACAAAAGAAAACAAAACAAAACAAAAAAAACCTGCTTTAATTTAACTTCCCCCTTTTTACCTACAAATATTTTTTGGTTGACAGAAATACAGTTATATATTTTGAAATTTTACTACCTATTTAAATTTTTTAAATAATTTTACTTTTTTTCTAATATGAACCTACTATTTCCCCATTTTCTTTTCCCTAGGAAATAATTCAGAATTTACAACTTGAGAAAGATATATAAAGGAGGAATATAGTACAATAATTGTATCTATTTTCAAAGTGCATGATAGGACATGTTCTATTTTGGTAAGGATGTATATCTAGTGATCTTTATTAACGAAAATGTCTCAGACATCTGCTTCTAGGACAGAAAGTGATTTTATGAAAACCTTGCTGTCTCAAGTATGAGTTATCTTTTATTTTATGTTTGATTAATGCATGTTTCTAATAAAGTTATTGTAACTGAATTCTGTGTGGTGGAATTTGACAGTTACTTTTGTAAGTAAAGCTAGAGAAATTGTTCTGTGAAATGCCAATTGAATAGAAATCAATTATTCTAAGGGAAGAATGTGACAATATTTGACAATGGACTCCCCTATTCATGACCACACTAGGGTAGTAAGGTTATTATGAAGGAGGTACAGCAATTTGTGTAACAGTGAAGGAGACCTCTAAGAAAAAAAAAAAAAAAAAAAAAAAAAAAAAACAATAAAAATACTGATTCCCTTTTCTTGAGTGTTACCCTCAAAATGAGTAGGTACTGAAGTCAGGTACAGAATTTTAAGATCTATTGGTTATATTTTTCTTAGAGATATGTTTTGAATGGCTTTAATAGATGTTGAGGGAGCAGGTCTTCATTCTGAAAATATTTTTAACTGACATGTAATGATTGGACATATTTACGAGATAGAGTATAATATTTTGATACATATATACAATGTGTAATGACCAAATCAAGATAATTGGCATAAGCATCACTTCAAATATTTATTATTTCTTTGTGTTGGGAACATTCAAAATCTTATTTTCTAGCTATTTGAAAATATATAATAAATTAATGTTAACTATAGTCACCCTATAGTGCTGTAGAACACTAGAAAGTTAGTCTTGCTATTTAGTTGTAATTTTGTATCCATTAACACAATTCTCTCTACCCCTCATCCTTCCTACATTTTTCGGCCTCCAGTAAACAAAATTCTACTCTGTAGTTCTATGAGCTCCACTTTTTTAGTTCCCACATTTGAGTGAGAACATGAATTATTTATTTTTCTGTCTGGCATATTTCATTTAACATAATATTCTCCAGGTTCATCCATGTTTCTGTAAATGATAGAATTTCATTGTTTTTTATGACAGAATAGTATTCCATTGTGTATATATATATATATCACATTTTCTTTATTCATTCATCTGTTGATGGACATTTAGATTGATTCCATACCTAGGCTATTATGACTATTGTTGCAATAAACATGTGCACATATCTCTTATATATACTAATTTCCTTTCCTTTACAGAAATGCCAAATAGTAGGATTGCTGGATCATATGGTAATTCTATTTTTAGTTTTATTGTGAAACCTCCATATTGTTTTTCATAATGGCTGTACTAATTTATATTCCCACCAACAGTGTATAAGAGTTCCTCTTTCTCTGTATCCTTGCCAACATTTGTTATTTCTGTCTCTTTGACAATAGCCATTCTAACTAGGGTGACAAGATATCTCACGGTGGTTTTAATTTGAATTTCCCTGGTGATTAGTGGTGTTGAGAATTTGTCATATAATTGTTGGCCATTTGTATGTCTTCCTTTGAAAAATGTCTATTCATATCCTTTGCCCATTTTAAAATTGGGTTATTTGCTCTTTTGCTGTTTAGTTGTTTGATCTCCATGTATATTCTGAACATTAATCCTTCATCAGATGAATAGTTTACAAATATTTTCTTCCAGTCTACAAGTTGTCTCTCTACTCTGTTGTTTTGTTTGCTGCACAGAAGCTTTTTTAGTTTTATATAATCCCATTGATCTATTTTTAGTTTTGCTGCCTGTGCTTTTGATGTTTTATCTATAAAATCCTTTCCCAGACATGTGTCCTGAGGCATTTCTTCTATGTTTTATTCTAGTAATTTTATAGTTTCAGGTTTTACATTTAAGTTCTCAATCCATTTTGAGTGATTTTGGGATATAGTGACAGATAGGAGTCTAATTTCATTTCTGTACATATGGAAATCTAGTTTTCCCAGCACATCTACTGAAGAGGTTGTCCTGTCCCCAATGTATATTCTTAATGCCTTTGTTAAAAATCAGTTGTTGTAAATATGTAGATTTATTTCTGGGTTTTCTATCCTGTTCTATTGGTTTGTTTGTCTGTTTTTATACCAGTACCATGCTGTTTTGATTACTATGATTTTTTAGTATGTTTTGAAGTCAGGTAGTGTGATGCCTCTGACTGTTCTTAGTGAGGATTGCTTTGACTATTCATGGTCTTTTGAGATTCCAAACACAATTCCTTTGGTTTTTGATTTTGTGTTTTTTTCTATTTCTCTGAAGAATGTAATTGGTATTATGATAGAGATTGTACTGACTCTGTATATAACTTTGGGTAGTGTAATCACTTTGGCAATATTAATTCTTTCAATTAATGAATATAACATGTTTTCCCATTTTTTGGTGTCCTCTTCAGTTTCTTTCACCAGTGTTCTGTAGATTTCATTGTAGAGCTATTTTAACTCCTTGGTTAATTTTATCTGCAGGCTTTTTATTTGGTAGCTATTTTAAATAAATTGCTTTCTTGATTTTTTTTCAGGTATTACTGGTGTATAGATATACTATGAATTTTTATATTTTGATTTTATTGAATTTATCAGCTCTAAGAGGTTTTTGGTGGAGTCTTTAGGGATTTTTTAATATATAAAGATCATGTTATCTGCAAACAGCAACAATTTGACTTTCTCTTTTCCAATTTGGATGCCCTTTATTTTATTTTTTTCTTGTCTAATTACTCTGGTCGGAACTTCCAATGACATGTTGAATAAGAGCAGTAAAAGCAGGCATTCTTGTCCTGTTATATAATAGTTCTTAGAGAAAAGTTTTCTACTTTTCCCCATTTGTTACCATGTTTGTCATATATGGCCTTTATTGTGTTGGGGTATGTTCCTTCTACTATTCCTACCTAATTTATGGAGAATTTTTATCATGAGAGGATGTTCAGTTTTGTCAAATAGATGCCTTTTCCGCATCTATTGAAATGATTATATGGTCTTTGCACTTCATTCTATTCATGTGATGTATTACATCTATTGATTTTTGTATGTTGAACCATCCTTGCATCCTTAGGATAAATCCCACTTGATAATTGTGTATTCAGTTAGCTAGTTGCTGAATTCAGTTGAATTCAGTTAGCTAGTATTTTGTTGAGAATTTTGCACTTATGTTCATCAGGAATATTGGCCTGTAGTTTTTATTGTTGTTGTTGTTGTTTCTGCTGCTGCTGTGTCCTTGTATGATTTTGGTATCAAGGGAATTCTGGCTTCATCAAATACATAAGAAAGAATTCCTTCCTCTTAAAATTTTGGGAGTAGTTTCAGAATTGGTATTCGTTATTCTTTAAAAGTTTCCTACAATTCTGCAGTAAAGCCTTCTGCTCATGGGCTTCTCTTTGTTGGAAGACTTTATTTTGGATTTAATCTTGTGATTCCTTATCAGTATGGTTAGGTTTTCTATTTCATCTTCATTCAACCTTGAAAGGATATACATGTCTAGAAATTTATCTGTTTTCTCTAGCCTGGTTAACATGGTGAAACCCCATCTCTATTAAAAATACAAAAATTAGCTGGCCATGGTGGTGCATACCTGTAGTCCCAGCTACTCAGGTGATTGAGGCAGAAGAATCACTTGAACCTGGGAGGCGGAGGTTGCAGTGAGCCAAGATCACACCACTGCACTCCAGCCTGGTGACACAGTGAGCCTCCATCTCAAAAAATAATAATAAATAAATAATGTATTTGTACATTTTTCAAAATTTCTGTAGTTATTGATTTCTAGTTTTACCCCATTATGGTCTGAGAAAACATTTGATAAGATTTTGATTTTAAAAATTTGTTGAGACTTGTTTTGTGTCCTAAAATATGGTCTATCCTGTATAATGTTCCAAGTACTGATGAGAAAAATGTGTATTCTTTGCAGCTCTTGAGTGAAATTCCCTGTGTCTGTTAAATCCATATGGTCTATGCAGTTTAAATCCAATGTGTCTTTGCTGATTTTTTATCAAGGTGACCTCTTCAATGCTGAGAGTAGGGTGTTTAAATTCCTAACTATTATTGCATTGGGAACTATCTCTCCCGTTTGCTCTAATGGTATTTGTTTTATATATCTGATGTTGGGTATAAATCTGTTTACAATTGTTATATCTCTCACTGAATTGATTCCTTTATCACCATATAATTACCTTCCTTGTCTCTTTAAGAAATTTTTAAAGTCTGTTTTATCTGATAAAAATATAGCTACTCGTGCTCATTTTTGATTTCTATTCGTGTGGAACATCTTTTCCCATTTGTTCACATTCAGGCCATGTCTTTATAGATGAAGTGAGTTTATTGAAGGCAGCATATAGTTGGATGTTTTCATTTGACCAGTTTATATCTTTTAATTGGGTGTGTAAACTGTTAACATTCTAGGTGTTTTTGTAGATGTGAAGTAACTCTTGCCATTGTACTATTTGTTTTTTTGGTAGATTTGTATACTCTTCCTTCCTTCCTTCCTTCCTTCCTTCCTTCCTTCCTTCCTTCCTTCCTTCCTTCCTTCCTTCCTTCCTTCCTTCCTTCCTTCCTTCCTTTCCTTCCTTCTTTCTTCCTCTCTCTCTCTCTCTCTCTCTCATTGTTTAACTGTGTGGTTTACTGATTTTCTGTAGTGATAATATTTGATTTTTTCCTCTTTCTCATTCATATATCTGATCTACCAGTGATTTTTTTCCTTGTGTGCTTTCTTATGGTAGTTATCATCCTTTTGTTTCCAGATGTACAATTCTCATGAGTATTTCTTATAAGGGCAGTTGTGTGGTGATGAATTTGCCGATATTTGCTTGTCTGAGAAAGACTTTATTTCTCCTTCATTTCTTAAGGATAGCTTTGCTGAGTATAGCATTCTTGGCCAACAATATTTTTCTTTCAGCACGTTACATATATTAACCCATTCTTTCCTGGTCTGTAAGTTTTCAACTGAGAATTTTTTTGTTTTTTTGATGAGGATCCTCCTTTATGTGACCTGATGCTTTTCTCTTGCTAAAACCCTGTTTTTGTCTTTGACTTTTGATGGTTTGACTATAATGTGGCTCAGCAGAGACCTTGTAGGATTCAATTTACTTGGGGATTTTTGAACTCCCTTGATCTGAGTGCCCATATCTCCTCTAAGCCTTTGGGGATTTTTTTTTTTTTTTTTTTTTTTTGAGACGGAGTCTTGCTCTGTAGCCCGGGCTGGAGTGCAGTGGCCGGATCTCGGCTCACTGCAAGCTCCGCCTCCCGGGTTTAGGCCATTCTCCTGCCTCAGCCTCCCGAGTAGCTGGGACTACAGGCGCCCGCCACCTCGCCCGGCTAGTTTTTTGTATTTTTAGTAGAGACGGGGTTTCACGGTGTTAGCCAGGATGGTCTTGATCTCCTGACCTCGTGATCCGCCCGTCTCGGCCTCCCAAAGTGCTGGAATTACAGGCTTGAGCCACCGCGCCTGGCCTCCTTTTGGGGATTTTTAAGCTATTATTTCATTAAATAGGTTTTCTATGCCTTTTTTTCTATCTCCTTTCCTTCTGAAATGCTCATAATGTGAATTCTTGTCTGCTTAATGTTTTTCTATAAGTCTCATTTTATACTGCTTCCTCTTTTCTTTTTACCTAAGTGGATTATTTCATAATACCGGTCTTCAGAATCAAAAAATCTTTATTCTTTGATCTAGTAAACTGTTAAAGCTCTCAAGTGCATTTAAAAAAAAATATAGTCATTGAATTTTTCAGTTCCAAGATTTGTGTTGGGTTCTTTTTAACGATATCTATCTCTTTGTTAAATTTTTGATTCAGATTATGAATTATTTTCCAAGTTTTGTTGAATTATCTATTTATATTCTCTTGTAGCTCACTAAGTTTCCTTAAAAATCATTACTTTAATTTCTTTGCAGGCATTTGATAGATTTCCTTTCCTTTGAGTTCTGTTACTGAAGAATTATTGTGCTCCTATGAAAGAGTTATTTTCCCTTGCCTTTTCATGTTTCTTTTATCCCTACATTGATATCTGTGCATCTCATTTCATAGCACCATCTTCTATTCTTTCAAAATAGCCCTTTTAGAAAAAAGACTTTTCCCTGTGGATATGTCCTATAATGTTGGCTGTATAGATTGCTATGGCTTTGGTTTGGTGTAAACACAACAATGTAGTCTCTGAGTGATTTATTCGGCTGTAATCAAAGTCAACAGTGTCTGTGAGTACCTCATGGTCTTATTCTGCAGTTGTTTGTGGAGGCTGTGGCATGGTTTTTCTGAGGGTGGAGACTGTTAGAGATCCAAGCTACCCCTCCTCCTCATTCCATGATCCTCACAATACAGTCCTTTGTGACCACCTACAAACTCCCCCCTCCACCTTTTTTACAGCTGCTTGTGCAAGACTTTCAGTAGAACTGGTAAACAGTTCCAGAATGTGCTTAAGACATCTGCCCACCTTGCATAACTGAGCAGGCAAAAACATTTCCAGGAAATGGTTGAAACATCTGCAGTCCTGCTCAGTTTCCCCCACCCCAACCTAGCCCCTTGCCCTATAAAACCCCACATCAGCCTGTAAGCTGGGCTGCCTCCTCTGCCTACTGTGGAGCAGATTGACAGGTTAATAAAACTTGTTTGCCTGACTTTGGGTCTACTCGTCCTTACTCTCAGCTAATCTTACATTTTGGTGCTGAAACCCAGGAAGGCTCTGGTCAGGCATCCCTAGAGGACTCATTTTCTCTCTCTCTCTCCCCCTCTCTCCCTCTCCCTCTCCCTCTCCCCCTCCCTCTCCCTCTCACTCACTTCCTCCTCCTGGGTTCACTCGTCACAGCATGCTAGAGCCTCGGTGCCTTTCCACCTCTTCCGGCCATCCTCCCTTCCTGAACCTGCCAAAGACCTGGAGGATTTCTCAGACCCTCTCACTGTTGGTGACTCCATTTATCACCAAAGCCTGCACAGGGGTGAGTAAGAGAGACTCTTGTCATTTACCTGGAACCCTTAAATGTCCCTATTTGCCTGAAAGACCCAGCCCTGCGCCAAGGGCTTCCTCCCAGCATCTGGGCCTCTGGTTCCTCCGTTTCAGGGATGCCTGACTTGGTGGTTACCTCTCTCCTCCTAGGCAAGGCCCGTGGGACAGTGGACACCATCTCCCACCATCCTTGTCATTGGAAGTCTCTTCTTCCTCTCTCACCCCCTATTCCATTCACAAGGGAGCCTCTCAATCTATTCCATCTAAGATTACTCCCCTGGGGTGCTTCCTTCGCCATCTTAACACTTTCGGCCTCTGTTCAGAGGTTTGTCCCAAAAAACATATTTTCTACTGTAATACAGCTTGGCCAGAATATAAATTAGACAATGACTCCCAATAGCCTGAAAATGGTACCTTCGATTTCAATATACTCAGGGACTTAGACAATTTTTGCTATTGCAATGGGAAATGGTCTGAAATTGCTTATGTTCAGCCTTTCTTCACCCTCTATAATCGCCCTTCTCTCTGCCAATCCTGCTCCGGTACGGGCCATGGTAGTTCCCCGAGAAGAGCCGTCCTGGGAATACCAACCAACAGACCCCAGGCTGAGCACCCCATAACCATATGGTCACTTGCTTCATTGCAGGCCTTAACAAAGCTGACCATGAAGCTGTAAATTTTAAAAACCTCAAAGAAATTTCCCAGAGGGCAGATGAAAATCCCACTGAATTTCTCTCCCGTCTTAGAGAGGCTCTGCAAAAATACACCCTCATTGATCCTGCTTCCTGAGAAGGCACTATAGTTCTTTAGACCCATTTTATCTCCCAATCAGCTCCCAACATCTGGCATAAACTCAAAAAGGCCCTCAAACCCCACATCAAGACCTTCTCAATCTGTAAAGTCTTTAATAATAGGAATGAGCAGGAAAAAATAAATAAGGCCCAATGAGATCATGCCAAATACCAGCAACTAGCCATAGCTATTTGTCAACCTGGCAATAGCACCCAAGGGCACAAAAGACCCAAAAGCAGTCTTCCTCCTGGGGCCTGCTTTAAGTGTGGCAAAGAAGGCCACTGGTCATGGGCATGTCCTAACCCATGAGTACCGAAGAGCCCCTGCCCGGTCTGCCAACAGACTGGCCACTGGAAGTCTGACTGCCCTCTTAACAGGCAAACAGAAAAGCCTGCTCCCCCAACCCACTGTCCCCTCATCAAGCCGAAGAGTGAAGAATCCCTCACACTGCTACAGCTCCTCAGCCTGGCCTCTGAAGACTGACAGGGCCCAGGGCCGCCAAACCCCTCTTCCATCACTGCATCGGAGACCAGGGTAATCCTACTAGTAGCAGGTAAGCCGATCTCTTCTAATCGATACTGGGGCCACCTATTCAGCTTTAACTGAATTTGCAGGACTAATTCATCCCTCTCAGGTCTCAGTTGTGGGAGTTGATGGACTTGTCTCCAATCCGTGTGCCACTGGACCCCTTTCTTGTTCCCTGTTTAATACCATTTTCTCACACTCTTTCCTTATCATGCTTATCATGACTCGCTGCCCTACCCCCATTCTAGGCCAAGATCTGTTAGCCAAATTTAAGGCTTCTATCACCTTTTCCTGTCTCCCTCAAAGCGAGTCCCTCCTGCTCCTTTCCACCAGTCTGACCCCTGACCCTTCTCCCCAGTACCTGCTTCCTGCCTATCTTGTTAACCCAGTGGTGTGGGACACCACTACCCCATCCCTAGCTGTTCACCATGACCCTATCATAATCCAAGACCCCTCCAAGTTTCCCAATGTACCCCAATACCCCATCTCTCTCAGCCACTAAAAACACCTACAACCCATTATAAACAAGCTCTGCTTATGCAGTCTTCTTAGAGCAATTCATGCTCCATATAACACCCCCATCCTTCCTGCTAAAAAGTCAGATGGCTCTTACCGACTAGTCCAAGATCTCTAGACTATCAATCAGGCAGTCCTTCCCATTCACCCAGTAGTTCCCAACCCTTATACACTCCTCTCCCTTATTCCCTCCAATACCACCCACTACACTGCCATTGACCTAAAGGATGCCTTCTTCACTATTCCCCTGCACCCTGACTCCCAAAACCTCTTTGCTTTCACCTGGACTGATCCTGACACCCTTCAATAACTCACATGGGGCACTCTCCCTCAGGCCTTCAGGGACAGCCCTCTCTTCTTTGGACAAGCTCTAGCCCAAGACCTCACCTCCTTGGACCTTTCCCCCAGCCATCTCCTTCAATATGTAGATGATCTCCTTCTTTGCAGCCCCTCCCTAGAAGACTCTCAAACTCACACTATTACCCTTCTAAACTTTCTTGCTAGCAAAGGATATAGGGTCTCCCCCTCCAAAGCACAACAATCCACCCCAACAGTAACATACTTGAGAGCCCAACTCTCCCCTGGGGCTCGAACCATGGCCCCGGCACGGGCAGTCTTAATAGACAGCCTGGCTCCACCTTCTTCAAAAAATGAAATTCTCTCTTCCTTAGGACTGGTAGGTTTCTTTAGGATATAGATTCCCAACTTTGCCCTCCTAGCTCACCCCTTCTGTGAAGCAGTCAAAGACTCCCTCAATGAACCCCTAAGCCCCTTACATAACATACTTCCCAGTTTCCATAAAGTCCAAACTGCTCTTGTCACCACACACCAGCCCTGTCCTTACCTGATATCTCCCAACCTTTTATTCTCTATAGCGCTGAAAGCTGGGGGATAGCCCTCAGTGTCTTAGGGCAACAGAAAGGAGATCCTCCTTCCTTTGCCCCTATAGCCCATCTCTCTAAACAATAAGACAACACCATCAAAGGGTGGCCAGCCTATCTTAGAGCATTGGCAGCAGTGGCCATTTCAGCTCTGGAAAGCAAAAAACTGACATTCAGCCGAAACACCACTGTCCACAGTCCTCACAATTTACAGGATCTCCTCTTCTCTTGGGTTTACAGGGTCTCCTCTCCTCTTGGGTGTTAAGTTCCCTCTCTCCTTCCCAAATTCAATCACTCCATGCCCTCTTTATTAAAAATCCCTAATTCAGCCTTGTCA
This sequence comes from Macaca fascicularis, assembly GCF_037993035.2. NCBI lineage: Eukaryota > Metazoa > Chordata > Mammalia > Primates > Cercopithecidae > Macaca > Macaca fascicularis. Next base: position 172,888,848 of record NC_088380.1, on the reverse strand, counting down.
AAAGTGCTCCTCTCAACCCAGCATCCTTATTTCCCATATCCTCTTCCCCCTACTCATTCTTGCACTGACATCCTGGACCGTGTATGACCACATTTCCCAAAAATTTCCTCCAAGCCTCTCACAAAACCCGATGACAAACTATTCATAGATGGCTCCTCTTCTGGGCCCACTGGCTCCCCCAAAATTGCTGGATATGCAGTTGTTTCCCTTGACCGAGTAACTGAAGCCAAACCTCTACCCCCCGGAAGCTCCTCCAAAAAAGCAGAACTCATAGCTGTCGCCAGGGCCCTAACCCTTTCCAAAGGCAAAGGAGTCAACACTTATACAGACGCCAAATATACCTACCACATTCTTCATTCCCACACTACCATCTGGCAAGAGAGAGGATTCCTTACTGCCAAAGGAACCCCCATCACTAACGGCCCCCTTATTTACCAACTCCTTTAGGCCACACACCTCCTCTCTAAAGCAGGAGTGATACACCGTAGAAGGCATCACACAGGGTCAGATGAGATCTCCAGAGGAAACAGAAAGGCCGATGAGGCAGCAAAAGACGCCTCCCTTTCTTCTGTCCCTGCCCCTCTCCTCCTCACTACCCTAGCAATCCAACCCAAGTACTCTCCAACTGAAAAAGCTTCTCTACGACAGCAAGAAGCCTCCCTCCTACAACAAGGAGCCTCCTTTCAAGGGGATTGGATAGTCAAAAATCAAAAGCTCATCCTCCCCCACCCTTATTTCTCCTCTCCCCACTTATTCACCTCACTGAAAGACACAACCTCCAACTGTCATATATGCTCTGTTACTTCCTCCCAAGGGGCCCTCCACTCTCCCTCCATCCCTACACATCAGCTCAGAGGAACACTCCCAGCGGAAGACTGGCAGGCAGACTTCACCTACATACCTCCCATCAAAAGAAAAAAATTTCTTCTTACTCTTATAGACACCTTATCTGCGTGGGTAGAAGCATTTCCAACCTCTTCAGAAAAGGCCGCAGTAGTTGCCCAAATTCTTATAGCAGAAATTATCCCTAGATTTGGTCTCCCTCGCTCCATACAATCAGACAATGGCCCTTGCTTCCTCTCCCAAATGACCCAACAGACTTCTCAGTCCCTCAGTGTCCAGTGGTGCCTCCATATCCCATGCTGACCCCAATCACCAGGAAAAGCTGAAAGGGCAAATGGAATTCTCAAAACCTAGTTGGCCAAACTCACTCTTGAAGTTCAGAAACCCTGGACTTCTCTTCTGCCCATAGTTCTAGTCTGCATTAGAACCAGTCCAAGGGCACCCTCCTTCCTCAGCCCATTCTAATTAATGTATGGACGCCCCTTCCTCCTACAAAACAGGTCCCCATCTGATTCTCAGTTAGGAGAATACTTTCCCACACTCTCCCTTATCTGCCATCTCCTTCGTGAACAAGCGGACCAAGCTCTCCCAAAACCCCACAAAGACCCCACTGACCAGACTCTCCTACCAGGAGGACATGTTTTCCTAAAAACCTTCAACCTGACAAGTCTCAAACCCAAGTAGGAAGGCCCTTTCCAGGTTATTCTCACAACCCCCACTGCAGCCAAACTCTCAGGACATACCTCTTGGTACCATCTTTCCAGATTAAAAAGGGCTCCTACAGCTGACCCACTTACAGCTGATCCGCCAATCGTCCTTCGCAAATACGTCAGCGCCGCCCTGGGACCAACCTGACTTCACCTCACTCCTATTTCAGAAGAACCCCTCTCTCCCTAAAGATATGAAAGATAAGTAACATCCAATTTAATCTTCAACATCTGCCCTACTTCTACCTCTATATTCTCTAATGGAAGTCTCTCTATGCTACCATTGCAATAAGGAGCATACTAACCATACTCTTTGCAGTAGGATTATATACTGTAGCACCTTCCAAGTGGAGTATCAGGCAAAAAATCTCAATCACTTAAACCCTTTGCCTATTAATTATCCTCATAACTGGAAGCACAGTCCATAACAAATAATCACCACCTCTAAATGCCCTGCCTGTGCCTGTATTGCCGCTTTACCATCTTCCTCACCTCTGTTTGCCAAGATATCTCTTGGTTTTATCCCCAAGCTCCCACTTTTGACTCTCTTTTAGAGTGGATAAATGACCTTCTCTTCCAAGGTGACTTGTGCGATTTTTCCCCAGATGAAACACTTATTTACTTTCCTACTTACCCTTTGTCTCTCTACCCCTCCTGGTCCCTGACACTCTAGCTCTCCTTCCTCCACCAATGCCTAATTACCTTCACAAAATCCTAAATCTTACCCATGCCTTATTAAAATAGGCCAACCGCACCCTCGCTGATAACTAGTGGCTTTGCTTTTGCCTATCAACTATAGCCTACACCGCAATTCCTGTTTCAACCTGTGACTGGGTTTTTACTCAAATAACTTTATACCCCCATTATGAGCTAAGCGGCCCCTACCAATACCTAGATTTACAGTACTTAATAAATCTCTCCAATTCCTATTCCAAAACAAACAAACCCCTCGCCACAACAGGGCAAGCAGTTCTGCTAATGCACCCCTATTTTGATAATCTGGCCCCAAAACCAACCATACCAAGCCCATCCTTGGTCCTATAACCACCACCTTCTTAACTTCCCAAGCCCCTCTATGCATTCAACACCACTACCCTCAGGTCACCTTCTAGGACATCTACCTTCAAACCACTGCAATTTCACTCTGCAACTCCAAGGCCCAATTGACCATACTCACCTTCCCATTTTCCAGGTTACCATGCGCTTTTCTGGTCCCCCCAAAATTAACACGACTCTACTATAAAACTTAAACTCAGGATACTACAATGGAAGGCAGTTACCCTGCCTATCCTTTCAACCCTGGACTCCATCCCCCTCTGAGGTCCATCCCCCCACCACAAATGAATGTCTTCTAATCCCTTTATTAAATGATAACAAAAGACTCCTGGTAGATACAAAACGATTTCTCCTCCACTGGGAAAACACAAATCCAGGTTCAACCCAACTGTCTCCTAATACTCCCTTACAGCCACTCACCACAGCTGCCTTAGCAGGCACCCTAGGAGCATGGATATACAAAGACCACAAGCTCACACACCTTTTTAATATACACAACTAATTCTGCTTACCTAGCTAAGGCATATTCTTCCTGTGCGGTGCCTCCACCTATCTCTGCCTCCCTACCAACTGGGCTGTACCTGTTTTCTAGTTTTTCTAAGCCCAAAAATCGACATTGTCCCTGGAAACCAAAGCCTACCAATCCCTGTAAAAACTCAAGTGTGCCAATGCAGGGCCATTCAGTTAATACCCCTTCTAGTAGGGCTGGGAATTACTACTGCAGTTGGAACCGGAGTGGCCGGGCTTTCTACTTCCCTCACTTACTATAGCTCCCTCTCACGAGATCTTACAGACAGTTTAGAAGACTTAGCTGACACTGTTTCAACCCTCCAATCACAAATAGACTCCTTAGCAGCAGTTGCCCTTCAAAATCGCAGAGGCCTTAATTTGCTCACTGCTGAAAGGAGGTCTCTGCATCTTTCTAGATGAACAGTGCTGCTTTTATCTCAATCAGGCCTAGTACAAGATGCAGTCAAAAACTCAAAGACCAAGCCAAAACCTAAAAAAAACCAAAAACACATCTTCTAACTGGTCCCTCTGGCCCTCATCGTCCCTTAGCTCTTGGGCGCCCTGGCTGCTACTCTTCCTTGGTCCAGCTATAACCATCCTTCTTCTCTTAGCTTCTGGACCCCGCTTCATAAATCTCCTTACCCAGGTTTTACAGGACCGCATTAAAGCCTTCACCTATGGGACAGTATGAGATATGATGCTTCTTCAGAAATACCGGCAGCTTCAAGAACAACCATCCCCCAACCTCCCCAGTCTTTCCCCTTGCACACCGCCCCTCTTCAGCTAGAAGCAGTCAGATGATAACGTCGCCGCCCCTCTTCAGCTAGAAGCACTCAGATGATAACGTCGCCCTTCTTCCTTTATCACCTATTAAAGGCTGGAATGTTAGAGATCCAAGCTACCCGTCCTCCTCACTCCATGACCCTGACAATACAGTCCTTTGTGACTACCTACAAATGCCCCCCAACCTTTTTTTACAGCCGCTCGTGTAAGACTTTCAGTAGAACTGGTAAACAGTTCCAGGATGCAGTTAAGACATCTGCCCCCGTTGCATAACTGAGCAGACAAAAATATTTCCAGGAAACGGTTGAAACACCTGCAATACTACTCAGTTTCCCCCACCCCAACCTAGCCCCTTGCCCTATAAAACCCCACAGCAGCCTTAAGCTGAGCTGCCTCCTCTGGCTACTGTGGAACAGCCCGGCAGGTTAATAAAACTTGCTTGCCTGACTTTGGGTCTACTTGCCCTTACTCTCAGCTAACCTTACAGAGACCACCAGGTGGGCTGGAGCCACTGTGAAAGCATTGAGCAGCTCTACCACAGGAGTGGACAAGGTTACCAGCAACAGCAGGCCTTGGGCGGGCCAGTCCTTGGGCTCTATGGAGGGTGCATAATGATTAGCAAATCTGCCACTGTGGTGGGTGGGGTCAATGTCTGTAGCAGGCCCTGGGTATGTGAATCCTGGGGACCCTGGGGGGTACACAGGTGACAGCTCTGCCCCTGGAATGGGTAGGGTCACCTGCAGCATTGGTGGGACCTAGATGGACTGATCCTCAGGCCCCAAGAGGGAACACAGGTGCAAAGTAGTTCTACTACTGAAGGTAATGGGGTCACCAGCAGAGTCAGATGCCAGGCTGTTGGCTCTCAGGCTCTGTGGAATATGTGCATCTACAACTTCTATCTTGAGGATATCCTCCCTGCTGTGCTGGACCACCTGTTGTCTGGGATGCAGAGCCCCAGGTGGGCTTAAGAGCCTGGTTCACAGCTGTACCACTGAATCTAGTTGGAGCTGTGGCCCTGCAGTCTTCTGTGTGGGTATGGTGGGATAATAGTGGAGCCCCAAGGATGTTCAGATGCAGAGGTTATTGGCCCCCTGGGCAGGATGCTCTCTGGTAGGGGATCCATCCTCAAAATGGTATGCAACAGCAACCTGGGTCCTGAGGAGTAAGAGGGCCCAGTGTGTATTCTCTCTTTGGGGTAATATAGTCACTTGGACTCCAGGCACCTCCCTCCACTGGACTCAGGGCCTGTGAGGGTAGTACGGCTCTTCTGCAGCCTAGGATTGCAGGCATCCATGGTGGGATGTGAACAGCTGGGGATCTCCCACCCACCCTTTCTTCACAATGGGAATGCTTGGCTCTAAATAGATCCTGGCCAGGTACTTTGCTTCCCTCTTTTTGCTGGCATCCTGAGTTTCCATGCCTCAGGGGGTCTTTGCCACTTCATCATTCAACTCCATTGTTCTCCCCTAGAGACTTTGTTCAACTTGCAGTTATCTATTCATACTTGCTATTTTTGTCCTTCTTTGTAGAGGAGGCACATGCTAGGTGCCTCTAGTCAGTGATCCTGATGACATGTTTGTTTTGGACTTCTAATGACATAATGAAGAAAGTGAAAAACAAGCCACAGATGAGTGGGCGCCTTGGGCCAAGCACTGTTCTAGACATATGTATTTCATAGGTAAGTAAATTCAGCAAGACTCTTTTTCCTACCCTTTTTCTTTTTCCTTTACATTCTCAGATTTTGGCTACTTGCTGCCAACTATGCAAGGGAAGCAGATGTAAAAATCCCTTGTCATAGGGCGGGAGAATAGAGTCTGGAAAGCACTCTGAGACCCCAGGAAGGCAGTTGCAGTGGTATACAAAGCACTAGAATCTGCTGAAGGAGCCAAGTAGTCCTTCCTAGCCATATCTCCACAGAGTTTGTTTGTTGTGCTTCTTTGTTTTATTGTTTTTTCCTTTTTTTTTTTTTTTTTTGAGATGATCTTGCTCTGTCACCCAACCTACAGTGCATTGGTGTGATCACAGCTCAGTGGAGCCTCAACATCCTGGGCTCATGTAATTCTCCTGCTTCAGCCTCCCAAGTAGCTAGGACTACAGGCATGCACCACCACACCTGGCTATTTTTTTTGTTTTGTTTTTTGTTTTTTTGTTTTTGGAGAGACAGAGTTTTACCATTTTGTCCAGGCTGGCCTCAAACCCCTGGGCTCAAACAATTCTCCCATCGTAGCCTCCCAAAGGACTGGGATTAAAGGTGTGAGCCATGACACTTGGGCTCCATTGCATTTTTAAATATACAAGTTAGCTGTCAACATTGAATATAGAAGGTTTTATATAAAAATCAGAATGTTTGGTTTCTCTTAAAAAATCCAGTAACATGTAACTTGGGCCTTCATTCTCACACAATAATGAGCTAGGGTGGGGCAAGAGCTCTTCACTTTATACCAGACCTCACCTGGCCTGCTAATTACATCTGTTATGTTCGTGGGCCCGTAAGTTTACAACTGATGCTTTAGAGGTGCATGATGGAGGCTGGGTCAAGCAATAGTGAGTGGCTATAGCTAATTACCTCTGCACTGTGCATATGCTATTGAAAAATAGCTAAGAATATGTGCTAGAGCTGTTACCAAGAGGGTTTAGACTTGAAGTGCTTAATGTCCCTGGAGAGAGAGAGATGTTATTCTCATCTTCTTCCCTCTCTGAGAAACTATGAGAGTTGCGTAGGAGCAACATAACTCAGACACCCCTAGATCCTACATGTCAGCTTCATTCCATGATGAACTATTGGTTTTCTACAGAGACACTTCATCAGCAGAGGCACAAGCAACCAGCAGACAACAGAATCAACTAACAGATTTGTTAGAATTTCCAGTTTTCATATTACTAGGCAATTGTGGCCAGGAATGCTGATCTGTTACATCACTAGGCAATGACATCACTAGGCAATTGTAGCCAGGGAATGCTGATCAGTTAACTTCAGTATACCCCCAGGAATTCTTGATCTTTTTATGACTGAGGAAATTCCAGAGCAGAAAGATGATATTTTCTTGATTATGAGATAGGTGCTATAGCTGATAATCTGAATTTCAAAAAAGAAATGTTACCTTATTTTTGCATCCTCAAAATCTGAAGCAAAGTAAACTAGTAATATGATGAAAACATTAAAAATTGAAATAGAAACATTTATAAGTGTGAATTAATATTTAAACTGTTTGCCAAAAGTTTTATATCACATATTGGAAACATATTCAGAATCAACCCCGGGCATTCATTTGAAGGTGATATGATCATATTTAGAGCAAAATGCAAGGTGGTTGCAGGTCAGAATCTACCTTCCCAGTGATGTATTGAGATATTCTGAGGTTATGCCCTGAAAGTGGTTTGTATTTTTCTTAATGTATATGTGTGGGCACATGTGTGTGTGTGTGTGTGTGTATGCACACATATACACGTGCTTATGGGGATGCACACATGTACAATTTATGAAGTCACTGAAGAAGCCATAAAATGAATCACCATTGGATTCAAAGTTTCTCAGGCATTTTAAAAAGAGGGACATTTCACTGATATCTGTTGCCGCTGGAAAATATTACCAACCACAACATGGGACAGTGCTTCTAAGGTTAAGGGACTTGCTAAGATTGAACTTTCCTGATTATGACTAAGACTTCATATCAAGAATTCTCATAACAGAAGAGATGAAGATTAATTTTGCTAATGATTAGGAGGGTAAGCTTAACATTTATATATGTTTTACTTCTGTCTCCTTAAACATTACTTACTGTTATAAGATGACTAAAAAATTTTAAAGACATGATATGCTTTTCTCACCAAAATTTATTTAAAAATGACTCTGATTTGTCATTATTTTAAAATTCTAATAATAATTTTAAATTAGATTAATTAACTACGTAGTGGTTAGATGCCTCTTTCTAGGCCACCTGAACAACAAATATATATATATATTTTCAACTCTACTGATGTTTCCTGTGAAAGCAACTTGCTATTTACTAATAATTTCACAAATATCATATTCATAAAGATGACAAGAAAACATTAATCATCCCAACCCCGTGTATCTTTTAAATTACCTCCTGCAAAATAAAGCCCAGTTGCTCAGTATGGCATGTACAGCTCTTCAGCACCTGACCCCTACCTGCTTCTGCAGTGCTATTAGCTTTGACTCCATATCTGCTCCTTATCATCTATCCCAAAGGATACACCTGGCCATTTCTAACCTGATGGCTTTTGCTCATATTCTATGTCACAGTTACTTCAACAACCCCTTTTTTATGGGGAAATATGTTGTTCAGTTACTGCCTCCAGGAAGCCTTCCCCTTCTTGTTCCTCCTTTTATTTATTACAGAGATTCATCAACATAAGGTGCAATAAAACACAAAAAAGATTGATGTAATGTTTCTGTGATAGACAGCCTCTAAGATGATCTACAGATCTCTACTTCTTGATATTCATCATCTTACTGTAGGCTGGACCACCTAGCATCTCTAAGCAGGATATTGAAAAAAGTATTGAATGAGCTACCACTTCTGAGATTGTGTTATGAGCTACTGTGCCTTCCAGTTAGCTCACCCCTCACTTGCTTACTCAATCTGAGGTAAACCAGCTGTCATTGCTGCCTTCTACCCTATATGGAGGCACAAAAAAGAATGAATGGAGGGAGGCACCCAGCCAAGAGCCAGTGAGGACCGGAGACCTGCCAGCAGCCACACGAGTGAGGCTGGAAGCACATCTGCCTCCAATTTAGCCTTGAAATAACTGCAGCCACAGCAGACACCTAAATTGCAGCCTTGTGAAAGACTCTCAGTCAGGCACTCCCAGCTAAGCTGTGTACTGGTTTTTGAACTATAGAGACTGTGAGATAATACATTTTTGCTGTTTGTGTCTAGGTTTTGGGATAATTAGTTAAGCAGAAATGAATAGAGTTGCTAATAGAAATAATACAGTTGCTTTACTTTGGAGGAAATATATTTTAATCTAAGATCAAGTCCTTTCCCTGATTTGGGTGTTAAAATGGCTTATATTTTATGATATTATAGTGACAGTATATTCTCTCTTTCTTTTAGCCTATAGTTAGTAAAATAAGTCTATTTGAGTCCCACAGAATTTTTACAGTTTTCCAATTAATAAAAATCAAAAGTTTGAGAATAAGCTTTAAATGATTTCCATATCATTTACATTCTTCTATGATCACTATTTTGTGTAAAATGCTATAAATATTTATTTACATTTGTTTTCTCTAAATAAACTGCGAGTTTCTAAAGTGTAAGAATTATGTGTTATTCATATTCACCAGCATTCCATGCCGTATCTGGCACAAAGGGTACATTCTACAACTATTTATTAAATAAGTGAGTAAATGAAAGTATGAATGAATAAAAACATTAATTACAATAAATGTGTTGGCTATTCTCCTGCAGTATCCTGGCATCATAACATATATTGCCATAGTGTAAAAAACACAGACATAATAGAAGACATTTACTATATCCTCTGGATAATGCCTAATGTTTGATGTCTTTTAACTAGAAAGTTCAATTAATTAGAATGACCATCCTCTCTTTTAAATAGCACAGCTATTGTCTTTTTCTACATATGGCACAGTTGAATATTGATTCAAATTTAAAGTCTTTCCTTTGATTTTTGTCATAATAAAGGCACAGTACATATTAATTACTTATCTATATACTGGGGAACTGAAGATGACAACTATGAGAATATTTAAATACAAAAATTACCAAAATATGAAATTCTCAGATTTATGCAAACCAAGGCAGATACTGACTTTGGAAACACACACACAATCAATTTTCTGCAATCAGACACATAGAATTAGATTTAAGTAACCGAATTGTGATATTAAGAGGATATCCTAAAAAAGACAATAGAGAAGAAAAGACTGACTGTAATGCTGAAGGAAAACATATGGACGCTCTCCTCTAAAAAGATGCTTCAACTGCTTCGCAAATATGGGAGTCTTAGAGTCACAGACATCTTAAAAGAATCAAGTAAATTGTATTCCTATTTTTACTGATAGAGGATAATGACCAGACAGCTGATTATCAGTGAGAACCCAGTACAATATTGCACCATAACAGATAAAATCTTGTCTACATGTCTAAAGCACACTGTCATGATCACTTGAGTACGCAGCACTAAAAGCTTTAAGAGAACACACTGCTATGAAACTAAATATGACAATGAGAAGATTTCAATAACAAATGTATGGTAGTTTCTCTTGATAAATACACAGATGCTACTATAGAAAACAGAGTTGTGAGGACATTGTAAAATGAAGTCTATGCTCTCTTTTGCCTTACTACTTTCAATGTTTTGTGATTAAGGTACCACATGATGCCAATATGTGAACAAAAAATTGGCATCCTACTGTGCAAAGAAGCTTCTGATATGATTTCTGATATTCATGACCTTGTAGTATTCATGACCCTTCTCCTTGAGTGCTGGCTGGGCCACATGACTTGCTTCTAACCAACAGAATATGAAAAAAATAACAGACTGTCAAACTCCTAAGATTACATCATAAAAGACTGTGACTTCCATCTTATTCATACTCTTTCTCCCTAACTCTCTTGCTTGCCTGCTCTGATGAAGCCAGCTGCCATATGGAGAGACCAACACATCAAGAAAGTGAGGGCTGGTTGGGCACAGTGGCTTATGCCTGTAATCCCAAGACTTCAGGAGGCTGAGGTCTCTATTAAAAATACAAAAATTAGCTGGGCATGGTGGTGCATGCCTGTAATCCCAGCTACTTGGGAGGCTGAGACAGGACAATCACTTGAACCCAGAAGGCAGAGGTTGCAGTGAGCTGAGTTTGTGCCACTGTCCTCCAGCCTGGGTAACAAAGTGAGACTCCATCTCAAAAAAAAAAAAAAAAAAAGGAAAAGAAAAAGAAACTAAGAGCAGCCTCTAACCAACCTCCAGCAAAGGCCTTTGCCCTTATTCAGCTATTCCCTGAGAAAATGAATCCTGCCAGCAACCACATAAGGGAGTTTGAAAGCAGATCCTTCCCCAGTTGAGCCTTGAGATGAGACCACAGACATTGCTGACAACTTGATGACAGTCTTTGATGGACTCTGAAACAGAGAACCCAACTAAGTTCTACCCACATTTGACACTTACAGAAACTGTAAGATGATAAATACTATTGTTTCAAGACACTAAATGTTAGGGTGATTTATTATGCAACAATAGATAATTACTGTACCTCTCAACGCCATACAGGGCTGAGTAGTTAGTGCCAAGGAGACTTTTGCTGTATTACATTAAAAATAAAAAGAAGCATTTTCTGTGATTAAATTTCCCTAACAAATACTAAATATCTCTAGAATACTAGGAAGAGTTATCATGGGCAGAGAATATGTGGAATTTAATTTCAATAGTTTGAGATTTGGGAAGAATTTAGTTAAAGGAAGCAGGGACTAAGGTAGAATCAGGCCATTTATATCAAGTAATTATGAGACTAGATGATACTAGATTTTACTGGCATAACTGGGAAACGCACAGAACTCTTGGGGACTTAAAGTGCATGCATACAGGGGCCCGTAGAGCTATCAAGATGTTGCATTTTCTTGGTTCTATAAGGCTCTTTTTTTTCATTGTCTTGAGTTATAGTATATATTGGCTTCAGTTATTTAGTTAAAGGTAACAAAAAACAGAACAGGCTTACTCAGGCAAAAAATACTGGAAATAGGTGGAGTAGCCTATATATTTTTAGATAACACTTGAATATCTAGGCCTTGGGAAAAACAGAAAGTAGGACAGCCTGGAGGATCTACACAGCAAGAACTCATGACCAAGTAGCAATTGTTTTTATCATTGTCGTTCTACCTGATACTTAAATTATCTGGGAAGAAATGTAATTGGAATAACTTCATTTGCATGTTTGTCTCTGACTCTATTTCTGTGGCCAGTGGAGGCCAGACTCTATTTGGTCAAGTGTGTACCATACGTCCACCCTCGAGACAGTGGTTCAACCCTACTGAACTGAACTACATGGACTAATATGGAAAGAGGTGGCTTCATGATGAAAAATAGGGGTGCTGTTAAGAAAATAAACAAGGGCATTAGAGTTGCTGCCTAAGTTAAAACCATATGCATTCACTATAGAAGCCACCTTGTAGTCAGTGGAGCTATCTTAGAATCAAAGTAATGTCATCCTTTAACTGGCATCACTTTTAACAGGCTTGATGCATATACTGACTGGTGCCTCAAAGGCACCATCTGACATATAAATTATATTTCGATGCTAGGGATAGAAAAAATTGCCTCTCCAGTGAAGGTGTGCTCTACAGCTTCAGTTTCACATCTTCTTTCTGTGCAGAATAAAGTTCAACTGGCCCTTCAGGTCAGGCCACCCCAGGGCAAGAACTGTAGCAATTCATCTCACCTGGCAATTCCTGATACCTAAGACAAGAATTCTATGATACCATCCATTCATATAGAACTTGAAGCAGTTGCCCAGCTTCTTCTTAGATGCTGTTTCATTTTATAATTACAAAACTGTTTATTACCCCATTTATATATAAATAAAAGAAGGCATAATCCAATTAAATAGCTTATGCAAATTCATATAATAGTTCACAGTTGAAATCAGAGTCAAGATCTCTAATATCCTGTCAAGTGTTCATTGTATTCTAACTGATACCTTGTTTTCAAAGCCTCATCACTACCTGACGGCATGTAATCATATTTTCAGTTGACATGAAGCTGAAGGGATAACTTTTTTGAATTAGTGAATAAGAATCCAGAAATGTCACGGTAGATTGGAATGATGAGGCAAGTCATGAATTCAACCAGGATAAATATCAAATCCTGCATAAAGGAATACTGGGTAAGTATAGGTAGACTGAGGTATAATTTAACAATAGCAAACGTTAGAAAGATATGAGTTTTAGTGAAACATAATAAATATGGGGGCAAAAATGTGACTTATTGTCAATAAGACAAATCTACTCTTGGAATGTATTAAGAGATTTATGTGTTGAGGTTCCTTTCTTTACCAAACTCATCGAGCTTGGTTTACAAAAGTGAATATGCAATTTATGTCTGGATATATGGCCTCCCCTGAATCCCTTCTAAAGTGATCCAAGCAAGAAAAAAAGTCAAACAACCGCTCTCACCTTTTCTATATCTTAAAATAAGTCTTAAACAACCAAGTTATTATTTTTGTGTCTTCAAGCTCCCACATATTTACCTCCTACAGAAAACATTTTCCTTGATTTTCTCAGACCCCAGGGAACTCAAAGTCACCGCTCTCTGTTGTAGACATTTTGAGGATTGCCTGACCTGGTCTAGAGCCATCTACTTTCTCCTGTAATTGTCTGACTCCGATCTATACATGTAAGCCTCCCAGCCATGATGTTGAACAACATAATGCTATTTCTTCAGCCCCTTAACTCTAATTGATTAGATGAAGGAACATGACTGCCTTGATATGAGTTGGGGGAAGTGGCTTCTGTAGATTGGTGCAAAAATCATTGCAGTTTTTGCCATTAAAAGTGAGCAAAAGAGTAAACATCTTCTAAAAATGTGGAATTGTAACAGAGGGCTGTTTGTTGACCTGAATAAACCTTAAAGAGTAATACACAAAATTGATAATCAATACTGTCAGTTTGTAGAGAAAAAAAGGATAAAACACAAGCAGAAGACATGTAGAAGTAAGAAGAAATGAGATGGATACTCAGAAAGAATGAGACTAAAAAAGGGAGAGAGGTAAATGAATAAACAGATGTGACGGTTTCGCATAGTTCTTGAGATCCTTGTTTCAGCTCTTTGAACCTTGGCTGCATTCCTAACCTTTTTCATGAGACATTTTATTTTCCATTAAAAGTAATACTGTGAGAAGTTTGTTTGCATCGATTAATTCCTTTTTTTCACCATGATAAGAGATATTAACATTAATTTTCTCTTTGTGATCAGAGAAAAGACATTTTGGAGTGGATAATCTGTTTCTACCACTCTTTAAAGAAACAAGCTTTAAAAATAAAATTCAAATGCAAAAATTTCCAGTAGTTTTCCTACCTCCAGTGTACCCCAGCAAAATATTCATAGCTGTGCTGCTAGGAAATTAATAAACCACAAGCTTCAATTATCCATGTTTTCTTTCTCTCTAAGGTGTCTGTACTTATGGGAACAGCTATCACATATTCCCGAAAGTATACCATATTCCTACAAAGTAAGGGAGCCTAGAAGCAACAGTGATCACTGCCTTTCAGGCATGAGACACTTTTTTATAATTATTTATAAAATTATTTATTAATTATTTTATAATTATTTTTATAATTTCTATAAAATAAATCATTTGTTTTGCTTAAACAAAACACATACCTACAGCCAAAATCTTACAGGAACTTTACAGATCCTCTAGGCCCAAAGTATCGGCCCAAACCCACAACTCACAGGTAACTCTCATTTGATTTTATAGCTTCTTCACACCTTCAACTAACTTGGATTCACAAATGGTTGCAGTCAATATTAGTAAAGACTTAGTAGCATTGACAATATCTACATGTTTAGACAAGGCCTTAAATGATGACTCAAAACAGTGTCACATGCAGAACTGCAGGAGACACTCGAGATTGTCACTGTGGAAGAGAGATGACTAGAAAAGGAAAATAACCTGTCTGCAAATAATGTAATAAAATGTTTAACTTAATGTAATGTAGGATGATTTTTTTTCTTAATGTTGAACCATTAAATGAAATGAGTTCTTTTGAAACGTAGTGAGTTCCCTGACATTGGAGGTATTTGAACAAATTCTAGATGCCCTCTTAACAAAGTAATGGCAGGAAACACTATTCAAGCATCAAATCAAATGGGTAGTTTGTCAGCTACCTCTAAATTTTCTTCTAACTATAAGATTCTATGAGCCATCAATTTATCCTGAAGGCCTGTAGGATACACTGTGAAGTATAATGTTAGCCTCTGCATGACTAAGAACATCTTGTTTAAATCACAATAGGTAGTACCAGCCAAAACTTTCTGATGGACAGGCATTATGAAAATATATAAGGCAATAATATTTACCAGTTGTATGACCTGATCCTTAAACAAAGGAGGACGCCCTTTACAATGACATTTAAAGGTAGGCTTTTGTTTAAGATCAGCTGGGTGAAACAACAGCAGTTAGTATCAGGTGCTTCCAACACACGTTCAGTCTTGATGACATCATATCTGAATGATGCCTTCAGTTGAATCACCATGCCTGGAACACTGTGATCTCACCCTTCTACAAAGCTTTACAACCACATGTTTTGTGATTCTTGCCAGGGTCACAAATTAAGCTCATTAGAGGCTTAAAGTTTTTAAAGTGCCTTGTTCCTCCTTTTCAAAACTGTTTATTCTATAATCCAGACATCCTCAGATGGCTTCATTTTTTATAAATTTATAATGCAGTTACTGCTATTAGGGCACATTACAACAAAATGATTAAGTCAGTTAAAATACAGAAACAATTACTAAATCTCTTTCAGCTAAATGCTCTTATGGTCTAAGTACCCTTCTATTCCAGACAAGCTGAGAATCACAGCCAGGAGAATGACCATGCTGTTTCCCATAACTCCTTTCCTTCACATACCCAGAGAATATTAGACACCAAGAAGCCTGTCTCCTCTTTCCCCTTTATATAATTTAAGATTAACCACGTGTAGTGGGTTCAGTGGTGGTTCCCAAAAACATATGTCCATATCCTAATCCCCAGAAACTTTGACTATTACCTTTTATAGCAAAAGAGTAAATATCTTGTATGGCAAAGATATAATTCAATTAAGGATCTTGAGAGGAAGTGATTATCCTGAATTATTCAGGTGGGCCTTAAATGCCTTTGCGAGTGTTCTTATGAGAAAGAGGCAAGAGAGAGCAGAGAGATAGAAGAGGAGAAGGTAATATATAGATGGAGGCAGAGATTGGAATGATAGGGCCTTCATGCAAGGAACATCTGTATCTGCCAGAGGCTAGAAAGGATAAAGAACAGAATATAGCTCAGAACTTCTGAGGGAACACAGCCCTGCTGACACCCTGATTTCTGACCTCTGGCTCAGTCGCAACATACCTATTGTCTATCACTGTTCTTGAAAGGGGATGAAAACATTCCAAAATCAACATTTCTATATTTGGTAAAGAAATGCCCTGAACTGAAAATTCACAAAAGGAGATATAAAAGTGTCCTTTAAACATTTGAAAAGGTATTCGTCTTCATTTATAAGAAAAGTGTAATTAAAACTACTGTAAGAAAGTGTTCCTGAACCATCAGACTGGCAAAAATTCAAAAGCTTGACAATCCACTCCATTGCAAAGGCTTTGGAGAAACAGGCTCTCTCCAACATTGCAGGTGGGAATGGAAAATGGTGCAATTCTTATGGAGGGGATTTTGAAAATATTTAATTAACTACATATGTATTTATCCTTCAATCCAGTAGTCCTACTTCTAGAAATTTACCTTGAAGGTATACCTCTAAAAATATGGAAATCCATTTTTACAAATCTATTTATTGCAGTATTATTTGTAATTTCAAAATATTAGAAACCACCTAAATCTTCAAGCGTAGGAGAGTGGGCAAATTCAATGGAGTATTATGCTGTCATTTAAAAAGTGAAGAAAGACTCTATGAACAGGCATAGTATTGAGTGAAAAAGCAAAATGTACAAGAATATATATGCTATGCTATATATAAGAAAGAATAATAAGTAAATACACTGCACTTGCTCATCATGATCAAAAAAAGCAATATAGGTAGCAAAATCCAGAAAAAATGAAGTTGTTAACTACACAGGATGAGATGGAAGGGATGGGGTGGAAGGACAGAGGAGAGTGACTCTTCTCTGAGTATACCTTGATGTACAGTTTTGACTTTTGAAGCCTGTTAACATCCCACAGACATTCACAACATTACATTAAACAAATAAGAACGACAGGAAGAAAATACTGCCCACAAACAGAAACAAATGAGCTTAGTCATATTTTAGATGAATACCATAGTCACATGAAGGGGGTATAAAAGAAAGATCCAGTCTAAGTGCAGATGAACAGGATGTTTCACTCTGTACTCTTGGTCTTGGGCAGAGTGATGTGTGGGATTTGATGGCAGAAGCTCAAACCAATCCTAAACTCTTTTTAGCAGAATTGTTTATGATAATGGTGTGGGTGAGAAAATTATGAAAATATTTTAGATGCATTATAGGATTGAGCAAATGCATAAATGTGTTGATCATGTTGGGAGCTAAGATTTTCACTGAGAAGAAAGAACAAATGAAGTGATGATTTCTAAAATAGGTATGTGTGTATGTATGTGCTTATTGATGTGCTCATGAATGCAAACATACAAGTATGTATATACAAGTGTGCTTGTGTAATACATGTAAGCAAATACATCCGTATATCAACGTATTTTTTATCTACACTGTCTGCTGCAAAGACCCAGAAGCAAGAACTCCCTAATAGCAACATGCATAGCTTATACCTAGATCTTGGTCTTTACCTCCCACTAAAAGGAACAGGATTTCTTGAATAAATTGTTGATTTCAGGGATTAAGCAGCATGGATACAAGGTAAGCTACAAAGAAAGAAAGCTCCGAATAAGTAAAACCAAGTTGTGGGGCCTCTCACAAGGAGAGATGAACCAACCAAGAGGCTTTCACTGGCCAAATACGGACATTAGGAACACCAAAATACTCAAAAACCGTAATGAATTATGACCTCTTGAAGAAAACAGAAATTGGTGAATTCATACTGACAATAAAAATATACTACTATATGGATATGGGAAGGATATATAAAAGCAGAATGCTGAGGGTTGACTGGTAACATGAAGGGATAGTTGAAATTAGAATATTACCATGTTAAAATTGGAGCAGGAAGGAACCCTCACTAGATGATAAGACCAGCAGGAAGTTTCAATAGGAAGCAGGATATTTGCATAGTCTTCAAGTGACTCCCGCAGGTTGTTTAATAGTTGCAAGGGAGAGAGAAAAACAACCGCTCAGTAATTATACAATGGAGAAAGGAGAAATGGGGCAACATCATGACCAGGTGATAATTAATTTTATCACTAACCATTAAAATTAAGGCCATTAATGAGGGACCAATGGACATCATGTGGTTCCAGATGCGTAACACAGATGTGTAACAAAATACCTCCTATGCAGCATTCCAGTGAGAACGCATAACCACCATCTAGTCAGTAAAGAAAGATCAAAACAATGCTCAATGAGAAATAGCCTGTTTTTAGGCCGGGCGCGGTGGCTCAAGCCTGTAATCCCAGCACTTAGGGAGGCCGAGGCGGGCGGATCACGAGGTCAGGAGATTGAGACCATCCTGGCTAACCCAGTGAAACCCCGTCTCTACTAAAAAAATACAAAAAAAAAGGCCGGGCGCGGTGGCTCAAGCCTGTAATCCCAGCACTTTGGGAGGCCGAGACGGGCGGATCACGAGGTCAGGAGATCAAGACCATCCGGGTTAACACGGTGAAACCCCGTCTCTACTAAAAATACAAAAAAAACTAGCCGGGTGAGGTGGCGGGCGCCTGTAGTCCCAGCTACTCGGGAGGCTGAGGCAGGAGAATGGCGTAAACCCGGAAGGCGGAGCTTGCAGTGAGCTGAGATCCGGCCACTGTACTCCAGCCTGGGTGACAGAGCGAGACTCTGCCTCAAAAAAAAAAAAAAAAAAAAAAAAAAAAACCTAGCCGGGCGAGGTGGCGGGTGCCTGTAGTCCCAGCTGCTCGGGAGGCTGAGGCAGGAGAATGGCGTGAACCCGGGAGGGGGAGCTTGCAGTGAGCTGAGATACGGCCACTGCACTCCAGCCTGGGCAACAGAGCGAGACTCCATCTCAAAAAAAAAAAAAAAAAAAAAAAAAAAGAGAGAGAAATAGCCTGTTTTTAAAGATAGAAGGATATATTTGTCAAAAATATTAATGTCATTAAGCACAAAGAAAAACTATGGACTGCTCTGGGTTAAAGGAGGCTCAAGAGACATGACCCCTAAATGCAATACCTGCTCCTAAACTCATGCTAAAGAATTTACAGGAAAAGGGCCATGATATATAAAATTTACCTTCAAATAGTTCAGAAGAAAATAATTTATGTGTACACGCACATAGAGAGAGTGAAAGTATGCCAGAGAGAGAAAAGAACATAAATGTTAAAGTAAGTGGAGTAAAATATGAAGAATAGGAAAAACTGGATGAAAGTTTATGGATATTCTTGGCAGTATTTTAGGAACATTTTACAAGTGAGAAATTACACCAACTATAAAGTAAAAACAAGAAGATACTCCAAAGAGAAATTCTTTGAATCTCAGAACTGTTTGATGCTGAAATCTGAGTTGTTTGTATTTATTTAACACCTCTGGATAATCAAGATATATCTACCCAGTATGCCCCACCTTCCATGCACACACACAAAAAATTCCCATAATATCTGAAGGCTCAAAGCACTTATACCCTAATTGGGGTAATGAAAAATGTCACTTAATAATAAAATTAACAACTTTGAATCTCAAGTAAATGCTAAGTGAAAGGTACATGTGATAGCAACTACAGTCTAATTATCTAGTTAAAATTGTACTTTTCATAATTTCTGTTCTTTCTTTTTTTATCCAAGTTAGTTGATTTTAAAAAAATATTATTGCTTTGCTAAATAACATCACATTTACTTGAAAATCACTACTGAAATATGTTGCCTTTCTCTCTTCCTCAGCTTGAGGAACTCTGGTTTCTGAAACTTGTCTGTCATGCTCCTATTAATCTCCTCCTCCAGGAGTACAATGTGCTGATCTGCTGTCATTTGTGCAGGCCTGGAAACTAACAGGAGATGCCTTACCACCATCCTTCTGTTTCTAAGTGTTAGCATTCCTATTATAGGCTTCAAATTATGAATTTGGGCTTCACTTGACTAGGTTTTTTTCATCAAATTGCAGGGTCTTTTCACCCATGTTAAAAATAAGCTACATTTTCCAGTACAGCAGGCAACTTGGTAATATGAGCTGATAAAATTTTATTTACCTACTAATTATGCTCCTATACTCATTATATAGAATTTTATTATGCTTATCAATATAGGGTTTTCAAGATTCTCCTTCCACAGGCACACTGAAGACGCAGCAGTTAAATTAAAATTTGACCCAAAAATATTTTAGCATAAAATGTCATTGCATGGCTTTCCTCTGTTCATAAAATGGAATAATTTAAAGAGTAGTTTCTGTTTTGGTTTAAAGATGTTTGTTTTTTCT
This sequence comes from Macaca fascicularis, assembly GCF_037993035.2. Lineage (NCBI taxonomy): Eukaryota > Metazoa > Chordata > Mammalia > Primates > Cercopithecidae > Macaca > Macaca fascicularis. The sequence goes on along the minus strand of NC_088380.1, from coordinate 172,868,692 downwards.
TAATTAGAATAGAAAAATAACAGTACCTTCAATGATAGCTTACTCAAGAAATATACATGATGATAGGAAAGAAACCAATTATCTATTTTAATTAATGCATCAGTACTAATGAGTAATCTAGAGGAAGTTAAATTCTTTTCATTATAACCACGTCAAGGTTGTAAACTTTTAAGGCTCAACCATCTCCACAATAATTTGATACTAGTTCAAATATTTGTCACCAAAATATGTGGAATATTCTAATGTACTAGATTTCACATGAGTTTACAATAACTCTCTTTATTTTTGTATGTTTATTTGTAGAAATTTTATACAAAGTTTATTTGTAGAAATTATAAATCTTTTCATTCCTTCTGAATTTTTCCTTCCTTCCTTCCTTCCTTCCTTCCTTCCTTCCTTCCTTCCTTCCTTCCTTCCTTCCTTTCTTCCTTTCCTTCCTTCCTTCCTTTCTTCTTTCTTGATGAGGGTACTGAGTGAGTAATAATTCCTTATTGACTTTCCATTATGCCTAAAATAAGTGTAGAAAATCTGAGATTCCAATTCAATCTGCAGAAAGATACAGAAATCTGTTTATTTGCTGTTCCCCACTCATCGCTCTTGTTAACTATATTCTTTCCTTTCTCTGACTGTCCTCTTTCTTTCTTTATTATAGTGGTAAACATGGGCATCAAAGAATGATCTTTTACTCGTTCTTCTATTAATGTATTCATTAATGCATGCATGCAATTTATTTATTTATTTATTCATTATATCATGTTCCGGACACAATCAAAGGTTACACATAAAATCCTAAATAGAAGTGTGCTTGTTTGTGTTTTAAGTACCCTACCTGAGTCTTCCAATTAGAGGTAGCATCTGCTTTTTGATTTCAGGTTTGTTTGTAGACAGCCAGGATAATCTGTTTAAAATGTACAAAGGGATGAACTAAAAAGAACAATTAAATATGTTCATTGCTAATGAATTATTTTCATGCTGGGTGAGCTCATAAAAAAGTAATGAGAGTTATACAATGGGGTGATCTTAGGCACTATCCAATTCCCCAATTCAGGTTTACCCACTGGCTGAAAATGAATCCAAATGGATTCATCAGTATAAAGTCTATGAGCTAGCATTTGCCATGTAGGGGAGATTTTTACTGTCAAGTATAATGAGTTATTACAAATGGCAGGTAGTTCCTGGCAACAGCTGGTAGCATTTATCTAGAATAAGAAAGGTATAAATGAGTTCTATGACAATCTGTACCGGCAGTAGGAAAAGATAAAGGAGAAGGCAGAAGAGATAGACCACCTGAAGGTGTGGGGAGATGCAATGCACTGGATTAAAGATTCAAGAAGGCACAGTTTATTTCATACATTTGCTTTGAATCAACTGGTACAGAAAGAGTTTTCTGTGCAGGTAAAGATGGAGAAGTGTGTTTATTGGTTAAAAAAAATTGATAAAACCTTTCCAGGAACTTTCCAGAATATCTAGCTAAAGACATTTTCTCACTGCAGATTTCACAGCTCCATTTCACAATTGAGCTTTTGATTTATATCCTTTTAAATTTTATACTGAAAGTACAGAGATCAGCAACTTTTAAAAGCTTGAAGATGACCAATACACTATAGCAAATTGTGTCTTCTGTGGCCTCTTATGTTGATGTTGACTTCTTCAATAGAGTGCAATCTCCTTAAAACTGTTCTTTATTCATATTTGCTTCCCAAGGATCCAGTGTCTTATCAGTTTGATGATCAATTGTGAGTGGATTATTCAATTGTCAATCACTTTTCTACTCCTTATAGTAATTTAGTAACCAATTACTATGTTAATATAGTAATCATGTAGTCACCCAATGGGTTCACCTTGCCCACTGTCTACACAGAGCTGATTTATCAAGACAAGGGAATTGCAATAGAAAAAGAGTAAATCATGCAGAGCCAGCTGTGTGGTAGACTGGAGTTTTATTGTTACCCAAATCAGTCTCCCTGAGTATTCCAGAAGCAGTGATTTTAAGGATAATTTGGTGGGTGGGAGGAAGCCAGTGAGCCGGAAGTGCTGATTGGTCAGAGATGAAATCATAGGAAGTTGAAGCTGTCTTCATGCACTGAATCAGTTCCTGGGTGAGGGCCACAAGATCAGATGAGCCAGTTTATCCATCTGGTACCAACTAATCCATCAAGTGCAGGGTCTGGAAAATACCTCAAGCACCGATCTTAGGAGCAGTTTAAGTAGGGTCAGAATCTTGTAGCCTCCAGTTCTATGACCCCTAAACCATAATTTATAATCTTGTGACTAATGTTAGTCCTACAAAGGCAATCCAGTCCCCTGGCAAGAAGGAGGTTTGCTTTGGGAAAGGGCTGTTATTGTCTTTGTTTTAAAGTATAACCATAAACCATAAACAAAGTTTCTCCCAAAGTTAGTTCAGCCTACACCCAGGAATGAACAAGGACAGGTTGGAGGTTAGAAGCAAGATGGAGTCAGTTAAGTCAGATCCCTTTCACTGTCTCAGTCCTAATTTTGCAGTGGTGTTTCCAATCTTATGTGCTAAGTTTAGTCTTTCAAATAATTACTTAGGAGTCCTGTTTATTGGTTGTGTATAGAGTTCTCATGTCATGATTTCCTAATGTAGCTTTATGTTTCTGACATTAAAGAAATCCCAGATGATATTATAAGACCTAGTCACTGTCATGACTTATGGAATATGAATGGTAAAGTATCTTTACACAAGGCTTTACTGCCTACCTCCCACTTATGTCTTTATGTAGCATCTTTGATATGGGGCTGTGGAAGCATGATGTAATAATTGTGAGGAAAATATAGTGTGATGGTTAAATTGATGTGTCAGATTGACTGGGCCATGGAGTGTCCACACAGTAGTTAATCATTATTCTGGGTGTGTCTGTGAGAATGTGGCTGGCTGAGATTAACATTTGAATGGTTAGGCTGAGTTCAAGCACAATATGGGTGGGCCCCTCTCCCTAATGTGGGTGGGCCCCTCTCCAATCAATTGAAGGCCTGATGAGAACAAAAAAGCTGACCTGCCTATGATAAGGGGGAACTGCCCCTATTAGACTGTCTTCTAGCTGGCACATCAGTTTTTTTCCTGCCTTTGGACTCAAGCTGGATTATCAGCCCTTCCTGGGTCTCAAACCTATCAGTCTTCAGACTCAAACTACATCATTGATGCTCCTAGTTCCCCACCTGGCCATTGCAGATATGGAGACTTGCCAACCTCCATAATCACATGAGCGAATTCCTTCTTTTACATATTCTATATGTGTATAATATATAGGATTTCATTGTATATATGTATATAAAGTATATTAGATAGCGTCATATGTACATTTACACATACACAGGCATACCTTGTTTTATTGCATTTTGCTTTATTGTGCTTCACAGATACTGAATTTCTTTTTTTTTTTAATTTATTTATTATTATTATTATACTTTAAGTTGTAGGGTACATGTTCATAACGTGCAGGTTTGTTACATATGTATACTTGTGCCATGTTGGTGTGCTGCACCCATCAATTCGTCATTTACATCAGGTATAACTCCCAATGCAATCCCTCCCCCCTCCCCCCTCCCCATGATAGGCCCCGGTGTGTGATGTTCCCCTTCCTGAGTCCAAGTGATCTCATTGTTCAGTTCCCACCTATGAGTGAGAACATGCGGTGTTTGGTTTTCTGTTCTTGTGATAGTTTGCTAAGAATGATGGTTTCCAGCTGCATCCATGTCCCTACAAAGGACACAAACTCATCCTTTTTGATGGCTGCATAGTATTCCATGGTGTATATGTGCCACATTTTCTTAATCCAATCTGTCACTGATGGACATTTGGGTTGATTCCAAGTCTTTGCTGTTGTGAATAGTGCTGCAATAAACATACGGGTGCATGTGTCTTTATAGCAGCATAATTTATAATCCTTTGGGTATATACCCAGTAATGGGATGGCTGGGTCATATGGTACATCTAGTTCTAGATCCTTGAGGAATCGCCATACTGTTTTCCATAATGGTTGAACTAGTTTACAATCCCACCAACAGTGTAAAAGTGTTCCTATTTCTCCACATCCTCTACAGCACCTGTTGTTTCCTGACTTTTTAATGATCGCCATTCTAACTGGTGTGAGATGGTATCTCATTGTGGTTTTGATTTGCATTTCTCTGATGGCCAGTGATGATGAGCATTTTTTCATGTGTCTGTTGGCTGTATGAATGTCTTCTTTTGAGAAATGTCTGTTCATATCCTTTGCCCACTTTTTGATGGGGTTGTTTGTTTTTTTCTTGTAAATTTGTTTGAGTTCTTTGTAGGTTCTGGATATTAGCCCTTTGTCAGATGAGTAGATTGCAAAAATTTTCTCCCATTCTGTAGGTTGCCTGTTCACTCTGATGGTAGTTTCTTTTGCTGTGCAGAAGCTCTTTAATTTAATGAGATCCCATTTGTCAATTTTGGCTTTTGCTGCCGTTGCTTTTGGTGTTTTAGACATGAAGTCTTTGCCCATGCCTATGTCCTGAATGGTACTACCTAGGTTTTCCTCTAGGATTTTTATGGTATTAGGTCTAACATTTAAGTCTCTAATCCATCTTGAATTAATTTTCGTATAAGGAGTAAGGAAAGGATCCAGTTTCAGCTTTCTACTTATGGCTAGCCAATTTTCCCAGCACCATTTATTAAATAGGGAATCCTTTCCCCATTTCTTGTTTCTCTCAGGTTTGTCAAAGATCAGATGGCTGTAGATGTGTGGTATTATTTCTGAGGACTCTGTTCTGTTCCATTGGTCTATATCTCTGTTTTGGTACCAGTACCATGCTGTTTTGGTTACTGTAGCCTTGTAGTATAGTTTGAAGTCAGGTAGCGTGATGCCTCCAGCTTTGTTCTTTTGACTTAGGATTGTCTTGGAGATGCGGGCTCTTTTTTGGTTCCATATGAACTTTAAAGCAGTTTTTTCCAATTCTGTGAAGAAACTCATTGGTAGCTTGATGGGGATGGCATTGAATCTATAAATTACCTTGGGCAGTATGGCCATTTTCACGATATTGATTCTTCCTATCAATGAGCATGGTATGTTCTTCCATTTGTTTGTGTCCTCTTTTATTTCACTGAGCAGTGGTTTGTAGTTCTCCTTGAAGAGGTCCTTTACATCCCTTGTCAGTTGGATTCCTAGGTATTTTATTCTCTTTGAAGCAATTGTGAATGGAAGTTCATTCCTGATTTGGCTCTCTGTTTGTCTGTTACTGGTGTATAAGAATGCTTGTGATTTTTGCACATTAATTTTGTATCCTGAGACTTTGCTGAAGTTGCTTATCAGCTTAAGGAGATTTTGGGCTGAGACAATGGGGTTTTCTAAATATACAATCATGTCATCTGCAAACAGGGACAGTTTGACTTCTTCTTTTCCTAACTGAATACCCTTGATTTCTTTCTCTTGCCTGATTGCCCTAGCCAGAACTTCCAACACTATGTTGAATAGGAGTGGTGAGAGAGGGCATCCCTGTGTTGTGCCAGTTTTCAAAGAGAATTTTTCCAGTTTTTGCCCATTCAGTATGATATTGGCTGTGGGTTTGTCATAAATAGCTCTTATTATTTTGAGGTACGTTCCATTAATACCGAATTTATTGAGCATTTTTAGCATGAAGGGCTGTTGAATTTTGTCAAAAGCCTTTTCTGCATCTATTGAGATAATCATGTGGTTCTTGTCTTTGGTTCTGTTTATATGCTGGATTATGTTTATTGATTTGCGAATGTTGAACCAGCCTTTCATCCCAGGGATGAAGCCCACTTGATCATGGTGGATAAGCTTTTTGATGTGTTGCTGGATCCGGTTTGCCAGTATTTTATTGAGGATTTTTGCATCGATGTTCATCAGAGATATTGGTCTAAAATTTTCTCTTTTTGTTGTGTCTCTGCCAGGCTTTGGTATCAGGATGATGTTGGCCTCATAAAATGAGTTAGGGAAGATTCCCTCTTTTTCTATTGATTGGAATAGTTTCAGAAGGAATGGCACCAACTCCTCCTTGTACCTCTGGTAGAATTCAGCTGTGAATCCATCTGGTCCTGGACTTTTTTTGGTTGGTTGGCTATTAATTATTGCCTCAATTTCAGAGCCTGCTATTGGTCTATTCAGGTATTCAACTTCTTCCTGGTTTAGTCTTGGAAGAGTGTAAGTGTCCAGGAAATTATCCATTTCTTCTAGATTTTCCAGTTTATTTGTGTAGAGGTGTTTATAGTATTATCTGATGGTAGTTTGTATTTCTGTGGGGTCGGTGGTGATATCCCCTTTATCATTTTTAATTGCGTCGATTTGATTCTTCTCTCTTTTCTTCTTTATTAGTCTTGCTAGTGGTCTGTCAATTTTGTTGATCTTTTCAAAAAACCAAATCCTGGATTCATTGATTTTTTGGAGAGTTTTTTGTGTCTCTATCTCCTTCAGTTCTGCTCTGATCTTACTTATTTCTTGCCTTCTGCTAGCTTTCGAATGTGTTTGCTCTTGCTTCTCTAGTTCTTTTAATTGCGATGTTAGAGTGTCAATTTTAGATCTTTCCTGCTTTCTCTTGTGGGCATTTAGTGCTATAAATTTCCCTCTACACACTGCTTTAAATGTGTCCCAGAGATTCTGGTATGTTGTATCTTTGTTCGCATTGGTTTCAAAGAACATCTTTATTTCTGCCTTCATTTCGTGATGTACCCAGTAGTCATTCAGGAGCAGGTTGTTCAGTTTCCATGTAGTTGAGCGGTTTTGATTGAGTTTCTTAGTCCTGAGTTCTAGTTTGATTGCACTGTGGTCTGAGAGACAGTTTGTTATAATTTCTGTTCTTGTACATTTGCTGAGGAGTGCTTTACTTCCAATTACGTGGTCGATTTTGGAGTAAGTATGATGTGGTGCTGAGAAGAATGTATATTCTGTTGATTTGGGGTGGAGAGTTCTATAGATGTCTATTAGATCTGCTTGCTGCAGAGATGAGTTCAATTCCTGGATATCCTTGTTAACTTTCTGTCTCGTTGATCTGTGTAATGTTGACAGTGGAGTGTTGAAGTCTCCCATCATTATTGTATGGGAGTCGAAGTCTCTTTGTAAGTCTCTAAGGACTTGCTTTATGAATCTGGGTGCTCCTGTATTGGGTGCATATATATTTAGGAGAGTTAGCTCTTCCTGTTGAATTGATCCCTTTACCATTATGTAATGGCCTTCTTTGTCTCTTTTGATCTTTGATGGTTTAAAGTCTGTTTTATCAGAGACTAGTATTGCAACCCCCGCTTTTTTTTGTTCTCCATTTGCTTGGTAAATCTTCCTCCATCCCTTTATTTTGAGCCTATGTATGTCTCTGCGTGTGAGATGGGTCTCCTGAATACAGCAGACTGATGGGTCTTGACTCTTTATCCAGTTTGCCAGTCTGTGTCTTTTAATTGGAGCATTTAGTCCATTTACATTTAAGGTTAAGATTGTTATGTGTGAACTTGATCCTGCCATTATGATATTAACTGGTTATTTTGCTCGTTAGTTGATGCAGTTTCTTCCTAGCCTCGATGGTCTTTACATTTTGGCATGTTTTTGCAATGGCTGGTACCGGTTGTTCCTTTCCATGTTTAGTGCTTCCTTCAGGGTCTCTTGTAAGGCAGGCCTAGTGGTGACAAAATCTCTAAGCATTTGCTTATCTGTAAAGGATTTTATTTCTCCTTCACTTATGAAACTTAGTTTGGCTGGATATGAAATTCTGGGTTTAAATTCTTTTCTTTAAGAATGTTGAATATTGGCCCCCACTCTCTTCTGGCTTGTAGAGTTTCTGCCGAGAGATCTGCTGTTAGTCTGATGGGCTTCCCTTTGTGGGTAACCCGACCTTTCTCTCTGGCTGCCCTTAAGATTTTTTCCTTCATTTCAACTTTGGTGAATCTGGCAATTATGTGTCTTGGAGTTGCTCTTCTCGAGGAGTATCTTTGTGGCGTTCTCTGTATTTCCTGGATTTGAATGTTGGCCTGCCCTACTAGGTTGGGGAAGTTCTCCTGGATGATATCCTGAAGAGTGTTTTCCAACTTGGTTCCATTTTCCCCCTCACTTTCAGGCACCCCAATCAGACGTAGATTTGGTCTTTTTACATAATCCCATACTTCTTGCAGGCTTTGTTCATTTCTTTTTCTTCTTTTTTCTTTTGGTTTCTCTTCTCGCTTCATTTCATTCATTTGATCCTCAATCGCAGATACTCTTTCTTCCAGTTGATCGAGTCGGTTACTGAAGCTTGTGCATTTGTCACGTATTTCTCGTGTCATGGTTTTCATCTCTTTCATTTCGTTTATGACCTTCTCTGCATTAATTACTCTAGCCATCAATTCTTCCACTTTTTTTTCAAGATTTTTAGTTTCTTTGCGCTGGGTACGTAATTCCTCCTTTAGCTCTGAGAAATTTGATGGACTGAAGCCTTCTTCTCTCATCTCGTCAAAGTCATTCTCTGTCCAGCTTTGATCCGTTGCTGGCGATGAGCTGCGCTCCTTTGCCGGGGGAGATGCGCTCTTATTTTTTGAATTTCCAGCTTTTCTGCCCTGCTTTTTCCCCATCTTTGTGGTTTTATCTGCCTCTGGTCTTTGATGATGGTGATGTACTGATGGGGTTTTGGTGTAGGTGTCCTCCCTGTTTGATAGTTTTCCTTCTAACAGTCAGGACCCTCAGCTGTAGGTCTGTTGGAGATTGCTTGAGGTCCACTCCAGACCCTGTTTGCCTGGGTATCAGCAGCAGAGGCTGCAGAAGATAGAATATTTCTGAACAGCGAGTGTACCTGTCTGATTCTTGCTTTGGAAGCTTCCTCTCAGGGGTGTACTCCACCCTGTGAGGTGTGGGGTGTCAGACTGCCCCTAGTGGGGGATGTCTCCCAGTTAGGCCACTCAGGGGTCAGGGACCCACTTGAGCAGGGAGTCTGTCCCTTCTCAGATCTCAACCTCCGTGTTGGGAGATCCACTGCTCTCTTCAAAGCTGTCAGATAGAGTCGTTTGTGTCTGCAGAGGTTTTGGCTGAGTTTGTTATTGCCCTGTCCCCAGAGGTGGAGTCTACAGAGACAGGCAGGTTTCCTTGAGCTGCTGTGAGCTCCACCCAGTTCGAGCTTCCCAGCAGCTTTGTTTACCTACTTAAGCCTCAGCAATGGCAGGCGCCCCTCCCCCAGCCTCGCTGCTGCCTTGCCGGTAGATCACAGACTGCTGTGCTAGCAATGAGGGAGGCTCAGTGGGTGTGGGACCCTCCCAGCCAGGTGTGGGATATGATCTCCTGGTGTGCCTGTTTGCTTAAAGCGCAGTATTGGGGTGGGAGTTACCCGATTTTCCAGGTGTTGTGTGTCTCAGTTCCCCTGGCTAGGAAAAGGGATTCCCTTCCCCCTTGCGCTTCCCAGGTGAGGCAATGCCTCCCCCTGCTTCAGCTCTCGCTGGTCGGGCTGCAGCAGCTGACCAGCACCGATCGTCCGGCACTCCCCAGTGAGATGAACCCAGTACCTCAGTTGAAAATGCAGAAATCACCGGTCTTCTGTGTCGCTCGCGCTGGGAGTTGGAGACTGGAGCTGTTCCTATTTGGCCATCTTGCTCCCACAGATACTGAATTTCTTACAAATTGAAGATTTGTGGCAATCCTTCACTGAGCAAGTGTATCCTTCCAACAGTATGTGCTCACTGTATGTGTCCCTGTGTCACATTTTGATAATTCTTACAATACTTCAACTTTTCCATTATTGTTATATCTGTTATGGTGACGAGTTATCTTTGATGTTATTATTGTCATTGTTTCGGTGCACTACAAATAATGCACACATAACACAGTGAACTTAATTGATAAAAGGTTGTGTTTATTTTGACTGCTCTACCAATCAGCCATTCCCTCATCTCTCACAATCTCCTTGAGCCTCCCTCTTCCCTGAGACACAACAATATCATAATTAGGTCAGTTAGTAATCCTACAATGTTTTCTAAGTGTTCATGTAAAAGGATGCATAGCACATGTCACAATTTAACCCAAAAGCTAGAAATGATTAATCTTAGAGGGGAAGCCATGCTGAAATCTGAGACAGGCTGAAAGCTAAATCTCTTATACCAGTTAACTAAGTTGTAAAAGCAAAGGAAAAGTTCTTGAAGGAAATTTAAATTCCTATTCCAGTGAACACACAGATGATAAGAAAGCAAAACGGCTTTATTGCTGATATGGAGAGAGTTTGAGTGGTCTAGATAGAAGATCAAACCAACCACAACATTCTCTAAGTCAAAACCTAATCCAGAGATAGGCCTTAACTCTCTTCCATTCTATGAAGGCTGAGAGAAGTGAGGAAATGGCAGAAAAACGTTTAAAGCAAGCACAGGATGATTCATGCAGTTTAATGAAAGAAGCCATCTCCATAAACTAAAATTACACAGTGAAGCAGCAAGGGCTGATGGAGAAGCTTCAGCAAGTTATCCAGAAAATCTAGCTAAGATAATTGATGAAGGTGGCTGCAGGAATCCAGGAATTGACAGGCTTTCAGTGTAGACAAAACAGTGTTCTCTTGGAAGAATATGCCATGTAGGACTTTCATAGGTAGAAGGGAAAAGTCAATGCCTGGCTTCAAAGTTTCAAAGGAGAGAAGGAGAGCTGACTCTCTTGTTAGGGGCTTATACAACTCTGACTTTAAATTGAAGACAGTGCTCATTTACCATTCGGAAAGTCTTAGAGCCTTGAATATGATGATAAATCTACTCTGTCTATGCTCTATAAATGCAGAAACGAAGCCGAGATGAGAGCATATCTCTTTACAGAACAGTTTACTGAACATTATAAGCGTAATGTTGAGAACTACTGCTCAAAAAAGAAAAAAATGTCTTTCAAAACATTGTTGCTCAGTGACAATGTACCTAGTCACCCAAAAGCTCTGATTGAGATGTACAAAGAGATTAATGTTGTTTCCATGCCTATGAACACAACATGCATTCTGTAGCCTATGGATCAAGAAGTAATTTTGAACTTCAAGTCTTATTATTTAAGAAATACATTTTGTAAGGTTATAGCTGTCATAGAAAATGATTTTTCTCATGGATCTGGGCAAAGAAAATTGAGAACCTTCTGAAAAGGATTTAGCATTCTAGATGTTATTAAGAACACTGTGATTCATGAGAAGAGAAAAAAATATCAATATTAACAGGAATTAGAAATAAGTTGATTCCCACCCTCATGGATGACTTTGAGGAATTCAAGACTTCATTGGACAAAGTTACTGCAGATTGGGTGGAAATAGCAAGAGAACTAGGATTAGTAGTGGAGTCTGAAGATGTGACTGAATTCCTGTAATCTCATGATGAAACTTTAATGAATGAGGCAATGCTTCTTATGGGTTTGTAAATAAAGTGGTTTCCTGAGATGGAATCTACTCCTAGAAAAGATGCTGTAAACATTGTTGAAGTGACAATACAGGGTTTAAACCATTCTATAAACTTAGCTGAAGAAGCAGTGTCAGGGTTCAAGAGGATTGACTCCAATTTTGAAAGAAGTTCTACTGTGGGTAAAATGCTATCAAACAGCATGGCATGCTTCAGAGAAATCTTTTGTGAAAGGAAGAGATAATTGATGTGCCAAACCTCATTCTTCTTTTAAAAAATTGCTGCAGCCATCCCAACTTTTAGCAACCTCCGTCCTGATCATTAAGTAGACATCAACATGAGTCAAGACACCCTCCATCACAAAAAGATTACAACTTGCTGAAGTCTCACATGATATTGCATGTTGGTAATGAATTTTTTTAAAAAATTTAAATTATATGCATTTTTCAAACATAATATTATTGCAAACTTAGTAGAGCATAATGTAACGTCACTTATTTATTTATTTATTTATTTTTGAGACAGAGTCTCGCTCTGTCACCCAGGCTGAAGTACAGTGGCACAATCTCGGCTCACTGCAAGCTCTGCCTCCCAGGTTCACCCCATTCTCCTGCCTCAGCCTCCCTAGTAGCTGGGACTACAGGTGCCTGCCACCACACCTGGCTAATTTTTTGTATTTTTAGTAGAGATGGGGTTTCGCTGTGTTAGCCAGGATGGTCTTGATCTCTTGACCTCGTGATCCGCCTGCCTCGGCCTCCCAAAGTGCTGGGATTACAGGCATAAACCACCACGCCCGGCCGTGACATCACTTTTATATGTGCTCGGAAACCAAAAACTGTGTGTAACTCTGTTTATTACTCCCTTTATTGCAATATTTGCTTTACTGAGATGATATGAAACCAGAAGTGCAATATCTTTGACATACGGCTGATGTATATAATATATACATATACATATTTTATGTAAATATATGTAAATTCTCCTATTGATTGCTCTTTCTCTAGAGAGCTCTAATACACATGATAACTTCTAGGAATAAGTGAATTTGATAAAAAATATATTTCCATTGAATTGTCTAAATACCTGTACATACATACATTAACTAATGTTTTAAGAAATCACAAAGTCTGGCACATAGAGCCTAATAAATGTTGGTTAAATGAATGAATAACCCAGTAATTATGTTAATAATGTGTTTTGTTGTAAATATGTTGTATTAATTATGTTAATTATGCATATAAGGAAGTATATATAACGTTAACTAGACATATAAGAAAATCATGCGTTCAAATTTTTGGAAAAGGGATCTTCCTGAAATTGAACAAATAAATGATTTCTGTCTTGAAACTTCATTTGTTTTCTCCCTAACACATATTTTTTGAAAAGTCTTTCATTAACTTGCAAAGCAGTTTTTGTGGTTTTAGCAAATCATGCATGCAGTGTCTCAGTCTCCTTATTCATAAAATGAACAAGTTGAAGATTTTTTAACATCTTCCAAAGATTTCAGTCAGAATCTTTGTCGTATAATATTCAGTGAACATAACATTGAAGTGGGGAGAACAAGGAAAGATAAAATAAAATTATTAAGTATTACTTCTAATTTTTACTTTTCAGAAGTCTCGTCTGTTGGAAGTCTTAGCTCATTCTGAGAGTTGATTTGGAATGGATACATTGAATATCCTGCATGTCTTTTGAAAATTGAAAGGCAAAAGATAAAATATCTAGTGATTTCATTCAGTATCAGTATTTTTCAATTATATATTACTAGTGTCAGTTTCACTTCTACATGGTAACTGTGTATATTTTTCTTTCATTTTTTTGAGATTGTGTCTCACTCACTCTGTCACCCAGGCTAGATGGAGTGCAGTGGCATGATCACAGCTTACTGCAACCTCTGTCTTCCAGGTTCAAGTGATCCTCCTGACTCAGCCTCCCAAGTAGCTGGAATTACAGGTGCCCACCACCACGCCTGGCTAATTTTTGTATTTTCAGTAGAGTCAGGGTTTCACCACGTTGGCCAGGTTGGTTTCAAACTCCTGGCCTCAAGCGATTTGCCTCCCTTGGTCTCCCAAAGTGCTAGGATTACAGTCATGAGCCACCGCGCCTGGCCATAACTGTGTATATTTTCTTTCTTTTTATTTTTTAATACCTGTAGATCAATTTTTCCTCTTAGTTTTATGTTGTAGTTAATGTTATAACAGCTCTTAATAAAACAAGCTACCAAGTTTAGAAAGATTTTTTCTAATTTCATGCTTGTATTTTGGATTAGCAAATTAAGAGTTACATTTTTTAATATTAAAACTAATTTTTCCCCTTTTCTGTTTTCTTTGTATCAGAATCTTAAATGAGGGGCATTTAAAATTGTCTTCCAAACTTCCACTGAATGCAATTCAATTTTATAGTGTATATGTCTTTTATAATATGAGTTCACTAAAAAGTAATATGTAAAATTAACATATCTTTCTCTCTCAATTCCCTTTCTTTTTTGCTTTCTCATGAAACTATAATAAGGTGGGGAGAAAGAAAGAGAAATGGAGAGAGTATAGCGAAAAAAGGGAAAGGAGATTCAAAGACTTTTCCATGTCTATAAAGCTATCTCCTTCCCTGTATGCACATGATATAAAAACACATATGCATGCATTATAGCTAACACAAATAGAACAGATTCTGAAAAATATTAAAGAACAGTTTTTTATACTAATAACACTAATATTATTAGGAAGTTTGTCTTGTTCTAATTCAGTAAATTAACTGTAACATAATCACAAAAATAAAGAAATATACTCAGAAAATATTTAAAGACAAAAGTATGATACCTTATGGGAACCAATAAACATGGCAAAAGCCTCAATTGCTTTTGCACCAACCTAATACTTCAACAGTAAAATGGGTACAAGAAAAATAAATGACACATAAAATATAAAAATGAATATAGTATAAGAAATGTAAATGACCTAGACATTACAATTTGTATCTATAGGAAATTAGTCTAAAAGGTTAAAAATAAAGTGGAGTTATGCTTGAAGATATAATTTTGTTATACAAGTGTCAGAAAATTATTGATAATACCAAAATAGATATAACTTTACAATACCCAAATATTATGTTTTTTAAAAAAATAATAAAATGCCAAATATTGCACAGCCAACTAAAAACCTTACTGTATTAAAAAAATGTAACAACATAGGGACTTGAATAACCAATGTATTTAAATATAAATATAGACTTCAAATATAAAATTTATAATCATCGTCTTCAAAAAGGCAATCTAATATTTATATATACACACATTTATGTGGGTAAATAAAAAAGCTAGAGATATTTCATGTCAGGTAATATTGACATTGATAAGATTATGAGTATTTTTTCTTCCATCACATATTCAGTTTTTTCTTCTTTAAAATCTATGACTATTTATCAAGAGAGTATCTTATTTAAGAAAAAAGGGATTATTATAGACATTTTTTAAATGTTCTCTCTCAGTTTAATATCCTTCATCTTTTCCCTGTGTATAGTGGAACAGGTTAGTCTTTTATGTTCTAGAAAATGTCATATTCTTCATAATACAATGATTTGGGCATCTGAGAGTCTTCAGGATTTTATTAACAACACAGCCTAATTGTTTACCAATTATCCCATTGGAACCAGATCGCATGGCAACTGGTTACTAATAATACTGCCTGACTTTTCCATAAGGAACTAACTTTATAAAGATGCCTATGAGAGAAAATACAATCTATGCCATTAAAAAAAAAAAAATCACTTAGCCAATTTAATTTTAGATAACGATCACCTGTAAGATAAAAGGTATAAAAGAGGAGTTATGGAAGATACTGTGTTTTAACATTTTCGTCCCATGAGAGCTTAATACACTAAAAAAGAAAAAGAAAATCACAAAGAAGCATTTGGATTGTAATTTTATTTAAAGTCACTGAGATGGCATCTTTAGATGGTTCCATTTTACGAAATAATGATTCTATCCAAATGGTAGTGAAACAAGATTGTCTAACTTTTACTAGGATGTTGTCAAACAGGAATAAAAGTCTCGAGGCAAAAAAGAAAGTTGGAAAAGATCCTGGCATTAAAACAATCTGGCAAATACACAGAGAAAAAAATTTTAGTTCATGCTTTCCTCTAATTAGTACACTTTCTCTAGCAGTCAGAGAATGAAGAAAATGTATTTGCTATATTGGTGCTTCTCAAACTACTTCTTACTGAAGAAAATTGTCTAATAGTCATTTATAGGAGAAAAAGTAAAATTTTGAGGGATGGAAGGAATTTGGTTACTTCTAGGCTGCATTTTGCAAGGATAAACGTGAGGGGTAAAACTAAAATATGTCTGTGTCATACTTCTCAAGCAAAACTTAGGTAGCTTTGTAGCTATTTTTGTTTTCAGCTCAAATAATTTGGAAGTTAATTGGCCATCATGAAGTAATAGTCACAGAACAGCACACTCACATACACACACACGCACACACATATGCATGCATACACACCTCACAAAATCAGCCTAAAGATTGGTAAAGTTTGGAAACATAGAGATATATATTTCCCTGTCATATAATCCAGATCTGCTCTTTAAAGAAAAGATTAAGAGACAAGAAAGCTAGCAAACATAGCTCCATTAAAAAAACTTTATAGAGAAATCTAAGTCTTCCAGAAAATCTTATGTCACACATTTTCATTATTCCTATAGAAGTACAAAATGGTTTTATTTATTTTGAAGCAACATTGACACTCTTGCAATTTTGAAGAATATACTTGAAGGGCTGAAAAAAATGTTCATTTCCCCCGCTGAAATACAACTAATTTAAAGTTCTTTCCTCATCAACTCAAGTAAGATTATCTCCTCTGAATTGAGTACGTAGGTGGACTCAGTTAACATCCCAGGGTGTGTAAGAGAAATGTAAGATATCCCCTCTCTGTTTCTCAGATATTGGGCTTAAGAGGTGGAACTGACACCAAATGATAAGATAATGGTACAGGCAAAATAAAATCAATGACCAAATTATGTGGTACAGAGGAAAAGCACTTTGCTTCTACAAATTGCTTTGAAAACGTCATAAAGATAGGAGAGGGGAAAAGGAGGCAGGGAAGAGGGTGGAGGCATGCAAGGAACTTTGCTTACATGCAGACATGGCGATTGTTTTCTATAAGGATCCTGTAAGAACTATCATTTCCTTCACTCTAATACCTTTGTTTCCTTTGGGACAGAGAAGTTTTTGAGCGTTTAAGGATAGAGAGGAGAAGAAATGCAGGACATTTAAAAAATGAGTTGAGTACGAATTTATTTTAAAGATGATCCTCAGGAAATTCCTGGCTTGTCCAGGTGCCTTGGGTTCTGTTCCAGAGCCACTTTTTGCTTTTCAAATGCTGTTTAGGAGCAAGTCCCCACATGCCACCAGGCACTCCTCCTGTTGACAATTTTGACCTTTATTAATTCAGGTCTGCTCAATCTCCACTGCTGATCTGTCAATGCTGACACCTTGTCACACTCTGATTTTGCAGAGAGAATGCTGAAAGAGTTCACAGGCCATCACACTGGTTGATTTGATACCAGAGAGAAAATAATAATAATAAAAAATCCAGGACAAACTTCATGCCCTTTCTATATTTAAACACAGACTAAATTGAAGTTGCACTGAGGATTACTCATGTGTCCCCAAGAGTTCTCAGGATGAATACCAGACTTACTATGGGAATAGTTATCCTATTCATATGCTTATATAAATTGGTTTTCATGAGTAAATTTCCTGGTTTGCCCTTTTCGACTGAAATATGTCCCTTGTTGCGGGAAAATGCAATAAAGCAATGCAGTGTGTTTTTTAATCTTTGGAAAGTTGAAAAGGTTACATGCTGTGTGTGAGTTTTCTATTCTCAGAATATACACACACATTCCATGGAACAAAACAACAACAAAAAAACAGTATAATTTAACAGATCCCTGTGTCTTTTTTATCCCTACACTGTTGTTCTCTGGCAAAGAATGCGTAAAAGTAACTTTGCAGAGAAGCAGCAGTTTGTTTTCGGAAATTTCAATTGGCAATCATGACCCTAAGTCTTTTCTACGCAGAAAAACTAAAACTAAGAGGTGCGCACCTTTGAGATTAAGTTATTACATTACAGCATTTGGGCTCAGTGCTGTTTAACCAAAAAAGTAAACTGCAACTTGCTGACATTTACTTAAAACTTAGGTATTTTGCTTCACCATTTCTCTACCCCATTAGCCACAATAGGATTATTGTAAAATAAACATCTCTTACTAATTGTACTATCATTAGAGTAAGTAATCTTACTTAGTTTTTAGTAATGTTAATGTTTAATTTGAATCATCTACTGATTTTAGTCACTTTCCTTAAAAGTAGCCAACATAGGGGAACAGGCCATAGAAGATATATATTTTCTCTGCATAGGGCAAACTGGTTCCAGAGGGGTTACATCATTAAATTTGAGGATTAGAAACAGCCTTGAAAAAATTCCCTCATTCAACAGATGTAAATATCAGAGACATTATCTAAGTCATGCAGGCTGCACAGCAGGCGAGAGGCAGGACAAATTTCAGAGGTCTGGAGACTTTGTCTTTACTTTCTAAGCAACTGCTTGGAATATTAATCCTGAATTAATTACAGATGCAAAAAAAAAAAAAAGAAAGAAAAGAAAAAAGAAACCAAAACCTCATGCACTTTGGGTTCACTAATAAAATGTTTAAAAATATTTCCAACAGTCATTGAATTAATCTTGCTTTACAATAAAATTTAGAAGTAACTTATTTTTATCTTAAGGACTTATTTATAAACTTATTTGTTAGAAATAAGTTTAGTTGGCCAGGCATGGTGACTCACACCTGTAATCTCAGCACTTTGGCAGGCCAAGGCGGGCAGATCATGAGGTTAGGAGTTCAAGACCAGCCTGACCAACATGGTGAAACCCCCGTCTCTACTAAAAATACAAAAATTAGCTGGGTATGGTGGTGTGTGCCTGTAATCCCAGCTACTCAGGAGGCTGAGGCAGGAGAATCACTTGAACCCGGGAGGCAGAGGTTGCAGTGAGCCGTGATTGCGCCATTGCACTCCAGCCTAGGTGACAGAGAGAGACTCTGCCTCAAAAAAACAAAACCCAAACAAACAAAAAATAACAACAAAAAAGAAATGTTTCGTTTTCTGCAACTTATTTAAATTTGAAATAAGTTTACTTATTTAAAAAACTAAATACAGCGGCCAGGTATAGTGGCTCACGCCTATAATCCCAACACTTTGGGAGGCTGAGGTGCAGAGGTGGGCAGATCAGATAAGCTCAGCAGTTCGAGACCAGCCTGGCCAACATGGTGGAAACCCATCTCTACTAAAACTACAAAAGAATTAGCCAGGTGTGGTGGCGCATGTCCATAATCCCAGCCACTCGTGTGGTTGAGGCAGAATCACTTGAATCCAGGAGGTATAGGTTTCAGTGAGCCAAGATTGAGCCATTGTGTTCCAGCCTGGGTGACAAGAGTGAATTCCATCTCAAAAAAAAAAAAAAAAAAAAAAAAAAGAAGAAAAAGAAGAAAAAATACATATTTTTGAAATGAAAATAAAAGGCTTCACATTGTAAAGCTGAGGGATGGAGATAGGAAATGGTCACTACCACATTTTTAACAACTTTTTCCCCCTTCACCTCCACATACAGGAAAAAGAAAACTGGGCAAAAGCGAAGGTCAGTGGATGATCACAGACATATGCTGACGAAGGGCGTACATGTGCCAGGCCTACGCTAGGAAGAACTTTACATCTTACCTTTCAGTCATTCTTGGTTCCTTCACCCAGGCTGAAATTACTTACATAACATGTATGAGCAAAAGAGTTCTAATGTGTAAATTCTACTTCACAGACAAAAACATTTTTGTAAATGCATTCTGCCCTAAAAAATAAATAATTGCATATGTATTAGGAGTGCCCTTAAAAAATAGGGATTCTAATTTTTTTTCCTTGTATTTCACACACAGGATTCTGAAAACAAAAGTACTGATGTGCGTTTTGGTGATAATTTATATGAGAAAATAGGTGATCTGGGAACGCACATGCTAGGTTGCATAAAAGCATATCGTGTATTTCCAAATGTCTTTGATGTAAATAAAAATTACAAATATGGCAAATGTATTCTTTCACTTGAAGAATTCCACAACCTTCCTATGGGATTCTTTCAGTGGAACACATTGCCCCAAATTTTTCACCATAAATATATATGTATATTTCAGGGGCAGGGTTATTACAAGAAAACAGGGAAAAATTGCCAAGAAAGGTGTCCATTTTCAACTATTCTCCACCTATTAGTGGCCCAATATTTACAAGCATATATTTGAGCTGTTATCTCAAATCATTATCATTTTTTCGCTAAAGCAATCTTCTAAATATGTAAGTTGGGCAGATGATTTCTTATGTAAATATTAAAGACAATTAATTATTTTTTTGAGATTTAATTTAGCCTAATTATTTACTCACGTCCTGACTGATATACTTTGGATATTTGTCCCCACCCAAATCTCATGTTGAACTGTAATTCCCAGTGTTGGAGGTGGGGCCTGATAGGAGGTGTGTGGATCATGAGGGTGAATCCCTCATGAACAGCTTGGGCCATGCCCTTGGTGATAAGTGAGCTCCCACTCTAAGTTCACACAAGATCTGGCTGTTTCAAAGTGTTTGGCACCTCCCCTGACTCTTTCTTTCTTGCCCCTGCTTTGGTCATGTGATGTTCCTGTTCCCTCTTCATCTTCTGAGAGGATTGCCAGCTTCCTGAGGCCTCCCTAGAAGCCAAGCAGATGCCAACACCATGCTTCCTGTACAGCCTGCAGAACCATGAGCCGATTAAACCTCTTTTCTTTATCAATTACACAGCCTTGGGTATTTCTTTATGCAATGCAAGAATGGCCTAATACAGAAAATTGGCACTAAGAAGTGGGGCATTGCTATAAAGGTATCTGAAAATGTGGAAGCAGCTTTGGAATTGGGTAACAGACAGAGGGTGAAAGAATGTAGAGGGCTTAGAAGACAGGAAGATGAGCAAAAGTTCAGAACTTCTTGGAGACCAGTTAAATAGTTGTGACCAAAATGCTTTTACGAACCATGAAGTCCAGGCTGATGAGGTCTCAGATGGAAATGAGGATCTTATTGGAAACTGGAGCTAAGGTCACATGGGTTGTGCCTTAGCAAAGAGTTTGGCTGCATTCTGTTCATACCCTAGGGATCTGTGGAGGCTTAAACTTCAGAGTGATGACTTAGGTTATCTAGAAGAAATTTATAAGCAGCAAAGGGTTCAAGAAGTGACCTGGCTGCTTCCAACAACCTACACTCATATATGGGAGCAAATAAATGACCTAAAATTGGAATACATATTTAAAAGGGAAGTAGAGCACAAAAGTTTGGGAAATTTGCAGCCTGGCCATGTGGCAGAGAAGTAAACTGAGATAATGAGAAAAAGACCTTGAAGGTATTTTGGAGAACTTCATGGCAGCTCCTCCCATCATAGACCTAGAAGTCTAGAGAAACACATGATTTCACAACCAGGACCAGGGCCCTGCTGAGCTGCGCAGCCTCAGGATACCGCTTCCCACATCCTAGCTGTTCAAGCTCCAGCTGGGGCTCAAAGGCACCCAGGTACAGCTCAAGCTGCCACTTTAAAGTCAAGTCATAAGCCTTGGCAGCTTCCACATAGTGTTAAATCTGTGGGCACACAGAGTGTAAAAGTGGAGGCCTGCTGGCCTCTGCATAGATTTCAGAGGATGTATGAGAGAGCCTGGGTACTCAGGCGGAAGCATGATGTAGGGGCAGACTCCTCATAGCAAACTTCTACTAGGACATTGTCGGAGGGGAAACATGTGGTTGAAGCCCAACAGAGAGTCCCCACTGTGGCATTGCCTTTAGGAGCTATTGGAAGAGGGCCAGCATCCTCCAGACCCCAGAATGGCAGATCCACCAGCAGCTTGTACCCTCAGTATGAAAAAGTGGCAGACACTCAACGTCAACCCATGAGAGCAGCTGCTGAACCCTGCGAAGCCACAGAAGCAGAGCTGCCCAAGGATAGGGAGCCTACCCCTTGCAGCAGTGTGCCCTGAATGCAGGATATAGAGTCAAAGGATATATATATATATATATATATATTTAAAGACAGAATCTTGCTCTGTCATCCATGCTGGAGTCCAGTGGCACAATCTTGGCTCACTGAAACCTACACCTCCCAATTTCAAGCAATTCTCCTGCCTCAGCCTCCCTAGTGGCTGGGATTACAGGCATGTCCTACCACATACTGCTAATTTTTGTATTTTCAGTAGAGACGGGGTTTCACCATGTTAGCCAGGCTGGTCTCAAACTCCTGACCTTGTGATCCACCTGTCTCAGCCTCCCAAAATGCTGGGATTACAGGTGTGAGCCACTGCACCCAGACCTCAAAGGAGTTTATTTTGTACCTTTAAGATATAATGACTTCCCTACTGGGTTTTGAACTTGTGTGTGGCCAGTAGCCCCCTTCTTTTGGCCAATTTCTCCCTTTTAGAATGACAGTGTTAACCAAATGCCTGTGCCCTCATTATAACATTGTATTTTGGAAGTATTTTGTTTTTAATTATACAGGCTCATAGGTGGAAGGGACATACCTTGTCTCAGATGAGACTTCGGACTTTGGACTTTTGAGTGAATGCTGAAACAAGTCAAGACTTTGAGGGACTGTTGGGAAGGCATGATTGTATTTTGCAATGTAAGAATGGCATGAGGTTTGGGAAGGGCCAGGACGGAATAATATAATTTGGATATTTATCCCTGCCCAAAATTCATGTTGGATTTTAATTCCCAATGCTGAACGCGGGATCTGATGGGATGTGTTTGGGTCGTGGGGCCACATGCCTCACGGCTTAGTGCTGTGTTTGTGATAGTGAGTGAGTTCTTGTGAAATCTGAATGCTTGAAAGTGTCTGGGTTCAGGTACAGTGGCTAATGCCTGTAATCTCAGCACTTTGGGAGGCCAGGGTAGGTGGATCATTTGAGGTCAGAAGTTCGAGACCAGTCTGGCCAACACGGTGAAGCCCTGTCTCTAGTAAAAATACAAAAATAGCTGGGCATGGTGGTGGATGTCTGTAATCCCAGTTACTTGGGAGGCTGAGGCAGGAGAATCGCTTGAACCCGGGAGGTGGAGGTACAGTGAGCCGAGATCATGCCACTGAACTCCAGCCTGGGCAACAGAGTGAGACTTTGTCTCAAATAATTAAAAAAAGAAAAAAAGTGTGGGGGGGTCTGGCACCTCCCCCACCATCTATTGCTCCTACTTTTACCATTTGAAGTGGCTTCTTCCACTTTGCCTTCCACCATAAGTAAATACTCCTCAAGGCCTGCTCAGAAGCTGAGCTGATGCTGGTACCATGCTTGCACAGCCTGCAGAATCATGAGCCAACTAAACCGCTTTTCTTTATAAATTACCCAATCTCAGGCATTTCTTTATAGCAACACAGGAAAAGACTAATGCACAGATGAACCTACTTCCTGAATTTACTGGATTAGTCAAATCCAGTAAAATCCTTACGCACATGAGTTTGCAAAATAAGACGCAGTAAATTGTATTGACCAATCCCTTTTAGTACCTTAACCATCAGAAAGCTTAGATAAGTGTTGTATTTGAAGGGATGTTTGCTATTTCAAGTTATATTAAAACTCTGTGTTGTATCTGTTGTTTTTCACCAAAGGTTTTATAGTTTTAGTTGATAATTAATGCAGTTATGATGTACAGTAACATGATACACTGGCATCATCACACCTGGGAACTTCATTTCAGTGCATCTATTCTCTGAAAAGTCTATTCAAGTTAAGGACTGTGGCATATGTCTGCTATATGAATCACTTAATGTAGGTCACCCAACATGTGTTCCAAAGTAGTCCCACTCAATGTTCCATGATAAAGAGCACAATACGATTTACCTAAATTTGTGAAATATTCCTGTGGGAGACTCATAATGCATAGTCACATATTTAAGACTCTTAGATGTTCTAGAATATGAAATGTTTACCTGTGTCTAAATACTGGAACTTAAACTCTTCTCCTTTTTCTTAAACTTAAACTTATTGGAACCTAAAATCTCCTTTTTCTAAGAACTAGAAGATTATGGAACATACTTTGGGAAACTCTACCTTGGCACAATATGGCATTAGCTAGATAATAAACGCTCATAGACTTTGTGACCAAACATCCATGCCATTTGAGATTATCACACTTAAAAATATTTTCTCCCTCTTTATGCCAGTAAGGTGCTGAATTTTAGAATTAAGAAACACATCAAAACCAAAAATTAAATAAGATTCCTAAAAAATTTAGTGAGGAGGTTTCCAAACAGGTATTAAGTACATTCATGACTCTTCACACTGTATGATTCTTAAACCTGTGGAGTACTTCAGAGACTCTGACCACTGTTGACAAATAACAAAAAACAAGGAAGCAAGAAAAAAACTCAATCCATATGCCTGTTATAGTTTCTCATGGTTATTTATTATCTTTTAATTATTGTGTGCAATAGGGTAAAAAGGGAGAATTTTCTTTAAGTAATTCATGAAACTGTCCATATATCATCAAAGTCATCATTCCTGCCCTCAGTTCCGCACTGTGCCCTTTAGCATGCAGCTGAACATGACATTAATAATAATGTCTAATTAACAGATACCTATCCATTTCACTAAAGAAAGGTGTGTGGCACATTTCCAGAATCACAGGAGTGCCCTTTTAGAACACTGGAAACTAATCTCAATTTTTCAATGCCAAAGTCAAAGATGTTTGCAGCGGTACCATGCTGTGCTCAGTTGAAATTTCACATGTGAAATTTCTCACCAAACCAGAAACAAGGAAGAATCATTTGGAGAATCTATGCAAACAAAGAAAACCCCCCAAATCTCTGAGTTCTTGAAAGTCATTAAAATTATCTTATTTTACATTAAATAAATATTACTGTCAAAATTTCACCCAGTTTTCTTCACAGATCTTCAGGGTAGGATAATCAGGTATTAATATGATTCATTGGGGAAGATAAGAAAAATAATGAAGTCACATGAAGGCAACTGACATGGCTAAGGAGATGAAATTTACAAAATGAGGTGTGCAGCCATTTTGTCACAAAACTACGAGACAACCTATGCTTCAGATGAAAATAGAGGCTTTCTCTTCTTTTTCTTTAAAAGAACTAGTTCTGTTCCTCTTACAACAGCAATAAAAGAACAAAAAAATTTATTTTCATTGATGCTAAATAACACTTGAATTTCAACTCTAAAAAAATTTAACATTCAATTTTCTCTTCTTTTTCTTTCTTTCTTTTTTTTTTTTTTTTTTTTTTTTTTTTTTTTGAGACAGAGTCTTTCTCTGTCACCCAGGCTGGAGTGCAGTGGCGCGATCTCAGCTCACTGAAACCTCTCCACCTCCCAGGTTCAAGTGATTCTCCTGCCTCAACCTCCTGAGTAGCTGGGGTTACAGGCACACACCACCACACTTGGCTAATTTTTGTATTTTTAATAGAGATGGGGTTTCATCATATTGGCCAGCCTGGTCTTGAACTCCTGACCTCAGGTGATCTGCCCGCCTCGGCCTCCCAAAGTGATGGGATTACAAGTGTGAGCCACTGCCTCTGGCCTAATTGTGTATTTTAAAGTGCTGCTGTTTCATGCTTTAATGGTGATGCATTTTAAGGATAGTTTCTCATGACATAGACAGACTCTGTTTTGTTTCAATAGTTAGGAATAGCAAGAATATTCCCATAGAATATCTAAAAAACATGGTACAATCCCTTTATTTTAATAGTTGGCAAAAGTAGGTCCAGAGATGTAATGTGACTGACACAAACTGATGTAACTTTTTAAAAAATGCAGTATTGAGACAAATAACTTGTTTTGAACTGAAAAAGCGTGGACATGTATTTTTGAGATACCATACATATATAAATGTCATAGACTTTTTTCATAGACAAAGCATTAGTAATCATCATTACTTAAATTGCATTTAAGTAACCTGGGTCCCAGTGAAATTTTTGACAGGCTCCAAGTCACCCAGCTAGTTAATTCCAGAGATTAACATGGACCACCAAGTTTTCTAACTTCCCATCTATAATTGTTCTATTATATGTAAATTTTTATTGACTTTTTATTGATTCTGGACAACAGCCACTATGTCAACTATGAATTGTAACTTTTTTTGAAACTTACATTATACATTATACTTCTTATAAGTAAAGAAGAAAGCATAGTGTAATGTAGATAACACAGATTTCATAGGGAGAATTAGCAGAGGTGGTAGTAGTAGTAGTAGTAGTAGTAGTAGTAGTAGTAGCAGCAGCAGCTATGTATTGAGCCTCAGTTTGCTCTTCTATGAATTAGGATGATAAAGAACACTGCAGCAGAGAGGTCCCTAAGGATTTAATAAGAAAACAGACATAATATATTTTTGGTACAGTCTAAATACAAAGGCTATAGGGAGGCCAGTCATCTCTATTTGACTATTCAGTGGGAATTGTAACAATGTTCAGATCCAAGGATGTTTACTAAACACCTTACAAAGCATACTATTCTGCTCTTTTTTAAACAAATAAACCTCTGACGCTGCTCCTTTTTGTCAGTTTCCTATTTGTACAATTTTCAAATATGGAGAAAAAAAGCTCCCAATTAATCTTGAGTTTTGTGATTTACTAGACTTTATGCAACCAAGAGTGAGAAACTACTAAGCTGGTATGACCAGTGCTTCAAGTGCCCTGGTAGCTACTGTCCCTAGTTTTTTTGAAAATGTTTATGGATATAAACTGGAATGGGAATGGCCATGGGGATGGGTGGGGGTTGGGGGCAGGGAGAGAGAAAGTGACAGTTGAAAGCAGCTAAGTGGTTTCTAACTCTCAAGTGTCAGATATTAAATCCTGTATTTCTTTAGACAAAATGCTCCTTTGTTCTTGGAAAGTCATCTAACTGAGCCTTTTAGTTATGCAAATGTAAAGCAAATACTTTCTTTGGAAATGGAGATGTGGTTCTAAAGAGTGAAAAGTATTTCATGAGAGCGAATGGAAAAGTTGTCTACTCGGGTTGCTGTAGGAGAAAATGCCATCTAATCTAATCTAATCTAATCTAATCTAATCTTATCTTATCTAATGAGATTGCCTAGCCTCCTTGAGTCCCAGTGACTGTGGTTAAAAGAGTGGACACTAAAAGTGGATGAAAACCCTTTTCACAAGGCAGTATGCAATATTCTGGCCTCATGGGAGCATGGCTTTAGGGCCCAGGAAATGAAATGTGGCCAGAGTCACTGTCTCTTTCCAAAACCCAGCCTCATTCTTATACAACTTGTACAACAATAATAATCATTATTATTTTGTTGTATTTTGAATTATTTTTGTAATTTCAAGAATCGTATTTCAAGTTTCTAAGTAATTTATTTTTTTTTTCAAATCTTTCTGCTCTTTCTTTTTAGCCTGTTTTGGTTTCTCATCTTTGTGATCCCATCTTTTATTTATTTAAATAGTCATAGGTGAGTATTTTATATTTTGTATCTTATCACTGTGAGATCTGAAGTACTTGGGGAACTAACCTTTAGTGTTTCTGCTGACTGTCACTCCTGGCACTCATTTCCTGGTATATTTGGGGATACTGAATGAAAGTTCATATTTGTTCTTATCTGTGCAAAATCTGAATGCTTAAATTGATAGAATTTTTTTTTTCAGATGTTCTCTTTCATTGAGTTGTTTTGTTCACGAGACAAGGCTCACGACTGACTTGGTCTACTTTAGTCCCATCCTGGTTTCATCCTGAAAATCTGTGACTGGCAGGCCCAAGGCTTAGTATGCATCCAGTGGGGGACAATATGGGTACTCACTGCTCACAGTCTTTGTTTTAGCTTGCTTTGGGGGGTTTCTGTTTGTTTGTTTTGTTTTGAAAATTTCTGTTCTTCTGTCCTTTGTCCATCAGAGATTTCCATCATGTTCTTGATTCCAGCAACACAATAATGCTATTATTTTATGATGTCCTTCTAGATTATTATTATTTTTTTTTGGAGAACCTCTCAACATACCTGCTTTGCCATGTTACTAGAAGAGGGAATCTACATTTTTTTCATTGATAAAATGATTATCTAGACTCCCTTCCAGTGAGATGTGAACATATTTACAAAGAGCCAATGATAAATGAGTATAGTTGATATGTGCACCTTCTGGGTCACTTCCTTGAAGACAAGTTGCTTGCCTTGAACTTCTCACCCACCTAGCTCCCAGCCCCCTTCCTGCTGCCTGAAAAACAGTAACAAATGAAGCCCCAGCTGTCCATATGGTGAAGGAAGCTATATATCAAGGAGGACAGAACCTACTGTCCAGCCTGGGTTCCTAAATGACCTCGTGGAACAGAAACCCTTTCTTAGCCTGAATGTCACGTCAAACAAACAAACAAACAAACAAACAAACTCCTCTGTTTGAATCTCCGCATTCTGTGATCTTCTAGACAAAACAACATATATCCTAACTTGTGCATTTCATTTTCAGGGGTAACATGACTAGATACCCTAGAAATTCTAAGGCAAGAAAAATGTCAACTTTTACAAACAAATTATCTAATCTTGTAACTGAAGATTGCAGTTGAAATTAAAATAAAGAAACTAGTACCTAGGGGAAGAAAAAAGAACACAGAGAGAAGGGGGGCATAAAGAGTTTAAATGTGACAGAAAACTGAAAAAATCTATCTTATCTTATGCCAGAGGGGGAAAAAGTTGTAATTACCCAGTAAGATAAAAGCTGTTGAATTTGTAGCAATGGAAATATTAAGACAAATTAAATACCAAGCTTATCTCTGCTCAGTGCTATCAATATTTTATACTAAACATCTGTTCCTTGTATCTCATCTCAGAAATGCTTCTACACTTTATCAGCGCAAGCACAGCTTTTCAAAGCAAATTAAGCTAAACCGTTTTCACTTAATCACCAATTGATCACAACACGAAGAATGCCACATATTGATCTCTAAGAGCCCCATTTTTCCCAATTCAGAAAAGCATATTGGAGGAAACACTTGATTTGCAATCAGAGTAAACTGGTTAGGTTTACACTTCTGACATATTTTAAGTAGGAAGTATTTCAGCGATTAAAAGGATAAAACAACATGTATTTTCAATGAGAGGCAAAAAATAGGCAATACCCTGTCTTTAGGGTAGAGTCTTAGAGCTACAGGAAATCCTCTAAGCTTTATGAAGTCTCATTGAGGAACGTCAAAGAGAAGATGACATTTTTATTTTGGGGGCCACTAGGATGTTCATATCTGGGTTCATCTGAGAATTAGCAGCACAGAAGCAATCTTTCTTCCAAAAATTTGATCAAGGGCCTTTGCTCCAAGAAAGTGAGCCTCATGTGAATTTATTGCCAATCTCTGATCTAGTACAGGAGCTACCTATTCAAATGCCTACAGGACCTAGGCAGTTAATGTAAGCGAGTAGGAGGCATATTGTGTCCATGTTCTATGGGTCAGTGCATTACAACTCCAGATGATTGTTGTTCTCTGGTACACATATGGACCCTTTGTTCCCACACCTTACTTTTCAAGATGTAGGGGCTGAGGGAAAACTCCCCATTGCCCTCTGAAGCTTTGCTGAGAGTCGCTGACAAAAGGCAGATTAATGGGAGAAAAGACACACACATTTATTTGATCATAGTTTTATCTGACATGGAAGCCTTCGGAATGAAGATCCAAAGACACAGAGGAAGCTACCCATTTTGATGCTTAGATTCAATAAAGGATGGACACACATGTGGATAGCCATGTAGAAATCTACTTGGACAAAAAGGGCGTGATCCAATGCTAATGAACGGAGTGGGGAAGTACAGCAAAGCCTGTCTGGTTAGATTCTTCTGCCTGCTTAGATTCTTCTCTCCAGTTAGATTCTTGTCTCTAGTTAGATTCTTCTAGGTCTCTGTGCAGCGTTCCTCCCTTCTGGGTGTGAGGCAAGACCCTTTCTGGAATGTGGGGGGGTCTCATGACTTGCAGTCAAACAATGTAGGTCAGATAATTTCCTTATGGCCAGTTTTACACAGAAAGGCACATGGAAAGGCCCACATCCCAGGAAATCCCTCAGATCTGGGCAGACTGGAATAATGAATCACCCGATTCTAGATCCTCTGATTAGGGTTTTTTGTTGTTGTTTTGCTTTTATTTTTCACCTCATGTTGACCACACCTTTCTTTTTTCCTATCATAAGAACACATAATGGGTTTGGGGCCCTCAAGTTTATGTGGGGATGGGGAGGCCCAGGTCCCTGTGGTAGCTTCTGACCACATCAGCTGTGGCATTGCTCGCCAAGCCAGAGACAGGACTAAATGGGGACCAACAACCAAATGGATTGAATGATTGTCTCTGGCAGGAAAATCTAGCTTGTGTGACCTCTTATCCAATATCATCCTTAAGAGTCACATACGATGTGACTGCATATGGTCATTCTGGTTTTATGTTTCCTGGATTGTTTAACCTATCTAAAAAAAAAAAACAACCTGAAACAAAATCAAACTTTATTGTAATTTTTGTTTTGCACACATGTTGTTCGTTCACTTAAATTCCTACATTTAGCAAGTTAGTGTGACAGATCCCATTTCAGAAGTGATACAAATTTTAGCCATTTCCAGAGCACGGAGGAGGACTGAGAGAGAGAGAGAGAGAGAGAGAGAGAGAGAGAGAGACAGAGAGAGACAGAGAGAGACAGAGAGAGACAGAGAGAGACAGAGACAGAGAGAGCGGGAGCGAGCGAGAGCACAAGAGCACCAGCAAGCCTTTGGAACTGTGAGGTTACAGATCTACTACTCATTTTACTCCAAGACCCAGGGAATCTATCTGTGCTCAGAGTTCCAACCAACTTCAAAGGGAGACTGGTGATCACAGAAGCTCGATGAAATAATGGAACAAGAATAAAATTGGCCCTGTGTGAATTAGATTGCAAAGGCAGGAACCTAGCTTCATTTACCTAAGAAGCTAATGTTTAAATTAAAACCTTTATATGCCCTCTGTAGTTTTCTAGGCATGCAGATTGCGTACCAATGACTAGCCCAGAGAAACTAACAAAGAAATTATGGTGGGATAAAACAAAAGGGAGGAGTTTTTCCTTTACACTTTTCAAATGAAAAATGACTTCCCTTACATATGTACTTATCTTTTTTTCTTCCAGAGCCAGTATAGAAGTGACAATTAGAGGATGATTCTTTTTTTTTTCTCTTTGGCCCTGAAGGGATCTAGCGAGAGACTTTAGTATTTTTCTCTTTGTAAAATAAAGCCTGGCTTTGAAGCCAGAATCTCTGAAATGAGGCATTGCAAATGTCCTTTGATGAATCAGTCTGTGTGAAGGAGAAAGGAAGAAGGGAGCAGCAGATTGATTGCAGCTAATGTACCTCTCCTGCCATGCCCTTTTAATCTTCCTCGAATGGCCGCAGATAATCAAGAGGTCAATCATGAATCCATCACGGGTCCTTGTCTCAGGACAGTTTCCAAATTGTTGAAGCCCTCCCTGAAATAAGCCATTTAAAGCAGTTAGCCAGAGTGGGGCGAGAGTGGGGCATGGGCGGGGGCTGGAGAAAACATCAACTTCAGGGGTCCAACTGAAGGGAGAGAACATTTCCCCTGAGAAACACTTCCGCAGGATGTGCAGGAACAACTTTACCATCAACTTCCTTCATTCATAACGGAATAAATGAAAACCTTACATTTTGCAAAAGGGGGCAGGCATGCAAAATATTCAGGGTAAAGTGAAAAAAAAAATGCACAGAAGAAGACCAGAAGAGAATAAAAACTCAACTGCAGTTAAAAAACCAGGGAGTTACAAGGTGTAACCTCTGTTGGCTGACACTCCAGTGGCAGTTCTGCAAGTTCTGCTAAATAACCCCTTAGGGATTTCATGCCTCTGGGGGCCCTCTGTTTAAAAGAGAGAGAGAAAAAAAAATGAGTTTAGGGGCTGAGAAAGAATTGCTTACATTAGGAAGCCATAATATCTGTGAAGTTTGCTCAGCGAATGGCTGCCCGCTGGCTGCCCGCTTACTGCCCTTAGTAGAAGCACTTGGCAGCTTCGATCTTGCTAGTCCAGAAAGAAATAGCCCTTTCCCTTCCTCCAAGAACATCCTCGACATCAGATGGCAGCCCCTTTTAAATTTTGGATGAGGTGTCAAATGAAATTTGACAGCTAACTGATAGGTTCAAATTCTCACAGGGCAGTCTATCCCTGAGGACACGGAAAAACTAATTCACTGCCAGGCCAGCAAATTTTCAGCGATCCCTATCATTCCACATGCAGTTTGATGTGCAACCAACTGCTTTTTTGGTGGAACACCACTTCTCATTAGACAGGCCCCTCTGGGACAAAGGGCAATGATTTTAGAAGACCCATGTTGCCACCCCTCACCCCATACAAAGTTCTCAGAGCTTCCAAAATTTATTTATTTACTGACAAAATGGAGAATTGCCTCTATTGGTGAAATCATTGACCCCAAAGGTGTTTGTGAAAAACATGTTCATTTTAATGTCACTTGTGTCATCCTAGACTCTGTCAAATAATCTTAAAAATTCAAAATTATACCATTTAGAAGAAATTTGTTAATCATTTTCTTTTTTTAAATTAGCATCCTATCTTATTTCTAACCCTGCTTACTCTAGCTTTCTCTCATAGATGTGTTCATATTCTACAAGCTATAAGATTGACCTTGTCCCCATTCTGAAATCAACTGAAACTTAAAGCTAGAAATATTTAAGCAGCCTTAATCTCAACCCCTTCTTAAATGTGGTGGAAGGGCACTGTTACGTGGGGGGTTTTGTTCCATTTAGGCTAGCTCACCCTTATTAGATCTGTAAAAATGGACAAATCACTGAATCATTTGATGTCCTTTTTGCCATCTGTGAAATGAGGATCATAGTAGTACCTAATACAAAAGTATTGAAAGGATTGAATAAAATAATATCTGACACATAGAAAGGACTCAATAATTGATAGTTTAAGGGAAATAACTATCAGTCTAACAGTAGCCTAGGAAACTGTGCTGCATGATGGCGATGGAGAATGCAACCGGCATTCTCTAACTAAAGCTCTTCAAATACGACCTGGGAAGCAATCAGGTGTTATCAAAGAGGTCACTATGTTTCACCACTGTCCTCCAGTACTAACTCAGTTCCTTGCCCTTTCTCTGAAGTGATATCAGGAAATGTAGTCCTGAGTTCATTGTCTGAGCTGCTTCTACGTTCAAAAGACTGAATTTGTGCTCTGGTCCCTATTTCCAAGTCCCATTTCCTCCAGTCTGTCTGTAAAAGATTGTAGCACTGTTTAAGCAGTGTCAGTCTTATGGAAGAGGGAAGATGGAATGAGCCATGTATTTGCCATCTCAGTTTATAATGAAAGGAGAACAAAACCAGGAGAATTGGAGCTCAGTTTTATTATTAAATAAAATACTGTTCACTTCTCTGTGCCATAAGTGTCTTAGCTATGAATAAAGTAGAGTATATTTTCTCAAAGGCCCCATCTATCTGCATCATCTATAAACTGGGTCAGATTAGCTGTGAACCACAATAAAATTTCAAAACAAAGTAAATTAGATGAAAGGTAAGAGTCTTGCTGGGTATGGAGGTTCATGCCTGTAATCCCATCAGTTTGGGAGGAGAAAGCAGGTGGATCACCTGAGGTCAGGAGTTTGAGACCAGCTTGACCAACATGGTGAAACCTCATCTCTACAAAAAATACAAAATTAGCTGGGTGTGGTGGCTCATGCCTGTAATCCCAGCTACTCGGGAGGCTGAGGCAGGAGAATTGCTTGAACCCAGGAGGCAGAGGTTGCAGTGAATTGTCATAACCACAGAAAACATAAACTAATATATAAAGTAAAACATAGTCATACTGAGAAAAATAAATGCTAGCCAATTGAATGAATGAACAATATAAATACCTTTGTGTCTGTAATACAAAAATGAAACAAAAGATACATGTTACAATGCAGAGTCCCAGCGCTAAGAGAGGGTTTATTTAAAGATTACACAAATATTTATTGTTCTCTTGCTATTTGTCAGTTGATTTCTTAGACCCTTTAAGATACATCAGTGAACAGATCAGATGAAGAGATCTGACACTAAGGAATTTATATTCTAGGGCATAAAATAGTAGATAAATAATAAACAGGTAAAGTATTTGGTAATTTAAAGGTAATAAACATTATTTTAAAAATAGGTAATAAACTACAGAAATAGATGGGGACAAGTTGGTCAGATGAAGCAACCAGGGTGGTAAAGATAGGTGGTCATGAGGAAGGTCACATTTGCAGAAATACGTGAGGGAATTTACCATGTAGCTATTGGAATGAGGCTCCTCCAAGGAGTGGGGAACATTCATGGGGCAAGCTCTGAGGAAGGAGAATGACCAGTGTTGGTGGGCTGGGGTATATGAAAGGTGAGGTCAGAAAGTGAAGGAGACTGCTGGGCATGGTGGCTCACGCCTGTGATCCTAACACTTTGGGAGGCCGAGGCAGGCGGATCATGAGGTCAGGAGATCGAGACCATCACGGCTAACATGGTGAAACCCATCTCTACTAAAAAATACAAAAAATTAGCCAGGCATGGTGGTTGGTGCCTGTAGTCCCAGCTACTTGGGAGGCTGAGGCAGGAGAATGGCATGAACCTGGGAGGCGGAGCTTGCAGTGAGCCGAGATCGCGCCACTGCACTCTAGCCTGGGTGACAGAGCGAGACTCTGGGAAAGAAAGAGAGAGAGAGAGAGAGAGAGAGAGAGAGAGAGAGAGAGAAAGGAAAAGAAAAGAAAAGGAACCATTAAGGCTATTCTAGGAATGGAGGCATTTAAACAAAGTGGGAAACCATGGCAGGGTGTTAAGCAGTGAAATGACACATGATCCGACAGAAATTTCAATGAATTTTCTCTGAAAATAGTTTGGGCGAGGGCAGCAAAGACAGATGCAAGGGGACCAGCTAGGAGGTTTTTGCAATAATTTAGATTAAAGATGGTGGTGGTAGTGGCTAGGATTGGAGTAGTATCCCTGGAGGTGATTAAAAATGATTGAATTCTAGATACATTTTGGAGGCAGAGGCAGGAAGGCTTCCTGAAGAACTGAATGTGAGTGTTTGAGTAAAAGAGGAGTCACAGAATAGGGAGAGCAGGAGAAGAGGAGTTCAGGGAGATCTGAAGTTCAGTTTAGGGAATGTGGACATTGCATTGTACATGACTCACTCAAACACAGATGTCCAGTAGGCAGCTGGTTATATGAGTCTGGGGTTCAAGAGCAATGTTTGTGTTGGAGAAACACATTTGGAAATTGTCATCTACTGATGGTATTTAAAGCCTTTAAACTGGATGGGATCATGAAGGATGAATGCTAAATATAGAAAAGAAGATGGTCATGACTCATTTCAATTTCAAGAGAATGAGGAGAGATTAGCAAAGGAGACAGAGAACAAGTCATAAGGTAGAAAATCTAAAGGAGTGTGGTTTTAGTCATCACACTGGATGAGATCACAAAGAATGGAGAGAAAGTCAGAAAGGAAGACTTATGTTAACCTTGACAAGTGCAATGTTAGTGGAGTGGTGTGGTGAAATTCCTACTGGAATGTGTTTAAGAGAGAGTGTGAAGAGAGGATTGGAGAATGTGGGTAGAAGCACCATTACAAAGAGTTCTGGTGCAAACGAGAAGCAAAGAACCATAGGTATAACAAAACTGTGATACCAAGAAAATATTCCATTGTTTTAATGTATGAGAAATAATACCATTTATGGGTTGATGAGAATGATCTAGTAGTAGGAAGATCAAGGAATTGTGCATGGATGTCCTTGAGAATTCAAAAAGTAGGATATAACATGTAAGACAGGGGTTGCCTTTAGACAATGCTATAGGAATAGACAGCAAGCCAGAATAACAGCGAGCAAATGCTAGTAGGTGAGTAATTGAGGTGCAGGGAGTATGTAGAGATTTCCTTCCAGTGGATTGAGGTAAGAAATAGTATCATCAGCTGGGGACAAGTCTAAAGAAGGAATGTTGGAGGATTCAAGAGAGGAGAAGCTGTGAAATCATTAACTAGGAAAATGGAAAAATGTTTAAACTAGAAAATTAAAGTATGACTGCTTGATACCATTAGAGCCTCAGTTGAGGTTTTTGTTCATGAAACCACAATGAGACCAGGTAGAGTAGCTGTGTGTTCTTCTCTATTGCATTTAAGCTTCACAGGTACCAGTGTAGAATAGGCAGACAGCTTTTGTAGGGTTGTGGTTTTACCAATTAAGTATAACAAAGTAAAAGAAAAGTGAAAGTCAAAATATTAGTACGCAGGTATTTATAATAATTGACCACAGAATTAATATATGTAGGGAAAACAGTAAGAATAATAAATGAAGAGCCACAGTAAAAACTTGATAGGATCCATTGACTGGGAATGTGAATGTCGTTAAAGGAGGCTGAGTCCTAGAGGGAGTCAGAAATATTGAAGGCAGAAATGGTGCACATAATTGATATTGAAGGGTTGCAGTTATGGGTATTGATTATGTATGATTAGAACATTCTCTCAAGTTCTGACCTTAGGAGTGAGTTCCTGAGGTGAGGGGGAGACAAAAAAAATCTTTGGAGGAATGAATTTTAAAGATGAGGATCTAAGGTGTTAGAAGGAACATCTGCCACCAAGAATTAAAACTGGAGTAGTGTTGGAGAGAATGACAGTAAATCCTGTGGCAAAATCATCTCGAAATGAGAAGAAATGACCTGGGGTCCAGTGGTTGACAGCAACGATAAGGGATACTGATGATGTAATCTGATAGCTTGAATTTCAAAGCTGGAATTTTTAGGGAAATGTAAAGAAGAATAGTCTGAAGGCAGCACCGAGAAACAAGAAGGGCACCTGACTCATGTGTGGTACAGGAAAATGCAGGCAGGGAGAACGCAACCCACTAAGGTAAGTAGTGTCCTCAGGGGAGGGCTGGGTAATAAAAAGAGGTAATAGGACCATCAAAAACAAAACAAAACACCTTGTTGGTAGAATTTGAATATTATAACTCAGATTTAGAATGTATTAGAGCCATTGTGCCTTCTGTGTTATTTTCCTTTACATGAATTCATAGTTCATAGATGGATTGATTTCACTCAATTAATTTAAATAATAGAGCAATATTGTCAGATACTAGACTTATTGTAATCCTTAACTCTCAATGACACATCAAAAGGAAAAGTAATAAACCTCAGGTAAAATGGTTGTGCCATTTAAAATGGGTCTTCTGTTTTGATTCTCTCCTTTGAGCAGATGAGAAAATGCAATGAATGTTGCTCTTGTTGCATGGAAGAAGTAACTGTATACTGTTATTTTCAACTTTGATCAATCATTTCCAACTCATTTCCTATTTTTCCTTTTAAAAAACCTACTCCACCAATAATTTCAATAGCAGCATGTAAAATAATTTGGGCAGCTGACAGGCAATTCAATTCCCTGGAGGATTTTTAGACAATCAGACACCCAGGAAAAACTTGTAAATTTGTTTTATTCATGGTCAATTTGCTATGGCACATTTTTCTCTACCAGCTCAACTCAACTTCTTACTCAAAAGAGAAGGGGAGCATCATTAGGTAGTAGCACAACTGGGTGAGGTGATTAACCAGGCACAGATCATCATTTCTGCAAACAAGCCCGCTCTCTTTGCCTCCTGCATTCTTAAAAGAGTCACATTCGGGTCTCTGTTCATCCCTTACCAAGCTCCTGCCAGAACACAAACATAATTCCTCTCCTGGTGACTCTGAGAGTGAGTGTACTCTGAGGCAACTACCAGAAGAGTAAGAGAACAGTTGATCCATGGGTCAGGAGCTGGAGAGCTAAGGTGGAACCAAGTAGAAGTCCTTTGATCAAGTAACATTGTATCGGCTATGATAAATACAGCGCAAGAAAAGAGTAGATTTACCGTAAGAGATACCTAAACTCTATCAAACAAGAGGAAGCTAAACATGACCTTTTCTATTGTTTAGGAGTGTCTTATAAGACCCCAAAAGCCAGCAACAACAGGTTCCAGAAGAAGGGGCTATCGTTAAAGTAGACTGTCTTTCTACCAATGGTAGACGAAAGGACAGATGTGGACTCTGAGTAAGGGAGCTAATTTTAGTGTCTTAAAAGAGATGCTGCCCAATGAAAACACTGGGGTGGGGGTGGCGGGGGGCAAGTGACCTCAACACAGGTCACTAAAAGTCAGTGGCACAGGGAAAGCTATAAGAGGCCCAATAGAGGATAATGCCTGAGCCAACAGCACACTATTAGAGAGCTCCAGTGGGGTGTCTCCAAGGACACTGGTATCACATCTCCCCAGGGAAAAGAAAGAAAGAGAATTTTCCTTTGAACATCTGCCTCTCTCAGAGGCATCAATGCCAGATTACAACTCTGCCACCTGCCAAATGGATCTGGGTAAGTGAACGTGCTGCCCGGTCTATGTTGGGAGGAATGTTATTTAGCTGGTTTTTACTGTATAGAAATAAAAGCCTATTGTCATATTTTCCAATTAAAAAAAACCTGAAAACAATCTAAGTCTTTTTAAAAATAAATGTTTAATACTCATTAAAAGTATAATCATTTTTCATTAGCTGCATAGTAAAGTAAACATCCCAACAGGCCAGAGAGAGCCCATGGTACAGTATTTTGAACCCTCCGATGTTGGCTGTAGTACAACCAGTAAGGTCTGTCTATTGTATCTATATCTCAGCAATGATCTTCATTAAGAAATTTGCTGTGGTTTAAGCTTTCCTTTTTCCTTCTTTTCCAAACCTTTTCCTCTTTGTAATGGTAGAAATGTTGTGTAGTAATCTCTAAAAATCTCTAGAAATAGGCTGTTTAGTAATCTCTAGATACTGTTTTTTCTTTAAATTACTATTTCAAAATTAAAT
The DNA here is from genome assembly GCF_037993035.2 of Macaca fascicularis. Taxonomy (NCBI): domain Eukaryota; kingdom Metazoa; phylum Chordata; class Mammalia; order Primates; family Cercopithecidae; genus Macaca; species Macaca fascicularis. The sequence continues at coordinate 172,830,515 of NC_088380.1, read as the reverse complement.
TTTAAAAAATTAAAATTTTCTTTTTGAGAAATAATAATTGTATATATTTATGGGATACAATGTCATGGTTTGATACATGTTTCCATTGTGGAATGATTGATTAATTTATAAATCTATCACCTCACATACTTATCATTTTTAAATATTTTTTTTTAGGTCTTTATTTAGTCATTTGCTCAGTCAGGTCTTCTCACACTATTTAACATCCAGGTATTCCATGATCTGGATGTCAACAAGTGACTGATTATCAATTCTATCTATTAATCTATCTGTATGTCTATGTATCTATATATCAAGGACATTATTATTTTTTTGAGATGGAGTCTTGCTCTGTTGCCCAGACTGGAGTGCAGTGGCTCAATCTCAGCTCACTGCCACCTCTGCCTCCCAGCTTCAAGCGATTCTCCTGCCTCATCCACCTGAGGAGCTAGGATGACAGGCTTGCACCACCACGTCCGGCTAATTTTTCTATTTTCGTAGAGATATGGTTTCACCCTGTTGGCCAGGCTGGTCTCAAACTCCTGACCTCAAGTGATTCTCCCATCTAGGCCTCCCAAAGTACTGGGATTACAGGAGTGAGGCACCACGCCCGGCCTTGCATTCTATCTTGATTTCACTTCTGTTTCTTTTCAAAGATGAAAACAGTTAAGAATACAATTAAAAAATACAGAGGTGAGTAGAAATAAATATTTTAAAAATGTCATTATCACTGTGGTTATGATCTCACTGGTAATGGTTTGATTTCACTGGTAATTTGTTTGAAGAGTTTCTCTGTCTCTCTCTGCCTCTGTGGGGTGTCTCTTTCTCTTTCTCTGCCTCTGTGTCTCTGTCTCTTTCTCTCATCCTTCCTTCTTCTCTCCTTCCCCCTTTCAGAGTATGAATAAATAAATAAATCAGCCCTCCATGGAGGAGGAAAATAAAATTTCTATTGTCTTTTTTCAGCCTCTTTCCCCTGCCTTTTACACCCTTAGACAAAAACACAAATACTCTGATTTTGATTCCATCATAGGAATTTGACCTAAAGCATGCACAATAAATTTGAAACTTTCCCTTGTCCTTTAAATATTGAAACCAGAATGGAAGACTCTTTTGTGTAGAAAAACATCTTATTTGAATATGCATGGGTAAATCCTAAGATTTAGCTGGAATAGGAGAGGTTGAAACAAAGAAAGGGCAATTTACTTTGCATAATAATGTAATGTGAATTTTCCACTTTGCCCGGGAGGCTTGAGAAGGAGGATGTCGGGAGATGGGAGTGGCTTGAGATTCAAAGAAGCTAGAGAGTAAAGGCAATCTTTACTAGGTGGGTGCTGAGTCATCCTAAGAGTGTGAGACGTTCCTTATGAAGGGACATGAGTGTGTAATTTCAAAAGCACTGACTTCCAACTTACACATATAAGTTGTTCTCTACTGGATGCTGTAATTACCTGCCTTTATCTGCAAGTCTCCCATGAGGCTTACATAGCCCAGCATTGTGTATGATTGCTGCTCTGGAGAACAGTAAACAGGAGGCTTCCTTCCTGTTCTGAGAGAAGAAAACCAAAATGAGCGATAGCAGCCTGCAGGGAGAGTAAAACAACTGGGGAAGTTCAGGAGCAGCAGTTGGAAGCTACAGTGATAAGTTATTATCAAGAGAATGTGGCTGGGCATGGTGGCTCACACTTGTAATTCCAGCACACTGGGAGGCTAAGGTGGGAGGATTGCTTGAACCTGGGACAGCCTGGGGAACATAGTAAGACCCTTGTCTCTATAAAAGAAAGAAAAAGAAAAGAAAGAAGAGAAGAGGAGAAGAGAGGGGAGGAGAGGGGAAGGGGAAGGGGAAGGGAAAGGGAAAGAGAAAGGGAAAGGGAAAGGGAAAGGGAAAGAGAAAGGAAAGGAAAAGAACATATGACCCAAAAGGTCTTAACGTTTCTTTCAGCTTAACTAAATTTTAGATAGGTTTCTTTCTGATTCCAGGGCTCTGACCTCCCTTTTCTTAGAGCATTTACTTCAGAAAACAACTTTCAGTTGAAAATTCTTTCTCTACCCTTTTGAGATGTAAATCTTTCAGCCTCTTACCAGGTTTACAACCCAGGATTGTCTTTCTGAAGACCTGGGATCTCTCCCTTTGAAATGTAAACATCGAGAAAGGCAGCACCATCTCTTAGTCTCTGTGGGAGGGTAGGAGCCTAACTTCAATACATTTCAATTAGCAAACACAGAAGGCCTAATGACATCGACTAGCCTCCTGCCTAATCTCCTCCAAGACTTTTCCATTAGCTCACCCCAGCATTTAAAAACTCTTCCAATTTTTGTTTCAAATGGCGTTGAGTTCAATCTCCCCTATTGCAATAGTCTTGAATAATCTTCCCTGCTGTTTTAAACAAATGCCTGGTGCAATTTCTCTTGGCTATTCCCCATCTCAGGAATCACTGGAAAACTGGGGAGGAGATCTTTGGACTGGGAACAGTCATGCAGTATGGTAGATCTTGGTTGGGAGCACCTGCCCAACATTTTTTTTTTTTTTTTAAGGAACAACCCCTCCCTACTCTCTATAGCTTTGTGGGAACTGCCAATCAATGTGCCTCCCCTCTGTATTCCCCCTGCCAAGTGGTGGACAAACGATCTGGGCTGAACTGGACCTGTGAAACTCTCAAGGGTAAGTGCATCTTTAATCGAATGGCTCAGGACAGAAAACGTTGAAGTGAATTCATCCCAATGTCAGCAGCTTAAAGATACTATTCATTAGCGTCTGTATGCCAGAGTCCAGGAGCTCTTTTCACTCCAAATCTGCTAGGAATCGTAGTTCTTGAGTTGTTTCATTGGTTTTGCTGAGCTACTAAGCTACCCTACAGCCTTCCCTTATCTCCTCCTTTTTTTTTTTTCTTACACGATCCATTACTTGCTTTTTCCTACCTGCAATAAAAGAATGATAACTGGTATGTGTAAAATGGGAACTAAGCTCATTTTCATATGTATATATAATAAAGGACCGAGAAACCCTGGCAGTACATCGGTCCCATCCCACCCATCCTATCCTATCTGATCCTCTTTCTCCTTCCTCCCCTCTTTCCTGTTTTCTCCTTTCTTTCAATCCATTGTCTATGCATGTGTCTATGTTGGTTGATGCATACAGATTTTAATTATATTAAACGTGTGTGTGTGTGTGTGTGTGTGTGTGTGTGTAGTTTTTGTTGTTGTTGTTGTTTTTATTTTTTTTCTTTTGAGACAGAGTCTTGCTCTGTCACTCAGGCTGCAGTGCAGTGGAGCGATCTCAGCTCACTGCAACCTCCGCCTCCCAGGTTCAAGCTATTCTCCTGCCTCAGCCTCCCAAGTAGCTGGGACTACAAGTATGTGCCACCATGCCCAGCTAATTTTGCATTTTTAGTAGAGGTGGGTTTTCGCCATGTTGGCCAGGCTGGTCTTGAACTCCTGACCTCAGGTAATCCACCTGCCTTAGCTTCCTAAAGTGCTGGAAATTACAGGTGTGAGCCACCATGCATGGCCCAGATTCTAATTATATTTTTAATGTAGCTTTCTTAGTTTGACTCTTACTTTGTTACCCTTTCTTTTTCTACTTTTATTGATTTCTCTGTTTCTTGAGACCAATTCTGGCCACATCTTTGGCCCATCAGTGACCTGTAAACATGTCTGCAACCAGTTGTTTGAGTTTTGCTTCTCACAGCTCCAGGGAATGCAGGATGCTACGTGGAGTCCTGAGGTGCTGCCTATGAAACCCACTTGCTCATTCTCTGGTTAAGTCCTTGCTGAGAGCTGTTCAGTGGCCGTGAATGCTACAGAAGACATTGATCTCTTCCAGGTCTATCACTGAGGCTATGATGAGCATTCTCGTTCTTTTTTTCTCCTCTGTGCTGTTTTCCAACCCTTATACAAATCTCTAATTTGCATTCAGGGAAGTTTTCACAATTTCATAGTCTTGGATCAATATAGAAATACAAGAGTCAAAACATTTACATATAGATGGTAACAGAGAGGAAAGTAAGGCCTGGACATGTTTTCAAATCTGTCTGCTCTGCATTAGAAAATGCATGAAAATAAACAAAAAAGAAAGCACATGACAGAGGTTAATCAGACCTCTGTTAGGATCTTGGCTCTGATGTTCAAAAGCACTTGAACACTTGTTTCTATTGTTGTTTCTGTTGTTTTAATACCATTGAATTTTCTCAGTTTCCAAATCTATAATACGAAGATTATAATTTCTATTTCGGGGCTTGTGTGAAATTATGTAAATGAACCTCTTTAGTGCCTAATAAATAATGCACACTAAATAAATAGCAGTGATGACAATGCCATTGATTAATTACTGTTATTTTTATTATTGTGATGAAAATGATCCCTAACCATAATACATTACATTGGTGGGAGAAAATCCATTATCAGTAAATATCATTGCACTAGGTATGAACATTAGTAACACAAGTAAAAGCTTTTGCAAAGGAAAGGGGCAAATTTCTTTTAATAAAGCCAAGTCCACAATTGACGGCCAAAGAGTTATCACAGGAACCCTGTTGGGAAAACACAAAACTTGGAGGGCACAGAAACCTTTTGTTTCTCTGAATGTAGAGAGATTCCTTGCCAGATGAGGTTTAGTAAGTGCTTACAACTCCAATATAAATAGACAAAAAGACTTAAAATCAGTAAACACAATCTAGAGAGAAATACTACAACCTCATCTTTTATGTCACTTAAAGAATTAAAACGCTTCTCATTGAATAATGAAGTTATTTAAGGAGAAACATCAGAAAAGCATCCAGCCGGCAGATCTAACTGCTTTTGCCTCGAGTGACATGTTCCCAGCAGTGGGTTATATTATGCCTCCATAAAATGTGTTCTGTCATTTTTTTCAGTGCTGTTATTTTTGGCGGATAGTAAGAAAAAGTATCTATCTATGGCATATGAAAGCTCTGGATAAAAATAAGGAAGTGAGTGATTCCTGACGCAGGTGAAGCCCTCCAACACCTTGAAGCAAAACCTGTCCAAACTAGAGGAGTGAAAGCAGCACTCATGTGTAGAAATCTACAAATGCAGGGATTTTAACCCTGGAACATGGGTTTTGCCTCTTCACATACATTTTCAATAAAAATTGCAACTAGATTAAGGGCATGATCATAGAGTGAGATTTTTGCCCTAGGTTAGCATTTTTTACACAATATTTTATATTATTTTACTTTTCTTGTGAGACGGAGTCTCGCTCTGTCACCCAGGCTGGAGTGCAGTGGGGCAATCTCGGCTCACTACAATCTCCGCCTCCCGGGTTCATGCCATTCTCCTGCCTCAGCCTCCCGAGTAGCTGGGACTACAGGCGCCCGCCACCATGCCCAGCTAATGTTTTATATTTTTTAGTAGAGACGGAGTTTCACTGTGTTAGCCAGGATGGTCTTGATCTCCTGACCTCGTGATCCGCCTGCCTCGGCCTCCCAAAGTGCTGGGATCACAGGCGTGAGCCACCACGCCTGGCTTTACACAATATTTTAATAGGTGCCTTCTAAAGGAGCTTCCATGATGAACTGAGTTTGAAAAACTCTAGGTTAACAAATTTAAGTAGATTTCACCTCATTTTCATCCAGCCTCCCCACTGCCCAGTGGTAGAGCTATTGCTGACTACTATCTGTTTTCCCTTTCTGTCTCAATAGTTGGGCATAGACTGAAGTTACACTACATCTCTCAGCCTCCGTTGCAGTTAGGGGTGACTGTAAGACTAATTTCTTCTCAATGGAATGTAAGTCAATGTGAGATATGTTAATTAATATTAACATTAATTAACGCATTCCCTGCTCTGTCTTCCTGCATCATAGCTCTTTAGTTAATCATTGTTTATAGTTGAAGTTTTTGCCTTGTTCTTTCAGAATAAACTCCCAACTACTCTCACCTCCTCTGACCGGCCAAAGAATACCCACATGCTTGCAAAATAGTTGGTTTGTCACAAGTGTTTTCTTGGCCCCTGAAACTTCCCCTGAGGATGCCTTCGTAAGCTCTCAGACTTCCTGCTGACTGCATGAAAATACCTTAGGTTTATCCATGAAGCCATCTTTTGAAAATGGCAGAACTAGGCCGGGCGCGGTGGCTCACGCCTGTAATCCCAGCACTTTGGGAGGCCGAGGCGGGCAGATCACAAGGTCAGGAGATCGAGACCACAGTGAAACCCCGTCTCTACTAAAAATACAAAAAATTAGCCGGGCGCAGTGGCGGGCGCCTGTAGTCCCAGCTACTCAGGAGGCTGAGGCAGGAGAATGGCGGGAACCCGGGAGGCGGAGCTTGCAGTGAGCCGAGACGCGCCACTGCACTCCAACCTGGGCGACAGCGTGAGACTCCGTCTCAAAAAAAAAAAAAAAAAAAAAATGGCAGAACTGCTGTCATTTGGGTCCTAGAATTATTCCATAGAGAAACAGAACTTTATTTATTAACTTAAAACAGCCATCTAGAGTCACTTTGCCAGAGTTCCAACCCTCTCTCCTCCACTCTGCACACGATTTTTCAAAATCTGAAAAATTCAGTGGTGAATAATGAGGTTTTAGATTTCAAAAGTGGACCCTTGAGGTCTCTATTAGGGAAAACACATGTGTGACAAAACAACTGTTTTAATTTGCAAGCTTGTGGGTATCATTTGGCAGGTCAAGGGAAGTGAGAGTAGATGGGGGTTCGTTCTGAAAGAACAGGGGAAAAACTTACACTGTAAATAATGATTGACTACAGAATTGTGATACAGAGCCTGGCACGTGGCTCATGCCTGTAATCCTAGCACTTTGGGAGGCCAAGACAGGTAGATTGCTTGAGCTCAGGAGTTTCAGACCAGCCGGGGAACATGGTGAAACCCTGTCTCTACAAAAAATACAAAAATTAGCCAGGCATGGTGGCTCACACCTGTACTTCCAGCTACTTGTAGGGCTGAGGTAGGAGGATCCCTTGAGCCCAGGAGTTGGAGGTTGTAGTGAGCTGAGATCATGCCACTGCATCCACCCTAGGTGACAGAGTAAGACCCTGTCTAAGAAAAAAAAAAAGAGTTGTGATGCAGGAAGACAGAGCAGGGCATGAGGAGAGAGGCCATTACAGTCACCTAGCATGGGAAAGACCATAGTTAGTTGACTTTGAAAGATGGGTTGGTGTCTGTTTGAGTGGACTCCCTCCGCAGTCACCAACAGGGAACTGTAGAGAAACCTATCAATGATCAGAGTGAGTCCTTTGCCATTCAAAACACCACTCCCATTTCGCCTCTGCTCAGGGGCATGACTGTTGCCCTCCCTTTGCCCATCCTCTAGGAGCATTCCCCTCCACAGCCATCTCCACTGTTCCCTAGGATCTTCTTGAGGAGTAACTTTGCCAATTCTTTTTTAGCCCTTTTGTCTGCATTATGATTGTAAAATATTCAGAAATCTCGCAAGTCACTTGTTAAACATCAGTAGCCTGTAATCAGTCATGGTGGAATATTTATCCCATAAACACTGGCAAAGCTACCAATACCCTTGCCTGTGAGCTCCATGATATAGGCAGTAGAGACATGGCCTGGGGAGACCATGGAAAAGAGGGAAAAACCCTCATCACTGCAATTATATAGTATAAAACTGAACATAAATAGTTGATATCTCCCATACTATTAATGTCACCTGCTCACCACCAATGATTATTCATTGAGTACTGTAATATATTAAGTTCTGGGATTATGAATATATTCTAGCAAAAAATAAATGTTACCTATAAGATGCTTTTCACCACTTAAATCCCTTGGGAGGAAATATTTTGAGTCTTGTAATTTCAAATAAAATGAAAACACAATAAACTAAAATAGTCTATTTCTAATAATTATGATACTTGGTTAAAAATATGAAGAATATACTTACATAGTTGGGAGACAAGAAATAATCTGATCTCCATAGTGCATAATTGCCCTACCATGAAATCATGATTTTCTTTCCCTCTGTCTTTGAAACTATTCAAGCAAAAGACCATTAATAGCCTGATGATCCTGCAAAACATGTTTACCTCAGGAAAATTATTGGGCAATATGGAAACCACAGGAGTGGATTAGGCTGCCCACTCAAACGCTCTATGTCGTCTTCAATTTAAGGTTTGATGAATCCGAGCTGAAAAATGTGATCCCCCCACCTGTTTCTATGAAAAAGTCAAATAGCAAAAAGTCTCTGAACATTATTTCTCTGGTTTCTTATTAATAACATGACACTACTGTAAATTTTAGAAGTTGTGCTCCCCACGACCTCCCAAAGGTCGTTTGTAACTACATCTCCTATGAAGTATGAACCCTTGCCTTTCACAGAATAAAGTTGATCTGCTGACAGTAATGAGACAAATATGTATTAGCTTCATGCCTCGGAAACTGTAGTACCCCTAGTGAATCCTTGACATTTACTGTGTGCAATTTCCCTTGGTGTAAAACGCAGTCTAAAAAACAACTAGAACGCATGAACATGCTGGCAATAGCTATGTCAGCCAAGAACTGACTCATTTAAACGAAGTTATAACCTATTCCTTGAGTACTGAGTAGGGTGTGTGAATAAAATAGCAGTAGATACTTGGATGAGATGTTTAATGCAAAATCATGCTTTAACAACAGTTTCTTTTTATTTGAATCAGGACCTCATCATTTTAAAAAATTTCTAGCTTGTAGGAATGTGATTTTCTTACACATCAGGATTTAATAAGCTAAATCTGATACCATCACTCTTCAACATTTAGAAGAAAATCTAAAATCCAAACCCTTTCAAGGTGCTCTGTGATTTAACTGTTGTGTACCTCATCCAAGTTATTTTTCCACCACTGTCCGTTGTCATGTCATATTCTGGTCTTCTTGCTCTCTGGCTCTGAGATGCCAAGCCCAGCCAGCCTCCGGAGTTTGGCATTTGACAGTCCTTGTCTTGCAGTGTTCCTTCACACCATTAATAGGCTGCATACCTGGATCCTTTTCCTCCTTGCTAGCATAGCTAAAATTTCTCCTTCTCAGAAAGACTTTCCTTGACCACTCAACAAATTTGGTCATGGTCACTCACCCTTTATCACATTACTCTGTTTTTACATTCCTCATATCATGGTATATTTTTTGCCTCCCTTTATTACAATAGAAAATGAGTTCTAGACAGTAGTAGGCCTTGTCTGTCGTTTGGGTGATTAAAAAGTTGTCCCAGTCTTTATATATTGAGAATGTTCTGTTTCCTACTGAGCATGGGTATTTGGAAATGCTTTGAAAAGTACTTTCAAAATCTTTGCAATGGGTCACAGAATCTATGAAAAATCGAATCCAGAAAGATGATCTACTCCAACTGCATAGTTTTAAAGTTGAAAATGTGGAATTGAAATAGTAAACTTAGACCTTTATTTCTGGCTCCCATTTCAAACCTGTCTCTGACATATTAGAATCTATTACGAAGACTTAACTGTAAATAGGCCTTAACAAAAAATTTCAGAAGTTTTGTCTAAAATTATCAAAATGTTTGAAAATTAGACATAACTTAGTTTTTGAAATTCTGATGAAAATCTGAATCTTTCTTGTAGAGCAAAAACCTTTTGCTTAGGTATAAAAATTTCCCACAGTTTTAGCGGTCTCATGTATGATTCTCTAAATTGTTTTCATTCTCATTTTCAAAGATCTACATGAAAAACTTATTCATTCATTTATTCAGTCACACCTTAATGCTTGTGAACCACTTTAATAGTCAAAACAGGGAATAAGAACTCAAGAACACAAAAAGTTTCCCAACAAATTGAATGAAAAAGAATGACATGTAAGTGATTATTAAACAACAAACACCACAGAGATGTCACAAAAACGATCGTCTTCATAAAGCATGAAGATACATTTTTTTCTGAATGGTTACTGTGTCAGAAAGTTTGACAGGTGGATTTCTAATTCTCACATTTTCCCTGAAAACTAGGAATTGTTATTTTTATTTTATAGGCAAACACCCCTGAGATTAGTGAGGTGAAAAACAAACAAAAAAACTTTGTCCAAAGTCACACAGTTCATTATTGAAAAGCTGGGAATCTGACTCCAAAGACCATAATTTTTATTTTTATTCCATGTGCACAGAAGCCTATGAAACATTTAGGAATGGATGAGTTTAGTATATGGAGTCCCACACAATCCACAATTTTCGGCCAGATTCTCTGAATGCCTTTCTCGCTTATGAGCTATAATGTGTGCAGGCTAACTTTGGTGCATGTCATTGCTGTAGGCAGAAATTATGTGAAATAGATGTTCATATAGCTCAAATTGGCATGTGTCTTTCATTATTTAAAACAAAACTGAATTATTAAAAATAAGTTTTACAGAATAAATGCAAGCATCTTGTGTTCAAAATGGTAAAAATCAAAATGCAGACGGATAGGGATGATAAAAAGTCATCTTCGGTGATACAAGGTTTTGGACAGAAATCACTAGGAGTTCCACCATGGTTTAGATGAATGGAGAGAGATGAATTCAGACAAATGCAATCCTGAGGGCTTTACTAGGATCAAGGTTGATCAGCCACTGTATACAATGATGTGTACTGGAAGAGTTCCATTTTGAAGCCTCAGGGAATTCTTCTGAATGGGTGGTGGTCATGCCTACCAGTTGTTAATTATTTTAAAAACTGCCCTGACTTAGCACCTTAAAGGGGGAATTCAAAAGGAACAACACATGTTTTAAGCACAGATGTTTCAGGTATTATGTTAGCTACTTCCTACATTGAATCTCTTCCTATCTATCTACAAGGTAGCAGTCCTTATTTCGATTTTATAGATTTGGAGAAGAGGCTGAGAATTGAAATTCTTTGCCTAAGATTAAGCAACAAATATTTGTATAGGTCCCTTCTTGTTGTTACGTAGTTACCTAGCATTCATTCTTCTTTCTTCTGGTAGCAGTACACTATCTGTTTCAAAAATGTGAGTCCATACTCTATTCTAGGCTTGAGGGATGTCCAAACAAGTGTATTCTTTCTCTGGACATAGTAAAACCTTTATAAAGGATCATGACCCCAGTCAAGAAAATTCAGAATCCAAAGGGAATTTTTACCTGAAAGCTTGGGAAAGAGACACACTCTTTTTTTGCTGGAAAGAGAGCTTTGAGGATATAAGTCTGATACTAGTGGAAGCCAACATAAGAGGAGTGTCTGTTTCAAAATACACTAGGAAACAGAACACATGGATAGAGAACACATCTTTTAGATCTTATGTTCATATGTACCTGAAGTCATAAACCTTTCTCTGATTTTTTCAATTCCACTGACCAATACAATCACTTATTTGCTTAAGCCACATGGATTGGGATTTTCTATTACACACAGAAGCATCCTTGGAAAACTTTGGAGGCATTTTTGGTTGTCAGTACAATATGAGGGTTCTACTAGCATGTCACAGGAAAGGATCAGGGATTCTTAATGTTCTGTAAAGTTGTAGAAAAATTCTACAAGGAGGAAAATTGTTAAACCCCAAATGCCAATATTGCCCCTTAGAGAAACACTGGTTGCTGAGAAGTGTGTTACTTGGAGGAAATTTTGCACATAGCCTGCATATAAATGAAAACATATGCATAAAGTTTGGAGATAATAACAATACCAATAAGATCTCATTGGGGCTTATATATGGCAGTAGGAAAGGACAGCTAGAAAAGCTCTGCTGTTGACAGTATGTAAAAGGTACGCATTTGTAGTTTATCTCAAGGTAATGGTGAACCATGTAAGGTTCTAGAGCAGGATGGTAATGTGATAAAAAGCGTGTTATAAGATGACTAATTTGGGAAAAGTATATTGGGTAAATTACAAAGTAGAAAGAAAGGAGGCAGAAAAACTGTGTAGGCTTAAGACCTACTCAACAGGTCTTTATAGAAGAAAGAATGTACTGACTTCTCTCAGTTTTTGTTGTTGCTTTCTCAGCATATTAAGATTAGCTATAAAATAAGAGTACAATAAGAAATCAGCCTTTTTGGCTATGTATGTATGTATGTGTGTGTGTATGTGTGATGGCTAAAGACCAAATGCTTTAAATGCTTTTAAAAGACCAAGATGGCTATGACCAAAAACAGAAAAATACTACCATCATGATATAAAGTGTGTTTCTGGTTCTTCTGTAAACGAGAGCCATTTTCTTTGCCTAGGCAAGATCATTTTTATTTGATTAGAACCACACAGCTGTGAAATGACTGAATATGATTTGGATAACCTCACACATCAGGCATTAATCCAAGTTTGAACTTTAAGAAGAATATACTTTATACAAATTATGTAGAGTGAGACAAACTACGATATATTTAGTAAGCATGCATTTGTAAAAATACATATTTTCATTTCTGCTGGTACAGAAAATAAATAGGTTGTTTAGTTTTTCCTAATTGGTAAAGTGATACAACACGTATCTGTGATATTTGTTGACTTTGAGATTCATATTCTTCAGACTTTCCTCCATGGTGTATGCTTTGTTTTTGATAATCAGTATTTTATCTACCAGAAAATGTGTTAATTGTCAGCAACAGGCCTACCATGTAATTGAAACACAAAACTGGAAGATGACATTTCGTTTTGTTTCTGGGAAGTTCAATTATTGAAACTGTAATATTATGCCAGATAGTTAACTAATCATATTGATACTTCTAATTCACTGACTATGTTTGTCTTCACTTTCCTTCCCCCAAAATTGGTACATCGAAACCCGAAACGCAATTGTGGCTGTATTTGGAGATGTTGCCTCTAAGGAAGTAATTAAGATTAAAAAGAGGGGGGGGCGGAGCAAGATGGCCGAATAGGAACAGCTCCAGTCTCCAACTCCCAGCGCGAGCGACACAGAAGACCGGTGATTTCTGCATTTTCAACTGAGGTACTGGGTTCATCTCACTGGGGAGTGCCGGACGATCGGTGCTGGTCAGCTGCTGCAGCCCGACCAGCGAGAGCTGAAGCAGGGCGAGGCATTGCCTCACCTGGGAAGCGCAAGGGGGAAGGGAATCCCTTTTCCTAGCCAGGGGAACTGAGACACACAACACCTGGAAAATCGAGTAACTCCCACCCCAATACTGCGCTTTAAGCAAACAGGCACACCAGGAGATCATATCCCACGCCTGGCCGGGAGGGTCCCACACCCACGGAGCCTCCCTCATTGCTAGCACAGCAGTCTGTGATCTACCGGCAAGGCAGCAGCGAAGCTGGGGGAGGGGCGCCCGCCATTGCCGAGGCTTAAGTAGGTAAACATAGCCGCTGGGAAGCTCGAACTGGGTGGAGCTCACAGCAGCTCAAGGAAACCTGCCTGTCTCTGTAGACTCCACCTCTGGGGACGGGGCACAACTATACAACAACAAAAGCAGCAGAAAACTCTGCAGACGCAAACGACTCTGTCTGACAGCTTTGAAGAGAGCAGTGGATCTCCCAACACGGAGGTTGAGATCTGAGAAGGGACAGACTCCCTGCTCAAGTGGGTCCCTGACCCCTGAGCAGCCTAACTGGGAGACATCCCCCACTAGGGGCAGTCTGATACCCCACACCTCACAGGGTGGAGTACACCCCTGAGAGGAAGCTTCCAAAGCAAGAATCAGACAGGTACACTCGCGGTTCAGAAATATTCTATCTTCTGCAGCCTCTGCTGCTGATACCCAGGCAAACAGGGTCTGGAGTGGACCTCAAGCAATCTCCAACAGACCTACAGCTGAGGGTCCTGACTGTTAGAAGGAAAACTATCAAACAGGAAGGACACCTACACCAAAACCCCATCAGTACATCACCATCATCAAAGACCAGAGGCAGATAAAACCACAAAGATGGGGAAAAAGCAGGGCAGAAAAGCTGGAAATTCAAAAAATAAGAGCGCATCTCCCCCGGCAAAGGAGCGCAGCTCATCGCCAGCAACGGATCAAAGCTGGATGGAGAATGACTTTGACGAGATGAGAGAAGAAGGCTTCAGTCCATCAAATTTCTCAGAGCTAAAGGAGGAATTACGTACCCAGCGCAAAGAAACTAAAAATCTTGAAAAAAAAGTGGAAGAATTGATGGCTAGAGTAATTAATGCAGAGAAGGTCCTAAACGAAATGAAAGAGATGAAAACCATGACACGAGAAATACGTGACAAATGCACAAGCTTCAGTAACCGACTCGATCAACTGGAAGAAAGAGTATCAGCGATTGAGGATCAAATGAATGAAATGAAGCGAGAAGAGAAACCAAAAGAAAAAAGAAGAAAAAGAAATGAACAAAGCCTGCAAGAAGTATGGGATTATGTAAAAAGACCAAATCTACGTCTGATTGGGGTGCCTGAAAGTGAGGGGGAAAATGGAACCAAGTTGGAAAACACTCTTCAGGATATCATCCAGGAGAACTTCCCCAACCTAGTAGGGCAGGCCAACATTCAAATCCAGGAAATACAGAGAACGCCACAAAGATACTCCTCGAGAAGAGCAACTCCAAGACACATAATTGCCAGATTCACCAAAGTTGAAATGAAGGAAAAAATCTTAAGAGCAGCCAGAGAGAAAGGTCGGGTTACCCACAAAGGGAAGCCCATCAGACTAACAGCAGATCTCTCGGCAGAAACTCTCCAAGCCAGAAGAGAGTGGGGGCCAATATTCAACATTCTTAAAGAAAAGAATTTTAAACCCAGAATTTCATATCCAGCCAAACTAAGTTTCATAAGTGAAGGAGAAATAAAATCCTTTACAGATAAGCAAATGCTTAGAGATTTTGTCACCACTAGGCCTGCCTTACAAGAGATCCTGAAGGAAGCACTCAACATGGAAAGGAACAACCGGTACCAGCCATTGCAAAAACATGCCAAAATGTAAAGACCATCGAGGCTAGGAAGAAACTGCATCAACTAACGACCAAAATAACCAGTTAATATCATAATGGCAGGATCAAGTTCACACATAACAATCTTAACCTTAAATGTAAATGGACTAAATGCTCCAATTAAAAGACACAGACTGGCAAACTGGATAAAGAGTCAAGACCCATCAGTCTGCTGTATTCAGGAGACCCATCTCACACGCAGAGACATACATAGGCTCAAAATAAAGGGATGGAGGAAGATTTACCAAGCAAATGGAGAACAAAAAAAAGCGGGGGTTGCTATACTAGTCTCTGATAAAACAGACTTTAAACCATCAAAGATCAAAAGAGACAAAGAAGGCCATTACATAATGGTAAAGGGATCAATTCAACAGGAAGAGCTAACTATCCTAAATATATACGCACCCAATACAGGAGCACCCAGATTCATAAAGCAAGTCCTTAGAGACTTACAAAGAGACTTAGACTCCCATACAATAATAATGGGAGACTTCAACACTCCACTGTCAACATTAGACAGATCAACGAGACAGAAAGTTAACAAGGATATCCAGGAATTGAACTCATCTCTGCAGCAAGCAGACCTAATAGACATCTACAGAACTCTCCACCCCAAATCAACAGAATATACATTCTTCTCAGCACCACATCGTACTTACTCCAAAATTGACCACGTAATTGGAAGTAAAGCACTCCTCAGCAAATGTACAAGAACAGAAATTATAACAAACTGTCTCTCAGACCACAGTGCAATCAAACTAGAACTCAGGACTAAGAAACTCAATCAAAACCGCTCAACTACATGGAAACTGAACAACCTGCTCCTGAATGACTACTGGGTACATAACGAAATGAAGGCAGAAATAAAGATGTTCTTTGAAACCAATGAGAACAAAGATACAACATACCAGAATCTCTGGGACACATTTAAAGCAGTGTGTAGAGGGAAATTTATAGCACTAAATGCCCACAAGAGAAAGCAGGAAAGATCTAAAATTGACACTCTAACATCACAATTAAAAGAGCTAGAGAAGCAAGAGCAAACACATTCGAAAGCTAGCAGAAGGCAAGAAATAACTAAGATCAGAGCAGAACTGAAGGAGATAGAGACACAAAAAACTCTCCAAAAAATCAATGAATCTAGGAGTTGGTTTTTTGAAAAGATCAACAAAATTGACAGACCACTAGCCAGACTAATAAAGAAGAAAAGAGAGAAGAATCAAATCGACGCAATTAAAAATGATAAAGGGGATATCACCACCGACCCCACAGAAATACAAACTACCATCAGAGAATACTATAAACACCTCTACGCAAATAAACTGGAAAATCTAGAAGAAATGGATAATTTCCTGGACACTTACACTCTTCCAAGACTAAACCAGGAAGAAGTTGAATCCCTGAATAGACCAATAGTAGGCTCTGAAATTGAGGCAATAATTAATAGCCTACCAACCAAAAAAAGTCCAGGACCAGATGGATTCACAGCTGAATTCTACCAGAGGTACAAGGAGGAGTTGGTACCATTCCTTCTGAAACTATTCCAATCAATAGAAAAAGAGGGAATCCTCCCTAACTCATTTTATGAGGCCAACATCATTCTGATACCAAAGCCTGGCAGAGACACAACAAAAAAAGAGAATTTTAGACCAATATCCCTGATGAACATCGATGCAAAAATCCTCAATAAAATACTGGCAAACCGGATTCAGCAACACATCAAAAAGCTTATCCACCATGATCAAGTGGGCTTCATCCCTGGGATGCAAGGCTGGTTCAACATTCGCAAATCAATAAACATAATCCAGCATATAAACAGAACCAAAGACAAGAACCACATGATTATCTCAATAGATGCAGAAAAGGCTTTTGACAAAATTCAACAGCCCTTCATGCTAAAAACGCTCAATAAATTCGGTATTGATGGAACGTACCTCAAAATAATAAGAGCTATCTATGACAAACCCACAGCCAATATCATACTGAATGGGCAAAAACTGGAAAAATTCCCTTTGAAAACTGGCACAAGACAGGGATGCCCTCTCTCACCACTCCTATTCAACATAGTGTTGGAAGTTCTGGCTAGGGCAATTAGGCAAGAGAAAGAAATCAAGGGTATTCAGTTAGGAAAAGAAGAAGTCAAATTGTCCCTCTTTGCAGATGACATGATTGTATATTTAGAAAACCCCATTGTCTCAGCCCAAAATCTCCTTAAGCTGATAAGCAACTTCAGCAAAGTCTCAGGATACAAAATTAATGTGCAAAAATCACAAGCATTCTTATACACCAGTAACAGACAAACAGAGAGCCAAATCAGGAATGAACTTCCATTCACAATTGCTTCAAAGAGAATAAAATACCTAGGAATCCAACTTACAAGGGATGTAAAGGACCTCTTCAAGGAGAACTACAAACCACTGCTCAGTGAAATAAAAGAGGACACAAACAAATGGAAGAACATACCATGCTCATGGATAGGAAGAATCAATATCGTGAAAATGGCCATACTGCCCAAGGTTATTTATAGATTCAATGCCATCCCCATCAAGCTACCAACGAGTTTCTTCACGGAATTGGAAAAAACTGCTTTAAAGTTCATATGGAACCAAAAAAGAGCCCGCATCTCCAAGACAATCCTAAGTCAAAAGAACAAAGCTGGAGGCATCACGCTACCTGACTTCAAACTATACTACAAAGCTACAGTAACCAAAACAGCATGGTACTGGTACCAAAACAGAGATATAGACCAATGGAACAGAACAGAGTCCTCAGAAATAATACCACACATCTACAGCCATCTGATCTTTGACAAACCTGAGAGAAACAAGAAATGGGGAAAGGATTCCCTATTTAATAAATGGTGCTGGGAAAATTGGCTAGCCGTAAGTAGAAAGCTGAAACTGGATCCTTTCCTTACTCCTTATACGAAAATTAATTCAAGATGGATTAGAGACTTAAATGTTAGACCTAATACCATAAAAATCCTAGAGGAAAACCTAGGTAGTACCATTCAGGACATAGGCATGGGCAAAGACTTCATGTCTAAAACACCAAAAGCAACGGCAGCAAAAGCCAAAATTGACAAATGGGATCTCATTAAACTAAAGAGCTTCTGCACAGCAAAAGAAACTACCATCAGAGTGAACAGGCAACCTACAGAATGGGAGAAAATTTTTGCAATCTACTCATCTGACAAAGGGCTAATATCCAGAACCTACAAAGAACTCAAACAAATTTACAAGAAAAAAACAAACAACCCCATCAAAAAGTGGGCAAAGGATATGAACAGACATTTCTCAAAAGAAGACATTCATACAGCCAACAGACACATGAAAAAATGCTCATCATCACTGGCCATCAGAGAAATGCAAATCAAAACCACAATGAGATACCATCTCACACCAGTTAGAATGGCGATCATTAAAAAGTCAGGAAACAACAGGTGCTGGAGAGGATGTGGAGAAATAGGAACACTTTTACACTGTTGGTGGGATTGTAAACTAGTTCAACCATTATGGAAAACAGTATGGCGATTCCTCAAGGATCTAGAACTAGATGTACCATATGACCCAGCCATCCCATTACTGGGTATATACCCAAAGGATTATAAATTATGCTGCTATAAAGACACATGCACACGTATGTTTATTGCGGCACTATTCACAATAGCAAAGACTTGGAATCAACCCAAATGTCCATCAGTGACAGATTGGATTAAGAAAATGTGGCACATATACACCATGGAATACTATGCAGCCATCAAAAAGGATGAGTTTGTGTCCTTTGTAGGGACATGGATGCAGCTGGAAACCATCATTCTTAGCAAACTATCACAAGAACAGAAAACCAAACACCGCATGTTCTCACTCATAGGTGGGAACTGAACAATGAGATCACTCGGACTAGGAAGGGGAACATCACACACCGGGGCCTATCATGGGGAGGGGGGAGGGGGGAAGGGGGAGGGGGGAGGGGGGAGGGATTGCATTGGGAGTTATACCTGATGTAAATGACGAGTTGATGGGTGCAGCACAGCAACAAGGCACAAGTATACATATGTAACAAACCTGCACGTTATGCACATGTACCCTACAACTTAAAGTATAATAATAATAAATAAATTAAAAAAAAAAAAAATAAAATAAAAAAAAAAAAAAAAAAAAAAAAAAAAAAAAAAAAAAAAGATTAAAAAGAGGTCAGAAGAGTGGGGCCCTGATCCAATAGGAATCGTGTCTGTATAAAAAGAGACATGACAGAACTTACACGTGTTCTCTCTCTCTCTCTTTGTGTGCACATAATCGGGATGGCCAAGTCAGGATACAATGAGAAGGCAGTCAGGGAGAGGGCCCTCGCCAGGAACTAAATGGGTTGACAACTTGAGCTGGAATTTCTTGCCTTCATACCATGAGAAAATAGATATCTGTTGTGTAAGCCACCCAGCCTATCCTGTTTCGGCATTTGATTATGGCATCCTGAGCAGACTAACACAATCATCTTACAAAAAATGCGGCAAATTGAAGAAAAAAGATCAGGAAAGAGCAAAGAAACAAAGTAACTTCTGTGGTCAGTTCTTACAATAAATTGCATAAGGAGATAAATTATTCATTCTGTGATCAAGAAAATATGGAACAAATAAAGAATTATTACCAATATTGAACACTAGGTAAGAAAACTGTTGTTACTAGAGAAGGATTAATTTCCTATGAACTTTCTGTCTCTAATAAGAATGTATAACAGTTGTTATATATAAAATATCTTGTTACAAGATATATTTTATATTATTTTATTATTATTTATTTTATTATATCTTTATATTATTATTTTTCCTCCTACTGGTTTCCAAACTCTTTGAGGCCAGTAACTCTGTGTGTGTCTGTATTTCTATCCACAGCCTTATCTATGTCTAATAAAGGCTTGATGACAGTCCTTGGTTTGCATTTCATGAATATATATTGATTGATTCATAGGTTTAAAAGATAGCCTATCACATCATATTTCTATTATCCATTTTCTTGCCCATATCCCTACCAGACTACAAATTCCTTGAGAGCAGAAACTGTGTGTTTTTTTCTGTCATGTAGTAGGTATTCAATAAATGGCTACTGAGTGTAAATAAATGACATAATAAATCAAACTGAAAACAGGAAGCTGTGAGTTGAGTGTAGGAGACTTCTTTCTTGAATGGAAATTACTTGTGAAAATGTCTCTGCAGTGGGAAGCCACTGTCACTGGCGACTTTCACAGGAAGCTTGGAGAATGCTGAAAATTAACCAATGTGCTAGCGGAGACTAAAAACTAAGATTCCATGTTGAGGAGGCTTTGAAACAGATAACTGCCTTTGTATAGTATAGAATCATATACATTTAGAATAAAATAACACTGAAACGCAAGGAAAGGATATATACACACATGCATTCATAAATACATACATACACACACACACATACACACACAAAAGCAGCTTATTGCTTCTTTGTCTATGTGTACACAGACAAGAAGTAATACAAGGAAGGAAGCTCATGGCCCTTATTTTGAAGCATTTACAAAACATAATGATTTCTGTTTAATCTATTGAAAATACCTCAGAATGCTAAAGGAAAGGTTGTTTTACAGCTCAGGAGTCTATAAAGGTTCTGACAAATACTCTTTCCTTTTCAATTGTCCAACATACCCAATGCCTGACCTTTGTCCACCTGGAAGCATCTGTTCCTTGACTGTTTAGATCAGAGTGTACCAACAAAGATAAACACAGCTAATTGCCTTCTCTACTGCAGTAGAAGCTAGTTAAAGACAACAGTAACAGCAAAACCATGAGACACCTCAGACCCCACATCACCCAGTGCTTTAGAAAATTTTCAAGGGCAAATGTACTTGGCATTGAATTTAGGTTTGAATGGAAGCAACTTCTCTCTCCTGAGTGTTAGCTTTAAAGAATAATTAGAAAGCACTGTAATAAAAATTTCGTTTTCTAAAATCCTAGATTTGGTCATGCAACATGATGTCAGTATGAGTAGAAAACAGTTTATTTTAAAGTAAAAAAAAAAAAGAGAGAGTATAAAGAACTGAAATGAGAGATTCGAGTGAATGAAGGAGGGGAAAAGGAGGAAAGAAAGAAAACAGCAAAAATCAAGGTTCTGTTAGAGTATGCCAAAGGTCAAATTATGTTTAATAACCTTTCTAATTTTATGAGGTATAAATATGATGATAGTTATGTCATGACATCATTTAGCCCTAGAATTGAAGGAGTGCTTGGTCATTTAGATAATGGAGCTGAGGATGGTAATAGGATGAAACGGATAGTGCAGGGTGACAGGTTAGTTCTTTTAGGATCATAGGCTTCTTCCTAGTGCTGCATAAAAGGGATTATTATATTGGCTTTCAGAAGTATCTTGACATTTCCATTAAAATCATGATTTTGACAGGTTTATGTATTCAGCCCTTTTCATTTGCATGGGATTGAAACTTGACATTAAAAATCCTCAGACCAAATGCATTTTAAGCATCACGCATACTTGCATATTTATGTATGCACACAGTAAATGCAACATGTAAGCCTACACAATATATATCAAGTTTTAATAGGTCTTATACTTTATAGTTTTTACTGAATTCCTCATTGCCTTGGGAAGTGTTAAATAATCTACCTAAAAGATGAAAAATACTTGAAGAGTTTGAATGAATGTGGTCTGCATGAAAAGCTGTATTTTTGGTAGCAACCAGGATACTTGCTGCTTAATAAGTTAAGTATTCTAGGCTTTTAGTACAACTCGTTTTATTTGGTGAAGGCTTTTATATCATTTTAATGTGTTATCACTATTTTTTCATACCTTTTGGCTTTTATTTTTCAAGGGCTGTGCAATTTCATTTAAAAGCATCACATTTTATTCATTGAAAGTCCCCAGCATAGACTTATTATTATCTCTTATTAAGTAAAATTGGGCTTTCTTTACTGTGTTCTATGCCCTTACTATTCAAACAGTTTTCAAAGGACCAGCAACACTGGCACCACCTGGGAGCTTGTTGGAAATGCAGAGTCTCGGGCTCCACACCTGACCTACCCAAATCAGAGTTTTCCTTTTAGCAGGACGCCGAAGTAATTCCCAGGCACATTAAAGTTTGAGACGCTGTGGTCTAAACAATACTCGAAAGAAAAATAAGCAAAAACTGTGTAAAATATTCTTAGATTTTTCTCTTTTTAAATTATCAGTCTATTTAGAAATAACCAATTACCAAAACTTTCAGCCTTTTACGGGAAGCTTGATGTCATGTGCAGATGTCTCAAAACCTTGATAGTTTAGCATGCCATTTCTACTGCTGTTAATGTTCTCTGTAGCAGGAGTGACAAACTGGTCCCTGAGCCAAATCAGGATCATAGCTTGTTTTCATATAGCCTGTGAGCTAAGAAAAACTTAAACACTCTTAAATGATTGAGAAAAGTCAAAGAAAGAGTATTTCATAACACAAATACTATATAACATTCAAATTTCAAAGTCTATAAATGAAGTTTTAGACAATTTATTATCTACGGCCATAATGTCACAGTTGACTAGTTATAACAGAGAACATATGTCCTGCAAAGACAAAAATATTTATCATTTGGCCCTTTAAGGGAAATAAAAGTGGAACCCCACTCCAAAATATAGATCTGTGTGTGTGTGACATGTGACAATACTATTAAGTATGAACCCACTTTGTTAAATAAAATTATTCAATGTTCTTTAGAAATTTGGACACTTAAGCTAGGTGAATAGAGAAATAAATACATAAATCTGAAATTATTATTATTATTGTTATTATTTTTTGAGACGAAGTCTTGCTCTATCGCCCAGGCTGGAGTGCAGTGGCGCGATCTCGGCTCACTGCAAGCTCCGCCTCCCGGGTTCATGCCATTCTCCTGCCTCAGTCTCCCGAGTAGCTGGGACTACAGGCACCCGCCACCACGCCTGGCTAATTTTTTTTTTTTTTTTTTTGTATTTTTAGTAGAGACGGGGTTTCTCTATGTTAGCCAGGATAGTCTCGATCTCCTGACCTTGTGATCCGCCCGCCTTGGCCTCCCAAAGTGCTGAGATTACAGGCATGAGCCACTGCGCCCGGCCTGAAATTATTTTTATTCTGCTTTGAGATTAGTAAATGAAAAGTTTCGTATCATAAACATCCATAGCATATTATATTGCTAAGCTTTTAGATTAGTGCATGTCTTAGTCTGTTTTGGGCTATTATAACAATATGTCTGAGAACAGACAACTTATAATAAACAGAACTGTACCGGCTGACAGTCCTAAAGGCTGGAAAGTTCAACTTCAAGATGCCAGTATCCACTAGGGGCCTTCTGGCTGCATCATCACATGGAGGAAGGCAAGAGGGTGAGAGAGTAAGAAGGGGTTGAGCTCACCCTTTTACAACAGCACCAATCCCACCCATGATGGTGGAGCCCTCACGGCCTAAGCAGTAATTAATGGTCTCACCTATTAATATAATACTGCTACAATAGCAATTAAATTTTTACATCTATTTTGGAGGAGACCAACATTCAAACCGCAGCATTATATAATTACTTTAGAATGATGTTTAACTGCTATGGCCACAATTTAGGAGGGTAATATGCTAGGAAGCCTTGTGGATGCAAAATTTACTTTATATCAACTTGAGTTTTTAAAATGAGGACAAAACTCCTGTGAATCATTCTTCAGAACCTCTGATGTTTCTTGTTTAGTGTGGCTTTTTGATTTTTTTTTTTTTTCCCCAGAGTGGACATCTCCAAATTGACCACATCTACAAAGATTTGACAAATCCCTTCCAGGGCGTGGTCACAAAAATAAAATAGATAGAAACTGTTGCTGAGTAGCACACATCTGTCACAGAGGCCCTGAGTCTTACTCTAAAGGAAGAAGGGACAGCAGTAGTTCAGGCAGTTGTATGTAAAATACTGTAGCAGATTACAAGACAGCAGTGATAGGACTTGAGAAAGACAGAACTAGTACTGCAATCTATGACTTAGGGAAAGGACAGAGGATCTCAAAAGCCTGTGAAGGCATTACCATAATATGGTAGAATAAAATGATGGCCTTCAAAATGATGGCTCTGAGTTATGGAGGAAAGAGATACTTAGAATACTTAGTACTCTCTGTTTAACATAATAATCATCATCATAAAACAATGTCGTGGTTGACACTGTCACTGTGAATCTTTATAAGAATTGAAATCCACACTAGAAAAAGCAAATGTGCAAAGCACTGAGACTTATTAAAAAAGGTTAATCAGGCCAAGTACATGGCTCATGTCTGTAATCCCAGCACTTTGAGAAGCCAAGGTGGGAGGATGCTTGAGCTCAGGAGTTCAAGACCAACCTGGGCAACACAGGGAGAGCCTGTTTCTAAAAAAACTTTTTTAAAATTAGCTGGGCATGATGGCATGGACCTGTGGTCCTGGCTACTTGGGGGACTGAGGTGGGAGGGTCACTTAGGGTCACTTGAGCCTGTGAGATTGAGGCCGTGGTGAGCTATGATCATACCACTGCATTCTTGCACAGGGTGAGATTAAGACCCTGTCTAAAAAAATAATAATAATAAAATAAAAAATAAAAAAAAAGAGGGTTAATCATGTTTTAAGCATGTTTTAAAAACAAGAAACATACGCAGAAACAGATTCCCCAGTCACCTATGGGGTCTTTACATAGTTCTTCAATAACGCATAGTATATGTCTCACATTTAGTTAAATAAATCATCTTGAAAACGTGTAAATGTGTATATTCCATTGCTTGCCTTCGAGAATAAAATATGTTGCATTGCATTCTAGCAACGAGCACCATTTTAGCATTCAGCTAGTGCTTCCTTCATGGGCTGTAACTTGGCTCATTCATCAGCCTGAAATGGGCTAATTTAAAATAGTCTGAGAAAGAAAAGGGGAAAAAAGCTAATTGTCTGCAAAGAGGTGTTAAGAATGAAATAAAAATACAGAAAATTAGGAGTTGAAGAGGTATCTTTTTCAGCTGTCGCAGCCTACTGTCTGAAGACGCGTACCAGTAATTTGTGAAGATGTGCGGGTATTGAATTGCTCTGCGCACAAAGCCAGTCTAGTGAGTGATAACTCCAATACCAGCTTTGACTTGAGTGGATTAGGTGCTAAGTGGGTTTAACAAAATTACCCAGAGCATTACATCATATTCCTCCCACTTCTTGTGACAGAAGCTATTATTCCTGTGGGGCTCTGCTGAAAATGAAGTGGTCAAGAGTATGAAAGGGGTGAAAGGCTATCGGGATGAGAAGGATGGAGAAAAAAGGGATCCTTATGCTGGGCTGTTGCATTTTGGAAAATGGGGTAGAATTTTGCTGAAATCTGAAGTGTGTGGTTTAAAATGATATCTTCTTTATATTTTTACTCTGGTGAAGATTTAGCAAGATTATCTCCAAAACTTCCTGCTGGCATACTTAATTTTCTGATAAATTGATTACTACAAATATTTGGGATAAATAAGAACGAATCACAGTGATCCCTTTTTTACCCCTTCTTCCTTCCTTAGTTCCTTGTTCCCTCCTTCCCTCTCTTCCTCCTTCCTTTCCTGCCTTCATTCTTTTCTTCCCTCTCTTTCTCCCTCCCTTCTTCACTCCCTTTTCCTCCCTCATAGTATTTGCTCTCAAGCACCATAGCTGAGTAATTATAATAGGGAAACAGAAGAAAAGGCAGCAATGATCATTCTTTAAGACATGATGAAGAAGAAACTGCCTTATACAAATATTTATATCATTCACTGATCCAATATGTAAATATGATACTGCAAGAGACTGAAGTACTACGTAATGGTTGAATAAATATAAAACCAGCCGTGTGGGAATGTTTCTCTTTGAACCAGACAATAAGGATAATTTCTATAGAGAAGTAAAGATTATTAAAAATAAATAATATTTTAAAAGCTTAAAATATCTGTTATCTACAATGTGATTTAATATTATTAAAAAGTCACATCATCATCTCCTGCCTTAACCTTCCAAACAAGTAGCACACTTAAATTTGAAGTTCTGTAGTACTTTGCTGAGAAATTATTTTATATTGTGCTACTTGGTCTAAGTAATAGAAGAGAACTCAGGGACCAAACTTTTATCACATGAGGTAATTTGATTCTAGATTTGGTTTCCACCACCTTAAACAAGCATCCTAGAACATAGTTACTGTGCTGCATTTTCTTCATTTAAGAACAGGGAGAGGACTAATGAATTCTAAAGTAGGAAAGGGAGTGCTTCGAAAAGAAATTCTTCTTGTAGGGTATTAAATGACAATTTCACTAGCAGTCAGAAAATAATATTTTTCACCAATTAAAATAGTCTACCCTTATGGCAGGTAATATGTTTTGTTAATGGCCACCTAATAAATATTTAGCTGTGCGGCTGATGTATCCTTCTTGGGTTTTCATTTATCACCTGTCTCTGTTACCTACTATTGTGACTTTCGTGATTTTTATAACTGATAAGCTCATCACAACTAGTTAAAAGTCTTGTTGAGGCCACATAAACAATGACTTTTCCCAAGCTAACCTGGCATGTAAGTCCATTTATAATATGATCACATTTTCTTTTTTTTTTTTTTGGAGACAGAGTCTCGCTCTGTTGCCCAGGTTGGAGTGTGGAACGTAGTGGCACGATGTCGGCTCACTGCAACCTCTGCCTCCCGGGTTCAAGCAATTCTTCTGCCTCAGCTTCCCAAGTAGCTGGGACTCCAGGCGCACGCTGCCACGCCCAGCTAATGTTTTGTGTGTTTTTAGTAGAGACAGCGTTTCACGGTGTTGCCCAGACTGATTTCGAACTCTTGAGCTCAGGTGATCTGCCCACCTCGGCCTCCCAAAGTGTTAGGATTACAGGCGTGAGCCACTGTGCTCAGCCCACATTTTCTTAAGTCTGCGATACATTTGAAATTCTTTTTCAGTTTCATTCATTCAGCTGGTGCTAGTCCCTCCAAAACATAGTGGTTTCTTTTTCACAGTGCAACTAAAAGAATGGTATTTTAAACATTGGGTATGGATTTGAAAGAGGAGTAATAAAATCTAATTCTATAATCTATCAATTTTTTTCTCTTTGTAGTTCTTAAAAAGTCTGAGTACAGAAAGAATATCTCTTAATCTAATGCTCAATAACAACTCAGACAGAGGCACAAGATCAGTCTGATGGACGTTTGAAGACATAAACATTATACTTTTTTCATATTTAATTCAGATATCATGCCTTATATATTCCGAGGCTGAAGAAATGCACACAAGTACATATTTTTACCATGATCAGGAGAAAATCATAAAGCTTTGATTTCCTTTGTAGTCACTGACTTAACAATTGTGATTTCATTCCAACACATTGAACCTAACCCATAGTTTAAAAATTATTTGAATGGCTAACATTCTTCTTTTTGAAATGAAAAGAAGAAAGAAAACTAGTAAACAACCTTACTTGTAATAAAAGTTTGGAAATACCTATGAAATAGCAGAGAAAGGTTAAAATGTCTTCTAGCATATTGACTCAGAACCTGGGAGGTGAGGTAAGGGCAGATGCCGGAACTCAAGCTTTCAGAGAAGAATTAAATATTTAGAGGGAATTTAGTTTATTTACTTTGTTTTATCATTTTAAGGTAGATTTTCAGGTTCAATTAAGGGAAAACCTACACTTTTTTTTTCAATCTAAAAAATAAATCCGTCTTCTGTAATGACTGTCTTTCCGTTGTATACTGTGTGTATGTATGCATGTGTGTGTGTGTTAGAGTGCAGGTAACACTGAGAGAAAATGTCATAACTAACAGAAGAATAAATGATTATTAGTGAGAATTTTGCAGCGTTGTGTCAGGAACATGCCCCAAAATAGCTTGAGGTTGATGGGGAATACTTAAGCTGCCAGTGGTTTAACTGTTACTGACAAAAATCCCCTAGGGCGAGGCAAGTGATAAGCAGCGTAAGAAGTCAGCAGAACATGGTTCTGGACGAATGCACAAACCCTCATCAAAAGTGGAAACTGCCCAGATGTATCCATGTAGGTCTCCAAGCCAGCACCCAGAGCCCCACCAAATCCCATCATCTTGTAGCACAGACAGCAACATCTCTGACAAAAGAAGCAGCCTTGATGAATCCTGACATTGGGATCATCACCAAACAGAACTCTTTGAGATTAGCGGCCTTGTTTTCTAACATGCCTGCTTAAGTCATGACTCCTAGGTTGAGCCTACTGTTTGTAAAATGAAACTAGTGTAACACTTTCCTCGATGTTGTGAAAAGCACTGCATCTCTCTCTCTCTCTCTCTCTCTCTCTGTCTCTGTCTCTCTCTCAATCATCTATCTAATCTATCTATCCATCCATCCACTTTTTTGAGACAGGGTCTCACTCTATCTCTCTGTTGCCCAGGCTGGAGTGTAGTGGCATGATCATAGCTCACTGCAACCTCAAACTTCTGGGCTCAAGCAACTCTCCTGCCTCAGCCTTCAGAGCAGCTAGCACTACAGGTGAAAGCCACCATATTCAGCCAGCACTAAATTTTCACAACTATTATTATTGTGGGTATTTTTTTTTTTTTGACAGTTTCTGGCAAAGCATAGACTGTAGAGTCCACAATTTAATTGCATTTAACAATTCCTCTGTTTCCTTGGGCTGATAGTAATGCATTTTGAACCCCTTAATTCTCCACTTCTTCGTGATAACTTCCCGGTCATGAAGAGAATGTATAGAATGTATTGTTGATAAATATTCCTAAACCTTTTAAGACTTATTTTATAGAAAAGCTTTCAGGGACATCAAAAACACTGAAAATAAAGAGTCTTATAGTTGATTTGCTGAGCCCATAGCTACTATGATTTCCCTACAATTAAGCATGGAGTAAAAGAATGAGCATCAAGTTAGGAAAATTCCAAACACTGAAAGCAAGTGTTGGAAATCTGTCATTAAGACAGTTTTAATATGATAGTTCAATAATACAGTAGTTAAGACTGGGCGTGGTAGCTCATGCCTGTAATCCCAGTACTTTGGGAGGCTGAGGTGGGTGGATCACCTGAGGTCAGGAATTCAAGACCAACCTGGGCAACATGTCTCTTTAATAGAGACGAGCCTGTCTCTACTAAAAATACAAAATTAGCAGGGCATGGTGGCACACACCCATAATCGCAGTTACTAGGGAGGCTGAGGCACGAGAATCACTTGAACCTGGGAGGTGGAGGTTGCAGTGAGCCAAGATCGTGCCATTGCATTTCAGCCTGGGCAACAGAGTGAGACTCCAAGTCAAAATAAAATAAAATAAAAGGCCGAGCACAGTGGCTCATGCCTGTAATCCCAGCACTTTCGGAGGCCAAAGCGGGCCGATCACAAGGTCAGGAGATCGAGAACATCCTGGCTAACACGGTGAAACCCCATCTCTATTAAAAATACAAATAATTAGCCGGGCGTGGTGGCGGGTGCCTATAGTCACAGCTACTCTACCGGGGAGGCTGAGGCAGGAGAATGGAGTGAACCCGGGAGGCGGAGCTTGCAGTGAGCTGAGATTGTGCCACTGCACTTCAGCCTGGGCAACAGAGCAAGACTCCATCACAAAAAAAAAAAAGAATAAAAATAAGATAGTAGTTAAGAAGGAAATTCTTTTACCTAATTGAAAAAATGTTCTAGAAAAAATGGCAAAGCAATGAGCAAAGCATGTTTAGAATTCTTTTGTTTTTCAAAGGCATACATAGGAAACAGAAAGGTTTAAAATTCTTTTTTTTCTGAAAAAGAAATGTATTTCTACTTATTCCTTTTTTTTTTTTTTTCCCCAAGGAGCACACATTGGGGCAAAAGGAGGGGGTGATAGCATAAAAAAATACCTATTAAGAGAACTGAAGTCAAATTTCCCGTGTTCATATTTTAGCAGAACCGCTTGTTATTTCTGCGACCTTGGCAAACCACATCATCTCCTGAAGTCTCAGTTTTCTCATGTATCGCATGTTGGAACACAATAGTGTATACCTTATTGATGGCTGGGGTTACTGTGAGGGGTAAATAACATGTCACCTGCCAATCAAGTTGAATTCATGTCTGGCACATTACATTCATCAGTTATTCTGTTATTGTGTTGGCATAGAACAGTGTCTTCACTCTAGCTCCCAAATTTATTAAAGTCCTCACTGAGAGCTGTGGTGAAATAAGCTCAGGAAACACTAAATTAGAAAATATAGGACCAATATATCGACTGTTAAGTCTTCTGAGATTTTTTTTTTTAATTTTGAAGAACGTATGATAAACTTTGGGGAGAGAAAAATATGTACATTTTTCCAATGTTATGGGAAATCTCTAAATGTATGGCTTATATGCCAACAGAACTAACACTATAAATGTCATGCTTTTTATCTGGACCCATCCTGTTGGAGGCCCCAAGTTGAGTCACCCCTTTAGTAGCTATTTCAAGATGCTATCATCAGGGTTACCTCCAAAATTATAGTACTTGATCTTATTTCCCATTAATTCAAACATCTTTGGCTGTCCTCCATGACTGCAGAATAAATTTGGAACTCTTTAGCATGGCACTCGATGACTTTGATAGTCTGATTTTAACCTTTCCTTCTCGCTTCTTTTCTGATCATACTAACATCTCCAAAACACAAGGTATCCATGGTTTCTCATACGACTTTCCAAGTCTATAATGGATCCAAACAATTTCTCCGCCTGACAATGCCTACTCTCAAGAAACATCTCATGTATCCACACCTTGGGAAACTCTTCTTGGGACAAATGGCATAGAGTTGTCCATCTCTCTTTATGCCTTATTTGATTTTTCTTCGCATAACTTATGACTGTCTGATCTAATTTAATTTAATTCAATTAGTAGATACACATTTCCTAGGGCCATTTTCTTCTAAGATAGAACCTCTGAACTTCTACAACTTTGTTTTACTTAGATTCACAGTTTCACTATAGCCATTTATTAAAGAGAATTAGTTCTGAATCCATTTTTTCCTACTTCTTATGAGTTCAGAGAAGGAATGGAATATGTCACATTCCTCTATTTGTTTTCACTGACTAAAAGGATGTCTGTCTCCTAATAGGTACTCAGAAAATTGATTTTGAAACACTAGGAATACTGGGAAAAAAAATCAAAGCCTAGCCCTGCTACTGTGCTTTAGAAGCCATATTTCCATACATGAGAGGGAGCAAGCTACTATTACTGCTCTGTTAAAACACCGATCTGTCTCAAGGCAGGTGTTTACAGGTGTGTTTGCCTGCAGGTAGTGACTGCAAATTGTATCAGTTCCTCCTAAATTCAAAATGTATTTCTTAGTTTCTTGTCAGCAGTAGAATTGGGACATTTATTGGCTACTTGAATAATGGGGACACTCTTAGTTTATCAGGAAAATGTGAACACAACCTATATGTGGGCATTCATAAACAATTTTTTTATTTAACAAATGTTACTGATTAAAGTATTCTCAAATTGCAGGAAAAGTGTGCTATTCAACTTGAAGCAATAAGTTATTTTTCTTATTATAGTAAACCTAAGTTTTACCTAATAAACCTTGCAGCACAGAAGAAAATTGATTTTTTTTTTTTTTTCTGAAAAAGCAACTAGATTTAAACTGTTTTCAAATTGACAGCACCTTCCAGAGCTTCTACCATAATCAGGAAGAATATGAAGATTATTTGACTTAAGCAGAAAGGAAAAAATGAATTATATCTAAAAGTCAAATGTAAAA
The DNA here is from genome assembly GCF_037993035.2 of Macaca fascicularis. NCBI lineage: Eukaryota > Metazoa > Chordata > Mammalia > Primates > Cercopithecidae > Macaca > Macaca fascicularis. The sequence continues at coordinate 172,799,083 of NC_088380.1, read as the reverse complement.
ATACTGAATAGAAAGTTGACATGAATGCTAGAATTTGACTTCTTCTTAGTTCAAAGTCTTCCTCTAAACAGAAATAGAAACAGATTGCTAGCGATCACGTATGTCCAGAAATTTTGGTAAGTGAAAATAATACAGTGAAGGGAGAAAAAGGAAGAAATTGATGTTAGATGCCTTGTATGTTTATAAAGAATTGTAAGTTCATTTATTGCTTCAAGAATTCTTCATTCTAAAAGACAAGCCAGTCTGATCTGTTGATACAATGAAGGCTTTATACAGATGAAATTAAGTGTTTGAGAGCTATCTTAGAGCAGTGCTTCCCAACCTTTTTGATGTCAGAAAAAATAGAGAAAATGACAATTTTGTAGGGCACCTGGAGATGAACTGATGGGTGTGCTCTTGGCTGGAGGGAATGACCCTTCCAGTGATTTTCCATTATTGTCCCTGCTATTTGGCCCCAGTGACTCTCTTTCCCATTCCAGCTTCTGTGCCTTTGTACTTGTGGTCCTTTCTGCTTAGAAAGATGTTTCTCCAAACTTCACCCAGGCTTGTCCCCAACCTCACTCATACCTCTGCTAAAACTCCATCTCTTCAGAAACATTTTCTCTGAATCCCCACCTCTTTCTTCTTTTTTTTTTTTTTTTTTTTTTGAGATGGAGTCTTGCTCTGTCGCCCAGGCTGGAATGCAGTGGTTCGATCTCGGCTCACTGCAACCTCTGCCAACTGGGTTCAAGTGATTCTCCTGTCTCAGCTTCCTGAATAGCTGGGATTACAGGCGCGTGCCATAACACCCGGTTAATTTTGTATTTTTAGTAGAGTCGGGGTTTCACCATCTTGGTCAGGCTGGTCTTGAACTCCTGACCTCATGATCCGCCTACCTCGGCCTCCCAAAGTGCTGTGATTACAGGCATGAGCCACGGCGCCTGGCCTGAATCCCCTTTCTAGAAAATAGATTTGTCCGTCTCTCTTTATGCCTTATTTGATTTTTCTTCACATAACTTGTGACTGTCTGATCTAATTTAATTTTGCTTATCTCCTCCAAGTGTGTCCTAGGAATAAAGATATCTGCTTCGCTTGCTCATCACTTTTCCCCAGCACTTAGCAGAGTGAGTACAAATATTTACTTGTTGGAAGTATGAAGGAATAACTGTTTCTTAGATCAGAGAGTTTGCTAGTTCCCTTCCTCGGAACAAATGTGCACATTTTTGTTATCTTATGCACACAGTGTTAGCTGTGTGACCAATTGTAGTAATACATAAAAGTATTTGAAGTTAGACACAACCTAGGGAGATGGAGGATTCCCTCTGAATTTTTGCAACAACACTGATTTAACACATTTCACTCTCAACCATCTGAGTGTAAATTTGCCACTAGAGTACAGGCAGTTTCAGTTCTATTAATGGGAGTATAGATATTTTTTGGACACGTTGTCTTACAGATAAGAACTTTAAACTCACTGAGTCTTAAAAAGCAGGCTGAAACTAGGGATTGACCCTTGAATGAAGTAAATTGTTGAGATTCACCTGTGTGGATTTATATATTCCAAGGGCAGTCCTCACTGCATGAGGTACAAGCCTGCTAAAACTCAAACAGAAAACTCTACTGCTTAGTGGCTTGGGTGTCAGAGGAAGGAGCTCAGGGCTCCCAGAAAGGCTAGAAATGCAAGGAAATGGAATCCAGGGACAACCTCTCAGCAGAAGCTCTCACTCTGAGTTTTAACTCCTATCAAATACTTGACTGACCTCTAAGCTGAATATGAGTGGGAAATATTCCAGAAAGTCCCTAAAAGACAGAAAGCTAGAAGGCTAAGAAATCTAGGCAGGTACTTCAACTGCTAGGGGCAGAGACTGGAATCCATTTGTTTAGAAGGGCAGAAGATACATGATGAACTTTCCATTAAAACAACAGAAGAGTCAGGCACTTTGAAATGAAGGTGCAGATCGCTAAAGAAAGCAAGCAGTTGGCCTGGCGCGGTGGCCTGTAATCCCAGCACTTTGGGAGGCCAAGGTGGGTGGATCACGAGGTCAGGAGATCGAGACCATCCTGGCTAACACCGTGAAACCCCACCTCCACTAAAAATACAAAAAATAGCCAGGCGTGGTGGCGGGCGCCTATAGTTCCAGCTATTTGGGAGGCTGAGGCAGGAGAACAGCCTGAACCTGGGAGGTGGAGCTTGCAGTGAGCTGAGATAGCGCCACTGCACTCCAGCCTGGGTGACAGAGCAAGACTCTGTCTCAAAAAAAAAAAAGAAAGAAAGAAAGAAAGAAAGAAAGAAAGCAGGCATATTCTGCACAATGAACATGAGAAGGCTGGTGTAGCTACATTGGATAAGATATTCAAAGTCAAGATTATTATAAAAACCAATGAGAGTCATCCCATAATAATAAAAAAGGTAAATTCATCGGGGAAACAGCAGTCATAAATTTTTACACAGTAATAGCAGATTTTCAAAATACATGAAGCAAAACTAGATAGAATTAAAGGTAGAAAGAGACAAATCTATGACCTAGTTGAAGATTCTAACACTCTTCTCTCCATCTAAATATATGATTAAACAAATAGATAGAAATCAATAAAGATATAGAAACATATACAGCTTTATAAAATAGTTTAAACTAATTATCATTTACAGAATTTTACACTCAACAACTTCAGAAAGCAGAATTTTTTCAGGTACACGTGGAAAGGTCGTCAAGATGTGTCACACCATGAGTCAAGCGTCAATAAATTTCAAAAGTTGAAATCTACTACCTCAACAGGGTTAATTTAGAAATAAATAATGGTGAAGTATCTAGAAAGTTAACCCAAATTTTGAAAACTTGTCGGCATACTTTTATATAATTATAGATCAAAAAAATCATAAAATAATACAAAAAATATTTTAAAGAGAATACAAATTTAACATATATCAAACTGTGTGGGATGCAGCTAACGTGTTGCTTATAAGGGAATTTATAGATTTAAATTGTTATAATTTAAAAAATGTTTAATATCTATTAATAAGATTTTCCCTTTAATAATAAAAGAAGAAAAGTTAAATCCAAATAAGTGGAAAGAGAAAAAACACGTCCATTTCTTTTACATGTTCTTTGCCAGCCTTTACTCCAGTTGATATTTAACATTTTAAATGGAAGAAATGCATAAAACTTTATTATATCTCCAAAAATAGGATATAGAATTAGCTTTATTAAAAACATGGGAAAATGTCAGAGCCATATTGTTCATTTACAAACCAAAGGCATTATACTTACATTTTTTAAGTAAAGTTAATAAAATTTGTGTCTTGTTTAAAATATATAACAAAGTATGATTAGGAATCAGGCTCATTCTTTTCTCAGGAGTGTTGGCTATAACACCGGTATCAAATGTTTCATTACGCAAAGATTTTTTCATAAATGCATTTAATAATAATGAAACAAAATCACATATTCGCTTTTAGTTTGAAAGAAAACAATTTAAGCTTGACAATATTGATGCTCTTCTCCTTTGAGAAACTGCAAGACAGGCCTCTGTATTTTTCTGCCTGGTGGACATTTCCAAATTCTGCCTTGTAACCACGGACCCTACCACAAATAGCAGACACTGCTTTGATACTAGAGATATGTGTCATGGCTTCAGAGTAGGTCGGAAAAGAAAGAGAAGAATCCTAAGATTATTAAACATTCTCATTCTCCATTTTGAATTCAAGAAAACATGAGTTAATAAGAGGGAGAAAATATTCTCCACGATTCTATTTCATATTTTCCTGGATGTCTAGGTTACTCTACTTTGTCATATTTTATAGTAATACCATGACAAGTTACAAAGGTGACAATAGGTATCAGAAATTCAAAAGCTTAAGGGGTCATGTAGGTAACATAAATGAGTGAAGGCATCCAGGTGTAAATAACAGAGAATGGTGATGATGGTGACCTGGAGAGCACTCATTTTCTACAGGGACAGCAGCCACCCAACTCAGCACTTTGTTCCCAGAACTTCTGCTTTTTTATAAGAAGCAGAATATGTACATTTGTATGCAAAATTTTTAAACCAAAGATTCAAAAACATTTTAGATAGTGTTTAAGCTAAAAAGAACCCATCTTGTGAGCTGAAGTTATCAGTGGGACATCCGTTTACAACCTGTGAAATAAAAGTCCATTTCTCAATTATCTTATTTCCAGCACATTAAATGGGGGATTTCCTATCAGTTTCTTTTTAAACCACACTAATAACAACAACAAAAGACAAAGACACTTAAATAATTAATCATACAACTAATGACTAGGTCTTTTACTCAAATCTTCTGGTTCCCAAGAGAGTTGCCTTTTCTCTAGGCAGCTAATCTTCCAAAAAAATGGTAGCCAACAAAAAGCAAGTTCGGGTTACAGAGTAAAGACAGAAAGCAAGTTTTTCCCATGTCCTGTACTTTGCCTTTGGGCTCCATCTACCTCTAGTCTTTCAGTGTCACTCCTTCTACTTATTCATTCTGCCCCGAACTTCACAGTTCAGAAATAAAAATGGTATATGAAGTTGCCCTAAGAGATAAGGCCCTTGTGGTTATTGGACATCATTTGCATTTCAAAATGGAATACCAGGGACAGGTAAATACTTAACTAAACTGGGTTGTATACCGTTCAAATTTAAGGCATCCATCTGTAGGCCAGCTGGAAAGCTGGAGTTGACTGAGAGGTTTAACCACCAAGAATTATGAGTGCTGTGTGTTTTTGATGGCTGACATTGATTACATTCCATAGTAGGATTGAGTGATACTGAGAAATTTGAGATAGAAAAATTTTAAGAAGTCTCCTAAAGGCACCATGCTCTTTCCTTTGGTGCAACATTTAAAACTAGAAGAAAACAGAGTCAATTGCAGACAGTATTACATAATCACTCATTCACGTGGCAATTCCAAAACATCATGGTACAGTAACCTTAACAAATAATGTAGTAGTAGCTCACATCTTTTTAGTTGTTCTAATTAGGTGGGTTTTCAGAAAATTTGGAGATATGTAATATGCCAGGAAAACTTGGTGCTTAGCACAATTCACTAATAACAATGGCTACTATAAAGATATATAATTCTGCATTAACTACCTAACAGAAAATTTTAGTTTATAATATCAGGGAAATTTCAGTGAAATTTAAAATAACTAGTATAAAACATGTCTATTTTATTTTCTTTTCTTATTTGTAGCTATGTATGGATCACTAGATTGTGAGGGTCCTTCTTCCAGTACATATGCTGACGTGACTAACCATATGGTGTATTATAGCTGTCCAGCGAAGCACATCTGTCTCTGGGCTATGATAAATAGCCTTAAATCCCTCAAATAATCTCTCTTTTCAAAGGCTTTTAACAAAAGGTATCATAAGGTTGAAATGTGTCTTGAAATAATTGGCAAAATCTCACATTGTCAAGTGCAGGTATATTCTCATCAGGATTTCTCCATTTATACAGATGTAATCCAAAATGAATGTGACTGGGATTTTCCACCATTGCTTAGAAATAATAACGGAGAGACATCAACGGCATGACTAAGAGCATACACACTTACCTAGATCATATATATTTATATAATTGTCCTATTTTTGCTTAAGCAAATAAATGGAACCAAGTACAGGACTAGGAAGGGTATGGAGAGTGCTAGTTCACTCCTAAAAAAAAAATGATGCAATGTGTTAATATCTGTTTTCAGCAATTTAATCACCTACAGAAGCCATAATTGCTGCATTAATTATTTTCTGAAGCTGACATTCTTGGCTTGATGAAAATATACAGCCACCAAGGACAAGTATTTTTTTCTTCTACCAAGGGGATTGAGAAAAAAAAAAAAAGGAAGAAGAAAACACACACACAAACAAAGCCTTTCTACTAGGAGAAATGTGACTCAGGCCAACAACCTCAGAAGTAGTTATTTGTCTATAATAATAAAGAAAATTGTCAACACAGAGGGGACATAATACTCTTCTGTAGCTCTCTGAAATTCTTAACCTTACAGGGACTAGACCTTGAGACAAAATAAGAAAGTAATATCCTCTAAAACCCAAAGAGATAACCACAAAATGTTTTATGTATGAGGGAAACATGGGTCATCTTTCTCTTTGATTTGTCTGCTTTTAATTCAAATGTTGAAAGGCAACTCTTTTCAATAATTGTTTCTCTAAGTTTAATGCAAGTCAACCCAACTTACAAATCAACTAGAAAACAAATTTCAGGTGCCCGTACTCTGCCTGATATTTTGCTAAGTCCTGAGAAATGCAGAAATAAAAAATATGTCTCTTAAGTAGTTTGCAATCTAATTGGAAAGACAGAAAGCAACAGACAGCACAGGAAAAAAATGTAACATAAGAGGAACAGCTGAATTGAACAGTGCCAGAAATTTATTGCATGGGATGTGCCAATTATCAAAACAAAGTGTTGGACTACATTGCTATTCACTGTTCTAACATTTATTTGTTTTTGTACTCTGTGTTTTGGCAGTGGATATGGCTTTACTGTGGGGGTAAAGATCTATCTGAAAGCATTTGTATGAATAGTAGATTAACTGGATTGCCTGGGGAATGAAGGCAAGTAGATTTTCTTCTTAATTTTTTTCATGGATTGTTATTTAAATATGGAGGAAAAGCTTTTTTCCTTCCACATGATGCTGTTGAAAATATTTCATGAATGATTTCACTGTTTTTCTTCATAAAAACAATTTTCAGAAATCACAAAATGTAAGAATTCCAGAAAAGTCTTGTAGTCCTAAAAATCACACATTAAAATTACCAACCATATGGAGAAAATGGGGTTGGCCAGATCATTTAAAATATAACCAGGCCAGTAACAAAAATAATAATAAAATGTATTTAAAATATCTCACTTAAAAAAAAGAAAATATTAAACTTCTAGAATATTTAAAGAATTGCTGTTATGAAGAAAGCGATTTACATTCAAAATAAAGCGATGTAGGTAATTTGATACAAAGGGATGTAGAAAAATGTTGAAGATGCTAGGAATACACAAATATTGAGGAAAAGTTCGTCTAAGCCAGCGTACATTGCCAAACTGTGCCAAGAGAAACTATAGGCCTGTGGACAGTATTCAATTCCTCTGTTCCTTATTTCATTCAGCTTTGCCAATATACTTTGCATTCAGCTGCTGTTACTTTGTGGTAAAAATCAATAACTTGCTGGAAAAATTGCAACTTCTACATTTAGATGACAGCATTCCCTATTTACCAATCATTTATGAGCTAATTTACATTACAGAAACACATTGTAGCAGAACAACTTCAACTGCTTAAAAAAACACCTTTTATATCATTGGTCACCTTTGGATTATTAAAGAGATATTTCTGCTTTACATAATGACATTAGGATATTAGTATTCGCAAAAAAAATTGTCCTAATAGGCTTTCACAAACTACTGGAGAAAAATATACTAAAATAGATACTTACGGCACAAGGTAAATGTTAACATTGAGACATAAACAAAATAAAACTTCTAGGCTCTTGAACATAATATTCTCTTTCTGGCTTCAGTGCCTTTGTCTAGGATGCCTTTACTCTCTGTGCCAGACTAGTAATTTATTAAATTGTTAATGGCAATGTTTGGAATGTATCCCCCAAAAGTTCATGTATTGCAAACTTAATTGCCATTTTAACAGTATTAAGGGGTGAGGCTTTTAAGAGATCATTAGACCATGAGAGTTCTACCCTCATGAGTGGATTAATGTTGTTATTGAGGCAGTAGGTTAATTATCATGGGGGTGGGCTTCTCGTAAGTTCAGCCTCTTTCTTCTCTGTCTCACACATGCACTTCCTCACCATGTGATGCCTTCTGCTGTGGGATGGCCCATGTCAGATGATGGTGCCATGTTCTTGGACTTCCCAGCCTCCACAACTATGAGCCAAATAAACTTCTGTTCTTTATAAGTTATCCAGTCTGGATATTCTGCTATAGTAGCAGAAAATACATTAAGATATACATATTTAAGGTATATAGCTTGATGACTTAATATATGTATATATCATATAAGAACAATGAAGTATCTCCTCCTCTATGAAGCTTACCTCAGTTACACATAGGAAGACTACTTATGTCTTTGGCCAACCACTGTGCCTTGTACATATCACTTTTGATGTATGTTAAAATGAGAATGATTACAATAAGTCAAACACATATTTTGCTCACAAAATTTAGGTGCATAGTTGTAAGCATTCAATAAGAATTTATTGAATAAACAAAGTTTCATGTATCTCTGCCTAGGATATTTTGGGGTGGGAAAAAAAGTAAATAACTGTGTTGCTCTGTAGCATGAATTCAGGGGTTCAAGTATGTGCAAGTGATTATTACAGGTAGTTGGGACCACTAAAGCAAAAGCCACAGTGACATTAATTTTGGTAATATAAGTTATAGTAAAGTTAAGCTTTGGGGACCAAAATGCCTGCAATACAAGTTATCAGTGTAATGGCTAAATTTCTACGGCAAAGGTGAAGGATTTTCTCATCAGACCAATTTTATGGCAGGATTCATGGCACTGCTTTTAAAAGTTTAGTTTCAAATGAAGTTCTTTTTTTCTAGAAATTCTTTGAAACAGACTTATTTTAATAAACTGACTTATTTAGTAATCAGCCAGAGTGAACTTCTGCTACTTGCAACTAAGAGGCTTAAATAAGGGATCAGCATAGAGATTTTTATTAATAGTGTAGTTGTTTGAACAGTGGAAATTTATTTTTAGGCATCAATTTATAGCATTTAAATAACTTAACCAAGACATATCATCCGTTTCCTTATTTGGTTTTTCATAATATATAAAATTTAAGAGAACCCAAATTAACTGAATGGCTTACATGTGATGGTTGTTCCAGCATAATCTCTGTAATTAATTTTAATGGAAACTATGAAAAACAAAGATCAATTCACTACTTCGAACTGTCTTTCTATAACTATAATGAAAAAAATTGGGGTGGCAATAATTACAAAACATAAAATAACACAAATAAAACAATGTTCTTTCTACCTGAAATGCCCTTTCTGTTCTAATTTACCAGGCCCATCTCAGTCACCTTTCCAGATATCACTCAGATAATGAGCAACTCTGGGGTGCCCTCTTAAGATCCATTGAAAGATAATTTTAAAAATACTCTTTTTTGGTCTTCATTATTCTATAATACTTGTACTAAAAACAACTTGCCCTGGCAATTGCTAATTTATACACCCAAGTAAACTATTAGTTTCAAAAGAACATGATTTATTCATCTTTTTATCTTGAGTGCTTCTTAGAGTTCCTGGAACACTGTCGGAGCTCAATATGTTTTGAAGAAATTGAGTGAATAAATGAATGAATGAATGAAGCCAATATTTTGAAAGCAATAAACACCAGAAAATCAAACTGACATTGGAATATAACTACAAATTAAATTTAAGTCAATGTGGAAATAAAAATAAATATCATATGACTGTGTGTACATACTGAAATGCTCTGACGATAAAACTAGGGTAGCTCAGAAGATAAAAAGTTATGCAACAGATAAAAACAGAGTCAACAGTTTCAAATAGAAAGCATGGGGGAAACTGCCAAAGATTTTAAGATATAGGAGAAGATGAAACTTTTCATAAGACTTCAAACCAGCCTGTCCTATTTGTCAAGTAATGGACTTAGTGAGAAACTTGCACATTTAAGAGAGTTGGAAGCAGAACAATGTTTCTCTTTCCAACTACTTCATTTGCAAGACGAGGAGTTGGAGTTCAGGGAATTTAACTAACATTTATTATTGAGGAGTAGGGAAACCAAGCAGAGGATCCCAGTTAGAATTGGGGTAACCAGAGCTGGGTTCTCCATCACAAAACACTAACCAGTCTTTTGAAGCTATTCTCTGCAACTTTGCTTTGGTTGTTGTTGGGTTTTGTTTTTGGTCCCCGCTACTCTGCAACCTTAAGGGGCAATGATTGCTGTGGAGAGCTGGCACAGTTAGCAACAGAATTCAGATTTATCACGTTCCTAGTCCAGTATTCCAATGTAGTATAGTGGTTAGAGTACTAGCTTTAAAGTGGCATCAGCTTGCGTTACATTTCTCCTGTCACAACCTACAGTTGTGTGGTCATGGACAAATTCCTCAGTAAATGTGAATCTTCTAATTTGTAAAAAGGGGATAATAAAAGTGCTCTATTCCTACTGTTGTCATAAGGAGTAAATGGGAGTTTTCTGCCATGTTAACGACTGTTTCTCTCTCTCTCTCTCTCTGTGTGTGTGTGTGTGTGTGTGTGTGTGTGTCTGTCTGTCTGTCTGACTGTCTTTTTTCAGCTACTTTCTTGCCATTGCTGTTAGATGGATAGTTTTAAGGAACACTATTACATGAGTATTCTTCATAAGTCTTTCTTAGAATCTTCTTTACACATTCCTTCCCCTATCAGATTTGTGATCACTCCTACCTCAAACTTAATCTCCTTCAAAACCTCAGCCAATTTTCAAGAAACATATTAGAGAAAGGTATCTCCTGAGGTCCCATTGTTCCCTTCCCAGGCAGGGCTTGTCAGAAGAAAACTTCTTTGTGCAAATATATCAACAGTTTTCTCCAGGCCAACAGAGCCCCAGATATAGAAGTAGACTGGGCTGGACTGCAGTTCCCACTGGCTACAATCAAACATGGCAGGCCAGATCTGTTCAGTATTAGTCCTGGATCCAAAACCTATACATCTAGATGTGTTTCAGAATTCAGAATTATTTAGATTTTAGAAAGGTAATTTGGCATGTATATGTGTATATTTAATAATACACTGGTGGAGTCAGGGATAGTATGCCATAATCAAACATTATTATCTTCATAGCAAATGTATGAATAGTAACATAGAAGAAGAATAAAAACTATAAATAGCCTCATGTCAGATCCAGGTTTGCCTCTAATTGTGAGTTCAGGTTAGATTAAGCTCTCCCTGAACATAAAGATATATATATCTACTCTATCTACTCCAATTAATCTATAAGTTCTATGAAAATAAGACTTGCGATTTATTCACCTTTGTATTCCCTCTAGCACCTATCACTGAACCTTCAAATAGTAGGTGCATAATACATCTGCTGAACTGAATGCACAAACATACACACATAAACACATGTATCAAGATGAATAATATATTACAAATGAGAAGACAGACATCTAAATATTAATTATCACAAACTAGGAAATAAGTCAAAACATTTGTATTTATTTTTTCCCTTTGCTTGCCATATCCCTAGGAAGCATGCAAGTAGTAAATGAAATCTGCATTTGTTACTTTTCCTTAGCAGAAATGCACATGCTAGGAGCAGAAGCCAGTGCATATTACTTCATTGATTCATTATACTAATGAAAAAGATAAGACTTTCAGGCATTTATCACTGAATCACAGACACTGAAGTGTTACACTCAATTTTTTTTTTCTCTTTTAATGTTTGTATCTGTGCATATAACGAAGAACAAAGAACGATTATTTCAGACAAATGGAACTAAACCTAGTTAGCCCAAACTTAATTTACCTATGTTGATATTTAACCTTTATTACACACAATGTGCTTTATATAAGAAATAGATAATGTTAAACTAGAACTCATATTTTATGTGTGGGAGAGAGTACCCTGTTTTTCAATATCTATGAATTATATGAATCTATATGCCTTTCTTTCTGCAGGGATGGCAACATACCCTTTCTTGTTAGTCCTTGAAGATGAACCATTACTATATAAAAAATAAAAGGGCAGCTATTTTCAGAAGTAGATAGAAACTTTCACATGGTGGTAAAATCAAAAGCCCCCTGTATCTAGTTAACAGTAAAACTGTATATGCCTATTGTTATTCATTTGCATGACACACAAATAGAGATGTATAGCCTTACAACTCCACTTCTATCCTGAATTCACAATAGAGAGTTGTCTTATTCCAAATAGGTTTTGAATTTAGGGGAAATTAGTGGTAAAATATAGTGATACATACGAACAATAATATGTGCATATACCCCATGGTAAAATTATACTGAAGAGCACATTGGAGTGATATCAACTACTAATTAAACATTATTTAAGACAAGTTTTTAAAACTCCTTTACATATCAATTATTCTAGCTTTTGTACTGCATAGTATCTAAGATAACGGAGCACTAAATAACATCTTATATACCCGGTGATACAATCTGAATATTTGTCCACTCCAAATCTCATGTAGAAATGTGATCACCAGTGTTGGAGGTGGGGACAGGTAGGTGTTTGAGTAATGGAGGTGGATTCTTCATGGACTGGTTGGTGCCTTCATTACAGTAATGAGTGGTTTTCCTTCTGTTAGTTCCTACAAGGTCTGATTATTAAAAACAGCCTGGCACTTACCTCCTCTCTCTCTTCTTACCTCTCCTGCCATGTGATACTTTCTCCTCTTTGCCTTCTACCATGAGTAGAAGCTTCCTGAGGCCCTCACTAGAAGTAGATGCTGATGCTATGCTTTTTGTACAGCCTGAAGAACTGTCAGCCAAATAAACTTCTTTTCTTTATAATTACCCAGCCTTAGGTACTTCTTTATAGCAACACCAACAGACTAAGACAAAAACATTGATCCTGAGGAATGGGTTGTTCCTATAAAGATATTTGAAAATGTGGAAGTGGCTTTGGTGGTGGGTAATAGGCAGAGATTGGAAGAGTTTGGAGGGCTCAGAAGAAGACAAGAAGAGAAGGGAAAGTTTAAACTTCCTCGAGATTAAGTGGTTGTGACCAAAATGCTAATTGAAATGTGAACAGTAAAGACCATGCCGAGGAGGTCTCAGAATGGAAGTGAGGAACTGGTTTGGAACTGGAGCAAAAGTCACCCATTTTTAGCCCTTGCAAAGAACTTGGCTGCACTGTGTCCATGCCTTAGGGCTTTGTGGAAGGTAGAACTTAAGAGTGGTGGCCTAGGGTACTTGGCAGAGGAGATTTCCAAGCAGCAAAGCATTCAAGAAGTGGCATGGTGGCTTCTGTTAGCCTACAATCACATATGGGAGCAAAGAAATGACCTAAAGTTGGAACTTCAAATTAAAAGGGAAGCAGAGCATAAAACTTTGGAAAATTCACAGCCTGGCCATGTGGTAGAGGAGAAAATGTATGTTTTTGGATGAAGAATCCAGGCAGACTTCTAGTAACTGTTTGCTAGAAGGGTTAATGAGGATAGAAGAGAGCCAGGTGCTAATGGTCAAAACAATAGGGACAAGGCACCAAAGGCATTTCAGAGACCATCAAGGCAGCCCCTACCATCACAGGCTCACAGGCTTGAGAAGACAGAATGGTTTCTGGGGCCAGAACTAGGAGGCCTGCAGCTCCCTTGCACCATCTCTGGAACTGCTCCTTGAATCTTGGCTTCTCAGGCTCCATCCTTGCTTCAAAGGCCCCTGAGTCTGGCTCAGGTCACTTCTCTGGAGAGCACAAGCCATAAGCCTTCATGGCTTCCATGTGGCATTAAGTCTGCAGGCATGCAGAATGCAAGAGTGAAGAAGGCTTGGCAGTTTCGCCTACATTTCAGAGGATGTATTGGAAAGCCTGGGTGCCTAGGCAAAAGCCTGCCATGGGGTGAAGCTGCTGCAGAGAACCTTGACTAAGGCTGGACTGAGAGGGTGTGTAGAGATGGAGTCCCCAGAGAGAGTACCCATTGGGGCACTGCCTATTGGAGCTGTGGAAGGAGGGCCACCACCATCCAGACCCCAGAATGACAGAGTCACTGGCAGTGTGTACCCTTAGCTTGGAAAAATCACAGACATTTGATTCCAAGCAGTGAGAGAAGCCATATGGGGCTTCAGCCAGCAAAGCCATCAGGATAGGGCTGCCAGAGGTTTTGGTGGTCTACCTCTTTTACCAGTGCACCCAGGATGTGGGATATAGAGTCAAAGTAAATCATTTGGGAGCTTTAAGATTTAATGCCTGCCCTGATGCATTTCAGACTTGCCCGGGGCTGGTTACTCCCCTCTTTTTGCCAGTTTTTCCCTTTTGAAATGGGAATGTTTACACAAAGCCTGTACACCACTCTATTTTGGAGATAAATACCTTATTTACAGACTCAAGCTGTAGACCTTTCCTTGACTGTTAAGTGAGACTTTGGAGTTTTGGGTTGGTGCTGGAAGTTAAGACTTTTGGGGATTATTAAGAAGCAATGATTGTATATTATAATGTGAGAAAGACATGAGATTTGGGGATCCAATGGTCAAATAATATAGTTTGGAATATTTGTTACCTCCAATTTCCTACGAAATTTGATCCCCAATGTTAGAGATGGAGCCTGGTGGGAGGTGTTTGGTTCATGGGGGCAGATCCCTCATAAAAGGCTTGGTGTCTTCCTTGCAGTAATGGGAGTTCTTGCTCTGTTATTTCCTGCTATATCTGACTATTAAAAAGAACCTGGCACCTCTGTTTCCTCTCTCTTCTTTACTTCCTTGCCATGTGATGCCTGCTCCCTTTCACCTTCTGCCATAACTGGAAGCTTCCTGAGATCCTCACCAGAAGCAGGTGTTAATACCATGCTTCTTGTACAGCCTGCAGAACCATGAGCCAAATAAATCTTTTTAAGATAATTTACTTCAGTGTTCCTTTATAGCAACACAAATGAACGGAGACACCTGAGCATAGAATTAATCATGAATTGTTTAGTAGAAAAGATCACTGAAAGCAGATTTGCCTTAGTCTGTGTGCCTCTGAAAGTGGTCTGAGACAACACTTTGGGTTCTCCTAGTTTATCTGAGAGGTGGTCCCAGCAATCAGAGGGAGGGAGGGACAGGGGGAAAACCCTACAGTCGGTGTTACTGAGCTAGACACCCTGGTGGAAGAATGGAGCTCGATCCCACTGAAAACTCTCAGAAATACATGTAGATTACATGAACTTTCCACCAAAGGATGGAAAGCTGGATCATTTCTTCACTATTTTATTTATTCCGTTCATTGAAGAGTGCTTATAGGGCATTCACTCCCTTGCGTTTGTGCCACATCTGCATTTGAGTTGATCAAGAGACAAGAAAAGACTGCTATGTAGGTCAAGACTATCAGTTGTTTGAAAGAATGAATGGGCTTCATAATTTATTGATGGTGTTTCTGGATCATGGAATCTAAGGTTTGGGCCTCTTCACTCGCAAATATATGGTTGATTTCCTTCTATTGTTATAACTTATATAAATTATTTTTCAGGAATGGAATGGCTACTATGCTTTGGATACACACATAGGTGTGTACAGCAGTCCTTTTTATCCTTGGTTTCTCCTTCACGAGTTTCAGTTACCTGTGGTCAATAGTGGTCTGAAAATAGGTAAGTATAATACAATAAGATATTTTGAGAGAAACAGACCATATTGACCTAACTTTCATTGCAGTACGGTTGGCCCTCCAGATCCACGGATTCTGCACTCATGGATTCAATCAGCCTCAGATCAAAAATATTCAGAAAAAATTTGGTGCGTCTGCACCAAACATATACAGACATTTTGTGTTATTATTCCCTAAACAATACAGTATAACTGTTTCCATAGGCTTAACATTGTATTAGGTATTATAAGTAATCTAGAGGTAATTTAAAGTACATGGTAAGATGTACATGGGTTATATGTAAATACCACATCATTTTACAAAAGTGACTTGAGTATACAGAGATTTTGATATCTGTGGAGGGTCCTGGAACCAAGTTCCAACAGGTACTAAGAGACAATTGTATATTGTTAGAGTTGTGCTGTTTTATTATTAGTTGTTATTGTTAGGCTCTCACTATGCCTAATTCATATGTTAAACTTTATCATAGGTGTGGACAGGAGAAAACATAGTTTATAGAGAGATCAGTTTTATCTGTAGTTTCAGGCATTCCCTGGGGATCTTGGAACATATTCCCAATGGATAAGCGGTGGGTGATTAATGTATAAACAGTCATGCATTGTTTAATGGAGATACATTGTGGGAAATACGTCATTGGATGATTTTGTTCTTCTATGAATACCATAGAGTGTACTCACCCAAACCTAGATGGTATAGCCTCTTGCTCCCAGGCTACAAGCCTGTATAGCGTGTTACTGTACTACTATAGACAAACATAACACAATGGTAAGTATTTGTGTATCTAAACACACCTAAACATAGAAAGGGTACAGTAAAAATACAGTATGATAATCTTATGGCATTACCATCATACATGAAGTACATGCGGTCTATTGTTGACTGAAACGCTGTTATGCGGCACATGACTGTATACACAGACACGATCTATGCACATACATACACATGCATATTCTTACAGATTTACGCATAGCCTTTTTGACCTTACTGTTGAAGTACAGAGGGAGCTCCCCTCTCAACACTTCAAATGAAAGTAAAAAGTAAACTGATGACATAACTGAGAGCTCATGCACCCACTCACAGCAGCAATGATGTATTTGTACTCAAATAGCCTGACAACTAAAGAACCTCTGTTGACACACCCCACCCATGACCCAAAATGAACTGCTGGAAAAAAAAATATATATATATATATATATATCTCACTAGCAAAAGGCTAAGAGTCCAGTAAGAGCGATAGAGAACAAATATTAAATATTAAGCAGAAAATGAAAGATGGATTTGCTTGATAATCAGCTTGATTGATAATCTACACAGGAAAAGACAGAGAGCCCAAATCTTTAGAAAATAATTATGAGGGGAAGCCACTAAACAGTTTAAAGGATACAAGCATCATGATTAGATTTGAACTTCAGAAAGATCATTTAAGTTAGTTTAAGTAGAATGCACTAGAAACATGTGAGGCTTAGGCAGGAAGATGAAAGGAGAGGCTGGTGCAGAAATGTAGGCCAGAAGGCTAAAGACCAGGTGCAGGCAGTGGGAGTACTATGAAGGCAGGGGGGAGGCTTTAGGACTATTAAAGGAATATAATAGGAAAACTTGGTGACTGACTGAATGTTATGAATAAGGGAAACGCAGGCCTCTCAGGAGCTTCCTGGTTTTGGCTACATTCAAATCTGAGATTTCCAACCTGGTATACCTTTTTCTTTTTTTCTTTTTTGAGATGGAGTTTCACTCTGTTGCCCAGGCTGGAGTGCAGTGGCGCGATCTTGGCTCACTGCAACCTCCGCCTCCCAGGTTCAGGCGCTTCCCCTCCTCAGCCTCCTGACTAGCCGAGATTGCACATACTTGCCACCACACCCAGCTAATTTTTATATTTTTAGTAGAGATGGGGTTTCATCGTGTTGACCAGGCTGGTCTCGAACTTCTAACCTCAAGTGATCCACCCTCCTCAGCCTCCCAGAGTTCTGGGATTATAGGCTTGAGCCACGGTGTCCAGATGGAACCTGATATACTTTCTATTAAAGCAAGCCTTACTGTTCAATTTTCAAAACAAAAGAAATGAATGCAATTTCTTCTTTCAAAATTGCTTATTTGCTTTATGTTTTCTGCTTACTTAAAAAAAAATCTAAAGGAGACTCACAGGTAGCCTTGTCCTAATTACCCTAATTCACTTGATATTTGGATGGAGTAATATGCTTGAATTTATTTCCCTGTAATGGATTGACTTGTCTAGTCAGCCAATAAATGCAGCACTGGGACTCTGTATATTTCTCCCAGTATTATATTATAGCAACTGACAATAATAACAGTAATAATTATCCAATTTCGAGATGGAGAAGTACCTTTGACCTCCATTTGATCCCCCTGGTCTATCTAAGTCTGATTCAGCATTGATTTCTTTCCCAAGGAAGTTGCTATAATCATGTTATGGCTGATTTATCACAATATGCTTGCTGGCTAGTGATTTCTCATCTTGAACTTGCTTCTTTCACTTTTCCCTCTACTAAAAGACATATTGAAATGTTTTCTTCAAAGCAAGGAGAATTCCCCATGTGTTCTTCCATATTTTTCTTGGTGGGTGGTGTAAACTGACCTATCATCTCCAAGAACCATCCTAATTGCATTTTCTGTGTTGGGAGGGCAAAAACTAAAAGTAAATAAAATAAATAAAGCATGCTACAGGAAATTCAATTTAGATTGCAAATATGGTCATAGGAAAATAACATATGCTCAGAAATCACTAGGCTTAGGTTCTAGATTTTTCTACTAATTATTTTTGTGATAGGAGCAATTCAGTCTTTTTGAGATTTGGTATTTTTCCTTATAAATTATGTCTAGTTGAACTCTATCTTGCACTCAAAAATGTTATAGTTAGTAATTTTAAGCACATCTAAAAGTTGTGGGTAGGGCATGGTAGCCCATGCATGTAATCACAGCAGTTTGGGAGGTCGAAGCAGGTGGATCACCTGAGGTCGGGAGTTCAAGACCAGCCTAGCCAACATGGAGAAACCCTGTCTCTACTAAAAATACAAAAATTAGCCAGACCTGGTAGCAAGTGCCTGCAGTCCAAGCTACTAGGGAGGCTGAGGCGGGAGAATCACTTGAACCTGGGAGGCGGAGGTTTCAGTGAGCCACCATCACACCACTGCACTCCAGCCTGGGCAATTGAGAGTGAGACTTGGTCTCAAAAAAAAAAAAAAAAAAAAAAAAAAAAAAAAGAGTTGTGATAATAAATATAATAGGAAAATCACTGTAACAGTATAGGGTTCAGTGATAGTATATCAGTAAGGACTCATTTGTCATTCAGAAGGAGTGTACGTGTCACTGCTGGTGGATTTTAAACTGATATTCTGGGAGGAATTTGTAAATTAAAAAACCTCCAAAATTATCTAGTACCACACTTTTGACTTTACAAATGACAAAACTGAGACTCAGAGAGAAGTAATGTGACCCAGGCTGCATAGTTCCTTAGTCCCCCTTTCAGGAGACTTCAAGTCAAGTCTTGTAATTCCTAATCCAAACCCTTATAATCTTTCATCTAAATAATTAGCGGTTGTTGAAACACAGTCACTAGCAAGGAGATTAATCATGGGAGGTCAATTATGCTATGCAAACAACCGTCAAATCTTGCTGGTTGAAAACAACATTTTCTTTCTTTCATTCACACTTTGCATCTTGTGGGTTGCTGGGAGCTCTATTCTGGACTGTTGTTACTTTAGGCCCCAGGCTGACAAAACAGCGCAGATCTAGATTTTTGCCAACTACCATGGGAAAGAGTTAGGTTTTTTTTTTTTTTTTTTTTAAGTGGAGTATAGTGTGGGTTCTTAAAATTTCCGCCTCCAAGGGACAAGTCACCTTGAGTCTTGTTTCAATGGCCAAATAAGTCACATGGCCACACCTGACTCCAAAGGGGATGGGCAAGTTAAATCCTACCACATGTCCAGAGAGTGTGACATAGACAAGCGAATATAAGTAATGAATACCACAGCACATTTAGCAAGTAGAACAGAGAAGGAACATGGAAAATTTAAGTCTCGTCCCTAAAATATGTAGAGAATTTAGGGAATGCTCTTCTGAGTAAAATTTATAGTGCCCAATTCCCTTACAATTTGTCTCAGAATCTCTACATGAATCAAACCTCCAGGGACAACAAGGTGTATAGCTTCAAAAATTTAGCAGACTCAATGTCTAAAACAGACTTCACATACCAGGGACCTGCTGGCCAGATTCAGTCAGTGGATGGGTTATGTAGCTCACAGTATTTGTAAAAGGATTAAATTCATTGCTGATATTTTTTAAGTGGAGTTTTCACATACAGTAATTGGTTTTTGGTTTTCTTGAACTCATCATATCTGGTTGGACCTGACGATCATTCCTCCATGGCAAAAGTTGCTTAAAGTGACTAACATTATCCTTTGTAGTTGCATCAAGAGCTTTCTCATTTGTCACGGTCCTTACATCTCACTCTTTTCTTAGATCTTGAGTGTGTTACTTATTTAATAAAGTGACCTATTAGAAGCTGCTACTTGTGTGCCAAAAGGTACCGTCCCTTCTTTGGACTGAAAGCTAGCTGTATTTCTCAGCTTTCTTTGCCTTTGGGCCATATGACTCAATCCTCTCCAGTAGAATGTGAGGGGAAGTGATGTGACTGCTTTTAGACCTGGGTTATGCACATCGTCAAATTCTCTGCCTGAGATGTCACTGAACACCTACTCTGGACTGTCACATGCACAAAAATGGAAAAGCATCCATCATGTTATGCTGTTGAGGTCTATTTTTCACAATGGTATTTAGTTAGCCTACTTAGGCTAATAGCTGAGTCAGACAGGCATTTGGGCCTGTGCTCATAATAAACCATTCAGGTGATTTTTGGATACATATGTTTTTGAACACTTTCAGGGACCGAATCATTACAACCTCCTTTAGCTGGGGAAGAGGGGCAGGAGTGAGAAGTTCCAGGATAGAGAAAAGTAAAAGCAGCAAAATAGAGATATGGGGCCACAAACCTGGAGGGTTTGAGATGGACTAATTGATTCAGTTTGGCTGCATTTTCAGAAGAGGAGAAGAAGTAAATACACAATTTTAAAGGGATGAGAATGCCAAGCTAAGAGAATTTAGAGTAGACTATGGAGAAAGAATCAGTGAATCTGCGGGGAATGAGGGGGGTAAGAGTGATATGATACTTCATTTGTTTTAGGGGCCACTAATTTAACATCACTGTAGACTGTAAGTAGGTGAGTCTGGAGAAAGCAGGACACTCAAGAAGTACTACAGGCCTGCAACTGAGAGAAAGTAACAGCTATCATTTATTGAGTGCTTTATAAGACTTGGGCCCTAGGCAGATTACCCTCTATGCATTATTTCAATTAATGAAATTAGTACTATAAAATATCTATTTTATGTACAAGAAAGTTTTAAAATGCTAATTAACTTAGCCCAAATCATGTGGGTGTACAAATATATCCTAGATCCACCATTCCATCCATCTATCCATCTGTCTGTCTGTCTATCTATCTATCTATCTATCTATCTATCTATCTATTGATTACAGTATCTCAATGAAGTTTAAATTAATGGTAAATCCAAATCATGTGTGTGTATATATATTCTAGATCCACCATTCCATCTAGACAGACAGACAGACAGACTGATAGATAAATGGATGGAATGGTGGATCTAGGGTTTGAACTCAGAAAAATCTTTCCTCAAATTTCTTCCTAATTACTACATTATGTTTTATAACAGTCTAAACTTAGGTAGTAGTGACAAAGGAGCAGACATAAGGGAGAGAAAGAGATGCAGTTGGATTTACCATGAATTTAAACTGCATTGAAGTACGGCTAAGCATAGAAAACTGCTCAAAATGTAAAACACGGTTCTTGATTGCCAAAAAATGTAGAGTCCAGTGGCAGGAGCTTTGAGCCAGAGTCAACCCAGACAGTGATCAGGCCATCACAACATTACTGTGCTCCCTTCCATAAAAGGGCATCATGGTAACTGGTCTTCAAAGGTGACCCCTAAAGAACTATGCCTCCTGGTATTTATGTTTTCATGAAATTCCTACACACATTGAATTTGAGCTGGCCTGGGTCTATGTTTATCCAACATCATATGGCAGAATGGAATCCTTGCTGATTTGTACCTGCCTGGTCTTCAGGAAGACTGGCAATGTCCGTTTCCTCCCTCCTGGAAAGCTGACTTTTGAGAGTGCTGCCATATAAGAACTCTGGCTACACTGCCAGAGATTCTACACGGAGGGACCACACAGAAAGACTGCGTGGAAAGGAGGTACGTTCTGATGGCAAGATGATGAAGACAGGTTCAGCCTTCCCAGAGGCTAAGTCAGGTCTCCTTATGAATTTGGCAACTTTGTGAAAATTCTCAAGTAAGATCAGCAGAACTAACTGATCCCTGACAACTCAGAATGAGGAGAGGTAACAAATGTGGTTGGTGGTGGTTGTTTGAAGCCTTTAAGATTTGGGGAATTTTGTTACACAGCAATTGATAACTGAAAGAGGGATGTTACAAATTTGTGAGATACTGGAAAAGGGTAATAAAATGAATTTACTTGAACTACAGGAATTATATGGCTAAAATAACACTGATTATAATATTATCAGGCATGTTTTATTTAAATCCTTGATTGCAACTGAACATTCTTATTGCATCATGTGTTACTCTGAATTCAGATATACAAAAAAACATGCCATGTAGCACTAGAAACAAGAATATCACATCATTCCTATTATAGCAACATGCATTGGCTCCTAATCCAATGCACTGAGCACATACGGAGGGTTAAAAACTGTTCCCCCAAACCAATGCTATAAAAAAACTTCCCTGATTTATGCATTTCATCTACTCTAATTATCATCATAGTTAGAAATGCCATTCCTTCACGTATAATGAAATAGTCTGTTCAGACAGCTGTCCAGTTACTTCAAATTCCAGTCATCCATCATCTAAATCTGTACAGAGTGGCATGTGTTATTAACCCATTGCTTAAAGGCTACCTGGTTTTGTGACTTCAAACTATAATTGCTGGTCAGAGAACATTACTACACTGAGCTCTCGTTTCTCTGCCTAAAATAAATGAACTGTATGTGGAGAAAAGGTGTCAATTCAATCCCTTTCCCACCACTTATAAGATGCAAATGAGTTGTGTTGCAGGTAAGGCAATTTCTTCCATAGAGTTGACATGTAATAAATATCTGTGGAGTGAACACATAATCTGTATGATCCATTGCACATTGATTTTGAGATAAAATGAAGGGTTAATTATGAGTCCTAGCTAAATGAAGAGAAACTGACTTTGGCAAGGCAAGAATGCATTGTTCTGAGGGAAAAAGGAATTTGCCTAATTTGATGGCATTAGAAAGAACAGTGCATGCCTCTTTTTCAGCTGGAACCATGGAGGTTATGGAAGAGAAGAGGAAGGTTCCTGCTGTGCCGGAAACCCTTAAGAAAAAGCGAAGGAATTTCGCAGAGCTGAAGATCAAGCACCTGAGAAAGAAGTTTGACCAAAAGATGCTTCGAAAGGCAAGGAGGAAGCTTATCTAGGAAAAAGTGAAGCACTGTCACAAGGAATATAGGCAGATGTACAGAACTGAAATTCGAATGGTGAGGATGGCAAGAAAATCTGGCAACTTCTATGTACCTGCAGAACCCAAATTGATGTTTGTCATCAGGATCCGAAGTATCAATGTTATCAGGCATGTTTTATTCAAATCTTTGATTGCAACTGAACATTCTTATTGCATCTTGTGTTGCTCTGAATTCAGATACACAAAAAACATGCCATATAGCACCAGAAACAAGAATATCACATCCTTCCTATTAGGTCTGAAAGGCGTTGCAGCTTCTTCACCTTCATCAAATCTTCAAGGGAACTTTTGTGAGGCTCAACAAGGCTTCAATTAACATGCTGAGGATTGTAGAGCCATATATTGCATGGGAGTACGCAAATCTGAAGTCAGTAAATGAACTAATCGACAAGCATGGTTATGGGAAAATCACTCAGAAGTGAATTGCTTTGACAGGTAACGCTTAGGATCGCTTGATCTCTTGGTAAATATGGTATGATCTGCATGGAGGATCTGATTCATGAGATCTATACTGTTAGAAAGCACTTCAGAGAAGCAAATAACTTTCTGTGGCCCTTCAAATTATGTTTTCCACCAGGCAGAGTGAAGAAAACGGCCACTCATTTTGTAGAAGGTGGAGATGCTGGTAACAGATCGGATCAGATCAACAGGCTTATTAGCAGAATGAACTAAGGTATCTAATATGATTACTTTTCTAAACTGATTGGTTAATAAACAGTGCCTGCTCTCAAATTGAAATTAAAAAAAAAAAAAGAACAGTGCATGATAGTCATAAACTTTCTTTTTTAAACACAGCATTAAGATATATTTTCATAAAATCATCATAAACTTTCTACAAAGAAATTGTCAGCTTGGGAAATGCAAACAAAATATTTGAGAATTATGGGAGGTTCTTCCTTATACATGTAAAACTCCTGTTAATATGATAGGATTCTGGGCCTAGAAAGGACTATGCTTATACATATGCATAATTTACGGGTGAAAATTGGCATTATTACTGGTGTGAAACTTGGAAGGTCACTGTTTAATAAAAAGGCTGCGAAAGTTTACTTTTTCTCATTGTTTTGTGTAAAAGTAAAGGCTTACATAGTCACACAAATACACAGATAAACAAAATCTATAAAAGAAAAGTGAAATGCTTACTTTATTTTCTCCCACTCACATTTCTACTCCCCAGAGATAACTAGTGTTAACTAGTATAACGTTTCAAACACATTGAGGAATCCATGCAAACAGACAGCAACATAGATATGTACGTAAAAGTGTGGGGTTGTGAGCGACATGCTTTTCTGCAACCTGCTTTTTATAGTGACCAGTAACATATAATGGATTTTCATTACTGTCCGTGCATACAAAGCTACTTCACTTCTTAGATGGATTTGTTGTTATTCCAAAGACTGGGTGAAACAATTGATTTAATGCTTTGTGTAGTGATGGACATTTATGTGATGTCAAATCGTGTGAATATTTCTGTGGCAAGATAATAACAATAATAATATTTATCATTGCAATAGCTGACATTGTCACATACTATGCACTAAGCACTATGCTAAATGCTTGATGTGCTTAGTCTTCTTAGCAACATGTTGAGGCAAGCATTATTAATTGTTCTTTTTAGATGGAGATTTGGAGGCTGGGGAAAGGTGACACATTGTCCATGTGACACATTTAGTCCTCAGCAGAACCACGATTTGAACCCAGGTTTGTCTGTGCCTAGATTTTTAGCCGCCACACAAAACTGTCCTAAAAAAAAAACTTCAGTAGAATTACTGAGTAAAAGGACATATCCATTTAAACTTCTGCAGCATACTATTCCATTTGAGCCTACTCAAATATTTAGTGTATTAATTTAAGTACATTCATGTAATTAAAAGATCATATACTCATTTAGAAATAATGATGTATCTACTCTAGCATTTCATGAAACAGTTTTGAGAGAGCTCATTTCATGTGTCACTGTCATTAGTGCGTGCATAATCACCAGAGTTACTTTTGAGTCTTCCTGCCTAGCTTTTCAGCACACATCATTTTCACTTTCATTTAAGTCGAGGGGGACATAAGACTTTTTGAAACTAGTGTGAATCTGTCCATGGCAATTTTATCCTTAGGTCTAAGTAGCCACTCACATTATATTAGAGCATTTTTTTTTTCTATTTTTTGTTCTTCCTATAAGTGCTATATCTGCTTTCCAAAATATAACCAGTTACTGAATTGTCCTTAAAAATTGATATAAAATCTTTAACAAATACACAAACACATAGACTAGAAGAATGAAAACCTGTGTTTTCACCTGTGCCTTTATTTTTATTTTGCTCAGGAAAATGTAGGGAGGTTCCTGGATCTAGCAACAAACTTACTAGATCCAGAGAAGGGTCAAATGAGTATATATGGAGACACACACACACACACACACACACACACACACACATACACACACAGAGAGAGAGAAGACAGAAAGAGAGAGAGAGAGAAAGAGAACTAAATCAAATCACAACAAAACAGAAACCAAAGCTGGGCAATTTTGTCATATCCAAATTTAATAGAAAAGGAAAAGGAAGGAGCTAAGTCATATACAACAGTTAGTTCACCAGATTAAGAACTGTTGGTTTAAGCCAGGAGCGGTGGTTCATGCCTGTAATCCCAGCACTCTGGGAGGCCAGGGTGGGCAGATCACAAGGTCAGGAGTTTGACACCTGCCTAACCAACATGGTAAAACCCTGTCTCTAGTAAATATACAAAAATTAGCTGGGTGTGGTGGCATGCACCTTAATACCAGCTACTCAGGAGGCTGAGGCAGGAGAATTGCTTGAACCCGGGAGGTGGAGGTTGCAGTGAGCCATTATCATGCCACTGCACTCCAGCCTGGGTGACAGAGCAAGACTCTGTCTAAAAAAAAAAAAAAAAAAAGGAAGAAAAACTGTTTGCTTAAACTGATGAAAGCATCATCAGTATCAAATATTTAGAGATTTGGATTGTAAGCAACAGAGACCAACTCTGATAATTTGAGCAGAAAAGTAGTTTATTTACAAGACAGCAAGTAACTCACATAATCTCTAGGAGGGCTGAAGATCCAGGCTTGTAGATTACATTGCTAGGAAATTAAAGTAAAATCCACGACTCACACCATAGACCTGGTCCTATGATAACTCCATTGTCACTACCAAAGAGCACAGACCACACACTTCTTTCCAGCTGTGTTTGTTCCTAGATCTATGGCTAAAAATACTGCCACTGCTGCATCTGAAAACTGGATGAGGCCACCAAAGATATATTTGCAAGATTGAGTTTCTATGTAGTACCTATTTTTTTTTTTTTTTCTTATGACATTGGCTTTTTGTTCAAAATCCAGGCACCTGGTCTGATTGGCAGTCTATATCATCTGTCAATGCTGCTGTTAGGGAGGCTGAGAAGTCCATTATCTGCCATTCTCTTGGTTTTTTGACTCACAAGTTCATGTATGGAAAGGTGGTTCAGTTGCTGGGGCTAGTGAAATAATACAACATACTCTGCCATCACTGAGCAGAAGGATCTTTTTACATCATTATTCTCTCTATGCTATAATTTTATCATTTGGAAATAATGACTCTTATTTGTTGACCAAAAAAAATGAGTTTTTCTGATTAAAGATATTTGCATTCCTTACAATTCTAAAAATAAGTAATTATAGACCATATTGCATGTAATTTCTGAGATGGTTACAGTAGAGAAGAGGTTGACTTTAAGCTTCTTGAAGGATAAGTTGTATAAACATTGGCTCATCAGTCTCATAAAGGAATTCTATTTCTCGCACTAGAACTGGCAACAATTTCATGAGAGCGAAGTGTTCCTATACATACTGTATCAAGCTTTTTCATAATCATAATATTTGGAACGTCTGTGGCGCTCTCCCCTTTCAAAGTACTTTAACAAACATTAGCTATAATTGTAAAGAGCTTTAGGATCCTTAGGGATGAAAAGTATTGTATAAATGTGCCATGTAACCATGCCTATTACTTCTGTACATTGTTGCATAAATTATCAGAAAATGAGTAAATGGATTTCAGTCTCGTGCGCTTGAATGTTAATTGGGAAGAAAAATCTTCTTTCACCAGTTTGGAGATGACAATTATATCACAGTCTATTTGCTTTTGTAGGTATTCACTCTTTGTTAATCTTGACAGATTATAACCTCAGGTGCACTCTGTGTCTGGAAGTCTTTGTGTGTATCTTGACACAAGGTTTAGTGTCAATTCTGATGTTCAGTCTGCTGTGAAGACATTCTACAGTATCTGCGGCCTTGCTATATATCACTCTTGTACATGTATCTAGATTCTGCTGAAGCAGAGAATCTAATCCAAGCAGTTATTACTTCACTGAGCAGCCATAATGCTTCTGCGAGTTTTGTTATTGTTTGGTGATGGATTTCAATAAAGAAATTTAAAATACTATGTTAACAATTTGAAAAAATATCAAATTCTACACTTTTATTGAGAAACAAGTTTATTAATGGTTCTTTCCTGATAGCATGCCAAGTACAGGCTGTTGATTCCTGAAGTTTAGTTGTCATTCCACAAAGTTTAATTTTTAAACAATGGCACTCTGTGTTTTAGCTTCTCTTAGTCTCGCCAGACATGAGAAAAAAAATCAAATCAGCATAAAGCTTGGCTATTTTAAAGGGATTTTTCAGATTTTCTGAAATACTACTAATTTTCTTGCCCTTTAATTCTAATATCCAAACTACCACCATAATTAATCCTTTATAACATCTCTCCATTTCATACTTTATTTTCATATTGAACAAGGCTAGTCTTGATGTCTCATGGACCTTCTAAACTATACTCCCACTACGGGTTAAGAAATTCAGTTCTATATTATTTAAATAGGGTAAGAACCCTCTCACTATTAAGGGCTTATGTGTAAAACATTTCTCTTGAGCCAAAATGGGCTGTTGCAACCTGACCTACTTTAGGTTCAGCCTGGCTTTTGGTCCTTTCCCGTGAATAAGTGTAGCATGCCTGGCATAACACAACAAGCATCAGTAGAAATTTCAGGTATATGGAGATCATGGCAGCTAAGGAAGATTATTAGCATATGTGAATGTGAATTTTGAGATGCTACAGCTTCTAATTTGAAAGGGAGCCCAAAAATGCAGAATTTTCAAATAGCGACAGTATAGTCAGAAAATAATAGCATAGCACAAATGTTTCTGTGGACAACATTTCGTCTGGAGATGGAAAACTTTACAACCATGGCTTTCCTTCTTTCCTTGACTTCTAGAACCCTCATCTCTGTTACAGCTTTGATACTCTCCTTTTCCTTTGATAGTTTTCTTTCTTTTTTTTAAATTGTACTTTAAGTTCCAGGATACATGGGCAGAACGTGCAGATTTGTTACATAGGTATGTATGTGCCACGATGGTTTGCTCCATCTATTAACCCATCCTCTAAGTTCCCTCCCCTCTCTCCCTGCCCCCCAGCAAGCCCTGGTGTATGTTACTCCTTTCCCTGTGTGCTTGACAGTTTTCTTCTGATTTCCCTGGCTGACTCTGCCTGAGCTCACAGATTCCCAACCTTGGCAGTTCTCCTAGGCTGCACTCCTGCAGGTGCACCCCAACTTCGTGATGGGGTCTCCCACAGCCACCACTTAACTTTAGGCAAGTGACACTTTGTGCTTGAGCTATCATGACAGTCCTCAAACCATTCGCTTTGTCTCCAGTTTCTCTCTACTTTAATATAAACTTCCCACAAGTGACAGATTAATCTTCCCCATAGTGGCTTTCATTGTATCACTATCTTGCTCAAAATCCTTTAATTGCTTCGCATTTCATAGAGGAAGAGATTTAAAATCTCACATTAATAAATTGTAGTCCATCATAAGGGCTTACCATGGCCCCATCGCTGCACTAAGTGCTTTACATGCATTATCTCATTTAATTATCACATTGAGGTAGATATTATTATCCTTATTCTATGGATGCAGAAACTGAGGCTAATCTCCCATTGACCTCATTTTATATAATAAAAATATATATAATCCTACAATGGCCTGGAATCATATATTTAAAAATGAAAAAAATCTCAATTTCTGTCCCAGCTCTACATATTACCAGCTGGGCATCTTTTTCAGAGAGTCACGAAAACTCTCTAAGCCTCATCTTCATCATCTAGAGAATAAGAAAAACAATGCCTATCCTTCAAGGTTATTTGGGATAAATAAAAATGACTTAAAATAGTACTCCAATGATATAAGTTGATATTATTAGTGTAAAGCAAAAGATGAGTTTGCATATCTTACTAAATTAAATGTCTAGGAAGAATACACAATGAAATACATGTTGGTGGAACTACAGATTGCCTACATAATGTGATTTCACGGCTGCTCACATAACTACTCTAGCTCCTCCTCCTCCTACCGACTCCACACACACATTTATTGAGTGCACTTTATATGCTAGATATCGCATTTATGGGAAAGGCAGACATTCAGGATGGCTTCCAGTTTTCTGTGATAAGAATTAGAGGAAGAAGAGTGTGTTTACGAGGGAGAAGAGATTGAGCTCAGTTTTGAACATGTTAATATCTGTAATTTTTGAGTGGACATCTTAGAAGAGTATCCAAGAGGACAAACAAAGTTCCATGGCTCAGAAAACAAAGCAGGACTGGAGATGAAAACATGAAAATTTTACACACATGCATTTTTATTTAGTGTCATAGGACAGAATAAGAACACCTGGAGAGAGAATCGGAAGAATATGAAGCCCAGAATCCTGAGTACAACATTTAAAGGTCAGATAAGGCGGAGGAGCCAGGACCAGTGACAAGAAAAAGGAGGCCAAAGGTGATGCCACAGAAGAGGCTGTTTTCAACTATACTGCAAGATTCAGAAGGATTTCTTGTGATCTTAGAAAAGCAGGTATTAATGAAATGGGGAACAGAAGCCAGAAACGATGATTCAACTCTCTTCTTACTATATGGGAAACTCCTATTCCCAATGCTATGCCCTTTTAAACTGCTGTTGCACACTTGTGGTTGGTTTTAGGGGGAAAGTAACGAAAATATTGATCATCTGAAGAGCCATGAAAGCATTAGGGACTGTGAAGTACGTGTTTTTGAATATTTGGCTACAGGCTCGGGGAGTGAGGTCTAATAAGATGGGTGGGACTAACTACAAAATCTTACTGTATTTTTGCCAAGAGACTGACCTGGGTTCAGTTTTCTGGAGTTTTCATAACTGCTAAAATATGCCTCATTTCATGCTAGTGTTGAAATGGCCTTTATCTTAAAAATCAAACAAGGAGACAAAGCTCCCTTAAAAGTTTGATTTCTCAGGGAAAATGGCTAATCAGCAAAATAGCATTTTCTTTTCTCCTGAGTGCATAGTATGCTGATTTGATTTCTAAATGCTATGGGTACCATCAAAATGCTGATGAAATCAACTCTGTACACCCTGCCTTAGGGGCAGTGCTTGGACCCAAAAGTAAGAAGCAGTGAAAAACAGGCTTGTCCACACCTCTGTCCCACCCTTTTCTCCCTTTCTGAAAACATTTCACTGTTATTGTTGTTGCTCTCCATTTATTTTTTAAGAGCATCTGTTAGCACCAGGCACTGTTCAAGTCCTAGGGACATTTCAGTAAACCAGAGACAAAAATAGCCTGCTCTCATGTTGTTTATAGTCTAGTGGGAAGTAGGTTAAAAGATTATTTCTAGAAAAGAAAATGATGCACATCCCCAAATATGTTACTCTGTGAGTGTACTTCCCAATTATAATTCATTAATATTTATTAGCTTATTGGTACTAATTTGTTGTTAGATTATCTAGCTGAAACAGAGAGCAGGAGTTAATGAAAATGGAAATAGGGAAAGGTAAATTTTGAAAGCAGGGGTAGACAAAATTTTGAAAAGATTAGAAAAATGGCAGAAGAACAACAACATCTGTGTTCTTGATGTAGAAAAATATGAGAGTTGGGAAAAAAAAGGAGAACAGGGGATCAGATAACTTTCCACTATTCATGTCAGTTAAAAGCACTGAGGATTTGGTATTGCTAGTTTAAGCTGGTGGAGATTTGAGGCAAACCCAACCCCACTAACATTACAATTTTGCTAAAAGTTTATGAAGCTGGAATACATTCAAAACACCACACCCTTTTCTCTTCACACCAATAAAGACTCAGTCTATATAAGACTTAGTTGATTAGAGGGACAAATAGGAAATAGCATCTAAACAATCTGTACTAGTAACGAAAATAAGGTGTCAATAACTCCAAATATTCCACATTGAACTGATCAGGTATTTCTGAAATCAGTGGAGTCTGTCCAACAAAATTCTGTCTCTGAATATTACTAAGCTGTTAGCATATCTTCAAATTCTCATTCCTTTCAGATTTGCATGTTGAGAAAATGATTTATGAAATGACTTATGTTATAAAGACTTTAACCCAGTCTGGCAAACAAGAAAGCTAATTAGTGGCAATGATTTACTTCTGATTGGAAATTCATAATTTGCTGGGTCATGACCCGTAATTAATATATTTTCTGCATTTCTTTCTTTAAGATAATTGATGGTGCATATTGAGTGTTGCTTTAGGAAAACTTGTGTCTTAAATGCAATTAAAATTAAACTATAATCTTGTGTAGGTAAATTATGTTAGATAATTCAAATCACTTCTTTGTTTTCTGAACTGGCATTAAAATATATAGTCATAACAACTCATTGCTAGACAGAAAATATTCTCCTAAGTTATCAATTAGTAGAGTACAATGTGTAAACCAAAAATCAAATTGGAAGGCCTCTCCCAACCATCTGAATGGACTTTCCTCCTCAGCCAGGGCTCTTTTAACATTTAACCTGAGAGACTGTTTCAGGCCATACCGGGAAATGGAGTTAGACATGTCTCATTATATCTCTGTGGCATTAACATCAACACGGACTTTAGGTCTGATCAGAAACATTTTACAACCTATTCTCTCTAAAGTCTAGTACCTAAAAGATTCCTCTGAAAATAATAACTTGGGTCTCCACAATTATCTTAATCCAGGCATTCCTTTCTATTAATCCCAGGTCTTCAGATAAACCCAACCAATTGTCAACCTGAAAAATTTTAAAATTTACCTATGAGCTGGAAGCCCCACTCCAAGTTGTCCCACCTTTCTGGACCAAACCAGTGTATTTCTTAAATGTGTTTGATTGAAGACTCTTGTCTCCCTAAAATGTATAAAACCAAGCTGCACCCTGAACACCTTGGGTACATGTTCTTAGGAAGTCCTGAGGGCTGTGTCACAGGCTGTGGTTACACGTATTTGGCCCAGAATAAATCTCTGCAAATATTTTACAGTTTGACTCTTTTCATCGACAACTGAAACTAGTAAGAATATTTATTGATTTTTTTTGTATTGAGAAAATTTTACAACTAATAAGGGGTAGAAAAAATAATGTAATAAAAATACTTGTACTTAACCAGAACTATTATTAACATTTTTTATATTTGCTTCACCTTTGTCATTAATAAAGTATTATTGAGACAAAGTCACATGTGTCCTCCTCACAGAGGCAATCATCATAAATTATGCTGAATCCATTTTTATAACCTACTTTTTTATACATAATTAATATATCTTATGAGGATATTCTCTAAAATTTTACATGAATAGCATTCTAGTGTATACATTATTCAATAGTTTGCTTTATAACTCAATATCATGGTTTTTAAATCTATCGACGTGTATGTTTTTTCTTGTATATTCTATTTCTATTAACTGCCATATGTTCCCATTGACATACACAGGAACATACATTTTTAGCTTGTCCATTAGGTGAATGATAGACATTGAGTTATTTTTCTTTTTCTGTTCTTTCAAACCGTGTTGCCATAAATATTCCTGTACATCTTTCCCTCGTGAGCTTGTAGAAATGTTACTTTACAGTATAAACATAAAGGTGGAATTGCTGGTTATGTACGTTTTCAATTTTACTGATAATGCAAAATTCCTCTACAAAATTGTTACTTCAATTCACCTTCCCACAGCAGAATTGGAGAGTTAGCAGTCATTGCCAATCCTTAATATCGTTAGACTTTAAAATGTCTGCCTATCTGATTTTATTTTGCCTCTTATTTATTTTATTCATTTTGTGGATGGTTTGCATGTCCCTGATTATTAGTAAAGCGCAGAATTGCCTCCTAAATTAATACGCTGTTTTTCTTTCTCTTTTGTGGATTGTCTGGTCATAATCCTTTTTTCATGTTTCTTTTTTTTAAATTGCACTTTATAGAATTATTTGCCTTTCTAAGATATCTTAAAAGGAAAAATACCCTTGTAAAATCAAACTCGATATGAAGTATAGGCAGTATAGGAAGGTATAGCCTTTCCCTTAACCTCATTTGCCTTCCATTCTGCCCGGATCCTATTCTAAAATTGCCTGGGAATTATAAAAGTTTTATAAAAACAGGGCTTCATGCTGCAAGTAGTCTGGTATTTGC
Organism: Macaca fascicularis; assembly: GCF_037993035.2. Classification (NCBI taxonomy): domain Eukaryota; kingdom Metazoa; phylum Chordata; class Mammalia; order Primates; family Cercopithecidae; genus Macaca; species Macaca fascicularis. The sequence goes on along the minus strand of NC_088380.1, from coordinate 172,765,763 downwards.
TAAAGTCTACGAAATAATTTAATTTAGAACCTAGAGGCTTTGCGCAGGAATTGTCCTGTTACTTACAAATATGCCCATACCAGCACTGACATTGCTTCTAGCAGTCCTTTTTAGGAGGCTGCAACCAAGTGAAATCTGGCATATGTCAAAGTGATGGGTATGAAGAGATTCAGTGCTCTTAAATAACATCATTGTTTTGTAAGGACTGAACCTTATACAAGAGTTTCCTGCAATCTGATTCTTACCAATAAATCGCTCAAAAATCTCCACAGGTTCTTCTCACGACTGTTGCAGAGATGCAATTAAAAGGGAAGTCAGAAGGCATGCTAGGGTAATTTAAAGAGGATGCTGGATGAGACGAAGAACTTGAAATTGTGAAGTCATATATATAAAAAACAGTAAAATGCAGCAGATGAGCAGTAAAACAAATAAGTGGATGGTGAAACATTCTAAACATATATGCATGTATATATACATACCTCTGCATGTATATGTAGACATGCACATTTGTATGGTTCTGAAATGTATGAATATGTGTGAAATGTGTTTTTTGATCAAAATCATGGTTTTGAAATCTATCAATATATATGTTCCATATATAGCGTATTCCTGTCAACAGGCATATTTTCATTCACATGTGTGCTCAGGCACACACATGTGGATGGGTATATATATTGTACACACACACATACATGATTCTGAGGACTCATTCAGCAGAACATGAATATCTAGCAAACAGTTCGACGAGTCTGTAATATTTACATCCAAATTTATTTCATTTGCCCAAATGAATCACTCTTTACATAACCTATCTGGAAAGGATTCTTTTAGGTAAGAATTGTCAATATGATTAGAATTTAATATTTATGTAACCCCAACAATGCACTAGGTACTGCAAAACTGATGAAATTGCAGCAAAGTTGTAACTTTCACATTTATCCACCTAAAGATAATATTTTTCAACCTCTGGCTACTGTATTTCAGGCACTGAGAAAAATCTTTATTGAGGCTGCTTTCTAAACATGCAAAGATTAAGTTTGCTCACTTATATTTAGACAGTAACTACATAAGTTGTAAGACTTGAAGAATAATAAAAATGAGGTGAGAGGAAAACCGGATGTGGAGGTAGTAACAATGCCTTACATTTTTGGAAGAGAATAGAAAATATAAAATCAGATCTAGCACTGGAGAATTAAAACAGAGTTTTCAGTAAGTTGCTGTCATAAAAATCAATTCAGCAAATATTCATTAAATAGGTGCTTTATGTATTCTAAGGTCACCGCTAATTAATGGTTTAATAAATCAATTGCTTTAACAAAATAATAATAGTAAAATATAGTTATATATATAATAATAATCATATAATTATAAATCTATGGGGCAATTTGATCATGTGTTTTATAATTCAAGCAAAATTAGCTGAACTGTGAGTTACTAAGTAGGAGGGGATTGAAGTAAATGAGCATTATGAAAAGGCAACACGGCATTTGAAGACATTTGTGGATTATACCATTGTTATTTCATAGACCAAAAATATCTGGGGATTTATAGTCCAAGTTGTTTTTTGTTTTTTGTTTTTTTTTTTTTTGAGATGGAGTCTCTCCCTGCCGCCCAGGCTATAGTGCAGTGGCGCGTTCTGGGCTCACTGCAACCTCCGCCTCCGGGATTCAAATGATTCTGCTGCCTCAGCCGCCCGAATAGCTGGGATTACAGACCCCTGCCACCACGCCCAGCTAATTTTTGTATTTTTAGTAGAGTCGGGCTCTCACCATGCTGGCCAGGCTGGTCTCAAACTCCTGACTTCATGATCTGCCCACCTCTGCCTCTCAAAGTGTTAGGATTACATGTGCAAGCCACTAGGCCGGGCCCTGTAGCCCAAGTTCTTTAGGCTATGTCTTCTCTCTGCTAGAAGCAAATTTTTAAAGTTTGAATACGCAATTGTGCATCAGTTTCCTCATCTGCAAAACTACTACTCATTCTTAGTGTCATGAAAATCAAATACATTGCATATGCCAAAGTATATTAAAGTTATTAGTAAACTCACATGCAAACATTACCTGTTATAATACCAAAACTTACATTCATCAGGAAATGCAACTCAGCCTTTCCTATTAAAATCCTTACCAAGTGGCTAGAAAGTTGTCTCCTATAACCTGGGATCAGAACATCAAAATCTGATGGCAAAGGCTGCATGATGTCCTTCCTTTTGAAAGAAATCTTTCAGTCTGTCAGCCGGTCATTTAAGAGCAGGTAATTTTATTGAGTGCTCTCTCTGCCAGGATATTGAATTCCTTCACCCATCTCAAAAGCTTTGTGTTATCTTTGAGTCCTAGCTCTCCTTTGTGTTCCATGCCTATCTGTTATGAAACAGCATGGGCAGTCTCCATCGCACCTGACTTTGCTGTTCTGGACCCATGAGCTCTGCTGTATTTCATTTCCTGTTGTTGATGTCCATGAGATTGCTAATTCTATCGTTATATACATATAAAAAAGCATTGCTCCAACCAGTTTCAAAGTGTTTCTGATCCTTATAACCAAAATAGCCATAACTAGAATACTTTCTGACTTCACGCCTTCACACATGATCTATCTTATATGGAAACTGTATTATTTGCTTTGACCCCCCAAAAGTTTATGTCTTTGCTTGTGTATTAACATTTTTATTCTTACCTGTTGAAATTTCAGTTCTTCCTAAAAAGTCCAGCCTAAATGCTATTGCTTTAAAAAATCTTGTTTCATTCTAGTCACCAGCTGTGAAATTTTACATTACCATCTTTTGTTTAACATCTCTTGTAATCATTTCTTTCCTATATGCTATTACATTTACTTTGCTATGTGCTACGTTTTATCCTTTGCTATATGTTACTGTCCTTTGGTCATTCTTTACTCATTTTCTATTCCACAACCTCAGGCACCAGATACATATTTCTTACTCATTTCTAAGATCTACACATGCAGGATGGTGTCTTAGTCATAAGGATAGATGTTCGTAAAAGAGAGAAATGGATAAACAAATTAAAGAATGAGAACTACACATTATTACAGGACCCCTTCTAGGAAAAACTTAGAATGCTGAAAATGTATTACCAGGAAAACCTTAGAAGGAAATAAAATAATGAACATGTGTTGTTTCTTCTGGAAGTCCTGCTTTTGGAAAATATTTTAATGTCTTTTTTTTGTCCTGTTCTTTTTAGTGTTCTGGTGGGCAAAGGGCCATCTGGGAAGCACTCAGGGTCACCAGCAGATGGAAGGACCGTAACTATGGACTCAACACTAACTGAATTTTAAAAATACATTAGTATGATTTACATTCTGTTTTCCGGCAACATTTCAATAGGGAGGCTTAAAAACCTCCAGCAATCCACTGATGAGACAAATGTCAATGAAAAATTGATAAGTAGCTGCGATATAGCTAGTTGGAGTAACAATACTAGAAAGCAATTTAAAAGGAACTGAATAGGGGGATGTGGATCATATATTGACCATTAAAATAGCCAATATTATCATCATTCATCCTTCTCAGTTGAGTTTTTTCAGTAGGTGATACCGTTCAGTTGAAGAAACCAATTTATCTATTCATTTCAACTCAATTATTCATGAATTTTGTCTCACTAAGGAGACATGAGGGACAATGAATGATGAAATCTAAAAGTTGAGATCGTACTCAATCTTGTCCTGTTGAGTTGGAAGAAACCTTAGAAAGCCCTTTGTTCTTTTTTTGTTTTTCTCAGTTTGCTTCCCACAGAAAGTCTCTTCTGCAAAATCCTTGGCAGGTCATTGCTAACCTCTAAACAGTCAAATGAACGGTTCATTTTGTTATTCAGATTTCTTCTCACACATCACCTAAGGACTTCTCTGATCAGGCCATCTAAATCACAACTATTCTTGAATCATTTAATATAATATTGTTCTCTTTTATTTTCTTCAAGCATTTGTTCCCTTTTTTTTTTTTTTTTTTGAGATGGAGTCTCGCTCTGTCGCCCAGGCTGGAGTGCAGTGGTGTGATCTTGGCTCACTGCAAGCTCCGCCTCCCAGGTTCTCGCCATTCTCCTGCCTCAGCCTCCAGCCTCCTGAGCAGCTGGGACTACAGGGGCCCACCACCACGCACTGTTAATTTTTTTTTTTTATTTTTAGTAAAGACGGGGTTTCACTGTGTTAGCCAGGATGGTCTCGATCTCCTGACCTCGTGATCAGCCCGCCTCGGCCTCCCAAAGTGCTGGGATTGCAGGCGTGAGTCACCGCGCCCAGCTTTTTTCTTTTTTTTGAGACGGAGTCTCGCTCTGTCACCCAGGCTGGAGTGCAGGCTCCACCTCCCGGGTTCAAGCGATTCCACTGCCTCAGCCTCCTGAATAGCTGAGACTACAAGTGCGTGCCCCACCACACCTGACTAATTTTTGTATTTTTAGTAGAGATGGGGTTTCACTGTGTTGGCCAGGTTGGTCTTGAACTTCTGATCTCAGGTGATCGGCCCACCTTGGCCTCCCAAAGTTCTGGGATTACAGGCATGAGCCACCATGCCCAGCCTCAAGGGCTTATTGCTGTACATTGTAGTTAGGTTTATTTATTAGTTTTTTGGTTTATTATTGAGCTTGGTCCAACAGAATGTAAGGTCTACATGAGCAAGGACCTTGTTTAGATTCCTCAGCAATATGTCCGAAGTATAAAGCACACTTCCAGGCACATGGCAAAAATCCAATTAATATGTGGTGCATGTTGTTGAATCAAATTAAGATATATTTGAAACTCACTGTCGTTATCTTGTGAGGCCGCCTGAAGCCTTTATTCCTAGAGGTCTTCTAGTTTTGGAGCTGGAATCTGTCATGCTATAACTTGTCTAGCTAGGCCCAGTTCAGGCTTCTATCATAAAGATGCTCTATCTTAAACTTGATTCATCTAATATCTTTTTTTTTTTTTTTTTTGAGATGGAGTCTCGCTCTGTCGCCCAGGCTGGAGTGCAGTGGCCGGATCTCAGCTCACTGCAAGCTCCGCCTCCCGGGTTCACGCCATTCTCCTGCCTCAGCCTCCCGAGTAGCTGGGACTACAGGCGCCTGCCACCTCGCCCGGCTAAGTTTTTGTATTTTTAGTAGAGACGGGGTTTCACTGTGTTAGCCAGGATGGTCTCGATCTCCTGACCTCGTGATCCGCCCGCCTCGGCCTCCCAAAGTGCTGGGATTACAGGCTTGAGCCACCTCGCCCGGCCCATCTAATATCTTAAACTTGATTCATCTAATAGCTGAAGACTCAGTCTCGAGTCAATAAACAAGTTACTGAGTTTTAATCCTTTGCCACTCCCTCTACTAGGCACTAAGATTACAAAGATGAACAAGATTCAGCCCCTCTCCTCAAGGAGCTCCGTCTCTATAGATGGGTCACGGTTTTCCCGTGTCTTCTTTTCTCTTGGCTTCACACTGAGTTATGTAGTCCATATGGCAATTTAGCATTTAAATAGGAAACACCTTTCTCAATGAAGCTAAAATGATACCTTTTATCTTCAATTCTACAACTTTCAAATGTGAATTATCAATGACAAATCAAATCCCCTGGCTTACACCTCTAAATAACCTTGCAAAATTTCTTTTTCACAATTACGAAATATAATTCTGCTAACTATTGTTAGGACTATTTTTATTCACACAAGTTTAATACAGTGATATGAATTATATCAGAATTACATTTATGTCCTCTCTATGCTCTGCTCTTCTGAATTGTCTTCTTTTAATAAACTCCACTGCAAGAAGATGAATTTGTTTTTGGTTTACAGTGTTTCCAAAGGCATGATATGGAGACCTCGATAGCTTACGAAGTGATAACATTTTCTATAGGCAACACACATAAATAAAATGATTTGTTTTAACTTGTAGTCATTACAGGCAGTGCCAGTTGTATTTCTCTCCATAGCAGAATTAAATAGATGTTTTTATTCTGGCAGAAATCTCACTCCCCCACTTTTGCTTTTGTCTTTCTCCTGAGAGGTATGAGACCTCCTCTGTCAACTCAGACGCTCTTACTGTCACTAGGCAGAAAGAAAGCACCTCTCCATGTATGAGGACTATCGTCTGCCAATAGATTTGGCTGTCAACCACCCAAAAGCACTGTCACTCAGTGTCAAAGCACTAACAACAAAGCAATTATCCGCACAAAAAAGAAAGAGAATCAGAAGACCCAAGTTATGCAGATAAAACAGAACCAGTGAAAAATGTAACCAGTGCCTCTGAAAACTAAAGTGTTTTCCTCCTGCTTTTCTTCCCCTCCCCAAATTCTGCCACATCAGCCATAAGGCAGCCTTCACAATTTTCTAATCTGAAGTTTTATATGCATTTCTGATTATTTTTGGAAATAGCAATAAAGTAAATAGTTTTCCATAGAACATACATTCTTTTCTATGAATGGTTCTACCTTATTTCTAGGACAATAATATATTCAGGAGCAATTAAAATTCAGACAAATTTGACTCAATTTATGACAGCCAAGCAGGAGCAGCCTCACAGAAAAAGGTTGTCACAAAGGGGATATATTTTTTCAAATATATTATTTTAATAGTTCAGGGATTGGTTTTATAGGGCCATTAAAGCAAACATATTCTCATTGTTTAGGTGATATTTAAATTCCTTTAAAAAATTACAATAATATACAGAATTATCCCAATGTTGTTGGAGGAAAATATATGTGAATAGAAAGCAAAAGACAGAAAATATATATGTGAGCATGTTAATTAAAATAATTGCCACATGTTGAGGTTATGGGTGTACTTTTCCTTTTTTAAATTTTTTTACTAATATCTATAATAAATATACATCATTTTATAAACAGGAAAATAAGTTATGTTATTTATTTTTTGAGATGGAGTCTCACTCTGTCGCCAGGCTGGAGTGCAGTGGTGCAATCTCAGCTCACTGCAACCTCTGCCATCTGGGTTCAGGTGATTCTCCTGCCTCAGCCTCCTGAGTAGCTGGGACTACAGGCGCCTGCCACCACGCCCGGCTAATTTTTGTATTTTTAGTAGAGACACGGTTTCACTATGTGGCCCAGGATGGTCTCAATCTCTTGACCTCATGATTCACCCACTTTGGCCTCCCAAAGTGCTGGGATTACAGGCGTGAGCCACCGCGCCTGGCCAAAGTTATTTTATTTTTAAATAGCTTATCAACAGTCATTACTGGCTATCATTAACCTAAATGTGAATACTTAGGTATATATCACTCTAGAATTTTTCTTTACATGCTAATATCTATATATCAATTTCATTCATGTACTCAAAGAATGTTTATTGTTTATCTACTATGTTCCAGGCTTTGTTCTACTCCCTACATATAGCAGTAAAAAAATGGGGTGGGACAGAAATCTCTATCCTCCTGGAGCATAGCTGGAAGAGAAAAGCACAAATAAGTAAAATATGTACAGAATTTTTTATGTTGATGGGTAGCATGGAGAAAATAAAAAGAGAGAGAAAAAAAACCAGAATCTACAAAACAAGGAGAAAATAAATAACAAAATGGCATTAGTAGTTCCTCGCCTATCAATCATTACTTTGAATGTAAGTGGATTCAATTCTCCAATCAAAAGACATAGAGTGGCTAAATGGATTAAATAAAAAAAGGATCCAACTATAGACTGCCTAGAAGAGACTCATTTCATCTTTAAGGCACACACAGAGACTGAAAATGAAGGTATGAAAAAAGCTATCCCAAACAACCAAAAGAGAGCAGGGGTAGCTATACTTAGACACAGGGGATACTTTTAAATGGACAGAATAGAATTAGAAGCCGAAAAAGAACAAATGAATATTTGAGTTTGATGAAGCCAGGGAAAGTATACTAAACATTATAACTCTAAATAAAATAAAATATAATCTGTTGGCTACTAATAAGCCCTGTATGTATGAATCAGCAATTCAAATTAATGTTTGCATCCAAATATGGTGAAACAATAGTGATTGCTTAACGAATTAAATGTTCTTCCAAATTATGTAGTTATTCATTATTTTCATTCCTGTATTTATTCAGAACACTTATTAAGTACCCACAAGGTGCCTAAAAGTATGCTAAGCTCCAGGGATATAGTAGTGAAAAGTAAGACCCAATCTTGGCTGTCCTTGGAAATGAGAGGCTACTAGTAAGAACAGATGAAAGCAAGCAGATGAAAAGATAACTCTTGACTAGGATATCAAGGTAGTTCCGCTTTATTTCTGACTCTATATTTTATTCACCCCTTGCCTTTGGCCATGTCATTCCCTTTATCTGGAGCAAATCTCCATAATCTATAAAATGAATGAGATGGGCTAATATCGCAATCTTTAATTTTCATGTGGCTCTAAAAATTTTTCTTATGCTTTCATTTGACAGTTTCTAAGGTCTCTTCCTATTATATTATCCACATTCATATTTCTCACAGAAAGATAACACGGCTTACTAAAAATACTTTCACACAACACTGAAAATAGATGCTGACCTTTTTCCCCACTAAAATCTGTACATTTTACTGAAGTCAGTGTCATCATCATCTTTTCATCAATATTATTATATTTTCCAGACACTGAAATTTGTATAACATAATGGGAACATACAATAGAATATACATAATTGATAAAATTATTCAAAAGAATCAGATGTTTAATAATGTAAAACGTTGGAGAGATGCTAAATGATCATTTGTTAAATTGCTAACTAAAATTGTTAATTTAAACATTCACAGAATTGTTAGTGTCCTACATCACTATGTGATGTAGATGAAGGACTTAAGTGTTTATCAGCCCAAAATATGCTGCCTCAGCATGTTGATTATTTTGATTTAAAGGCACTTGAAAACCAGTAGTTGCAGGAAGATCACTCTGACCTTTATGCTGTTTCTTTCTTTTTTCTTTTTTTCCGACACCGAGTCTTGCTCTGTCGCCCAGGCTGGAGTGCATTGGCATAATCTTGGCTCACTGCAAGCTCTGCCTCCCAGGTTCAAGCGATTCTCCTGCCTCAGCCTCCTGAGTAGCTGGGATTACAGGCACCCACCACCACGCCCAGCTAATTTTTGTATTTTTAGTAGAGACGGGATTTCACCATGTTGGTCAGGCTGGTCTTGAACTCCTCACCTCGGGTGATCCACCCATTTTGGCCTCCCAAAATGCTGAAATGACAGGCGTGAGCCACCGTGCCTGGCCTGTGCTGTTTCTTAAAAGCAGGAGATAAAATGTCCATGTTAAAGGTACCCTCTCTATACTAGAAGAAAAATAACATTATTTTCAAGGATGAGAAGTTGAGGCTGAGAGATTTTTGCACACGCCTTATGAAAATAATTCTTCTATAGCCTCCCCATGTATTTTTGTTACTTTTCCATAACATATCACTCTTTGTTCACTTCAGTATATATGCATGCAACATTAACTGCATCTTTGGGCCTTCCTTTCCTTATGAAAGCTCCTGTTTGCCATGTAAAACTTAGATACATTTGTATACTATTCTCCTGCTGATCTGTCTTGTCCATTTATTTCTCAGGCCAGATGAAAACCCCTATGAGGATGTCTCAGTACAGTTTTGTGCTGCTATAACAAAATACAACAGACTGGGTGATGTGTAAAGAATAGAAATTTGTTTCTCACATTTCTGGAAGTTGTAAGTTCAAGATCAAGGTGCTGGCATTTGGTGTCTGGTTGGGGACTTCTTGCTATGTCCTCACATGATATAAAAAGCAGACAGGTAAAAAGGGAATGAGCTTCCCCCATCAATCGCCTTTATAAGGGCATCTAATTCTATTCATAAGGGTGAAATTTTTATCACCAAATCACCTCTTACAGGCTCCATGTCTTAATACCATCACACTAGCAACACTTACATTTTAGGGACACATTTAAACTATAGTGAAGAATAGAAGTACCATTTGCTTCTCCTACAAACATCTGCCATTAATCTAGCTATATTTATTTGTCTGCTGGGATTTAATTTTTCCAGGTGAATCTTATCAAAATATGATCTTAAAAGAAAAAAGTTATGCAATGCCATGAATATTAATTTTGGTCCCCTTAGATAAGTGACATATAATTTTATGAATTATTGATTATCATGAGAATATGAGTCTGTATAAAGAACAGGATTAGGAGACATACTTTGTACTTGGAATATTAGCAATATTTAATTTTTAATAGAAGGCAAAATTTTCTATTAATACTATGTAGCCATAAAAAAGAATGTGATTATATCCTTTGCAGGGATATGGATGAAGCTATAAGCCATTATCCTTAGCAAACTAATGCAGCCACAGAAAACAAAATATTGCATGTTCTCACTTATAAGTGGGAGCTAAATAGTGAGAACACCATGGACACATAGAGGGGAATAACATACACTGGGGCCTACCAGAGAGTGGAAGGTAGAGGATGGGAGGAGGGAGAGGATCAGGAAAAATAACTAATGGGTACTAGGCTTAAAATTTGGGTTATCAAATCTGTGCAACAAACCTCCACGATTCAAGTTTACCTATGTAACAAACCTGCACATGCATCCCTGAACTTAAAAGTTAAAAAATTAATGAATTTGTCTATTATAAGCCCTTTGCTAAAAATTTTAAAATGTAGAATACATTACATAATTCATACCAAAAGTCTGCATTGTAATACTTGATACTAGAAAGTTCCACACACATGGCTAGCCATATGCAGAAGCATTAAACTGGACCCCTACCTTTAACCATATACAAATATTAACTCAAGATGGATTAAACACTTGGATTCCTAAGTTTTCTTATAGGATTCTTACAGCTGGACACTGGCCTTGGGAAAGAATTTGCCTAAGTCCTTAAAAGCAATTGCAATGAAAATAACAATTGACAAGTTGGACCTAATCAAACTAAAGAGCTTCTGTACAACAAAAGAAACTATCAACAGAGTAAACGGACCACCAACAGAATGGGAGAATATATTCAGAAATTATGCATCTGACAAAGGTCTAATATCCAGAATCTATAAGGAACTTAAACAACTGAAAAAGCAAAAAACAAATAACTCCATTTTTAATGAAACACATGAACAGACATTTCTCAAAAGACTCTCAAACAATGAATAAATATATGAAACAATGCTCAATGTCACTAATCATCAGATAAACACAGATCAAAACTACAATGAGACACCATCTCATACCAGTCAGAATGGCTATTACTAAAAAGCCAAGAAACAATATATGCTGGATTCAGAGACAACGGAATGTTTATACACTGTTGGTGGGAATGAAAACTAGTTCAGCCACTGTGGAAAACAGTTTGGAGATTTCTCAAAGAATGTAAAACAGAACTTCCATTTGACCCAGTAATCCCACTACTAGGTATATATCCCAAAGAAAATAATTTGTTCTACCAAAAAGAAACGTGCACTTGAATGTTCATCACAGCACTATACACAATAGCAAAGACATGGAATCAGCCTAGGTGCCCGTCAATGGTGGATTAAAGAAAAAATGATACATGAACGCCATGAAATACTGCACAGTCATTAAAAAAGAACAACATTCTGCCATTTGCAGCAACATGGATGCAGCTGGAGGTTATTATCCTAAGCGAATTAACGCAGGAACAGAAAACAAATACTGCATATTCTCACTTATAAGTGGGAGCTAAACATCGGTACTCACTGACATAATGATGGCAATGGTAGATACTAGGCACTGCTAGAGGGCGGGAAGTGGGAGCAAGGGTTGAAAAGCTAACTATTGTGTTTTATGCTCAGTGTTTGGGTGGCACGATCAATAGTGCCCCAAACCTTAGCATCAAAAAGTATACTCATGTAATAAACCTGCACATGTACCCCCAAACTGAAAATAAAAGTGAAACAAATAGCATGTAAAATATATTCCTAAGTAAAACTGTAGGAAGAAATATAAAATCCTTTAAGCAGAGATGATGATATATTGAAAGTTTTTGACTATTTTTGTTTTAATTTACATTTTCCCTAGTTTTTACTAATAGATTTGCTTTGGTAGCTCACCTTTGAAGATAAACATGTATTCTGTCTTTCAATATGAGAAACAGTAAAATGAGTCAGCGATATACGATAGAATAATGTGAAAAGCCAAAGCCAAAAGTCATCAGAGAAATTCTATACTCACTTTGTTGGACTTATACATAGTAGCCAGGAGTCAATGTGTGTGGGGTGTGTGTGTGTGTGTGTGTGTGTGTGTGTGTGTGTGTGTGTGTGTTTTCCACAAGGTAACATTAAATATTAAAAAACTTTGAATCTAATTTTGAGATACAATTCTAACTCCAGGCCGAGGGCGGTGGCTCACGCCTGTAATCCCAGCACTTTCAGAGGCTGAGGTGAGTGGATCACAAGGTCAAGAGATCAAGACCATCCTGGCCAACATGGTGAAACCCCATCTCTACTAAAAGTACAAAAATTAGCTGGGTGTGGTGGCATGTGCCTGTATTCCCAGCATTCGGGAGGCTGAGGTGAGAGAATCCCTTGAACTCGGGAGACAGAGGTTGTAGTGAGCCAAGATCGTGCCACTGTACTCCAGCCTGGAGACAGAGCGAGACTCCATCCAGAAAAAAAGAAAAAAAAGAATTCTCACTCCAAGCCAATTCTCCAAATAGGAGAGAAATAAGGAAAGCAACAGTGATTTTCAAAAAGAAATAGATAGGCATGTTGTGGTATGGAATAACCTCAGGACCCCTAGACTATGTGCATCTTCTCCCATCATAGGCAGGTATATTTTATTCATCTTTGATGCCCCATCACACAATACAATGTTGGCACATGGTGTAATATCTGCTAATATTTATCACACTGAAATTAATAAAATGGACTTTGTAAATTAGGGTATCCTGGTTTCACTACAATTTCTACAATCAAACTAGCTATTTGCATTGATGACCTCGATCATAGTTTTCAACTCAAAAATTATATTGGTCTAGTTATTTGGCAGGAAGAACATACTAAATATTAAAAAATCTTAAACAGTAAATATATCTTCCTTGTTTTTGGTAATTCAAATTTTAAAAACCACACACATGCACTTACATATATATACCATACTCACTACATTCTAAATGATTACTTATATTTCAACCTCTGCATCTATGAACAGTTTTGAACTGATATAGAAAAACTCCAGAATGAAGGGTTGTCTTTCATTTCTTCATTTTCCAAGGCATTAAAAATTTATTTTCAAATTATGAGAGAAGCGACTGCTATATTTTATAAACTGAAAACCTGGTGGAAGCATAGGCTGTAAATTATTTTGTATATATTTTATGTAGTGTTGGAAGTATATAATACATCTATTCTATTTCAGGTTGAGGAAAGCATTATCTTGGGTTTATTTCAAACTTCATAAAATTTGCTTGCTAGACGTCTCCATTGAAATGATGATGATAATGGTGTTGATAGCAAATGCTCACCTAGCCTGATCAGACCCTGTTCAAAAATGCTTTACACATCTTAATTCACTTAGTTCTAATAGCAATCCTATGAGGCTATTGGTATTCCCATTTTACAGATGTGTATACTAAATTTAAGAAACTTGCCTCGATCAAATAGCTTGTAAGTAGCAGAGCTGAAATTTGATCTGATGCATTCAACTCCATGTTTTTAACTATTATATTAATGATGTCAGTGTTAATAAGACACGTGTGTATATATACTATATATACATATTCCATGAAAAATACTAAAATATATTAACCAGTAACCAATACAAAACAAAACAAAAAACAGTTGACTTCATCTTAAAGATTACCTTCCAATTCAGTTATTATAGAGTAGGTACTTGGAATTCAATAAGGGTTTTGGGGGTAGCATGAGATCAAATCATTTCCTGGTGTCTAGACATAAAATAATGTAGTTCCTTAAAAATTCTAAGAGGAGAATAGTTAATTTTAGATAAAATGACCCTGCCGACTTAATTTTGAAGCAATGAGCAATAAGAATTAAGGATAAATATTTCTCTTTGCACATACTCATTTTGAATGATCGGTTGACAGAGTGCCAATTTCAGTTCACTTGATAATTATTAACAATTTTACTGACTGAATTTTGTACAATTCTATTTTAAAATGAAATTCTACTCTTATAGAATATTTTAAACATTGTCATCATCTAAAGGACTTATCAAATGTGTTAAATAAGTGCAGGTCTAAGTCAAAGCCTCTTGGAACCAAAGCGATAAAAGAAGTCAATATTTATAAAGCAAGCTAAGCATTTCTGCTTTCCAGTGTACATTTACTAAAAGCAAAATTCAAAGTGTAGAAAACGTATGTGGCTTTCTTCCATATACAAACATAACATTAATTATGTAAACTAGGAGAAAAAGTCACCAAACAGTTCACTGCTAGCAAGTTGAGCTTGAAATAGTAATAGATGTTAACAGAGAGCAAAAATTAACACTTGGAAGGATTTCAAATTTTGAGAAGAAAAAGAAAAATTTTACCTATGTTCTCTGATATTGTGTAAGTGAAGATAACACGCTGGCATTTCTGGAGAGTCCTTGATTGAAAAGGGTTCATTCTTGAGGTAGACCCCCAAATGGTTTTCTAATAGCTTAAAGGGGTCTAGAATATGCCACTGTGGCATAAAAATTATTTTAAGCTGAAGGCATTTGAGTCCCTGAAATACCTTATCTGCTTAAAAGCAGTCTCCCAAAAGAATAAAAAAACCCTCAATTGTCATAAATGCTCTTCCTAGGAGTAACTCTAATCATCTTAGAGAAGTCAGCACCATACCCAAACAGACATTGTGACAAAAGTATTATCTCTCCCATTTATTCTCCTGAGGGCACATTTATCTTTCCCCAAAGTCATTAGTTTTCCAATAAGTGCCCCTTTCCCTCAACCTCACCTCTCCTCCCCTTCACCAATTAAGATGGTATCTAAGCCTCAAATTCTAACCACCACTTGAAGTCACGTGTTTTTGTGAAGTCCCCATATGTATGTATATGATTAAAATCTGTTTTTGCTTTTTTTTTTTTTTTTTCCTCTTACTTATCTGGGAATGTGAGTTTAATTGACAGGCCCCCAATATCAGAACATAGAAGGACAGAAGAAAAGGTTTTCTTCCTAGACAGTTTCTTTTTGTCTTTGGGTCAAATGGGCCAGACTCAGAGATGAGTTCACTAAGAAAAAAAAGAAGTCCTGATTTCTCCCTTGCTCTGCATTTTACTGTAGTGATCCAGCTCTCCTATTAGAACTTTTATAGATCTCTTCTTATTTCATTTTAGAGGTGTGGGTCTCGATGTGGTCATTTTTTATTTGTCCTGTTTTTGTTTGCATTTTTTTTTTTTTTTGTCTTTTCTCTTGTACTTCCAAATCTAATAGCTGGAAATAAAAAAGAAGTCCAGAAACTGTGTCATGTTTAGAGCACATAAATGGGTTTCTTAGAGTCTTTGCCAATTTGGGTATCTCCCAACTTGGAAAATCTCCCAGATGGGTGCACTTTAAAAAGTTATGTCATTCTTCAACTTGTTGTTGACAAATGTTTCTGTGGATGCTAATAGATATAAATACTATTTCTTTTTTAGACTAAAGATAGAAGTGGAGCATTTACAACAGCACATTAGAGATTTTTATCAGCCGGGAGTAAAAAAGGGCCTGGGAGAGAGACAGAAACATTACAATTGTATTACAGAGATTAATTCATGTGTGGGCTGTACTGTGGTATGGGTTTCTGAAGAATTCTAGCCAGAGAGTGGAAGTGGGGCCATGTCTGTGTACATGTGGGAGAGGTTAACTCATATATCTAAATTTTTAAAATAAAAAAAGTACTCCCAATTTGAACTGTGGTAATTGTTCCTATTATGAAGGCTACAGGTTAGAATTCATCCCAACAAAAATGGAATCTTTGGGTTTGCTAATCTGATTCTTCCCAACTGCACTCAGAATATTCAAAATCTTCACTGGGTGGCAGATGGGAAAGAATGATAAATGAGGACAGGTTCTCGTCACCTGAACAAAGCACAGAATTTTCTATAGACACACACAGTGGAGAGAAAATAGTCCCAGCTCATCACATTATCCTGAATCTGAGTGGAGAAATAATCCCGTTTCCTACAATTGGGTCTTTTCCAATTTATCTTGCTTCATTCAAACAAACAGTGGGAAAAGAGAAAGAAAAATAGAAAAACTAAGTGACTCAAAGCAGAGATTCAAATAACACAATTTCTAAAACATGACAATTCCTTTGAAAGTTCAAGGTTAGGAGAATATAACATTGATTCAAAATAAAATATGTATTAATATTTAATATGATTTTCTCCTGTCCCTGTGCCAGTCAGACATTTGGTCCCTAGCATGACATTAATGAGCCTGTGAGTTCCTTGAGACAGACACCATGTCTGCTTTATTTCTTCATACCCCATGGGAACTATCCAGTAACTAGTATTTAGAAGGTACTCAATATATATTTGAAGAGATAAATCATAAATAATTAGCCCTGTATTTGTCTCAAACATGGCTTTGCTTCCATTCAAAATTAGTCACTTGCCATGGGTCTGGAAGTCTCTAGATTGTCAATGAATGAATATAAAAAATACTAATCATTATTTTATTAACAAGATTAAGGACTAAACAGGATAGTTGCTAAGGCCATTTCTAGTAATAACATTTTCTTGCCTTTGGAGCCATCTTCCCATATTCCTTTTTTTTTTTTTTTATTTTTTTGTGATTAGAGAGAAAAAAATGCACTATAATAGTTTTGGTCATGTTTTTCTATTTTCAGGGTATTTGTTTGTTTGTGTTTTGTTTTCTTTGACGTGGAAGGGAGTCCGTGTAGAAGTGTTGGCAATTGCAAATAAAAACTATTGCGTTGCTTCAGGTTAAATCACTTACCCTGCTGTGAAGCAATTAGAATCCATTTTGCTATTGAGCACAGCTAGGTGCTTAATATAAGGGTCACAGGTAAAGACACACACACACACACGCACGCACGCACACACACACACGACAGCCACTCAGTTCTGTAAACAGCAGGAGCCCTTAGCCAGCTGTGGAAAATGGTCAGTACCCTGACTCTGGACAAGCAGGCCCACCTCCCCAAACCCCACTCCTCAGGTTGGAAAGACCACAGAATTACAGAATCTTGGAATTTACAACCTATAAAAGTGAAAAAAGCAATAGCATGCATTTTTAAAAAATGCTATTTTATTAAATTTTATTTTACATGATAGAGAATGTTGCTACAGTTTTTACATACATGATAAATCTCTCACTTTTCTTATTTATTGGCAACTGATGAAAGTCAAAAACAATTTATCACCTGCTGAGGCCACTCGTATATAAAACTAAGCCTGCTGTTATCCACTGTGCTTTAAATCAAAACTACATATCTAACACACTCTCCCTTGTACATCCACACTCTGAGAAAGAAAAGGCAAACATAATAAATGTATTCCCAGAAACAGAGGCAGTCCCTCAGTCAACCAAAGCACAGTGTTCTCTCCCACATTTACTTGTATTGTCCTTCTTAAAGTATAATGGAGAAGCAGTCCAGACTTCTGATGGTGTCATCCAAGTCTGGAGATTGCTTCATTTACCATTTAATTAGTTACCAACCTTTGCTTAAGAGTACGCAAAACACATAAACATGAATTGTTGTCTAAAGCACAACATAGTTTTGTTTTGTTTTTCCTGTTAAAAAAAATACGTTATATTTGTGCAATAATAGGAAAGGACTGCAAAAGTTATTTTTGCTTCATTTATTTATTTATTTGTTTTTTGAGATGAAGTTTCTCTCTTGTTGCCCAGGTTGCAATGTAACGGCACAATCTCGTCTCCCTGCAACCTCCACCTCCTGGGTTCAAGCGATTCTCCTGCCTCAGCTTCCTGAGTAGCTGGTATTACAGGTGTGGGCCACCACTCCCAGCTAATTTTTGCCTTTTTAATAGAGACGGGGTTTCACCACGTTGACCAGGCTGGTCTTGAACTTCTGATCTCAGGTGATCCGCCTGCCTTGGCCTCCCAAAGTGCTGGGATTACAAGCATGAGCCACCACGCCCAGCCTATTTTTGATTTTACAATCTCAATCTGTTAAATATGAAGATTCCATAAATGGAAATTCACATATATGTAATTTTTAAAAATGATGAATGTACTAAATAGAAAATATGTTAATAGGCCTGTATATTGTTAGGAAACTTCTATTTTAATTCTACCCACCTGGAATACAAATTTCTAAAGCTGAGCTTTGTCATAATCCTAAAATCATGCTGGAATTACTGCTTATGTCGGAAGTGTTCTATAGTATCTTAATTTTATAAAGAGAAAGCAATTCGCATTTCCTATGCATACTTTGACTATGACAATGGCTGGTTGAGTGTTATTTTGAGTCCCTGTGGCTATTGCCCATTAGTTCCAGTGGAGAAAGATAATGACTCCCTAGCATAGCAATTTATCATACTACTGTTAGATCTGAATTCCATATTCAGCCACTACATATGAAACCATTCCACAAAGAAGCCAAAGAAAACCAGCAGAACTTGAAAACCAATCAAATATCTTGCGTCAGTTACTGTTGAGCACTGCAAGAAGAAAATTTTATTGCTTTAATTGTTTTGTCCGAGAGAGTCCATCTCACCATGTAAATGAAGGTATAATTCCTCTGCCTCATATATGCCAAGGTTTTTTTTTTTCCCCCATGTGCTAGGACATGAAATAAAGCTAAAAACTTCCAATAAAGGTACTTCAGGAATGGCAAAGGAAGGCCAAGTGAATTTGGCCTTACGTTATTAGCTTCATTAAAAGAGTTAAAAATATTTGTCTGATATTAACAAACAAATTAATACAAGAGGCATTCATTTCTTTCTTTTTCCAACAAATACATGGGATCTGTCCTGCTACTGGGGTCTGGTACACTCAGGGGCCATAACTTAATCTACTCTTTGTAATCATAATGGTGAGTTTGGTTTCATCAGCACTCTAAAAAAAAGGGAAACAATCATTTCAATGAGTTGGATTGCTTACATCTCTAAGAATATGGTTGGGATGGCAACTACTCCACCAAATCCAATCTCTTTGCAAAGCCAGGAGTCAAGAGATTTATCATTGCCAATGCTGGAGATTAGAAAGTGTAATTCGTCAGTGCCATTTAGTGGTCAGTGAATGAATGGATCAGACCTATCTGGAAGCTGGCTTTTAATGTTAAAAGTGGAATTCACCTAGACAGATAATCTATTTCTCAAAAGAAATTGACTTTAAAAAGTCTATTTGATTGTACCCACATCCATTTATTATTTGTATTTGGAAATGCCCTATCTAGCTGGTTTTCCAATCTCCTGACTCCTCTCTACTGGCTCTCTGACCTCTGAGAACATTTACTTATTGGAAACATTCTCACGGCTATTCAGAAAGCCAGATAAATATAAAATGGATAGGAGAGAAAACCTCACTTTTAGGCTGCTTCCCCTACAGTAGGCCACTCTGAAGAATTTTCAAATGAAAAGATACCTCATGGCTAAGAAATGGAATATGATTGATATTATTGAATCATGCAATCCTGACTGACCTGACATACTTATTCTGCCATATCTATAGTCAAGTGACTTAAAGAGGTCAGAGCTGGCCAAAGAAGAATAACCTGTTCAGTTTTGTTATAATTCTACTAATACATTTTGGTTTTCTATTGAAGTTAAAATTGTCTCGTCTGACACTTTTAAAGCACATAAAATAATTTATTGGAGCACATTTGGAAATACATGTATTAGGAGCATACATGGAAAATATATTTCATCATGTCTTTGGCTGCAGCATGGATGCAGCTGGAGGTTATTATGTTAAGTGAATTAAGGCAGGAACAGAACACTAACCACTGCATGTCTTCACTTATAAGTCGGAGCTAAGCATTGGATGTTCATGAACATAAAGGAGGCAACAATAGATACTGGAGACTACTAGAGGGAGGATGAAGGGGTGGGGAAGGCTTGAGAAACTATTGGGTACTATGCTTACTGCCTGGATGACCGCATCAATCCTACCCCAAACCTCAGCATCACACAATATACCCAGGTAACAAACTTGTACATGTATCCCCCGAACCTAAAATAAACGTTGAAATAATAATAATAATAATAATTATTATTATTATTATTATTATTTTGAGACGGAGTCTATTTTGAGACGGAGTCTCGCTCTGTCGCCCAGGCTGGAGTGTAGCGGCGCGATCTCGGCTCACCACAAGCTCCACCTCCCGGGTTCACGCCATTCTCCTGCCTCAGCCTCCCGAGTAGCTGGGACTACAGGTGCCGCCACCACGCTCGGCTAATTTCTTTTGTATTTTTAGTAGAGACGGGGTTTCACGTGTTAGCCAGGATGGTCTCCATCTCCTGACCTCATGATCCGCCCACCTCGGCCTCCCGAAGTGCTGGGATTACAGGCTTGAACCACCGCTCCCGGCCTGAAATTATTTATTTTTTTTTTAAAGAAAATATATTTCAGATCGAGTTCCCTTAGCCATTCTTTGGAGACATCTTTTAAGCCACAAGATTACTAATTGTATGACTTCCGAAAAGTATTATACCTTAAGTCAGTTTCTCCATTATTTAAGTGAATATACTCATGTGCATTTTATAAGTATATTACCTTCCGTGCCCTCCTCCCTACACCTTTTTTCTCTGTCCCAACCTCTCTAATTTACCATCTCTTTCAATTAAGAATTTGTTTCCATAGGAAGTATAACTGTTTCACAGAGTAAATTACTATCATGTACTCTCTCGCATTGTGGAAATATTTTCCTTCAGGAAATCCACCTCATGATTCAATTATTCTTTTAAAACTGAGATTATTTTTAAATATATATTCAAGCCAGTACTACCTAAAGAGTTATTCTTGGGCAGATGTCAGTCTGCAAATTGTTACCAATTTACAGTGTAATGAGATTGTCCTAGGATGTAAATCGATTACATTACTAGGCACACCTGTGTTCAACTACATTTTCACCATAGCATGACTCTCTCAATGAAGTACCATATGGATTTACCTTTTGGTGCATAGTCCATGTCTTGTCATCTGCCATTAATAAGCAGTTAAGGGCAACCACTTTGAATGACAAAAGCTATTTAGGACTAATTGGCTTTATGCCTAATCTGATTCTAAAATCTGTGGATTTAATACATCTATCCCTCTAGGAAATTGGAATATAGGCCATTCTCTGTCTTCTCCTTCTCAGTCGTCCTTTTCCTTTTCCACCACTGGGCCATTTCAATTCCATATGAACCATGTCATTCATTCATCCACTTTTTCAAACACTCGTCCTATGTTTAAAGAGTGTTACTACACACAAAATAATTTTTCTCATAGAGTATACATTCTGCTGAAAGACAACACCAGATAACCAAGTCAAATACATGAAGTATTTTCAGAAATTCTAAATGCCATGAGAAAAACAAAACTTGGGGACGTGGCGTATGTGTGCTGCTTTAGAATGAATATTTGAACTGCAAGTTGGATGATGAGGAGGAATCATCCAGCAGAGATACAGAATTTCTGTTTGTGGCAGAAAAAAAAAACAACTAGTACAAAGGTGCTAAGGTGGGATGAGCTCAGCATATGTGAAAAATAAGAAAGGGCTTGGCGGGACTGGATTATAGTGAGCAAGGAGGAGATTGTCTAGGCCTGTACTAGAGAACACCACCAATCACACCTCCTTCTTGTACCCACTAGCCACTATCAAACTGGTATCATCACTGAAGCATGCATGTTGTTTTCTCAATTGTTTAACCCTTCCAACATTAACTGACAGAATTATTGAGATCAACAAGCTATTAGCATGCCTAGAGTAAGAATACTAGGTGTTAATAATTCAATGTGTCTGACTTGTCTGAGAGCATAAGTTACTTTAAAATCACTCCTTAGGACTCAGAAATCCTAATTAAGTGAACACACCTCTGGGGCCTGAAAAATCACCGCCTTGTGGAAATGACATACAAATGAGCAGTTAGACCAGGACCTGCAAACTTCAT
Source organism: Macaca fascicularis (assembly GCF_037993035.2). Classification (NCBI taxonomy): domain Eukaryota; kingdom Metazoa; phylum Chordata; class Mammalia; order Primates; family Cercopithecidae; genus Macaca; species Macaca fascicularis. The sequence goes on along the minus strand of NC_088380.1, from coordinate 172,743,846 downwards.
TGTTTTAGAGGCTAGAAACACAGCATAAATAGGTCAAATGGTCAGAGTGACAGGGCAGGTCTGATGACAAATAGCCACCAACACATGCAAAATAATAGGAGTGAGAAGATTGTGGTGAAGTGGAAAAAAATGTGCCCTTTCTATAAGCATCAGCCACCATGGAGTTCCAGCCATTAATACTGATGTATGCATGTGGGCCTAGTGTGGTCAGATCTTCTGATTTGGTCATGAAAAGCTAGAATCTGGGATTTGGAGATGAACACACATGATCATTTCAGAAGTTGGTGGCTGGGCGCGGCGGCTCACGCCTGTAATCCCAGTGTTTTGGGAGGCCAAGGCGGGCGGATCACGAGGTCAGGAGATCAAGACCATCCTGGCTAACACGGTGAAACCCCGTCTCTACTAAAAATACAAAAAATTAGCCGGGTGTGATGGTGGGTGCCTGTAGTCGCAGCTACTCTGGAGGCTGAGGCAGGAGAATGGCGTGAACCTGGGAGGCGGAGCTTGCAGTGAGCCAAGATCCAGCTACTGTACTCTAGCCTGGGCAACAGAGCGACACAGTCTCAAAAAAAAAAAAAAAAGAAGAAGAAGAAGTTGGCAAATGACAAAAAAACACATATCAAACAAAACACAACTTCAGATTTTCATTAGCTCATTGACTGCTTGTTTTCAAACATTGATTTAATTTCAGCTGACGTAAGACATAAACAGACATGACCATCTTACTCTACGTTAACTTTTATGAATGTCTGGGGGCGGGGGCTGTGTTAGTCTTTTTTTGCTTGATGACACTTTAAGCTTGGTCCTAATATTTTACAAAAGTTACACATCCAGCAATGGGTTCGATCATCGCGTTTATCAAAGCTCTGGGAATTTCAAGTTCTTTTTAACACGTTAGTAAATTTATATCAAATCCAGCAAGTCAGTCAGCTAAATGAGACTTAGTTCTAAGACAAAGAGATTGATGCCACAAGGATATATTTTAATGCTTAATACTCTTATTTGTAATATCTATTATTACTTGAGTGAGTAACAGTCTACTACCTGTTGATAGTCATTCATCTAACAAAAACACTGCAGGTGACAGCAGCAGATTGCTTCCTATGCCATTTAATTCAACAAAATCATCTCAGTTTAAACAGAAAAGAAAGAAAGAAAGAAAGAAAGAAAGATGAAAAGAAAGGCAGCAATTGAATCACTCTGATTTCCATTTTCAATCAATAAGTAGCCCCTTGTGTCTCTTACATTAGCCCTCTGGAGTGAGACTGGCCACACGCAATGGGAGGAGGGTTGCTAGGAGGCAGGGTCGCCTACCAGGGATTGGGTTTCTCCAGATTCCCTGGGTGGCAGCATGCTAGTTCTGGCTGAATTCTACGAGCTACATGGGGCAGCTGAACTCTCGGAAGTGGAATGCTCAGAAATATTACAGCACAAGACAGCTGTCAGCAGTTCATGGGGAAATATCTGTTACAGGAGTGTCAGTAATCTTAGGTACCCTGTTATTATCACTCACTAATCAAGAGACCCTGGATGCTTTTTGTCACACATTTCCTGTCTGGTCACGGTGAAATTATGACCATTGGGTTACATACAGTATGAGATGTGTGTATGTGTGTCTCTAGGCATGAGGATCTGTTTTTCCCTTGCTAGTGGTTATTTTAATAGAAAAATTTCATGTCTGACCTATACCTGGCTGCTGTCCAAGAATTAAATATAGCAATTTGTTACAGTAATAGTCCTCCAGGGTCCTTCAGCAAGAACACAAACTATTTATTTTAAGTTATGCTTAAACGTGTATTTCATTTTAAAGTCTCATCTCTGGCACACGAAATATTCTAAGGAGCTTTCCCTCCCTTCAGTAGCACAAACAATTTACCTCAATAGCTTTTTCCCCAGCCTGGCACTTCTTTCTTACTGGTGTTTACCATTTGAATAATCACATGTGAGTTTGGTCTGCTATTATTTTATCTGGGGAAAAAACAAAACAAAACAAAACAATGATTGCACATAGGGAAAGAATATTTCTCCTCCTCCTCTGCAACCCCATCAAGATGTTCTACTACGTTTTTGTGTCAAGGAAAAAAAATGTCACCATACAATTTCAAAACAAATAATTTCATTTGTTTTTTAAATGCACATCAACTTTACTAAATTATTCTGAATTTCTGGCCAGATGCTTTAAATACAAAGTTTTAGGTAGTATATGCAATTTCTGTTCTTTTCTTGTTTCAGATGCTGTCGTGATTTTAGGAATCAGATGTAATGTACACATTGAGAATATTTGAAGTGCAGCATCTTTTTTAGTACTTTCAGCTATCCTTACTTTCCTAAGGCTGCTGTAACAAATTATCACAAACTGTGTGGCTTAAAACAACAAAAATCTATTCTCTCATGGGTCTGTAGGCTAGAAGTCAGAATTCAAGGCGTTGGCAGGACCACTCTCTTGCTGAAGTCTCTAGAGGAAAATTATTCCTTGTCTCATCCAGCTTCTGTTGATTCCTCACGTTTCTTGGCTTGAGGCAGCATTAAGTGCAACCTCCGTCTCTATCTTCACACAGCCTTCTCCTCCCCTCTGTGTCGCTGGGTCAAAGCTCCTTCTGCCTTTCTCTTATAAGGATACCAGCCCCTGGATTTAGGGTCCACCTTCATTCCAGCATGGGCTTCTATTGAGATTTAATTATATCTACAAAGCCCTAATCTAAATAAGGTCACATTTTCAGATTCCAGGTGGTCATATCTTTTGGGAGCCACAAGCAAACCACTGCAGGTTGATTTAGGTTATTTTTTTCAGGGTAACAGAGCTATCATCTGTTTTTCTTGAATAATTTTTTCTTCCTCCTGTTAAAATGTTTTTTTGTTTTATAGGATTTATAAATAAGCTTCAGAAAGTAAAGATGCCAATGATTTTCTGCACAACTTCTAGTTGCATTTAGTGGAAGAAAAGTAGTTTTATACTGAGAGAAAAATGACAGGAATATATAATTTTTAAATTATATTTTATTGTGTCCTGTACATTATTTAATTATACAATATCATACATAATATAATATTAAAGTACATATTATTCAATCATGTTGTTTTATACAGTATATGTTTTATATATTATTATACATACAGTTATATGTTTAATTGATTGCTATACCACTATTAAATATCACATTTTTGAAGAATATTTAATGACACTGGCAAGTGTGAAAAACTTTGGAGAAATAAACTAATCCGCATATTATATTTGTCTATATATTTCAGCAGTTATTGCCTCTGGTTGATGGTACTTTGTAATTTGTAGTCATTTTTTTTGTTTTCAGATTTTTCAGGTTTACATGAATAATTGAAAAAAAGTGATTCTTTAAAACCTTACATATATAGACAATAATTTCTAAAACTCTTACTTTTTAGGCTGGGAATGATTTTTCCCTTTTTACTATTGTCTGTTTACACTGATTTAGAAATGACCTAAAGTAACAATTAACGTGAATTTGTGTACCTTTTCCTGTGATCCTGATCATTCACTTACTTATTCACTTACAGAATTCTTACAACGTTCCCGCCCTCTACTCCGTATAGGGAAACAGATATGAATAAGTCATGGTTCTCACCCTCAAGGAACTTGCTCTAGATTATAGAAGATAGTCAAGGTAAAGCAATACTTGAAGTGCAGTGCAATAGGAGGTCAGGCAGAGGTCTGTGCAAAGTTCCAAGGGAGCACAGAAGGAGGACACAAAATACAGACTGGGGAAACCTGGGTGTTTCCAAAAGGGGGTGTCAGCAGAGTTGAATGCTGAAGTAAAGCCCAAGGAGGAAGGAAAGCGACATTCCAAACAGTGGAAGCAACAAGCTGAGAGGCCTGAAAGCCCTAAAGTTTTGAAGGTAGTCAAGGAGGTTTGGGGAGGAGTGACAGATAAAGAAGAGGATAAAACATTCGCATCAACTTTGCTTGGAAGTTTCTGGAGAACCAATGAAGGCTTGAAAACGGGAGGCATGTGGACATATTTAATTTTTGAACAGGATTACTCTGGCAAGAAGAAGGTATGTTGATGGGCATGCTGGCAATGGGAACATTAACTTAGAGGTAGGTAAGAGATGCAGTTCTGGAAAGAGGTAGCTGCAGTGTTATCTGAAGTAGTACGTGGACTGGAGGTGCATTTAGAAACAGGCATTGGTTCTGCATTGGTTAAAAAGTATGTGGAATGTCAAAGAGTAGCATATGAATCCTTATCTCTGGCTTGGGCAACACTTCTCATGATGGTGCCTTTCCCTGAGATGGGGAACAGACTTGAGCAGTTTTGGTGAACAGGATGAAGAATAACAGATGTAGAATGCTTAATTGAATTGGACATTCGTATGTCATATTTAAGACCATGTTTTAAGTGCCTAAAAGGTAGTTGAATGTTTTGTATCCAAAGTCCAGAAGAACGTTATGATCTGGAGGTTAGCATTATGGAGATACTAGAATACAGATGAAACAATATACACAAATAAGGAGAATGCATAGCACAAGGATTTTTGTGGAAGGATTGTTGTACTTGCTTGGTTCTACATTGAGGGAGGGAGATGACTCTACTTTTTTTTTTTTGGTCAATTTTTAAAGTTGTTATTGCTCTGCAAATATTTCTTATACTAAGCCCTGCTGTAAAATGGATGTTAAAGGAGGAAACTCAGGTTTATCACATAATTAAAATGTGTGTCCATGGGCAGGGATCAGGGGAGAAGAACATATGAATGAGACCAAAAAAGAGTGGCCAGGAGGAAGGAGGGAAAATAATTAGAAAAGAGAGACAGGCAGAGAGCTTTAAGGAAAAAAATAGTTGCAGTCAAATGCACTGAAGAGGTTTTTTAAAAAAAGAACCAAAATTAAGTTTGGAGTATGAAAATCAAAACTCACTGATATATACAAACATTTTCTGATGTTTAAAGACACATATTGGAGTGTTTAGGGGTGATGTGTCATTATAACATGGGATTTACTTGAGATTATGTTAGAACAAAAAGTGTTGAAGTGAATACGGAAAAATTTCCACAGCAGTTACATTCAGATGCTATGTTATGAGTTGATTATGTATTCTCTCTAATTTTATTCATGTTTGAACATTTTCATAATGAAAAAATAAAAGTAAAAATTGAGAAGTTAATTTTTTTTACACTTTGCCAGAATAGGTTCCCTGTGGAGCATTAGCAACAGTGGAATCTACGTTTCAAAGCAAAGTTTTCCAGTTCTATTTCTATGACTTATTTTAAATTGCCATCTCGCTCTCCTGCCCTCCCCATCTCTTTCCAGCACCCATTTGGAAACTAATTACTACTACTACTTGTACATTGCAATTCATATGCAAAAATCGATTTGGGAAAAAAAGCTTCCTAACTTCCCCTGATGGGCACAAAAAGGGTCCAACCGTAACAGACTATATTTTTGCTTAAATGTTTGAAAAGATTAGAAACTTTTGTGAAAGCAAACGTTCCCTCCTTAATTGAAATTTGACCAATAAAAAAAGACATGAACCCCAGAGGTACAAGTTTATGTGATGGGATAGGCGTTACCTCTTCATGTATCAAATAACATTTTCTGTCAAGCCTGGAAGGGGTATAATTTTCAAGAGAAACCAGGTTCATTTTAGGAAATACTTCAAGAAACATGGTGTTTTGAAGTACTTTTCCTCCTCCATGTTGATCAGCATTTTTTTTTTTTTTTTTTTAATACAGGCTGAAACCTCAAAACAGCCTGTGAGTGCTTCCGCTTGGCATAAGCATATGTAAATGATTCTCTGCTTTCGAGCATAAAGATATACATAGACACACCGAGAGACAAGATTTTTCCTTTCGGAAATAGCAATGCTTTATGGCAGATTGCCAGAACTCACAGAGGCATGTTATCACACTGTCAAGAGGCATTGTACCACTGAGGAAAGATACCGGTTTTAGGTATTGTATAGAGTAATTGTGGTGTAGGTATTTCAATTGATAAAAAAGGGGAAATTTTGGCAGTACATCAATAAGCAGTATAATTAAGGTAATAGGTAGCGTGCCATCTAATCAAGTTACTTACTGTAATACCAATGTGGGTTAACTTGCTTTAACATCCTCTGAATACTAATTACTATTACTTCCAGAATTTTATAATATGCAATGTATTGAACAGAATTTAACATAGCTGAATAATTATTATACCAATAAATAAAATGGTTATTGCTCAAGAAACCTACCGTAGCTTGTTTTAATAGATGACTTCGAAGGTACTCCAGTTATAAGCCACCACGACATTAGAGAATGTAGCCGGTGTCTCATTTTAAAAGATGCCTTAATGTAAACGTCATATCCTCTATCTCTAATATAGTTTGTGTAAGACTGTTTCTTATCAGAAATTGAAATTTAACTTAAAAATCAAGGTTTCACATTTAAAAAGGCATTAAAAAAATCTCCATTGAGTAAGCTGTCATTTCTATTTGTGTAAGAGAGTTGGTGACTGATGTATTTCCTTGCAATGATTATTTTTCCAACTTCAATTATAGTTGGTCAATTCCCACTTTTAATATAGGCTCCTGATCACAGCCTTCCATCGTAAAAAAATGGGACTTAGATAATTAGTGCTTAAAATCCAAGTTTCTTGCCTTATTCTTTTCATTTATCCCTCTTTCTTGTACTTTCAACAACTTACACAATTCAGCCAGGTTCTTTGCCACTTTATAACAAGGATGGCCTTCTCTCCAATTTCCCATAATATGTCCCTAATTTTCATCTGAAAACTTATCAGAATGACCTTTACCATCCATATATCTACCAACATTCTTCTCATGATTATTTACATATTCTCTAAGAAGATGGAGGGTTTTTCTCAAGCTTTCTACTTTTGTTTCTGAGCTCTCCCAGAATCACTTTCTAAAATCCTTTTTTGGTGACTATTAATAAAAAGTCAAAAAATAACAGATGCTGGAGAAGTTGTGGAGAAAAGAGAATGCTTATACACTGCTGGTGGGAATGTAAATTAGTTAAGCCACTATGGAAAGTAGTTTGGTGATTTCTCAAAGAACTTAAAACAGAACTATCATTTGACCCAGAATCCTGTTATTGGGTATCTACCCAAAGGAATATACATGATTCTACTATAAAGAGACATGCATGCATATGTTCATTGTAGCATTATTCACAATAGCAAACACATGGAATCAACCTCAATTCCCATCAGCAGTAGACTGGATAAAGAAAATGTGGTACATAGACACCATGGAATATTATGTAGCCAAAAAAAGAACAAGATCATGTCCTTTGCAGCAACATAGATGGATTGTAGGCAATCATCCTAAGCAAACTAATGTAGGAACAGAAAATCAAACACCACTATGTTCTCACTAGCATTGAGCACATATGGACACAAAGAAGGGAATGATATGTATTGGGGCCTTCTTTAGGATAGGGGGTGGGAGGAGAGTGAGGATCCAAGAACTACCTATTCAGTATTATGCTTATTACCTGGGTGATGAAATAATATGTACACCAAACTCCTGTGACACACAATTTATCTATAGAACCAACCTGCACATGTACCCTAAAACTATAAGAGTTTAAAAAAATCCCTTCATGACAATATCAGCATTTTCTAGCATACTCCTTGAAACACTTCCAGTCTCTCCTCATTACAAAGTTGTAAAGCTGTTTCCACATTTTAAAGTAGTTATTCCTTTAGTACATGACTCCCTGGTATCAATTTCTGTTTTAGTCTGTTCAGGATACCATAAAAGAAAATACCACGGACTAGGAGTTTTAAACAGAAATTAACTTTCTCACAGTTGCAGAGGCTGAGAAGTCCAAGACCAAGGGAGCAAGCCAATGTGGTTCCTATTGAAGGCTCTCTCCTCAGGTTGCAGATGCCAACTTCTCTCTCTGTGGCATCTCATGACCCTTCCTCAGTGTGCATGTAGACCAAGGGAGAAAGACAGATCTCTTGTTTCTCTTCTTATAAAGACAATAATCCTTTTATGAGGGCTTTACTTTCAAGACCAAATTGACTCCAAAGAGCCCATCTCCAACCACCAGCACAAAGAGGGTTGAGGTTTCAACATATACATTTTTTGGGAGGGGACACAATTTATTCCATTGTACTTCCCATTCAAAAGTTACAGATAGAATGAATTGATAGATAGTATCTACATGTTATCTATAAGAGATTCACTTTAAATGTAAACACATGCATAGATTGAAAGTGAAACGATGGAAAATGATATTCCATGCAAATAGCAACCAAATGAAAGCAGGGGTGGCTATATTAATATCAGGCAACAATAGCCTTAGGTCAAAATTCTTAAAGACACAAAGGATATTATATAAGGGTCGATTTGCCAAGAGGATATAAGAATTATAAAATATATACACTCAACATGTAACCTCCTAAATATATGAAACACACATTGACAGAATTGAGGGAAGAAGAGAAAGTTCTACAATAATAGAGTTTCAGTATCCCACTTTCAATAATAGTATAGTCAGCTAGAAGATTAATGAGGGAATAAGATGAAACACTATAGGTTAATTGGACCAAAACACATATAGAGAACAGTCTAACCACAGAAGAATATCGGAATACCTGAGAGAGATTGGATTTGGCTCCAGACCTCCCCAATAAAGTGAGTCACAGGGGCGGAGCAAGATGGCCAAATAGGAGCAGCTCCAGTCTCCAACTCCCAGCGCGAGCGACACAGAAGACCGGTGATTTCTGCATTTTCAACTGAGGTACTGGGTTCATCTCACTGGGGAGTGCCGGACGATCGGTGCTGGTCAGCTGCTGCAGCCCGACCAGCCAGAGCTGAAGCAGGGCGAGGCATTGCCTCACCTGGGAAGCGCAAGGGGAAAGGGAATCCCTTTTCCTAGCCAGGGGAACTGAGACACACAACACCTGGAAAATCGGGTAACTCACACCCCAATACTGCGCTTTAAGCAAACAGGCACACCAGGAGATCATATCCCACACCTGGCCGGGAGGGTCCCACACCCACGGAGCCTCCCTCATTGCTAGCACAGCAGTCTGTGATCTACCGGCAAGGCAGCAGCGAGGCTGGGGGAGGGACGCCCGCCATTGCTGAGGCTTAAGTAGGTAAACAAAGCTGCTGGGAAGCTCGAACTGGGTGGAGCTCACAGCAGCTCAAGGAAACCTGCCTGTCTCTGTAGACTCCACCTCTGGGGACAGGGCACAGTAAACTAAACAAACGCAGCAGATACCTCTGCAGACGCAAACGACTCTGTCTGACAGCTTTGAAGAGAGCAGTGGATCTCCCAACACGGAGGTTGAGATCTGAGAAGGGACAGACTCCCTGCTCAAGTGGGTCCCTGACCCCTGAGTAGCCTAACTGGGAGACATCCCCCACTAGGGGCAGTCTGACACCCCACACCTCACAGGGAGGAGTACACCCCTGAGAGGAAGCTTCCAAAGCAAGAATCAGACAGGTACACTCGCTGTTGAGAAATATTCTATCTTCTGCAGCCTCTGCTGCTGATACCCAGGCAAACAGGGTCTGGAGTGGACCTCAAGCAATCTCCAACAGACCTACAGCTGAGGGTCCTGACTGTTAGAAGGAAAACTATCAAACAGGAAGGACACCTACACCAAAACCCCATCAGTACATCACCATCATCAAAGACCAGAGGCAGATAAAACCACAAAGATGGGGAAAAAGCAGGGCAGAAAAGCTGGAAATTCAAAAAATAAGAGCGCATCTCCCCCGGCAAAGGAGCGCAGCTCATCGCCAGCAACGGATCAAAGCTGGACGGAGAATGACTTTGACGAGATGAGAGAAGAAGGCTTCAGTCCATCAAATTTCTCAGAGCTAAAGGAGGAATTATGTACCCAGCGCAAAGAAACTAAAAATCTTGAAAAAAAAGTGGAAGAATTGATGGCTAGAGTAATTAATGCAGAGAAGGTCCTAAACGAAATGAAAGAGATGAAAACCATGACACGAGAAATATGTGACAAATGCACAAGCTTCAGTAACCGACTCGATCAACTGGAAGAAAGAGTATCAGCGATTGAGGATCAAATGAATGAAATGAAGCGAGAAGAGAAACCAAAAGAAAAAAGAAGAAAAAGAAATGAACAAAGCCTGCAAGAAGTATGGGATTATGTAAAAAGACCAAATCTACGTCTGATTGGGGTGCCTGAAAGTGAGGGGGAAAATGGAACCAAGTTGGAAAACACTCTTCAGGATATCATCCAGGAGAACTTCCCCAACCTAGTAGGGCAGGCCAACATTCAAATCCAGGAAATACAGAGAACGACACAAAGATACTCCTCGAGAAGAGCAACTCCAAGACACATAATTGCCAGATTCACCAAAGTTGAAATGAAGGAAAAAATCTTAAGGGCAGCCAGAGAGAAAGGTCAGGTTACCCACAAAGGGAAGCCCATCAGACTAACAGCAGATCTCTCGGCAGAAACTCTACAAGCCAGAAGAGAGTGGGGGCCAATATTCAACATTCTTAAAGAAAAGAATTTTCAACCCAGAATTTCATATCCAGCCAAACTAAGTTTCATAAGTGAAGGAGAAATAAAATCCTTTACAGATAAGCAAATGCTTAGAGATTTTGTCACCACTAGGCCTGCCTTACAAGAGACCCTGAAGGAAGCACTAAACATGGAAAGGAACAACCGGTACCAGCCATTGCAAAAACATGCCAAAATGTAAAGACCATCGAGGCTAGGAAGAAACTGCATCAACTAACGAGCAAAATAACCAGTTAATATCATAATGGCAGGATCAAGTTCACACATAACAATCTTAACCTTAAATGTAAATGGACTAAATGCTCCAATTAAAAGACACAGACTGGCAAACTGGATAAAGAGTCAAGACCCATCAGTCTGCTGTATTCAGGAGACCCATCTCACACGCAGAGACATACATAGGCTCAAAATAAAGGGATGGAGGAAGATTTACCAAGCAAATGAGAACAAAAAAAAGTGGGGGTTGCAATACTAGTCTCTGATAAAACAGACTTTAAACCATCAAAGATCAAAAGAGACAAAGAAGGCCATTACATACTGGTAAAGGGATCAATTCAACAGGAAGAGCTAAGTATCCTAAATATATATGCACCCAATACAGGAGCACCCAGATTCATAAAGCAAGTCCTTAGAGACTTACAAAGAGACTTAGACTCCCATACAATAATAATGGGAGACTTCAACACTCCACTGTCAACATTAGACAGATCAACGAGACAGAAAGTTAACAAGGATATCCAGGAATTGAACTCATCTCTGCAGCAAGCAGATCTAATAGACATCTATAGAACTCTCCACCCCAAATCAACAGAATATACATTCTTCTCAGCACCACATCGTACTTACTCCAAAATCGCATGTAATTGGAAGTAAAGCACTCCTCAGCAAATGTACAAGAACAGAAATTATAACAAACTGTCTCTCAGACCACAGTGCAATCAAACTAGAACTCAGGACCAAGAAACTCAATCAAAACCGCTCAACTACATGGAAACTGAACAACCTGCTCCTGAATGACTACTGGGTACATAACGAAATGAAGGCAGAAATAAAGATGTTCTTTGAAACCAATGAGAACAAAGATACAACATACCAGAATCTCTGGGACACATTTAAAGCAGTGTGTAGAGGGAAATTTATAGCACTAAATGCCCACAAGAGAAAGCAGGAAAGATCTAAAATTGACACTCTAACATCGCAATTAAAAGAACTAGAGAAGCAAGAGCAAACACATTCGAAAGCTAGCAGAAGGCAAGAAATAACTAAGATCAGAGCAGAACTGAAGGAGATAGAGACACAAAAAACTCTCCAAAAAATCAATGAATCCAGGAGTTGGTTTTTTGAAAAGATCAACAAAATTGACAGACCACTAGCAAGACTAATAAAGAAGAAAAGAGAGAAGAATCAAATCGACGCAATTAAAAATGATAAAGGGGATATCACCACCGACCCCACAGAAATACAAACTACCATCAGAGAATACTATAAACACCTCTACGCAAATAAACTGGAAAATCTAGAAGAAATGGATAATTTCCTGGACACTTACACTCTTCCAAGACTAACCCAGGAAGAAGTTGAATCCCTGAATAGACCAATAGCAGGCTCTGAAATTGAGGCAACAATTAATAGCCTACCAACCAAAAAAAGTCCAGGACCAGATGGATTCACAGCTGAATTCCACCAGAGGTACAAGGAGTAGTTGGTACCATTCCTTCTGAAACTATTCCAATCAATAGAAAAAGAGGGAATCCTCCCTAACTCATTTTATGAGGCCAACATCATCCTGATACCAAAGCCTGGCAGAGACACAACAAAAAAAGAGAATTTTAGACCAATATCCCTGATGAACATCGATGCAAAAATCCTCAATAAAATACTGGCAAACCGGATCCAGCAACACATCAAAAAGCTTATCCACCATGATCAAGTGGGCTTCATCCCTGGGATGCAAGGCTGGTTCAACATTCGCAAATCAATAAACATAATCCAGCATATAAACAGAACCAAAGACAAGAACCACATGATTATCTCAATTGATGCAGAAAAGGCTTTTGACAAAATTCAACAGCCCTTCATGCTAAAAACGCTCAATAAATTCGGTATTGATGGAACGTACCTCAAAATAATAAGAGCTATTTATGACAAACCCACAGCCAATATCATACTGAATGGGCAAAAACTGGAAAAATTCCCTTTGAAAACTGGCACAAGACAGGGATGCCCTCTCTCACCACTCCTATTCAACATAGTGTTGGAAGTTCTGGCTAGGGCAATCAGGCAAGAGAAAGAAATCAAGGGTATTCAGTTAGGAAAAGAAGAAGTCAAATTGTCCCTCTTTGCAGATGACATGATTGTATATTTAGAAAACCCCATTGTCTCAGCCCAAAATCTCCTTAAGCTGATAAGCAACTTCAGCAAAGTCTCAGGATACAAAATTAATGTGCAAAAATCACAAGCATTCTTATACACCAGTAACAGACAAACAGAGAGCCAAATCAGGAATGAACTTCCATTCACAATTGCTTCAAAGAGAATCAAATACCTAGGAATCCAACTGACAAGGGATGTAAAGGACCTCTTCAAGGAGAACTACAAACCACTGCTCAGTGAAATAAAAGAGGACACAAACAAATGGAAGAACATACCATGCTCATGGATAGGAAGAATCAATATCGTGAAAATGGCCATACTGCCCAAGGTAATTTATAGATTCAATGCCATCCCCATCAAGCTACCAATGAGTTTCTTCACAGAATTGGAAAAAACTGCTTTAAAGTTCATATGGAACCAAAAAAGAGCCCGCATCTCCAAGACAATCCTAAGTCAAAAGAACAAAGCTGGAGGCATCACGCTACCTGACTTCAAACTATACTACAAGGCTACAGTAACCAAAACAGCATGGTACTGGTACCAAAACAGAGATATAGACCAATGGAACAGAACAGAGTCCTCAGAAATAATACCACACATCTACAGCCATCTGATCTTTGACAAACCTGACAGAAACAAGAAATGGGGAAAGGATTCCCTATTTAATAAATGGTGCTGGGAAAATTGGCTAGCCATAAGTAGAAAGCTGAAACTGGATCCTTTCCTTACTCCTTATACGAAAATTAATTCAAGATGGATTAGAGACTTAAATGTTAGACCTAATACCATAAAAATCCTAGAGGAAAACCTAGGTAGTACCATTCAGGACATAGGCATGGACAAAGACTTCATGTCTAAAACACCAAAAGCAACAGCAGCAAAAGCCAAAATTGACAAATGGGACCTCATTAAACTAAAGAGCTTCTGCACATCAAAAGAAACTACCATCAGAGTGAACAGGCAACCTACAGAATGGGAGAAAATTTTTGCAATCTACTCATCTGAAAAAGGGCTAATATCCAGAACCTACAAAGAACTCAAACAAATTTACAAGAAAAAAACAAACAACCCCATCAAAAAGTGGGCAAAGGATATGAACAGACATTTCTCAAAAGAAGACATTCATACAGCCAACAGACACATGAAAAAATGCTCATCATCACTGGCCATCAGAGAAATGCAAATCAAAACCACAATGAGATACCATCTCACACCAGTTAGAATGGCGATCATTAAAAAGTCAGGAAACAACAGGTGCTGGAGAGGATGTGGAGAAATAGGAACACTTTTACACTGTTGGTGGGATTGTAAACTAGTTCAACCATTATGGAAAACAGTATGGTGATTCCTCAAGGATCTAGAACTAGATGTACCATATGACCCAGCCATCCCATTACTGGGTATATACCCAAAGGATTATAAATTATGCTGCTATAAAGACACATGCACACGTATGTTTATTGCAGCACTATTCACAATAGCAAAGACTTGGAATCAACCCAAATGTCCATCAGTGACAGATTGGATTAAGAAAATGTGGCACATATACACCATGGAATACTATGCAGCCATAAAAAAGGATGAGTTTGAGTCCTTTGTAGGGACTTGGATGCAGCTGGAATCCATCATTCTTAGCAAACTATCACAAGAACAGAAAACCAAACACCGCATGTTCTCACTCATAGGTGGGAACTGAACAATGAGATCACTCAGACTCAGGAAAGGGAACATCACACACCGGGGCCTATCATGGGGAGGGGGGAGGGGGAAGGGGGAGGGATTACATTGGGAGTTATACCTGATGTAAATGACGAGTTGATGGGTGCAGCACAGCAACATGGCACAAGTATACATATGTAACAAACCTGCACGTTATGCACATGTACCCTACAACTTAAAGTATAATAATAATAAATAAATTTAAAAAAAAAAAAGTGAGTGACACAATTTTTTTTTGTTTTTCAGTGCAAATAAATGTTTTTTATGCTATACTATTGCTTATTAAGTATGCAATAGCATTTTGTCTAAAAATGTAAATACTTAATTAAAAATACTTTATTGCTAAAAAATATTAATGATCATAAGTGCCTTCAGTGAGTCATAATCTTTTTCCTGGTGGAGGGTCTTGCTTTGATGTCGATGGCTGCTGACTGATCAGGGTGTTGGTTGCTGAAGGTTGACATGTTTGTGGCAATTTCTGAAAATAAGGGCTTTCCCCATTGATGGACTTTCTTTCACAAAATATTTATCTGTAGCATGCATTACTATTTGATAGCATTTTACCCACAGTAGAACTTCTTTCAAAATTAGAGTGAATCCTCTCACACTGTGCCACTGCTTTATCAACTAAGTTTATGTAGTATTCAAATACTTTGTCGCCAATGTTCACAATATCTTCACCAGGAGCAGATTCCATCCAAAAATCTGATTTTCTTTGATCATCCATGAGAAGCAATTCCTCATTTGTTCAAGTTTTAAGATTGTAGCTATTCAGTCACATTTTCAGGTACCACTTCTAATGCCAGTTCTCTTGCTATTTCTACCTGACTTCTGCAGTTACTTCCTCCACTGAAATCTTCAATCCCTTAAAGTCATCCATGAGGACTGGAATCAATTTATTTCAAACTCCCAGTAATGCTGATATTTTGACCACCTCCCATGAATCACAAGTGTTCTTAATGGCATCCAGGATAGTGAACTCTTTCCAGAAGGTTTTCAATTTACTTTCCTCACATCCATCAGAGGAATCACTATCTATGGCAACTATAGCCTTACACATTACAAGTCTTAAATAATAAAACTTGAAACTCAGAATTACTCCTTGATCCATGGGTGAATACATAGTGTGTTAGCAGGCATAAAAACAACATTAATCTCCTTATTCTTTTCTTTTCTTTTTTTTTTTTTTTTTTGAGACGAAGTCTCACTCTGTTTCCCAGGCTGGAGTGCAGTGGCACAATCATGGCTCACTGCAACCTCCGCCTCCAGGGTTCAAGTGATTCTCCTGTCTCAGCCTCCAAGTAGCTGGAACTACAGGTGTGCACCATGACACCTGGCTAATTTATTTTTATTTTTTTAGTAGAGACGGGGTTTCACCATAATGGCCAGGCTGTTCTCGAACTCCTGACCTTGTGAGCTGCCCACCTCAGCCTCCCAAAGGGCTGGAATTATAGGAGTGAGCCACCACGCCCGGCCCTCCTTATTTATCTTTACCAGAGCTCTTGGGTGACTAGTTGCAATGTCAATGAGCAGTAATATTTTAAAAGAAACTTTTTTTTTTTTTCTTTTTCTGAGCAGGTTTCAGCAGTAGACTTAAACTATTCAGTAAACCATGCTGTAAATAGATGTACCGTCACCCAGGCTTTTGTGTTTCATTCACAGAGCACAGGCACAATACATTTAGCATGATCTTAAAGGCCCTAGGATTTTCAGAATGCAAAATGAGCCATGGTTTCAGCTTAAAGTCACCAGCTGCATTAGCCCCTAATAAAAGAGTCATCTTGTTTTTGGAAGCTTTGAACCCAGGTATTGACTTCTCCTCTCTAGCTACTGAAGTCCTATATGGTATCTTCTTCCAATAGAAGGCTGTTTTCATCTTTACTGAAAATCTGTTATTCAGTGAAGCCACCTTCATCAATGATCTTAGCTAGATCTTCTGGATAACTTGCTACAGCTTCTACATCAGCACTTGCTGCTTCACTTTTATGTTATGGGGACAACTTCTTTTTAAACCTCATGAACCAATGTCTGCTAGCTTTAATTTTTTTTTCTGCCACTTCCTCCCCTCTGTCTGTCTTTGCAGAATTAGAAAGAGTTAGGGTCTTTCTCTGGATTAAGCTTTGGTTTAAGGGAATGTTGTAGCTGGTTTAATCTTCTATCCAGATCACTAAAACTCTCCATATCAGCAATGAGGCTGTTTTGCTTTCTTATCATTTGTGTGTTCACTAGAGCAGCACTTATAATTTTCTTCAAGAACTTTTTCTTTGCATTCACAATTTGGTTGTTTAGGACAAGAGGCTTAGCTTTTGGCCTATCTCAGCTTTCAGCACTCCTTCCTCACTAAGCTCCATTACTTCTAGCTTTTTATTTAAAGTAAGAGTCCCACGACTCCTTACTTGAATGCTTAGAGACTAATAGAACATTATTAATTGTTTTAATATTATTGTATCTCAGGGTAATATTATTGTATCTCAGGGAATAGAGAGGTTGAAGGAGAGGGAGAGAGACATGAGGACAGCTAATCAGTGGAGCAGTCAGAATACACATAACATTTATCAATTAAGTTTGCCATCTTATATGAGCCTGGTTTATGGCACTCCAAAACAACTACAATAGTAACAATAAAGATCAGCATAACACATATAATGATAATGAAAAAGTATGAAATACTGTGAGAATTACCAAAATTTGACATAGAGACATGAAGCAAGCACATGCTATTAGAAAAACGGCACCAATAGTTTTGCTCCACATAGGATTGCCGAAAACTTTCCATCTGCAAAAAACACTGTATTTTTGAAACCCAACAAAGTGAAACATAAGAAAATGAATTATGCCTGTGTATATTTTTCTTAAGTGCACATAGCATGTCCTCTGGGGTAGACCATATGTTAAGCTACACAACCAGTCTCAATACATGTGAAAGGACTGAAATTATACCAAGTATCTTTTACAATCACAATACAATAGAACTAGAAATTGACAACAGAAGTATAGCTAGAAAGTCCACAAGTAGATGGAAATCAAGCAGACTTAAACAACCAATGGGCCAAAGAAGAAATCAGAAAAGAAATTAGAAAAAGCCTTGAGACAATAAAAATGAACACATGGCATAAAAAACTTATGGATGTAGAAAAAGCAGTGCTGAGAGGGACAATTTGTAGTTGTAAATACTTAAATTAAAATGAGTATTTCAAATTAACAACCTACTTTTATACCTTAAAGAACTAGAAAAAGCAGAGCAAATTAAACCCAAAGCTAGAAGAAGGAAGGAAATAATAAAGATGACAGCAGAGATAAATAAAATAGAGTATCATCAATGAAGAAAATCAGCAAAATCAAGAGTTGGTTCTTTGAAAGAGTAACAAAATTGACAAAACCTAAGCTATATGAACTAAGAAAAAAAGAAAAAAAATCAGAAATGAAAGGGGGGACATTACTACTAACTCTATGGAAATTAAAAGATTTTAAATATTTTGAAAATTTGCATACCAACAAATTGGATAATCTAAATAGAATGGACAATTTCCTAGAAATACAACTTATTAAGACTGAATCATGAAGCTATAACAAATATGAAGAGAATGAAAACTAGCATAGACATTGAATCAGTAATAAAATGCTTCCTGACAAAGAAAAGCTCAGGACCAGATAGATTCACTGGTGAATCCTACAATGTGAAGAATTAACGACAATTCTTCTCAAACTCTTCTTAAAAACTAAAGAGAAGGGAACATTTCCCAACTTAGATACTGAAGCCAGCATTACCATCATATCAAGTCCAGACAAACTAGCTATCAGAAACAAACAAAAACCCTCCAAAACAATATTACTAATGATAGTGAGATGAACATCCTCACATATGTAGTTAAGCAACCGAGTTTAACCACATATTAAAAGGATTATACATTATGACCAAATTAGATTTATTCCTGGAATATAAGAATGAATCACCATACAAAATCAACAAATGTACTCCACCAGGTTAACAGAATGAAGGAAAAAAATCCATATAATCATCTCCAATGATGCAGAAAAAACATTCAACAAGATTCAACACCCTTTCATGATAAAAAGCATTCAACAAGCTAGGAATACAAGGAAACTACTTCAATATAATAAATGCCATCTATGCAAAGTCCACAGGGAACAACATACTCTGCCAAACGAGTGAAAGTATTTCCTCAAATATCTGGAAAAACAAAAGAATTCCCACTTTTAACACTTTGATTCAACATAGTACTGGAAATCTTAGAGCAATTAGGAAATAAAAACAAACACAAGACACCCAAATTGTAAAGGAAAAGGAAAATTATCTCTGTTCATAAACAACATAATCTTGTAAGTAGAAAATACTACAGATTTTGCATAATATCTTTTGGAACTAATAAAAAATTTAGCCAAGTTGCACAAATACAACTTCAACATACAAAATACAAAAGATAAAATTAATAAACACAAATCAGTGCATTTCTATATACTAACAGTGAATTGCTCAACAGGAAACAAGAATACTCTGAGAAGGCAATTAATATAACAATTTCATTTACAATAGCATTAAAAATTAGAATATTTATTAATAAAGCTAACCAAGGGATCAAAAGACTCATACACTGAAAACTACAAGATGTTGCTGAAATATATTGAAGAAACAAATAAAAATCTTTGTTTATAATTGGAAAACAATATTTTTAAGATGCTAATACTACCCAACACTATCTACAGATTTATTGTAATTCCCACTAAAACCCTAATAACTTTTTTTTTTGCATTAAGTATTGATACTATGATATATATAGCATCTTGAGGGACCTTGCATAGCCAAAACAGTCTTGGAAAAAGGGAAAGTTGTAGGTTTCCCACTTCCTGATTTCAAAACTTACTGCAAAACTACAATAAGCAAAACAGTATGGTATTGACATAAAAACAGACATGTTGACCAGTAAAATAAATTAGAGAGCTTAGAAATAAATCCTTTATATATGGTCATATAATTTTTGACAAGGGTACAAGACCATTCAATGGGGGAAAGGTGAGTCTTTTTAACAAATAGGTCTAGGAAGAGTGGATATTCACTTGTAAAATAATAAAAAGGGACCCTCGCCTTACCCCATTTACAAAAGTTAACTCAAAATGGATCACAGAACTAAATGTAGGAGGTAAAACTATGATACTCTTAGGAATCATAGAGAAAAGCTTCATGACATTGGACTTGGCAGCAATTTCTTGGATATGACACCAAAAACACAGGTGACAAAGGAAAAATAAATAAATTGGAATACATCAAATTTTAAAACTTTTGTGCAACAAAGAAAACTATGAAGAAAGTGAAAAAGTAACCATGGAATTTGAAAATATTTGCAAATTATACATCTGATAAGGGGTTACTACCCGGAATATATAAAGAACTCCTACAACTCAACAACAAAACAAACTAATTAAAACATGGGCACAGGAATTGGGCAGACACTTCTCCAAAGAAGATATACAAATGGCCAATAAACACAGGAAAAGATGCTCAGTATCTCTAATCATTAGCAAAATGTGAATTGTAAAACTACCATAAGAGATTATTTCACACATACTAACAATATTAAAAAAATACATAAAGTATTATGTGGACAAGGATGTAGAGAAATTGTAACACTTATTGTTGTTGGAGAAGGTAAAATTGTATAGGCACTATGGAAAACAGTATGGTATTTCCTCATAAAAATGGAAATAGATTACCAAGTGATCCAGTAATTCTATGTCTGGATATATACCCAAAAGAACTGAAAAGAGTGACTTGAATAGATTTTTTTATTTTTATACATATTTATAGCAACATTATTCACAATAATAAGCCAGTCATAAATAGAAAAATATGACATGATTCCACTTACATGATTTACCTAAAGCATTCAAAATCATACAGAAAGTAGAATGGTGGCTGCCAGGGACTTGGTGGGAATAGGAAATTGGGATTTTATTGTTTAATGGGTACAGAGTTTCAGTCTGGTAAAATAAAGTTCAGGAAATGGATAGTGGTAATGTATGTACGACAAGGTGGTTAATGCCACTGAATTGTACACTTAAAATATTTAAATGGTAAATTTTTATGCTATGCACATTTTTACTACAATAAAGACATCTAAAAATTAAGAATAATTTTTTAAAACATTGTAAATTTCAATAGCTTTAGGAGTATAAGTGGTTTCTGGTTACATGGATGAATTGTATAGTGGTAAAATCTGGGATTTTAGTGTACTCATCACCTAAGTAGTATACATTGTATCCAATAGATAGTTTTTCATCCCTAATTCCCCACCCTCCCCCATTCAGAGTCTTCAATGTCTATTATACCACTCTGTATTCTTTTAAACACCCATGGCTTAGCTCCCACGTAGGAGAACATGCAGTATTTTGTTTTTCATTCCTGAGTTACTTCACGATGCATAGTTTGCAAGTTTCTCTCATTCTGTAGGTTGTCTATTTGCTTTGATGATTGTTTCTTTTGCTGTACAGGAACCTTAAAAATTTAAGAATAGGCCAGGCACACCTGAAATCCCAGCACTTTGGGAGGATGAGGCAGGTGAATCACTTGAGGTCAGGAGTTCGAGACCAGCCTGGCCAACATGGGAAAATCCCATCTCTACTAAAAATACAAAAATTAGCCAGGTGTGTTGGCGCATGCCTGTAATCCAAGCTACTCGGGAGGCTGAGGCAGGAGGATCATCAGAGCCCAAGAGAGAGAGGTTGCAGTGAGCCGAGATGGTGCCACTGCACTCCAGCCTAGGTGACAGAGCAAGACCCTGTCTCAAAAGAAAAAAAAAATTCAATTAACAGTGCTGTAATCTTTCTGAAAACAGCAGGATTAATGATCATGTGCATAGTGAATGATAATATCCATAGCTTTTTTCCTCCTGTAAATGTAGAATTGTAATAATTGGTCCTTCATCTGAAAAGCAGAAGATTTTTAGAGATTTGCCTGGGGAATTCTGACTAGCAAAAACATGTGACTTAAGGAAACTACTGACTTAAGGAACCCAAATTTACTGATGAGAATAACCTTAATATGATCATATAATATTATCAGTGCAGGCAATTGTTGGTATGTTCCTCAGTGAGACTCTTGCTCATAAACTTTTAAAAAACTTTTTAAAATTCTTAAAGAACTTTTAGAGACAGAAAGGGAGAGAGGGAAAATTTAAAAACATGTCAAATGTATATAAAAATGCAATTTTCTTCATACTCTTCAATAACACTCGAAAGCTAGCAGGCAATGGAGCAATGCCCTCAACATTCTGAAGAAAAATGATTCCAACCTACAATCTTATACTTAGCCAAACTTTTAATCACTTCCTAGGCTGAATAAAGTATTTTCAGACTTGTGGTCTAAAAAATTCTTAGTTACCATCTACTCACTGTTTTAAGAAAGTTATTGGAGGTTATGCTCCTCTGAAGGAGCAAATCAAGAAAGAAATCCTGGTCTGTAGGAAATATGCCATTGAACCCAGGAGAGAAGTGAGGGTAATCTCCAGGATGGTCTCAAGAGGGATTCCAGTGTGGCAGCTGTGCACCGATGACATAGAGCTGTGTACTCTCTGAGAGGCTTTGGGAGGAAGATGAAATGGACAGAATAGCTGATGTGCCTGAGTGTCTGGAGAGGAGACTTGCATAATTCATGACAAGTCTCCTGGGATTTCCTAAGGATTACATTAAAAACTAAGTGTTATGGGCTGAATCAAATGTGGAAGTCCTAATGCCCAGTGCCTCAGAATGACTGTGTTTGGTGCTAGGGTCTTTAAAGAGGTAATTAAGTTAAAATGAACTCATTAGGGTTGGCCCCGATTCAGTGTGACTGGTGTCCTTATAAGATGAGGAAATTTGAACACAGCCATGAACAAAGGGAAGACCATGTAAAGACACAAGGAGACAATGGCCATCTATGAGCCAAAAGGAGAGGCTTGAAAAGAAACTAAGCCTTTTGACACCTTGATTTTGAACTTCTAGTTCCCAGAGATGAGAAAATAAAATTCTGTTTTTTAAGCCACTGAGTCTGTGGTACTTTGTTATGGAAGCCCTAGCAAATGAATACACAAAGCCAAAAACAACAACAACAACCACCACCACAACATATCAACATAATTATTAAACAAAATGTTGTACAGGAAAGGAAAAGGATTTGAGCTAACCACAGTTATGATGGGAATATATTGGGAGAACAGGAGAGGATGATAAGAGTAAATGCGTTGTGGGAGAAGTTGCAGAAGAAATAAAGCAAAATATTCATCCTACCTAGAGGAATGATAATGGACAATGCCTCAAATTGAATATTCATTGTCAGAATAACTTCATTTGAGGAATGGCAATAAACTCTAAAATAACTGAAAAGAGCTGAAAATTGTTTCTAGGAAGATGCAACTAAGGCCATCTATCCATCCATCAATATTCTTGTGGAACGCTTTAACAACATTTATATATAACTTTAATGCATATAAACATACAATATATGATATATAATATCTACTGGATTATTTGTTAAATGTTACCGAGGAAAAATTAACACCATGGAGGAGCTAAGTCATTCCTCTTGGTTCATAAAGCTTGTTAAAGGCAGAACCAGAAGTTGAAATCAAAATTTAGGAATCCCAACTTAGTATTCATTTTCCAAATGACACCACATGACCTGGACTTTCCAGAACCTTAAAGCTAGAAAGCTATTTCTAATCCTAACATCAATGTAAGGGTTGAGAAGATTATGCCATAAGTATTATGCACTACTGAGATGGCTACTGCTTTGACTACAAGGGTTTTAAGACAGAGCCATTAATTTTCAATTAAGAACCTTGAAGATTATACAAGTCTTAAGTTGGGTTTAAATAAAAATTTCAGTCCATTCCAGGGTAATTAATTAATTTAGCGCAAAAGCTAAAAGTAGTGAGAATGCATACCTTTATATTTTAAAAATAAATAACTGAACTTTTAACACAGGTAAACTTATCCTGCTAGATTAAAATAAGAATACTTGAATCTTCCACCATACCTCTGTAAGAAGAGGTGATATTTTCAATCTATTGCCTCGAATCTGCATTAAATCAACATAATAGCTTTACTTTATTCTCTGTTAATTGCAAGACAAAAATATTGAAAATTAACAAAATGATATTTGCATTTTTGTATATGATTATTTACATGTGATCAATGGAAAGAAACATACCAAAATATAGCTAAGAATTGTGTTAAAACACTCCTGAATTTACATTTTTGTCTCTATATTCAAGCCTTTATAGCTCAGTCTGAAAAGGCAACAAATAGCTGTCGTTGCCAACAGTCCCTAGATTTCAGGGGAATTTGGACCAAGGCCAGATCTACATTTCAGATCCCATCCACACACCATTCTGTTAGCACAAGTATAAGAGTAGCATAATGAATCTGTAGCCTGACCATTCTGTAGGATTCTCACCTTACTTTACTCATTCTACCAGGAATCCCTTTTGCCTCCTATATTCTGACAGCCAAATATTCAATCTGTTAACATCCCATGTACTGAATCATAGTTATTTCCTGGTCATCAAAGTAATTTAACTCATATGAATGGAGAACTTACTGTTGGTCAATCCCTATGTCAGGTTATGAGGAAACAATGACAATGAACATAAATTCCATGTGCAAATCAAAGAGTTATGATGAGTCAGCATATGGCCCAACAGCAGGATGAGAAATAACGGGACAACAGTTCAAAACAGAAGGCTGCAGCATCACCTACAGGAATCTGTATGCCATGATTGGGACATCATCCTCCAACTCTGAAGTTTTCAACCATGAAACACATTGGAGTCTCATGACACACTAATATGTGAGTGGTGCTGCAATTAATGGTTTTTGTTTGTTTTTGCTTTTTAGTAAATTAGAGAAGATTCATCATCTTCATTCTTATGTTATTCATATTCAATTACCTTTTGTGCAATAAAGAGCTGACGTTTCAGCTTCTCTATTGAGGATTATAAATAAAAATATCTAACATATGTACAATATCACTCATTGTATGCTAAAATCAATTTTGCTGGATTTCCCCCTATGCATCCCATTTCTAGCCTTTTCTGATAGAAGGAAATGCCTTTATTTGAGAGACCTGCCTTTTCCTACCTCCTACTGTCCTAGGAGTTTCTGATCACAGTACCGTACCTTGCTAGCTACATGTGTATTTGTACTATCCCTAGCCAATCAGGCTAAACCATTCCTCCAGTCACAGTGATCAGCACAGGAATGACTATAACTAAAATTGGAGCCAACCTGATATGCCCTGATGACAAGGACACTTTATCATAGGGAGAAAATGAGGATAATAGAAAGAATCTGAGAGAGAGAATGGTGACAATGGGGTTGGGAGGGAGGACAGAAGGGAAGAGGGAGAGAGAGTTACAGAATATGAAGGCAATAATACAATTGGAAAACCACAAGGCCCGTTCTATATTTGAGCAACCCAGTTATGATTTCCAACATATTTTTATTTTTATGATGTGTATATATGTACGTGTGTGTGTATTCCAGGCAATATTTATATACTTATGGGAAGAAAAAAGTTGAGCATCAAAAATATAGAATTGGTCAGAAAATATTCAAAGTATTTAAGCAAGCAAATTATTTGGACTTTTAGAAAAATCAATCAGGAAAACCTAAAGACAAAAGATATAAAACAGAAACAGTTAAGGAAATCATAACTATAGTTCAGATGACATTGTTTATGATTAGTATTATTAGTTGTGGGTGTAGTAACTATTATTTACTGTTTGCAATATGCAAACTTAATGCTATATTTCTTTATGCATTTTCCCAGTTAAACTTTATAATATCTTGGTAAGCGAAGCATCATTTTCACTTATCAGTAGAGGTTCCAGTTTAGGGAGATGAGGTAATTTATCCAAGCTCATGCAGACAGTAGTTAGTAAATTCAAGATTGACATGTAAGTTCATCTGACTCCAGTACCCATCACCCCAACCACTGCTTACCATACTTTCCAGATTATAAGGACTTGAACTAAAGCAAGACAAAAACATTTTGGTACAAGGCATATCACCTCCACATATAAGGTATGAGTACTACTAGCCTTTTTTTGTAACCTAATAAAAAGAATTCTGGCTTTATTATTTCCAGGTTTTGGTCTTTTCTCTTTCACTGCTACCATTAAGTAGTGAACTGGGTTTGCCAGAGGATTCTTTTGCTCTCTTATTATGAGGAATGTAAAGAAAAGGGCAAAATGTAGAAGTAATTATTAGAAGTATGAAAAGAAAGGTGTATGTAAAGGACAGTTTTATAATACTGCTTTGCAGTAGGTATACCCTTGATAATAATACAAGAAAGCAATTAAAGGATGTGATAACGTACTTGTGGTTGCAAGCTTTTGATCAAGACATTATCAGTGATTAGATTATATGAATCCTGATTTCAACAGAGTTAAAATAAATACTCTGTTACCCTCCATAGCAAATAAAACAATTTAAGTAGTGAATAAATGTAATTGTCATGTAGTGAAGAACTATACATTTTTGTTTATTTTATTGATTGATTGATTGATTGAGACAGAGTCTTGCTCTATTGCCCAGGCTGGAGTGCAGTGGTGCAATCTTGGCTCACTGCAATCTCTACCTCCTGGGTTCAAGTGATTCTCTTGCCTCAGCCTCTCGAGTAGCTGGGACTAAAGATATGCACCAGCATGCCAGGCTAATTTATTTTTGTATTTTTAGTAGAGACAGGGTTTCACTATGTTGGCCAGGCTGGTCTCAAACTCCTGACCTCAGGTGATCCACCTGCCTCAGCCTCCCAAAGTGCTGGAATTACAAAACTATATAGTAGGGGTTATAGTCTCATATTTCAAGGTTTGAATTGGCATCATAATCCCTGAGACAAACCTGAGTAACGGCACCAACCTATCGACAAATCAGGTATGTTTGCATAGGTTTTGGAAATCAGCTTCCAGAACTTGTCTGCACTTAAAACTGAGGCACTTATAATTCTGTTCCCAGTCAAGTGTTCATTCTTCCTTCTTTTCCTTAATGCCCACCTCCCTCATACTACATCTTCCCTAAACATTACCTCTTGGAGCATAAACTGTACTGTTAATTTCTTTGAAATAAATACATTTTATAACAACAGAAACAACCACCTCAAATTTGTTTTTGTAAAATAGCCTCAAAAGGGTCATCTTTTGCATACTTTCAAAGTGGAGCACTCTCAAGCTAAAGTCTGTGCCTCTGAACTACTTCACTTATGTCTGAAGTTATCACAAGACAACAATTAGAGATTAACAGTTTATTGACTCACAAAGCATGTCTAAGGTAATTCACTGAAGTGACCCCTACAAGAACAAAGGAGTAGCATTGCCCTAAGAAAAACTGTCAAGTTGACCCTTAGAGATCTAGGAAGCACATGTTTCAAAGCTTTAGAATAGCTATTTGATGATCTCTACGAATAGCCGTCAAAGATTCAAAATTACTGAGGTCCATGCTTCTAGGAACTTAGGAGATAATTACTGAAAATGAAAAGACATTTAAAAACCTATATGAAACTATTTCATCAGATAGAACCTAAAATATCCAGCTGTTAATTTAGGACTGGAAACACAGCAATTCATAGGTATGAGAACACACACACGCACACACACACACACACACACACAGACACAAAACAAGTAACAATGCACAGCGAGGTATTTTAGGCTAGTGATTTGTAAGCAGCAATCTCTATCGTCATATTCTAGTAAGTTTAATTTTCTTTAATTGATTAAACCTTACACAAACCAATTGAATCTGATGCTCTAAAGGTGTGCGTTGAGTGCTTGCATTTTGGAAAATTTCCCATGTGATTCTCACGTGCCCCATTAAAATCACTGGGCTCCTAAAACAGAAAGTGGTATTCTCCTTGAGCCAGCAAGAGATAGCAGACCAACAAAGTCCCCTTGATGAGCCAGTCCTACACTCTCACTTGGTCACCATTATTATTGTTTAAAAAATTGTTACCATGCAAAACAATTTAATATTTCTTCGCTATTCCTGTTGCTGGCAGTGGAGAGAAAAAGACAGGAAACTGGTAGGAACATGATTTTCTCTCTCTGAAGAACTTGCTGATGAGGGTGATCTTGGGCCCTACTCTCAAAGAGAGAATACTTAGTGTTCAAAAGACTTGTGAATGGGATCCATGGGGCAATCCACATGCAAAACACAACTGTGCAGAAAAATAGCATTTTTCTCACTTTCAAATGAATTTGCTTCTGAAAGTTATGTGAACTCAGACCAAATTTTCCGCTATTCTATCCCACATGGCTGCAAATTTCGCTGCTGTGAAAATTTGCTTGGTGAGTATATCTTCTCTATTCTTTTTCATAATCCATATTCATACTTTTTGCTACTATAATTATTTAGTAAAGTGTATCGAGGTTCACATTCTCATAGTAATTTTAAATTCCCCACTATACATTAATAAGTTGTTACCAATAGTAGTGGCCATTAAATTTCCTGTTGATATTTCCAATCTACTTAAATTCCTTTTAATTTGTTGATCTTATGACAACACTTTGTGGCCTTTTGGAAATTAATTCAAATATCTTCACAGTTTTGTGAACTGTAATTTTTTCAAGAGGTAGTTCACATACATATTTCATATGCCATATGGACAAATTCAAAATATTCTATCAAATGAGAGAAACAAGAAATGCAATTCTTTTTTTTATAAATCAGGCAGACTCCCAAGCCAGAGTAGGCTGAGAGAGACTCCTAATGCCATGCAATGGCAACATCTTTCAAGACACTTTTTAAGATTAAACTCATGAATTCCTTAATTTATCTTGAATTCTTGAATATTTCTCTTCTGATACATTAAGGTAGTTATAATATTTACAAATATGTCAGAATTTGGAACATACATAATATATATATAATTAGTACAATTATTATACATCTATCTTTTATTTTGTGCCTTATCTCTATACATTCTTAACCCTTAGTTGTCACTGTCATGTTTTGAATTGTACTACTATACCAGAAACTGACAACGTTTTATATGAATGTTCAACAGGTTAACTTAAATGTATGAAAGTCGAATATAAAAAGTAATTATAAATAAATGTAGCAGTGAACTTGGGAAGTGAACTTAGATTTAACTTCTCCTTTTTTCCTACTAGAGAGCTTTTCAAAGAAGAATGGCTTCCAATTATCAGGCATCTACAAAATATTTTTGTGAAGATCTTTTCTTACTAGCCAATTAAGTTTGGATATCTTAATTACAGATTGTGCTTGCAAATCTTGACCTGGAGTTTAATCTCTACAAATAAGGTTAAGTGTGGGAAAGTTAATGTCTCTTTGCCCTTATCTGTTCATAGCCTACTTGGAATAATAAAGGAGTGTCCAGTACCAATGACGTAAGATGGAGATTCTCAATACCATTGAAAGCTTTCTCTGAACTCCATTTTGATTTTTCATGGAGGTGGCTACCACATTACATTAGGAATGAGATAGCACTGCTGGGACAAGATTTTTAAAATTATTGTCATTTGGAGGTTATGGAAATTTTCTGACAGTTTCTCATTAAGTTGGTGCACAAGTAATTGCGGTTTTGCCATTGAAAATAATAGTATTTTGTAACTTTAATTTACATTTTTGGTACTTTTTTTTGTAGATTTAATTGAGTTAAAGATCTGAAAATGAGATCATTCTGGATTTAGAGGTCATCCTGGATTTAGGGTGGCCCCTATATCCAGTGACTGGAATCATTACATGGAAAGGAGAGGATGGTTTGACACACAGGTACACAGAGAAAAGAAAAGCATGCATGACTTTTAGGTAAAGTAATGTCAAAAGGACATCAAAATAGCCCAGTATTCCATTAACCGAATTCTCTCCCTCTGTTGTATTATTAACATATTTTTCCTGAGAGCTTGTAGGGATTCATAGAACATACTAATATATTTAGTAATATAATATAGTCATACAATATGCTGTCTGAACAGCTGAAGGGAGGAGTTGGAAGAGCAAAAAATTAATTAATTAATAACCCATGCTTATTGATTTACAAGTAGTTCTGAGTTCTACTATAAATATGTCCTGATTATTCTAATCGTCGAATTTCCCTCTTATTAGCTGTTTTTTGTTTGTTTGTTTTAGATCATGTGGGAAATACTCACTTAAATGAAATTTATTGTTGTTTGAAATATATGCCACTTTTCATATGAGTGTAAGCTATCCGATCCCACAAAAGCAAACTCTTTTTCTTTCTAAGTATTAAAATTTCACAGATGAGTTCTGGCAAAATGGCTAAATAGGAACAGCTCCGGTCTGCGTCTCCCAGCGAGACCAATGCAGAAGGCGGGTGATTTCTGCATTTCCAACTGAGGTACCCTGTTCATCTCAATGGGACTGGTAAAGGCAGTGGGCGCAGCCCATGGAAGGCAACCAGAAGCAGGGAGGGGCATCGCCTCACCTGGGAAGTGCAAGGAGTGAGAGCCTCCCTTTCCCAGCCAAGGTAAGCAGTGAGGGACTGTGCCATGAGGGACTGTGCTATCCAGCCCAGATACTGTGCTTTGTCCATGGTTTTTGCAATCTGCAGACCAGGAGATTCCCTCGTGTGCCTAAACCACCAGGGTCCCGGCTTTCAAGCACAAAACTGGGCAGCTGTTTGGCAGACACTGATCTAGCTGCAGGAGTTTTTTTGTTTTTTGTTTTTCTTGGTCCCTCCATACCCCAGTGGCATCTGTAACCCAGGGGAGACAAAACCGTCCACTCCCCCTGGAAAGGGGACTGGAGCCAGGGAGCCAAGTGGTCTCACTCAGTACGTCCTGCTCCCACAGAGCAAGCTAAGAACAACTGGCTGGAAATTCTAGCTGCCAGCACAGCAGTCTGAAGTCAACCTGAAGTCAACCTGAAGTCAACCTGGAACTATCAAGCTTGGTGTGGGGAGGGGTGTCCACCATTCCTGAGGCTTGAATAGGTGGTTTTCCCCTCACAGTAATAAGGACTGGGTGGAACTCAATACAGTGAGGCAAAGCAGCTGTGGCAAGACTGCCTCTCTGGATTCCTCTTCACGGGGCAGGGCATCTCTGAAAGAAAGGCAGAAGCCCCAGTCAGGGGCTTATAGATAAAACTCCCAACTCCCTGGGACAGAGCACCTGTGGGAAGGAGCGGCTGTGGGTGCAGCTTCAGCAGACTTAAACATTCCTGCTTGCCAACTCTGAAGACAGCAGAGGATCCTGACAAGGAAGGTCCTCCCAACACAGCGCTTGAGCTCTCTGCTAAGGGACAGACTGCCTCCTCAAGTTGGTCCCTGATCCTTGTGCCTCCTGACTTGGGGAGACCTTCTAGCAGAGGTCAACAGACACCTCATACAGGAGAGCTCTGGCTGGCAACAGGTGAGTGCCCCTCTGGGACTGAACCTTCCAGAGGAAGAACCTTGCTGTTGTGCAGCCTCCACTGGTGATACCCAGGCAAACAGGGTCTGGAGTGGACCTCCAACAAACTGCAACAGACCTGAATAAGAGGGGCCTGACTGTTAGAAGAAAAACTAATAAACAGAAAGCAATAACATCAACGTCAACAAAAAGGATCCCCACACAGAACCCCATCCAAAGCTCATCAGCCTCAAAGATCATGAAGAAAAACCAGAGCAAAAATGCTGAAAATTCCAAAAACTAGAATACCTCTTCTCCTCCAAATGATCACAACTCCTCTCCAGCAAGAGTACAACTCTGGACAGAGAATGAGTTTGATGAAATGACAGAAGCAGGCTTCAGCAGGTGGGTAATAACAAACTCCTCTGAGCTAAAGGAGCATGTTCTAACCCAATGCAAGGAAGCTAAGAACCTACAAAAAAGGTTAGAGGAATTGCTTACTAAAATAACCAGTTTAGAGAAGAATATAAATGACCTGATGGAGCTAAAAACCACAGCATGAAACTTCATGAAGCATACACAAGTATCAATAGCTGAATCAATCAAGCAGAAGAAAGAATATCAGAGATTGAAGATCAACTTACTGAAATAAGGCATGAAGGTAAGATTAGAGAAAAGAGAATGAAAAGGAATGAATAAAGCCTCCAAGAAATATGGGACTGTGTGAAAAGACCAAACCTATGTTTGATTGTTGTACCTGAAAGTGATGGGGAGAATGAAACCAAGTTGGAAAACACTCTTCAGGATATTATCCAGGCGAACTTTCTCAACCTAGCAAGACAGGCCAACATTTAAATTCAGGAAATACAGAGAACACCATTAAGATACTCCTTGAGAAGAGCAACCCCAAGACACATAATCGTCAAATTCACCAAGGTTGAAATGAAGGAAAAAATGTTAAGGGCAGCCAGAGAGAAAGGTCAAATTACCTACAAAGGGAAGCCCATTAGACTACAGCAGGTCTCTCTGCAGAAACCTTACAAGCCAGAAGAGAGTGGGGACCAATATTTAACAGACAAGCAGAGAGCCAAATCATGAGTGAACTCCCATTCACAATTACTACAAAGAAAATTAAATACCTAGGAATACAACTTACAAGGGATGTGAAAAACTTCTTCAAGGAAAACTACAAACCACTGCTCAAGGAAATAAAAGAGGACCCAAGCAAATGGAAATGAATGGCGTGCTCATGGATAGGAAGGATCAATATTGTGAAAATGACCATATTGCCCAAAGTAATTTATACATTGTATGCTATCCCCATCAAGCTACCACTGACTTTCTTTACAGAACTAGAAAAAGCTACTTTAAATTTCATATGGAACCAAAAAAGAGCCTGTATAGCCAAGACAATTCTAGCAAAAAGAACAAAGCTGGAGGCATCATGCTACTTGACTTCAAACTATACTACAAGACTACAGTAACCAAAACAGCATGGTACTGGTACCAAAAAAGATATATAGATCAATGGAACAGAACAGAGCCCTCAGAAATAACACCACACATCTAAACCATCCAATCTTCGACAAACCTGACAAAAACAAACAATGGGGAAAGGATTCCCTATTTTAAAAATGGTGCTGGGAAAACTGGCTAGCCATACACAGAAAACAGTAACTGGACCCCTTCCTTCCACCTTACACAAAAATTAATTCAAGTTGGATTAAAGACTTAAAGCTAAAACCTAAAACCATAAAAACCCTAGAAGAAAACCTAGGCAATACCATTCGGGACACAGGCATGGGCAAAGACTTCATGACTAAAACACCAAGAGCAATTGCAACAAAAGCCAAAATTGACAAACAGGATCTAATTAAACTAAAGAGCTTCTGCTCAGTAAAATAAATTATCATCAGAGTGAACAGGCAACCTATAGAATGGTAGAAAATTTTTGCAATCTCTCCATCTGACAAAGGTCTAATATCCAGAATCTACAAGGAACTTAAACAAATTTACCAGAAAAAAAAAAAATTCCCCATCTAAAAGTGGGTGAAGGATATGAACACGTTTCAAAAGAAGACATTTATGTGGCCAATGAACATATGAAAAAAAGCTCGTCATCACTGGTCATTAGAGAAATGCAAATCAAAACCACCATGAGATGCTATCTCATGTCAGTTAGAATGGCAATTATTAAAAAGTCAGGAAACAACCGATGCTGGCGAGGATGTGGAGAAATAGGAACGCTTTTACACTGTTGGTGGGAGTGTACATTAGTTCAACCATTGTGGAAGATAATGCAGCAATTTCTCAAGGATCTAGAACCAGCATCCCATTACTGGGTATATACCCAAAAGATTATAAATAATTCTACTATAAAGACACATGCACACATATGTTTATCGTAGCACTATTTACAATAGCAAAGACTTGGAACCAACCCAAATGCCCATCAGTGATAGACTGGATAAAGAAAATGTGGCACATACACACCATGGAATACTATGCAGCCATAAAAAGAATGAGTCCATGTCCTTTGCAGGGACATGGATGAAGCTGGAAACCATCATCCTCAGCAAACTAACACAGGAACAGAAAACCAAACACCACTTGTTCTCACTCATAAGTGGGAGTTGAACAGTGAGAACATATGGGCACTATAGGGGAATATCACACGGTGGGGCCTGTCGCGGGTTGGGGGTTTGGGAGGAATAGCATTAGGAGAAACACTTAATGTAGATGACCAGTTGATGGGTGCATCCAACCACCATGGCACATGTATTCCTATGTAACAAACCTGCATGTTCTACACATGTATCCCAGAACTTAAGGATAAATTTTAAAAAAGAGGCTGGGCACAGTGGCTGACACCTGTAATCCCAGCACTTTGGGAGGCCGAGGTGGGTGGATCACGAAGTCAGGAGTTCAAGACCAGCCTGGCCAACATGGTGAAATCCCATGTCTACTAAAAATACAAAAATTAGCTAGGCATGGTGGTGGGCACCTATAGTCCCAGCTACTCAGGAGGCTGAGCCAGGAGAATTGCTGGAAACCAGAAGGCGGAGGTTGCAGTGAGCTGAGATTGTGCCACTGCACTGCAGCCTGGGCAACAAGAGTGAAATGCCGTCTCAAAAAAAAAAGAAAGAAAATTAGATTATTTCATTTGGGTAAGGTCAATAAGCATCCTGGATCCTGGTGCTAAAACTGAAAAAGCCCCAGTGCATTTCAGTGCATTTAAAAAATAGTTATCTTATCCCATAATAACACACACCATGCACACACACACACACACATACACACACACTTTGCCAAGTATGTGAATATGAACCCGATGTCTTATATTATAGTATTTGCCTATATACAATTTTTTTAAGTAAGTAAACTATTAGAATTAATGAATTGAGGTTAAGATTACTGATTACAAAGTGAGGTACACACACAGAACATATCAACTATATTATATTTCTCAACACCAGAAATATATATTAGAAAATGAAATTTAAAAATTTTAAATATCAGGGATATCAACTACATAAATAATATCTAACAAATAATGTGTACAGTACCGAAGATTCTATGATGTTTTGAATGAGATTAAACAAAAACAGAATGAAGTGAAGTACCTTGTTTATGAATTTCGCAAAGATTCAGTATTGGAAATATCTCAATTATACTAATTTTAGTTATCAATACAGTAAAATCCTAAGCAGAATCCCAACAGAGGGGTGTGTGTGTGTGTGTGTGTGTGTGTGTGTGTGTGTGTGTGTGTGAGAGAGAGAGAGAGAGAGAGAGAGAGAGAGAGAGAGACATAGACAGACAGACAGAGAAGCCTTACAAGCTAATTCTAAAATTTATATGGAAACAAAAAGAGCTAGTAATAGCCAAGACAGCCTTGAGGGAGGAATAGCTCTCTTGGATATCAAGACTAATTATAAAGTTACTATAACTCTATAACTAAGTAAGTTTGGTATTTGCTTAATTATTATATAGACAAATGGAACATTACCAGAAAGTTCAGAGAGAGTTACATCTATATGAACAGTTGATTTATGGAAAAGATGGCCTTACAGAGAAGTGAGGAAAATGAAGTTATTTTGGTAAAAGGTGTTGGTTCAATTATAGCATCATATGGAACTACAAAATAAAATTTGACTCTTATGTCACTCCATACACGACAGTAAATGCCAAGTAGATTATAAGCCTAAGTTCGAAAGGCATGACAATATGCTTCCAAATTTTACCATCTTAAAGAGTAGGCAAACAGTGGCTAAATGGTAAGCACTAACTACAAACAGAAATTGACAAATTGAAGTACATGCAATTGAAAACTTATTTATCAAAAGATACCATCAAGAAAGTAAAAAACAAGCTACAGAGTGGTAGAAGATATCTATAATATATAACCCATGCCTGTATGTTACTACAAAAATGACATAAATACAAAAGATAAAAGAGCAAGTGACTTGAGTCACTTCCTGAAAAAGGATATTCAAATATCTAATAAACATATTCAAATGTGCTTAACCTCATTTGCAATCAGGAACCTGCAAACTAAAATCACAATAAAATTTCACTCCACACCCACTGACAAGTCCTAGTGTTGGAGAGGGTGTGAGACACCTGGAACTTACATATTCTTGGTAGCATTGTATATTGATAGAGTCAGTTTTGAAAGTTTTGCGTTATCTTCTGAAGTTTAACAAATATGTATCCTATGACCCAGTACATGCCTAACTGAAATACATTCACATGTGCTCAATAGACATGTACAAGAATATTCACAGGAAAGTGCATAAAGATGTTCAGCTATATTTGCAATAAATAAGAGCTGGAGAAAACCCAGATGTCCCTCTCTACTAAAATGGATAGACGGTAAAGTAGTCTGCTTTTAACTGGCATTTTGCTTTCTACGGTACAAGATATTTTGAAAGAAAGAGCAAGAAAACACTTTCAACTTCTTCTTACAGTGTATTGTTAAACTTTTTCTATTTAAATACCAGTTATTGTTGTTAATCTCTTACTGTGACTAATTCATAAATTAAACTTTATCACGTATTATGTATAGGAAATGAACATCGTATATATAGGATTTGGCACTATCTGAGGTTTCTGGCATCCGCTGAGGGTCTTGGCATATATACCCTGTGGATAAGGAGGGACTGTGTATTCATACAATATTCCTTTGTATTTCAAAGTATGCTGCAAGGAAAATAACTGAAATATAACTATATGTAATAACACGGATGAATTACACAAACAATGCTAAGCAAAGATGACAGATTAAAAAACAACATGTGCATGATTCCATTTATATCAAACTTAAGAGCCAGAAAACTAAACTGGAGTGTTAGAAGTCACGGCAGTGCCTAACTTTAGAGAAGATGAAGAGAGTAGTGATTAAGATGAGTATCAAGGATAGCTTCTTGAGTACAGGCAATATCCCATCTTTTGATCTGCCTGGTGGATATATGAGTATTTACTGTGTAATAACTCAATGAGGTATACATTTATTGGCGTTTTTCTGCATGTGTGTTATAATAAAAACATAAAATGTTAGAATATATATGTATAACAAATACTAACCAAGTATTATTTTCTTAATATCAGACAAAGCATATTTTAGGGCAAACAGAATTACCAAAGAAAGAAAGGGAATACTTGCCCTTGTATGTGTAAGAGTAGAAATGCTTATTATATCTTCAAGTAGAAATGCTAAGGAATCAGCCAGACATAAGAGTCTGGAATTCATAGCAGAGGCTAGTGCAAGAAATGCAGAGTTGGGAGTCACCAGCAACAATAAACATCCATAGCAGGCATATGGAAAGTATTCCTATAGCCATAGCCATAGATGAGATCAGACAGGTTGAGGCTGTATCAGGATAAAAGAAGTTCAATGAGAGAGCCCATGCAACTCTGCTTGTTGAAGAAGAGGTCAGTAAGATGAGATTACCTGACCTCCCCCATTCTTCAGTAGGTTGTATATAAAGTTGCCCCTACTTTTGCTAACATTTCCACTTAGGCAATTTTTAATACATATTTTTGGATCTGCATTTGGAAAGCAATTTCATATGCTAGCTTCCAGTGTCTTCTATAGGTCTACTGTACTATAACTGGGATTTCTCCTATCATTACTCCCTGGTCCTCCAATCAGTAGAATGCCAGGAGCATACACTGTTAACTAGAATCTTCCTGTCTCTTACTCCCCTTGATTGCTTTAATTGTTGGACCTAAAGTGCCCCAGAAGCAACCTGCCATAATCAGTACTTAGTCATCCTCCCACATGCCCCTGGGGATGCTTTCTGTCCTGGTTATTGTATTTTAATAGGGAAGCATATCATGCTTGTAATCCCAGCACTTTAGGAGGCAGAGGTGGGTGGATCACCCGAGGTCAGGAGCTCAAGACCAGCCTGACCAACATGGAGAAACCCCAACTCTACTAAAAATATGAAAGTAACTGGCTGTGGTGGTGCATGCCTGTAATCCCAGCTACTCAGGAGACTGAGGCAGGAGAATCGCCTGAACCCAGGAGGCGGAGGTTCTGGGGAGCTGAGATCATGCCACTGCACTCCAGCCTGGGCAACAAGAGTGAAACACTGTCTAAAAAATATAAATAAATAAATAAATAAATAGGAAGCATAGGCTGGGCGTGACTGCTCAGGTCTGTAATCCCAGCACTTTTGGAGGCCGAGGCAGGCAGATCACAAGGGTCAAGAGATCGAGATTATCCTGGCCAACATGGTGAAACCCTGTCTCTACTAAAAATACAAAAATTAGCTGGGTGTGGTGGCGCAGGCCTGTAGTCCCAGCTACATGGGAGGTTGAGGCAGGAGAATCACTTGAACCCGGGAGGAGGCGGAGGTTGCAGTGAGCCAAGATTGTGCCACTGTACTCTAGCCTGGCAACAGAGCGAGACTCTGTCTCAAAAGGAAAAAAAAAAAAAAAAAAAGAAGCATAAATACTGGGTAGGAATGAGTACCAGTGCTTAAAGCCACATCAATGCTATGTATAAGAAGACAGCACAGATGGTTAGTCTGTGTTCTGATGCAGACTGCTATTAAGTCTCTGAGTTAGGTGGCAAAAGTGTCAAGTGACTTTTTATCTGCTGTAAGTCATTTTTGATTTCGTGAGGGCAAGCCTAGGTAGATATTTCTTTAGCCAGGTACCTTGACTAAGGGTATTTCATGGGATTCAGATTTCATGGGATTCCTCCTGGATGTTGATTAAAAATATTTTGTAAATACTTGAGACTTTTCATCTTTAATTTTACTGTTACTCATGCTTATTCATGCTCATTTACTGCCTCTACAATTTCATTTCATATCTTCTCATGTGTAACTGTCCTGGACTTCAGTTCTGTCAAACACCATCAAATAGGGCTTAGCAAACGGAGGCCTTTTCTTGGCCTCACAACTGGCTTCTGTCCCAGAAGAGCAGTAAGCACAAGTTAAACGTAACTTACAGATTATATAAGAGGAAACAATTGCTAAATTGAGAAGATGAACAGTATTGATCTTGAAAGAAATAAAATGTCACTTTGTCTCTTTGGTCCATTTTTGATTTCACACATGTGCAACAAGTAGGAAATGCTTCATAAATTGCTGAGACAAAGGAAAGGTGATCACATCCATAGGAGGCCTGACTGGGCATCTGTGGTCTAACAGGGTTGCAAGACAAAGTGTAAGTCTAGGCTCTACTGCCAAGCCAATTAGCTTCATTGGGCTGGCAATAGAGCTTTCCTGAGGAGGAAATGTTTAGAAACAACCAACCTTCAAACACAACTCAAAAAGACCTTTGGGTTTGTTGGAACCGAACTGTCGATTCCCTCCTGGGCAGGGGTCGCCGCGAAGGATCACCTACACGAGATTCACAGCAGAGAGTTATTTATTACTAGCGCGCTAGGGTCCCAAGCTCTAAGTTGGCCTTGGGACCTCGACTGCTTGTTACAGTCTGTTTACATAGGCAAACACAAGTTCAAACACAGCTTAGGGCGCGAAATTCAAACAAAGCTTTAGGCGCGTGGTAATTGGGTCTGTCTATGGCCTGAGCAAGGTGTCTTGTTCTAATTGGTTAGAGCAGGACCTTATGAGGTTTTTTTCCTGGAGTTGTTGATTCCGGGAACTTCGAGGCAGGGTCGACCTCCGGAATTGGCAGGGTGGGACCCTATCCAGAGCCACCTGGTGTTAATTTTTTTAAGTTCTTTTTTTATGAGGCCTAGTTTCTAAGTTTTATGCGGCCTAGTTTCAGGTTGACAGCATTGAATAAGATAAAAGATATAAAGTGATTTGAAAAGCCATGAATAGTGTAAAATATTGTTAATAATTAATTGTACTATTTTTGGATTGCATATAGTCATAAAGTTAACCTTTATATAGGTAATATAGTCTCATAAGAACCAGTCTAAATAATTACAGTGAACTTTGATTAGTTTTTCTCTCCAGCATCTATTAATACCTTTCCTTCTAATGACCCTTCAATATTCCTTCAAAGGACTGCCCCTTTCTCCAAGTGTTGTCTTTACGTCAGCTTAATCATTTAGCTATATAAATTATGTGGCAAATGAGCTTGTGACTAAATAATAGCGTAGGGAATATAATTTTGGACAGGATGCTGAACCAAGACTCTTCCTCTTTTCCCAATTTTTTCCCAATAAATGTCAGCCTGAAATAATGTTATCTCAGAAACAGCTGGAAACTCTCTTGCAGCCAGGAAGGAAAATGGAGCTTACCCAGAGGAAGCAGAGATGAGGATGGATCTTGGGATATAACATGAATTCTAAATAAAGTTGCACCTGAATCTCTCACTTAAACCTGATGGAGTCCTGTGGTTAAATGTGGATAGAAGGGCTATCAATATTTCATTATTGCTTATGAAGAAACTGAAGCTCAGAAATGTCAAATAACTTTGCTGAATGCCATATACATATTGGAAGATCCAGTTACTGAACACGGAATGATAATTTGAATTCCAAAGGCTGTTTTGGGCTTTTTACCTAGATGTGCAAAATTTATTGCTCAATAAATATGTGTGTGTATAACAAATTTGGGAAGATCAGCTTTGTTGTGATGACAGAATTTAAACATTTCACATTTGGGGAATAATCTCCAAGGAGGGAAATTTTAGAAATAAATGAGACGAGAAATTTTTTCCTGTTAAT
Source organism: Macaca fascicularis (assembly GCF_037993035.2). Taxonomy (NCBI): domain Eukaryota; kingdom Metazoa; phylum Chordata; class Mammalia; order Primates; family Cercopithecidae; genus Macaca; species Macaca fascicularis. The sequence continues at coordinate 172,703,753 of NC_088380.1, read as the reverse complement.
AGTTGGATTCTCTTAATTTAAATACACACAATATTCATTCACATTCTACTTAACCAAAATTGAACACAGAATGTAAAGAACATAAGCTTTGAAAAATGAGGTAGGTGGACCACCTGAGGTCAGGAGTTTGAGACTAGACTGGCCAAAATGGTGAAACCCTGTCTCTACTAAAAATACAAAAAATTAGCTGGGCATGGTGGTGCTTGCCTGTAATCCCAGCATTTTGGGAGGCCGAGGTGGGTGGATCACCTGAGGTCAGTAGTTCGAGACCAGCCTGGCCAACATGGTGAAATCCCACCTGTACTAAAAATTCAAAAAATTAGCTGACCGTGGTGGTGTGCACCTGTAATCCTAGCTACTCAGGAGGCTGAGGCAGGAGAATTGCTGGAACCCAGGAGTCGGAGGTTGCAGTGAGCTAAGATCAGGCCACTGCACTCCAGCCTGGGCAACAGAGTGAAACTCCATTTTTTTTTAAATGATTTGATATACTGAAAATTCATTTTTAATTTTATATTTACATATTAACAGGTACACCTGGAAATATTTTTAATGGGACACTAAAAATGTATATTGAACTGGATCATATTTGCATTTATATGAAATATATTGCTTTTAGACATTATTAGCCTTTTAAAACACTAGCTTTATTATTATTTTGAGACAAGGGTCTCATTCTGTTGCCCAGGCTGGAGTGCAGTGGTGCGATCTTGGCTCACTGCAACCTTTGCTTCCCAGGTTCAAGCAATTCTCCTGCCTCAGCCTCCCAAGTAGCCTAGGTTATAGGCACGTGCCACCACGCCCAACTAACTTTTGTATTTTTAGTAGAGACGGGTTTTACCATGTTGGCCAGGCTGGGCTTGAACTCCCGGACTCAAGGGATCCACCCACCTTGGCCTCCCAAAGTGCTCGGATTATAGGAGTTGGCCACCACCCCAGTCCAGCCTGTTTTTGTGTTCTAGAAAGTTTTAAATTGCTAAACGATTGAGACGAACCCAGACCAATGATGCATGTTTTGAATGGTTTAGTAATTTGAGTACATATAGGCAATAATTAAGGAAAAAGTGTCAGTCTTGCATCCATTGACACTTGTATTGACTCTGATTCAGAGATTACTGATATGATACCTCTCTCTCTGTGAATCTGTTCTCTGTCTCTAGATGAATCATAATGCCTTGGGAATAACAAACAGTGTTGTTAAACTCACCATATGTTTTTAGATGACATGATAATGAGTCTCTGAAACACTGTAAAGTAATGCAGGAAAACCTAATAATAGAGTCATCAGTTAGACAAAATATTCCGTGATTGTTTTTGATTGATTTTGCCCAGGTAACAGCAGGAAAAGTCCATTGTGAACCATGAAACACACAACTTTCTCTGTCCACACTAAACATCAATACTAGGTAAACCTCCCAAATCTCTAGAGGTGCACACTCTGGTGTTTAAACACATACTTTTTAGAAAGCAAGGTTGTGATTGTCAGGGCTATTGAAAGCTGTTCTTCTCAGAGTCAAAAGTCAATAATCTGAAGAGAGGTTTGTATTTTAGATGTTGGGTGTCAATTGTTTCCGTCAACATTGGATTTACCAGGAAAATCTGTCAGGTAGATATGATAATGTGACAGTTCTGAGCATTGTCTCACGTATCAAAAAAGCATGTATGGACCAAGTAACGGTACTGTATCTGTTAGACACTATAAATGGAAAAAGAAAAGAAAAACAAAGAATATAACTTTAATGCCTGTAGGAATTAATTTCGGTTCCCACAGTAAAAGCACAGTCAATATTATTCAGTTATTCAAAGGAGAGTTAGAAGTACAAAGAAAGGCTCTGTATGGCACAGTAGTTCTCTCATTCTTGTAGGCAGGCAGTGGTAGCTAATGAATTTTTTTTTTTTTTTTTTTATATGGAATCTCACTCTGTCATCAGGCTGGAGTGCAGTGGTGTGATCTCTGCTCACTGCAACCTCTGCCTCCCGGGTTCAAGTGATTCTCCTGCCTCAGCCTCCCAAGTAGCTGGGACAATTGGCGCCCATCACCAGGTGAAACTAGGCCTCATAAAACTTAGAAACTAGGCCTCATATAGAAAAAATTAACACCAGGTGGCTCTGGATAAGGTCCCACGCTGCCTCGATAGGGTCCCACCCTGATAGGGTCCCACCCTGCCAATTCCGGGAAACAACCTCATGGGGTCCCACCCTGCCAATTCCGGGGGTCCCACCCTGCCTCGAAGTTCCCGGAATCAGCAACTCCAGGAAAAAACCTCATAAGGTCCTACTCTAACCAATTAGAACAAGACACCTTGCTCAGGCCATAGCTAGACCCAATTACCACGTGCCTAAAGCTTTGTTTGAATTTCGCGCCTTAAGCTGTGTTTGAACTTGTGTTTGCCTATATAAACAACCTATAACAAGCACTCGGGGTCCCAGGGCCAACTTAGAGCTTGGGACCCTAGCGCGCTAGTAATAAATAACTCTCTGCTGTGAATCTCGTGTAGGTGATCCTTCGCGGCGACCCCTGCCCAGGAGGGAATCGACAGTTCGGTTCCAACATTTGGTGTGTTGGCCGGGAAGTGGGGTCGTCCGAGGACCCCCGACCCATCCGGCGGAGACCTATCTGGCCCGGGCCACGGACTGCTGACTGAACGGACCCACCAGGTAGTTTCGTTTTGTTCTGTCTGTTTTGCCGGCTAACTCTGAACTCTGGGGAGTACTCCTTCTGAATTAAGTGGGGAAGGGGGACAGACGTGTCCCACACCTTCCCACTTACGCCCTGGGGGACGCCCTGGCGGTAGTCTGGGAGAAGGCTGACGACTCAGTCAGCCTCTTCAAATCTGTAGGCAGGCCGCCCCTGCCGTCTGAATATTTTGTGATCTTGTGGCGCCACTCTCTGGCCGCGCGGCTTCTCCTTACTTGTCTGGTCTTTGTTTTTGTTTCTTTTGTTTTGTCCTTGTTATACGTGGATGAAATGGGACAGACGTTGACGACTCCTTTGTCTCTAACCTTGACTCACTTCCCTGACGTCCGGGCTCGAGCCCACCACCTCTCTGTAGAAGTCCGTAAGGGACGATGGAAAACATTCTGCTCGTCCGAATGGCCAACCCTCCATGGGGAATGGCCCCGGGACGGAACATTTAACCTCTCAATTATCTTGCAGGTTAAAGCAAAAGTGATGGATCCTGGGCCACTCGGACACCCGGACCAGGTGGCCTACATAATTATTTGGGAGGATCTGGTCCGAAATCCTCCCTCTTGGGTGAAACCCTTCCTCCATCCCCCTTCCCCATCCCAATCTACCCTCCTTGCCTTAGAAGCCCCAAAGAATCGGAATCCAGACCCGCCTAAGCCAGTCCTCCCAGATGAACCCCAGAGGGATCTCCTCCTTCTTGACCCCCTGCCTCCTCCACCTCAGAACCCCCTTCTGGGACCTCCACCTTACGCTTCACCCTTGCCCCCTGTCTTGTCCCCAGCTCTTTTCTCTACCGCCTCGGCCCCTACCCTTTCTCCAACTTCTCCCTCGGCCCCTCCCTCCACCCCGTCTCCTTCTCCAGCCCCGCCCAAGCTCACCCCTCGGACGCCGCCGCCGACACCTCCTCGTCTCCGCTTGCGGCGGACTGAGGACCCAGAGGGCCCTTCTACTTGGCAATCCTCCCTTTTTCCCCTCCGTACTGTCAATCGCACGGTCCAGTACTGGCCCTTCTCTGCCTCTGACCTCTACAACTGGAAAACCCATAACCCTTCCTTTTCCCAAGACCCCCAGGCCCTAACCTCATTAATAGAATCCATTCTCCTCACTCACCAGCCCACTTGGGATGATTGCCAGCAACTTTTGCAGGTCCTCCTAACCACTGAAGAAAGGCAGCGAGTCCTCCTGGAGGCCCGGAAAAATGTGCCAGGACCAGGAGGCCTCCCAACCCAACTTCCCAATGAAATAGACGAGGGATTTCCCCTCACCCGCCCAGACTGGGACTATGAAACGGCACCAGGTAGGGAGAGTCTCCGAATCTATCGCCAGGCTCTGTTGGCGGGTCTCAAAGGGGCAGGAAAGCGCCCCACAAATTTGGCCAAGGTAAGGACCATAACTCAGGAAAGGGATGAAAGCCCGGCAGCCTTCATGGAAAGGCTTCTGGAAGGATTCCGAATGTATACCCCATTCGATCCAGAGGCCCTAGAACATAAGGCTACCGTAGCTATGGCATTCATAGACCAAGCTGCATTAGATATAAAAGGAAAACTCCAAAGGCTAGATGGAATCCAAACCTATGGATTACAGGAATTGGTTAGGGAGGCAGAAAAAGTGTATAATAAGAGAGAAACCCCTGAGGAAAGGGAAGCCAGGTTAGCGAAGGAACAGATGGAGCGAGAGGATCGTAGGGACCGAGTGAGGGATAAGCATTTAACAAAAATCCTGGCGGCAGTTGTAAGAGAGAAAGGACCAGGGAGAGAGGGAGAGAAGCGGAGGCGGCCAAAAGTGGAAAAAGACCAGTGTGCCTACTGCAAAGAACGGGGACATTGGATTAAAGATTGCCCCAAGCGTCCTAAAGACCAAAAGAAACCTGCCGCTGTCCTCACCCTAGGTGAAGATAGCGAATAGGGGTGTCAAGGCTCTGGAGCCCCCCCCGAGCCCCGGCTAACTCTCTCTGTAGGGGGGCAACCCACCACCTTCTTGGTGGACACAGGCGCCCAACATTCAGTTTTGACAAAGGCAGATGGGCCCCTGTCTTCCCGCACATCCTGGGTCCAGGGGGCAACAGGGGGAAAATTGCACAAGTGGACTAACCACCGGACAGTTAATCTTGGACAAGGAATGGTGACACATTCCTTCTTGGTGGTACCTGAATGCCCCACCTCCTCCTAGGGCGAGATCTTCTGACCAAGCTCGGAGCCCAAATCCATTTCTCCGAGACAGGGGCCCAGGTATTAAATCAGGACGGTCAGCCCATCCAAATCTTAACTGTGTCTCTGCAAGATGAGCATCGGCTTTTCGACGCTCCGGTTATCACTAGCCTCCCTGATATTTGGTTGCAAGATTTTCCCCAAGCTTGGGCGGAAACGGGAGGACTCGGGCTAGCTAAGTATCAAGCCCCAATCATAATTGATCTAAAGCCCACGGCGGTGCCCGTGTCTATCAAGCAATATCCCATGAGCCGAGAGGCTCATATAGGAATTCGGCAGCACATTAATAAATTTCTAGAACTCGGAGTGTTGCGACCTTGTCGCTCGCCCTGGAACACTCCTCTTCTGCCAGTAAAAAAGCCTGGTACTCAGGATTACAGGCCTGTCCAAGACTTGAGAGAAATCAACAAAAGAACAATGGACATCCATCCCACGGTCCCCAATCCTTACAACTTACTCAGCACCCTAAAACCAGGCTATGACTGGTATACAGTATTAGATTTAAAAGATGCTTTCTTCTGTTTACCTCTGGCCCCCCAAAGCCAAGAACTCTTTGCCTTTGAGTGGAAGGATCCTGAGAAAGGAATTTCGGGCCAATTGACCGGGACCCGGCTTCCCCAAGGATTCAAGAACTCTCCCACTCTCTTCGATGAGGCTCTTCATCGAGACCTGACCGACTTCCGGACCCAAAATCCAGAAGTGACTCTACTCCAGTATGTGGATGACCTCCTCTTGGCTGCTCCTACAAAGGAAATCTGTATACAAGGTACCAGGCATCTACTCCAGGCGCTGGGTGAAAAAGGATACCAGGCATCCGCCAAGAAGGCACAGCCCTGTCAGACCAAGGTAACATATCTGGGGTATATCCTGAGTGAAGGGAAAAGGTGGCTCACCCCTGGGCGCATAGAGACAGTGGCTCGCCTTCCACCACCACGAAATCCCAGGGAGGTACATGAATTCTTGGGAACTGCTGGGTTCTGTCGCTTGTGGATACCCGGTTTTGCTGAACTGGCCGCCCCCCTTTATGCACTCACCAAGGAGAGCACCCCTTTCACCTGGCAGACAGAGCATCAATTGGCTTTTGAGGCACTAAAACAAGCGCTCTTGTCTGCCCCGGCCCTTGGGTTACCGGACACCTCAAAGCCCTTTACCCTCTTCCTGGACGAGAGGCAAGGAATTGCCAAAGGGGTCTTGACCCAAAAATTAGGGCCTTGGAAAAGACCGGTAGCATACCTGTCTAAGAAGCTAGACCCTGTGGCGGCCGGCTGGCCCCCGTGTCTCCGTATCATGGCAGCCACCACTATGCTGGTCAAGGACTCTGCTAAGTTAACCCTTGGGCAGCGACTGACTATTATTACCCCACATGCTCTAGAGGCCATAGTGCGGCAGCCCCCGGACCGGTGGATAACCAACGCACGGCTAACCCACTACCAGGCCCTCCTACTGGACACGGACCGCGTCCAGTTTGGCCCTCCGGTCACCCTAAACCCTGCTACGCTGCTGCCGGTACTGGAAGACCAACCAAGCCCACACGACTGTCGGCAAGTACTGGCTGAGACCCATGGAACACGGGAAGACCTTAAAGACCAAGAACTCCCAGACGCGGATCACACCTGGTACACAGACGGCAGCAGTTACCTTGACTCAGGTACCCGGAGGGCGGGAGCGGCGGTAGTAGATGGCCACAACACCATTTGGGCACAATCACTACCTCCTGGCACGTCTGCACAGAAGGCTGAGTTAATAGCACTAACCAAGGCCCTAGAGCTGTCGAAGGGAAAGAAAGCTAACATTTATACTGGATAGCCGGTATGCCTTTGCAACGGCTCATACTCATGGAAGTATCTATGAAAGAAGAGGTCTCCTAACCTCAGAAGGAAAGGAAATCAAGAACAAAGCTGAAATAATTGCCTTATTGAAAGCCCTTTTTCTTCCTCAAGAAGTGGCTATAATTCACTGCCCCGGGCATCAGAAAGGACAGGATCCAGTCGCAGTAGGAAACAGACAGGCTGACCAAGTAGCCAGGCAAGCCGCCATGGCGGAAGTACTGACCCTAGCCACAGAACCTGATGAAACCAGCCACATAACTATTGAACATACTTATACCCCAGAAGACCAGGAAGAAGCAAAGGCCATAGGGGCTATAGAAAACAAAGACACTAAAAACTGGGAAAAAGGAGGGAAAATAGTCCTTCCCCAAAAGGAGGCCCTGGCAATGATCCAGCAGATGCATGCCTGGACACACTTGAGTAATCGAAAGCTAAAATTACTGATTGAAAAAACTGACTTTCTAATCCCAAAGGCAAGTACCCTCGTAGAACAAGTGACATCTGCCTGTAAGGTCTGTCAGCAGGTAAACGCTGGGGCTACCCGAGTGCCAGAAAGGAAACGAACTCGTGGTAACCGCCCAGGAGTCTATTGGGAAATAGACTTCACTGAAGTAAAACCTCACTATGCTGGATATAAGTACTTACTGGTGTTTGTAGATACCTTTTCAGGATGGGTAGAAGCCTACCCCACCCGGCAAGAAACGGCACACATAGTAGCCAAGAAAATTTTGGAAGAAATCTTTCCTAGATTCGGACTTCCCAAGGTAATTGGGTCAGATAACGGGCCGGCCTTCGTTTCTCAGGTAAGTCAGGGGCTCGCCAGGATATTGGGGATTAATTGGAAATTACATTGTGCCTATAGACCCCAGAGCTCAGGACAGGTAGAAAGAATGAATAGAACAATAAAAGAGACCCTTACTAAATTGACCTTAGAGACTGGTTTAAAAGATTGGAGACGCCTCCTATCCTTAGCTCTGTTAAGGGCCCGGAATACACCTAACCGTTTTGGGCTCACTCCATATGAAATCCTCTACGGAGGACCTCCCCCTTTGTCAACCTTGCTTAATTCCTTCTCCCCCTCCGATCCTAAGACTGACCTACAGGCCCGGCTAAAAGGACTCCAAGCAGTACAGGCCCAAATCTGGGCCCCCTTGGCAGAACTGTACCAACCAGGACATCCACAGACCAGTCACCCCTTCCAGGTGGGAGACTCTGTCTACGTTAGACGGCATCGCACTCAAGGACTAGAGCCTCGGTGGAAAGGACCCTACATTGTTCTCCTGACCACACCCACAGTCATAAAGGTTGACGGAATCTCCACTTGGATCCACGCATCCCACGCCAAGGCTGCTCCAGGGACGCCCGGACCAACACCACCTGAGACATGGAGACTCCGACGCTCCGAGGACCCGCTCAAGATAAGACTCTCTCGTATCTAGCCCCTTGCTTGTTACTAGCCCTCCTTCCCTGCGTCGCTGGCAGTAATAACCCCCACCGGCCATATAACCTGACCTGGCAGGTGATTGATTTTAGTACTCATGAGGTCTTAGATAAAACCTCAAAAATTGCTCCTATGGGGACTTGGTTCCCTGACCTCTATTTCAACCTAGACAAAATAGCAAAGATAGATGACATGGAAGGGGGAAAATGGAGAAAACAGGCTAGAAGGGTGTCCGTAAGCCGGAATGGGTTCTATGCCTGTCCCGGATTCAGGACAGGAGAAATGAAAAAAACTTGTGGAGAAATAGATACCCTGTTTTGCGCTAGTTGGTCCTGTATAACTACTAATGATGGAGAATGGAAATAGGCCACGAAACCCTGGTACATAACCATGTCCTTTGTCCAGCGCTGCACCAGAACCCGATATTCAAAAACTTGCAATCTGGTCCGCATCAAGTTTGAAGATGCAGCAAAATCTGATAACCGTTAGATATCCGGGTTAATATGGGGCCTATATTTATACCAAAAGCCACTGTATGGAATCTCCATCCAAATCAAATTAATAGTCAACCCTATCACAGCCCCTGTCGCAGTAGGACCAAACCAAGTTTTATCAGAAACAAGGAAGCCCCTGGTTCCTGCACCAAGAGAGCCCCAACCAAGAGCTCCTAAAAGCACTTCCCCGCCTCTAATCTCCACCTCCTCTAAATACACACCTTCAGCCCAAAACGTCACCCGCGGGCCCCTTGACCTGGGAATAGGTGACAGGCTCCTAAATCTCATAAAGGGCTCCTACTTCGCTTTAAACCAGACAAAGCCAGAATTTACATCCTCTTGCTGGCTATGTCTGGCAACAGGCCCCCCTTACTATGAAGGCATTGCCTCCACTAATAATTTCACTAACTCCGCCAATCCTACTGGATGCGCATAGAAACAACAAAGAAAACTAACCCTGGCTGAAGTTTCTGGGTCAGGAACCTGCATAGGCCAGGTGCCCCCTAGTCATCAGCATCTTTGTAATGTAACCTTGACAGTACCCAGCTCCAATCACTATTTAGTCCCCTCCGAGACGGACTGGTGGGCTTGCAACACTGGGCTCACCCCCTGTATATCCACAGCCGTTTTTAGCAGTGGCACCCACTATTGCGTGTTGGTACAAGTTGTTCCCCGAGTATACTATCACTCTGGAGACTCCTTTGATCTCCGGTATGAGCAAAAAACTCATACTAGACCAAAGAGAGAACCTATCTCCCTCACCCTCGCCGTAATGTTAGGAATTGGGGTAGCGGCTGGAGTTGGGACCGGGACAGCAGCCCTAGTGCATGGTAACCATCATCTGCAACAACTTTAAGTAGCCATAGATGAAGACCTTAGAGCCATAGAACAATCCATCACAAAACTTGAAGAGTCCTTGACTTCTCTGTCTGAAGTTGTATTACAAAACCGACGAGGACTAGAAATTGTCTTTCTGAAAGAGGGCGGGCTCTGTGCAGCCCTGAAAGAGCAATGTTATTTTTATGCAGATCATTCAGGAATAGTTAAAGATTCTATGGCAAAACTGAGAGAAAGATTAGACAAGAGAAAAAAAGAGAGAGAATCTCAGCAAAATTGGTTTGAAAATTGGTACAACCAATCCCCTTGGCTTAGCACCCTAATCTCCACCATCTTAGGACCCCTCATCCTGCTCAAGCTCATCCTGACTTTCGGGCCATGCATACTCAACCGCTTACTCACCCTTATTAAAAATAGATTAAACATAGTACATGCTATGGTTCTGACCCAACAATACCAGACCCTCAGGACTGAAGAAGAGGCTCAAGATTGAGCCTCTGACACAAAAAGAGGAGGGAATGAAACTAGGCCTCATAAAACTTAGAAACTAGGCCTCATATAGAAAAAATTAACACCAGGTGGCTCTGGATAGGGTCCCACCCTGCCTCGATAGGGTCCCACCCTGATAGGGTCCCACCCTGCCAATTCCGGGAAACAACCTCATGGGGTCCCACCCTGCCAATTCCGGGGGTCCCACCCTGCCTCGAAGTTCCCGGAATCAGCAACTCCAGGAAAAAACCTCATAAGGTCCTACTCTAACCAATTAGAACAAGACACCTTGCTCAGGCCATAGCTAGACCCAATTACCACGCGCCTAAAGCTTTGTTTGAATTTCGCGCCTTAAGCTGTGTTTGAACTTGTGTTTGCCTATATAAACAACCTATAACAAGCACTCGGGGTCCCAGGGCCAACTTAGAGCTTGGGACCCTAGCGCGCTAGTAATAAATAACTCTCTGCTGTGAATCTCGTGTCGGTGATCCTTCGCGGCGACCCCTGCCCAGGAGGGAATCGACAGTTCGGTTCCAACACAGGCTAAGTTAATTTTTGTATTTTTTTTAGTAGAGATGGGGTTTCACCATGTTGGTCAGGATGGTCTCGATCTCTTGACCTCATGATCTGCCCACCTCAGCCTCCCAAAGTGCTGGGATTACAGGTGTGAGCCACTGCGCCCAGGCTGAAAATAATCTTAAATAACAGTTGTTTCCTCTCATCTCTAAACTTGTAAAAGTGAGTGCCTATAACAAAAGACAATGATGCTGCTTCTGTTTGCATATTTAAAAACACAAAGGAATGAAAAGTATCTAAAAAGTCACCATCTACAATTTCAGGTAGGGATAGTTTAGGCTTCACGTAACAAAATACCTAACTAGTACTTGCTAAAGCAATATTGATGTTTATTTTCTCACATTGAAGAAGTCTGAAAAAGGCAGTTATGTGATTTGTGCAGCAACCTTGTCCTCTGCTCTCACTGGATTTTCATCTTGAGCTTGTAATAACCACACGATACACGGCACAATCCCAGCGTCACGTCTTCATACTAGTGATCTAAGGAAGAGGCAAACAGAATAGGACTTTCCCTTGCAGCAGAGACAGCTGGATATTCCTGCCTGACTTGTCCTAATTAGGATTCAATCCATGGTGCTGGGCATATTGCTGTAATGAACAAGGCTGGGGCTCTCAGAGTAAGAATAAAAGGCAAAATGTCAACCGTAGGTGCATTTTTCTGGCACCTAAAACTTGCCATTTGCACTCCATTGGACATAACTGTGTCACATGGGCACCCTGGAGTGGGAGAGAGGCAGAAAAGTAAGTATCAATAACTGGATAGTCTTGCCTGGCTTGTCCTAATTAGGATTCAATCCCTGGTGTTGGGTACATTGCTGTAATGAACAAGACTGGGGCTCCCTGAATAAAAATAAAAGGCAAAATGGCAATTGAGTAGAAAATAACCATGTCTGTAACAGCTACCAAGGAACTATTAGACTTCTACTTTCTCTTTTCCATTATATTTCACATATCTCAACTAATCTGTTCATGAAATTGGCCTAAACTCTCAACTTGATAACTAGGGCATATAAGAAAAAAGGTGAGAGTGTGTACAAAATCTCTCCTTTATTTAACTAATTTATACTACATTTTGGGGTTAGGTTTTCCAACAAAAATATTACAGTGGGCTGAATATCGGCACCAAAACTGTATGTCCACATGTGACTATCTAAAAACTCAACGTACCTGGTTTGGAAATTTTTGCAGGTATAATTAAGGATTTTGAGATAAAGAGATCATCCTAAATTATCTACATGAGCCTGAAATCTAATGCCAAATGTCTTATAAAACAGCCAGAGGAGAAATTTGACAGAAAAGGAGGAGGTAATGTGACCCCTGAGGCAGAGATTGGAGTAATGCTGCTACAAGCCAAGAAACACGCGGAGTCACTGGTGCTGAAATTTTCAAGGAAATAAATTGTCCCTAGAAACTTCTGGGGAAAAAAAAAAAAAAAAAAAGGATACCTTAATTTCAGTCCTGCAGATGGTCTCCAAAACTGTGACAGAATAAAATTTTTTTGAGACGGAGTTTCACTCCTGTTGCCCAGCCTGGAGTACAATGGCGTGATCTCGGCTCACTACAACCTCTGACTCCTGGGTTCAAGCAATTCTCCTGCCTCAGCCTCCTGAGTAGCTGGGGTTACAGGCATGTGCCACCACATCTGGCTAATTTTTGTATTTTTAGTAGAGATGGGGTTTCACCATGTTGACCAGGCTGACCTTGAACTCCACACCTCAGGTGATCCTCCCGCTTTGGCCTCCCAAAGTTCTGGGATTACATGTGTAAGCCACCATGCCCGGCCAAATTTCTCTGGTTTTAAGCCAAAAAGTTTATAATTTGTTACAGCAGCCTCAGAAAATAATAATATAATAAATTTTTGCTTGTTGGAATGTAATGCAGATTTGTGTACCTGTTTTATGTATTGTAATCTTCCTATTTCTCTCTTATTATTTCTAACATTTTAGCTTCTGTTAGGTTTTCCATTAACAATCGTATCATTTACAAATAAAAAGGCATTGGTTTCTTCCTTCCCAAACTATTATTTTCTTTTTTCTTATCTTATTCTGTTGGCCAGGGCATTGCAAGAAAATGTTGCATAGAATCAAGAATAAGGGCATTTATGATAATGAGCATTTCTGTCTTGCTCCCGATATTAACAGGGAAACTGCTAAAATTTCACCAGTAGGAGTAAGTTAGCTCTAGGTTTTGGGTAGATACACTTTGTCACAAAAGGAAGTTTACTTGTTTTCCTAGTTAAGAATTAAATGGGTGCTAAATTTATATGGTTGATTATATGTTTTTTTCTTGAATCAGTTATGATGATTTATATAACTATAGATTTTCTAATAATATTGTCACCTTTATATTTTTGTGATAAACTCAGTCAGCCATTTTATATTATCCTTGAAATATACTGTCAAATCAGTTGTTAATTTATAGAAGACTTTTTTGTTGTTTCATTTTTCTTCAGATCAGACTGGCCTGTCAATGTTCTTATTTTTTCCCTTTCTCCCTCTTTTTCTTCCTTCTTCTTTTTGTTTCCTTATCTGTCTTCTGTATCAATATTAGAATTCATATTAAATAATTTAATCTTTAATATCTATTAATAATTTATCTTCAATAATTTATTCTTTAATATCTAAAAGAACTTGACAGTAAATATCCTGTCCTGATGATTTTATGTATGGAATAATTTTGTCTAATTACTTGGGGATACAAATTTGTGGTTTAATTATGTCTGTTAGTACCCACTTGTGGGCATGATTCCTTTGTATATATCTGGTTGTCTTACGTTGGTATCTCATATTTGTTTGATTTATTTTATGGGAACTCTGGGGGCCTAACAACGAATGCTCTCTTCCAGCTACACTTCATCTTTACTTCTGCTGGAAGTCAATAGGTGTTGTTATCTTGAAACTCCTTGAGTATACTTGAGGTTATCTACTTCATGGAACAGTCTTTGATTCAACTGCAACAGAGAGTTCGTTCTGTCTCATGATGAGACAGAGAGTTCGTTCCCTGAAAACTGTACTGTCTTAGGCATCTTCCCTTGGGTTAACCGTATCATATGCTCATTAATCTGGTTTTACTATTATTTCACTTAACCGGATTGGAAATAAATTTTATTTGATATCCACAGCTCTAACCTAGCAATGGAATTTGAGTAGTATGTTTCCTATAGCCATATTTTAATATATACAAAAGCTTATATCCCTGAAGTTCAATATTATGACATCATATACTATGTTATGACATACCTATTTTCTTAGAATGAAGTGAGAAAGGAAAGACTATGGTATTCTCAGAACTTGGGACTCGAGCTCATATTATTGCAGGGACAAAACAGATACTGCTAGTGAATAAAGTGGGTCTCGCAAAAATCTCTCAAGACATGTCTCCTGTACAGTAGGGAAGCCAATACTCTATTCCAATTCATTTATGATAAGATAATGTAATACTAGTTTTGGCTGGTCTTACATTTTTTAAAACAAATTAAATTTCTGACTTTGTTTTAATATGTCTCATTCTTTATATGCACTAAAAACTCATTTCATGAATTTGAAAATAGTATGTTGAACAAAAAAACTAGAAATTTTACTTAGATTGTAAAATAACATTATTTACTTATAAAGTTTAGAACTTTGAGGAGCCTTTAAAATCATCACTGTAATATACACATTTCACATACCTAAAGTTCATGACATACTTAATGTTTAGATATGTTGACAAAATTTCAATCATACCACCATTTAGTCAAAATATCAGAATACTGACACCTAATCTGCTCTTCTTTATTATTTATTTTTTGAGACAAAGTCTCACTCTGTCACCCAGGCTGGAGTGCAGTGGCATGATCTTGGCTCACTGCAAACTCCGCCTCCCGGGTTCAACTGATTCTCCTGTCTCAGCCTCCCAAGTAACTGCGACTACATGTGCCTGCCACCTTGCCTAATTTTCATATTTTTTAGTAGAGATGGGGTTTCACCATGTTGGCCAGACTGGTCTGGAATTGTTAAGTGATTCGCGCGCCTTGGTCTCCTAAAGTGCGGGGATTACAGGCGTGAGTCACCGCGTCTGGCCCCACTCTCCTTTCAAAGTTCCAGGGATGTGAAACCCAAGTATGCAGAGGTTCCACAGGCCAATTGTGGGGCTTGAGTATGAGTGGAATTGGATATCTGCAGAGATGTGGGGTGGTACTGGAATCAATCCCTCGAGTATATTAAGGGAAGACTATATAAGAAAAATCAATAAGTGATTTAGGTCAATAAAAGTGTGTGTGTGTGTGTGTGTGTGTGTGTGTGTGTGTGTGTGTGTATTCACATAAATACATATTGTGATAAGGGCTATGCAGAGACTATCAGGGTTTTGAGCGCCAAGAAAGCAGTCAAGTAGAAACACAAAGCAGGAAGGCATCTTGTGCTCATAGGAAAGGCTTGTACTGTAAGTAGAAGCCTTTTAGTTCCTCAGCATATATTTGGTACATGCGGTCAGAGGATATAGGGAAAAGAAAGAGAAAAGGAGAGGCATGGGATGTATTGACTTCCTAGGGCTTGCCTAACAAGGCGCCACAACCTTGGTGGTTAAAAACAAATTGCTGCTTCCAGAGAGGAAGAAAACCAGGGAGTGGGGTACCATGGTGGACAGATGGAGTGGAATACGGCTCTGTCATGAAGAGTAAATAAGAAAACCCATGCAAAACACACAGCTTAGTGTCTTTTAAGTACTCAAGTTTTGTTGTTTACTGTTATTGAGCAGAAAAATGCTAATTTTCTAGAAATGCTTTTTAACCTACATTGAAAATTATTCTGTTGGAACTGTCCTATTTGGTTAAGTGATGGATATTTAAAAGAACTGTAAAAAAATTGTTTTCCCGAATAATGTAATTTATATGATCTTTATTAAGAAATAAATTTCTAATTGAAAGTCCATTTTAGGGTACTCTCGATTAATATTTTAGCTTGCTTAAATTTACTACTTGGTTTTTTGAATGGATCAAATAATGCCTTGATGTATTGATTAGTAGAAAAAGATTGGAGTGATAAATAGAATCTGGCTTATTAAGAATAATTTAAGGAATGATTTATTTTCTAAACTGTTTGTAGCATAAAGAATTATGCAATTCTAATGATGTACAAAATATAAAACTAAAATTAAAAATACCCTGCAGTGCAGACTAATAAGACTAATACTATAGCATATACATGCATGTGAAAAACTATGTAAACATATATGTGTATATATATTTTAACGGTGTGTCACCACTTGAGGTCATTTCAAATCTCGGTTCTGTGGGTAAGAATTGAACCTCGTTGTGTGTGACTGAAAGTTTTAGGGAAGTCTTGAAAGTTTAGGAAGATGACATATCGGAATATTAAAGTAGAGGTTTACTAAATGTCTTAATGTAAAATAGATGAGCGCCCCCTTGAAATTATTATAGTTCCAATACTTTAAGCTTGATATTAACATGCTCACACTTACCAGATTGCTGTTTCAATGACCTGTAGAATTTAGGCAAAGCCAACAAGAAGGGCTTCCAAAGAAAAGCCTCAGGGGAAACAGGACGAATTGCAACCAGGCACACTCTTCTTACGGTAAACTATAATAATGTTAAATGGGATCGAGAATATATGAGTAGGAGCTTTGCTCTTTAAAAAAAGCATATTTAATAGGAAAGTATGGCTGTGTGGGAAACCGGGAGTTCTTATATTCTTCTGTTTTGAGATGGAGTCTTGCTCTGTCACCCAGGCTGGAACTCAGTGGCACCATCTCGGCTCACTGCAACCTCTGCCTCCCAGGTTCAAGCTATTCTCCTGCCTCAGCCTCCCAAGTAGCTGGGACTACAGGTGTGTGTGCCACCATGCCTGGCTAATTTTTGTATTTTTAGTAGAGATAGGACTTCACCATGTTAGCCAGGCTCGTCTCGAACTGATCTCAGGCGATCCGCCTGCCCCGGCCTCCAAAAGTGCTGGGATTACAGGCATGAGGCACCATGCCCGGCCCTTATACTCTTAATTAGTAAATACATATGTGTGATTCACAGCTGGTAGTCTCCATGGTTTTTGGATCACGCATCCCCAAAGCATTGTATGTGTGTACACATATATCAAATATTTTATTCATCTACATATATGTTTTAAAATATATACACAAACATCCAAAATACAATTTTTAAAGAATTAGGTAGAAAATTAATAGAAGAAAATGCTCAGATATTTATATGAGTAGTCTATATTCACACCACTTTGGGGAATTCTTGCCTTAGGGCATTAGAAGAAAGGTTGATCGGTCACAGTGGTCAGGACTGAGGGCTCCAGGGCCAGGCTATATGAGTTCTTGTGGCTCCACCACTCAATCTGTGACTCTCAGGCTGGTATGAGATTATCGAAGATTGTTGGGCAATGTGCTTCTGAAACCTAGCTCATCTCCACCCCTCACATACAGAGATAGCACTAGAAATAGTCATATTGCTAGGATGTATTTCTAGATGAGAATTGGGTCCCTCCATAATAAGTGGAAGTACCTGCCCTTGTAGAATGACCAACACATCCCTGATTATTTGGCATTTACTCAGTTTAGCACTACGTTCCTCATGCCTACTTTCTAAACCAGTTGCATGCAGACCAAATGGTCACAGCGAAAGGTAATGAATAAAATATTAACACATTGTGCCTAGCATACTTACAATCCCCCTAGAGAGGTTTACTAAATAAATTCAAGCTTTTAATTTTATAGTTATTAAATATAAAGGAATGTTTGAGAAAATGAGAAATTGCCAAGGCAAATTAAACCCTAGCTATTCAGCATGTGTGTCTTTAAACCAATAATGCCCACATCAACTGGGAGCTTGATAGAAATGTAGGATCTCAGGCCCCACCCCGGACTCACTGGACCAGAATCTACATTTTAAAGATGTCGCCTGGGTATCTCTATGCACAGGGAAGTTTGGGAGGCACTCATATAGAATAGCAAATGCATATTCCCCACCGATTTCCACATGGATCTCAATTGTGGTAATGCACCAGAGTCACCTATGGAGCTTTTATAAGCTTTTATACCTGTATCATTTCAGGATATTCAGGCTTTGGGGGGTCATTTTGGAGTTTTATAAACTCCGTGTTTCTGATTTATAATGAAAGCTGAGGACCTCTCATTTAGAACAAACAGGGGATGATTTTTGTTTAACCTAGTCACCTTCTTAGACCTCTGTACCATACAGAGATATTATTAGAATTTACTGCAGTGATTTAAGCCACTGGTTCTCACACTGCAGTATGTAATAGGATTACCCATAAGATCTACTGAAGTACAAAGTACTGAGCTCTACCTCCGCAATTGCTGATTCATGGGACCAATTTGTTTTTCTAAGTTCCTGAGTGATATTGATGCTTTTGGTCCTGGGACTACACTGTGATAACCACTGATTCGGTAACCTGGCTCTGAAGTGAAAGAATCTGGGTTTGAATGATAGCACTCTCGCCCACTAACTCCTTGGCCTTGAATGAGCTGCCTCACTTTTCCTCCTTTTGTTCCTATATTTGTAACATATGGATAATTTTAGTATGTAACTTAGAGGAATAAATTAGATGATTTATGTAAAGCATAGTGCCTGTTCTTTGGTAATGCTTACCAAGATAGTGATCACTTTTGTTTTCCAAAATTAAAGAATACTGAAGAGTTAATATGCATTTTGGCTATTGAATAACCTTATTCCTCAGGATGCTAGACTTACAACATGCTGTGCATAAAAAGATTTAAAGACCAATTAGGGATGAAAAAAATTACATATGGCTTTTTCCTCTTTCTTGCAGTTACAAAGCTCATTAGTTTGTTAAAGGCCCCAAGAAGTTCTGCAGTATAGTAATCTGTTTAACTTAATATTTTCTAGATTTAAATGCCTTGGAACTAATGTTATTTGGAATAAGCTTTGAAAAGCATTGGTTTAAACAGTTCTTTTAAAAACGAGATGGTGTATTTTTTGTACATTGACTTATCAACTCCAGAAAATGCTCCCACAAATTAATCACTATTTGACTGTAAATGCAGTGTACTGTCTGGTAAGCAATCTTACGAGAATGAATGAAAGAATGTCATGCAATTGAAAGGGGGTTAAGAACAATGGACAGAAGACAATCTCCTATTTGTACATACAAGACTAAATGAAAAATCCTCAACCACATCTCTTGTAAAGCCCAGATAATGGTGCTAAAGCTCATTGCCTGAAGTTTGATGAACCACAGGAAATGGTTACCAAAATTCTAAGCCTAGAATATATTATAAATACATGTCAAATTGCTTTTAATGACTTTAAAAAAAAAATTTCAAGGAATCCCAGGGCTTAAAAGAGTCAGAACGACCTACTATTGATGAATTTATTAATAAATAACTTTATTCATTCAGTCTACCGTCTTGCTTATGTCTTAGGTAAACTCATTCAGACCCATAGCTTTAAACTCATCTGTAGGTTGATAATACATTCATTTATAAAACCAGTCTTGATTGCAGTGAGCTGAGTTTGCGCCACTGCACTCCAGCCTGGGCAACAGAGCTAGACTCTGTCTCAAAAACAAACAAACAAACAAAACAAAAAACAAAAATGAAAACAAAAAACCTAGTCTTGACTTATTCTTTAACTCAACCTATATATCGAGCCACTGATTTGACATCCTCTGATGAAATGTCTAATAGGATCTCAAACTCAAATTGTCTAAACTTGAAATCTTGATTCACTGGAACTATTTCCTTTCTTATGTTTTCCTCCTCCATTGCTCTTACAGTCTTCTCTAACTTGGTAAATGGCAATTCCATCTTACCACTTCCTTGTGCAAAAAGCCTTGGCAGCCTCTTTGATTATTTCCTTTCACACCTCACATTATTCAATTCAACACCCTGTATATCAGATCTCTTTGTAAATATACTGAGTCCAGCTTCACCTAACCATTCTCATGGCTGTTACATAGTAAAAACAGCCACTCACTGTTGCCTAAACTAGTATCTATATTTTCAAACCGGTCTGCTTTCCATCCTGACAACCCAACAATCTAGTCTCACAGAGCAACCACAATGATCTTTTAAAAAGGAAAATCTTATCACGAATTTCCTTGTTCAAAATCCTAAAACAGCCTAAAATCCTTCATCTCACTTTGGGTAAAACCAGAAACACTCATGATGACCTCTAAGCTGTGTGATCTGGTCCCCTCCTGCCTCTGACTGCAATGTTCCACCACTTTCCTCATCCCTGAGCCTACTGCCCTCTGTATTCTTCCTGGGATATACTGAGTATATTCCCACCTCAAAACCTTTACATGTGCTATTTTATTTGAAACGCTGTTTCCTCAGATGTAGCTATGCGGCTCACTCTTACTTTGTGTAGGTCTCTGCTTAATGCCAATTAACAGATAGGGGTTCTATGATTATTCTTCTTTAGCTAAAACAAATTTTCTCTATCCTTAACTTACATAGCAGTTACTACTATCTGGCCTATAAATTTATTTATTACCTATTTTCTTTCAACAGAATGCAAGCTGCAGCACCATTTACTCACTACTCTATTCCCACAATCTAGATCAGGATCTTAGCACACAGTGAGCATCGACAAATGTTTGCTGAATGAATGAATGGCCTCCTCTTTCTAAGCCTCTATCTCAAACTCTCACCTACAGTTAAATTTTTACCAAATTGTCTTCCACCCATGTGAGAGATATTACTATAATTTAATTATCTTTCTAAACTTAGTCTCACCGCTTTCTATCCCTTTAGAGATCTCAGTACAGTTCACACTGCTCACATTCGTATTATCTACTTCATAGCAGGTGTTATAGTCAGTAATAACGCATTATATATTTTAAAAATGACCCGCCAGGTGCGGTGGCTCATGCCTGTAATCCCAGCTACTCGGGAGGCTGAGGCAGGAGAATCACTTGAACCAGGGCGTTGGAGGTTGCAGTGAGCCGAGATCATGCCATGGCACTCAAGTCTGGCGACAGAGCGAGACTCTGTCTCAAAAAAGAAAAAAAAAATGACCAAGGGAGTAAGTTTCAAACATCTCACCATAAAAAAATAATAGGTAAGCAAGGTGATGGATATGTTAATTAGCTTGATTTAATCATTTCACATTGTATGCATATATCAAAACACCACACTGTGCCCCATGATATATACAATTATGATCTGTCAGTCAAAAATAACACTAATAATTTGCAAAAATGAAAAAAATAAATAAAAATGAAAAGTTCTTCTTTGATGCTAGAACCTGATCACACTTCCTTTTCTTACATTTCCTATGATCAGGTGATGAAATGAAGGAAGCAAGGATATTGCCTGAGATGAAGCTCTCAGAATACTGACCTCTTTTTTTTTTTTTTTCATCTTAATTCCTTATGAAACTTTTGGCATTGTGCTCACTTTTATGTCCAAGGATCTGGTCACACATTGGTTAGAACAGTCAAAAACAATACCCAAAACAGCAGCAACAAAATTGCATATTTCTATAATAAAACATCATTATGTTACTATACATGGCAATAACTTGGATTAAAGTATCTCCGGGATACTGAAGGGTATCTGGTTTAAAGGTGAAAGGTGTCTGGCTTAAAATCTTGATGTATGATTAAAGAGGAGGGAAACTGTATGAGCCAGAGCTAAAAATAGGCAAGTCTTGTTTTATTCTGACATTTCAGCCAGCAGTTCCAGCCCTCTTCTGGGAAAACAAGTATCAAACAGGAGGACAGTGGCTCTGTTCCTTGTTTATAATCTACAGGGACCTGCTGATGGTTGGCAACACTTGAACAATTTAAAGAACCCGACCTCTATGCTCTAAAAGCATTTCAGTGAATATATAAAAATCTCCATGAGGACTCCAGTGTTTGGAAACATAATGGCAAAATTTTGATTGAGGCCCAGTATTGATTAACCTCTTTAAAGTTCTGGCAGTGACATTTCTGCCATTAAGCAGTTTGCCCATGCACTTAATATTGGGAAAACTGAACACCAGCGGTCAAGGGCTTAATAAGAATGGGCCTTATCATCTTTTTTCCAATTCCCCTTTCGGCAGAATATAGTCCCTCAAATGTTCCCATCGGCTACTATCAAAAGTACATGCATGGCTTCGGGAGCAACAAGGGAGCCCCCCAAAAAATCCCTGGAAAAGAAGAAAAGAGATCAATTTTTTTTCCTCCGCCTATTTTTACCTGCTACTTCATAAATCACTGGAGTGCTGAGTGATTTCATTTCTTATCTGTATAATGTGAAAGATTAAGTCTGTGCTCTACCTCTCAAAGATAGTTGCTAAGAACGAATAAAGTTGATGTTGCCTCGGGTCTTGAAATAGTCTGGAATAGACATTTAGGCCATGACCTTGGCATAACGGAGGATTCATTCCCACATTTTGTATTCCCCAGCTCAAAACAGGTATCTGGTGGAGTCCACTCCTACTCATGTCGAGATAAAAAGATCCCAATCTTCCAGCCTTGTGGTAGAGTTGGTGATAAGACAGCACACTATGGGAAATAATGTTTTTTAGACTATCTTCCATGAATCATAGGTCTTAGGAAGAAGCGGCTTTAGCAAGTTGTTATTTGAATTCACATATTATAAGAAACTGAAGCCCAGAAGAGTTCAATTCTCTACCCCAAATTATAATGTAATTAAGTGGTGGAAATAAAATATGATCACTGAAGCAGTGCTATTTCCATTTCACCTTTCTTTCATCATGTCTGTGGGTAACTTATTTCTCACAGTCTGGGAACCTGCATTTAATTTTCTCCCCTTTTGGTACCTCCCTCTACAGACAAATATGAGATAAGGTGATTGAAAAATAAATGTATAAACCTTAATAAACTTTGGCCAGACGTAATCCAAGTCTCAAGGTTATAAATCTCATTTTCAAATGTGTGTATCCTAGATCTTTATTTTGCTGGTTTCAATTGAATAAGTTTTCAGCCCTAACACTCAGAAAAAATTCATAAATGATTCAAAAACTAAGTTATATGGGTGAACTCAAAATAAACAATGGTATCAGTGAAAAGATGTAGGAAACCTTGGGGAGAAGGTAGAAATTGAGAGGACGGGGGCACATGGAGAGCCTTCTGGGGATGTTTATCATGGTCTATTCATAAATGAGGATGATTTTTACATGGGTGTGTTCACCTTGTAAAAAAATCTGACAATTTATGAGCTTTTCTGTATGTATGTGATACACCAATACGTGTGTGTATGTGTGTGTGTGTGTGTGCGTGCATATATATAATCTTCTTATAATTTAAGATCTAAGATAAGAGGATGCAGGGAATATACCTTTTCTCCAAACTAGTACATTCTTTTTTATAAGGAATATTTGTAGAAGTTCATCTATTTAAATTCCACAAGCTACATTTTTAGGGTCTTTTGACTTTGGAGAGTCAGCTATTTTAAATAGACTTAAAAGAGCAGAATATTCATCTCCAAATGATCTTCCTTAGAGAAGACAAAGATAAAGCACCAGAGGTGTTTTTACCTCCAGATGGCACGTGAAACAGCATTCTCTCCCCCGCGTTGGCCGAGGTAGGCAAGTTTCACTTTGCCTTAGGGTGATAAATTCACTGGCTGCTAATCACGATGGGTTTTGTGTGATATGGCATCTGTCTAACAAGAGCTAGATGAAGACTGCCATGTCTTTGACACCTAGTAGACAACTGAACAGCCTTTAGATCGCAATGATTTCTGTCACAGTCAATCTACCACAAACAGATGGCAAGAAGTGACTTAGAGTTGAATGGTTTCATCTTCTGCCCCTAATCCCTAAGCTATCTGGCCCTGTCCCCTTCTTTTTTTTTTGACAAATATGATGATTCATTCTTTATTGATGCGAGACAGTACATGTGGTCTCTTTATTTAAATCTGAAGTGACCCAGGTAAGCAAGTGTTGAGAAGTTTCTTTAGATATATATCCAAGCTAAAGGGATTAACTTCATAGTAACAGGCTATTATTTCTCTATACCATAGAAAAATAGGCAGCTCATGGAGGAAAACAGGAGTATCATGAAGAGAAAGAAAGAAAGAAAGAAAGAAAAAAAAAAAAACACTGCTAAAACCCAGAGAATGTTTACAAGTAATTCCCAAATCTAGAGGTCATTTAGTTTTCTTGAATACATGAATATTTTATAAACTGGTAACATCAGGGCTTTCTATCCTTAAATATCTGTCCAAAATGTTTTATGTCATCTGTTGGCAAATGATTTTAACATTCACTTTTCACCTGATATATCTTCCTGCTTGTACAATTCATTTCAGAGGCATAACTTGTTTTCTTTGCTAAGATTTCATTTCCTCCCATCTCAGAATTTGATGAAATCTATTTCTTAGTTCCTCGTTCTCCAGTGAAAGCTGACAACAAGTATCAGACCAAATGTAGCTGTCCCATATGAAGTAATTCATTTCTGTCAAAGATTAGACATTATTTTTTTCTTGACATAAGATGACTGATACTGTTCTGTTAGATCCAGAGGGGCAACTTAACCACTTAAGGACTAAGACTCATTTTAAAAAATATATTCTATTCAGAAGATTAGATTTTGATTTGGGGGGTTAAAAGGCAGGTGCTGTCAAGAAATGAGATAGTAATAAGAGTTGAAAAAAGCAGAACAATTTAAAATTAATACCATTTCTGACCAAGAGCAGGGAAAGGGCAATTCTGGTCTTAAAAGGGGTCTTAATTATTTGTCCATTTTGTAGTTATGACTGAGAGAAACGTAGTTCTTCTTACAGCGTGCATTTGGCATCTCTAGCAACAACAGGGTAGATCTCATTCTACCCTACCCAAAGTAATATAACAAATTAGGTTCTTCAACAATACCATGAAGGCTGGAGGCGGTGGCTCACACCTATAATCCCAGCACTTTGGGAGGCCAAGGCAGGCAGATCACAAGGTCAGGAGTTCAAGACAAACTTGACCAACATGGTAAAGCCCTGTCTCTACTAAAACTACAAAAATTAGCCAGGCGTGGTGGCATACAACTGTAGTCCCAGCTACTTGGGAGCCTGAGGCAGGAAAATCGCTCGAACCCGGGAGGTGGAGGTTGCAGTGAGCCGAGATGGTGCCACTGCACTCCAGCCTGGGCAAAAGTGAGACTCCATCTCAAAAAAAAAATAAAATAAATAAAATAAAATAAAGTGAAGTCTGTATATGATTATATGATGTGCTTTAGCATCCCGAAGAAAAATTTTAGAGAGAAAACCCAGATAAGGCAAGGAGCCCTAGAAGTTGAACCATGTGCTCTCTTTTCTATTTCTTTTAAAGCATTTTAGCAAGTGTTGTCATTTGAAAGAAAATGGGAATCTTTAAAGCTGTAAGCTGTTTCCTGTCAGATAGGAAGCCCATTTTAGGGAATGGAAAATAAAATCTAATGGATTGGTCTATCCATCCACATTCCTACCTTGAACGAAATAGCACAGTTTGAGTGTATTGTATAGGTTGGACTTCTTTGTTGTAATATTTCATTAACAGAAAAAGTCCTCAAGCCAAAAGAAAGCAACTAAGCAGATATCTAGCAAAAGAGCAAAAATAAGAAATCTAGTTGAAAAACTACTTCACTACACAAAGTGGTAGAACCAGCTATCAGATGACAATGACTTTTTTTCCCATTGTTACTAACAAGCTCTGATGTGCCATTTACTGTTCTAAGTGTCAGTTTTTCCGTCTTTCAAATATGAACAATAAACAAAGAAAATCTCTTTCTTGATTCCTGTAAGGATGGATTTGCAGATCAAATTAGGAGATTGCTTTGAAAAATTAAGAGGAGGTAAGCAGTGGTAAAGGCTTTTTAATGGAGATCTCAGGAGGCTTCTTATTGGCTTAGCCACTGAATCTAGCATTTCCTGTAGATGGTAGAGAAAATAAAGATTATTTTGCAATGGTCTTTTTGTTTTTTATCACTAGTTATAGCAGGGTATGGATGTATGAAGTGATTTTCTGATTACTGGTTTACACTGTTAATAGGTTACTTAAGGGGGCTAGGGGGAAAATAATCAAATTGAGACCCTACTATAGTCAGATATTTGGTTAAACACTTGTATACATTATCTCACTTAGTCCTCAAAAGAACTCTAAGTTTCTAAGATTTTGCCAGAAAACCGAGGCCCTTTAAGAACATAGTGGAAAGAAATTAAATGCTGCGATGTAAATTCCAATCCAAGTCTTATTTCTTATTTATTTATTTAGAGATGCAGTCTCACTCTGTTGCCCAGGCTAGAGAGCCGTGGCACAGTCTTGGCTCACTGCATCCTCTGCTCCTGGGTTCAAGAAATTCTCCTGCCTCAGCCTCCCGGGTAGCTGGGATTACAGGCATGTGCCACCATGCCTGGCTAATTTTTTTTTTTTTTTCTGTATTTTTGTATTTTTAGTAGAGATGGGGTTTCACCATTTTAGCCAGGCTGGTCTCGAACTCCTGACCTTAAGTGATCCGCCCACTTCCACCTCCCAAAATGCTGGGATTACAGGTGTGAGCCACTGTGCCCAGTCCCAAGTCTTATTTCTTTTTTTTTGTTGTTGTTGTTTTTGTTTCATTTTCAGATGGAGTCTTGTTCTGTCACCCAGGCTAGAGTGCAGTGGCGCAATCTCGGCTCACTGCAACCTCCACCTTCCGGGTTCAAGCGATTTTCCTGCCTCGGCCTCCTGAGTAGCTGGGATTACAGGCACCCACCACCACGCCCGGCTGATTTTTGTATTTTTAGTAGAGACAGGGTTTCACCATGTTGGTCAGGTTGCTCTCGAACTCCTGGCCTTGTGATCTGCCTGCCTCGGCTTTCCAAAGTGCTGGGATTACAGGCATGAGCCACCATGCTCGGCCCCAAGTCTTATTTCTAACAAGAACTGGATGGACACAGTGACTGCAGCCCTCTTCGCTTCCCTCCATGCTATGTGCTGTCACAAGGAAAATCTCAAGCATTTCACAACACCTGGGCAATGCTAGAAAATGGGACCCCAGAGGAAAGACGGACCACACTTATTTACTTAATCATTCACTCGTTCATTCAACAAATATTTATGGAGCAGCTCTTTTGTGCTAAGCATAGTTCTAGGAATCTGAGGAGGAGCAGTGAATAAGACAGAAAAAAGGTTTCTGCCATTTTATAGCTTACATTTTATTAGAGAAAATACAAAATAAGCCAGATCACATAAAGAAACTGAAATTTTAGTAGTATGTTAATTAGCTTTGTATATATGAAGGGTAATGCATTATCAAATGGATTATCAACATTATAGGCATATTCTGAGAGGCCAATATTTGCTTTTATTTGGCTAAAAATGATACATGCAACATTCCAGAACACTCTATATGAAACTGAAATGAAACATATTTTAACTATTCTCACCAGGTCATATAGCTTCATGGTTTTAGAAATCTTTTTTTCAATAAAACTTACAGTCTTCTTTTTGTCCTAGACCAATTTTATAGTTTTTGTAGTTAAATAGTTATCAATTACCTATGTGTCTTTGAGAAGTAACTAACTTGCTATATGTAAAGCATGATTAGCTAATATGTCTATACAAACCTTTTCAATTCTGCTATATTTTTATGAAAAAAATAAAGCAGCAAAATTTCACTATAAATCCCAGATTTGGACTAATTCCCATGAAGCAAAATAGCACAATATCCTTGGGATAATATATTGGTCTTGGTAAAAGTCAGCTTCTTATTAGCTTTCTTGGTTCCTGTATAATGCAATGAGAATTCAAACGTTGGATCTAGTTATTTATCCTTATCTCTTCACCCCCGTTAACTAATTCACTGCCATTTAAATTGAACTTAGCTTGCTCCTCTCCCTGCACATGCATGACTTGACATTTACACTCATTAAATTTCATATTCCACCCCTGAACCCTTTAGCAAAGGAATTTCTACAAAACAACTAGATCTTGTGTTGTTGTTGGGGTGTCATTAAGTTTATTTTATTTTCACCTGCAAACTTTACAACATTTATTTAAGCAATATATTAATACCATCTGCTACAAACATTAGTCAACTGAACTTCCGTCTTCAACAGTGGGGAGATATTTGTTTTATATCCAGAGAAAAATGCATTAAAAATCCTAAGATGCAGCTAATTTTTTATATTTTAGAAATTTATATTGTTATATGCAATTTGAATTTATAAAAGGCTAGTGAGACAAAGTGAAAAAGTCATTCCTTATAAATTTAGTTAATTTTTAAAAGTAACAATACAATTTATTTCTTATGTATCAGTTTGAATACTAGCTTTAGCTAGTGAAGTATATTCTACAATGATTTTGAAAATATACTGTTGAGGCTTCTGAGTATCATCCAGTAAATACTGGGGTTATATTTTTCTTTGTGTGACATTTAGCAATGTCTAATTTTCAGATTTTTAATAAAAATCATTGAAATTAGGTTTATACTTATGTTTTCCTTTTTCAGAGCAGTTGTTTGCCAGCAAAATGACTTCCAACCTAAGCAAATGTAGGTTATTATTTTTGGTGCCTTATGAAATGGGAGACTATGTTACCCAGATACCTTTTTTTTTTTTTTTTTTTTTTGCTTTGAGATGGAGTCTCGCTCTGTCGCCCAGGCTGGAGTGCAGTGACATGATCTCAGCTCACTGCAACCTCTGCCTCCTAAGTTCCAGCAATTCTTATGCCTCAGACTCCTGAGTAGCTGGAATTACAGTCATGTGCCACCATGCCTGGCTCCTAAGTAGCTGGAATTACAGGCACGTGCCACCACGCCTGGCTAATTTTTATATTTTTAGTAGAAACGGAGTTTCACCACATTGGTCAGGCTGGTCTTGAACTCCTGACCTCAGGTGACCCACCTGCCTCTGCCCCACAAAGTGCTGGGATTAAAGGAGTGAACCGCCGCGCCTTGCCCTTATCCAGATACTTTAACTCTTTTCCTAATACATTAAAACTCAGTTCTAACCCTGTTAAGCTAATTAAAATCTTGCCCTCATTATTCCTGAAAAAAACACATATATTTATATTTGTTTAACTGACAAAGCTTCATTGTTTCTCTTGTATGAATGACCATTGCATTTTATTTTCAGTCGAACATTTTTTTTTCCAAGTTTTGTACCTATATTGTGCATTTAAAATATTTTCATATCAAACTGAATATTGCATGCTATTGTACTATACTTTCCATCAATTCCCTTCGAATACATTATATCCACTCGCCGAATTTTATTTTACAATGATCTTAATACTGAAGCAGTTTATTGCCCCTTAGAGGTTTTTCATGGAGCCATGGTTTACTAACAATTAGCTTTAAAAATCTGCCACACATAAAAATATTTATGCTTAGTTTACATATACTCCCCTGGAGATAGAGAGATAAAACTGTACGTACTCCCCCTGAGATATCTCTGCACGTCATTACATTTTAACCATCTTATGTTCCTAGTTCTTTTCTGGCCTGTTCAGTAGACAAAAATATTTCCTTTTATTAAAACAATATTTTCACATGCTGATTTACCTATAGCTTTGTTTCTATTCATTCATATGCACACCCACACTCACACCTACACACTGCTAAAGACCGTCAAGAGGACAATATTTGCAGCAGGAAAGAACTGGCATAGATCATTTTTAAAAATGTCTCCAGTTCTGTCTGAAGGTAGTCATATGTTGGCTGAAGCAAATAATTTTCTAGTGGCATTATCTGAAAGTACTGGTTGATACTGGAAACAATGATTGATTTTAAAAATAGACAACCTTCAGGTATGCCATCATTTATTAAAAACATTTGCGACACTATGTGACTCTCCTACTACAGATAAACTATTTTACAGGGATTATTCCCCACGACATGTAAAATTTACAGAATAAATATATTTATTATTCAATCTGCTCTTTTCCGTGTGTAGACATGAGTACGATTTTAACTCCTTTTTAAACATTTTTGCTTTTATTAAAAATGTATTACCTGCTAAATTAATAGCTAAATTCAGTACATTAAATTCGTAGTTAATTTCAGAGTCTTTATAATTTCAAACATAACTCTTCAGTCATATTTCCCAATTTGGGACATTCTTTTTTAATAAAAACAAATGATGTGCTTATGATTTTTTCTATTTGTGCTCTAATTTCTAAAAAAAAATAAAAAATAAAACCAATAAAAAACTGTTGGAAGAGAAATGGAACATCAATCCAAATTCTAGCATGCTATTTTATAGGCTGCTGATTGTACGAACATAAGAAAGATAGTGTTGCCTGGTGAAGAGAATCTGACACGTGCATAGATTATTTGTGGTTCTGGCTCTCTCCCTCCCTGGTGATGTGATCTGAGGATAGTCTCTCAATGTTTCTCTTCTTAATTAGTCAAAAGGAGTGATACTAGGGAATACTGCATGCTAATTGGGCAATTCTTAGGTTAGAGAAAGAGCACATTGTACAAGAAAAGACAAGGAGAAAATTTGGAAAAATGTCAAACACATTTTAAAGACGCATGCATTGTTTTGAAGGTTTGACTTGTTGAGCTTTGTGAAATAGCATGATGTCCAGGGAGGTGATTTCTATGTACACCTTAAGTTTGACTCACTTACCAAGATTTGAGGAACTATTTGGCAACATTTCATCAGAAGAATTTCAGGATTTTTATAACTATACCTTTCAGACGGTCCAATTTGAGCACAGGGATATATAAACAAATTTTATGAGCCAGCATTGATTCCTGATCTAATTATTGTTCCCTAGGACAATTTTGGGGACAGGGACCAGAGATGTTGATAGGGACATAAAACTGGAAAGGAAGGCAAGGAGTAGATTTTTGAAGAGCTTGAATTGTGTCTCAAGGACTAAAAGTATTTATTCTGAAGACAACAGAAACCTTCCCCACCATCCACTCCAGAGACTTACTTAAACAGATGAACACTTAAAATATAAATATCTGCTAGTGATGGTGGCTTACAGAGTTAAGAGGGAAATCTTAAGGAGTTGTGAATGTCAAATCACATTGAAAGCCTCAATTAAGGCAGTCTATAAACATCAGAAAGAAATTTTAGATGAGAGACAGTCTCTAAGAGGACTCCCAGTGATCACTGCCTTATGATACTCATGCCCTTAGGTAATTCTTTCCTCTTAACTGCCTGTTAAACTTATTGCCTTGCTTTTGCAAATAGAATATGGCAGAAGTGATGGAATGTCACTTCCAAGATTAAGTCACAGACTATGAATCCTGTCTTGTGTGCCCTCTCTTACTCTCTCTTGGACTCTTTCCCTGAGAGAAGGTAATTGCCATGCTGTGACCTATCCGTGCAGAGAGGCTCATGCAGCAAGGGAATAAAACCTGCCAATAACCACATTCATGAGCTTGGAAGCAGATTTTCCCACCCATAATCAAACCTTCAGATGAGACCATAGCCCCAGCTGACAGTGTAAGCACAGCTTTATGAGAGACCTTATGCCAGAGGCATCAAGCAATGACAGGCCAGAGGCATTGAGCTATGACATCGAGCTATTACCAACAAATGTGAGCTAATAGATATTTAATGCTTTAAGCCACTATGTTTTAGGGTAATTTAGTATGCAGCAACAGATAACTAATAAATAGAGATTTAAAAATAAGAGCATAGAGATAAAAACAGTGACAGTTAATATTTCTTGATTTTTACTATGTTTCATATAACAATCCTAAGATAAATAGAAATAATAGATTAAATTTTTTTTGGAATTATATGAACCAAAGCTGCTATAAGTAATGTAGAAACTAATGATGATACGAGAGTCAATGGGAAAGAGGATAGAAAGATAAAACAGAGAAAAGAAGAAACTGGGGTAGGTAAGGAAACAATAAAAGGTATAATTATTTGAGTACAATTGGTTTATAATATTATTTTAAATGCTAGTGGAAGTAATATGGGTTTATGTTACTATTGGAAAAAAATTTAAATGTACAATATGTAAAATACATGGTTATAAAAATACTTTTCTTAAATTATAAAAATACTTTTCAATTATAAAAATACTTCTTATAATTTAAGGAAACTGTGCAAATCAAAAGATATACTAAAAGTGTAATGCTTTATAACAAACAGGCAAAATGTAATAAACTTTTCTTTACAACATTTTCCTATTTCTTCTAGCTTGAACTTTATTACCTTGACTTGAAAATAATTAACACCAGTCCATTTATTATTATTAATTATACTTTATGTTAGGGTACATGTGCACAACGTGCAGGTTTGTTATATAGTTGTATATGTGCCATGTTGGTTTGCTGCACCCATCAACTCTTCATTTACATTAGGTATTTCTCCTAATGCTATCCCTTCCCCAGCCCCCCCAACCTCCGACAGGCCCTGGTGTGTGATGTTCCCCACCCTATGTCCAAGCGTTCTCATTGTTTAATTCCCACCTATGAGTGAGAACATGCAGTATTTGGTTTTCTGTCCCTGTGATAGTTTGCTGAGAATGATGGTTTCCAGCTGCATCCATGTCCCTGCAAAGGACATGAACTCATCCTTTTTTATGGCTGCATAGTATTTAATGGTGTGTATGTGCTACATTTTCTTTATCCAGTTATTATTGATGGATATTTGGGTTGGTTCCAAGTCTTTGCTATTGTGAAGAGTGCCTCAATAAACATACGTGTGCATGTGTCTTTATAGTAGCATGATTTATAATCCTTTGGGTATATACCCAGTAATGGAATCACTGGGTCAAATGGTATTTCTAGTTCTAGATCCTTGAGGAATCACTGTCTTCCACAATGGTTGAACTAATTTACACTCCCACCAACAGTGTAAAAGCATTCCTATTTCTCCACATCCTCTCCAGCATCTGCTGTTTCCTGGCTTTTTAATGATTCCCATTCTAATTGGCATAAGATGGTATCTCATTGTGGTTTTGATTTGCACTTCTCTGATGACCAGTGATGATGAGCATTGTTTCATGTGTCTCTTGGCTGCATAAATGTCTTCTTTTGAGAAGTGTCTGTTCATATCCTTTGGCCACTTTTTAATGGGGTTTTTTTGTGTGTATGTGAATTTATTTGAGTACTTTGTAGATTCTGGATATTAGCCCTTTGTCAGAAGGGTAGATTGCAAAAATTTTCTCCCATTCTGTAGGTTGTCTGTTCACTCTGATGGTAGTTTCTTTTGCTGTGAAGAAGCTCTTTAGTTTAATTAGATCCCATTTGTCTATTTTGGCTTTTGTTGCCATTGCTTTTGGTGTTTTAAAAATGAGGTTCTTGCCCATGCCTATGTCCTGAATCCAGACCATTCATTATTTTATGAGCCATGAGAGCAAAAACAAAACAAAACAAAAACAGCCAACATTTATTGAACACACTCTATGTATCAGGCTCAGCCTTACCTGTTTTAAACATCATCTTGTTAATTTCTTACTTCAAGGAGCCATGAGTTTGGTGTATTATCCCCATTGTTAAGATAGGAAAAACAAAGAGTCAGAGACTTTTAATAGTATGTCTCCCAGCTAGTTAAGTCTAATAAATACATTTGCCTGTGATTCCAAACTCTTCCAACCCATTATATCATTTCATTAGGCAACTGAGGTGATTTATCTCTAAGTTCTGTTTAGGTAGCAAAGTGCTATAAAGAGAGAGGTATTACTGTTATCACATATCTTTCCAATCTATATTTTCTGATATTGTTTAAACAATTTTTTAAGCTAACTTTTTTCTTACTGAGTCACTTTCAGAAACAAACAATGCCCCCATGCCCTGGACTTGCTTTGTGAATCATCTGGCTTTATACAGAGCAATAACATTCCTCTCAACCTGTTTAATACATTTTCCTAAGAAAGTAGCAATAACCTCAGAGAACACAGCCTGTTTCTTCATTATATGCCGCTAGGTCCAATGACTCAGATGTGGCAAACCATACATGCTGTGAGAGTCCCCGATAGTTGGACCTGTCTCCCATACTCCCACATAACAAGCGTCTGTCCTTAAATTTCAAAGTGATCATTTAAAATGCAGGGCTCACTAACACTTCCTTCTTTCTAAGTTGTACATTTTGTATTCCAGTCTCCTGGCGTGCTGACCAAACCACAAGTGATCTTCACCTTTCTACCTTCGTTAAGCTCAGGCACATTTTGGGCAATTTCTGCCTAATTGGTCTTCCTTGCCTGATTGCTGTCAGCTGGTGGTGTTCCTGTGCTGAAGCGCAGTATCAAACAGCACAATATACCTTATTTTCTTACATAATCACTGTCTGCCCACCAGAATCAAGAACGCAACATGCTAAATTACTATGATTGTTGGAATATCATTTGGAAAATACAGGCTTAAAAAAAAAATGCTGGGTTTGGAGGACTACTACTGCCCAAATAGCATTTTTTTGCTTTTTCTCTTTTTGTTTTAGCACATAACTATGCAACTGAGTGGAGGGAAGAGCAATTCCGGCTCATTGCGAGTTGTAAGAAATAATGCGAAGCCCAAAATTTGGACAGATGATAATCTGCCATTTTCTTTTTTTCCCACTAAAATATGTAAGTACAGAATAAGAATATTTTATGTAAAGTGAACTAGCATTCCATGGGGTCAGCTCAGAAGAGGTGCTCTCGCTGAAGGGGGAAAAAAGTTTTATTTCAAAGAACAGTCTTTCTTTTATTCCTAGGATTTGGGGGCTTCCTCCTTTTGTTTCAACCTGGGTATTATAATTTTGACATTTGTTAAACCACTGAATGTTTTCTGATGTAGCCTTCCTGGCCTAGTAGGCACTTCACTCTTTGGTTATCTCTGTGCCAAAACAACAGCTCTCAGCCCTTCCTCAATGAGGAGCTGTTCCATAACCATCTATTGCCGGGTTGGTTGGGGAGGTCTGCATTAGCAACTGGAAAGTAAGAGTTTAGGAAAAGACAAAAAGACATAGTTGTGCTTGAGTCTGTAAGAAACAATGTCAACATTGTCTGATAATATAATACAGAAGAACAGTGTCTAAAATAATTTGGATTAAAAAAAAAAAAGCAGTTCAAGCAGTGGCTCAGTCAATGGCTGCTTTAAACCTTGGCTGCTTCATCTGAAATATAGGCATAATAATTTGCTGTGTATCTTAAGATTGTTATAAGAGTTCAATGAGATTAAATGAGGCAATATTTATAAAGTGATTAGCATAGTGCCTGATGCATAGCATATGTTCAATAAATGTAAGCTTTTCTTACTTTTATTATTTTTGTTAGTAGAAACTATTATTTTCCGGCTGGTGAAACTATTATTATCAGATTGGCAAAAATAGCAATTACTTTCCAACCTCATTGAGGAAAGTCTATAATTATTCACTCCTTCATATCTCCACAAGAAGTCTTAAAGGTATTAATATACTTCTTAAATTTTTGCCAGATTAGAAACTTGACACTTATAAAGAATGTATACACTAGCATGGATTTTTTAAAAAATTTATTTTACGGTGATGATAAAGACATTGTTCTTCCCCAACAAAACTTCCTCCTGAAAGCAAATGTGGGAGATCTTGTGAATAGACAGTGGGATGGAATTTGATCAAGTTTATCATATGCTACCCATTCATTTCTTTTTATTCAACTAATAATTAGGCACTGCTCTAGGTACTTAGGGGAAGATCAATGAACAAAACACACTGATTCTTGCTCTCAAGGAGCACATATCCTAGTGAAAACAGACACTAAACAGAACAAATCTACAAAGCATATGGTTTGAAAGCAATGAGTGCTATAATAATGACAACAATCCTAAAAGTGGGTCAGAATCAGGAGACAGGAGTGCCAGGTGAGAGAGGGCAAGCTGTTCTTTTAGATAGGGTCGTCAGGGCAGGCCTCCTTGAAAATGTGAACAAAGCTGAGGGGGAAGCAGTGTCCCAGCTTGAGAAAAGGCTCCGAGTTGGGATCATCTCTGGCACAGTTGAGGAGCAGCCAGGAGAACAACGAGCTGGAGCAGGGTGAGGGGGGTGTCATTGGAGACATGTATGGAAAGGTTAGTACCTTATAGGTCAGTGGTAGGGATTTGGCTCTCACTCTCAGTGAAAGGGACAGCTCTTAGAAATTCTTTGGCAGAACAGCGCTATTATTTGACTTTCTACAAATAGTAATAGACTGTAGGAAGGCCTTTCCACTGGGGCAATATTATGAGAAGAGGACTGTGGATTCAAATCTAAAAAAAGAGTGGTAGAAATGTAGCCAAAGATTGAAATGTGGTCCCAGAGAGAATAAGAAGATACCAATGCAGCAGCCCTGAAGATAAGGCTAAGACCTAAAGTAAACCAGTGAGAAGATAAATGGCCATACGAAGTTACACCCTGGGTCAAAATGTCCAATATCTACAGAGATTGGGTATAGGAAACGGCATTGACCACTGCAGCAAAGCAGTGTCTACCCTACTTGCTGAGAGTACCATTGCTCCACTCCAGTCAGTTTCTGCCATGAAGTTTCAAGTTTCTTAGAAGAAACTGGGAATCTAAATTTTTAAATGACAATTTCACAACTTTGAAGTGCTAGCTGCAAAAACAAAAACACAACAGAATTACTATGTGGTTCAAACAAAACCTATCTATAAATAGCGAGTGAACTAACAGTTGCTCATAGAGGCAAGTGCATAACTTTTGTTGCAGAAAGGAGTAAAAAGAGAAGATCTCAGGAAGGTGTGATGTGGCTATCCTGGAGACCGATTCTTTGGTACATCATCATACAGAGCTCTTATCTTTGAGTAGATGTGACCAGAAGGCAATGCCCACTGCCTTTGTTACACCACTCTCTCATCATTCCTACAGTATTTTTCTAAGGACCGACTAACTCTCTTTTAAGAAAAAGAAAACAAAGTCATGGAATGATCAGTCGTTTTCTGTAAATGTGAATTTCAGGCAGGTTGTCAGCCATTTGGAAATGCTTTTGTCCTGGATAGAATGAATAAGCAAAGTACTGTGTGTGTTTCTTTGTGTGTGTTACTCATGACATAATTCTCGGTTTTTCTTTCAGCATCATTTCTTTTACAACCCTTCTTAGACTCCGACATAATAAATTTCTTTCCTTTATCCAACAGGCAATTGATATTCATTCTCTCCCCACTCTTTCTGGTCCTCTCCTTCTCCTCTTCCATTTTCTATTTCTTCATCTTTGAACTTTGATTGTTCAATATTTCCTCTGCCAGAAGATTTTTAGCTACTTGTCTCTATTTAGTGAGTTTCGACTCATCCTTCATACCTGACTATCCAAGCTGGAGTTACCGACATCCTGTGGCCACTGAACTACTTCATATATTTATCACATTGTATTGTCATTACCTGATTTCTTGTATAAATCCCCACTACTGTACAACTTTGAGAGAGTGGAAACTATATCTATTTGTTTTCACTTGTTCATCATTTTAGCCTAATCTCATGACAGTGTCTAGACCTAGAGAATGCTGAATATTCATTTATTAAATATAGAGATTATATCTAGCTGCAATTTTTAATGACTCTATTTAGATTTATGAGTCTACCCAATTAGAGAAGATATTTTAATTTGAAGCTGAACATCACTGAGTAATTTTTCTATTATATTTATTTTTGTAACTAACAACCTTGTTTTATTATTTCAATGTGTTACTCTGTGGAGGATTTTCTTGACTATATAATTATCAATTGCTTCAATATAAAATGTCCCCACAGTGCAAACAATATGGTGGTAGAGGCTCAACAAACAATTTCAAAATAACAAAATAATTGGATTTAAAATATTGGAACTTTTAAAAACTGAGGTTGAGTTTGTTGTTTATAACTAGGTGCTTTAAATTCAGGAGCAGATTTCGTATCATTATTTTTTCTTTTAAGGTTTTTTCATGGTATCTCTCTTGCTTGAGCAATCCTATTTATTAAATTTCAAAGAAACCTGAGAGATCACAGATGAGGTAGATATTTACACTCGGATCATAACATATACATCAAAAGAAAGATTGAGTGGATAACACAAAGGCCAACTGGAATATAAGCAATGTGTTGTGCACTTCAGGTTGCATTTTTATTACTTGATTTATTTTTTAAGATGGAAGGCATATTTTCAGAAATCATTCATTCTACTTCGAGGGTTTCATCCAGTAGTAGATACATTACATTGTATGTGTGGTATATAAATACTAAAAGCAAAAGGACAGTTATTTTACGCCTCCAGAATCAACATTTGCTTATAAGAATCGTCTCCATAATACTTCTGTAAGTAAATTTTCCCCCTTAATTAAGTTCCTAGTCTTTCAATTACAAATATGAAACAAGTTTGCTCTATTTTACCATAGCAGAAAACGAAATAAACTGAGACCTGGAAATCTGTCTATATTATATGAAAGCCCATGCTGACGTTGTCTCCTTTTAAAATCATTAAAGGAACTATAACAAATTGCATCCTTTGAAATGGAAATTACACAACTTCCCAATTCACTTCTCAGGAACTTTTTTTCCCCCCTCCTTTGGATGATATGTTCTCAATACGATTTTTTCCAGACTACACTTTTCCTTTTCTTTTACACCTCCGGGTTTAATCCCAATCAAAGCTAGCAAGTTCCATCCCTGTGGGGCACTAAAGAGAATTGTTTCATATTGTTACTGGGAGGATTTGTGACTTTAATTATTTTTGCAATTATTTGCTACAATTCAACTGTGATTTTATTCCATAATCACAGTTTTACTTCCTGATCAATTATTTGATGCCTCTTCAAAACAACTCGGCTAATCTAACTTTGGGCCTTACACATAATGTCGTTTTATACGTGCTCATAGTTTGGTTTCTTGTTGGAATACTTCAGAAAAGCAATCAACCTTCCCATGGGGCATACACAGCTTTGCAACTTTTCTGTAACAATTTAATTAGTAAAATTATCAGAAAGATACTTCATAACATTGTGATGTTTCAGCTCATTTTATGTTTCCTACCAGCAACCCCTCTACTTCTTAACTCAAATACGAAAATCTAGATCGTGATTAAGTTATTAAGCCAGAGTTCACTTCTTTGGAGAGACCCATGAAAGTTATAGTCCTTTTGATGTTTGCCCAGTAGAGACAATTTTATTCTGAGTATTTTCTTTGTGCATTTCTATTAAAAAAGTATGTTTGTTTCCCTGCCTATTCTATTTTTTTCTACTTTATTTGTATTTCCTATCGTAATAAAACATGTAATTCACACTTTCAGGGAAGAGACATTGTTTTTAAAAAATCAAAGGAAAATAAATAAACTAATATGTATATATACTTGAGTTTTACACAAGTGCTAACTTAAGAGGTTAGCATTAAACTGACTCTCAAAACATAATTTCTCTTTTACCTCATCAATGTGACCATACAGGTTTGTTATTAGCCAAGATTTATCTTGGCATCTCGTATAAACTGATTTTTTCAAAGGGTCACATAAAGTACCTGCTGCTAGGTATGCAAGCAAAGTCATATAATTTGGTCAGGGCCAATAAGCCGATAAAACAACAAATCTGATCACATCGCTCAACTATATATCTTTAAACTTTCAGACTATCAGTCTCATGTTGATCAATGATCCTGTTGTGCATAAGTTGGGAAAAGTATGAAGCTTATAGCCTAGGAACATTTGAGTTTCCAGACTGTTTTGTTTCCTGTGGCTGCAGTAACAAATTACCACAAACTCAGTAGCTTAAAACAACAGAAATTCATTATCCTATCGGTATGGATGTCAGAAATCCCAAAAGGGTCCTTCTGGGCCAAAATCAAAGTATGAGTAAGGCTGCATTCCCTTCTGGAGGTTCTAACAAGGAATGTCTTTTCTTGTTATTTTCAGCTACTAGGGGCCACCACGTTGGCTTGGAACTCCTTTCCTTCATCTTCAAAGCCAGCAATGGCCAGTTGAGTCTTTTTCACATCACGTCTCTCTGCCACTGACTCTCCTCCCTTCCTCCCTTCTCCACATTTAAAGACTCTTCTGACTATATGTGGTCCACCTGGATAATTCAGTTTAATCTCCCTTTTTAAAATTCAGATGATTAGAAACCTTAATTTAATCTGCTTCCTTAATCCTCCTTCGCCATGTAATGGTGACATGTTCACAGGTTCTGGGGTTAGGAGGTGACATCTTGGGGGGATATCCTTCTGCCTGTCATACTGAGCAATACTTGTAAGCCTTAAATAGAAGCTTTATAGGCTTCAAAGCATATCTATTCAAAGTCTGGGTGTACGTTTAACACTGGAACATTTTTTGAGGCCTTCTGCAAGTTGCTTCTAGTGCATGTTTTTATTTCCTCATTACATACTAGATAAAAGCAAAATAAATACTTTGGACTTTTCATACCCTATATTATTTCATCACCAATTTAAAAAACAATTTCGTGTTTATACTTTGAAAAAGTCTTGCCTAAATCCAACCAAACATTACATTTGGAAGCTGTTTCCTATTAACTTTATCATATTGCATGTGGAAACTTGTTTTAATCAGAATAAAAAACAAATGCATATATATATATACACACATATATATATATATATGAAAATCAGAGCAATGGTGAAAGCAAAGTAGAAAAGAATATGCTACATTATAAGACAAATAAGTCTGTCAATTTGCCTATCTTTGTTACATGTCATTTCTGATCCAGCCATATACTTTTTCATCAATTACTGCTTCAATAAAATAAGCAACCATCTGTCTATTTAGTCATTCATTTATTTACTCACTTACCATATATTTACTGAATGCCTACCATTTCTTAGGCTCCATCTTAGATTATCAAAGAAAAAGCATTAGAAACAACTTTTGACATGTCTCTGGCAGCATGAAACCTCAAGCAACTTCTCCCCTGCTATCCTACTTTGGTAGAGTAAGTTATTTGATCACCAGACTCATGTCCTCATCCTAGCATATGACTAGCCTATATTCCAGTCTTTGCAGGCCAGTAACACTGTATGACTCTATACTGGTCAATGAAATGAATTCTATATACCCTTTCTATGAGCCATCTTTTTAATATTTCTTTTTCTCTTTTCCCTCTTCAACTGGAAGGAATAGAGACTAACCCACAAAGTGACATTCGTAGTTACATCTAAGAGTAGAGCCCTAATATGGAAAAATCCTGGGCTGCTCTTTCACTCATTGGAGGACAGTGGCTCAGTAGGGCCTCCTAACCAGCAATTATATCAATATACTGTTATTTGAAACATAAGTAAATGTTACTGCGTTAAGCCTTTGAGATTTTGGGATTCATAGTCAGTAGTGTAATTGAACAAATGTCAAACACAACAATGTGAATGAAAGAATTACTTTTAAACTCGATGTTCAGGTTAATTAAAAAATAATTATGGCCTGTGGAAGATAGAAAGCATAAAAAACATAAGGGCTACACAAGACAAGATTTGCATAGACGTAATTTAGGGTGAACTACAGCAGCAACTATAGAGAGAAAAGTGAAGAGATTCCAAAATCTCTATCAGTAGATTCAAAACTGCAGGACAAAAAGCACCTTCTGGATGGAAGGGGCTTGTTCTGAAGGTAAAATCCCCAAAGACCTTGCATCAAAACAAAAGCCGTGAGAACTGGAGTGATTGGCATTGCAGTCCACGGAGTATAAGCCACATAGGCAACTCTAACAAAGGTGCTTAAAGAACTGATCTAAAAACAAAACAAAACCAAAAAACCCCACCACACTCAGAGTGGGTGGGGACAGTTTCTGTAAAAAGCTGGGCCAGGAAAATCTAACAAATCCCAAGAAGTAATAGAAAGAGAGCTAACACAGAATACACACAAAGACATAAAAACAAAAGGCGGGAAAGCAAGAAAAGTGGGCAGAGTTTTGGAAAGAAAAGTGCTGTCACAGAACAGATGACAATTCTGTCCAAACATTTCTCTGAGAATTGGGAGAATGGGTATGAGGCACTTGTTTCTGTGAAGGGAAACCACACAGCAGATATACAGGAGGAAACAGATACAAAATAAATAAATAAATAAAAATGGAACTGGCAGAACCCAGGGAAGAAATGGAGAGAGATGTAACAAAATGCAGACACCGCGAAAACTTCAGTAAGGGATGCAGTGGATGGGAATTACCAGAGCAATCAAATGAGTACATTTAAAAAAACTAAAAGCAGAGTGAAAGAAAGATCATTATAAATATTAGGCAAAGGAGTTTTCTGATGTTCTTAACTGGCTCCTCAATAAAAGTAAACCAAATATTTGAACAGGAAAGAAAAAAAAAAAACCATTGAGATATAGTTCAAAGACATATTGCTGAATACATCAATACCCGAATCTAGCTAGTTAAAAGGCACACCAAACACAAGGAAAAGTTGACCCAGAGTAGTCAACATGGGAGATATTCTACTAAGATACTGGATCTTAATGATAAATAGCAAATAGATCCACAAAAAGACAAAATCTTTCATTAAGACTTCAGACTGGCATCAAATTTTCTATAGCAACATTCAAAAACAGGGGACCATAGAAAACAATAAATAAAATGGAAGGAAATAGAGTAACAACTATTATTATTTAAAGACTAAAAGAGGAGATCTAAAGATGATTTATTCAACCATGGTGTTCCCCTTGTAAATAGTCTATAGAAAAGTAATTTTAAATATAGAGGACTTCAGCATGTTTCTTATGAGTCCTTATTTAGAAAAACAAAGGTAACTATTAGATGAACTCTAGCCAAACAAGAGATTATTGGAGAAATCCCAGCAAAAAGGGTTAGTGGTTTTGATTATTTTAACTTCAGAATTAAGCTTACAATAGATGTATGGATGATCATGACAGATTAGAATTTAAGGTATATGCCCATGACTAACGATGACAAAAAAAAGAGCGTGAATAAGAGAAAGATAATGAACAATTTGAGCAGGAAGAAAGATTGGGTCCACAGGAACTGCTGGTGTTTTTTGCTGTAAGTAATACTAATCCACCTTGATTCAGAAATCTTGTATTTGTTTTTAGGATAATATGAATATAGCTATTATAAACTTTAGAGTCTAAGTTACCAATTATAAAACAAAGATTTTCATATCGCATTAACAAAACAAAATCCAACTCTATACCATGTGCAATAGACACGCCTGAACAAAGTACTTCGGGGAGTATGAAATTAAAAGGATGTGCAGAATTATAACAGGAAAACAAAGTAAGAAGAAAACATGGATTGCACTGTCAGTATCAAAACAATATTTATAAATGAAGTAATATTATGTAAAACAAGCAAGGGTGCTTTATAATGCTAAAATGTGTAACTTACATCAACTTTAACACTCACACATCATAATTACAGAAAATGTAAAAAGAAATAGAAATGCACTAGTAGTAGGGCATGGTAATACAGGATAATAATGAATTCCTACAGTAGTGCTCATGGAACATTCACCAAAGAAATCACCATATATTTGGAGAGAAAACTTTAATTAGTGCTGAAACAGAAAAAGCATGAAAAATTTTGTCTGTTTTCAATGTAATAAACTAGAATTTCAATAACAAAGATAGAAACAAAAAATCATTATTAATAAACAAGGATCATTTTTAAAACATGCATATCAATAAGAAAAATCAGAATTGCTAGAGAACAATGATAATGTAAATATTACTTATGGATAAAAGTGCTATGAGGAAAATTCATTGCCTTATATAATTATAAAAATTTTAATTGAGAGGCTAAGGCAGGCGGATCACTAAAGGTCAAGACTTCAAAACCAGCCTGGCTAACATGATGAAACCCTGTCTCTACTAAAAATACAAAAAATAGGCCAGGCGCAGTGGCTGACGCCTGTAATCCTAGCGCTTTGGGAGGCCGAGGCAGGTAGATCACCTGAGGTCAAAAGTTCGAGACCGGCTCTGGCCAACATGGTGAAACCCTGTTTCTACTAAAAATTCATAAAGCAATTAGCCAGATGTGATGGCATGTGCCTGTAATCCCAGCTACTCAGGAGGCTGAGGCAGGAGAATCACTTGAACCTGGAAGGTAGAGGTTGCAGTGAGCCAAGATTGCGCCACTTCACTCCGGTCTGGGCAAAAGAGCGAAACTCTGTCTAAAAATAATAAAAAAAAAAATAGCCAGGTGTGGTGGGGCATGCCTGGATCCCAGCTACTTGGGAGGCTGATGCAGGAGAATTGTTTGAACCTGGGAGGTAGAAGTTGCCACGAGCTGAGGTCGCGCCACTGTACTCCAGCCAGGGCAACAGAGTGACACTCCATCTCAAAAAAAGAAAAAAAAAATTTTAAAAGATACAAATGAATCAACCAGGTATCAGGCTCAAACGTCATTAAAAAAATAGCCATGTAAACCAAAATTAAAAAAAACTAATATATTACAGAAGGAGAAAAAAGACACAAATATGTAAACCCTGTTGATTAGGAGGAAATACAGAATAGCTAAGCTTATAAGGGGTAATATAACATTATTATTATTATTTTATGTAATTATAAGAAATAACAAAAAGAAAAGCATAAAATTTAAAAAGGGAAAGAACTTAGGGAGAAGCAACCAGAGAGACAGCCTGTTAAAAGAATCACAAGTAAATACTCTGAAGCTTTTGGAAAAATGCACATTAGTTCCTATGAAATTAAAGTTACCAGGATAGATTTCAGACGAGAAAGGAAAAAAAAAAAAAAAAAAAAAAAAAAAAAAAACGTACACAGAAAAATGTGCATTGAAAGAGTGGCATTTGCCAAAGAGTTTTTAAGGGAAATTCTACCCAGCAATTAAATAGCAGGTAATTGGAATTAAGTTTTAGAGCATTAAGAAAAGGACAACATTCAAACTCTTTGTACTAAATGAATATGCCGTTCCAAAGTATTAAACACAAAA
Organism: Macaca fascicularis; assembly: GCF_037993035.2. Classification (NCBI taxonomy): domain Eukaryota; kingdom Metazoa; phylum Chordata; class Mammalia; order Primates; family Cercopithecidae; genus Macaca; species Macaca fascicularis. The sequence continues at coordinate 172,659,523 of NC_088380.1, read as the reverse complement.
AGTGAAAATTAGATGCTAATCTCAGTTATGCATAGCAATGCAACATTTACAAATAAATTTCTCCAACAGGGAATTCAGGAACATATTAAGGGAACCATATCATAAAAAAGTGAGTTTTATTGTAGGAATTCAAAGAAAGTTCAATATTATTAAATATACTAATCACTTTCATATTACTATGTCTTAGGAGGGAAAAAGGGCATTTCATTATATCCATATAAACTGAAAGGTACGGATGATATTTTAAAATGATTCTAAAAATATTCAATAAAACAAGATTGATCTATACTTACATAATACAAAAATGTTATCTGTCTCAGCCCAAAGCTAGAGCTGTTATTTTTCAAAAGAGAACTCTAGAAGCAGTCAAGAGAAGACTTCAAAACATGGTATCACTGTTACTTTATAATATCCTAGAGATGTTAGATGAGATGATTATATAAGATTAAGCCACAGAAGCATAAAAAAAGAAAGAAGTAGATACAACTCTCAATATTTATAGAAAACATGATGGAATACCTAAAAATCCCAGGACTCAACTGAAAAAAATGCTACAAACAAGGGAATGCCATATTCGTTATTAAAAATAACACCAATAAATCAACATCTTCAGGCAAATTAACCACATCATAGAAGGTAAAAAAATAATATCAACAACCACAAGATAAATGATTTAGAGAAAAAAAGTTACAAAAACCAAAGAGAAATGCACAAGAATAACTGGAAATAATGATACACAGCCTATTTGAAGTACATTTTAAAGCACTTCTGGAGGTTATAAAGAAAAGAAGAAATAAAGACACACTGAGTTCTCACTAGCAAAGTACAGCACATAAACATGCGAATACGCCATATGTTGTTTTATTAATTCAACTTGATCTCAATAAAGATATCAAAATATTTTAAAAAATGAAACAAGATGATTTTAAGTATAAACAAATAAATTAATAACTATAGCCAGTAAACTTTAAAAAATGAAATGAGAGGAAACAGACACTCTTTGATAAGGCCTTAATAATTAACTTAGTATATTACTGGATCATAGATAAATTAAATATAAAAGAAAATCCAAAAATAAGAACAAATTAACATAGTAAAAAAAGAGTAACTCAGTGAATAAAAGATAGATTACTAATTAATGTTGTTATCACAATGAAGTAAAAATACTCTACACTAATTTTCTCTCTTTATATTTATATTTATATTTATATTTATATTTATATTTTTGGGAGTCTCCCTGTGTCACCCAGGCTGGAGTGCAGTGTCATGACCTCGGCTCACTGCAACCTCTGTCTTCTGGATTCAGGGGATTTTCCTGCCTAGGCCTCACGAGTAGCTGGGATTACAGGCACACACAACCATGACCAGCTAATTTTTGTATTCTTAGTAGAGACAGGGTTTCACCATGTTACCCAGGCTGTTCTCAAACTCCTGAGCTCAGGCTATCTGCCCACCTCTGCCTCCCAAAGTGCTAGGATTACAGGCAGGAGCCATCACACACGGCCTATACTCTAATTTTAAAGATAAAGTAATCCCAGCACTTTGGGAGGCCAAGGCGGGCAGAAGACTTGAGGTCAGGATTTTGAGACCAGCCTGGCCAACATGGTGAAACCCCGTCTCTACTAAAAATAAAAATAAATAGAAAAAAAAAATTAGCCAGGCATGGTGACAGGGGCCTATAGTCCTAGCTCCTTGGGAGGCTGAGGCAGGAGTATTGCTTGAATCCAGGAGGGAGAGGTTGCAGTGATCCGAGATCGCACCACTGCACTCCAGCCTGGGTGACAGAGCGAGACTCTGTCTCAAAAAAAAAAAAAACAAAAGATAAATGAAAATCTGAGGAAAATATATTGCGACCCATAACACAGACAGATAATACCCATAATACATAACTCTATGTCTAGAAAACTGATGAGCTGAGCATTAATAACCCAATACAGAAATGGATGCGTAATGTGAACTCTCAATTTGCAGAAGAGTAAAAAGGTATCAAACATATGTAAAGATGATCAACCTTAATATTAAACATATAAATAATATAAATGAAAATACAAATAAAAATTATTTTTTTTGCTTATCATACTAGCTAAAAATATATGTTCAATATCAAATTATGCTGGGAAGGCTGTAGGGGACACAGGCACTTTAACATACAGCAAGTAGGAGAGTGAGTCAATTCAATCTCTGTATAACGCAATTTGGCAGCAGCTATTGATATTATAAATACAAGTAACAGTTGACCCAACAATGCTATTATGAACATATTCTTAATCAGACATGACCCTGAATTGTATTGAGTTTGAATTCTAGAGTCTATATAAACAAAAAGGTAAACAAAATTAAGGCCAAAGCTTTTAAAATTACATGTAAATTCCAGACACATTTTTAAGTGGAGTTATATGTACACATGTGTCAAATGACCTGTGTACATGGCTATTTGAGTAATATTTTTAATAACAAGAGATTGAAAACAAATAATATCCATCAATGGAATCTATATATTATCAGTATATATAAGAAAGAAACAAAAAAGCAAAGTAAAGAATATTGTGTGTGGCTTCCTATCTTTTGAGTAGAAAAGAAGACAAAATGAAGAATCCATATTGATAATTGTTTGTGTAGCCTAACGATTCTCAGAAAGGATATAAAATAAATAAAGAGTGGCTCTCAATTGGCTGAGGAAATTGGATAGATGGGAAACAAGAATGGGGGGGAAATGCTTTCATTTTTTCATTAGATACCTTGCATAATTGTTTCCTTTTGACTACAATGAATGCCATTTTTATCCAAGAATTAAATGAGAACAAATAAAATAAAGAACAATGCTAAATGTTCTTCATTCCACCATTCATCTAATACTAAATTTTTCTGGAGGGTCTACTTGCCTGAATCAAAGAATTAGAAGATGCTTTTAACACCTAGAGTTAAGGTTCTAAACCCAGAACCAAACGCTAGTTTAAAAAGTAATCAGTCAATTCAGATTTGGCTATTCCAGATGTAGATGAACGTGACTTGGTAATTCACATAGGATAATACTGTTAAAATGCTTCATTTTTTTCTCTTTAGGAAGATTGATGTATTTTTACTTTTTTTGCATCCTGGAAGAAAACATTTCTCTCTACATTGAAAGGACAAAAGAATTAGAATCCTAGTCCAAACTTCATTTTGAGGTTATGTTTGTTCAGCTTGACAATAAGAGAACAGTTTTCTTCTTCTTTGTCATCATCAATCTTGTCTGTGAAATATTGTATTTTAAGAACACGAAGGCAAGCTACACAGGAAGAGAACTGTAATGTAAGTCAACCTGCCATTCAATGTACTAATCCTCTAAACATCTCAACTGTCAAACCACAGCTATCTGAGTGCTCGTGTGCAGCAGATAAAGAAAATCACTGGACAACAAAAAATGTTTAAAGGAAAACTAGATGCACATGTCTTGATACGGTTTTCCATCCCAAATACTAAAATAAATGATACAGTGACATTTTAACCTTATGCAGCAGGAGTGTATAATACAAACATTATATTCCAGTCTATTAAGTACTTCATTTATATGACAGAATTTAAACCTCATAGTACCCATGTCATGTGAGATGGGCATTGTTATCTGCATTTTACAGTTGGGAAAACAGAGTCTCAAAGAGGATGAGGAACTAGATCAAGGTCAAAGGGATTTGAGCTGAGACTCAAATACAGGCTTTTGATTTTAAACATCACAATCCAATTACTTTGCTCTCTTATGAATTCATATGGTTTAGATATGTGTGCCCGCCCAAATCGCATGTTGAATTGTAATCCCCAATGTTGGAGGGGCCTGGTGGGACGTGATTAGATAATGTTGGGGACTTCCCCCTTGCTGTTCTGATAAGTGAGTTCTCATGAGATCTGTGTAGTACCTTTTCCTTCTCTGTCTTTCCCCTTCTCTGGGCATGTAAGATGTGCCTGATTCCCCTTCATATTCTGCCATGATTGTATGTTTCCTAAGACCTCCTCAATCATGCATCCTGTACAGCTTGCAAAACTGTGAGTCAATTAAACCTCTTTTCTTTATAAATTACCAAGTCTCAGATAATTCTTTATAACAATGTGAGAACAGACTAAATATACACATGATATCACATAAACATTGCTTTTATTCTTACTCTCTAATTCACAAAAAACGATCTTAGGCACTGAAGTAGATTGATGATGTGGAAGAGTTCCATGGAAATAGCAATGCTTGATTCCTGGGGATATAAAATTCCAATTAAAATTAGTTGTGTCATATTTTACATTTATAGGTTATCTAAATTAATTTAAAATTTGAAAAGACAAAAAGTAAGATAACACTACATTTCTTGCTTATCTTTTCGTTTGATACATGGAACCTATTTACCCATGGTTCAAGAGAAATAAAATTATTTTAAACGATCTAGAAATAACTCAAATTGCTCTGAGGATAATTACTGAAACCAAGAAATACAGATCATCATTTTGGATAATTGTTCATCCAAACTATCTCTGCTTTTAGGAGTTCATATTGACTATAGATGCTTTTTCTACATAAAAATGATATTTTGGAGAAAAATGTTGCAAAAATATCAGACAAAAAACTCTTAGTCTGTATTTTGTTAGAAAGCACAAGGATGTTTTCCTGTCTCTTACTTTCAATATTATTTAAAATGTGAATCCGAATAAGTAAATGTCATTAATTAGGTTTTAGGCATAGAGAGCTACGTAAGAATTCTTCTAGTATCGTTTTATGAGAAAAAATACCTCTACATCTTTCCCCCACCAGAATGAATCATCTCTTTGTTCTAGATCTGATATCACCCTGGACTGTAGGCATTAACTGAATTCTATGGCTGAGGTAAAAAAAAAAAAATCAAATAAACACAATTATGGTCAATGGCTTTTAAAATTACACACAGTAATGTCCAGAGACATTTTCGTGGCCTACAAGACCCTGCATTATCTCACTCTCTTCTTCTGCTCTGCCTTTACCTGGGAGCTCTCTTCCCATCTTTATTACAGCTGTAGGGCACCATGTGGAGCCTCATGGACCTCAATATGGAAACCCCATTCTTGTCAAATGCCACATTACATACTTGCTACACTTCCTTCTTGGAAGACTGGTTCTCAAAATCTCCCTGGGTTGATTCCAGATCGTTTCAACCACGTCCCCACAAAAAATTTATTTCTCCAGAGATACCAAACTGACAACCAATTTATAAATCACCAACAACTGAACCCATTCTCTATTACACTACTTTGTTTTAATGTCTTCATCACTTATCCATGAAATGTTATTGTTGAAAGAATTACTTCTGTAATACTTTTTTCATTAAAATATAAATGTTGTACATTATATACCACTGTTGCCCCAGCACTTAAAAGAGATGTTGATATACAATAGACGTACATTAGCTTATACGTTGCAATGACATGTTGTTAAAGTTTCACTGGTTAAAGATGGACTATTGAAAAGAAAACTCAGACAGAAGGAAATAAAAGTGGCCTGATAAATTACATAGAGTTTATTACACACAGACACACAGAGGATTGAAGAAAGGAAATGCATTTAACAAGTCCGCTGTTATCATTCCTTTCCTATCACCCTTCTCCTAGAGTTTTCAAAATCAAGTAGCAGAAAAAACAGTATCTTATGGAACTGTGATGTCCCTATTATTTCTGTGTTTAGCTAGCTATATAACTATGGGTCATAACACACTTGCCAATCTGAGTGTCATTATTTACAAACAAGTCTGAAAGTCTTTTACAACTCTAAATGCCATGATTTTATAAAAACAGGAAAATCATTTTATAGTATTTAAATATGTTGGTGGAAATATAAATTTCTACAAACAGTTTTTAGAGAAGAAAATAGGTTGGCATATTTGGGATAAAAAGCTAAGACTGCAGTATGTATTTAAGTTGAATTTCTGTTAAAAAAAACTTGCAACTTCAAAGCTGGCATAGTCTATTTTTTGCACATGCACTCAAAACCCCTAGAGCAATAGACATGTTTTTAATGACTCAAAAAGTAGAAACTGCCAATTTATTTTTCCTCAAATAATTAAATCTTTAATTAATTTCACATATAGTTAGTAATAAGCATCATCCTAGTTTTGAACTTTCAAGTATTCCTCAGTTTGCTTTTAGCATGCTTCTGTGCTTACTGGAGCTACTTAAGTCTTATGATCAGTTTGAGAATAGCTCTCAAACTTTCACTTCTTAAAAAAATAAAACACATTCCAAATTATGTGGGGAACTGTTGAGTCAAGAGACACAAATTATATGAAACCATAAAGTGGCATAATTGAGCAAAGCAATTTTGGTGAGAAACTAAAAAGGAGGGGGAAATCATGTAAATGTGATTATTTCTAATTAGAAACAATGAGTAACCAAATCAAATTATACAATGAGGATTTGATTTAGATCCCTGGAGGAAAGCCACACAAGCATTTGCATTCATCTCGAGCTTTTACGTTCCCCTATTACTTCTCAATGCTTTCTTAGACCCTTAATTTTGTAAGTAAGATGGTTGTTAGCACAGATCTTTAGCTAGCTCTCTGTATGTACGCTTATATTCCAGTTAAGATTTATGTTCTCTCAGTCTTATTCACCAAAAATGTCCTGGGTCCTTATTGCAAAGACACCATACTAAGTGCCATAAGGTGACATCAAAAAGGCACACACCTTTGCCAAATTCATTGCTTAGTGTTCTTGAACAAACCAGAAAAACTGATATTTACTGGGAGATCTAGAAATTGCTTCTAGATTTGTGATAGCCAGCTACATAACCTCAGCTAAATAATTTAACTACTAATGTCTTTGTTTCCTTATTAAGAGAAGTGTGTGAAGGGGGCAGGCTGGTGGGGGTGCTGGTGAAGGGGGCGGGCTGGTGGGGGTGCTGGTGAAGGTTAGCCAAATTTAAGCAAACTATATTGAGAAATTTCTTCTGCCAGGTGCTTAGGGGAGAGCCTGACTTTGTATTTAGTAAAACTAGCCCAATTGTCCCACAGAACTGATGTTTAAATAAATATAGAAATTGATCTTCCCAGTCTTAAAACTTGAGGAAGTTACATTTGTCTTATCTGAGTTCCTTTCTTAGGAAACCAACCATTATGCCTCCCAAATACTATCAAGGAACTGAAATTCACCAGATCGTTGCATCTGGATAATGAGATGCCAGACCCCTGGCCCATCATGATTGTGTAACTGACCACATGCTTCCTGTTGATCAACTTCTCTTCCTTACTGCCCCCAACCCCCAATTCCTGTTTTCTCACACATGGCTACATTTCTCCTTGCTATATAAACCTGTAATTTTAGTAGGTCAGGGAGATGAATTTGAGATTGATCTTCCATCTCCTCAGCTGTAGCACTGAAGTAAAGCCTTCTTCCCTGGAAATACTTGTCTCAGTGATTGGCTTTTTGTGCAGCAAATAGCAGGACCTAGACCAAACCCCCAGCATTTTGGTAACATTAGGACCTCAGCAAAGTAGGCGTATAATAGAATAAAATAGTAGACTTCAATGAACTTACCTAGAATTTTACAATTAAAAAAAACTCTAAGGAGGTTATTTTAAATTTAGCACACATCTAAGTTGTGTGTTAATCTTTAGTGTTTTCAAATCTGATTTGACAAATGGTCCTATCATTTTCTTTTCTTTTCCTTTTTTTTTTTTTTTTTTTTTTTGAGATGGAGTCTCACTCTGTTGCCCAGGCTGGAGTGCAGTGGGACGATCTCGGCTCACTGCAGCCTCCGCCTCCTGGGTTCATTTTATTCTCCTGCCTCAGCCTCCCAATTATTTGGAACTATAGGCGTGTGCCACCACGCCTGGCTAATTTTTTGTAGTTTTAGTAAAGATGGGGTTTCACTATGTTGATCAGGCAGGTCTCGAACTCGTGACCTCATGATCCGACCACCTCAGCCTCCCAAAGTGCTGGGATTACAGGCATGAACCACCATGCCTGGCCCTCAATCCCCTTTTTTAAGACTAGCCTCTTTGCTGTTGTTTGAACACAACATGCACTCTCCCTGGTTTCTTGGTCTCTGTATTCATTGTTAACTCCAGCTGAAATATTCGTACTTCCAGGGAGGTCATACCAAACCACCCTAATCATTCTCTATTTTCTTATTGTGCCTTATTTTCTTTTCACATAAAATCATCATTTTTTTGCCATTTTACTACATATGTTTCACTTATTTATTGTCTGTGTGTCCAACTGTTATGTAAGCTCTATGATAGTAGATGCAGTGTCTGTTTTATTCATTGCTATATTCTCAGTCCCTAGAAGAGTACCCCACTCTTAGAATGAACACAATAAATGTTTGTTGGTTGAGCAAATGGGGGAATGGACCTTAATATGTTCAATTCTTTGGGCCTTTTAAGCTAACATTGCATACAAAGAAAACAGAGGCATAGTCCCTGCCCTAATAATACAGAGCATTGTGATCATACCTCATTATACCTAATCATATATAATGTCAGGAGACTCCAATAAATGCCATGGTACCCATTATTAGATATGATGCCAGTATACTCAGATAAGTGATCTAACACCCATTAGAGCATAGCTTCAGATCAAATGACCACCTGTAGGAGAAGAGACCAACTGTGAATACCTAGCTCTTTGAATTGTTTCCTAAGTAGTATGTAGTGAATAGAAGCAAAGATTGAAAGACATGACGATTAAATGAGCTTCAAGAGACCTCTGAGCGCCAACATTGTAATTCTGAGTTTCATTACATCAGCTTTTTCATAAACTAAATGATCATGTTCTTGATACTGAAGTTGTAATTTACTGGATGTATGCTAACATTATATCAGACTAGCATTTCTCAGTGGCAAATAATATTCTAGAATTCGTAATTGAACAAACGTTTCTTGATTAGCTTAAACAATGCTTTACACTGAAAGATCTTTTGAAAAGTCAGAATGCCCTGTAGCCGATTAACCTTCTGAGTGATTTTGCAGCAAGGACATATTTTTAATGCTTCAACGATCCAATGTATTTCCTTAGCACATTAATTTTTATCTCCCCAAACAATATTTGCTTGACTTCAGTTTAGGATGCACTGCTCTAGACAGTATTCTCCTTGAAGGCAGGAAACTATTTCTTATTTATTGCTTTAGAGCCCACACCTAGCCCAGTGTAGGGGGTACCTATTTTAAAAAGTTAAAGAGACGAATATTGAAAGAGTTAATAAATTGCATTCTCTTTTCCTAGAACCAGGGGCACATATAAGGGCACAAGAAAATAACATGTGAATACTAATATGCTATAGGCTTGCTTCAGGGGAAATCTCTCAGCCATTTTTCTAAGCCCTGGAACTGGTGTGCCTGGACTGAAAGGAAAACATTTCTGTGCCTAGTAGAACGCAACCTCTTCAATAGGAGAGGAAGACAGATTTTTAATACAGGCAATTACTTCCATAAAATTACTTAATGATAGCATAGTTTGTCTAGATTAGGTTGGTATGATACATCTGCTAAGGCATCTGAAGCATCTACTGAATTATATTAGTTCTGTAAGAGGATGCAGTGTTTATGACTCATGCATAATATCCAGGCTCCCATATTTTATAAGATTATTCTAAATTGGGTAAGATTTCACCCATAAGGCCAGAAAAATTATGTTGTGATTACCTTTTCCTTCTAGTTTTCTATTCATTAAAAAAAAAATAAGTTGATGAATTTATCGCCAGTTACATATTAATTATAAAAACCCAGCAGACTGTGTTATTTTAATATTATTTAAAAGAGCTTGAGAAATAAGCAGTAGGTAGAGTCCTTAATCTGAGCCAAAGGACAAGATTTAGAGTAGTTATAATAATAACAGCAATGACAGCAGCTGCCATTTATTAAGCATCTACTGTGTGCTGGGAACCAACTTTATTTATATATGTTATTAATTACTTAATTTAAAGCAAAGACAATCCCATCCCTTTCTACAGAAGAGAAAAACTACCTTAATGAGTGGCAGAGGCCTGATATCATATGTAGGTTTTTCTGACTCCAAAATCTAGATCCCTGTACGTCACATGGGAAGCTTCTCAAGTAGATTGTCAAGAAGACAACTGATATTGGCTTGGCATATAAGGAGGTTTCACGAAGAGATTCATTGTATAAGTGTTTCACAGACACCTCTGTACTATACTTGCCTAATGTAACCATCTGGATCACTCGCCTTTGGTTTTGCCAATCAGCAAATGGTTCTTTTTTATTTTCCTTATCATGCTTTCATCCTTGTGTTTGAACTGCAGGTGCCAAATCTATTTGTTCACTGATTCAGGTCAAAAACCTAAGTCACATGTGACATCTCCTTTTCTCATGTGCCACAAGTTTCATTACCAAATTCCGTTGCTGCTACCTTCAAAACATATACACAATTTGAATACTTCTTGCAATGTCCACTGTTTCCATCATGGTCCAACGTACAACCATAGCTGACCTGATTATTACAATAGCTCCCTAAGTGCAAACCTATTTTCGCCCTGTTTCTATTGGAATCTACTCTCAACCCACCATCCTGAATATAAGCCACATCTGGTAGGTCATTCTAGGCCATTGCAAATACTTCAACTTTTATTCTGTGTGAGACGGGTTATTCTGTGTGAGCCCTTGGATGGTTTGAGGAGAGATGGGCTGGCCACCTTAGCCTTCTTTCTGTGCTGTGAACATCTCACATAATCTCCACTCCAGGGCCTGGTCAGGGGCTGCCTATCTTCTTGGGACACTCTTCTAAGTAGGGGCAGAGCTCACTCCAATTCCTTAGGTATTTACTCAAATGGCTTCTCTGTGTGGCCTCCTTGTCATCATATTTAAAATTAAACCTTCCTTCCATCCTTTCAAGCATTTTCTATCCTTTCTTCTTTTTCCATGGTGCTTATCACTGTCACACTACATATTTCACTTCTTTATTTACTATTTTTTTATAGTCCAGAGGTATTTTACTTTTTTAAAAAAACACCTATTATGCTATGAATTCATAGGGAATAGGTTTCAGCATCTCTGGCTCCTGTCCATTGCTTCCCATAATGTGTACTTCTCTGGGTGGAGCAGGCTGGTCTTTCCATTCAACCCAGCTACCTTTCTCTTTGGTTTCCTTTTCTGATCATTTTCCTTCATGGGTTTCAGGAAGCTATCTTGGCTCCTATAGTGCCTAACATGCTCAATATGCACATTAATTCTCTTGGCAGGAAACTTGCCCTTAACTTGCTTGTTTACAACAATGCCAGTGACATGCTGGGTAATGCTGAAGACACAGTTTTGCCATGGTAACATTTGTGGGCATTCCTCTTTGAGCAGTACCCATTCCCCATTCCCCGATGTCTGTAATATCACCCTTCTTGTAGATTCGTATGTATGTGGCCAAAGGAACAACTCTACATTTTCTAAAAGGCCAAGGAAATATACGTCAGGTGCCACTCCTCTTTTCCACTGTTTGTCATTTTGGAAAATTATTGGATGGCGGTGGTTCTGGTCAAGAGGAAGCATTACTTATTTAGTCTGTTTACTTTTCCTGTCTCTTCCCACCAGCAGGCAAACCTTATGAGAGGAGGCATATTTGTTTGTTTGGTCCACTGCTGTGTTCACATCCACATGACCTAGAAGAGGGCTTAACACATTAGCAAAGCCTTTTCATTAATATTTGTTTGAATGAAAATGAATAAGTTAACTGACCTAACATAAAATAAAAAGTCACTGAACTCATTTAGATCCGAATTTATCCAGAACATACATTATATTTATTTATTTTTTCTTTTAAAAAGTGAATAAAATATTTAGTCTTGAAGTGCTTCATTTATCTTTTACAGGTAGGGGATTATCATATACTTCCAGATGACAAATTCCAGGCACTCCATTATTAATCATATGGCAACCTATGAACCACATGGCTCCCAGTCTAAGCCCTTGTCTCCTAGAGAACTGAGGAGGAGAAAATAGCAATAAAAAGCACAAAGTTGAATTGTGTGATTTTAATTAAATAGCTTTAGAGTAATAAATGATTGGAAATAATTGCCACAATTAGCAAGTTACCAAGTGCATAGGAATGACAGAACTTTAGACTAGAAAATGCTTAAATTTCTCTTTGAAGAAAGAGACTAGAATTTAACTTTTTACTATAGAAATTAATTTTGAAAAAAAAAGCACATACACAAAAAATCCATCTCACACATATGCAAACAATTGGGTCCCACGTATATACATGGTAACAGGTTTACTCATCTATGTATGGCCTTTGTCCTAGTATACCATACTATACACAAACACACATGCATGCACAAACATGTATTTATAGGTGTAAATACATGCAGACATATATACACATGCATATATTTCTCCACACCACCTGGAAAAAGTCCTTGGTCCTTGTCATCTGCCCTATTCTATTTTATGGGCAAACACGAGACTTGGACTATAGGGAAAAACTGTATTTCAGACAGAGTTCTATTCAACAATAATGTGAAAAAACAGAGGCAATAAGATGAGACCATAGCTGGGAGGGATTTAGGCTGGTCCCCAAACATAAATTGCTGAATAAGGGTTATGGGCCATGAACCAGAGTGTTGAGAGATTATAGAAGCTTTTCTTTAGACGATTGGCATGGAATGGTAGAACTTTCAAGCTGTAATATATTTGCTGTGGGTATCTTTCTGGGTAAGGCAAGAATAGTCCAGATCATGGAGAAGATGACATAATTCACTTACAAATCTATAACAGTATGGTCTATTGGTTAAAGATAGTGAGGAAGTCCTAAGAGAAGATTTCTAGAATTAGTATCATTGCCATGTTGCTTCCTAACCTTTCAAAAGTCCTGGAATGACAGTGCTCTCAGAATGGGAAGCTTTAGAACATTCCTTCTAAATGGCAGATCAATATGACATCATTCCCAACTTTCCCATCTTTTTCAAACAAATAAAAACCCTGGATTAACTATTTTGAAAAGTAAAAAATGCTGTCAACCTTGAAAGCAATCTGAATTGTCCAGAAACAAATGGGCAAGTCACAGGTTACAGCAGTTATAATGACCTCAGCAACTGTGCAGCTCTAGTCCCAAAGAAAAAGCTCCTATTCCTTAAGTTTCCCATATTGGACTTCAGAGTTACATGTTAATTTGTCTGTACGCTGAGTTTAAAACTGCTTTGTACTAGCACCTATCATGCAGCCTCATTTCTGCCTTTTAGAGTCACACTGAAAGATTTAACATTTTTACATAAAGTAACTCTTTACAAATATAAAAATAGTTTTTAACCCAATTGCTACACTTCTTTTTACTTTTTTAAAAAAATTATCCAACTTAAACTTAGCTTCCGTCCTTTCATTGTTCCTCACGAGAGGAGCTCTCTCAAGTTGGTCTCTGTCTTTTGCTTGCTGCCATTTAACAACATTCTTCATGTCTGAGGTCCCAGGTATAAGCCAGCTTTCCAGGTGTGATATGAATATTTCAAGGCCTAGGAGGGCAGACTAGCCCTCTCTTTGCTCTGAAACCATACTGTAATTAATACAAAGAACAGATGCACTTGATTTTTTAGCTGTGTCGATCTGTAAACTCCTGCTAATTGAGTTTTCAACTAAAACCTGTTTTTTCACATGATGTTACTTGCCAGGTATCAAGTAGAATGCAATGCTTCAAAGGTAAACACACACACACATACACACACACTGTGGCAACAGAATCTACCTTTAAATCCCTCTTCTCTACTTATTATCTCCGTGACCCCAATGAGCTATTCAATTTTTTTGAGCTTCATCTGTTTTGTTTTAAAGTGAATAATGATTAGCCACAAAGCTTATGTTACTTAATTTAGGCGAAGTACCTACCACGATATGAGGACACTTAAAGAAAGTATTTCTTGTTGTGTTTTGAACAGCCTAATTATTATAGTTATTTCTTGATCCAAATTAAAGACTTCTTTTTAATTAAAATACAATCTCCTAGAGAATGTTTACTGTTTTAAATGTTATCATCAGTCATTCTTGGTGTTTGTTATTTCCTCCTAATCGTCTATATACACACACATCCATGCATTTCTTAAGAATAAACAGCCATGTAAACACACACCTACATCACTGAAAAAAACTATTGAATGGCTCAAAGACTTGTGGCATATCACGAAGGACTGGTCTATGCTGTGATCATTAAACTATCTTTAATCTATTTAATCTCTGTACCAAGCTTCCTCATAGACTTGGTGCCTTTTTGGAATATGAAAAACATTTTTTATTTTCTTGTTTATAAAAAGAAGAGTGCAAATTAAGCAAAATGAATATTTAAAATTCAGTCTTAAGAAAAATGACTAGATGTATATTTCAGAGCTGCTGTGTATATTTAATTCAGTAACATTTAGCAAATGCTTAACTCAAGATTCAGTTAACTATTCTGTAAAAAAAGGAATAATATCTCTACTTAGTTTTCATCAGGATTGAAAGAGAGAATACCTAAAAAGTACATAGCACAGTACCTGGCACATGTTAAGAAGTCAAAATTATTATAATTCTTGCAGTTCGTTCTAACCCCCCCAATTTCTCCAGTATCATTTGCTTTCATTCACCATATAATTGGTTAATGTTGTCAAAATAAAAGTATGCTGATTCCCATCCATGCAGCAATACAAACAATAATTATGGGGTAGCTGGCAAGCCAGAAGCTTTGCTGTCCCAGTGCTGGAAAGACACGTAGTTTATGTTTTGTTTTCTTGATTCAAGATGTGATTTTTCATGCTGTTACAGAACAAGTAGAACCACAGCTTACAGTTTTAAGGTATGGATTTCTGTTCATCCCATTAACTATCTCAAATGATATTTGGGAGGGAGGGGTAGTTCCTGTGAATGCATCCCATTGTTCCCCTCTGATACATAAAGGTATCTAAAAATTCTGAGCACTTTATTTTTTGAAAGTCACGATGTCTCCAAAGGAGGCAATTTTTGTGTCAGGGTCATGATGGCTTAAAGGATTCTACGCTGACAAGAGAAGATGCACACTGTTTCTCATTCCTGGCCAATTGTTTTAGAGGCAGTAGTTGGAAAAGTAGCTGGTTCTTAACTTGGCTCCTTTTAGAGAGTACTTGGAGGAAGATGAGAAGTGGTGTAAAACTCAGGGTTAACTTTAATTGGAAAAAGAGCTACTCATGGAATTGCATTTAGAAACTTGGCAACCTCAAAAACTTGAACTGTGGATTTTAGAGAGTCCTTTCTCAACAGTTCATGCTGAATACAACTGATAAAATGAGCCTAAAAGAAAAAAGATATCACCTACTTATAAAGAGAAATGAAAACTGTTTTTCACTGTCATAAAATTCTTGTCAGATACACAGACTATAATTAACCTGATATATGTATATAAGAATTGTTATAAAAGGTGTGATTACACTGTGAATGAATTATGTTGTTTAGCTAGTCATGAAAACATCAAAATTAAATTTATAACAACACATATATTATTCAGTGCTTCATGATTTATTTTCTAGTATTTACAAAATTTATACCTAAGAGTCAAGCCAAAAAAAAAAAAAAAAGATATTTTCTGTTTCATAAAAATCCATCTCTTTAATGTATAAAAACTGTTTGGCACCTGAAAAAAGAAAGGGAATGAAGATGGGCAAACAAACACAGGCTTTCGGTATGGAGTGGTTTCATAGCTACATTTTATATAGCAAGGAAAACAAAGAGGATCCTGATAAGGCTCTTCATCATTAATCTCCATCTCCTGCTGGTGCATAATCTATACAAACAGGGATAGGTTTGGGGGATTTGTAGCAGGTATTAGGTCACATTTCTCAAGGAAATAACTTTTCAGTATATGTGTATGCCTTAATCTCTGTAAGAGAAAAATTCTTTATTAATTCTTATATTTGTTTTATGACCTTCACTGGCAAAATATTTAAATATTTTAGTATCTATAAATGAGATGCCCAAGGACAAAAAAACACAACAAAACAGAATTTCATCTGGATTTGCCTGACACAGACAAATTCTCCAATCTATTGTCTGTTCAGAAGGTAACATGGTTCTGGCCAGGCGTGGTGGCTCACTCCTCTAATCCCAGCACTTTGGGAGGCTGAAGCAGGTGGATCACAAGGTCAGGAGATCGAGACCAGCCTGACCAATATGGTGAAACCCTGTCTCTACTGAAAATACAAAAATTAGACGGGCGTGGTGGCACATGCCTGTAATCCCAACTGCTCAGGAGGCTGAGGCAGGAGAATCACTTGAACCCGGGAGGCGTAGTTTGCAGTGAGCTGAGAAAAAGCTTCCACTGACTGCCCATGAAATAATACTGAAACTTGCATAAGGCTCACGAGGCCCTTCTGGACCTTGTTCCTGAATTCTTCTCCAATTGCTTCTTCCACTTTCCCCATACTCGATGGTCTTCTTCGGTTCCTGGAACACACAGAGGCCTCACATCTGGCTTTCCTCTGCCTTCTCACATCCTGCTTCCTGTGTCTGATGATGGTACTGCTCACCTTTTTAAATTTATTATACTTTAAGTTCTAGGGTACATGTGCACAATGTGCAGGTTTGTTACATATGTATGTATACATGTGCCATGTTGGTGTGCTGCACCCATTAACTCATCATTTACATTAGGTATATCTCCTAATGTTATCCCTCCCCCCTCCCCCCTTCCCACAACAGGCCCCCGTGTGTGATGTTCCCCACCCTGTGTCCAAGTGTTCTCATTATTCAATTCCCACCTATGAGTGAGAACATGCGTGTTTACCTGCCGGACTCATTCTTTATTTTCAGGTTTCAGATTATAGTACGTGTAACTTTCTCAAAAGGGCTTTCCCTGACGTGACAAATAACATTTGTGCTCAACAATTGCTGGTCTTCTGCTCCGTCTTGGGTGTAAGGGAGTTATATCTTAGGATGTAAGGGAGATACATCCCAGCTTCCTTGGCGTTACGCTGGGCCGTGTGACTCATGCTGGTCAATGACAAGAAGAAATGGCAAGTGTTGCTTCCAAGCTGGGGCAGTGAAAACTACCCATGTGATTCTGCTGACTTTCTTCATTTTTGACAATGAACTTGTTGAGATGGTGGAGCCTGAAGACCTAAGTGTCTCACTGAAACACCACAAGGAGGACAGGTGTCTTAGAGGGTTG
This sequence comes from Macaca fascicularis, assembly GCF_037993035.2. Classification (NCBI taxonomy): domain Eukaryota; kingdom Metazoa; phylum Chordata; class Mammalia; order Primates; family Cercopithecidae; genus Macaca; species Macaca fascicularis. The sequence goes on along the minus strand of NC_088380.1, from coordinate 172,642,429 downwards.
GCTAGACCAGCGGTCCTCAACCTTTTTGGCATCACGGACTGGATTCATGGAAGACAATTTTTCCACAGAACTGGGGAGGGTATGGTTTCAGGATGATTGAAGCACATACATTTATTGTGCACTTTATTTCTATTATTATTATATTGTAATATATAATGAAATAATTACACAACTAACCATAATGTAGAAATCAGTGGAAACCCTGAGCTTGTTTTCCTGTAACTAGACGGTTCCATCTGGGGATGATGGGAGACAGTGACAGATCATCAGGGTCAGATTCTCATAAGGAGGGTGCAACCTAGATCCCTCGTATGTGCAGTTCACAATAGGGATTTTGCTCCTGTGAGAATCGAATGCAGTGATCTGACAGGCAGTGGAGCTTAGGTGGTAATTCCGGCTAGCCTGCTGCTCACCTGCTGCTTGTGCAGCCTAATTTGTAGCAGGCCATGGACCACCAGTACTGGTCGGCGGCCCAGGAGTTGGAGACCCCTGGGTTAGACCACAACTGATCATGCAGATAAAAATAAAGGTAACTGTAGCCTGACCACAATTTGAACGCCATTCAAATTACGTTCACCCTATTTTTTGCTTTAATAGCACCTATCACAACTTTGTTTAAATTAATTATGCATTTGATTTACTTATTCAATACCTGCTTTCTCCTCTAGACCAAGGGTTGGCAATCATTTTTGGCAAAAGGACAGATAGTAAATATTTTACTTCCTGTGGGTTCTAAGGCCTCTGTTGTAACTACTCCATTTTTCTATCCCTGCATAAAACCTGTGACAGACAATATGTAAATGAATTAGTGAATCCGTGGTCCAATAAAACTTGATTTACAAACACAGGTAATGGGCCAGACATATTTTGCCCACGGTCTGTTTGCCAACCATGTGCTACAGTATCAGATCTACGTATGTAAGGAACTCTTTTTTTTTTGTTTTTGAGATAGAGTTTTGCTCTTGTCTCCCAGGCTGGAGTGCAGTGGGGAGATCTCAGCTCACTGCAACCTCCGCCTCCCGGGTTCAAGCGATTCTTCTGCCTCAGCCTCCCAAGTAGCTGGGATTACAAGTGCCTGCCACCACGCTTGGCTAAATTTTGTATTTTTAGTAGAGATGGGGTTTCGCCATATTGGACGGGCTGGTCTGGAACTCCTGATCTCAGGTTATCCGCCTGCCTCAGCTTCCCAAAGTGCTGGGATTACAGGCGTGAGCCACTGTGCCTGGCCTGTAAGGGACATTTTTCACTTATGATGATATAACTTTCACTTAGCAGAATTCTGGCCACATGGTAAATAATAAAATCTGCTTTGAAAATTAATGAATGAATGAATCAGGTATGCTAAGAGCAATCATTGCTAGATTAGGGAGTTTAAAGTTTCTTTTCTGTAGCCTGATAGCTGTGCTGTTGGATAGAACTATTTAGACAGAAACCAGAAAACCTAATCTCAGATTCTAGGTCTGCAGATATGGGTAAGGTCGTAGTTATTGTATCTATAACCATCTTTATTTAACCTCATAGTCCTTTTAGCATAAAAGATAAATGGATAAAGACATTAACTATATACAATAGGCTCTAATAAAATGGATGAAAATATACCCTGAATCCTAGAATTCATGCAGTCCCCAACTAAATTTTTAAATATAGATTATTAAAGCACCAGAAACAAAAATCTGTAAAACTAAATGATCTTACATAATTATCTCCTCACCCAACTATTTCTCATTGTTCTTGAAAGTATTGACATTTACCTTAACTATGCCATTAAGATCACATTAACTATGCTTAAGTTACCATACATTAGTTGAATATGTATATTTATTAAATATGTATTATATGTGAGGTACTCTGATAAATTCATGTGAAGGATCTCATTTAATCCTTATAGCAACTCTATTAAGAAAAGTAATGTTTACTGTTTAAACTTTAAAATAAGAAAATTGAGACATATATATATATGAAGAAATTTGTCCAACGCCCAGTAAAATAGTAAAGCCCAGACTAAAACCTAATTCTGAGTGATTCTAAAATTATTATGCCATAGTGCTTCACCAAACTTGATTAAATTAGTAATAACATTGACACACAGATAATTGCTTTTTTAAGCTAAAAATTTACCCTAGTTTTTTTGAAGCTAAGGGAGAGACTTAAAATATTATTTCTAAGTGGCTGGATCAACTATTAAATATTTTCTTGTCTGATACATTTATCACAACTTCAGCAGATCAATCAGCCATTCACATTTGATTTGGCATCAGAAAAATGTAAGAATAAGTGACTGGGCAATTTCTAAAAATTGAACCAGTTTTTCTGTATTATCCAAGTGGATCAAATAAAAGAAATATGAAAGGACAAATTTCATTATTACAATTCGTGAAGAGAAACTGATATGGTCATTACAACTCAATGTCTATTAATGTAGGAGGACTACATAAAAGTGTTGGAAGAGATTTATTTGAAGATTAAAATTTCTCAACATTTACCTTTTTATTTTTCTAAGCATTTGTGAAAAGAGATTTGCAGACTCAGTTCACTGCTAATGGAAAATTTTCTAGCCTTCCTAGCTCCTCCATCATTTTGGGGAATAAAAGGTTATAACCATTTCCTAGGTATTATTCATTCTAAATAAATCTGGTCACAATTAGCAAAAATAGACAATTTCTTTCAAATTATATGTCATTTTTAATCTTTTCCTATTTTAAAATGTTTGAAAGTTCATGCTTGGATTGTGCAGAACATAAACAATATTCAAATATTATTCAAATATCTCTTTACTATTAGTTTACAGAAAATTTCTCAGTGCAATAACCTACTCTTCATGATAGGGAGGATTCGAACGCTTGGAGGGGTTTCAATGAAGCACGATTTGGACTGCTTTATTTCTACTTTTAGGGCAAATAAATGACTATATGTTATGCATTTAAAAATTTGTTTTGTCTACAAAAAAAGACAAAAGAATTGAATTCCCAAAGTTGACTGTGCAATATAAATTATGTATGTTTTTTAAAAGTATAAGTTATATATAAAGTATAAATAAAAACTATATATACATATATAAATGTTCTTAAATATATATATATATATATTTTTTGAGTGTTTGACAACTACTCAGAGAAAAATGCATAGTGCAATAGAAATAAGAATGTATAAAATTATTGCACTTCTCCATCTGGAAGAACTTCATGAATCCACATTGAGATCCTCTCCTTTGATAGGTGAAGCTTAGACAGATTAAAGGGAGAGAGTCAACAGAGTCATTATTAGAAGCTACACAAATAATCAGCCTGAATCGAATTGAATTCCAGATTATATTACTACCTGGGCAAATTGCTTTAAAGTTCTCCACAACCTTTTCTATAAAAGTTGGCGTGTCTTACATGTAAGCTATTTATAGGATTGAATATTAGAGTTATATACTCATAGTGAAATGTTGAAATACATTTTGGATAAAGCACCCAGCACAGAACTTAGGATCTAGCAGATAAATACAGTTTTTTTTTTTTAATCACATTATCATTGTCATCATCATCTTCACCCTCAATGTCTTGATATAGATCACACAGCTAATTGATGAAATAGAAATGAATAGAAGGCTGGTTACTTGACTCCAATGCAGTGTTCTTTCTAACTTATAAAAGTTTGAGATTTTGTGAACTGATATGGCAGAAACACATTTAGAGAGGAGATGAAGCCAGTAATTTTTAAAGAATAGGTACGACTGAAAAAGAATACTAAAGGCATTCGAGCAGTTGGGAAGGAATGGTCTGGGAGCTATATCAGTATCAAATGCTCAGAGACCAGAGAAGCATGGTGTTTATGGAGGATACGTTTTTCTGCCCAACTAAAATGCTGACCATGATGAGAAGGGAAAAAATATATTATGTAGCAACTTGCTCTTCAGGTATGTTTGGATATAATGCAGAACAAACAACAAAGCATAATCATTGTAGGGTCTTATTAAGGGATTAATATAACAATATCATTCTAGTGTTTCCATGTGCAATAGTATAGTTAGAATGGTATGAAGAGGTGGTGAAAACTAGTAACAGATCCTTGTGGTAAAGGGGTTGTAAAGAGATTAAAAATAATGCTCTAATTTTGGATATTTCTAGAATATTGATGGTTATAGAGAGAAGCAAGGAATTTTTTTTTTCCTGGAGATATCTTGAATTCTTTGCAGAAGAGAAACTAGTCTATAACCTAAAAGCAAATGCCTATATTTCATCTTCTTTCCCAGTTGCATGAATGAAACCTCAGGTTTTAGGAAGGGTTCAAAAAACAGAGCTCCACGTCAGGTTCAGAGATAAACTAGACTTCATGCCCTTTTGAGAGCAATCTGCCCATGGAGGATTATTGAACATCTTGGTCAGGACTGAATTTGAACTAGGTTCCAAGGATGAAAGCTCACCGGCTAATCTGCTGAGCTACCATGGCCACTGCTGTGCTGGTTTATAGAAATCCTATTAACTGAGAGATTGAAGGGAAGGAAGATAAGATAGCAAGGTGTTGGAAATCAAGCTTCAGTGATTTCAACAGAAACGGTACTTTGAACCATGCTATTGTATACAGATGGGAATTAAATGCCACACACATACGAAATGTGTATGTGCATATGTGTGTGAGACTGTATACATAAAATTATATATTTTCAAAGCATCTATTTTGAATGTACTTCATGGTACACAAAAATGTTCAACATATTTAACCTGGAGATATATATAACATAGGATGGGAGTTCACACTGAAATCCATTTTCTTATTCTAGCTCTTCAAAGCCCACAATGATGAATATAACAAAACCACTTCTCTATATTCTGCATTCAGTCATATTCAATACTGTCAGGATCTACTAGAATAATGAATCTTAATTCTATTATTCACTACACTAACATTTATTTTTCTTCTGGTTCTGAGAATACCTACCGCAAATAGTATCTGCTGGTGTTCATTTCAGTACAACTGGAATGGAACAAGAGAGCTGCATTAATGCCAATTATAAACATCTGAGTTTAGATTTGAAAGTAAATTCAGCAACTAAGATCATGACAGAGGAAATTTGCCATACCTTTTAGGATATGACTTGTTCATGCTGCAAAGTTATATACATACACAGGGTTTTATTCACCTATCCAGAAAATAAATATATTGGATTGGATTTAGTGGTCAGTAGTATTCTTTATTATCCTAGATAATCTAAGACTCTATATTAAAATTGCTTGTGAATGAGAAAAATACATAAATAAAGCTGCAGATATGAAGGAGGTGAAGTCCCTCCTAAGAGGGAGAAAGAACATGGAAGCCACATGTCAGAAATCTAAAACTCGAGTATCAATTCTGCTTCTAAGAAGTTAAGGCAGTGGGATGGGGATGGGGTTGAGGGGATAGCACTGAGAAAATGACTGGACATCTCTGAGCCTTTGTCATCTCATTTACATTTGATAAGACCAGATGATATTTGGACTTCCTTCTAGCATTAAAATGTACTGACTTAATTCTCTAAATAGATTCTATATATAGTTCTTCATGAAATTGGGTGAGAATTCTGGTCACTGGGTGACACTGGACAGGACATCTTTTCCGAGCTGCGGTTTTTCTGTAAAAGGAGAACCCTGGTGTGTACTCCTCACATGGATGTGCTGTAAAGAACCTGTGCATTAAGGGACATGAGTGTGCTCTCTCTTCTATAAGGCATAAAAATGATATATGAACATAAAATAATCACAAATTAACTTGATGATTAACAAATGGCCACAGACATACTGAGCTGATGGAAGATTTTCAAAACTTCATTTAATTTAAAAGAAAACTGAGATAAATGCAGCCTGCTTGGTCTTCCTAATTTTGAGGTAATTTCATTTTCAGTATGACATAAATTAAATATTTGTGGCAGAAGAGTTTCATTTGCTGTAAGATAAGATTCTTAGAAACAGTATGATTTTGGAGGTTTGTGGTTGAAAGCAAACTGATTTTTATCAATTTTCCGGTAAAAAATAACAATAATACAAGATAAACCTCCAAAAATATCAAACATTTTCTAAACTTTATTCCTAAACTCTAGCCATACTGAAATGTAAAAACATTGAAAATTTACTCTGAGTTATCTTAAACGCTGTCAAGGTAACCTTACTGTTACCTTAAATGTAAAATAAAAGTTAGCTTTGTGTACTGTTGTTAAGACTATTTTATTTTTTTGTGCATTTCCACACTCATAAACTAAAAATTATGAAGAAACAATGATGGGCACACAGCCATCCTGACAAATGGTCAAAATATAATCAAGATATAATCACAAGAAATAAGACTTATTTTACAAAATTTGAAGCATGTATTATGCTTATATCCTCCCTTCTCCTGGGTATCTGTAGTCTTTGAACACCAGAAAAAAAAAATGCTCAATTTAGAACAGAAAAATGAAACCAAACCAGGCTCAGCATGGATGCTCTGTCTTAATCTCTTAACTTATAACCATGTCTGAGGAGCATGCAGGAGGAATGGCCTTTGCAGATATTCACTTCATTGTTTTTAAAGTGGAGAGTTCATCACTGGTTTTAGTCAATACATCCAGTCAGACTCAAACACCATTTACCCTTGAATCTTAAACTGTGTGCTGTGGCTGCGAACTGGTCCAATCAGAGGAAACTTTCTGCAAGTCCATCCTCACAGCACACAATGCTCACGTTGCTTTCGATCTCAGTGCCACTGAGCTATCACTCAGGCTTGTTCCTGAGTTAGCATCTTGAGCCATTCTTGTGATACAAGAGGGGCTCTCTTTCACAGAGCCCTGTCTTCTTCTAACATCTTATTTTCAAGAGCAGGATTTCAAGTTGAAGAAAAATGTTACTTGCACATTCCTAAATACTTTCATTGGTTTAGGGATTTTCTATCTTTTATTGCTGAGGACCAACACTTAACTACCTTTGAAGATTCCTGGGATCCAGTGCCCAGGATTAAAATCTCTGGGTTAACAGATGATTTGATTAATTTTATGGAAATAATTATATATTTCGGCCGGGCGCGGTGGCTCAAGCCTGTAATCCCAGTACTTTGGGAGGCCGAGGCGGGTGGATCACGAAGTCAGGAGATCGAGACCATCCTGGCTAACATGGTGAAACCCCGTCTCTACTAAAAATACAAAAAAACTAGCCGGGCGTGGTGGCGGGCGCCTGTAGTCCCAGCTACTCGGAGGCTGAGGCAGGAGAATGGCGTAAACCCGGGAGGCGGAGCTTGCAGTGAGCCGAGATCGCGCCGCTGCACTCCAGCCTGGGCGACACAGCCAGACTCCGTCTCAAAAAAAAAAAAAACCAAAAAAAAAATTATATATTTCAGAATGACGTGAATCTAGCTCAACCTGTTCAGTTTGGAAATCTACATGATGGAGGCGAACTTTCTTATAGGCCGTTTTTCATGTTTTCACTGTATAACAACGTTTCACAAAGTGCACTGTAGAGCACTGTCCATACCACAAGATGCTATAAGCTAAGAGAAAAAAATATTTACTCAAACATAAAAACAAAAGAAAATATACAATATTCCCTCTCCCAAGATCCCAACGCATATATTAAAGGCACTCTTAATTTATAGAAACCTACTATGTTTGACTGTTGTGTATTTAAGAAGTTTTTCCTCCACTTTCATCCCACAAAAATCCACACAAAGACTTTTGTGACCAAATGTGTGTGTTTCTTTTTTCCCTACAAATCAGCAACCAATCAGTTTTGAAGTGGATACCAGCTGGGTATCCTCTAATTCAATACAATTCTGACACTGATTACCTGGAGACAGCATCAGATCCCAAAGGTTGAGGGCTTCGTCTCACAGGACTGCCTCCTGATGCCAATCACTGCTGATGCCAATCACAAGCCTGAGCTTCCGACCTACTGGCTATAAATTACCCCATAACCCCATCCTTGGGTTCAATTAATTTGCTAGAAGGGCTCACAGAATCGAAGGAAATAACTTTCCCGGTTTATTACAACGGATATTACAAAGGATGCAGGTGAAGAGATGCATAGGGCAAGGCATGTGGAAAGGGGTAAGAAGCTCTCATGCTCTCTCCAGGTGCAACATCCTCCAGGACCTCCATGTATTTTGCTATCCAGAAGCTCTTTGAACCCTGTCCTTTGGGTTTTTACGGAGGTTTCATTACATGGACATGACTGATTAATCCCATTGGCCATTGGTGATCAATTCAACCTTCAGTCCCTCTCTCCTCCCTGGAGGTTGAGGAGGTGGGGGTGAAAGTACCAACCCTCTAATTCTGTCTTCATCTTTCTGGTGACCAGCGCCATCCTGAAGCTACCAAGGGACTACCAGCCATCAGTCAACTCAGTAGCAAGCAAAAAGACATTGTTTTGGAGATTCTAAGGACTTCAGGAGTTGCAGGCCAGGTAACAGGGACAGAGACCAAGTATAAATTTCAAAAAATCATGGTCAGCCCTTGGTCTTCAAACATGAATCTCTTACATCAAAATGATATATAACTCAAAGGAGACTGCCACATTATTAGAATCCCACTCAGTCATTAATAATTAGTCCAATTTATCATATGGTATGAAAATACCTCCCAGAGTGGGGTCATTCAGGTTTTCAGACTTCCATTTCTTCCTCCCAGGTCCCCAAAGCAGCGTGGGCTTGGGAAATACGTAGCTTTACCCTTTTAAGCATCTGGTAGAATGGAGCTAGTAGACAATGCAATCTCTTGCTTTAGCCTCTTTTAAGGTGTGAATATTGGATTTCCATCAATTCATAATTAATGTATTCACTTCTTTACCCTCAGCTACTGTTCCTCCTCCTCTCCATCAATACCCACATATTTTCACTAGTCTAGCAAGTACCTCCTCCTCAGTCCACTCCCATTCAGATAGGGTAAGTAACTAGCAGAACTAGTTGTTTTTGTTTTTTTGTTTTTGTTTTTGTTTTTAACCACCAGTCATTATAGCTGCATTCACTCTGAGACCCAATTTTGTCAGATGGGTGAAGGCACAACACTCTCTCATCAGGGCCTTAGAAATACTGACATAAGGTTTGAAAACATAGTTGCAGTATTTTGCTTAGGAATCATCCCTGCTTCCAGCAATTAAAGTTGCGGTCCTGGTCCTAGGACCACTATATCAGGTAGGAAAAAAAAATTGAGGTGATTTAGGAAAGAAAGAAAGCATAATAGTCATTATATCGGGTTATTCATCTCATGGCAAGGATTGCATCATTACACCAGTATCTTCTCTACCCTCTCCTTTCCAGATTAACCGAAAAAAAAAAAAAAAAAAAAAAAAAAAAGAGGGACATTTGAAGGACACACTCCATTAGTCCCTATCATGTTGAGTGTGAGCACATGCTCATGAAAGCACATAAACCAGCCGGTCATCCTTTGATCTCCCCATGTCAGACAACTGCATACTTTCCAACTCATTTAAACATGTGAGCATTTTCTGTTACAAAGACTCTAATGCTTCCTATAGTACCCCTGTGCAATTAGATTTTTAAGACCTGGAAACCCACTACCTAGAATGAGACAGCAGAGTTACCATGTTGGCATTATGGTTCTGTTATTACTTTCTTCTTCAGTGGGAAATGTGGCCTCTGCACTCTGTTAGTTTTCTTCACATTATTCCTTTCTAAATCTCTTCACTCACAAATTAGACCAATCCTAGACTCCTGTTGCTTATGACATGAAAAACTCCCAACACATTACAAAAAGTCTTATATCTGATGCCAATTAATCTTTCTTGCTGATACCCCATGTCTCTCCTCCCATTGACCCACTGTTTAGCAAAGTGATCTACCTGCCACCTACTGAACACAAAATGCTCTCAGTGCACGCCACTTTTGGTGCACTGAAGTCCCTCTCCACTTTTTTCATTGCCTAAATTGTGCATATTATTCTACATATAATTGAAATGTCATTTCTCTATGAAGATTTACATTCTTCTCCTTCCTAGGATCTCTTTTGCTTCATTATGATCTAACATTTCCTTGGACCCATCTTTATACAGTACTTTTACAATAGTATCAAAATGATCCATTAAATGGCTCTTTGCAAGGAAATCTAATCTGAGGTGCTAGAAGTCAGAGTGGTAGGTCTTTCTTGGTGGGGGATTATTGACTGAGAAGGAACAGGCAGGAGCCTTCTGGAGTACTTTTAAAAAATATAGGTGGTGGTTACACGGATCTATGCATAGGCACAAATTCATCGTTATATATTTAAGATTTGTTCACCAAATTTATTGTTATTTATTGCATGCCACAACAGAAAATTTGAAAAATAATATGATCCCCTACCAATGTCTGAATCATCTGAGGGGAGGCACTTTTATTCACCTTTTAATTTTCAAAGTATATCACTGTGCCCAGCACAATGGGGGCATACAAATTTGAAAAGTAAATCAATGAATGAACGAACATATAAGCAGCCCCTTTACCTGGGTACAGCTTTAGCTTGTCAAGAGAGGAGCATATTTCAGGTAGAGAAGGACAATTTAATTAGCTATACTTTGAACAATCATAAGAAATAGATGATAATATGCAGTTAGTAACTTTGAAGATGAGACGAGAATATGCAGACTGATTAACAATTCTGAATAGAACTTTAGTGTTTGGCAACATTTCAGTAATGTAGTTCACTGAACAGCTCAGCGAATACCTGCACCCCATATGTCTTCTATTTTCCCTTACAGTTAAGACATCTCCCTAAAGGCTAATAAACAATGGGTACCTCCCTGAAGAACAATAAATATAGCAAATTGACTCAAATATTATTACTTAACATTAAGTGCCAACTGTACATAACTTATAACTAGCATCAATTCTTTGCCCTTGAGAATCCTATGTTTAAAAATAAAAGTTACAACATTAGAAGAGACAGAAAAGAGATGAAAATTCATTAGTTCACATCTCCTATTCATTGAAATACATATGAAATCCCTGTTACAAGCTAGGAACTGTGCTAGACTCTGGTGGTGGGTAGGGGGAAATAGCCTGGAAAGCAAGATCTCTGCTTTCATGCAGCTTATAGTCTGGCAAAAGAGAAAAAGTAGAAATAATTTTCATTTATGTGCTTTTCTCTGTGCTAACCATTTTGAATGCATTTATTTAATTATCATATCAGACAGATGAGACAGATATCACTATTATTCCCATATTACAAATAAGGAAGAGGCTGAAAGATCATTCAGATACTAAAAATACACTTACATGATTTTCCTTTGTAAATTTCTGAACTTCTAGGGAGCAGTGAACAGGTCTTAATACTTCTGTGTATGTACCTCAGTATCCAGTACTATGCTGGGAACATAGTAGGGTGAAACTATTGTCTGACTATGGTGATGGTAGTTGACCTACAATTCTTTTCTTGTTCTTCAGAAGCAGGAAAGTGAGGAATATTTATTTCCTGTGTAAGAGATATATAGTCATATTAAATTCTATGTTTAATCTATCATTGTGTGATTTAGCACTGCACATTAAAGTGGTTGGCACATAGCATGGCTTAGGCCAACTCAACCATATTTATTAACTGTCTATAGAGTGGGACTTTCCATGCTCCACCCACATCCCGAAAGATCCAGCTTACTATTTTATACACTCAACCTTCAGCGTCTTTGTGCTTTGCTTCCAACAACTTGTACCAGCAGCACAGTAAGTCAGCACTATCTAGGAGTATATAGGGCCCCACCAACCCTTATTCAATGACTGACTGCTGCAGAATATAAAAGGTCAGCTCCCTTTCCTCAAGGTAGCACCAACTCTAGGGTACAATTTACTCTCCAGAGCTCCTCATAAAACCAGGTCGAGAATAGGCCTTTATCTGGAATTGCTCCCTTGCTGGAATGGGATTCCTCCCTTCTATCCCTCCGCCTTCTCCTGACCTCCCTCCCTTCTAACCCTCCGCCTTCTCCTGACCTCCCTCCCTTCTATCCCTCCGCCTTCTTCTGACCTCCCTCCCTTCTATCCCTCCGCCTTCTCCTGACCTCCCTCCCTTCTATCCCTCCGCCTCCTCCCTGACCCATTTCTCCTTAAAGTACCTCCTCAATAGATCATTTGCACATAAAACTTTATCTCAGTCTCCGCTTTATGGAAACCAACTGCAGGTAGTTTATTTTGTAGTTTATGAGAACATCAGGGTTCTCCAAAGAAACAGAACCAATTGGGAATATATAGAGAGAGGTAGATTTATTTTAAGGAATCGGATCACATGATTATGGAGTCTGGCAGTCCAAAATCTGTAGGGCAGCATGGCAGTCTGGAGAATCAGATAAGGGTTTATGTTGCAGTCCTGAATCTAAAGTTCCTCAGGCAGACCACTAGGATGGGAACTCAGGAAGGATTTCTCTGTTATGGTTTTCAGGGTGAATTCCTCCTTCTCTGGGAAAGTTCTCTTCTTTGTGCTCTGAAGACCTTCAACTGATTGGATGAGGCTCACCCAGATTATGGAGGTGATCTCCTTTGTTTCAGGTTAAATGATTGTAATTGTTCAGTCACTTCTAAGAAGTACCCTCATAGCAACATCTAGATTAGTGTTTGACCAAGCAACTGGACGCAAAGCCTAGCCATGTTAACAAATGAAATTAACCACTGCAAGAAGGGAAGTTGGGAATGGTGGAACAAGCTCTGTCCTGAGCTGAAGGACATCATCCACAAGAGTTCAGATACAACATACAGTTTTGTTCTGTGCCTCAGCTTTCTTTTTCATGTGGGATGGTCCTAAGAGCACGTGAATATGGACGAAATGGAGAGCAGTGTTGTTCTCGTGCCTTGACCACACTGAAGTATTAGGCTGAACCACTAATGCCCTAACAGAAATTGAAAGGCCCATTCGATGTGATTTATTATGGGAGCCAGGAAACAGGCCAGTTCACCCAACCTTGTTACACACTTTCATAATGCCATGTACCTCTCCTTCATTGAACAATCATTAATTATACAACAATTTGGGTCATTATTTAATTAACAACTCACAATCCGATTAGAATGCAGGTTCCAGGAGGTGAAGGGTTGGTTTTATCATTGAATCTCCAAACCCAGTGGGCACGCCTGGCACAATGAAAGTTTATTGAGTAAATGCCAATGACATTAACCTATTAATATAAATATCAGCTCATTTGTATATTATATAATTCATATAATTCTATGTATAACTTTATATATAAGTTCTATAAAAATCACATCATTAAATATAATACACACATACATACAGACACATACTCAAATACTTCATTAATTTGATGGATATATGAAAATTTTTAAAAACTTGAGGGATGTCCTGAAGGAATGTGCTTATACTTTCTGCTTTTTCTGCTCTTATGTATATGATACTCCTTTCACAGGAAAAATGTCTTTCAGTTTGTCATGCACAGAGATTCTCCTATTCTTTCTGCGGATGATGAGGTAACACTCAGCCCTTAAAATCGTCTTTGCTGGAAAATATATCAATATCAGTTTACTGTTCCTAACGCCGAACAGGAAGGAAAAAAAAAAAAAAGAAAAAGAAAAGAAAAGACAATCAGACAAAGGGACCTGAGCAGCAGAAAATAATTGGACTCTCTAAATTGTGCCATTCTCAAGAGGAATTACTGGCACACACTGCTTCTTCCCCAGACCACGCTGAGCATCCCTTGGAATCACAACAGAAGCATTTTATTGCTCATTAAATATTTTTTAATGTGAATCCACTCTTGGCATTTCTACTTTATAGTTTTTTTTCTCACAAACCTTCCTGTGTTGCATACCTCCTTCCCTACTACACGTAATTTAAAAGAAATTATGTAAGCTTATTTCTCTGATTAAGAAAGCCTAATGCACAAACACACAAAGGATCTGACCAGTGTAGCTCAAGTAGCTAATGAATCTGGCAATGTTATGCTCATTCTCAATAAAAATGGGCCCTACAAATCACTATAAAAAGTGTGTTTTGTGCCTTAAGAGCCATAATTGTCACACATTTACAATTCATAACCAGTGACTGCAGGGTGCTTACTCTAGTTAATCCTCCACAGAATAGTGGATATTGATGCTGTGGAGAAGGGGCACAACAGAATCATGTGTCACTTGAAATACTCATTTGGGAAGCCTCCCACACCAATAAAATTCTGAAATGTAGCTATGGGAAGCCTGAACACATTCTCCCCACTAAACTGTAAGTGAGGAGAAAGGTGAGGGTTTGATATGCCCACGCACCTTGCTTGTAACAGCTTACCCCAGGTAAGCTGGCTCCAAAATAGTAAAGAGAAAAAGTACAGTTGGATTGTCAAAAAGGTTATGTACCAACCCTTCACTGTACCCGTCTAGACTTAAGGACTTGGAGACTAAAGACACATGAGTTCTGAGAAGCTTCCATATCTTGACTGATTTGGTTAAAGCACAACTGGTTTATGATAAATAGCCAGATGGGTGAGTCTCACTGACTTTTAGTGAACACGTTTAATATACTTACAATTCGTTTAGTAAGCCTGACACGTTATATGACTGCTATTTAAAAATGACTTCCAAATCTTAAGAGTAATACTTGTTTGCAATTCAGTATTATTAACTGTAGTCACCATGCTACACACCAGATCCCCAGAACATTTTTTTTAACCTGTCAACTAAAATTTTGTGCCCTTTGAAAAACAACTCTGTTTTACCCAATCTCAGCCCCTGACAACATTGTTCTACTCTTTGTTTCTATGAGTTCGACTTTGTAGATTCTATCTAGTAGCAAGATCCTGCATTACCAAAATGTGTAGGCTATCCCTGAGGTCTATAGCAAATGGCCATACCCACACAACTGAATGTTTGCAGTTACAGATTCCCAACTGATAATCATGGGTATTTGAAACGAGTTCTTGGTCTTGGTGTAGTTTCAAATGTTCTTTTTCTTTTCTTTCTTTTTTTTTTTTAAAGAACATCACAAAATTAGAAAAAGCTTATTTTTAATCCAATCTAACCCTTCTGCAATGCAAGGGAATTGTTCAGAATGATTTGAAGACAAGGGAAATATATTAGGTGAACTTTGGATGATCTTGGCCATCTGTTTCTCTGCCCCTGAGAGCGGAGTTTCCAGGAGTCACTCAATCATTCAAACATAGGAACTTAAATAGAAAAAAAAAACTAAACTAAATAAAATCAGTTGTCCTTCCTTTGGCCCTTCTATAACATACCACCTTAACCCCATCTTTCTTTCATTCTCTCCACACACCCTCCTCCCACCATGTATTCCTCACAACAGCTACTCCTTATATTTCCTTGTATAAAATCATTGCAGTTTGTGATGCAAAATAATGATCCCTCGCTTCCTGGGTTTGCAATTTTAACTATACAAGCTTTTTAAGTTCAAGAGGCAGAATCAAAATGCATTTTTATTCTATATTATAATAAATGTGAATATCAGAAGATTCTGCCAGAGTTGTGTGACTGCTGGCATTTGTAAAAAGTCAGAGAATCTTGGAACTGAAAGAAGCAGAAATGTATTTAGTATTTCATTTGACTCTTGATGCAGAGGGAGAGAGGGAAAAACCAAATGATATGCTGTGTTGCAAACTTTTACATTTCTTTCTTTTTTCTTTTTTTTTTTTTTTTGGTGAGACAGAGTCTCACTCTGTCGCCCAGCCTGGAGTGCAGTGGCATGGTTTCGGCTCACTGCAACCTCTGCCTCCTGGGTTCATGCCATTCTTCTGCCTCAGCCTCCCGAGTTGCTGATACTACAGGTGCCTGCCACCATGCCTGGCTAATTTTTTTGTATTTTTAGTAGAGACGGGGTTTCACCGTGTTAGCCAGGATGGTCTCGATCTCCTGACCTCGTGATCTGCCCGCCTCGGTCTCCGAAAGTGCTGGGATTACAGGCGTGAGCCACCGCACCCTGCCACATTTCTTTTTAAATGATGTGTTTATTTTTCTAAGATCTAGATAAATGATGATGGATGTTGGAGGCCACACAAATGTTTCTTGTGATTAGGTACATTTGAAGCCTGTTAGTAACAATATGAACCTGTGATCAATTAAGCAGCTGACCAATCATTACCTCCTCTTCTTAGCTCTTGTTACCCAATAATTAAGAAGTGCTGTGGAAGCTCAGGGGGGCTGCCTTTGCTCACTAAAAGCAGGCAGAAGCTCTCTTCTTCTTCCCCATGCTACCCTTTCCTTTAAAATAGTTTCTTTTGTTTTTTGTTATCATTTCTACGTTCTTCCCTTCCTTCAGTCTTGTAATGATGGTCTCAAGCAGTAACAGTAGTAATCGCTGTAATGACGGTCTCAAGTAGTAACCGTGGCAGTCAGCGACAAGTGGCACCTGAACAGGGACTATCAGGGACAGAGACTTGAAGAGACTTGAAGAGACCTGAACGGACCTGAAGAGGCCTGCAGGGATAAATAGAGGCAAATAGAGATAAGTAAGAGATAAGAGATGAGATAAGTAAGAGATAAGTAGAGACAAATAGAGATAGATAGGGAAAGACAAGGACTTGTAGGAAACTAACAGATACCATAGGGACAGATAGGGATAGATAAAGACTAGCCAAGATTAGCAATATAAGGTCAGTGCCCTAACGAGGTACAAAAGTAGAGACCAGCAGAGATTTGCAGGGACAGACAAGGACAGACAGGGACAGATAGGGTCCTATAGGGACTTGAATGAGGCATTTTTTTCTTAAGATGGCATAATAAAGTTAGGCCAAAAACCAAACACAGACTATGGTGCTGGGGAAACCCTACTTGGCCCATAGAGTTACCTTTGGTGCTTACTGCTTAGGCTCTGTGTCTGCCATGCCTTGCCCAGCTTACAGAACACTCCAGCTCTCAATTTAATCATCAAAAAACAGAGACAGTGACTCAGGTCCTGAGGAATTCCAAGGAGCACACAGCCATCCTAACCACTCTTAAGCCAAGTCCTTTAATTTTGTAAAGAGTGGAGACAGGATTATCACATGTTCACATCACATTTCTGTGGCTACTCCTCAGCACTCTTTATGGGCTTCATGGGTGGAAACCAATGCTCCACCCACAGCTCTCAAATAACTGTCCCTGAGTCCTGTTCATCAACTATTTGAACTGTAGATACTAACAGCCTTGGCGTGTGTTGAAGTACTTGCTATGCTTGCTAATAAATAGCCTCTTTATTTGTCTAATTAAAAAGATCAACCAAGAAAATCCACAGCCCCTACAGCCATGCAGGTTTTCTTTTAGAAATGTTGGGTTTGAGGATGATTCTATTTATTAATACTAATGAACATTTCTTTAATTTGCTTCTTGAAAATGATTTAAAATAATTATCAAGTCACTTGTTTATAGTAGAGACTGTTGCCTATATAACGTAACAAGGCTTCAGTGGTGCCTTTTTTCCTTTGGTTTTTCTAGAAATAAATCTCCTGCTAACATCTGGCTTTCTGCTCCGGGTTCATCTCACATTGCCTCCTGTAACCGGCTTGGTCTTTTCAGATGCTTGTTTCATGACACAAATGATACTTTTCTCTTTAGTTGTTTGCTGTTTATTTTTAATAACACAAGAAAGCCACACCTATTATGAAACCAGTACCTTGACAATAACAAATGAACTCATAAAGGCCTTCATCCTGTTTCCCTGCCTCCCTGAACTAGAGATAATCTGAATCTTATGTTGATAATTCTTTTGGGGAGTGTGTGTATGCGCATGAGCTCTCTTAATATAGCATATTTCAAAAAGTAAATTGTTTAATTTTAGTTGTTTTAAACTTTATAAAGGGGTATATTATACGATCTTTTAAAAGTTACATTTATCATGCAAGGTAATTCTAGAATTTATTTTTAAAAAGTTAAATTTTTTACCGCTACACAGTATTTTATTGTTGCATAGGTTTGTACTTTTGCGAACAAAAGTTTAATCCATGAATTAAGGGAGTTATTTCTAGTAGACCAAGAGAAAAACAATAAAAATTAGTATAGTACATTTTTTTAAGGTTTTGGTTTTCTTTAGGAGAACTCTGTAAAACAAGTGAAGTTGTAAGTATGTTGCTTTAACCTTCTTTGGTGCTTTGAGGCAGCCCAGTCTGCTGACTGGTGAACTTTCCAGGGCTCGTATTTAATGCAGATGTTGCCAATCCTCTGAGGCCAGCACTGTGAAAAATAGTTCTACTGCACTGCTCTACCTAAGCCTTGCCCGTATAGTGACAGGCTGAGCATCCCTCCTTTATAGACATGCCTAATTTAAGTAAATGTGGGTGAGGGAGGGATATGATATAATGCCTTTCAATATTAGGACCACGGTTTTGTTAGAGGTAACATTATGGCTTCCATTTTTATGTTGTTTACCTGTTTGTGTAGCGATTCTTTGGCCTGTGGACTCATAAGGAAAAAAACAAAGAAACCAAACCACTAGAGGTCCTCATGGCCTCCCATTTCCTACCCATCTTTAAAGTACAATTATAGTGAGAACAGTATGTGGTAGGGAAAACAAAAGGTATTCAGAGGTGAGAATTTCTTTGCGGAAACACACTAGTCTACTCTCATCCTGATGTTCCACCTTCACTAAATTTCAAGAGTTATATTAGGATATTACTTTTACTCCAGATACCATTATGCCTAAGAACAGTGTTTATTTCTTGCCTAGTATCATATAATAGCTTATTTTCTTGCCTTTAAAAAAATGACAACTGATATTCCTGGAGCATTTACTATATGCCAAGCATCATGGTATTTTATGTGTATTATTTCATATATTATAACAACAGTATGAAATGAATATAATTATTACTATTTTACCATTTTACAGATGAGAAAACTTGTCCAAGCTCACAAGTGAGCTCTCAAAATCAGGCTTTAATTAAGCCTATCATATTAAATATGATTCAGTCACCCTTAACTGGTGACCTTTTTTACTCTTCTTACTCTTTAGCATCACTTATTATCTGTTAACAATGAGCTACAGATTTCCAAACTCATTATCCTTACATAAAATGGAATAATACCCGCAAAGATTTATATGTATAGACATGAAAATTTGCCAATGAAATAATTTTGAAATAATATGTGCAATATAAACTTATGTATGTAAAAATTAAATTAAAAAGTATTTATTTACATAACTGTACAAATATATAATAAAATTATAAAGGGGGTTTACTCTTTGAGAAGACAAGAAGGGAGTGGGATTAGGTGAGATTAAAAGGAAAATTCCACTTTTTATGATAAACATTTTTTAAAATTATTTTTTATATAAGCTTTTTTTGTCATTAAAAGTTAAAATATAAAATATGTAGACCTGCCAAAGATTTTTAAGTTTGTAACACAAAACTAAAAGGGTGATAATCAAAACTGACATTTGCCAATACTCTTCCCAATTTTCCCAACCTCACATCTCATACAAATTTACAAAGCAATTTATTAATGAATGAAATAACAAAATTGGAAAATGGGAATATGATGTTAATGAATGAGAAATTCTGGAGACCTTCTGAAAGAGAGTGGAATTGGGAGAACAAAATGACCAAAGGCAACTATTACCCAAAGTATACAATTAAAATGTTATTTTGAATACAGGGAAGAACCACACTCAGGGAGTGAACACTGAAGCAAAGGCAACCACTGAGCAAACAAAAGAGCAACTAATCACAGAGCCACCATAAGAGCTTTCACAAGGAGCCTCCGTCCCAAGCAAAGGAATTAGCCATGGAAAATATGCCCCAAGTATGACGCAGTAAGAATTGGCACTGGGGCAGAAGAGGCAAGGAAAGGTCCTACACAATAATGAATTCAGGCAGGGCAGGGATCCACATCCATCTAGAAACATCAAAACATTATCTTTTTTAGCAGTTCTCATCTGAGCATGGCTTTGATAAAAGCAGAGGTTCTCAAATAGAGGAATGAATAGAAAACCAAAGATTCTCAAATATTTGAACAAAATCAAAACCATAAAATAGAGTCCAAAAGATCTGAAAATGGAAAGATTAATACCTCAAAGTTATGTTAATTGTAGTAAGTATAACTGATAGAGTCAGAGGGACTTAAGAGTCGGGGGACTTTAAATCTTAAGAGAAAAAAAATAGTACCTCATTGGTAAGCACATAGTCTCAAAGTAGGTGTTGCTAACAAATAAAGGAGACATTAAATTTTGATCTCTTTGGCCTTTCCTGTTCTCCATATAAGATAGGGGTATAGGGAGGAAAAAAAAAAAAAAAAAAAAACCATGATTGCAAAGACACAAACCTACTTCTTGCAAAAGATAGGCAATGTTTCTCCAATCATAGCAAGGTAATATACTTTGCCTCTTCTGAAACACAACAGCCTTCTCTTCTTTAAATACCTCTCTCCACTTGGGGATGAAGTCCATTCCTTTAGCTTACTCGGGGATATTGCCCCACAATTCTATCTTTCAAAAACCTTTCCCTAAGGACCAATGATGATGAGCATTTTTTCATATGTCTGTTGGCTGCATAAATGTCTTCTTTTGAGAAGTGTCTGTTCATATCCTTTGCCTATTTTTTGATGGGATTGTTTTATTTCTTATAAATTTGTTTAAGTTCTTGGTAGATTCTGGATACTAGCCCTTTGTCAGATGGATAGATTGCAAAAATTTTATTCTATTCTGTAGGTTGCCTGTTCACTCTGATGATAGCTTCTTTTCTGTGCAAAAGCTCTTTAGTTTAATTAGATCCCATTTGTCAATTTTGGCTTTTGTTGCCATTGCTTTTGGTGTTTTAGACATGAAGTCTCTGCTCATGCTTATGTCCTGAATTGTATTGCCCAGGTTTCCTTCTAGGATTTTATCTTACGCCAGCTAGAATGGAAATCATTAAAAAGTCAGGAAACAACAGATGCTGGAAAGGTTGTGGAAAAATAGGAATGCTTTTACACTGTTGGTGGGAGTGTAAATTAGTTCAACCATTGTGGAAGACAGTGTGGTGATTCCTCAAGGATCTAGAACTAGAAATGCCATTTGACCCAGCCATCCCATTACTGGGCATAAACCCAAAGGATTATAAATCATGCTACTATAAAGACACATGCACACGTGTGTTTACTGCGGTTCTATTCACAATAGCAAAGACTTGGAACCAGCCCACATGTCCATCAATGATAGACTGGATTAAGAAAATGTGGCACATATACACCATGGAATACTATGCAGCCATAAAAAAGGGTGAGTTCATGTCCTTTTCTGATCACAAGATCAGAAAACCAACCACCACATGTTCTCACTCATAAGTGGTAATTTAACAATGAGAACACATGGACACAGAGAGGGGAACATCACACACCAGGGCCTGGCAGGGGGTTGGGGGGCTAGGAGAGGGATAACATTAAGAGAAATACTTAATGTAGGTGATGGGTTGATGGGTGCAGCAAACCACCATGACACGTGTATATCTATGTAACAAAAACTGCACATTCTGCCCATGTAGCCCAGAACTTGAAGAAAAAAAAAAAAAAACAAAACTTTCAATTGTCAACACAGCCTCATTTCAAGGAGTTAACAGCAACTCCTTGGAAAGAATAATAAATATGCCTTTGTTTCTATTGAGCTCACTCCGTCAGGCTTTCACCACTATCATGAACATTGGTTAACCCTTGTCAATGTCACCATATAGCAAGGTCTCCACATGGCTAAATCCAATGCAAGCCTTCCAGCCCTTATTTTATTTGACAGAGTGCATTTCTTAGAGCTGATTCCTCCCTGCTTCAAAACCCTTGCCTTCCGTGAAATCAGAATACCCTGAATCTTCTCCTTCTTCATGGGACACTCTGTCTCAATCTCTTTGAATGGTTTCTCTTTCTTACCCCAGCAATTAAGTGTAGAAGTGACTAACAGTTTTACTTTTCAGTTTCAGCTCTTCTTTTTCTGCATTCTCTTCTTAGGTGATCTTGTATAGTCTTGGGACTTTTTCATACTCTCCAGAAAATCTCAAATATTTATAGAGTCCAGATGTCTCCCATGAGCTATGGATTCCTTTATGTAACTGCTATTTGACCTTCCTCTATGTGTTACTGGCTACTCAAATTTAAAATGTCTATAAGTAAACTTCTGATTTATCCCATACAAACTTGCTTTATCCACAGATTTTTCCGAGCTCAGATTATGAAAAATTTTATCCTTCCATTGTTTGGGCAAAATCTTTGACATCATCTTAGGGTTCTCTCTTTCCCTCCCACCACGTACCCAGTCTGTTTTCAAATCCTGATTCTACCTTCAAATTCAAGCACTTTTCACTTCCTTGAATGCCACACTCTCATCTAAGCCACCTTTAAATCTCCCCTAACTTCCTAATTGGCCTCTTAGTTGAATTGTCTTTGCTCCCTTCCTCTCTTTCCCTCCCAAACACCCTCCTACCCATGCCATCAACCAAGCCTATTCTCAACCCAGCAAGATAGAAAGATTCTTCTAATAAAAATCTCTGTCAGATCATAGCACTTTTATGTTCAAAGCCCACCAAAGGTTTTCCTTCTCACTCAGAGTAAAAGCTGGTGCTGCTGCCATGGCTCTCAAGCCACCCTGTGGTCTGCCTACCACAGCTAAATGATCATACTTTCCCTTACTCAAAGTTTCTCAGCCACCTCAAACCCCTGGATATTCCTGGATTACAGGAAGAACGCTCTTTCCTTGGAGTGTTTGCAATTGCCCTTCCTTCTGTGGAACACTCGTTTCCTAGACATCCACATGGCTCTCCCCACTTCTTTCACATCCTGCCTCAAATGTCATTGAATCAGGGAAGCCTTGTCTGATCTTACAAAATAACAGCCTCTGGCTGCCCTTCCTGGTTTTCTCCATTTACTTTATTATTATGTGTTGACATACAATGTGTTTGCCTTCTTTTTTTTTACTGTTTCATTCCTGACTAGACTCAATAAGAACGGGAACTGTCTCTTTTGTTCATTGCAATCACTTCACTGTCTTGAACAGTGCGTGGCACCGTGTAGGTACCTAATAAATATTTCATACTTGAACAGACAATTGGCTTGTTGTTATGAAGCCAGATTTATCCAACATGTTCTTAAAACCATTAAACTAACTTGTTTTAAGCGTACCTGGAAGAGCCACACAAATGGATGGTGTATGAAACCACCAAGGACTATTTTAAGAAGCCCCAAAGAGCAGAGATCATAAAGGCTGCATTATCTAAAAACAATGCAACAAAAATAGAAATTAACAATAAATGACTTTGAACATAACAGTGAAAAATAAATGTATCCACGTGGAAACTTCAAATCATTCATTAAAATAACTCAATTAAAATGAGAAAAAGTCACTATCATCTTGAACACCTTACAAATAAAAGACAATAAAAGTACTGTATGAGATGCAGCCAAAGTAGCATCTAGAAGTAAATCTGAAGCCTCAAAATAATACACTAGAAGAATTTAAACTTTGAAAAACAAGTGCTATGACTTGAGAGGCTGAAAAACAACAAAAAGAAAACAAAGTAGTCAATAATAGAAATTAATAAAGATGAAAACACTATTTATTGAAATTTAAATTAAAGGAAATTCAGTTGATTAATGAAACCAAAATTTTCCTCTCTGAAAAATTTAGAAAACATTTCTAAATCAACATGTCTGAGTAAGAAAAAGAAGGAGATAGGATAAATGAAACATGAAAATGAAATTATAAATAAGAACAATATCCTAGTGAATTTGAGTGTTACTATTTAATGACTACATTTATGATGAACAACAATAGGAAACAGACGCAGAGTAAACAACTAGGAAGTTATTTCTAAGTGTAGGAGAGAAGTGATGAAGCTTAGGTGAGAATGGTAGCTCCAAGGAGGTAGAAAATGCTGAGGGGTGAACTAGAAAGCTAAGTTAAAGTAGGTGATTGATTGGGTGAAGAGGTTAAAGAGAAATACATCTCTCTACTTGCCACCTTTCACTTTGCAACCTTGTTCTAATTGCGACTGAGAGGGGTGAAGACAAAGACTGGTAATTTATTTTCAGTTCTTGAAATTTGCTCAACACCTACCATTAACGTGAATATTTCAATTACCCCAAGCTCATTAGGCTCTTAAAAATGGGAGACCTGAGGAGAATGTAGCCTTTTAAAAAGTTTTAAGGGTCTATTTTCCATTTGTACGTGGGGTTTAGATTTTGCCCGGATTTCTGTGTCTGGAATAGCTCCCCAAGAAAGTTTAAGAAGTCAGTGATAACTTCATTAGGTACATGGGAAGTTCATTGATTTAATTAATGAAATTACTACTGAGATCTAAATTTGAAAATGAAGTTACCAAATACTTGACAGGTTATTTGAATTACTACATTTGCAAGTCCTAATAAGTATCGTAATTCTTCACAAAAGCATGAGGAGAATGATTTGGGAGTTTGGGCTTAAAACTGATAGGTACAGATGATGTAAAGTAAACAACAATAACAAAAATAGTATCAGAAATTTCAACACTACTGTCTTCCAGGACATTACTCATTCCTGGATTTTTTCCATAACTGGATTCTCCTTTCCAGTCCATTTGCTCATTCTTTTCCATTTCCGCAGCATCCAAAATTTCATGACCCTCAGTGCTCAGGCCGTGAACCTCATCTCTATCTACACACTTGTTCCTTTGGCATACTAAGTGTTCTATGCTATAAAATCTTCCACATTTATATTTCTACCCTGAACCTTTCCCCTGCATTTCAAAATCACATGCCTAACTGTCCACTTGATATATTTCTGTGAAATCGAATTGGCATTTCAAATGTACCATATCCCAAACTGAACTTTTTGGTTTTACCTCCTTACACCTGTTCCTCCCCAGTGTTCACTATCTCAGTAGATAACTACTCTTGAGTTTCTAGCTGTTCAGGCCAAACAGCCTTGGAGTCATTCTTGTTTCCTCTTTCTCACACCTCACATTAATTCCTTAGCAAAGCTCATTGTTTTTTTTTAACTTTCAAATCTTTGCCTTCTCAGCATGTCCCTGTTACCACTCTGTTCCAATCCAACATCATTTTTCATTTAGATTTTTTTTTTTTTTTTTTTTTTTTTTTTTTTTTTTTTTTTGAGATGGAGTTTTGCTCCTGTTGCCCAGGCCGGAGTGCAATGGCATGACCTTGGCTCACTGCAACTATCGCCTCCCAGGTTCAAGTGATTCTCCTGCCTCAGCCTCCTGAGTAGCTGGGACTACAGGCACCCGCCATCACGCCCGGCTAATTTTATATTTTTAGTAGAGATAGGGTTTCTCCATGTTGGTCAGGCTGGTCTCAAACTCCCGACCTCAGGTGATCCATTCAACTTGGCCTCCCAAAGTGCTGGGATTACAGGTATGAGCCACTGAGCCCGGCCTCATTTAGATTTTTTAGCAGCCTTTCCACTAGACTTTTGGCTTCTCCATTTCCCCTTCTGTGTCTACTCTCCTGTAGTCTACACTCAACTCAGCAGCCAGATTATCTTCTTAATATGTAAGTCGTTTCATCCAGTTCGCTTTACCAAAGCCCTCTAATACCTTCTCCACTCAATTTAAGAAATCTAAAATCATTATTAGTACATAATACTTGCACACATTTATGGGGGCACCTGGGATATTTTGTTCCATGCATAGAGTGTGTAATGGTCAAGTCAGGGTAAAATCTTTATAGTAGTTCACAAAGCTCTATGTAATCTGGCTCTACATTAGCTCTCTGTCTTTATTTCCTGCTAATTCCTCCCCAGACCACTCTACTGCTCCTCAATTCAGGCCATTTTCAATGCTGTCCCCTTTTCTGAAACTATTCTCCCCCAGATTGGGTGATTGCTCAGATGTCATTTCTAAATGATGCTTTTCCTTTTCTATCCTATGAAAAACTGTACTTCCTATACCTTGACATTCTCTCTCCTCCCCTACTTGTTTTTGTTTCCAGCAGTTGTCACCATTAGACATCCTAGTTTTGTTGTGTGAATGAATAAATTTAATGAATTGGAATCATTCATTCTTGGATGAAGAGATTGAAGCTACATGACTTCATGAGATTTCAGCTTGGTGTGCCTCGGTCTATTCATATGTCACTGGTACTCATAAAATAAAGGTGTTTCTGTGGAGATTAAATATAAAATAATTGGTAAACTGAATACTACCATATCAACCAGATCACAATTGCCCTCTTCCCCTTATTGCATTAAAGAAAAATGTGTATGATATTTGAAATCTAATTATTTTGGCTTTTCTATGGCAGTAATGATGTTTCACAAGAACTACCAAATTTCCAATTAGAAAAAGTTACCACATTAATCATTGCTAAATGAGCACCCTAATTGTGAGGTGCTTGAAGATAGCAACATTTTGATAACTTTAATATACACTCTAGTTTTATCAGTATGACCAGAATGACATACAATGTATGAGTGACATGAGGCCCTGGGTATAAGGTTGCCTTTCTTCTTTGGGTCTACATTATTTATTATTTATTTTTAAATCCTGAACAAAAGAGTCTTTTAACCATGGAGAGACATACTAAAAGTCATCATCCTATGCTAAACATTGTTTGCTTGTTTGTTTGTTTTTTAAGTCAGAGGAGTTGCAATAATAACAGTTTATATTTGTGCAGGACTTACAAATATTTTCATATTCTGAAATCTGAAGTGATGTTCTGACTCTAACTAACCTCTCTACAATTCAGTTTGCTCATCTCAGAAATGACAGAAGTAGATTTGATAGCCATATGGTTCTAGGATGGGGGATATGCTGGTCTTAACACTCCCTAATGCCAAATTTTTACAAATTGCCTTCATCCTCCTATGCAATGTTTACACCAGTTGGACGTTACATATAGATAGCCCAAACATTTGCAAATTTAGCAATGTTGTCTTATTGTAGCCTTCCTACTCCCTACTTAATAAAACTTTCTGGGTCTGAAGGCTGCTGAGAAGTTACTCCCAAGACTTTGCTCTTCTCCTGGTAATTTAATCTTCTTTGCTCTTCTTCATAATTCAATTTTGTCAACCTTTTCTTCAGGGGAATTTAAAATTTACTACCATAACTACTTAATAGGCTGCTTCTTGTGATAAGGGGATAAGAAATTTACTTTTGGGGACATGTGCTGACTTCCTCATGGGTACCATTTAGTCTACTTACTGCTGACTTCAGGATTCTGTAACTTCAAATGTTAATGATTTCTGAAATGTGAGGACTTCTTAACTTCTCACTGAAGAGTCGCCTGCAAAGTATGTTACAACAGCTAAGTATGTAACACATGTTCCTTAAGTGTTTTTGTTCTAAAAACTATAATCTTCCGTTTTCAAAATGATCAACTATTCCCATTAACTATTTTGGTTTAAAATGCACTAAAATAAAGATATTTTATAGCTACATATACAAGTATGGTTATTTAGCATAGTTACAGGTTATGGCAGTAATGATGTTTCACAAGAACTACCAAATTTCCAATTAGAATTTCCAATTTCCATATGTTTATGGCTGGCTATGAGCCACGGGAGTCATGTGACATATCTATTTTACTTTACACATCTATATGTGCCAGATATTGTACTAACTGATGAGAAATGAAGAAATATATTAGGTACTGTATAAAACTAAATGTACTAGGACATAAAGAGTGACATAATACAACTAATATATTCCATGGGAATAATACATTCTTATTATGAGTATAAAGGAGATAGAAGAATTTTAATTGAGTCTTAAGGAAAGAAAAGAAACGCAGTTGGCAGAGATGGGTATTGCAGGGAAAGGCACTGTGGAATTAGTAACTACATGGACAGAGTATAAAAATAATTTACTGTAGCTAAAATTTAGATTATTCATATTACTAGTAGTAATGCTAGTTGCTGTGGTAAACCCAAACCCGGAACAATTTACCACCATAAAACTTATTTCTTTTTCATGTCACAGTCTAAGATGGGTCCCTGTGTGATTTCCATCCCATGCAGTCCTACAGAGATCAAGGTATAATCCATGTGGTTACTCCACCTGTCCCTGTTCAAGGGCCTTAGAATCTTTCACGAGATTCTCTACATCTAATTAGCTTATATTATAAGCAAAGGTATAATAGTACAATGAATGATCGTGTGAGAATTGAGAAAGGTCATATCTAGAAGTGGTTTACACCACTTTCACCTGCCTCCAATTGGCCTAAACTCGGAGTATTATTTCCCTCAACAGCAAGAGGCTGGTAGATGCAGTATACTGAGGACAAGAGGTGAAACCTGATATTGAGCACAGCATTCTCTGCCACAGTGCTCTCATGGAGAGAATAGATATTTAGTAGAAAAAAACAAAAAAAGCAGGTTCTAGTCAGATCATGGAAGAGATTTTGAATTTATTCAGTAGGTTATAGGAAAAATGACCATTGCCTCAAAGAATAAATAAACTACCAAATCTATTTCTTTCAATTATATCTAATTATTCCTTTTTGTTCTACTTTAGGCATCAAAAATTTAAAAAAGAGAAGAGAATGAAGCTATTTTTAGACCATCATCAAATGTATATACACTATTATAAATTTGCATGTTTACGGTATTCATGTCATTAGACAAGAGGCATTAAAATATAAGGTGCATTGATATAAGACCTTGGTATTTTGAATCCAAGGTGATTTATTTTCGTAGGGTCTGGATGACATTGTAAATGAATACAAATGGGTGATGGAATGTGCACTGCAGAAGATTACAACTCTACTGAAAGTTGATTCAATAATCATGTCATTTTAAATGCTCTATTAATTGCAAGATTCAGTTTAAAGAGGAGAAGCTTCACTTACTTGTGAGGTGCTATTCATCTGTCAACAATTTCATACCAGTTTAGCTGCTTCTATTTGACATAAAAGAATTTCTGGATAGTAATATGCCACAGATTCTATAACGGGATGAGCCCAATTCAGCCCTTTTACACAAAGGATAGAACCAACTCTGAGACTTCCTGAGAGGGGAAAATGAGAGGAAAAAGGAATGAGCCAAAGCAAAAGAGAAATACAAGAGATCCAATTCACTCTCTTTGCTTCAGCTTTCTGTGTCATTCTCTGATCTTCATTGTAAGAGAAGAGGCTGTCTAGTGTGCAGCCAGTTTCTTAAATGGGACAAACTTCTTAGGGTGCAAGCAAAAAACAGCCTTATTTTTTCTCTCACCACTGCATTCAAATATGCAGCCTTGTCCCCTGCATTCATCAGGGTTCTACAGAGAAACAGAACTGATAGAATGTGCAAATATATGCAGAGATTAATTTTAATGAATTGGCTCATGTGATTTTAGAAGCTAACAACTCAAAAATTTGCAGGGTGGGTCGGCAAACTGGAGACCCAGAGAAGAGCAGTTACGCATCTAAAGGCCATCAGAATGGAGACCTAGGAGAAAGCCAATGTTTCAGTTGAAGTTCAAATGCCATCTACTGAAGAATTCACTCTTGCTAGGGGAAGGTCAGTCTTTGTGTTGTATTCAGGCCTTTGACTAATTGGATGAGGGCCCACCCACAGTCTGGAGGGCAATCTGTATCACTCGAAGTCCACACTTAAGGTAAGTTCATCCAAAAACATCCTCACAAAAACATTCAGAATAAAGTTTGATGACCTATCTTGGGACCACAACTTGGCAAAGTTGACACATAAAATTAAACATTGTACTTCCCTTTTCTTTGATTTTCAGCAATGGATAGCTTACACTCATTTTCAGTTCTAGGACATTCTCTTGTGTAGACAGTAAAAAATTCAATCCAAAATTCAATTTTACATTCCTTTAACCTGGATCTGACCAGAGTCTTGAGAACTCACAGAAAGAAAGTGAGCTTGGCATGGGGCTGTCCTTTTATTTTCCTACATTCCCACATTTCTGTAGGAATGACTACCCTTCCACCCCTTCTCCACATTCGCTATAACCCCGTTCACCTCTCAGGAAGTTCTGTGTTATCTGGAACCTATATTTAGAGCTAGGTGGTGGGATCCTGCCACCTATCTTCCGCAGCTTTGCAATCTTAGGGTGCAATTTGCAATAACAGCTTACTTATCATTTCAAATACTGTTATGTACATTACCACAGTTATATACACAGCTGTACACACACACACACACACACACACACACACACACACACACACCAGCCTCCAGAAGGACTACATAGGAGACATACCCCACGTTTTCTTTGTAAAACTAAATGATGCATAAATAGTTTGCAGGAAAAAAGCACTGATTTTTTGGAAGTGAATCCATGCCATTGGTACTATTTTTGTTTGGCTCAATCCCAATTAAAGCATTGTTTCATACCAGCCAGAAACCATTAAAGCAGTATGTAACTCATAAAGTTTATTTTAATGCAAAGACCCAACCATTCCATCATTTCATATTTATATCACACATTACACATTATTCTATAATGTTACATCGCTTCCTCACTATATGAAGGCAATTATAAATTAAAACTACTGACAATGTTATGAATCACACTATGGATAGTAATCCTGTGGAACAGTCAAATATTTCTGTTTAAAAATTCAAATATTTTACATACCTTCGTGATTTGCAATGTATTGCTCTAACTTATCGATTCAAAAGTAGATCAAAATATATTCAGATCAGAGAGTCATGAGCAAAAGACTTCCATTACATTTCCAACTACCCTTTGGCACAATGTTCCTCCGCTTATGGCGTTTACTGACAGTAGTCCCCTCATGTGGGAAAGATATATTTTCTCTAAGATATTCTCCCTGTGTGGACATCTGCATTATTCTTTTACTCTTAAATTTGTTCATATGGCATTTGCTAGGTTTTGTATGAATTCGAAAACAATAAAGAAAAATGGAAAGATCACTTGGATAAAACTTAATTTTCAATAAAAAGTATTACAATCAGAAGGTACATATAAAAGCAAAAAGCTACAAAAGGCAAAATGAAATAATTCTTACTCAACATCTTAGATCTCACCCACAAAGATGAGCACTTTTTTTTTTTTTTTTTTTTTTTTTTGAGACAGAGTCTGGCTCTGTCACCCAGGCTGGAGTGCAGTGGCGCGATCTCGGCTCACTGCAAGCTCCAGTTCATGCCATTCTCCTGCCTCAGGCTCCTGAGTAGCTGGGACTACAGGCACCCGCCACCACGCCCGGCTAATTTTTTGTATTTTTAGTAGAGAAAGGGTTTCACCATGTTAGCCAGGATGGTCTCGATCTCCTGACCTCATGATCCGCCCACCTTGGCCTCCCAAAGTACTGGGATTACAGGCGTGAGCCACTGCGCCCGGCCAAAGATGAGCACTTCTAAAGGAAAGCACAGGCATTTGTTCAGAATATTGATTCTGAAGCTGATCTTCCTGGATTTGAATCTTAGCTGTTTTGCTTATCACCGATACATTTTCTAGATCACATTACTTACCATCTCAGAACCCCAGTTTCCTCATCTATAAACTGCTGATCAGCACATGAGCCATCAGAGAGAACTGTAATGAGGATTAGATTATTATGTGGAAGGCACTTAGAACAATGTCTAAAATCTACTGAATGCCTATGAAATAAGTCATTATTATATATTCTTATAGTAAAATAACTTTATGTCTTTCTAGAAAAATTATTATGCATAGTGAAGTGTAATTTTCCTTTTAAAGGCCACACAAAATTTAGAGAGATGTTAAACTACTAAATACACTGTTCTGTATTTTATATGTTTTCATTTAGTAATGTAGTTTGGAAAGCCTTTCACATCAGTACATGAAAATCTACCTTAATCTTTTGCATAGATGCAAGCATTTTGTTGTATAGAATTATGAACTCTATTGTGTCAGACAACCTCTCACTGGTACACATTTAACTTGCTTTCAATTTTTAATATTATGAACAGTGCTTCAGTCAACATAATTGTACAAATAACTTTGTGTACATTGGGAAATGTTTCTGTGAGGTAAATTAATAGCTGTGCAATAGCAGAATCAAAGAATATTTTCACAAATTTCTGTAGATTTTAAAATAAGTTCTACAAAATTATCCTATGTAATTACATTTTTAAAAAGTATATGAAAATATATTGCTCACATAAATGTTAAAATTCTATCAAAGACAAGACAAATAAACAGCAAACACACCTTACTTTTTAATAGAAAGGTTTATTATTGCACAGATTTAATATTTCCCTACAAAAATTTTTATATTCAATGAATATTCTAATTAAAATACCTCCCCAAATTTGTAGGAACTAACAATATGGTATTAGGATGTGTTTTAACTATTATTTTAAATTGACACATAATTGCACATATCTATATGGTATTATATTTCAGTACATCTATACAATGTATAATAATCAAATCAGGGTAACTAGCATATTCATAACCTCATTTTTTATTTCTTTATGTTGGGAACATTCAAAATTCTCTCTTCTACCTACTTGAAAATATACAATAAATTATTGCTAACTATAGTAACCTATAGTGTTATAGAAAACTAGGACTTATTCCTAATATGTAACTGCAAATTTGTAGGAATGCACTTCAAGTAAAACAAAAAACTAGAAATTAGAGTTATTCAAAAATATTTTTACAAAATAAAAGAAAAAATAGAAAGAAAGAAATGTAAATGACAGGCAAGAAATATAAACCTGCCAGGAGGAAAAAAGAAAAAGAAAAAAACAGAAGGGTACCGATCTCACAGTATAGAAATAAAGATATTGGAACCAAATATATATATGAGTAACTAGCAAACAATAAGCATATCACTTAAATTAATAGAATGGTTAGATTTTTAGAAATTGCTATTGTTTTAAATGCTAAACATTTGGAATATAATGACCCTAGATTCCTAGGTTCTTAATGCATGAAAATAATCTTAGGCATACCAATTTTAAATATGAAAACAAGAAATCATAAACACCACAGGAAAAATATGTCCAGATTTACTTTTAAGACTGAAACAGGGAAGGCTATTAAAGGCAGATCTATTTTGCTATACAAAAACCTGTGTAGAATTAAAAACAGAAGTAATGACCTTAAAAAACCAGTAGGTGTAAATGCAAAAGGGAGGCAATAAGCTACTATTTTATTTGAGATTAGAAGAGATTATTGCTTAATCTAAAAATGTGCAATTCTAATTCTGAAATCCTAATCAAGTGGAAGAAATATATTTATGCATGGTGAGCAGCCTAAGGCCACTGTGACAGTCTATGCTTCTTGGTCATGTCTTGTTAAAGCAAACATTTATAATTGGTATAATATTGTGAGTAGCTAAATTCTAAGGCCCACTCTTCTAGGAACTAAAAAACATACAACATTCTTGCTCAATCCTTTAAATTTAGAAATTACCAACCTAACTACCTAACACATTCCATGTCTGATTGTGACCATTTTCAAAGTCTACACTATATTTGCTTCATAGATATGCGATCTAAACAAATATCATTTGCATTTTATGAGAAAATATAGCTTCATTACTGTAGAACAGCACTATTGTTATGGCTACCAGACTCAAAGAGCATTGGAAAGAAAATGATGGCCCTAAGGACTGTCTGTAGATCTAAACACATAAAATGCCTAACCCTTTGACTGAGACTTTAGGTCTAAATGTTTTATTTGCTTAAGCATATGTATAATTATAAATATCGAACTAGAACAAGCTATTCCTTCTTTGGATCCTATCTGAAGAAAATTTACTAAAGTAAACACAACATATTTTAGAAGAAAAAAATCAACATGCCTCTTCTAAAATGAGAGAGGTGAGATCAGAAATAAATGTCCTTTAGATTAAATCTTTAAGCTTTAGCTTTATTTTTTTATTATTTTATACCTACTTTATGAAGACCCTGTAGGAGTCTAAAGCCTGAATCAGCTTTTATGAAATAGTATGTATCAAACTGAGATGCTCTCAGTGGGCAGATCATTTGAAGCTGGTGCTGCCAGAGGAGACACTGGTAGTTTTATAAGCGTTTGCATTTTAGAAAACTGTCTTTTCCCACCTGTCCACAAATAAACTGTGAAGTCTTCAAAACTTACGTCTGACAGAGGAAAAGAAAAAGCTGTTGTGTATTTTTGAGGTCTTTCTTTTGTATGTAGGCAGAGGAGGGGGAGGACTGAATGTATATGGAGGAAAAAGCATAACAATTTATATATATATATATATATATAAAGAATCCTGCTCTCAACCCAAGTATATAAACAAGTCTAAAGAAGGGGGGATATGGTGGACAAATGAAAGAATTTGCATTTGGGGTTAATTTTGCAAAGTATATTGGTTTATATGGTTTATCTATGGCCAGTACTCATATTTAGGTGATTTTTTAAGGGAAGAAAATGAAAGAAAATCTACAGGCAAAGATGACCAAAAGTCTATGGTCTGTACTGTGTCACTTCAGGTGCTCCCAAGGTAGTGGGTGGAAGCCATCAATAGCAATCATACCTCGATTTAGTGAATGCTTATCAAGTGCCAGCATGACTCTCATGTGCCTTGAATGTGTTGAATCCTCACCAAAATCCTGTGTAGCTGACATTTCTAATGCCACCTTACTGTTAAGAAACGAGAGGCACAGAGAAGTTGAGGAACTAGCCAAGGTCACACACAGTGAGTAACTGGCAGAACCTGAATTCAAAACCAGCTAGGATCTTCCCAAACCTGAGCACGCCTAAAGACCCTCTGTACTGTGCCTGCACCCCCTAGGGATTCATCTGTTCTTACGACTGGATGTTTGTTCCTTTAAAACTATTTTAATTAGTTTTAAGTAGGGTTAGGTTAATTCATGTAGATAGACCCTAAAATTATCTAGTGATTTTTTAACACTTAATGAGATTTCTTTTTTAATTATTTTTATTATTTTTTATTTAATGTTATTTATTTTTGAGACAGGGTCTTGCTCTGTTGCCCAGGCTGGAGTGCAATGTCGCGATCTCGGCTTACTGCAACCTGTACCTCCCGGGTTCAAGCAATTCTTTTGCCTCAGCCTCCCGAGTAGCTGGGATTACAGGTGCACGCCTCTATGCCCGGCTAATTTTTTGTACTTTAGTACAGACAGGGTTTCACCATGTTGGCCAGACTGGTCTCAAACTCCTGAGCTCAGGCAATCCACCTGCCTACGCCTCCGAAGGTGTTGGGATTACACGTGTGAGCCACCGTGCCCAGCTAATGAGGTTTCTTTCAGAATCCCTGCCAGTTATATTGTTCAGTTTATCTATAGTTGTATAAATTAAAGGGTTCAATTTCTACTTCCAAAACTTATATTTTACTTTTCAGCTACAATCTAGGAATGTTTAAGTCTGTCCCCTTCTTTTGTGACTTTAATAAGAAAGCACATTTGTGTATCATTTATAGTACGGTATCTGCAACACCATCCATTACGGTACATCTATTCCACCTAGCGCCGCCGCGTACTGTTACACTGAGCTCTTCGGCTTGGTACATAATGAAAACATCATCAAATGAGTAAAAAGAAAAAGAGTGCCAGGCACCTTAAACCACATCCTCTGGTTGGCCGAAACGTGCTTTATTCACTTCTAGGTCGACAAGACTGCCTAAAACTATAACGGTTTTCTGTCTAACTTTTAAAAATAATTAGTCCGGGGGGATACTTAGCAGTGTGGTAGAATGTTGGCTGTGTTTTACAGCAGGGCGTTTCACGGTTTAAGTATTATGATTGCTTTAGTGTAGTTGTGTCAAATGACCTTGCTATTTTACATCTTGACCAATACTAGTAGTTTGTGCTTCTTACAGATGAGCTAAATGCTATGCCCTAGAGTATGGGAAATTGTTTGTTGTATGATATTGCTTTATTTGGATTGTATGCTTGCTCTCTTCATTTTCTTCCCTTTATTTTTATTTTCTTTGTATCCTTGAAGCCTCTTTATCATCCTATTCCCAGCCCTAACCTAACCCACCAAAAAGACTTCACAGAGGAAATCTAACCATCAGCTGTCTACCTCTGCCACTTAACAGCTATGTGATCTTGGGCAAGTTCCTTATCCTCTTGAAGCCTCAGTTTTCTTTGTAAAGTCTGGATAACTTCGTGTTTCTTCAGTCTTGAAATACATGGTAATTCTTTCCTATCATTTAATATTACTGAAAGTACGATTCGTCTTGGAACTTGCTGAACATTTAGTAGGAACATACTTTTTCATTTGTCTTACGCATCTGTCCATTTTAACATCAATAACACTACATTTATAAGTGCCATAAAATAAACAGAAAGCAGCATAACAGGATAGAGACAGTGTGATAGTGACTATTATTTTAGATAAGGCAATCTGGAAATACCTTCTTATGCAAGTTACATTTAAGGAGCGCTCCCCTACCCCAACAAAACAAAACAAAACAAAAAAAGCAGAAGCAGAAGGGATCTGGGAAAAGAGGTTTAGACTAGAATTTCTCATCCTCTATACTCCTAACATTTGAAGACAGATAACTCCTTGTTGGGTGGGGCTGACCCAGGCATTGTAGCATATTTACCAACCTTCTCAGCCTCTACCTACTAGATGCTAGCAACATGTTTCTAGCTGTGACAATCAAAAATTTCTGCACATATTGCCAAATGTGGGCAAGCGCCAGTCTAGACAAAAGGAATAGTAAATGCACAGCCCTTGAGGCAATAAGTTTAGCATGCTCAAGAAATGAGGCCAGGGTGGCCAGAGTAGAAGTAGCAAGGAAAAGCAGAGTAAGGAGGTGTAGGCAGAGCCACATCTCTGCAGTTTCGTGGGCAGTGATACAGGCTGGGATTTATTGTGATTCGAAGGAAAGCAATTGCTGGTTTTGAGCGGAGAGGGACTTAAGTTTAGTTTATCTAACTTCCCCTCCCTCCATTTTTCATCCTTTTCTTCCTCCCTTCCTTCTCACTCCTTTCTATAGATCTTCTCAGTTATCATTATCAAACTGTCTTCTGTCTTACCATCAGTCAATTACACACATCATGAAGTGTCTAATTAACCCAAATCCCAAAGGGATTCATTTTTATCATAACCAAAATTAGTAAGGGCAAGAAAATCATTAGATTTTTGGAGCTGTGTGATGACAGTGACCTCATGATGTTGATACGGGGGTGGAGCATTGCTTAGAGAAAGGTGCAGTTGAGGATAGAGACATGATGAGACCATTCCTCCGGAAAAGAAAGAGCTCATTAGCAGTTGTAGGAGTGGACAGATTTAGGCAAAGAGAATGAGTATCGTTCTTTGTGATATGCAATATGGACCTCGGAGCTGACTTTTAAAGGAATCATATAGTGAAGATTTATATCTTTCATGGATTTTGATATTTAGATTCCTTTGTTTTGATACACAAAGTAGTAGACAGATCTCAAGGTATCGTGCTTGTATTAGTGTTATCTACCTACCTACCTACCTACCTATTCAATATTTTTCTAGATATGAAGAGCAGTGCAAAGATAACTTTATAGATTTTAGTAAATAAAATATGATCTTACACTGTAAGTGTAATAAAAATGCATTTAACTCTGTATTTCTAATTACTCCAATCTAAATTTATGTTTGAGTATAACATTTAACTGCTGATTAAATTGTCTTTGTCTTTATATTATGCTTTTATGTTGAAAATTACTAATTCTTGACCTTGGCTACATGATAGAATTGCCTGGAAAATTTGAATAAACTATCAATGCTGAGATTCTGATCCCCAATATTTTAATATAATTGGTTTGTGCTGTGGCCTTGGCATCCGGTTTTGTTTTGTTTTGCTTTGTTTTTTAAACCTCTCCAGGTGATTACAATATACAGCCAAGGTTAAGAACCACTGGATTAAACCTTGTATCATGGCGTTTCAAATCTTGTAAGTGCTCAGTAAAAGTTTAGCAAAAGAATAAAAATATTTCTTGAAATGCCCGGGAGGAATGCTGACATCTAGCTCATGTTTTTCCAAATTCTCTTTATTAAAAGAGAAAATAATATGAAAGCACATTGTAAACCATAAACCTACTAATGTTAGTTCTTTTTTATCTAAGATTTTCAAGAATGCAGTGAACATACAAAACGCTTTTAGTTTCAGCAATATTGAAAAATAAGCCTACC
Organism: Macaca fascicularis; assembly: GCF_037993035.2. NCBI lineage: Eukaryota > Metazoa > Chordata > Mammalia > Primates > Cercopithecidae > Macaca > Macaca fascicularis. Next base: position 172,604,606 of record NC_088380.1, on the reverse strand, counting down.
TTTAATGACTACACCATACCACTGCGCCAGATCGTATCTATACGTAAGGAAATGGATTTCACGTGGAAATTTTATTTTAGAGGAGTAAGATAATGATGACGTAAGATTCTAAACAATTTTCTCACTAGGAAATTTTAGAATAAGGTGGTGGCTGGTCTTCTCTTACAATAACAGTACTGGATCATTTTAACAGAATGAGTAATTTAATAAGCCTATTGATAGTTCTTAATAATTGAAACGAAGCTTACAATAATAATGCAACTTAATAACACTATGAACAAGATTTATAATTGACTGTTTGGGGTTGTACACAGTTTTCACAGAAGCGGTACTGAATTCCATACAAAGAAGCCAACTATCATTGGAATGTTCAACAGCAGTTGAATGCAAACCGGTCATTTGTTTTCCAGCCAATCTGATTTAGGTGTAATTCATAATTGAGTAATGAGGCTTCTCACTTCATACCCTTTTCCAAGTCTCTGTTCTTGCTGAAGGACAAAAGTATTTCTAGAAGAATATCCAATACATATTAGCAAATTCGGAGGAAAAAAGCAAGTGGTTGAATACTCCACTTTTACCTAATGAATACATTAAGTAAAAAATATATTCTCTTTATTCCTCTTATATTAATATATTTTATATAATGTGCTATATATTTTATATAATATATACTTCCTATTATTTATATAAGAATATATAATATATAATATACACATATAGAAAATATATAAACACATATATATTTCTTATGTGTTTGTATATATTTACATAAGAAATATATATGTGTTTGTGTGTGTGTATTATATATAGAGAGAGACAGAGAGAGAAAGATGTTGATATATGAAATGATGATGAACAATATTTACCTCTGGGTCACTGGATTATGGTGAAATCAAGATTTTTACCTGAATTTTTGTTACATGTATGCATTATTTTACAATCAAGATATAATGCACTTATAAAAATAAAAATCAAACTCAGATACCACACGCTCACAAATAATGCATTCTTTTTCAATACAGTCGTGCATGAGAAGTTCTAATACATTTTTCAAACTGTAGCAGTCTATTCTGACAAAATACAAAATGTGAACATACACAACAAAAAACCAAACAAGTTCACATGTTCTTAATTTCAATGGGTTTTTGTAGGAAGGGTCGAGCTGCTATTGCTTTTGTTAAAAGCATTTACTGAAAAAAATTAAAATTATAAAAGATCTGAGATCAGAAGGAAAGATTCTTCTAGAGGTACCTACTTTAAAAAATGGGCTCCTAATATATTAGTGACAAAGAAATTGTCTTGCTGACAATTACATGTCTTTGCCTTTCATTCCAAGGAAATAACCACATTGTTAACCTAGAATACCATGTAACACATCATGTTTCTTTTCACTTGGATGAAAAAATATATTTTAATGTGACTGCATATTATCATTTAGCCTTCAATATTTTTTTAACATGTCCACAGAAAAAAGATTATGACGATGAATCCTTAAAAAAATGTCCCATCCTTTCAGGCTTTCCACTTTGACCATAATTTTGGCTATAAAAAGATTAAAAATGCCCATCTGTTGTAACATTATTATTAATGCCATAGAATTTCTATGCCACTTTCTCTGCTAGTCATGAATCTAGTCAATTGTTTATATTTTCATCACTACCATCCCTGGTCACCTTTGTTTGTTTTGATATTTGTTCAATCTCTGCTTCATATATTCATCTACTCATTGGTCTCTTATTAATTTGTCATATTAAGGTCTTGTGTTCTGGTTCTATAGAGCATTCTTTTTTCTGCTATCATATAATTGACTCTTAGCACATATTAAAGTAATTCTCAAAATATAGTGGTTGTAGCAACCACTCGTTGAGTTTGATTCCAGTGATCCGAGGGACTCACTGAGACATTTATATATTTCATGATAATGTTACTTATAATTTCATTAAAGTATTTTGTGGCTCAGCCAAATTATCATTTCCATCATGACAAGAATTGTATCTTGGATATCTCAGTTTCTTTTTACTGCCTGGCAACATCCTCTACCCCCTGTAGGTGTTCAATAAATATTTGATTCACTGGTAAATTATCTACTTTGTAAACACGTATCAAGAGAATAAAGTTTCTTATTATCCATCAAGAGACTGTGAGTGGGTGAGACCTCCTCTAGAGAAGAGCATTATGAATCTTGTGGCACAACAGGAAGAATGCAGGCCCCTGAGATCAGAGAGCAAGCTGGTTACAAGATACTAAACAAAGCACCCACATTTCTGGTGCTTCCACATGTGAAACAGGTACCACCACCTGACCTGACTCAGTGCATGAGGCTGGGTTTCAGGACATTCTGAAGTTTCTTCCTATTCCTGGCTATCAGACTCTACAGATTCCTTTTGGTAATAGGAACACATCAGACTCCATATGTGCAATTGGCAATTGTGCTTAATCTTTATCTTGCCCTTATGTAGTAGTGGAATATTTTCTCCCTCAAACAGGCAGTGTACCAAAAAAGCAGCCTAATAAATCTGCAGGCAAGATGCCACTGACTAAAGATAAAGAATTTTTTAATGATCTCAATCAAGAGAGCTTATCTATGATGCTCACTGAACTTTAATGTAAAACCCATAATTGAAAGCTGAAGATGTGATGAGTGGAGAATGTTTCCATCCAGATTAAGCCTGAAGCCAATATGCCCAGGATGATAGTCTGCTAGATTTCATTTTGAACTTATACCTCAATGGATAATTTGACCTGGTCCAGGACAGGCCAGAAAGTAAATGGACATAGAATATGCTATATATATTTTTAATATTATATAGACAGTGTTATTTAACTTATTATTATAAATGTTATAAATATTTGGGGCTTATATGTGCCTGCACTGGGAACGAAGTATATGTATTATCTCTAATCTTCAATAACCAATCTTTCATAGATATTAAATATGTTATACACTTAAAGAAACAGGCTCAGTGAAATTGAGTACATTACTCAAATTCCTGTAACTTTTCCAGTGGCAGAGTTGGAACCGAACCCTTGTTGCTTAGCTCTAATGCTTATTTTGTCTCTCTTTCTCCATGACTATTTTCTGAATTTGGTGAGACATTACAGGAAAATAAAGGATTCCTGTATTTATTGCTTGATACATGTAAATGACCAAACTACTGTTATATACTGCAATGTCAATCTGTTACCTGTGTGTAGCACTTTGTTTACAATCAATTTTACATATTTTACCTTATTTGATTATCACAATATGAAATATATGGAGTAGATATTTTGTTTGTAAAATATGAGAAAACTAAGGCTTAGAGAAGCCAAAGCATAGGCTTGAAGACACAGAGCTAGTAAGTAGGAGAGTAACATGAATTTAGTTTTCTACTGCTGTAAATCAGATTACCATATGGGGAGTAGCTTAACCCACTGATGAGCTCACAGTTCTGGATGTCAGAAGTCTGGGCCCAGAGTGACTGGGTTCTACGGTTGGGGGATCACAAGGCTGAAATTGAGGTGTGAGCAAGACTGCATGTCTTTTTGCTGGTTCTAAGGAAGAATCTGCCTCACCGTGCTCTTGGCCAAATTCAGTTACCTGTGAGGTTTGATTTCCTGTGGTTGTAGAACTGAGATTCCCATTTCGGCTGTGATCCAGTGGTCTCTCACAGCGCCTGGAGAACACCTGAATTTCTGCCATGTGGCCCTGACAACCTCCAAGCCAGGAACTGAGGAATTCTCCCATCAAATCTCCCTTGTGCTTCCAATTTTTAACTTTCTCTTTCTGACTATTAGACCCAGATTTAAAGGGTTTATGTGATTGGGTCAATCCCACTCGGATAACCTTCCTCTCTTAAAATCAACTGTGCCATAAAACATAACCTGATCATGGGAGTAAAATCCACTGTACTTATAATCCTCAGGGCTATCAATAGGGGATGAAGAGTCCAGGAAAACATCTTAGCATTCTGTCAAGTGTTAAGTACCCACTCCAAGGTCTTGGTAAAATTAGTGAAGCAGGATATCTTCCTGACCCTTTCATGGGATCCACGACAGGGGTGCCTTGCTTACTCAGCCTACCACTCTCAGCTCCTCACAGGAGGGACTGCCTGAGCAAACAAGTGCAGGAGTGAACAAGCACTGGAACAAGCACTGGAACTGGCTGGCCACTTGCGGGCGCCAGCAGGAATGAACTCCATGCAGGCCCTCCACCAGCATCCAGGTGGGGTGCCTGCAACTCCCGAAGGCATGTTATGGTGCTCTTTTAGCTCTGCTGTCTGCAGACAACTTAAGTGTTAACAGCTCAGTGGGCCCTCTGCCTTTTCGCGTGAGGTGGCTACACTCCACAAGGACAAAGGGAAAGCATGACAGCCGTTTCATCTGCACTCATGGCTCCTGAGCTCTTGTCCAGCATCCAGGAAAAACAGGGTTGCAAGAAGGAATTGAAGGATGGTAAATGTGGGGGCTTTTATCACCAAATAAAGTGGCTTTCAGTGGGAAGGGGAGCTTAAAAGGGGATGGGGCACATAGGTAATCTTCCCCCCTGAAGTCCGGCCATCTCTGGCCGGATTCTTCTCTGAAGTTACATCATCAAGCCGTCCCTCTGAAGTCAAGCCACATCTCTCTGATGTCCAGCCACAGTCCCATCTACTGGCTGAGTCTGGGGTTTTTATAGACACAGGATGTGGTGGGGCAGGCCATGGTGGTTTAGGAAAAGGCAACATTCGAGTGGAAAAACAGGGACGTAAGTTCTCACTTTGGGCCACGGTTTCAGGCTTTTCAGCTTGAAAGTGGGATTTTGCAGGGGACTCACCCTTTTCTGTCTAGAATTTCTCCACCCCCCGTCCCTATCATTAGTATTATGACTCTGTCATTTACTAACCTGGTGAGAAGCTTATACTTCTCCAGGCCGTCACTATTGAGGTGAGCCATGCCACTTGCTGTGGCCAAGGAAATAGGAGCTGAACTGACATGTTACCATTTCTTTGCAGAAGTTTTGAAAGCCCTTGTGTGTTTGGCCACAGTTTTTCCCTCTGTCACAAGGCCATCATATCCCACAAAGGGCTGCTTTGTCAGCACGGATCCTGGAATAAACAGACACGTGGAGAAGAGCCATAGCAAAGCTTCAGCATGTGTCATGCATGAGGAAATCAACCATTGTGGTTTTAAAGCTACAGATAACTTGGAAGTTCTTTCTACCTCACTATTAAAGGTAACTGATATAGAAACTGGTACCTTAAAGTGAAATATTGCTGTAAATAATAAATTTATAAGTAAACACTTGGGATTGACTTTGTAGCCAGCTAGTGAGTGGCAAGAAAACTCAATAAATTTTGGAGGCTGGAAAGATGATGATATGTGACATAATGGTGAAACTAAAGAAAACTGACTGACCTTGTTAAACCAAAGATATATTTTTGGGTCTTAGTTTCTCATCTATAGCATAGGATACCACCTCTATTTTAATACCAGAGTTATAAAGTCTTTTAGTAGAGTTCTACTTTTTTAGCTCTTGAAGAATAAGTTTCTCTAATGCGAATCAGATACAGCACTTAATTTTTCTATATAATTTATGAATAACAGCTTATGATTATTAGGCCCTTATTCTATAATAGTCTGCTAAACAATTGAATATGCCTTCTCATGATTTTCATGACTATCATGCAAAGATATAAAGGAAGTACAATGTAAATAGCTTCCTTGCCTACATATTTAGTCTGAATTTCAGCCCAAGTGATTTTATCCCAAATCCCAACTCAATTCAAATTTTTAATTCATATTTTTTTCACTCTTCTATCTCTAATATGATAGACTTGCAAATAAGGAAGAACTCTCAACAGTGACTTCAAAACTGAGGATATTTAATTGTATGCCTGCACCATGATCTAGTTAAACAATCCTTTATGATGTGAAAAGAAAAAGTAAACCAAAACTGAAGAGTTTTTAAAAGTATAATTTGTCCGGGCGCGGTGGCTCACGCCTGTAATCCCAGCACTTTGGGAGGCCGAGGCGGGCGGATCACAAGGTCAGGAGATCGAGACCATGGTGAAACCCCGTCTCTACTAAAAATAGAAAAAATTAGCCGGGCACGGTGGCGGGTACCTGTAGTCCCAGCTACTCGGGAGGCTGAGGCAGGAGAATGGCGTGAACCCGGGAGGCGGAGCTTGCAGTGAGCCGAGATTGCGCCACTGCACTCCAGCCTGGGCGACAGAGCGAGACTCCGTCTCAAAAAAAAAAAAAAAAAAAAAAAAAGTATAATTTTTCAGATCAAAACTCATGATTGAGAACCACAGATGTGGTTTTGGACAGGAGTCACCCATTGGATCATAGGCTTTTAGAAGACAAGCCCCATTGTTCTTCCCTGGAATGTTTTCTGAAACTAACTCTCACATCCTTTTTTCATCGATCACTCAAAACATGCATTTCTTACACTTAAACTCTTACCATTTTTTTTTCAGCCACAAATGTTCCTTATTCTATGTATTTCTTTCTGTTAAAATCTGAAGTATCCCTTGAAATTCATTTCTAAAGCTGCCTCCTATATCTCTAAGTATATCTCACTTTCCTTTGAGCTCCCATAGCACTTTAAAATTCTCTTTGACACTTCAGGCACCTGGGTTAGAGGAAAAGAATGAGGAGTTTGGAGGTGGACTGCAGCCAGTCCTCCTTGCCTCCCCCTTATTAACTATGGGACGGTGTGTCCAGACCTTCAAGATGATTTTAAGCCTCCAATACTATCCCTGAATTTCACAGTCAGAACATCAGGTCATCACTCGCAACCCATCCACAGTCTTAGGTATGAATTGCTCGTGCTGACATTTTCTCATGTATTGCCCCAGTTGATTCTGAATCCACAATCCTCCTTCTATCTTTGGCTCCATTTTACTCCTTTAACATGATTTCACTGGACACCACTTTGTCTACACTGCCTTCCCTCCTCGACTCTAAGTAGAATCTGCCCACCAGCCACCAACCTTGCTGCTTGAGAACCTAAGTAACATTTTGCTCAGTCTTACATATATTTTCCTCCCAGAAGTGGCACTTGCCATCTGGAATGAAAACATGCCATCTGAAATGAAAACATGGTCATCTGGAATGAAAACATGGTCAAGATAACAACCTCTGTTCAGTCTCAGTTTCCTCCATATTACAATGTGTTAAATTCTCTGTGGGTGATTTTGATGATTTCTGGAGATAATGCATGCCAAGGTCTTAACTCAGTGTGCTTTGCACATAACAAGCACTCATTAAATATGAGCTTCTGCCTCCATCCCCACTCTTCCTCCATCCTGTATTAAAGTCATTTGCTTCTGTTCTCATTCATAGGTGGGAACTGAACAATGAGAACACTTGGACACAAGGTGAGGAACATCACACACTGGGGCCTGTCATGGGGTAGCAGGAGGGGGGAGGTATAGCATTAGGAGATAAACCTAATGTAAATGACGAGTTAATGGGTGCAGCACACCAACGTGGCACATGTATACATATGTAACAAACCTGCATGTTGTGCACATGTACCCTAGAACTTAAAGTATAATAATAAAAACATATTTTAAGTCATTTGCTTCATTCAATATTTATGCCTTGCCTTTCTCCTATTCTGCAAAATGATTTTAAGTACCTCAGAAGTAGTTCTCAATCTTATTAATCTCAATATCTGTGATAATGCTTAAGCATGTGTTTTATATCGTTGTATTAAATGTACTGGAACACATACACTATATGCTTAGTAGCATAAATGAATATGAGTAAGAATAGGGCCTGGTCTGTACTGCCTTAGAAGTTTTAGTCTATTAGGATTATGAAGTGATACAAATAATGTTAAGAAGAGGGTTCAGGGACATTTTTGAAGTACTGAGAATTGTGGCTATTCAGGGATGTAACATAATAAAGAGCCAGATGACCAGAAAAGATGTGACAGATCAATAAGAATATTGGTGAGAATCAATGTAAGTTTCAGACACAATACAAATTTATATAGAAAATATGGGGTGGTGGTTTCATCTGCCACTGGAAAAATTAGACTGCTTCAGGCACAGCTAGATCCAGAGTCTCAATCTTAACCGAATAGGTTTATCTTTTTCCATATGTCTGTGATTTCCCCTGAATGAATGTTTTCTTAGAAGAGATGCTCTACAAGGCAGGAAAGATGGCTGTAAGTTAAACTACTTCACTAGGAAGGAAACGTCGTTCTGTTGATGTCAACATCTTGAGGAGGACTCTAACTGATTCAGTTTGAGCTGCATATTCATCTCCAAACAATTGCTATAGTCAGAGGGAGGAGGCATCTCTGAGCACTTCTGTTAGATCTTGGGGTAGCAGCCCACTTGAATTACATGACCGGAAGAAAATGAGTGTTAGGGAAGCTGAGAAGACAAAACTGGAGTTTCCATTATTTAGAATCTGTGTCATGGCTCAAAGAACTAACAGCAAAGAGAATGGAGTGTTTTTGGTGGGAAGAACAACAAATCAAAAAGCAGAGAGAGGGGAAACAAACTTGGCTCATTTACATAACATTAAGAAAGATGGACTGGGCATGGTGGCTCACGCCTGTAATCCCAGCACTTTGGGAGGCTGAGGCAGATGGATCACGACGTCAGGAGATCAAGACCACCCTGGCCAACATGGTGAAACCCCATCTCTACTAAAAATACAAAAAATTAGCTGGCTGTGGTGGCGTGCACCTGTAATCCCAGATACTTGGGAGGCTGATGCAGGAGAATTACTTGAACCTGGGAGGTGGAGACTGCAGTGAGCCAAGATTGCACCACTGCACTGCAACCTGGTAACAGAGCAAGACGCCACCTCAAAAAAAAAAAAAAAGAAAAAAAGAAAAAAAAGAAAGAAAGATGGCCAAATATAGTGCGAAATTCAATAGAACTTAGTAAAGGGAACTAAAGAATTGGAGACAGGTAAAACTTGGTTTAAATTCTTAACTTTGGATTTATTGATTCTTATTCCTTGGGCAAGGTATTTAACTGCTCAGAACCTCAGTTTCTTTATCAGTTCCATGGGGATAACACCATGCATATCCTAGAGTCATTTGTTAGTGTATGAGATAATGTGTCCAAAGTTTCTGGTGCAATCTCTGAAATGCAATATTTAGCAGCATTAGTAAAAATTAAATGCCAAAATAATGATAAGGATGATCAAAATCAGAGGAGTTTGCTTTGGGAAACAGTGGGCACCAGAAGGCAATCTCTAGAAAAAGTCAACGCCCTCCCCTGGGTCTCCTGTCTAAGTTTTGTTACAGTCATTGTGAATCTTTTTCTCCTGCTGGCATGGCACCACCAGGTAGAAGGGCATCTGGAGGTAACACTAAGGTCATCTTGCCTTTGAGCAGAAACAGAGATTTGGGGAAGTTGGAAAGCAGACAGCAAGTAGGGGCTTATAATCTATGACTCAGAATTTTGTTTTTCCTCAGAATAACTGTAATCACAATCTCTTCTGGCTTTCATTCGACAGAGAAATTGGAGAGAAAAGGAGGAATGGGCATATTATCCAGTGAATCCCATTTGCCATTGCATTCATAGATCACCATATGTTCATCATTTATAAAAAACCTATTTTAAGCTCGTTTTGCATGCATGCCCCCAAATTATTTCCATCTTATATATCTATACAAAATTTTGTTTTTAACAAACCTTTTTAGGGATATAGCTTTAAACCTTTAAACCTTTTATTGCTCTTAATCTAATTTGTTTATTTTGCTTTCATTTTTCACAATTTTCTTATTGATGGCTTTTCGAATATTATTCGAATATTATTCTCAAGTATGTGGACTGATTCTCCATGATAACCATTCTTAAATCTGGGGTGAACAAATGTATAAGAATCTGCATGTAATTAACAATTTGAGAAAACACAGGTTACACTTAGAAATAATATGAAACATTAAATGGCACTGTGACTTGTTAGGTGGCTATCATTCCTCACTGCGAAATATAAGAAAAAACTTCATCTTTTATATGAAGTATCATCTGTTACCAACCCAAACTTAAGGTTTACTTTTCCTTTATTATTGTCCATTTCTAGAACATACAGACTTTTCAAATTAATTTATCCAGTGTCCTCTTCGAATATAGGGAAAAACAGAAAAAAAAAAAAAAAAGAACTGTATAGTGTAGTCAGAATATATTGTTTTTATTGGACACATCTGTCACATGGGTTAATCTACATTCTAAGCCCAAAACAACAATTACACCATTTAGACTTCTACTTTATTTTTACAGTATGTATTTGTCTTTTTCAGGAATCCTAGAATTATTAGGGTACTTAACAGTTCAATATTTAAAGTGTTTTTGCTATAATGGTCTCAAACTCTATTTAAGAGAAAAAAGATATCAATTACTTTTTAAATTATTGGTAAAATTATTGAATGTCTCCCCAATAATATATGCAGGTTTAAGTCTTATAAACATGAAGCACATTAAGTTAGACACCCCAAATGCAAGCCCAGATCATGTTCATTTCGGAAGGTCATAAAATCTCATTTTGGTAGACACGCATCATCTGTGATAACGCCTTGATTAAAGTGACCCAAAAGGGGCAAATGTGCATTTGGGTTTTGGAACGAGCTTATCATTACTTCTGAAGAAGTGAAGCAATCAAGACTTTTATCACTTCTTCTTCCTCCCATAGATCTTTAGAAGGAACACTGTGGTAGTGGATATTCACATTAAAAGAGAAACAACAGGAGGAAAAGGCACCCGACGAAGGAAAATATTTTCTAGTCAAATTTTCCTGCACCTAACTAGCAAACTTAAAATGAATAGGCTTACTACCCTTAAGGCAGTAATATTTCAAAACACATTTATGTATATTAATTAAAACTTTATCAGCCGGGTGCGGTGGCTCAAGCCTGTAATCCCAGCACTTTGGGAGGCCGAGACGGGCGGATCACGAGGTCAGGAGATCGAGACTATCCTGGCTAACACGGTGAAACCCCGTCTGTACTAAAAACTACAAAAAACGAGCCGGGTGAGGTGGTGGGCGCCTGTAGTCCCAGCTACTCGGGAGGCTGAGGCAGGAGAATGGCGTAAACCCGGGAGGCGGAGCTTGCAGTGAGCGGAGATCCGGTCACTGCACTCCAGCCTGGGCGACAGAGTGAGACTCCGTCTGGAGGAAAAAAAAAAAAAAAAAAAAAAAAAAAACTTTGTCAAGAAAGAGAAAATAGATAGGAGTATGGGAAAACCAAGGCATCAGTGAATGAGTTACTTGTATCCATCTTCACAAGTTTCTTCATTTGTAATTATCACATGAGACACTGTCTATCCACCGTCATGTGCATGGGGTCAGGATCCTTGGTCCTCTGAACTTGCTAGCACTGCCTAGTGGCCTGATAGGCATCCATGAACTAGGAGGCATTAACAATATTCAAAGATCTTTTTGAAGAAAATGGTGGTAAAATTCACATAACATAACATTTGACAGTGATTGTCGGTGATGTGAAGACACACAGAACACACATGCCTGGGTTTGCAGATGCTGCTTTACTAGAATGTACATTTCATGAAGGCAATGACTATACCCCTAAACAATGCCTGGCACGGTCTGAACACGCAATAAATATTTGCTAAATGCTTTAAGGAAAACTCTTTTCCACATTATAATTGCACCGTCAAAGCCCGTAACCTCTAGCAGTACACATTCCCCTTTCTACCTTAGTTTCTTCATCCAGCAGATTTAAACGTAACTGTATCATTTCCCAAGACCACATGCAAAGTATTACACATTAAGTCATAAGATGGAAATAAAGATTAAATTATAAATGAGAGCTGGTGAAGGACAACAACACAGGAAGCTACAAACTGAGTGACATTTTAAACAGACTCCTTGATTACAATGTTTTATGTGGAAGAGGTGGAAGGCTATACCACTTCGAAGTCTTTAAAACAGCAATGCTTAAATAACCAGCTTTGAAAGACTAACAATAGATTTTAGCTCTAGCCCTGCAACAGCATAACAATGTCATACACACAAAAAAATAAGCTGAAGGCCCCGCTGAAATATTTGCATCTTAGAGATCTTCTAAAAAGCTATGTGAGCACAAAAGATGCCACTGCTGTTCCAACACATGAGCCTTTGATGTTCCCTCATCTTTACATCATAGAAGGAGCTCAAAGGGTTAATTAAAATTTAATGATATCGGCAGTACTTTGAAAAAGTTATGAACGTGGGTGAGATCAATCACTTTCTTGGACTGCCTGACTTCAAAGCAGACATTATGCAAAAGGAGAGAGGGGGAAAACTGCTCCCATTCTGAACTGAATTCATAAGCAAGGATTTTCTCATTAGTGGTCTGTACATGGAGGAGATTCCAAGTTCAAACTAAAAAGAGGTGAGATGCCAAAAAGTGGTTAATCTGAATGTTAAGGCTTTGATGCCGATCGCATTTATATTTGAATGAACACATTACCAGAAGCATCGAAACACTGAAAGACCCCAAATCAGGAATCTTGGGATTAAGGGGGATAAACAGCTTTTTTTCTTTATTTCTGCTTTAGGAATCCCATTTTGCTTGCCTGGATTTAGCAAAAGAAGAAACAAAGAAAACTAAACTAATTAACTTGTTTACGCATTCCAGTAACATTCTACAGAATGACATTTAAAATGATTCATCTAAACTTCTGTCAAAATGTAAACTTTTGGCTCTCTCCAAGGTTTCTTCTCTACCTGTGTTATCATTACCTAAATTTCCTAACTATAATTTTCTTTTCCTCTGAAATTCATTTATGTATAAGTATAAAGAATTTTTTTTTCCCAGCGAAAGGCAAATAATTATTTTGAGACACATGAAGCATGCTGTATTTATAGGGTTGCATCTTGAGGTGGGGATGGTCATTTTGACATAAATTATAAATGTAGGAGATAGTCTGCTTTCAAACAATTATGAATTGTCACTAGAAACCAGGAAACCAGGACATGCTCCCAAACTGGTTCGGAAAAGACCACATTCAAATGTTCCTATCTAGTGGCACCTTTTCCTAAACATGTGGGCAGCAAAGGTTTGTAGAGGATTAAGAAGGGAAATTAGCAGAATTGTGTATGTATTTGGAAGTGAAAATTACATGAGATGTCTATTTGTGAAAGATTCTGAGCAAAGAAATAGTTGTATATGTTCTCATCTGTCACAATGTTAATAGAAAAATCAAATCATAAAAGTGCCCAATTTGGGAAGACTTTAAAATACGCTGGTTTCCTCCAATACATTTTTTCTCTCAAGGTATTTCTTCGAAGATAGAAGAATGGGGTTTCCGTGAGATCCAAAGCTCACAGGATCTGGTGGATTCTGTCGGAAACTCCCAACATGATCATACAGCAGTTCAAGAGAGGAGCCTGTGATACTGATGTTTGTATCTATTCAGAAAATTAACAATCTTCTGAATTTATTCTGTTTGTAAACTGCAGAATCTTCCCTGGACTCTTACAGAACCAATAATTCTCCAGCTGCTTTTTTAATTTAATCTGAATAAATAAAACATAGGAATTATACTCAATATTTGGAGTTTTGTCTCTCTCTGTAGTTATGTTTTGATCTTAAGCAAGGAAGTCCTACAATACCCAAAGGATAAATCTGGGGTAAGAGATCCAGATCCATTGAGAGCTTCTATAGGTAACGTGCACAGGTCAGGTTAGGACAATGGCAAGTGGGTGGAGGGCTGATAGCTCAGCTCAAGTCTCCCACATTTTATAAGTTTAAAATTGCTATCATCGCCTAATAACACACATCGGGTGGTGAGATTCAGCCGGGAACCATCTGTTCAGATCCTTGGAACTACAGTTAATTTTTCCTGAATTAAATACAGAGATTGTGAGAGATAACAAACCTTGATGCTCTCTACATTTTCAGAAAATAGACAAAACACTTTCCCTAACAGACATTGTTTACCCACAGCTATCCTCTGGTTCATTAGGAAGCGATAGCAAGTATCCTTTTAGCTATATCCTCTTTATAATCTCAAAATAAAATTCCCTCAGTACAATACTTTTTATGTTCCCATGTTTTTGTATTTGTTGTTGTTTTTTTTCAAATATAAAGACAAAATAACTTGTCTTTCTTTCCTTTTATCTTTCCTTCTTCACATAAATGGCCACTGTACTTATTACATAAATTTTTATTATTTTCATTCATTTCTGAACATTTTTAACCTCCTAATTTACATAGGTAAATGATCTGATAGACAAAAGGGACTATAATAAAAACAGCATAAAATAAATATCTCAGAATTTTGACAGGTTCAAGGATGAGGAGGAAGAAATGAGGGTACATAGGTTATAGTTTTGAATCGGGTGAATACGGAGGGCAACAGTGAGAAGGTGATATTTAAGTAAAGATCTGGAGACAGTGGAGAAGTCAGTCAAATAATATTCAAGGACAAGAGCATTCCAGACCAAAAGAGCATGCAAAGCACTGAAGAATAGAATCTAGCTACTACATTCAAATTCAAGAAGCTATTGCAGGCACAGGAGGCAAGGAGAAGGTCCATGCATCAGGGCTCTGCATCAATTCATATTTCCATGCACCTTTAGCAGAGCTATTTGATATTAGTCTTGTTAGTTTCCTATTTTTTTCCGCTGTCTTACCATTTATCTAGTGTTCCTCCATCTCCTTACCTTAGCCGTGTTTTCTTTTGCTTACACTTCCCTCTAATATGAATCTCAAATACAGCAAAAAGATGAAGACTTCTTTTTAAGTCTTTTCATTTTAATTTTCATAAAGAAAAGTATCAATATAAAACGATGCCAACAAACAAATGATTCTAGCAGAAAATTTGCTAATGATATAGAAGATAACAGACTTCTCCTTTTACACACACGTTTACAAATCCTTGAGGGGCTGATAAAGACTGATTACACACACATTGCCAAGCCATACTTGAACTCTCAGAGTTTGTAATTCAGTTCACATTCCCTTTTTGCTAGTATTGTTTTTGTACTGAAAACTCTAAAGTTGTCAAATGAGGTGGCACCAAGTTTATGGATGGCGGGATCTCTTAATTTTTCTTAACATTTTTTGTTCATTTGTACATTACAATTTTCAATTTTTTTCTTGGAATCACCTGCCTCCATCTTGAATGGGAGGGAAACAGATGGTAAAACTCTTGTACTTTGTAAGAAGAGTACTTGAATAATGATTTTACTTTTCCCTCAGGATGAATTAGCTAGGTGCTTGTAAAGCGACTTTGTTAACATCACTTCTTACCACGTATTTCGTGAAAGAAGAAAAGGTAAGAACCCTCACTACTGACCACTTACGATTATCTTCCAGTTTCACAATATAGTGCTTTCCCAGTTTGCATATATAAGTCTCTTCCTGTAATTTGAAAAACAATATTTTGATTCTAATTTAAGTTTTTGACTTACAAAAGAAGGAACTATACTGAGTTCATTTCACTGGGAATAATAAAAATAAGTAGTTGTAAATTGGTATTTTCCATTTTATTTAAATCTATGCTTAAAATCTATTTTTGAAACCTGGGGTTTTGTTTCCATTCCTGACCCCACTTGTCAAGGATATCCATAAAGGTGGCTAGATTTTATGATACTGATTCAGGTCAAAGATGAAATAAATCTTGTCTGCAACTACTGTGGCCACAGAAAGATTTCTGAAGGTGATCATCAGTGGAAAGTCCTATGATTGAAGGATCTAGCTTAGAAAGTCAATCCAGAGATGATGGGAGTGTAATCAAATAAGGTGAGTTAGATCAGGAGAGGTGGATGAAATGAGGTGCAAAAAGGAGCCCTACAAAAAAGAAATGAAGGCTTTAAATTTATCAGCCTTAATAAGCAGGAAAAAACAAAAAACAAAACAACAACAACAACAACAACAACAACAAAAACAGGAGGGGATTGAAAAGAGCAAGAGAGAAAAGAAGGAAGAAGCATGGGAGAGCTTTGAAGTGAAAGTAGAGAAAGAAAGCAGAAAGCTAGACTAAGTCAACACACCTGATCATCTGTCATATTTAAAGGATAGGTTTAATAAAAGTACATTTACATTTAAACAAGTAGTGTGACAAGGAAGTGAAAAACCAGATTCTCTGAATTTATACTATCCAGAAGTCCTGTTTCCATGAGTGTCAGCTAAGTTCCTGGGTCAGTCCTTAACTTTGAAACCTTCTGTTTCCTTACCTGTAAAACGGGATAGTTCGTGAACAATTCACTGGAGGTTGTGTCAGAACCCATGAAATCATGCTTGTGATACATTTATTATGAGACCTGGAGCATAGCAAGTAGTCTAAAATGTTACTTATTCTGATTTCATAGTAGCAAAGTGTTTAAAGAAGAGTATGCTACTACTTGCCCTAATTCGCTTTTTAAACAAATCATTGCACTTCATATTTAACCTACATGGTATCATTTAAATATCAACTACATAAACAGCAATCTTATTTCTTCATATTCCCTTTTGGCATAATTAACTGTAGGAAAACTCTAAAAGAGTTGATTTCTTATTCTAAGTTTAATATCCCACCCCCCAATTTTTGCTTCCACTTTCATCCCAATGAACTCAAAGCTTTTCAGCAAATTAAATAATTTGGCAAAATCAGTGCACACAGTGTGATAGACTTGTTATGCTATATAGTTCTCTCTGGGGTGTTTGTCCAAAGACTATATCAATATGAATGTCAAATTACAAACACTGGAGTCTGTGCACTATGGGATATGGGAGAGTAGAGGTCTCTTAAATCATAATGATCCTTTCCACACTCACTGAGTTGGAACTACTACATACTAATCTACCGTGGCAAGTTCCCTTTTTCCTGTTCTTTCCCTACTAGCTCTGCTACCATCCTCCCTCAGAGAGAACCCCTATAAGTCAATCCTATCAGGTCTCCCACATCTATTCTTGTCACCTCCCAGGCATTTTTGGCAGAATCTTTCCAACCCTAACTGATAATGCAACTGTCGTGATGAAAGCCTGCTATTGTTCCCCATTGCTACATCAATAAACAAAGATGTTTACATTTCGATATTTTAGATCATTTATGTCAAAATAATAAAGATTCTATACTTTGCCTACAGGGCCTTATCTACACCCTCATGCTCCTCTTCATCCTCCGTCTACTCACACTCTCCACACCCTAATCACATTGAGTTCCTCGCCAGTTTGGAGATGGCACTGACCTCCTGCCCCGGGCCTCAACACCTGCTCAGTCCTCTCTTCTCCATTTAGGCCTGTGCTGCTCTTTTCCAACTTCCAAGCACTTTTTTTTAAAAGTTAACTCTTCAGATTCCAACTCAATGCCACCTCAGAGAATCTTTCCTCCTCGCTTCGCCCCTGCTCTGCCCTCAGCCCCTAGTCATTTTATTGCTTTCCCAAAATTCTGCACGTTCTCTTTATGGCACTAAAATGTCTATTATTCTGTCAACTCTCCTGGACTTTTCCATAAATATCCTATCTAAATTGTAACTGCTATATTTTTCCTTGTGATTGTTACCTAATATCTCCTGATTAGAATTTAAATTCGATTAAAATTGGGACTTTGTGTTATCTTGCCATTAGATCCCAGCACCTACTACATAGACAACATAAGTGTTTTATGTAATAATAAAGAAATAAAAGGTCCAGGAAACATATTTGGCCCTTTAACATATGAGATCTTCTCCCCACCAGGCAAGGTAAGATCGTGTGTCCCTATTCACCGCTGATGAACCCAGTTAGGAGAGGTAAAAACCATTCCCAAGATCACATATCTAGCAGGTGCTAGAGTTGAGATTAAAACTTTTATGTTTTATTTAGAAAATCAAGGTTCTATTCTCAACAATCTGCTACTTCTTACTGTCTCAGTTCCCTGAATTTTGATCCCAAAACTGTTTAAGTGAACTTACTTCCTGCTACACCTGTCTTAGTTGTTTTCTGTCCTACATTTCCTTGACTTTAGGCACCACCACTTTATTCAGCTTTGATGAAAGGGACATAGGACTCCCAAGTCCCTATAGAATCATCTAGTAATGAATTTTACATTATGTGTTTCTCTCTCCATCACTTACAAAGGTTGCAAGTGTTGGGACTGTCAAAATTCAAACATAGTATCAACTAGAGCTTTCACCATCCTTAGATTCCTTTTGACTGAGTTATTTCTCTCCAGATGACATCCGTGCTCCTTGGAAGACTAGTGTCAACACACGTTTCTTTTTCTTTCTGCCCAAGTCAATGTAGTAATATAATATTTTGTTATTTAAAATTGAGCCTGTTTGAAGTAATAGCAGGTAACAGAAACAGGATGGAAATACACGCTTTGTTTTTCCTTGGATATATATATTTCAACGAACCTTCCCACTGGAAGTTAAAACAGCTTAGACAATTAGGATTACCTGACTTTCAGAAACATGGATGGGTAGTACGTTTTTCCTGGACCCCTCAGGAACTTCACCTTCATCAAAAGTAGCATGTACCTCCCCTTCAGCATGTCAGAGCCTGGGCACCACGTCTAGTTTTGCCTGTGCCTCCTGTATACGTTAATCAGGCACAAACTGTGTATTTTTAGATATCAAAATGACTTTAAATGCTGATCCTTTGATGTCCTTAAGGGATATTACAAAGCAATGCCGAATATTAAGACCAAGGTATGAATATGTATGTCCATATTATGTATAAATGATATATAATCACTTGTTAACCTTTATATCCCTTTTAGAATAAGTGTTAAATGAATGAAGCTAGAAGGAATAAGCTGTCTTTTGCCCTTTGCTTCCCTAGGGTTTTATAGTTCAATGCCCTCCCCTCTGATTTTAAAATTATGGTTTTAATATTCTTTTCAGAATGGTTTTTACACTTTAGTAGAGTTTACATAATATCCACATAAATTCCAAGTGTATGTTTTCAATTGCAAATGTTCAATTATTTTTGATGTTAGAACAGAAGTTATAGAAAAGAGTAAAATCCTACTGTGTTATGTTTATCACATTCAAGGTGATAAGGGTGAACACGAGACCATTTATTCCATTCTCAGAGCCTAGAAAATGTCACTCCACAGATATTTCTATATACAGTCAGTATTTTAGAGCTAAATCAGAGAAGAATGAAGTCACTCTGGTTTAAGGTAAGGGCAGAACCCTGCCCCCTCAGGCAGTTCACTTTGTGGGAACCACCAAAACAATATCCTGGAATTTGTCTTGAAAATTAAGAATCCATCTCAGCCTCCCTGGGCTAAATTACAAAAACAGATTTCCAATGTACCTCAGTGACTTGCCAAGGGGAATGAAGACCAGTTACCTGGCTAGACTAGAACTGTAGAAGGTAGTTCTTTTCACTGTCTCACTAGGGCTTTAGGTCACTGTGCTTTAATTCATCAAATAGAAGGCTGACCAATTTTCTTATAGGTCTGGGTTCATAATATCCGCCTTGATTCAATCATTTGATGTGGCTTCTAAGAAGACATAAAATGTCAGGAAGTAAAACGATAGAGTAAAATAGCAGGGTTAGATAAATTATTTTTTATTTTTTTAAATTTATTTATTATTATTGTACTTTAAGTTGTAGGGTACATGTGCATAACGTGCAGGTTTGTTACATATGTATACTTGTGCCATGTTGGTGTGCTGCACCCATCAACTCATCATTTACATCAGGTATAACTCCCAATGCAATACCTCCCCCCTCCCCCCTCCCCATGATAGGCCCCTGTGTGTGATGTTCCCCTTCCTGAGTCCAAGTGATCTCATTGTTCAGTTCCCACCTATGAGTGAGAACATGCGGTGTTTGGTTTTCTGTTCTTGTGATAGTTTGCTAAGATGATGGTTTCCAGCTGCATCCACGTCCCTACAAAGGACGCAAACTCATCCTTTTTGATGGCTGCATAGTATTCCATGGTGTATATGTGCCACATTTTCTTAATCCAATCTGTCACTGATGGACATTTGGGTTGATTCCAAGTCTTTGCTATTGTGAATAGTGCTGCAATAAACATACGTGTGCATGTGTCTTTATAGAAGCATAATTTATAATCCTTTGGGTATATACCCAGTAATGGGATGGCTGGGTCATATGGTACATCTAGTTCTAGATCCTTGAGGAATCGCCATACTGTTTTCCATAATGGTTGAACTAGTTTACAATCCCACCAACAGTGTAAAAGTGTTCCTATTTCTCCACATCCTCTCCAGCACCTGTTGTTTCCTGACTTTTTAATGATCGCCATTCTAACTGGTGTGAGATGGTATCTCATTGTGGTTTTGATTTGCATTTCTCTGATGGCCAGTGATGATGAGCATTTTTTCATGTGTCTGTTGGCTGTATGAATGTCTTCTTTTGAGAAATGTCTGTTCATATCCTTTGCCCACTTTTTGATGGGGTTGTTTGTTTTTTTCTTGTAAATTTGTTTGAGTTCTTTGTAGGTTCTGGATATTAGCCCTTTGTCAGATGAGTAGATTGCAAAAATTTTCTCCCATTCTGTAGGTTGCCTGTTCACTCTGATGGTAGTTTCTTTTGCTGTGCAGAAGCTCTTTAATTTAATGAGATCCCATTTGTCAATTTTGGCTTTTGCTGCCGTTGCTTTTGGTGTTTTAGACATGAAGTCTTTGCCCATGCCTATGTCCTGAATGGTACTACCTAGGTTTTCCTCTAGGATTTTTATGGTATTAGGTCTAACATTTAAGTCTCTAATCCATCTTGAATTAATTTTCGTATAAGGAGTAAGGAAAGGATCCAGTTTCAGCTTTCTACTTATGGCTAGCCAATTTTCCCAGCACCATTTATTAAATAGGGAATCCTTTCCCCATCTCTTGTTTCTCTCAGGTTTGTCAAAGATCAGATGGCTGTAGATGTGTGGTATTATTTCTGAGGACTCTGTTCTGTTCCATTGGTCTATATCTCTGTTTTGGTACCAGTACCATGCTGTTTTGGTTACTGTAGCCTTGTAGTATAGTTTGAAGTCAGGTAGCGTGATGCCTCCAGCTTTGTTCTTTTGACTTAGGATTGCCTTGGAGATGCGGGCTCTTTTTTGGTTCCATATGAACTTTAAAGCAGTTTTTTCCAATTCTGTGAAGAAACTCATTGGTAGCTTGATGGGGATGGCATTGAATCTATAAATTACCTTGGGCAGTATGGCCATTTTCACGATATTGATTCTTCCTATCCATGAGTATGGTATGTTCTTCCATTTGTTTGTGTCCTCTTTGATTTCACTGAGCAGTGGTTTGTAGTTCTCCTTGAAGAGGTCCTTTACATCCCTTGTAAGTTGGATTCCTAGGTATTTTATTCTCTTTGAAGCAATTGTGAATGGAAGTTCATTCCTGATTTGGCTCTCTGTTTGTCTGTTACTGGTGTATACGAATGCTTGTGATTTTTGCACATTAATTTTGTATCCCGAGACTTTGCTGAAGTTGCTTATCAGCTTAAGGAGATTTTGGGCTGAGACAATGGGGTTTTCTAAATATACAATCATGTCATCTGCAAACAGGGACAGTTTGACTTCTTCTTTTCCTAACTGAATACCCTTGATTTCTTTCTCTTGCCTGATTGCCCTAGCCAGAACTTCCAACACTATGTTGAATAGGAGTGGTGAGAGAGGGCATCCCTGTCTTGTGCCAGTTTTCAAAGGGAATTTTTCCAGTTTTTGCCCATTCAGTATGATATTGGCTGTGGGTTTGTCATAAATAGCTCTTATTATTTTGAGGTACAGTCCATCAATACCAAATTTATTGAGCGTTTTTAGCATGAAGGGCTGTTGAATTTTGTCAAAAGCCTTTTCTGCATCTATTGAGATAATCATGTGGTTCTTGTCTTTGGTTCTGTTTATATGCTGGATTATGTTTATTGATTTGCGAATGTTGAACCAGCCTTGCATCCCAGGGATGAAGCCCACTTGATCATGGTGGATAAGCTTTTTGATGTGTTGCTGAATCCGGTTTGCCAGTATTTTATTGAGGATTTTTGCATCGATGTTCATCAGGGATATTGGTCTAAAATTCTCTTTTTTTGTTGTGTCTCTGCCAGGCTTTGGTATCAGGATGATGTTGGCCTCATAAAATGAGTTAGGGAGGATTCCCTCTTTTTCTATTGATTGGAATAGTTTCAGAAGGAATGGTACCAGCTCCTCCTTGTACCTCTGGTAGAATTCAGCTGTGAATCCATCTGGTCCTGGACTTTTTTTGGTCGGTAGGCTATTAATTATTGCCTCAATTTCAGAGCCTGCTATTGGTCTATTCAGGGATTCAACTTCTTCCTGGTTTAGTCTTGGAAGAGTGTAAGTGTCCAGGAAATTATCCATTTCTTCTAGATTTTCCAGTTTATTTGCGTAGAGGTGTTTATAGTATTCTCTGATGGTAGTTTGTATTTCTGTGGGGTCGGTGGTGATATCCCCTTTATCATTTTTAATTGCGTCGATTTGATTCTTCTCTCTTTTCTTCTTTATTAGTCTGGCTAGTGGGCTGTCAATTTTGTTGATCTTTTCAAAAAACCAACTCCTGGATTCATTGATTTTTTGGAGAGTTTTTTGTGTCTCTATCTCCTTCAGTTCTGCTCTGATCTTAGTTATTTCTAGCCTTCTGCTAGCTTTCGAATGTGTTTGCTCTTGCTTCTCTAGTTCTTTTAATTGCGATGTTAGAGTGTCAATTTTAGATCTTTCCTGCTTTCTCTTGTGGGCATTTAGTGCTATAAATTTTCCTCTACACACTGCTTTAAATGTGTCCCAGAGATTCTGGTATGTTGTATCTTTGTTCTCATTGGTTTCAAAGAACATCTTTATTTCTGCCTTCATTTCGTTATGTACCCAGTAGTCATTCAGGAGCAGGTTGTTCAGTTTCCATGTAGTTGAGCGGTTTTGATTGAGTTTCTTAGTCCTGAGTTCTAGTTTGATTGCACTGTGGTCTGAGAGACAGTTTGTTATAATTTCTGTTCTTGTACATTTGCTGAGGAGTGCTTTACTTCCAATTACGTGGTCGATTTTGGAGTAAGTACGATGTGGTGCTGAGAAGAATGTATATTCTGTTGATTTGGGGTGGAGAGTTCCAAAGATGTCTATTAGGTCTGCTTGCTGCAGAGATGAGTTCAATTCCTGGATATCCTTGTTAACTTTCTGTCTCGTTGATCTGTGTAATGTTGACAGTGGAGTGTTGAAGTCTCCCATTATTATTGTATGGGAGTCTAAGTCTCTTTGTAAGTCTCTAAGGACTTGCTTTATGAATCTGGGTGCTCCTGTATTGGGTGCATATATATTTAGGATAGTTAGCTCTTCCTGTTGAATTGATCCCTTTACCATTATGTAATGGCCTTCTTTGTCTCTTTTGATCTTTGATGGTTTAAAGTCTGTTTTATCAGAGACTAGTATTGCAACCCCCGCTTTTTTTTGTTCTCCATTTGCTTGGTAAATCTTCCTCCATCCCTTTATTTTGAGCCTATGTATGTCTCTGCATGTGAGATGGGTCTCCTGAATACAGCAGACTGATGGGTCTTGACTCTTTATCCAGTTTGCCAGTCTGTGTCTTTTAATTGGAGCATTTAGTCCATTTACATTTAAGATTAAGATTAAGATTAAATGTAGGTTAAGATTAAATGTAGGTTAAGGTTAAGATTGTTATGTGTGAACTTGATCCTGCCATTATGATATTAACTGGTTATTTTGCTCGTTAGTTGATGCAGTTTCTTCCTAGCCTCAATGGTCTTTACATTTTGGCATGTTTTTGCAATGGCTGGTACCGGTTGTTCCTTTCCATGTTTAGTGCTTCCTTCAGGGTCTCTTGTAAGGCAGGCCTAGTGGTGACAAAATCTCTAAGCATTTGCTTATCTGTAAAGGATTTTATTTCTCCTTCACTTATGAAACTTAGTTTGGCTGGATATGAAATTCTGGGTTTAAAATTCTTTTCTTTAAGAATGTTGAATATTGGCCCCCACTCTCTTCTGGCTTGTAGAGTTTCTGCCGAGAGATCTGCTGTTAGTCTGATGGGCTTCCCTTTGTGGGTAACCCGACCTTTCTCTCTGGCTGCCCTTAAGATTTTTTCCTTCATTTCAACTTTGGTGAATCTGGCAATTGTGTGTCTTGGAGTTGCTCTTCTCGAGGAGTATCTTTGTGGCGTTCTCTGTATTTCCTGGATTTGAATGTTGGCCTGCCCTACTAGGTTGGGGAAGTTCTCCTGGATGATATCCTGAAGAGTGTTTTCCAACTTGGTTCCATTTTCCCCCTCACTTTCAGGCACCCCAATCAGACGTAGATTTGGTCTTTTTACATAATCCCATACTTCTTGCAGGCTTTGTTCATTTCTTTTTCTTCTTTTTTCTTTTGGTTTCTCTTCTCGCTTCATTTCATTCATTTGATCCTCAATCACTGATACTCTTTCTTCCAGTTGATCGAGTCGGTTACTGAAGCTTGTGCATTTGTCACGTATTTCTCGTGTCATGGTTTTCATCTCTGTCATTTCGTTTATGACCTTCTCTGCATTAATTACTCTAGCCATCAATTCTTCCACTTTTTTTTCAAGATTTTTAGTTTCTTTGCGCTGGGTACGTAATTCCTCCTTTAGCTCTGAGAAATTTGATGGACTGAAGCCTTCTTCTCTCATCTCGTCAAAGTCATTCTCCGTCCAGCTTTGATCCATTGCTGGCGATGAGCTGCGCTCCTTTGCCGGGGGAGATGTGCTCTTATTCTTTGAATTTCCAGCTTTTCTGCCCTGCTTTTTCCCCATCTTTGTGGTTTTATCTGCCTCTGGTCTTTGATGATGGTGATGTACTGATGGGGTTTTGGTGTAGGTGTCCTTCCTGTTTGATAGTTTTCCTTCTAACAGTCAGGACCCTCAGCTGTAGGTCTGTTGCAGATTGCTTGAGGTCCACTCCAGACCCTGTTTGCCTGGGTATCAGCAGCAGAGGCAGCAGAAGATAGAATATTTCTGAACAGCGAGTGTACCTGTCTGATTCTTGCTTTGGAAGCTTCCTCTCAGGGGTGTACTCCACCCTGTGAGGTGTGGGGTGTCAGACTGCCCCTAGTGGGGGATGTCTCCAAGTTAGGCTACTCAGGGGTCAGGGACCCACTTGAGCAGGGAGTCTGTCCCTTCTCAGATCTCAACCTCCGTGTTGGGAGATCCACTGCTCTCTTCAAAGCTGTCAGACAGAGTCGTTTGCGTCTGCAGAGGTTTCGGCTGTGTTTGTTATTGCCCTGTCCCCAGAGGTGGAGTCTACAGAGACAGGCAGGTTTCCTTGAGCTGCTGTGAGCTCCACCCAGTTCGAGCTTCCCAGCAGCTTTGTTTACCTACTTAAGCCTCAGCAACGGCGGGCGTCCCTCCCCCAGCCTCGCTGCTGCCTTGCCGGTAGATCACAGACTGCTGTGCTAGCAATGAGGGAGGCTCCGTGGGTGTGGGACCCTCCCGGCCAGGTGTGGGATATGATCTCCTGGTGTGCCTGTTTGCTTAAAGCGCAGTATTGGGGTGGGAGTTACCCGATTTTCCAGGTGTTGTGTGTCTCAGTTCCCCTGGCTAGGAAAAGGGATTCCCTTCCCCCTTGCGCTTCCCAGGTGAGGCAATGCCTCGCCCTGCTTCAGCTCTCGCTGGTCGGGCTGCAGCAGCTGACCAGCACCGATCGTCCGGCTCTCCCCAGTGAGATGAACCCAGTACCTCAGTTGAAAATGCAGAAATCACAGGTCTTCTGTGTCGCTCGCGCTGGGAGTTGGAGACTGGAGCTGTTCCTATTCGGCCATCTTGCTCCGCCCTCAGATAAATTATTAAATAACTATTTATTTTTGCTACGTGTTTCAGTTTGGGTTAGAAACACAAGACTACATCATGAGTTAAAAAGGCAACATGCTTGCCCTTACAGAACTTACAGTCTAGTGTGGGATGCTGGCATTAAGTAACCATTAAAATAAATGTAAAATTACAACTATGATTAAGACAATAAAGGAGTGTCACAGGGTAACATAAAAGACGCAGAACTGCCATTTATTCTAGGGGATCAGGGAGGATGTATAGATATTTTTGACTGAAGTAAAATATTTAGAAGGCCACATTTTGTTGAAATGGTATAAAACAATTGAAAATGTTTAATTATCTTCATTGTTGCATTTAAAATGATTTTGTTTTTTACTTACCTCCAAATTGAGGCTTCTGCTTCAATTTTCTGGCAAAATACATTTTAAGCGTAATACCTCGCTATCCATAATGGTATGTTTTTACAAAATAAAGAACCATCCATCTCTATGATTTTGCTAAAGATAAGTATACAAATACTGTATTTCCATAAACATTCTGCATTCTTCTGTATGATGTATGATCTATCCCAGGCACACAAATACTGTCTTTCCTTTAGAAGTAAACTACATTATATTGAAGGAGACTATCTTCAATATAAACTAAACCATAAGAATAAAATTGGTTTCTATTGAATAAATAGTATTGGGATAAAATTCTTTCTGCAACAGTTAACGTATGTGTCCAATGTTATCATGCCAGTTACTAATAATTACACTTCACTAACAAATCATGTAAATAAATAATATATATATGTTTTTCTGACAGGCTATTCTAAAAAGACTGAATGTGTGTGTTAGGAAGCCTGGATATATTAGCAGGAAAGATAATCCATCGTGGGAATTGTTTCATTGTTTGAAATAATAAAGTGGATATTTCAAGAAACAATATACAATATGCCCTTTAAAAATCCAAATAAGATGAGCTATTTCACTTAAAATATGTCAGTTTTTTTGGAGAGTGAAATAGACACAATGTTCTTATGTATTAATCATTATCAAGTAATAAAATATTTGAGTTACTTAGTATACTTGGCAGGCCCCTCTGAGAATCTCAACATTGTGAAGAAGGTAAGTCATCACAGCAATTAATTGGTCATTGCCATTGATTCATGTTAAATTATCTAGAAATCTCACATTTTTTTCTTTAAAACCATATTTTACCTCTCAGTACTTTGAGAGGCCAAGGCAGGGGGATCACTTGAGGTCAGAAGCTTGAGACCAGCCTGGCCCACATGGTGAAACCCTGTCTCCACCAAAAATACAAAAATTAGCCAGGCATGTGGCATATGCCTGTAGTCCCAGTTACCCAGGAGGCTGAAGCAGGAAAATGGCTTGAACCCAGGAGGTGGAGATTGCAGTGAGCTGAAATCTTGGTACTGCACTCCAGCCTGGGGGACTCTGTGAGCCTCTGTCTCAAAAGTCTCAAAAAAATCATATTTTAAGCTGAAAATCTGTACAAAAAACAAATGTTCTTAATTTACCAAATATACTGTAACAGACTTTCTCTTTTTTCGTAACCATAGCAGAGAGAAGAATTATGACTTAAATTAGAACAGAAACCAGAGTAAGAAAGTAATCCTTGAACTAGGAACCAAAAACTGTTTGCAAGTTAACCGAACTTCAGTTTATATCATGTGTGTCTATAAGAAATAGAATATACATGTTGTTATCAGGAATTTTTAAAACTTAGGGTTAGGGAGAGAAGGCAGATGTTTTAAAAAGCCCTCTTATTTTAAATAAATTAGAAGCAGAGCTTAAATTCAAAGTCTTCACTTCTTTCCTTTCTTAGAAGGTCTCCAGTGCTGCCATTTATCAGGTTTTGACTGAATATCTCTTTATATTTGTCTGCTCTACAACCTCTGTATACATTCATTCTCTAAAGTTACCATTTCACATTGTTGTCTCATATTTCATTCTTTTTATTAAAGAAAAACAATGAGTAATTGCAAGTCAGGGATATTAAAATGATGAACCCCATTGCGCTCAGAGTCTGACTGCCCCGTGTATTTGTGTGAAGACTTAGACGGGGTCCTAGTGCTCTGTGTTGGCGTCACATTCTGGCAGTAAGTTACCTCTACAGCACTCTCGATAGTGCCCTAGTGAGCTAGCAATATTAATGCATTTTCTTGGGTATCTCACATGTTACTAGGGGATGATATTTGCATGGCAGAGATCCTCACTATGGAATAACAGAAAACACTGCTGACATATCTAAATGCAAACACAGTGGCCAAGAGACTCACAACTGTTAATGGGAACCCTATTTCCATTTTTCATTCTGGATATAAAAAGTTAAACAGAGCATTGCCTGCTCTGTTTAAAGGTCTTACCTCTTTGAAGAGCGAAAGTAAGTCATCTAGAAATTTTAATTGTCTTTGCTACCCTTAAAACATCCTACCTCTTTCTCTTTCATTCCTATCAGTCAGAAATCAAAGAAGGAGGCGCTCATCCAGAAAGCTTCTCTACCTAGCATGCAAAAGCTGGAGAGGTGGGATAAGATGTTTATCAATATGGTTTGTTTTGCATTAAATATACTTGAATTCTCATTCTGGTTCAACTACTTAATGCCTTTGGGTGTCAGATGGGGGCAAATAATGTTAAGTTGCTATTGCAATATGATTAAAAAACGTAGTATCTCAAATGAGATAGTGGTTTACTTCTGTCTCATGTAGGAGTCCATGATCAGGAGGTGACGTCTGCTCCACAAAGCCATTCAGAGCTCCAGGCAGGGAATAATTTTGACATCATCTTCAACACATGGCTTCCCTAGTGGCTTCAGTCATTACCCTTTCTAGTTAGCAACAAAGAAGGTAGGAGGTAAGGAAAGGATTATTTAAGAGTGTGTACTTATCATCTTACAACAGTGACTGATGCAAAGTACTTTATGAGTATTAGCTACTACTACTAAATAATATTTTTGTCATTTTTCATAGTTACAACTTTGGAGTAATTTACAAAACATATCCTGAATTCCTTGTTTGTGTCATTAGGGAGCCATTGGCCTTGGTGAGAGAGAAGAGTTTTCTTCATTAATATGAAAAAAGATTCTTAATATGTAAAAAGATTAACCTGGCATCTGAATGATAATATAATACTATTAATGATGTTGATGAGATTGGTGGTAGTAACCAGTCAGATTTTGTTAATGGTTATGTTTCTCCCTGATCAGTCCATGCCTGACAGGTTGGTCATTGCACCTGGCTGTATCTGTCTTACATGGTTCCTTGACTGTTTCTGAACTGTTTCAGGGATATGATAGAAATATACTCCTTTCTTTATTCCTTCTAGAATAATAATGATGCATGCTCTTAAGCAGGAGAATTTTTGTGATATTAAGGCATAGAAGTTTATTAAAAACAGATTTTAAAAAACAATTTCAAATCTCATATTAGGCATCAATATGTCTAGAAAGTTCCACCATCTAGGAGTATTTTTGTGTCCTTTCAATTCTCTAGAATATGTCTCTTTTTTCTCTTCCAGGGGTCCTCATCCTCCATTCCATATGGTCTCCATATGAACTAAATATTTCAATTATTTTATTATGTACAGCAATATTGTATTGTTTCTTTGCTTCATCCTTCCAGTCCTGAAACTGACTAGGAACTTTTACCTTCTGAAACCAAAGACCTTTAAAGGGTCGTCTTAAAAATTTCATCTTGAAGATAAACATTGCCTTTGCCTGAAAGTACAGTGCATTTTGGTTTTATAAAGCCACTTTTCCTGATCATTATATTTCGTCTCAGAATAGCATCAAAGTCATTGAGTATTTATCCTATGTCAAGCACTGTACTAAGGACTATATATTCATGAATTCTCACTATCCTCAGAAAAATACTGTAAGAGAAGATATTATCAACATCTCTTAAATTCTCTATCCGGTATTGGGCTGGAATTGGCTAAAATAAATATGTAGGCTTTAGAAGGTGGAAGTTAAGCTACAACCACTTTCACACTCCAGAATTCTGTGTGGGGCTATGCACTCTTGTATCTCATGCATGTTTTCATTGATCTTCTGGCAAACCTTGTTGATATAGGGCAGTATCTGGAGTATACAGCTAATCCAGGTCCCACCAATCTCCTTCAGCTTTTCTGAGTCCTCAGCAAGGTGTGTGTGCAGTGATATGCTGACAGGAACAATTACCCAGAAAATCAACCACATTATTGAGTCTTGGGGTGGTGAGAGATCAATGCTGGTAGCAATTGACCAAATGTATTCTAGTTTATTCTCATGGGTTTCACTTCATTCCTGTGGGGTCTAAACGTTGTTGGTAACTGTCTGCCCAGCTGACTTCAGATCCAAAAGTGGAGGCAACATTCTTACATAGGCTATTCTCAAAATCATAAGATCTAATTCCTGTAAGTCCTTTATTCTCTCTTACTCAGAATTGCTCTATTTCTCTAACCAAGCCTTAGTGGAAATGATTTGAGCAGCAGAGAAAAAAAACAAAAACAAAAAACTGAGGTTCCGCCAGTTTAAGTGATATGTCCACAGTCACTGGATAGATCAGTGTTTTGAGCTAGGATTTGAACCTTGGACAAATGACTTCTAAGTGTGTGCTCTTAATCACCTTGAGATGCTGTCTGAATATCTTACAGGATTGTCATAAAGATGGGATAAGTTAATATTTGTAAAGCACTACACCAGTGTTTGGCACACAGTAGGCACTTAAAAATTTGCTATTTTATAGTAGTTATCTGAATCTAGCGATGATATTATTAATCTGGATGCCATACTGCCTCCAAGTCAGTAACTGAAAAATAATAAAATAATGGTCTTACTTTGTTTCTATTCCAGAATTTTCTATTCCAGAATTTTCCAACAAGTCAAAAGCCAACTTCCAGGATTCTCTGTTTAGTGATAACTGTCAGCCAAATTTACGAAAGCAAGTGCATGACAGGGACATGTAAGAGACTTAGGAAATAAATGGAAAGGAGCAGAGATTAATCTCAAGATAGGCAGGCACATGCTAATAAAGATACATTTTCACTAACTTAACAAATATCAATTGTTTACTTTAAATTAGGAATAGGAACTGTTAGAGACTGAGAGGAGCCTAGGTCACAGACACAAGTTTATGGCTTTGTGAAGAAGATCCTTTTTTAACCAAGTTTACCAAGGTATTTCTGTGTCCATAGCTTTATTTAGTGATGATATCAATAACATATTATCTTTTTTTAACATTTTTGAGATGTAACATATACTTTAATGTAACAAGTACATTAATCTTAAATGTTAGTTCAATGGATATTTTTATATTTAGATCCCAATCACTTCAATCAAGTGATTACATTATTTCATGTAAGCATCCATTTAGTAGTTTAGTACATGCTCCATTGTTTTTCATTGTATTTCTTTCTTTCTTTCTTTTTTTTTTTAAGGGAACATTTTAATCCAGCACTTTGGGAGGCTGAGACTAGCAGATCACAAGGTCAGGAGATTGAGACCATCCTGGCTAACATGGTGAAAGCCTGTCTCTACTAAAAATACAAAAAATTAGCCAGGCGTGGTTGCATGTGCCTGTAATCCCAGTTATTTAGGAGCTGAGGCAGGAGAATCACTTGAACCCAGGAGGCAGAGGTTTCGATAAGCCAAGATTGTGGCTTATTGCACTCTAACTGCACTCCAGCTAGAAAATAGAGCGAGACTCTATTTAAAAAAAAAAAAAAGGAACATTTTGCTTATAGTGAAAAACAGCTCCTTCATTCTGTTGGGTTTCATCCTTGTCTTTCTCTTCATCATCGTCTTCATCATAGTAACTCGTTATCAGCTTCTTCATAGTTACTATTTATTGACTGCTTATCATGTACCAGCCTCTACTCTGTGTATTTTCATCATTTAATTCAATGGTAAACCAGAGTCACATGCCAAAGGTATTGTTACCCCGTCACACAGATTAGGAGTTTGCGGTTTCAGAAGTTTAAGTAACTTGCCCAAACTTAAAAATTATCTGTAAGTGTTGGCATCAGGATAAATACACATTTTATCTGGCTCCAAAATCTCTGGTCATAACCATTAAACAACATCAGTTTGGGAAAAAAAAGAGGTAAAGAAGGAAAGATGGATAAAGAGGGAGCTGGCAATGCAAACAAGAGGTAGAGTACATGAAAGTGAAGGAATTAAAGTCTATACAACAAAGTATTGGAGACTTAAATGTAAAATCCCAAACTATAGAAATCCTAGAAGAAAATCTAGGAAACACCATTCAGGACATAGGCACAGGCAAGGATTTCATGATGAAAATGTCAAAAGCAATTGCAACAAAAGCAAAAATTGACAAATGGCATATAATTAAATAAAAGAGCTTCTGCACAGCAAAATAAACTATCAGTAGAGCAAACAGACAACCTACAGAATGGGAGAAAAGTTTTGCAAATCCATCTGACAAAGGTCTAATATCCACAGTCTACAAGGAACTTAAACAAATTTACAAGAAAAAAAAAAAGCCCACTAAAAAGTGGGCAAAGCCTATGAACAGACACTTCTCAAAGGAAGACATTTATGCAGCCAACAAACATGAAAAAAAAAGCTCAACATCACTGATCATTAGAAATATGCAAATCAAAACTACAATGAGATACCATCTTATACCAGTCAGAATGCCTAGTATTAAAAAGTCAAGAAACAACAGATGCTGGTGAGGCTGTGGAGAGATAGGAAAGCTTTTACACGGTTGATGGGAATGTAAATTAGTTAAGCAATTGTGGAAGAGAGTGTATAGATTCCTCAGAGACCTAAAATCAGAAATACTATTTGAGCCAGCAATCACATTAAGGGGTATATCACCAAAGGAATATAAATCATTCTATTTAAAGAGACATGCACACCTATGTTCACTGCAGCACTATCCACAATAGTAAAGATATGGAATCAACCCAAATGCTCATCAATGATAGACTGGATAAATAAAATGTGATACATATATACTATGGAATACTATGCAGTCATAAAAAGGAATGAGATCATGTCCTTCGCAGGGACATGGATGGAACCGCAAGCCAGGATTCTTAGCAAATTAATGTAGGAACAAAAAACCAAACACCACATGTTCTCACTCATAGGTGGGAACTGAACAATGAAAACACATGGATAGAAGGAGGGGAACAGCACACACTGGGGCCTGTCCAGAGTAGGGGTGTGAAGGGGGAGGGAGATCATCAGGAAAAATAGCTAATGCATGCTGGGATTAGTACTTAGGGGATGAGTTGATAGGTACAGCAAACCACCATGGAGCACGTTTATCTATGTAACAAACATGCACATCCTGTACCTATACCCAGGACCTTAAAATAAAATAATAAAAAAGAAGAAAGTTGGCATACAATATTCTGAAGCCTTAGACATACCAACACGAAATAGCTAAGATGTATTTAAGAAGAGCCAATGGCATGTGTTGGGGAACTGTTTCGTTTTTGGGACAGTGATGCAATAAGGGAGGTGGGAACCTAAATTTAGATGTCATTTGAAAAAAAAAAAAATCCTTTAAAAATGATTAATATTAGCATACGCCAGTAAAGCAAATTGCGTTTTCAAGTTACAGTGCATAGCACTATAATGTTTCCTTGCTCTATCATCAAAGTAAGAACGATCCAAGCTCTACAATTCTATAATTACCCTCCTACATAATTTTTAAATGTTACTTATTATATACTTAATTTACAATATATTGATGATTTGAAAACTGCCTACCTAATGTTCTTAGGGAAAACTGTTATAAATCCCTCTATGTAGTGTTTAGTGTCATACAATGATTAAAGAATGGCAACCAGCTTTAGAGTTTAAAAGGTACTTATTTAAAATAGACACGAAAACCAGCATACAAGTGTAGGTATTTTCTTCAAAATTTTCTCTAACTGTCACCAACTGGGATGCAAATGCATACCAGGCCTGGTAATTAGAGATCATTAGACCCACATCTGTATTTGACTATTGCACAGGGGTAAAGTTTGGTGGCAGGAACCGGGGTAAAGTTTGGTTGGGGATGGGAGGAGACAATCTCAGCTGTTGGCAGTGGAAGCCTGAAACAAGGGGACGTCAGGAAAGTGACAAATAGAAATAAGCACAGAAGATAACTAAGAGATCAAGAGAAAAGAGCAGTGCTGTAAAATGAAACTGATCTTTGGGACTCCGTGTTGAAGAACAGAGCTTTTATTGGCAAAGTCTATTACTTACAGTAACTTAAGTTCTTCTGAGGTTTTTTTTTTTTTTTAACACTTCTTAAGAAAGAGTAGACATACAGTTGTCTGTATGTAAATGCATGTTGCAATGTGTGAGAGAGAGAGGAAGGGAGAAGGAGGAAAATAAAATGAGAAAAGAATCCTTGATAAATAATCACAGATGATATATTTTTTTTAAATCCAGAACCTCCAGATAATTTTCTACTTTCCTTTACTCGAGTTCATATAGGTATGGTCATTTATTTCAAAGATGGCAGAATCCCCAAATGAGTCATTTAAAAAAATGATTACACATGGTTGTTCTTCATATAGCTTGAAATAATAGGCTTCCATGAATAAGAAGTTATTAGTACCTATAGTAAATCCTACATTAACTAACACTTTCAACTAGACTGCTCCGTAGTATACAAATATTATGACTCTTTACTAGTCAAGAAGCAAGTGAATCATTTATGGAAAGGAAAGATGATCTTTCCAGGAGTATAAAAGGAAAATCAATGAAGATATTTAAACTGTTAGTAAACATAATATTTATTAATTATATTTAGTAATAATATTTATTTTGAGACAGGGTCACCCAGGCTGGAGTATAGTGACTCAATCACAGCTCACTGAGGCTTTAATCTCCTTGGCTTAAGCAATATTCCCACCTCAGTCTCCCAAGTAGTTGAGGCTACAGGAATGGACCAGCACACCCAGCTAATTTTTTTTTCTTTTATTTTGGTAAAGATGAGGTCTCACTATGTTGCCAGGTTTGTTTCAAACTCCTGGACTTAAGCAATCCTCCCGCCTCAGCCTCCCAAAGTGCTGGGATTACAGATGTGAGCCATCATGCCCGGTTGCTCTAACTGTTTAATAATATGGGTTGCATGGCAGGTAGCTTATGATACTGCCTGCAGTGATCTCATTTCTTGGTATTCATGCCCTATGCAATCCTCTCCTTTGATTGTGGGCTGGGCCCATTTATTTGCTTCTAATGACTAGAATAAGGCAAAAGTAATGGGATAACACTCCCCAGGTTCAATTACAAAAAACACTATTGCTTCTCTGTGACTTTCTCTCCACTCCCTCTCTCCCTCTTCTCACATGCTTGCTCTGATGAAGCAAACTGAAGAAGCCTGCATGACAAGGAACTGAAAATAACCCCTGGATAACCACCAGGGAAGACAGAAGTCCCTCAATTCAATTACCTTTGAGGAACTAATTCCTGCCAACCACCATGTGGAGGAAATTGGAAGATTCTTGCTTATTTGAGTCTTCCAGTGAGAACCTTGGCTGATTCCATAATTACAGCTTTGTGGGATTCCCTGGAGCAATGGACTCAGCTAAGTTTGACCCATAGAAATTGTGAGATAGTAAATATCTGCTGTTTGAAGCTACTGAGTATTGGGGTAACATTTTATGCAGCAATAGACAATTAATATAGATTTTGATCAAAATATAAATCTTAAGCAGTCCTTCTGAAAAATTTGCCAAACAATCTCAGGAAAAAGGTTACTGATGTCTGTTTTCTGATTTACCTGTTAAAGATTTAAAAATCAGGACTGGGAAAAGGTCTAACCACTCTCTCTGTGCCACCAGAGAGAACATTTTAAAATACCAACCAATTTGTTATAATGTTGGATAAAACACTTCTTGTCCTCTCTTTTCTAACTAGACTCACTCTCTTGGTGATTACATTTAGTCTTATGGCTTTAAATACCATCTATATGTCAAGAATTTCCCAATTTATATTTTCAACGTTGTTCCAAAAATCAAAATACATATCCTACTACCTACTTGAAATTGCCACTTGCATGCTTAATAGAATATCTCAATCCCAACTGATCTCTATAGTTTTGTTCTTTCTCATGATTGCTTTGACTATTTGGGGTCTTACGTGGTTCCATATGAATTTTAGGATTCTTTTTTCTATTTTTTTGAAAAGTGCCACTGAAATTTTGATAGGGATTGCATTCAATCTGTAGATTGCTTTGAGTATCATCAACATTTTAACAATATTAATTCTTCCATGAACATAGGATATCTTTGTGTCTTCTATAATTTCTTTCATCAATATCTTTGAATTATAGATCTTTCACCTTCTTGGTTAAATTTATTACTAAGTATTTTAATATTAATATTGTTCATGCTATGGTAAATGGGACTGTTTCTCAAGTTCTTTCTCAGCTAGTTCATTGTTAGTGTATATAAACACAATTGATTTTTTATGTTGATTTTGTATCCTGCAACTTACTGAATTTATTAATAATGACACATTTTGATAGAGTCTCTAGGGTTTTGTATATATAAAATCATGTCATCTGCAATCAGAGATCATTTAATGTCTTCCTTTCCATTTTGGATGCCTTTTATCTCCTTTTCTCAAACTGAATTGGCCACTCCAACTTGTTATAG
The DNA here is from genome assembly GCF_037993035.2 of Macaca fascicularis. Classification (NCBI taxonomy): domain Eukaryota; kingdom Metazoa; phylum Chordata; class Mammalia; order Primates; family Cercopithecidae; genus Macaca; species Macaca fascicularis. Next base: position 172,568,370 of record NC_088380.1, on the reverse strand, counting down.
CCTTCATATTTTAAATATCAACAACTCCATTATTTCAGTTGTTCACAGCCGAAATTTGAGTCATTCTTGACTCATCTCTCTCATACATCAGGGTCCAATTCACCAAGAAATCTTGGCTGCAGCTTCAAAATATATTTAGAATTTACCACTTCTTACCATTTATTTACAAGCCACCATAATCTTTCACCTAGTTTATTGCAACAGACTCCTAATCAGTTTGATTACATATACTAGCTCTGCTTCTCTCATCAGTTCTCAATGTCATTACCAGGGTAATCTTTTAAAATCAGTACAGAGATCATCTCCTTTATCCCAATTTCACCCAGAGTAAGATACAAAATGTCTTCAATGGCCTACAAGACCCTACAAGATCTTGATTCCCATTACCTCTTTGACATCACTTATTACTATTCATTTATGTACTTGCTCTTTTCAGCAACATCGGCCCCCTGGTTCTTCCCCTAATGTCAGCTATGTCAATTGATCAGTAAAGTGTTTTCAAGTCTTTACTCAGATGTCACCTGCTTGATGATGCCTACTATGACTACTCTCTTTAACTGTAGCCTTCCTACGCCCACCCCTGGCTGTCTCTAACATCCTTACTTTGCATTACTTTAAACAAAAGTTTAAGCATTTATCATCCTCTAACATCTTCTCTGCTTTAATTACATATTTTGTTACTTGCTTGTTGTCTGTTTTTTAAAAAAATATAAGCCACTTTTTTGTTGTTCACTGATATATATTTTATTCACTTCCCAGAAAGGTCCTGGCATGGAAAAAACGCTCAGTAAATATTGTTTGGGTGAATGAATGAATGCCAAAGTAATACCACTTTAACATGGTCCATTGACATCCCAAATTCATTTATCCTAATACTCTGCTCAAGTTGTACAAAAATACACACATTCCCTGAATGACTTTTCTTGTCTCGGACTTTTATACCTGCTGCTCTCACTTCCTTTTACGCTCCTGTTCATTCTTCTCTACAGTCACACTTCTGTAGTCCCTGTAGCTCTCCTTAATGGGTTAACCACACTTGGAGACATAGCATGCATGCTAAGTCCTCTAGGAAGACTTTTCTGACATCCATTAACCACCCACCACTCCTACCTCCCACTAAAGCTAGGTTTGACACCCACCCACCTGTAATGCCAGAAAACCCTACACTTATCCTTAATGCTATCATAACTGGATAGCAGTCAGTTCTTACTGTGCCAGGAGCTCTGCTAAATGTTTTATGTGGATAGTTTTATTTAATCATCGTAACATATATGCTAAAAATGTGTACTAGAAACATCTGGTGCTTCATTCACATCATGTCATTGTTTTTTTTTTTTTTAAAGTTTTCTAGTCCCCTTCCCCACCATCTCTGCCTCCTTTTTTTTTCTGGCCAGTTTAATGTGGGTTTGTATTCAACAACTTTTACCTGGACTTTTCTTTAGTGGTCAGCCCTCAGGAAACTGGAGCCACTCTGCATCCCAATCAGCAGTTCTTGGGAATTATTTTCCTCCAAGGGAAATTGTTAGTCAATGTGTGTGGCCTTGAAGACTATAAAAGGCCAGTGCCCTTAATCCATATTGGTGTAACACTGTGCTTAAGAATAACTTCAGAGTTTCCTAGGGGGACCAGGCTGAAATAATCCTCTGCTGGATTTTGCCCGAAATTTAATTTTGGTTGTCTTGTTCTTTGCACCATCTATCACAAGCAGCCTACTGAGTAGGGAGTAGATGTTCAACAAATATGTGTTTAATTCATGTTGGTTAATAATACTAGCAGGCTTTTACGGTAGAAGTTAGCTATACTCTGATTGAAAATATGTCAAGTAAAACTTAATTGATAATCGAGATGCAAAGAAACAGCTTTAATTTTGAATAGTCTGAAAAATTTCATAGGCTTGACCTATAAAAGATATCAGCCTTGCAAATATAAGAAATGAAGCACAGTAGATTTGGGGAATAAAAAATAAAAACTCCCTAACATTAAGATTTTCTATATATCAACCTACAGCTTTTCAATCGACTTAGAAAATATCTTTCAGATATGAAATAACATAGAATAAATAGCTGTCTTAACCAAACTCTCTTTACTGCCTTCTAAGTGATAGCATGGTAGTCATAAGGCTAAGTGCTATATAGATATTATCTCACGAACTCCTCATAAATATCCTCAATGTAGGTACCACTAACATCCCCACTTCACAGACAGGAAAGCAGAAGCATAAAAAATATAAATAATCTGGCCAAATTAACACAAATATATGAGAGTAAAGCTGGAAGTAAAATGGGGTAGAGTAAGTCGCTTTTGTAAGCAGCATTTAAGGCTGCTTCTCCCGTTCTCAATTGATAGTTGATGATCCGTCTTTAATCACTTCTCTGATTTTTAAAAAATACTTTCTATTGAAGCAGTAGAGACTGCCAAGGTTTGCAGAATAAAATTTAAATAATCATTTCACCCTAAGAGAAAATTACTCTTGTGTATGGCATTAAACAAAGAATAAAATTATCTGAGACATGACTAATATACTTTAACACAATAAATGCATTTAACTGATTTATTATTTCTGTGTCAGGGAAAGGTTCTATGTACACAACTTATGTGATTAATATCAAGAATTTATACATAATTTACAACTTTTTATATAAATATGTTAAATAATCAAACTGTAAGAACAATGTTTATGATGGACTTTGCCTCATTTTAAAAGGATATTATTTTAATTTTCATTTAATGTTTCAAAAATGCAACCTTTCTTCAGCCCACAAAATCATCACAAAGAATGTACTTTATACTGATACGAGTTTTTAATAGGAATATATAAAATATTTTAATTTCAAATGAAATATATCTGTCTTAAAGAAAGCTCGATTATCTGTGATTCATGTTTCAAATAAGTTCTAAAAAGACAAGGAATAAAAACTTTGGCTAAAAAACTTTTAAAATAATGCTACTGTCCCAGACAACAATTATATATCTTGTATCCAGGAGCAGGTTATTCCTAAAGCCTATACTTAATGGCAATTGCTTTAATGTTTGCCTAAGGAAAATGTTTAAATATTAATAAACTAGTAACCTATTCATTGATAGTGAGTCACCTGTTTGAACTTTCAGTTCAATCACTTACAAAAAAAAAGGCCGAAATTTAGTACAAATACAGAAATGGAAGTAGACATACTATAAAAGAAGAAATACCTAGACAGATATTTTTCCAGTCAGAGGTGGCAACTTCAACTGTAGCAAAAATCAAAGTAGGGCATGTGAAAATTAAATAGAAAAAGTTAAAAACTGGTAAAATCTTCAGTCTAAAATCTTCAGTGGGCTTTAATTTATAGTCTTCTCCAGTAATCGGACATTTAAAAGTAGTTCCATTTAATCAAAAATGAATATAAAGCACATTTTAGAACATTTCATAACAGAAATACCATATATCATTATCTGAGAAGAACATATGTGAAACATTCAAGGTTTTCTCTGTGTAACCACTATAGATTTAAGCATTATTGAAAGTCTGTTAAATGTACACAAATGTAAAATATAAGTCCCATTCTTACTGGCCTTTATAATAATTTTTACGTAATTTATTCAACACAATACACGAAATAATTTAAACAATCTGCTGATTGCTATTTATATTATACCTACATGTGTAATTTATGAAACTTCTGGGCAATTTAGATAACTTTCTTCTTTGTATTGAAATTGTGTTCTGTATATCTGAGCACCTCCAGCAATGCTATTTTCCTGAACAAAAGATTATAATTATTTATAAGTAAACATGAACTGCTTTTGACAAAGAAGCAAATGAAAGATTGATAGAATCATAGCTTAACACACATCTTCGCATAAGACAGAAAAAACAGATGGACTTCGATTACCCAGCCACTTAAAGAACAATTGTTTTACTCTGATTTATCTGTAATATGGTTTTATTTCTAGACTTTGTTTGGCATTTGCATAGATTATTTTTGTTTTAACACCAAGATGCTAATATGTTAAATTAACTTACTTCCTTCTCTCTGTAGATCACCTCCTGTATCCATATCCGTTTTAGAACTCTCTTTCCACTGCTTAATTCAAGTACATACAGTCTTCTTTCCAGATTTTGCAGTGGCTTAGTCTATCTGCCATCTCTCTCTGCAGCTTATGATTCACATTCAAATGGCTAATCAAGTCACTGTAATCATGCCATTCTTCTACTTGGAGATTTTTGGTGGTTTTTTATTGCCTGAGCATAATTTACAAGTCCCTAGCATAGTATTCATAGCTCTTAATGATCTGTTCTTATCTTTCTAATTGTATATCTTAGTTCTTTCATATGCAATTTTTCATCAATATAGACTTTTGACAAGATTTATTTTTATCATTGCAATATGTGAATATTTGAATACCTTGTGATATATCCATCCTATGAAACACTATTAAAACTGTCAAAACTGGGACATTTAATATGAACTAGACTGATATACTTGAGTATTATGTAACATAGAACATAAGCATATGTTCTGTGAGCTGTAGGCAATATATTTTTTATTTTTAAGCTCATTTTCTCCTTAATAAAATTGAGAAAACAATAACATATACTTAAATTCCACATACTTACCAGGAATAATGTATGGCAAGATGTATGCTAACATATGAAGCATGTGTAAAATGAAATAAACAAAAATAAATGTTGGGTTTCATGATATTGGTAACAAAAATGATGAAGGTAAAAATGAGGATGAAGAGAAGACTATAATAAAGTTGAATGATAATAATAAAACATGAAAACCTCAGTACACAGGCAGATAGAAACACACCATTCTGTAAAGTAATACTTTACAATGGATAAACAACGGGTTACTGTGAGTGGCACTTCTAAAAATAATTCTTCCACAGATAACAATCACAACCTTTGGACAATAGGCACAACCTAACTTAAGGTGCTGGTGAATAAAAAAGGCAGGGAGGCACGAAGATACTGAAGAGAAATTGACACTAGGGAGAAATAAATGGCTGGGTTTGAGCTTTATATTTTGTGCAACGTGTACTCTGAGAACAGCTTCAAGTTTTCATCATGTGGGGTGCTTAATGTGGGGACATAAAAGCTACAGTCTTACAAACTTGAAGTAATAGAGAATTTGGGGAAATCACAGCACATAGAAAGTGAGGAAATCTCAGGAATGTGCCAGAGTTGAGGAGCTCTAAGTAATGTAGATAATCCCTGCCTGCCCAAAATACTGACTGGCCAAATAACCATGTAGGCCCAGAGCACACTGCAAGAAGTTAAATGAACCCTGAAGAACTGAACAGAGATTTTTATCTACTGTCCACCTTCGTAGGGACAAAGTTGGAAGTTTGAGTTCAGTCATGCTAATTGCCTTTTTAAAAAAATCTATATTCTTCAGATAAACAGAAAAAAAATTCATAATCTCTGCAATTCATATTCACAGTGTCCAGCATATAAACTGAAAGTATGTAGCATACAAAGAAACAATTCTAGGACAGATCATTAGGGGAAAAGACAATCCAAAGAGATTGCCCGCAAAATGGCAGATGTTGGAAATAAGAGACAAAACTTTTAAGTCCATTTTTAAAATACATGATGAATTAAAATATGTTTGTAATTAGTGAAAATATAGAAATACACAATTAAGAAACAGAACTGAAAAAAATAGGAAACTGGAACATGCTATATATTTTTTTTAATGCACTGAATGGCATTAACAGCAGACTGAAGCTTAAGAAAGTAAGAGTCTGTGGACCTGATAATTGATTGATAGAAATAAATATCCATACTTTAGAAAAAAAGTAACAAGATAGAAAATATAAGCTATATGGGATAATATCAAAATGTCTATGGTTTGGCAGAAGGAGAAGAAATAGAAAATGAAGCATAAAATATAGTTGAAGAAAAAGTGGCTAAAATTTTTTTCTATATGGTTAGAGATATACATTTTTAAATTCAAAAACGATCAGGCAGCATCAAACAGAAAGACTATAAAAAACTACTATGTAGACCCATAGTCAAACTAACGCAAATCAAAGAAAATCTTGAAATTAATGAGAGAAAAATGAAACATTACATAAAATAAAACAATGAATGAAATGTTGCCGACATTTTACAAGAGACTGCGGCAGAAAGAAGGCAGTGAATTAATATCTAAAATTAGTGAAATAAAAGAACTGTTAATTGAGAATCATATATACAAAAATATATTCCTCAAAAATGAAATCAAAACAAATATCTATGCTGATGAAATAAAACTAATATAATTTGCCCCTAGCAGACTTGCACTGCAACAAAAGTTATAGAAAGTGCTTCAGATGTACGAGAAATGATCTCAGATGAAATACTGGTATTTCAGAAAAGTATACAACATCAGAAATGATAGACACATGGGTAATATTTTTTCCTTTCATAAGTATTTAAAAAATAAATATGACTATTTGAAATAAGAAATTTGGTCTGAGCACTGCAGCGCACTCCTGTAATCCCAGCAGTTTGGTAGACCAAGGTGAGTGGATGGCTTGAGCTCAAGAGTTCAAGACCAGCCTGGGCAATGTGGCATGCATGTTTTGTCTCTACAAAAACTACAAAAATTAGCCAGTTATGGTGGTGTGCATCTGTAGTCCCAGCTAATTAGGAGTCAGAGGCTGGAGGATCACTTGGAGCCCGGGAGGCAGAGGTTGCAGTGAGCTCAAATTGTGCAACTGCACTCCAGCCTGGGTGACAAAGCAAGACACTGTCTCAAAAATAGAATAATATAATAAAATAACAAATTCAATATTATATTAATGGCTTACTTATAATGTCTATACATGTGATATATATAAAATTAAAGCATAAATATTAGAAAGATAGAATACATTTTTTACTCATCTGAAACGTTCATATATTTTAAATATACTTTTACATTATTAATATTATATAGATTATAAATATGAAGAAAATGTACTTCCATCCTTAAAGCAGTTCCAAAAATATATGCCAAGTAAATAAATACATCCAAATAAAATTCTAAAAAAGGTAGTTTTTTCAAAAGAAAAGAACAGAGAAACAAGGAAAAAAGGAGAAACTAAAATCAAGTTGTCAAACAGTACACTTTTTTCAATGACATAAAAAATAGCATATGCTAATGGAACACTGCAATTAAAAGTCAAAGGTTTTCATAATAGATAAAAAATAAAGCCTAAGTACATACTGAGTACAAAAAAATTATTTATATAAATACATAGAGACTTCCAAGATTAAAAAATGCAGATGATAAGCATAACAAAGGGTATATTCTGTCACATTGCACAGGTATATGAATACATTAATTGTTTCAAGCAAAATAGTATGACCAGAAATCTATAAAAAGATTTTATAATGGCAAATAATCAGTTACCCAGAAAGACATAACAATATAAGTTGGTATTTGACAAATAATAAAAATTCAAAATACATAAATTATAAATTGACAAAGCTAAAGAAAGAAACAGATAATTCCATAATCATAGTTACAGATTTTAACAAGCCTCTCTTAAAAATTAGGAGAGCAATTAGACAAAAATCAGGAGAGGTATAGAAGACTTGAGTAATGCTATTAAGCTACGGGACCTAATGGATATTTGTGGGATACTTCACCCATAAATATTAGAATATACAACCTTTTTAAGTGCAAAGGAAGCAACCAACGTAAATCATATGTCAGGCCATAAAACACTCTCGATAAATTTGAAGAATACACAGGAAATATTATTTGGCAAAAATTAAATTAGAAATAAATTTTTAAAACATAAAAACCACATGTTTAGAAATGTAAAAATGCATTTCTAAATAAGCAAAATAATAAATACTCAGATAATTCAAAAATATATCTGACTGAATAATTACAAAAATAGATCAAAATATGTGGGATACAGCTAAAGCAGTGATTAGAGGGAAATCTGTAGCATTAACCTTTAATATTAGAAACATTTAAATAAGGTTTAAAATCAATAACCTACAGTTAATCTTTGAGAATATTGGATTAGAAGAATAATCTAAGCTCATAGTGCACAATAAATAGTAAAAAAATAAAAAAGAACAAAAATCAATGAAATTAAATGCAGGGAGCAAGACATAATTTTCAAGACCAAAATTGCTTCATTAAAAAGATAAATTTGATAAACACCCAGCAAGAATGAAGAAGAAAGAACACGAATGATCAATATCAAAAAATGAAAGACAACGAATCTGACCCTTTATGTAAAGAGGAGGAAACCTGTTAAAAAATACAACTTGCTAAAACAAACAAGATGAAACAAAATTTGAACACTGTATGTAAAAAATTGAATTTTTACTGAAAGGTTTCTTCCAAGTTCAAATGATTTACTATTGATTTCGATACCACATTTAATGAAAAAAAAGTTTTAATTTACTTACCAAGCTTATACAAACTTGCAGAAAATAGAGCAGGGAATTCTTCTGAATTACTTCACAGACTAACCCAAATGCCAAAACTTTACAGAAATATTTTAAAGAAAAAAAAATTACAGACTAATATGTCTCAAACAAAATACTGCCAGACCAAATTCCACAATACATAAAAAGTATGATACATCATTCCAACTGGGATTTAACCAGAGTGCACGGTTAAATTAACATTTAAACATTAATCAGTGCAATTAAGCATATTAACACAATAAATGAGAAAAACTGTAGGATCATTTCAATACAGACAGAAAAAGTATTAGAAATATTCAACTAAAGTTACAATTTTAAAAAAGTAAAAACCAGGAAAATAAGTACACTTCCACAGTCTGATAAAGAGTATTCAAAATTCTACAGCTTATAGACTTAATGGTTAAACACTGAATGCTTTCACCTAAGATTGGAAACAAATTAGAATGCCTATGTTTACACTTTTATTCAACTTTATACTGAAGTATCTAGCCATCATAATAAGGCAAAAATAAATAGTAAAGAGTATAAATGCTTCTACATGCATAAATAATGATTATATAATCTTAAGAAATTTACAATACACCTTCTAAATCTAATAAATTGATTTAGCACAGACACAGTATGTAAATTTACTTAAGAAAAGAATTGTATTTTTATGTGTAAATATCATACCATTAGAAAAATAAACTTTACAAGTATTCCATTTATAAGAGCATCAGGAAACTACAGTGAAAACTAAAACATTAGTGACAGAAATTTTAAAAGACCTAAATAAAGGAGATATATACCATATTTATGGATTAGAAAAGAGTTTTAACTAAATTATTTATAGATTCAAATAATTTCATAAATGCAGCAAGCCTTTTTACAAATTTGACAAGTTAGTTCTAAAATTCAAGTAACTAGACTGCCCAAGGCAATATTGAAAATTAAGAATAGGAAAGGATTCTGGGACGGTGGCAGAGTAGGATCCACTGGAAATCTGCCATCTTCCCTATACAATTGCTCTGCCAGAATTGGTCTGATGTAACTATTTTGGAATTGGAGCCTATTGAAAGCTTGCAACTTCCAGAGGAAGTCTTGGACAGTAACTTTCAGTTAATTTCAGTAAACAGTAACTTTCCATTAATTTTAGTGGATTTCACCTTTTAGCACAGTAGCAGGCGCTCATCCCCCACCCCTCATTCCCATAGCAAACAGCTTGCAGGAGTCAGAGTGGGAAAAAGAACTCTGACTTCCTAATATCTTGCATCTGTGCTCTGATCACTGATTGATCCTTTTGGTTACAGAGGTGCAGAAAAAGAGACAGTGCACATTTCACTGCACCTCCACCATTATTGTAACCCTACCCTCTGGGTGAAGTGACTTCCAGTGAACTTAAAGGGCTAGTATCCCTCTCCCTTTTATTGTTCTCTTTTTTCCCCTTTTAGAAGCCAGTCATTACAAATAAGACATTGGAAGGGAAATGCATATATGGAGACAGTTAGAAAGACACTGCAAATACACAGGTGAAGGTGCAAGGTTAGAACTGAAAAAAAAAGACCTTAAGTTTACACCTTAGACTGATTGTTGGCATAGACATGGCCTACAACAATCCAGAAAACAAAAACCACCACCAACAAATTCTGGTGAAGACAGATAATCTGGTTTCAAGAGCTACTGTGTTATTAGATTTAAATGCTCAGTTTTCAACCAAGAAAATCACAAAGAATGCAGGAAAGTTAAGGCCATTCAAACAAACAAACAACAAAAGCAAACCAACAAAAACCATCCCTGAGAAAGACCTGATGGCAGATTTGTTTGGCAAAGGTTTCAAAAATGTTCTAAAGATGCTCAGAGAACTAAAGGAGAACATGGAGAAAGTCAGAAAATGATATATGAACAAAATGGAAATAGCAATAAAGAGATAGAAAACCTAAAAAGAAAAAATAAAACCTGAAGCCAAAAATTACAATAATGGAAATGAAAAACCTCATTTGAGGGATTCAAAGGCAGATTTGATCAAGCAAAAGAATCAGAGAACTTGAAGATATAGCAATGGACATAATGGAGTCTTAGGAACACAGGAAAAAAAAAAAAAAAGAATGAAGAAAAGTAACAAAGCCTAAGGGATTTCTGGAACATCATGAAGCCAATTAACACACACATTGTGGTGGTCCTAGAGGATAAAAAAAGAGACAGATTTTAAAAAAGAATAAGGATTAAAAACTGCTCAAATTTAATACAATATCAGAATATAAATATCCATGAAGCTCAATAGAACTTGGAGTAAGGTACACAGAGGTGCAAGCCAAGACAAATTAAAGGCAAACTACTGAAAGTGAAGACAAAGAGAATTTTGGAAGCAGTAAAAGAAATGCAACTCATCTCATATGAGGAATCTTCAATATAATACCAGCAGACTTGTCATGTGAGCTTCAGAGGCCTAAAAGACAGTAGGTTAATGTATTCAAAATGCTAAAACAGGGGAAAATGTCAACTAAGAGTCCCATAACTGGCCAAAATGTCATTCAAATTTGAAAGAATAATTAAGATATTCTCAGATAAACAAAACCCGAGGGATATTTCTATACTTGGCATGCAATAAATATTCAAGGAAGTCCGACGGATTAAAATGTAAAGACACTAGACAGTTACTTGAAGCCATATGAAGAAATAGATATCTCAGTAAAGGCAAATACATGGGCAATTATGAGAGCTGGTATTTTTGTAACAATGGTATGTAACACCACTTGTTGTTTTCTACATGATTTAAGAGAACAATATAAAGAAAACAACGATTAATCTAAAATTTAGTATTATAACTTTTTAAAATGTAGAAACATTGTGTTTTATACATAATTTAAGTGAGTAATCCACTAAAAAATTCTCAGTTTATATCTTGGGATACAGAATATGTAAATATGTAATTGTATATCATGAAGAACTGAAAGGAGTGAGGACACAGTTTCCATATATTATTAAATTTAAGCTGGTGTAAATTCAAATTAGAGTGTTAGAACTTTCGGATGTTAAATGTAGTCTCCATGTCAACCACACACACAAAAAATAGCAACGGTATATACACAAAGAAATCGACTAACACATAAGAAGATGATAAGGCAACAAATAACGCAAAAGCACACACAAAAAATGAGGAATATAAAAACAAGTACATAAAAGACAGAAGTTCCCCCTTATTAGTAATTAATTTAAATAAAAATGGATTAAATTATCCAATCAAAAGACAGAAATTCGGCGGGGGGGGGGGGCGGAGCAAGATGGCCGAATAGGAACAGCTCCAGTCTCCAACTCCCAGCGCGAGCCACACAGAAGACCGGTGATTTCTGCATTTTCAACTGAGGTACTGGGTTCATCTCACTAGGGAGTGCCAGACAATCGGTGCTGGTCAGCTGCTGCAGCCCAACCAGCGAGAGCTGAAGCAGGGCGAGGCATCGCCTCACCTGGGAAGTGCAAGGGGAAAGGGAATCCTTTTTCCTAGCCAGGGGAACTGAGACACATAACACCTGGAAAATCGGGTAACTCCCACCCCAATACTGCGCTTTAGGCAAACAGGCACACCAGGAGATTATATCCCACACCTGGCTGGGAGGGTCCCAGGCCCACGGAGCCTCCCTCATTGCTAGCACAGCAGTCTGCCATATCACGGCAAGGCAGCAGCGAGGCTGAGGGAGGGGTGCCCGCCATTGCTGAGGCTTAAGTAGGTAAACAAAGCCGCTGGGAAGCTCGAACTGGGTGGAGCTCACAGCAGCTCAAGGAAACCTGCCTGTTTCTGTAGACTCCACCTCTGGGGACAGGGCACAGTAAACAAAAAAAGCAGCAGAAACCTCTGCAGACGCAAACGACTCTGTCTGACAGCTTTGAAGAGTGCAGTGGATCTCCCAACACGGAGGTTGAGATCTGAGAAGGGACAGACTGCCTGCTCAAGTGGGTCCCTGACCCCTGAGTAGCCTAACTGGGAGACATCCCCCACTAGGGGCAGTCTGACACCCCACACCTCACAGGGTGGAGTACACCCCTGAGAGGAAGCCTCCAAAGCAAGAATCAGACAGGAACAATCGCTGTTCAGCAATATTCTATCTTCTGCAGCCTCTGCTGCTGACAACCAGGCAAACAGGGTCTGGAGTGGACCTCAAGCAATCTCCAACAGACCTACAGCTGAGGGTCCTGACTGTTAGAAGGAAAACTATCAAACAGGAAGGACACCTACACCAAAACCCCATCAGTACATCACCATCATCAAAGACCAGAGGAGCTGGTACCATTCCTTCTGAAACTATTCCAATCAATAGAAAAAGAGGGAATCCTCCCTAACTCATTTTATGAGGCCAACATCATCCTGATACCAAAGCCTGGCAGAGACACAACAAAAAAAGAGAATTTTAGACCAATATCCCTGATGAACATTGATGCAAAAATCCTCAATAAAATACTGGCAAACCGGATTCAGCAACACATCAAAAAGCTTATCCACCATGATCAAGTGGGCTTCATCCCTGGGATGCAAGGCTGGTTCAACATTCGCAAATCAATAAACATAATCCAGCATATAAACAGAACCAAAGACAAGAACCACATGATTATCTCAATAGATGCAGAAAAGGCTTTTGACAAAATTCAACAGCCCTTCATGCTAAAAACGCTCAATAAATTCGGTATTGATGGAACGTACCTCAAAATAATAAGAGCTATTTATGACAAACCCACAGCCAATATCATACTGAATGGGCAAAAACTGGAAAAATTCCCTTTGAAAACTGGCACAAGACAGGGATGCCCTCTCTCACCACTCCTATTCAACATAGTGTTGGAAGTTCTGGCTAGGGCAATCAGGCAAGAGAAAGAAATCAAGGGTATTCAGTTAGGAAAAGAAGAAGTCAAACTGTCCCTGTTTGCAGATGACATGATTGTATATTTAGAAAATCCCATTGTCTCAGCCCAAAATCTCCTTAAGCTGATAAGCAACTTCAGCAAAGTCTCAGGATACAAAATTAATGTGCAAAAATCACAAGCATTCGTATACACCAGTAACAGACAAACAGAGAGCCAAATCAGGAATGAACTTCCATTCACAATTGCTTCAAAGAGAATCAAATACCTAGGAATCCAACTGACAAGGGATGTAAAGGACCTCTTCAAGGAGAACTACAAACCACTGCTCAGTGAAATAAAAGAGGACACAAACAAATGGAAGAACATACCATGCTCATGGACAGGAAGAATCAATATCGTGAAAATGGCCATACTGCCCAAGGTAATTTATAGATTCAATGCCATCCCCATCAAGCTACCAATGAGTTTCTTCACAGAATTGGAAAAAACTGCTTTAAAGTTCACATGGAACCAAAAAAGAGCCCGCATCTCCAAGACAATCCTAAGTCAAAAGAACAAAGCTGGAGGCATCACGCTACCTGACTTCAAACTATACTACAAGGCTACAGTAACCAAAACAGCATGGTACTGGTACCAAAACAGAGATATAGACCAATGGAACAGAACAGAGTCCTCAGAAATAATACCACACATCTACAGCCATCTGATCTTTGACAAACCTGAGAGAAACAAGAGATGGGGAAAGGATTCCCTATTTAATAAATGGTGCTGGGAAAATTGGCTAGCCATAAGTAGAAAGCTGAAACTGGATCCTTTCCTTACTCCTTATACGAAAATTAATTCAAGATGGATTAGAGACTTAAATGTTAGACCTAATACCATAAAAATCCTAGAGGAAAACCTAGGTAGTACCATTCAGGACATAGGCATGGGCAAAGACTTCATGTCTAAAACACCAAAAGCAACGGCAGCAAAAGCCAAAATAGACAAATGGGATCTCATTAAACTAAAGAGCTTCTGCACAGCAAAAGAAACTACCATCAGAGTGAACAGGCAACCTACAGAATGGGAGAAAATTTTTGCAATCTACTCATCTGACAAAGGGCTAATATCCAGAACCTACAAAGAACTCAAACAAATTTACAAGAAAAAAACAAACAGCCCCATCAAAAAGTGGGCAAAGGATATGAACAGACATTTCTCAAAAGAAGACATTCATACAGCCAACAGACACATGAAAAAGTGCTCATCATCACTGGCCATCAGAGAAATGCAAATCAAAACCACAATGAGATACCATCTCACACCAGTTAGAATGGCGATCATTAAAAAGTCAGGAAACAACAGGTGCTGGAGACGATGTGGAGAAATAGGAACACTTTTACACTGTTGGTGGGACTGTAAACTAGTTCAACCATTATGGAAAACAGTATGGCGATTCCTCAAGGATCTAGAACTTGATGTACCATATGACCCAGCCATCCCATTACTGGGTATATACCCAAAGGATTATAAGTCATGCTGCTATAAAGACACATGCACATGTATGTTTATTGCGGCACTATTCATAATAGCAAAGACTTGGAACCAACCCAAATGTCCATCAGTGACAGACTGGATTAAGAAAATGTGGCACATATACACCATGGAATACTATGCAGCCATAAAAAAGGATGAGTTTGTGTCCTTTGTAGGGACATGGATGCAGCTGGAAACCATCATTCTTAGCAAACTATCACAAGAACAGAAAACCAAACACCGCATGTTCTCACTCATAGGTGGGAACTGAACAATGAGATCACTTGGACTTGGGAAGGGGAACATCACACACCAGGGCCTATCATGGGGAAGGGGGAGTGGGGAGGGGGGAGGGATTGCAATGGGAGTTATACCTGATGTAAATGACGAGTTGATGGGTGCTGACGAGTTGATGGGTGCAGCACACCAACATGGCACAAGTATACATATGTAACAAACCTGCACGTTATGCACATGTACCCTAGAACTTAAAGTATAATTTAAAAAAAAAAGACAGAAATTCAGAGAATGAATTATAAATATGACCTAGCTATATGCTATCTACTAGAAACACACTTTATATCTAAAGACACAGATAAGTTAAAAATGAAAATATGAAAAAGGACATTCCATGCAACTGGTTACCTATAGAGAACAGATGTGGCTATACTAATATTAGAGAAAAGATAATTTAAATTAAAAAATAGTTATAAAAAACACATGAATAATAATTTCATCTTTTTTACTTTTTAAAATTTTTACAATATATATTTATTAAAATATAGCATTTAGAATATAAAAGCAGGCTATTCCTTCTTAAACATTTAGGTCTTTTCTTTCAGTTGCTACGAATGACAATTTTAATAAAGCAAGAATATATAACAATTATAAATATCTACACATTTAATAACAGACCCAAAAAAAGTAAGAAACAAAAATAAACAGCATTAAAAAATAGACAGTTCTACAATAATAGCTTCAGACTCCAATACTCTATTATCAACAATGGATAGAACAGACAAATAAGTAAGGAAATAGAGAACTTGATACAATAAACCAACCATATGTAACAGACAAGTGTAGAACACTCTACCCATCACTTCGGCATGTACATTCTTCTCAAATGCACACGGAACATTTTCCAGGATACACCTATGATAAACTACAAATTTAGTCTAAATCAATTTTAAAAGATAGATATAATACAAAGTACCTTTCCCAATCACAACAGAATGTAACTAAAATTTTAAAACCAGAAATTCTGAAAAATTCACAAATTTGTGGAAATTAAACAGCCATGTTATTAAACAAAATGATTCAAAGAAAACCCCAAGGAAAAATAGAACGTGCTCAGCAATAAGTGGAAAATGAAAACACACTAGTCAAAATTTAAGGGGAAAGCAAAGACAGTGCTAGGGGAAAAATTAAGAGACACAAGCACTTACATTAAAAAAAAAAAAAAAAAAAAAAAAAAAAAAAAACAGAAAATTCTAATATCGATAACCCAATTTTACATCTAAAAGAACCAGAAAAGAGGGACAAATTATACTCAAAGCTGGCAGAAGGAAAAAAATATTAAAGACTAGAGTAGAGATAAACAAAATAGAGAATAGAAAAATAGGCCGGGCATGGTGGCTCATGCTTGTAATCCTAGCTCTTTGGGAGGCCAAGGCAAGTGGATCACTTGAGGTCGGGAGTTCAAGATCAGCCTGGCCAACATGGCAAAACCCCATCTCTACTAAAAATACAAAAATTAGCTGGGCATGGTGGCATACTCCTGTAATTCCAGCTATTCAGGATGCTGAGGCAGGAGAATCGTTTGAACCTGGGAGGCAGGGATTGCAGTGAGCTGAGATTGAGTCACTGCACTCCAGCCTGGGTTATGGAGTGAGACTCTGTTTCAAAAACAAAAGAAAAAAGTCAGCAAAATACAAATTTGGTCTTTTGAAAAGATAAACAAATGGACAAACCTAGACGGTTAAAAAAAAAAAAAAGGAGAAATGACCCGCATTACTAAAATCAGAAAGGAAAGTGGGACATTATTACAAAATCTCCAGGGAAAAAAGGATTATAAGAGAGTACTATGAGCAACTGTATGTTAATCAATTGGCTAACTTAAATGAATTAGGCAAATTACTAGAAATACCACATACCATAACTGAATCATGAAGAAGTAGAAAGTCAAAATAGACCTCTAAGTAATATGAAAATTGAAGAAGTAATCACAAATCTTCTGACCAAAAAAGCATTGGACTTAGTGGATTCACCAGTGAATCTTACCAAACGTTAAAGAAGAACACCAGTACTTCTCAATTATGAAAAAAAAAAACATTTAGCAGAGAGAACACTCCCTAATTCATTCTATGAACCCAGCATTACTCAGATACCAAAGCCGGTAAAAGCGAAAATTATAGTCCAAGGATCCTTAGGAATGCTGATGTAAATGTCCTCAACAAAATATTAGCAAATTAAATTCAGTAGCATATTAAAAGGATTTTACACCATGATCAAGAGGAATTTATTTCTGTAATGCAAAAGTGTTTCAACATAAAAAAATAAAACAATGTAATACACCACATTAATAGAAAATTAGGAAAAATAACCAGTACGTCAAGTGATGCATTAAAGTCATTTGACAAAATTTAAAACCCTTTCATGATAAAACCACTCACCAACCTGGGAACAGAAGAAAACTACCTCAAGATAATGAATACCACATATAAAAAAATCACAGTGAGCATCATAACCAATGGTGAAAGACCAAAAGCTTTTCCTCTAATATCAGGAATAAGACAAGGATGCCTGTTTTTTTTCACTTCTATTCAATATAGTTTAGAAGTCTTAACTTGAGCAATTCAAGTGAGAAAAAGATATAAAAGGTATCGAAATTGGAAAGGAAAAAACGATCTTTTTCTTCATATTAATATGATCATATATAGAGAAAACCCTAAAAATACACACAAAAGTACTCAAAACTAATAAATGAATTCAGCAAAGTAGCAGGATACAAAGTAAGCACAAAAAAATCAGTTGCATTTCTATGCAACAGGCAATGCTGACACTGACAATGAAAACAGCAAAAAATTTAAGAAAAAAGGATTTGTTTACAATAGCATCAAAATGACTGAAATATTTGGGAATAACTTAACCAAGGAGGTGAACTCCAACCTTTTCTAAAAGAAATTAAAGAGGACATAAATAAATGGAAAAATATCCCATGTTTATTGATTGGAAGAGTTAATATTGTTAAAATGTCAGTATTACACATAGTAATTTACAGATTCAATGCAATTGCTATCAAAATCCCAATTATGCTTTGTGTTAAATAGAAAAGCCGATAATAAAATTTCTATAGAATCTAAAGGGACTCTGAATAGCTAAAACAATCCCAAAAAAGAGGAACAAAGCTGAAGGACTCTCACTTTCTGATTTCAAAGCTTACAATGCTTCAGCAATCAAATCAGTAGGGTACTGGCATAAAGACATAGATGTAGACTGTTGGAATAAAGAGTCTAGAGAAAATCCCTTGTAAATATAGTCTAATGATTTTTCACAAGGGTATCAATGGAACAAAAGGCTGTATGCAACAAATGGTGCTGGGAAAACTGGATATCCACATGCAAATGAATAAAATTGGACTCTTACCCAACACTATATTAAAAAAGTGAACTGAAAAATTTATCCTTGACCTACATGTAAGACCTGAAACTATAATACTCTCAGAAAAGAAAACATAGGCTGCTTCATAACATTGGATATGGCAATACTTTTTTGGATCGGACCCACAGCACAGGCAACAAAAAATATATACGGACAAGTTAGGCATTAATTAAAAAACTGTGTGCATCAAAAGACACTACCAACAGAGTAAAAAGGCTACTCAAGTGTGGGCAAAAATATTTGCAAATAATATATCTGATAAAGGAATTGTAGCTAGGATATACAGAGAAATCCTAAAACTCAACACCAAAAACAACCAATGAAAAAACTGGGAAAAAAACTGAAATAGACGTTTCTCCAAGATATAGAGATAGCCAATAAGCGCGTGCAAATATGCTCAACATTGCTATCATTAGAGAAATACCACCTTTTACCCATTAGAATGGCCACTATCAAGAAAACAAAATAACAAGTGTTGATGAGGATGTGAGAAAATTAGAAACTGTGCACTGTAGGTGGGAATGTAAAATAGTGCAGCTGCTGTGGAAAGTAATACGTTAGTTTCTTAAAAAAAATGAGAAAAGTATTATATGATATAGCACTTCCACTTCTGAGTATATATTGACAAGAATTGAGAGCAAGATCTCAAATATATATTTGTATTCCAAATAAAGATATATTTGTATATGTACATAGTGGAATTAAAGCAACTTTACTTTCTGTAGAATAATGAATAGATAAGCAAAATATACTATATGCATACAATGAAATATTACTCATTCTTAAAAAGGAAGGGAATTTTGACATGGGCTGTAACATGGATGAACTTTGAAGACATTATAATAAGTCAAATAAGCTAGCCACGAAATATAAATACTTTATGCTTCCACTTATATGGGGTCCTTAGAGTAGTCAAAATCATAGATACAGAAAGTAGAATGATGGGTGCCAGACACTCAAGACAAGGAAGAAATGAGAAGTTATTGTTTCATGGGCCTAGAGTTTTAGTTTTGCAAGATTAAATGTTCTGGAGATGCATGGTGGTGATCATTGAACAACAATATAAATATACTTAAATTGAACTATACATTTAAAAGTGGTTAAGATAGTAAATCTTTCTTTGTATTTTACCACAATGAAAATAAATGAAAACAACAACAACAACAACAAAAAAAAAAACAAGAACAAAGTAGGACTTGCAGTACCTGACTGCAAAACTTATTACAAAGTTTCAGTAATCCAATTAACGTCAATATAGCAGTATATAGAGCCCACCACATGTACATTCTAATTTTTCTAAAGGAGTACGGAGCAATCCAATCAAAAGTGGAAAGTGCTTTTACCAAAAGGTACAAAAACACTGGATATTTATGTGGGGAAAAAAATTCCTCAACTTCTACCATGTACTCTTCACAAAAACTAGTTCACATTGGTCCATAAGCCTAATTGTAAAAGCTGAAACAGAAATGTACAGATTTAAGGTTGTTTTCTGTTAGAAAACTGCCTCTTTCTTTTTCCATTTGGTCGTGGTGAGCTTGCCATTCAATTATTCATGATACCCTAGTACCATGCTGAAAGGGTGGACATAGTACTCAGCTGACTTGCAGAATAGAATACCCATGTCTATTGCAAAGCTATTGGTTCATTGATTAGTATGTGACTTAAACTTAGTCTAACTTTCTCTCCCTTCTCAATTTTCCTCAAGTTCTTGATATTTTAGAATTGTAAAGATGCATCAATCAAGCAATCATCTATCAATCTATCTATCTTCATTTACATCTTCAGTTGAAAGCAGAAACAAAAGATGAGGAGAACTGTCTTATAGGTTTCTGCATCCAATTAGACCTAAAACCATCTCCAAACTTGGCTTTCCCAATAATTGCATATTTTTCTTAAACTATTCTGAGAGGTGTTTTCTGTTTTGCATCTGTAGGGTACCAATTTATACAAACAAGAAGGGAATGGTAGTCAAAAGGAAGAACATGACCAAAGTAAAGCAGTACAAAAGAGAATATAATTTTCAGGGTACTGTATTATGTACGTATATGAGGGTAGGGAGAACAGGACCAAGTAATTCAAAAATGAGCCCAGACATGTAAATTGTAATGATTTTGTGAGGGGCTCATTGTATCATGTCAGTTCCCTTTATGCCATCATGGGAAGAACGGCATAAAAAGACTTGGATTGTGGGATGGTAACAATAAAGGCAGCTTGTGGAATAGATTTAAATAAAGGAGAGCCTGGAAATGGGAGGAGAGGCATTGTTAGAAAACTGTTGCAGTGATTAATGAGAGATTAGCTACTTCAAATGGCAATAGTGGGGGTTGAAATGAGAACAGCATTATGGAAAACCTGAGATCAGAGACACATTTTGTGCAAAAAAAAAAAAAAAAAATTGTCTAATGGTGAGTGAAAGAAGAACCCATCATCATTTTGAGATTTCTAATTTGAGTAACTTAGTGGGTGGTAGAGCCATAATCCAGAATAGAAGCTCAGATGTGTCAGGGAAACATACTAAAGCATAAATATTCATTGAATTTCCATTTTCTCTCTCTTTTCCCTTCTTTCCCCAATCTCTATGATAGTTGTTGCTGTTATGATTATTACCATCATCACTGTAGACTTTGAAGCCTAATTGGCTTTTCTAAATTCGGACATATTTCATATAACATAAAATTTACCTTTAAACTATACAAGTCACTAATTTTAGTATTTTACAAAATTGTGGAATAATTATCATTATCTACTTCCAGAACACTTTCATCATCTCGTAAAAAGTCTGATGCCCACTGGTAGTCACTCTCCAACCCCCCTCCCCCTCAGTCTCTGGCAACCACTAATCTTTCGGTCTCTATTGGATACGCCTTTTCTGGAAATTTTATATAAACCGAATAATTTGTGACATTTTGGGTCAGGCTTCACTTCGCACATGTTTCAAGGATCACCCATTATATAGCATGTTTCAGCATTTCATTTTTTTAATGACTGGGTATTTTCTGGTGTACAGATACACTGTATTTTGTTTCTTTATCAGTCAATGGACATAATCAAAAAGACAGACAATAACAAGTGTTGGCAAGGATGTGAACACACTGGACCTTCATGCATTGCTAGTAGCAATGTAAAATGGTATAGCTCTTGAAAAAGAGTAGGACAGTTCCTCAAAAAGTTAAATAGAGAATTTCTATATGACCCAACAGATCCATTCCTAGTTATATGCACAGGAAATTAAAAACATGTGTCTACTCAAAGGCTTGTATGTGAATGTTCATAGTAGCATTATTCATAACAGCCAGTAAGTGGATACAAATCAATGTCTACTAATTGCTTTTGTGATTTGATAATAAGATTAAAAAGATAGTTTTTTTAAAGATAACAAAAAGAAAATCAAATGCCATCTAAATATTCTAGAACTTCATTAAAATGAATATAGAATGAATGAGAGTAAGAATATTTTTGCAGAGAAACTTCTGGGATAAATGGACCTTCAAAAGCGGTAGACGGAAGGGGACATTCTTTGCAATGGTGTTGTTTGTTATGTGATGTAACTTCCCTTAGCACATTTTAAAGTGACCTAAGGATAAGTCTTACCTTGCTTTACAAGACTGTAGTTTCCACCTTAAAATGTAGACAAGTTGTTTATATCAGTTTCAGAGGTTTTAATGAGAGAATACACATAAATTGACTATCACATACTATTATATTATAATCACATATTAGTATTCATTTTTAATATCATCATATATACTGCAGCAGAAACAACAGACATAAATCTCATAAAGAATCTTACAAAGCGATCTGATCTGTGATATTTCTGATACCTTTGTATCAACCATAACCTTTGCAATTCAGAAGTCAAACTAGTTATTGAATTTCATGTTATTTTCTGACATAGCACTTGTCAGAATAAAATAAAATATAATGTTGAGACAAGGATATAGGGACAGTTGAAGTCTCCATGAGGTGAACAAAATTAAATCCTGCGCATTGCCAGGTAGCCCAGCACTACTCCTTCCCTGGACGCTAATTATCTACAAGGTTGAATGCTTATTAGGACCTTCTTGAAAAGAACTTTTTGTCAACATCAGTGGGGTCACATATGAACAAGGACTCTTGGACATCTCTCTTATTTTTGGCACTGTTACTAGACTGGAACCTGTAAGAATTCCAGGAAAATGTGTGTCCTTTAATGCTGGAACATTATGCTGAAATAAATACCTCCTACACTCTGGCATCTGAAGTATGATGTGGGTGGTGTCAAAGGAACAAGGTCTGAAAGTAAAAAAGAATTAAAAAAGCAAAGGGCAGCCTATGGAAAATTCTTCCAAAGAAAAGCTTTCCTAATCTGTAAATACTTAGAGTGTTTGGTAACACTTTAAATTGGTATTGCCAATAACAACTTGTGTTGCTAACTTTTCAGAACTCAGTAAGAAAAAATAATCAATTATCTCCATTAGATGAAAAAAATTACCTATACTACTATAGAAAAACAGTTATAAAATTTATGTTAGATGAAGAGGCACTCAAGTAGTTTTAGTAAAAACATGTATGTACGAAGAAATTTACAGGTACAAAATATAAAATATTAATTTTTGATTTTTTTAATGTAATGTTGGTGATAATGGTCAGACTTATAACTGTGTAATTTATCATTTATCTTTTCTCATTCTAAATAATGTTACTTTTTTTAGCCTTGATTTTGTATTCATTTTCTTAAGGAGGATTTCCCATATTGTACACTTTTCTTTTCTTTTCTTTTCTTTTTTTTTCTTTTGAGACAGGGTCTTTCTCTGTCACCTGGGCTGGAGTGCAGTTGTATGATCACGGCTCACTCGACCTCATGTGCTCAAATGATTCTCCCACCTCAGCTTCCTGAGCAGCCTGGATTACAGGCATGTATTGTACAGTTTTTAAGCTCTGCAAAATCTGGTTTTCTCTCTGCATCATCCTTTAGTGCTGCATTTAGAAGCACAAAATATAATGCCTGTCAAAGGTAAATACTATATAAGTATTTATGAACAAATGGCAATTTGATATTATAGTTCATTCATTATATAAAGTAAATCTGTGGTCATAGATTTTTCTTTAATATGTATCTACTGGTTTGACAGAATTATTCTTTCCAGTTCTAGTTACTGATTGGGTCAAAAAAAAAGTGAATTTTTAAGTATTTATTGAATACTTTTACAGACAAGAAACTCATACTTAAGTCATTTATTCTTGGTCAGAGCTTGTAAGTATCAGAAATTGGATCACAATCCAGAATTTCCCATTAATTTTCATCCATATCCATAGATGCTGACCTTACTGAGATTTTTGCAAGCCCCAAATATGCTTCACTTTTTTATTTCTTAATGAGTTCATCCTCTATCTTTGAACAATGTTACTTTATTCCATATGTTTATGAGTAAAATGACCAATTTTTGTTCTTTACAAATAAATTTAAAATTATGGTATAATAATGTCTTAGAAAAAGCTCAAGGTTGGGCATGTTGGCTCATGCCTCTAATCCCAGGAATTTGAGAGACCAAGTTGGGAGAATTAGTTGAGCTTACTAGTTAGAAACCAGCCAGGGCAACATCGTGAGACCTCACCTTTACAAAATTTTAAAAATTAGCCAGGCATGGTAGTGTATGCCTATAGTTCCAGCTACTTGGGAGGCTGAGGCAGGAAGATCACTTGAGGCCAGGAAATTGAGGCTGCAGTATGCTATTCCACTGCACTCCAGCCTGAAGTGAAAGCATGTCTCACCAAAAAAAAAAAAAGACAGAAAAGATTTTAGAAATTGATTCAAAGGCAAGAGTACATTTCTCCCCCGCATTTTATATAATGCATTTTCATCTGCATATTACATAAATATTCCATGTTTTAAATATATATTTTGGAAAGAAAATATGCTTAATTGTAAATTGTTTGCATATATTTTTAAAAATTATAAGTGGGTGAGTTTGTGAGAATATTTTGTTAGTAATCATATAAACTTAATGACATTTTAGTTATTTGTTTTGTGAATGCTATTTACGTTAATTAGGACTATACAGGAAGATATCAGCCATAAAGAAAATTACATAGAAATGATAACATGCTAACAAATACCAGATACTTTTAGAAGAGAATGATCAGAATTCCTAACTATTATCATTGTTATTATCTTTATCCTTAAAGTATGAAATAATAATTAGTTCTGTTTTTCACCAAAGGTCCCATTCCAAGCATAGAATTACTTTCTAGGGACATCAAAAATGTGGGCACAGAGTCTATAGTTTTAGTTTTCATAGGGAATATATCCCCAATTTTTTTCACCTGCTCCACAGTCAGCCAACATTCAAGAATGCCGGTTATAAAAGGGCAAGCATTGTTTAAAATTCTCAGATTTTAAAATGATTATTTGATAACCAGCAAATGGTTTTGTGTATAAGGAACCACTGTAGTCACATCTCTCCATTAATAGTTCATGTTTCAGTAAATTACAATTGCATGTTCTCTCCTTCTATTCCCAAATTTCTAGAAATCATAATTGTAGAAGAACTATGTGGACTTTTTATTGGTGGTTTGTTTTAGTCAATTACCAGATAATTTGTAGGAAACACTTAGGAAGGAGGTGATTCTGAGTCCTGCATTCAAATAGAAGAAGAAATCTCATGTAAATCTTGAACTCAGAGGATTGACTCAATGTTAATACATACAAAAATAAGATTAGCTGAATGAGCCAAGTACTACAGTTTTTTAACTGTGAGCATTTCCATCCTTATTCTTCAGCAAATTATTGAATAAACTATATTACATCTTCAGCTTTCTATAATTATAGTATTACTCTTATGCACTTCTGAGTTCCACAGCAATTTATTTCTATAAATGATTTGTAAATGTACTGTGATGCTAACTAGAGTTGTTCAGAAAAGAGGGTTCCTCTCGTAGACTTCTAAAATGAAGATTTGACTCCTCTAAAATCAAAGCCAGTCTTTTAAGCAAATAGAGTGAGAAGACAGCAACCTGGATAAATTTGAGGGCTAACAAATGGCTCCTGTTTTACAAATATTCTTATTACTGAATTCTAACTTTTTTTTTTTTTTTTTTTGAGATGGAGTCTCACTTTGCAGCCCAGGCTGGAGTGCAGTGGCACAATCTTGGCTCATTGCAACCTCCGCCTCCTGGGTTCAAGTGATTCTCTTGTCTCAGCCTCCCGAGCACCTGGGACTACAGGCATGTGTCACCACACCAGGCTAATTTTCTGTATTTTTAGTAGAGACAACGTTTCACCGTGTTAGCCAGGATGCTCTCGATCTTTTGACCTCTTGGTCTGCCTGCCTTTGCCCCCCAAAGTGCTGGTACTACAGATATGAGCCACTATGCCCGGCCCAAATTCTGCATTTTTGATATTAGATTTTCTTTCCCAAAATGAGTTGGAAGACCAATTGGCAAGAGAAGACAACCGTGGTTTATCCCTAGAAATCTATGTTGCAAAACGTCACCTGGGCTCTGAAAAAACATGGGCAGGAGAAGTTTCTTTCTTTAATACTTCTGTTTTATATATATATATACACACACACACACACACACACATATATATACACACACACTATATATATACACACATATATATGTACATATATACATACATATATACACACACACACATATATATACACACATATATATATTTAATTTTCAGATTGACTATTGATAACATTGGAAAAAAAAGATGAAATTATAACAACAGGAAATAAAGAACAGAAAATTTTGGCTTGTTTCCCCAAACATTTCTTCCACATCATCAAGAGTAGAAAGATGAGAGGATGGAAAGAAAGGTTGAAAGCCATGCTACCCTGGAGAAGAACGGCCATAAATGAACTGTACCTGTGCTAAAATAACATGTAAAACACTTCCAGACAGGCGCCGTGGCTCACGCCTGTAATCCCAGCACTTTAGGAGGCCGAGGTGGGCAGATCATGAGGTCAAGAGATCGAGACCATCCTGGCCAACATGGTGAAACCCCGTCTCTACTAAAAATACAAAAATTAGCCTGGTGTTGTGGTGAGCATCTGTAGTCCCAGCTACTCAGGAGGCTGAGGCAGGAGAATCGCTTGAACGAGGGAGTCAGAGGTTGCAGTGAGCTGAGATCATGTCAGTGCACTACAGCCTGACGACGGAGAGAGACTCCCTCTCAACCAATCAATCAATCAATCAATCAAATAAACAACAACAACAAACACCTCCTAGCTTGAGATGGCAAAGGCAGTGGATATTGAGGGGAAAAAAAGCACAGAAGACCTTTATAGCAATGCGAAAGGACAACAAACAAAAGAAAAATATGGTTTTTGACTTATAGAAGTAGTTTATGCATATTCATGTTCCTTTAAGACTTCCAAATGAGTAAATAATAGGCAATTTTATAGCAATTACTAGATTCCAATGTTTATAGAAAACTGACCACCATGAATACATAATTATTCTATTATGTCCATCCTAATGAACGGAAAGACTATTTATTCATTTACCACGACACAACATAAAAATCTTGTTTTCTTCCTTGCCATGCAGAAGTGAACTCAAACACTTGGTAAGAAAATATGTGGACAGAATATCTATTTTAAAGAAATCCTGTTTGTATGAGATTAATATACAGAATTTGGATACAAGCATGCAGGAATGTATTATTTATTTCAGTAATAACAAAGTCAGATTTGACTTAAAATAGACGAACGTGAACACATTTATTCCTCTCACGAACTTCACTTCGAGAATCTGCGTGTTTGGCAATGTTCACTTACGCTTTTATATAAGTAATTACATATTTGTGTCACTGTTTATTCTTGATGGAGTGATGGGGAACGTTATGAGTATACTCTGAATAGTAGTAAAGAAATTTTAGCAAAACCTGTATAAAATTATTTCATTAAATTAGAGAAAACGTAATGGAAATAATCATTTTCACATATTACTTCAGAATTAAAATTGATGGATATTTGTCAAAACAAAAACGGAGTCCTAATTTTAAAATGGACTTTTGGGACTTGTTTTTTCAAATAAGTGTTCCAGTTACCGATATCACATGTGGTAGAATTGGCCAACGGAGATGATAGAGTGCTACATAAAACAATTCCTTTTTTTTTTTTTTTTTTTGAGTATATCAACAACTAACTACTAACACCCCACTTGCTGTGTGTGTGCCACCATTAGTAGAGTGTTTGTTTGTTTATTTATTTATTTATTTATTTATTTATTTATTGAGACAGAGTCTCGCTGTGTATCCCAGGCTAGAGTGCTGTGGTGCGATCTCGGCTCACTGCAACCTCCGCCTCCCGGGTTCAAGTGATTCTCCTGCCACAGCCTCCTAAGTAGCTGGGACTACAGGAGTGTGCCATCATGCCCAGCTAATTTTTTGTATTTTTAGTAGAGGCGGGGTTTCACCGTGTTAGCCAGGATGGTCTCGATCTCCTGACCTCGTGATCCGCCTGCCTCGGCCTCCCAAAGTGTTGGGATTACAAGTGTGAGCCACCACGCCTGGCCGGGAGAGTTTTATGTGTATTAATTCATTTAATTCTATGATGAAGACTTTATGATTACACTCATGTTACAGATCGGGACACTGAGTCATGGGGAGGTTCAAAGGTTATGTAAAGCCACACAGCTAAACAGAAATTCACTCCGCAGCAATGTGGTTTCAAGTCTGGTGCTTTCATGATGCTAGAGCAGTTCTCACTTTTCACCACAGCCCAGATTCAATGGACTAATGGTTAAGCAGAGGAAGAAAATCGAACTGTAAGTGGCCCATAAAACAGAGTGGTTCCAAATGGGAAATACAGATTGATGACAACCTCTAAGCCTTCAACTTTCTAATAAGATAATTTGACATCGTCTCTCTTAAATCCTATCGTAACGTTTGGTTAAATGAAACTATTAAGTATTAATAGTATTATTAGCTCCATATTTCATATTAGTAATCTGAGGCTTAAAAATGTTGGTCAACTTGTCCAAGCTTAGACAGAGAGCAAATGCTAGAGCTCAGGATTAAAATGGTGGTTTAACTCTGGTGGATACTCCTAATCAGTAGGCTTTGTACCATTTTGCAAAACATTTCATCTTTCTAATCCTTGCTCACTCATCAGTAATGGGAAAATATTCATTTAGATTATCTCAGAATTTCATGCTAACATTTTGATGGTTACAAATGCCATGTATTCAATGACCATATGGAGCAGTTAGTTTTGTGGAGGCCTTGCAATGCCATGCCCTTGCTTACAAGGTAGAGGTGTGTAGGTGGATTTACAAATAAAATTCATTTCTGCCAGAATGCCAACTTGAAATGCTCACCCCCATGAGGATAGTACGTACAAACTGACAGCCAAAAACACTAAATCATGAAGTAGAGGTTTTAAAAATCGCATATCCATTTCTTGAAATAGAAAATACTGACCCTCTGAAAATTTAATTTATCTAAACATATCTAAAATCTCATTGATGTTTGATTTTATTAGAGATAGCAGTGACCTACAAGACTCGAATTCAACGAAGGTTTTGATATTTATTTGGTGATTTTAAATATTAAAGATTTTGACCAAATTAACTTTGTGTTAAGCACTTTCATTTTTCTGTCTCTCATCTTAGCTCTTCTACAATTCTATATAAAGTATTGAGGTGCGGGGTGGGGGGAAAGGTCAAAAATAAGGAAATATTCCTGCATAGTATGGTCAGTCAAGAGTAAGTACTCATTTTTCATCGTTCCAAAGCTAATACCAAATGTGTTGAATTCCTTAGAGAAAAAAAACTGCATAAAAGCGAGGGCTATTATATCTCTAAGCACATAGTTTACCTTATAAATGTGAGCACACATATATTTGCCTTCCTATGGGAATGAATGAGAACAAGTACACTAGGGAATTTTGTTTCATTTCAGCAGAAAACTAGAATATTGCAATGTATTAAAATTATTCATTGCAGGAATAAGAGTCTCTAAATAAGACTAGTAATGCATATAGTCTTTACATTCAGCACCGAAGAAAATGTTTCCACTATGCATATTCTTTGACAAATGTTGCCAAAAGTTTCAATTATTTGTATCACATACGCTAAAGTTGGTGAATGGAGATTTTAGAAACACTGACTAGAAGAGTTCACACATTGCTCTTTAAATAAATTCTGTATGTACGTATCCATTCTATAAAATTCTCTACCTAAACATGCTTGCAGAGAACCTCAGACTTTCTTTTTAATACTTCATTGTTTCTTTTATGTTTAAATCCCATGAAGCTGTATCATCATTTCTGTCATTCCTAGGGTGTCAATCGGAATTGCACATTCAAAATTGTTAAGTTGCATAAAGTAAGGAGAGTCATGTTCCCCGTTGTTTATCCAATATGAACATGTACAATCTTGCAGATGAAAGTAAATACAATGTAATGTTCAGTAATGTTTGATAATATGTGATTCTCAGATTGGCAATACTAGTGATTCAGTACATTTTTTGCCAACAGAAAATAAATTGTCCTTGAGAAGGAAAAATAAAAATGAAGGAATTTAGCCCTGTCTTCTATCAGCCTATGAGTTCGAAAAAGAAGAAAAAATATATTAGCATTAGCAATAGTATGTAAAATGTAATGAGGGCTTATTAAATACTAAGGCTTACGCTAAGACTTTATGTGCATACTAACATTTGCACCTTGTAACAACCCAGTAAGTCATTGTCTTATTTAGAAAAATAATTTTACCCTCCCCACCCCCCAAAAAAAAACTGAAGTAAATTAGGCAACTTATCCAAGGTCGCATGTCTTTTAACCAAAGAGTTGTAATTCAAATTAAAATCTGTTCTTAATATGTTTTATTTTAGTTAATAACCATGCATGAGAATTTAATAAGCAATTTAATTAACTACTGTTTAGAACCATGCTGGGAGCTACAGTGAGTACAAAAAAGTAATAGATCCTAGTTATTGCTCTTTGATCATGATATAGTTATTTTAAAATGTTTAATGATATGATGACTAAGTTTAAAACTGAGTGATAAATTAATAAGTATTATATAACTTTTTAAAAAATTGTATACGCAGCATAGCGACTTATTAAATGAGAACAGTCATAAATGGCCTTATAGAAGTCTCATGTTAAAAATGTATTAGCAGTATGTTAGAAGAAACAGAAAAATTTTAAACTGCATATCCTTCTCATTTCAGTGTTGGCAATCATCTAAACACAGGATGCATTTAAATGAATAATCACTTCTCTAGTCAATTAATAGAATAGATCTAATAAACAAGCATTCTTCTGCATATCCTCCTCATTTCGGTGTTGGCAATCATCTGAACACAGGATACATTTAAATGAATAATAACTTCTCTAGTCAATTAATATACCTAATAAACAAGCATTCTTCTGATCCAGATATGTTAGAGTATCTCATCTACCAGCTACTCTCTGTCCCAAAGCAAGGTTACATTATTAGGGAAGACCACATGTGGGTGCCTGAGAACTATCTGTAATTAATTTAACTGTTGTTTTCTTAATTCAGTATGGCGTGTCAAAATGTTTAGTAATGGAATTCCAGGGTTTATGTGAGGATAATGACAATAGCAAAGTGTCTAGAACAGAAATTTGGCTGAGGGATGGAAGCTCTGTGAAGAAATAGGTCCCCCCGATTTAGCACCTTTCTTAAAAAGAATAAAAATAAACAAATAAATTAATTTAAAAACTTTTTTAAAAGAAGAGCAGAATAGCTTAAAGACCATGATAAAGTAACATATTAAAAGAAGAAGTATAAA
Organism: Macaca fascicularis; assembly: GCF_037993035.2. NCBI lineage: Eukaryota > Metazoa > Chordata > Mammalia > Primates > Cercopithecidae > Macaca > Macaca fascicularis. Next base: position 172,537,198 of record NC_088380.1, on the reverse strand, counting down.
AAACAAAACTGGCCGGATGCAGTGGCTCACATTTGTATTCTCAGCACTTTGGGAGGCTGAAGCTGGTGGATCACGTGAGGTCAGGAATTCAAGAGCATCCTGCCCAACATGGCAATACCCTTTCTCTACTAAAAATACAAAAATTTAGCCAGGCATGGTGGTGGGTGCCTGCAATCCCAGCTACTCAGGAGGCTGAGGCAGGAGAATTGCTTGAACTCAGGAGGTGGAGGTTGCAGTGAGCCGAGATCACACCATTGCTCTCCAGTCTGGGTGACAGAGGAAGACTCTGTCTAAAACAAAACAAAACAAAAAACCATGTGACGCATAGAGGAGGGAATGAAATTCTCTGTCTGTGATTGGAGCAAAGGAAAGTAAAGTATGGAAGATACATGTGATAGAATACTTTGCAGAACATAGATGCAGAAATCTAACGTGCACAAAATAGGCATCTATCTAAAAAGACAATGATGATTAAAACAATAAATAAAAAGAGGTTTAAAACAGAAAGCACCCTATAAAACACAAATATGTGAAGAGAAAGCAACATGCACTTATTTCTTATATGCTTACCAACTATATGTCAGGCATGGTTTTAAGGTGTTTGATACACTGGGTGGGGGTTGGGGAGTGAATGAAACAAAATGAAACAAAGCTCCCTGCCCTCATTAATAGTACAATGTGTCTGAGAAGAGACAGATTATAAATAATAAACAAACAACTAATTAGTGATAAATATTATTTTAAAAATAAATAGGGTAGAGAGAGGGTGAGCATACTAGGAGGAGCTTACTTACAATTAAATTGTGTTACTGGGAGTGGAGACAGAGCAAGATGGCTAAATAGAAGACTTCACCAGTCATCCTCACTGCAGGAACACCAAATTGAACACAACACCTTCTTAAGAACCAAAAATCAGGTGAGCAGTCATAATAACTGTTGCCGCTCTATCATGGGGGAAAGCAATACAAGGAGAATTCAGCCAGCAGCCACGGAGGGAACATGCAGACCAGCCCTAGTCAGAGGGAAATTGCCCATCTCTGAAGTTGGAACTCTGATTTCAGTAAGCCTCACCACCATGGGCTACAGTGCTCTGGGGTTCTAAATAAAATTGAAAGGCAATCTAGACCACAAGGACTGCAATTCCTGGGCAAGTCCTCATGCCGTACTGGGCTTGGAACCAACGAACTAGTGAGACGCCAGCTGGCTCAACCAAGGGAGGGATAGCACCACCTCTCCCCAGTCACAGGCGCCACAGCCCATGGCTCCAGGAGAGACTCTTCTCTGCATGAGAAGAGGAAAGGGCTGAGTAAAGAGGACTTTGTCTTGCAACTTGGATAATGGCTCAGCCACAGTAGGATAGGAACCTGGGTAAAGTCCTGAGACCCCCCATTCTAGACCACAGCTCTCAGATGACATTTCAAGACACACTCTGGACCATAAGGGAACCCAATGCCTTGAGAGGAAGAACTCAGTACATCTGAAATGTACATTTGAGTGTCCTGTGTTTTTTTCAGGCAAGCCTATACTCCAGCTTTTTCCCCTGTTCCATCTTTAATTCTCTTAAATGTCCCCTAATCTCTCTCCACATTTTCTTCTCTGGTATGTTGAGAAGATGTTGCTACTGATGGAAAAAAACTTTGAAAAACTGTTTTTGGAGCTTAGAGAACTTTCGTAAAAGTCTCATTTTAAGTTAGGCTTGACACTGATTTAGTTCATGGGGATAAAAAATACCAATTAAATTCAAATGTGAGTTGAGTTGAAGGGGCATAAAATGTTGTTAAAGCCGTAGGGCACAAGTTTATTTAGGTAGTAAATTTTCTTGGAGTGGGTTAAGAACATTATCACAAATTTTGTTCCCAACTGAAATAAAAGAAATTTTAAAAACAACTTAACACAAATAAATTTTGGAGGGTGTTTATTGATAATCTGGTAGAACAGCAGTGTTCAACAGATAAATAATGCAAAGCACATTTATAATTAAGTATGCTAATGATCACACAGAAATAGGTAAAGTAATTTTATCAATACACATTATTTAACTCAATTTAACTAAAATATCATTTCAACATGTAATATAGAATATCATTGAGGTTTTTTTTTACTTTTTTGTACAAAGTTCTAAAAAGTCCAGTGTGTTTTTTACACTAGCATTACATCTAAATTTGAGCTATGCTACCTTTAAAATGTTGGACAGTCACATGTGGCTATGAGGCAGCATAGTTCTAGAAAAGCGATACTGGAAGTAAAATAGTTATCAGGAGATTAAAAGTGGTAGAGTATAGGAGGCAGTTAGTTATTTCAAAATTGAGAGAATATGGCCAGGTGTGGTAGGTCATGTTTGTAATCCCTGTGCTTTGAGAGGCCAAGGCAGGATGACCACTTAAAGTAAGGAGTTCAAGTGGTCATGCACAGCAACATAGCCTGGGCAATATAGTGAGACCCCATCTGTACAAATTAAAAATTAGCCATGTATTGTGGTGCATGCTTGTAATCCCAGCTACCTGGAAGACTCAGCTGATAGGATCGTTTGAGCCCAGGAGTTTGAGGCTGCAGTGAGCTATGATTGTGCTGCTGCCCTGCAGCCTCAGTGATAGAACAAGACCCTGTCTCAAAAAAATAAAATAAAATAAATTGAGATAATTTATTTAACAGCAAAAACACATAGATACTAATGATAATTATAACTCTGATACTAGAGAAGCAAACTTCTCTCCAGCTTCATTGAGGTGAGGTTGACAGAAATTCTATATAATTAAAGGGTTCAATGCCAAGATTTGTCATACATATATATTCTGAAATGATTACCACAATCAAGCTAATGTCATATCCATCACTTCACAGATACCCTTTGCGAGACAGCAAGGGCATGAGAGAGAGAGAGAGAGAGAGAGAGAGAGAGAGACAGAGTGTGTGTGTGTGTGTGTGTGTGTGTGTGGTCAGAACATTTAAGATCTACTCTTAGCAAATTTCAAGTATACATTACATTGTTAAGTACAGTGAGCATGCTGTAAATTAGAGCTGCAGAAATTATTCACTCTGCATAACTGAAACTTTGCACCCTTTCAGCAACATCTACTTTCCATACCCCCACTCCCAACCCTGTCCCTGGTAACCATTATTCAACTCTCTATGGGTTTGATTCTTTAAGATTCCACATGTAAAGTGATATCATGCATTAGTTGTCTTTCTGTGTCAGGTTTATTTCAGTCAGCATCATGTCCCTCAGGTTTGTCCATGTAGTGTCATATGTCAGGATTTCCCTCTTTTAATAGCCTGAATAATATTACTGTAATAGTCAGCACAGAATTGGATACCTAGTAAACCATCCTTGAATATTGAGTGCAAAATAAAAACATTTTCACGGAGAAAGAAATTTAAAGAGAAAGATGTTGAGAGAATATTTATAACGGATGTTCACTAACTTCTAAAGAAAATTGGAAACAAGAAATATGAAAATGTTCCTGGAAATCCAATATGCAAAAAGAAAACAGGAACAATGAAGTTGTCAAACTTGTAAGTGAAATATAAACACTGTCTGTATAACAAAAAACCTTTTACTACTAGTATCATCTATTTTCAAACGTAATCAAAGTTTAAAGGAACATGAACATAAAGAGAAAAAAATAAAAGCAATACAAATAATAAGATGGTAAGAACAAATTAAAGTATAAACATATTAGTAGTTATAATAAATTCACACATATGAAAACACATTAGTTAAAACAATATTAATTGGATGGATTAAAAGCAAATAATTTAAGTGTATATTTTTTAGAAGTACCTAAAACCTATAGACATATAAAGTTTAAAGTACTAGGATTAAAAAGATGTACAACATAATTAGAAATGTTGATTAAATGAATATCTATATTACCTTGCAGCTAATTGAAGAAAATAGAATTTCTCAAGCACATATGAAAAATTAAAAGTAAAAATATGGATGAATACAAAGCTGTAAGTCACTTTCCTTGATCACATAGCAATGTGGTTTTTAGTCAAAATGAAAAAATAAATGAAAAGTCTACAACTGGAAATTTAAAAATACGTAAACAACTCTTGGTCAAAGAAAAAATTATGATGTATATTATAAAATACATAGCATTTAATCATAAAAATTCTTCATATCACAATTTTTGAAAGGCAGTGAAACTGGTACTCTAGGGGAATGTACATGCTTCAGTTCTTATAATGAAGGAAGATTACAACTCTAATTTTAATTGTTCAATTTATGTTTAAAAAATCAACTGGAAAATCCCACAGAATGTGGAAAGGACATAGAAAATTTAACAACAAAATTGATGAAATGGAAAACAGGCATAAATAGAGGTTCAATACCACCAAAATTAGTTCTTAGAATACATTAAGCAAGGGGGAAAAGAACGTTAAACAAGACTATGAATACAGAGTTATACTGTAACTACTTCAGATACTTTAAATCATAAGAGAAAACATCAATATAATGTCATCCCCGAATGATCTTGGCACTCTTGTCAAAGATCATTTGACCATATATACAAGGATTTGTCCCTGTAATCTGTATTCTATTCCATTGGTCTATATGTTTGTCTTTATGACAAGCACTGAACTGCGTCAATCACTGCATCTTGTAGTAAGTTTTCAAATCAGGAAGTATGAGTCCTCCAGCTTTATTCTACTTTTTCAGGATTCTTTTGGCTATTTGGGGTCCCTTGAGATTATATAAAAATATTAGGAAGGGATTTTCTATTTCTGCAGAAAAACATCATTCAGATTTTGACACACCTTGCATTAAATCTGTTGATTGCTGAGACAGGATGGACATCTAAACAAAATTAATTCTTCCAAATCATGAACATGGGATGTCTTTCCATTTATTTATATCTTCCTTAAATTATTTCATAAAAGTCTTATAGTTTTTTTATTTTGTTTTTGTTTTTGAGACAGAGTCTTGCTCTGTTGCCCAGGCTGGAGAGCAATGGTGTGAGCTCAGCTCACCACAACCTCCGCCTCCTCGGTTCAAGAGACTCTCATGTCTCAGCTTTCCACATAGCTACAACTATAGGCATGTGCCACTATGCCCAGCTAACTTTTGTATTTTTAGTAGAGACAGAGCTTTTCCATGTTGGTCAGATTGGTCTTGAACTCCTGGCCTCACACAATCCGCCAGCCTCGATAAATGTCTTGTAGTTTTTATTGTACAAGTCCTTCACCCTCTTGGTTAAGTTTATTCATATATAATTTTTTATGCAATTGTAAATTGAATTTCTCTTACTTCTATCTTTTGCTATTTTAAGTTCCTCATAGTTTTCTGGGTCCTCATTTTTGCTTTGTTGTCTTTTGTATTAGTAGATTTCTGTACTGAACTTTTTATATTCCAATTATTTCCTTTTGTGTATATTCTATAGCTATATTCTTTGTGGTTGTCTTTAGAATTATATTTAACATACTAAAATTATAGCAGTTAAATTTGAACTTATACCATTTTAACTTTAATAACCTACAAAAACTCTTGTTATTTTAACAAATCCATCTCTACTCTTTTTAGTTGATGTTACAAACTGTAAATAGCTAGATACATCCTGTCTCCAAGAACATAGACTAATAACTTATTTAATATATTAGTCCTTAAATTATGTAGAAAACAAATGTGGACTTACTAAGCAAGGTTATAACAATACTAACTTTTAGATTAATAATTTTAATGTATTAGCCCCTTTAATCATGTAGACAACAAAAATTGGAGCCACACAGCATTATTACAATAATAGATTTTATATTTACCCATGTATTTATCTTTGCTGAGATCTTCATTTCTTAAAATGGCATTCAGTTACTTTCTAGTATCCTTTCAGTTCAACTTACAGGACTCCCTTAAACATTTCTTGAATGGTAGGTCGAGTGGGAACAAATTGCTTCTGCTTTTGCTTATCTGGGAAGATTTTAATTTCTGTCTTAATTTCTCCCTCATTTTGAAGGACAGTTTGTTAGAAATACAATTATTGGTGGACAGTTTGCATTTTTTTTCTTTGAATGTATTAGCCAACTGCCTACTGGTCTCCAAAGTCTCTAATGAGACATTTATGGATAATTTTATTGAAGATCTTTTGTATGTGATGTGTCACTTCTCTGTTGTTGTTTTCAAAAATCTGTCTTTGGCTTTCAACAGTTTTAGTTCATCCTGCTTGGAATTAGTTTATGTTTTAAAATGCTTAAATTCATATATTTCATCAAATTTGGGAAGCAATCAACCCAATGATTACACATGTAAATTTTTTTGTCCCTTTCTCCTTCTGGAACTCCTATATTGTATATGTTGGTTCACTTGATATCTTACATGTCTCCCTTGTTGTTTCCATTCTTCTTCAATACTTTTTCTTTGTTTGACTCGATAATTTCTATGGTTTTACCTTCGAGTTCACTGATTCTTTCTTCTGGCTAGTCAAATTTGCCTTGAATCCCCTCCCTAGTGATTTTTCACTTCGATTATTGTACTTTTCAGCTTCAGATTTTCTTTTTGGTTTCTCTTTAGATTTTCTATCTGTGTATTGGTTATTTCTATGTGTTCATATGCCATTTTCTTGACTTTCTTCGTGTCTTAATTTTTGAGCATCATTAAGGCAATTGCTTTAAAGTGTTTGTTTAGTAGGTATGCCATCAGTTGTTTCTCAGGGATAGTTTTGATTGTTTTACTTTTTTGATGAAAAGACTGGTCCAATTCACCTCTTGCATGCCTTGTAATTTTTTGTTGAAAACTGGACAGTTGAATCTAATAATATGGAGGTTCTGTAAATCAGATTCTCATACTTCCCCAGGTATATTTTTTGATTTTTTTAAAATTGTCATAGCCTGAGTATTTGTGAAAATCAAGTTGAAGTGTATATTTAATATCTTCTCAGGTGTTTTCTGAGCCTGTGTTTTTCCCTGGGAATGTGTAGTAATTATTTAATTTCCCACATATATGTGAAAGATTTGGAATGTCCTAGTCTTTAATGTACAGTTTCCAAAAGGAGAAAAAGATAAAAATCTAAGAGGGAAAGACATACTGCACTCTAAATACACTGGGCTTATGGGGCTTGTGTAATAATGGGGGAGATACAGCAACAATGGACAGCACATCTTTGCACCTCTGTGGTCAGAATCAGCAATCAAATCACACTTCCTCAGTATTTGGAGGACAGGGTCCCTTTTGTCCATCCCTGCTCCTATCCTGGAGCAGCTGCTCCATGCATATATATGCAGTTGTCTGCTATGGGGCTGAGTGACAGGAAATAGGTGGCTGGTACTGTGCTAAGAGCTGAGATTGGCCAGACACGGTGGCTCACACCTGTAATACCAGTACTTTGGGAGGCCAAGGCAGGCAGGTCACCTGAGGTTAAGAGTTCAAGACTAGCCTAGCCAACATGCTGAAACTCCATCTCTACTAAAAATAGAAAAAAAATTAGCTGGGTGTGGTGGTGGGTGCTTGGAATTCCAACTACTTGGGAGGCTGAGGCAGGAGAATCACTTCAACCGGGAGGCAGAGTTTGCAGTGAGCTGAGATCATGCCATTGCACTCCAGCCTGGGCAACAAGAGGGAAACTCCATCTCAAAAAGAAAAAAAAAAAAAAGAACTGAAATTGAACAAAATTAATCACAATTTACTGTTCAAGACTTTGCATGGAAATTGTTAGTCTTCAATTAACTCCAGAGTTTCAATGTAGTTACATCAGATAGTTTCCAGTGTAATTATTGTCTAGATGGGAAGAGAAGATTGGGTGTTTCCTACACTGCCGTCTTCCCAGAATTCTAGTCTCAGATATTTTGTTTTACAGACTAGGTCCACCGATATTTTAAGAAATAAATAGCTCCAAATGTATGTTAGCTTTTGGAAAGAAAATGAGAAAATCTCCAAATTTATTTTATAATCAATATATTATTAATTCTGGAACTAGACAATGACAAGAAATAAAAATTACAATCAAATATCACTGAGGCACATAGATGTAAAAGCAATTATCAAAATATTAGAAGTCAAGATGAACATTAAAAACAAGGTAAGTTTATTGCAGAATGCAAGGATGGTTTTAGTAAATACATCAATAAGATTTACTATGTTAATAAACTAAGAGAGGAAAAATATAATCATCTTATAGGTATTGAATAAACATTTGACAGATTTCATGTCCTTTCATAATTAAAACTATCAGTAAACCAGACCAAGATGGAAATTTCTTTATCTTGATAATAGGTATATGTGGTACGATAAAAAATATTTCTGGAAGCAAATTCTGACATGTTATAAAATAGATAAAACATAAGGACATTATTGTGCTTTGTAAAATAAACTAGTCACAAAAAATAAATACTATGTTATTCTACCTCTGTATGGTACCCATCACAGTAAAGTTCGCAGAGACGAAAAGTAAAATGTTGGATTTTAGAGGCTAGGAGGGGGAGTAATGCTCAGTTGTTAATGCATATCAAGTTTCAGTTTTGCAAGATAAAAAGAGTTCTGGAGATTGGTTATAAAACAGATTGTAGTTAACACCACTGAACTTTATACATAAAAATGGTTAAGATAGCAAGTTTTATTTTATGCATCACACACATACACACACACACAAACACACACAGGTGTATACACACACAGAGATCTCCTTGATTTACGATGGAGCTATGTCCCAATAAATCCATTATAAATCAAAATATCTTAAGTCAAAAATGTATTTAATACTCCATTAAATCCATCATAAAGTTGGAAATTGTAAGTTGAATCATCATAAGTCAGGGACTGTCTCTATATGTAATACATATAGTCTTTGTCCCAGGTTTCTGGCACAGAGCTTCAAAACCCTTGGAGTTTCCTGAGTAAGAGAAGTTATGCCAATGAGTCCTAAGTAACACTAGTTATCTAATGAGTCAAATCATGACAGAGGTCTTAGCTTCAGGATGGGCACTGGTTAACAGAAAAACCAATCACATAATTAGAGGGCTGAAACAGTCAGCTACCTGACCTCCAGGGATGGTAGGGGGATTGAAGGTTGAGTTCAATCATGTGACCAAGAATTTGTCCAACTTACCTATGTAATGAAACACTAATCAAAGCCATAGACACCGCAGCTCTGGGAGCCTACTTGTTGGTAAACATGCTGACATACTTGAAGGATGGCATGCCCTGACTCCCTGGGGATAAGCATTCCTGTTCAAAAGATCTTTCCAGACCTTGTCCTGTGTATTTCTTCACCTGACTGCTCATTTGTATCCCTTACAATTAAATGGTAATAATAAGTAGTAGTATGCTTTCCTGAGTTTTGTGAATCATTTTAAGCAAATTATGAAAACTAAAGGGGTTATGGGAAGCCCCAAATTTGTAGCTGGCCAGGCAGAAGTGTGAGTAGTCCAGGGACCCCACTTGCAGCTAGTATCTGAAGTATAGACAATTGTCCTTTAATTATAGGATCTGACATAACATCAGATAGTGTCAGAGAATTGAATGGAATTATAGAACACCCAGTTGTCAGATAACTGTTGTCAGAACACGGTGCCTGTGAAAAAAACCTACCACAATTTTTTTAATGGTGAAAATTTGAAAATATTACCTTTTCAATGAGAGACAAAAGAAAAATCATGAATTCTATTAACCATGTTCTAGACTGAGTAGTCAACATGAAAAAAGAACAAATATTTATGTGGATTATAAAGTAAGAGAAGATACACTAATTAACCAATAGACAGTATGAGTATATAGATAGAAAACCCAAAATAAAATACAAATATAATTAGAGCTTAGCAAAATAGGCTATACAAAAATAATATAAAAATCAAGTATATTGCTTTTGACAGTAGAACTATCAATATTAAGTATCTATAAATATTCAATATCTACAAAATCAAATGAAGGGGATTTCTGGGTCCAAAATGGTAGCATAGAAGCAAGTTGGCTTTATTCCCTTGCACAGACAACCAAAAACAAACAGTGCTGAGATAATCACCAGCAATATCCCAGAACACAAATTAACATGACGATAAGATATTTCCCAGAGCCACCAAGAAGGGAAAAAACTCTTGAGCAGATGATGAAAAAATTGAACTTCCATATCCAGGACACCCCTCCCACCAACATTTTTGGTACTACATACAGAATATTTTCCCCTAACTCAGCTTCTACACACACACACACACACACAAATTAGAATGAGATGTACAACCAGCTTCCCTACCATCTTGAGTTACCTGCAGGAGACTTATCCCTGCTTCAAACTACAGAAGCATTGGGAGTGCCTAAAGGGAGAAATATTTCTGAGCACAGTCAGAGACAAGCAGGGTAGGAAAGATCACCATTTTCAGCCCTAAAATCTCTACTCTATAACTTGACCAAAGGAGATGTCAAATCGTAGAGGCAGTTCATCAGAACCATGCTGTGGGAGGTTCATCCCACAGGTCCCCTGGACATAAACTCCTAGCCAGCCTTTTCAGAAGACTGAGATATCCCTTTTAGGGCACCCCTCCATTAAACCATTCAAGGATGTCTAGTACTCTCTGATTGTGTACTAGAACTGAGGCTAACCTGGGATTAAGGTGCCATCTAGTGAAAAAAGAGGCAGTGACCTAGAAGGAAAAAAAAAAAAAAAAAAATGAAGAGGTAAATTACAAAGAACCTCTAAGCAAACATATCCAATAAAAACCAAAACAAATGAGACAGAAAAGATAAATAATAATCCTTCAGTGCAAAAGACATAGACATACATCCATAAGAAACAACAGCAAACAGGGAATCATAACATCCTCAAATGAACAAAGCAAGAAACCAGTTCAACAAACTGGCAATAAGTAAACTCTCTGAGCAAGAATTTAAAACAGCAGTTTTAAAAAAACTCAGTGACCTCCAAGATAATACAGAAAACCAATGTAGAAATTTAACAGATAAATTTAACAGATTGAAATAACTTATAGAAATCAAACACATCTTGGAATTGAAAAGTACATTTGCTTAACGGAAAAAGTCACGAGAGACTCTTAATAGAATGGATCAAGCACAGGAAACAATCAGTGAGGTCAAAGACAGGCTATTTGGAAACATTATCAGAGGAGAAGAAGACAAGGATGATAAGGAACAAAGATCACCTGCAAAACACAGAAAACCACATTAAAAAAACAAAATCTAAGAATTATTGTATTCAAGAGGATAGAAAGCTTATTTGGAGAAGTAATAATTAAAAACTTTCCAAAACGTAATATATAAAAACTGATGTAAAGTCAAAGAACACCAAACACATTTGACTTAAATTAGACTATATTAAGGCATATATTAATTAATCTCTCAAAAGTCATGGAAAAAAGATTATCCTAAATGCAGTAAGAGAAAAAAAAAGCAAATGACATATAAGGGGGCCTCAATTCATCCAGCAATCCTCAATGTGGAAACCATACAAGCCAGGAGGGAGGAGGATAACATTTGCAAAGTACTAAAAGAAATCTGTCATTCAAGAATATTGTATTCCACAAATCTACCTTTCAACTATGAAGGAGATGTAAAGAATTTGCAAACAATCAAAAGCTGAGAGAGTTCAACACTAAAAGACCCATCTTACAATAAATGCTAAAAGGGAGTTCTTCAATCTGAAGGGGAAAAAAACAACCACAAATGTGCCAAAAGAAAACATAAGAATGCATAAAACCACTGGTAAAAATAAGTACACAAACAAATCCAGAATACTCTAATACTATAATTATAGTGTGCAATCCACTTATAACTCTAGCATGAAGCTCAAAAGACAAATCTATCAAGAACAAGAATACCTACAGCAACTTGTTAAGAGAAAGGCAGTATTAAAATATGTAAATTAACATAAAGATAAAATGTGAGGACGATGGAGTTAGGGTATAGAGTTTTAAACAATTTTTGTTTGTTTTTATTTATTTTCTATTAAGTTTGAGACAGATATCACTCTTTAACCCAGGCTGGTGTACAGTAGTGTGAACATGGCTCACTGCAGCCTGATTCTCAGGCTCAAATGATCCTCCCACCTCAGCTTCCTGAATAGCTGAGACCAGGGAAACATGCAACCATGCCCTGCTATTATTTTTTTTTTTTTTTGTAGATATGAGGGTCTCACTATGTTGCCCAGGCTAATTTTGAAGTCCTGAGCTCAAGCGATCTTCCTGCCTCAGCCCCACAAAGTGCTGGCATTACAGGAATGAGCCACAAAGCCTGGTTGGATGTTTCTATTCCTAGTGATCTAAGTTGTCATCTCTTTAAAATATCTTACTTTATCCATAAGAGGTTTTTTTGGTAAGCCTCATGGTAACCACAATGCAGAAACCTATAACAGATTTTATTCAAAATAAAAAGCAAAATATTACATCATACCACCAGAGAAAATCATCACAAAAGAAGACAGTAAAAAAGAAAAAAAGAAAAAAAAAAGGTGAGAGGAGTTACAACCAGAAAACAAGCAACATAATAGCATGTCCTTACTTATGAATTATAATACTAAATATAAATGGACTCAATCTCCAACTAAAGGATATAGAGCAGCTGAATGAATTAAGAAAAAATACTCCAATATGTTCCTTACAAGATACCCACTTCACCTATTAAGACACACATAGACTGAGAGTAAAGCAGTGAAAAAACACATTCCATGCAACTTGAAACCAAATAAGAGCAGGAATAGGTATACTTAAATATAATAGGCTACAAATCAAAGATTATGAAAAGAGACCAAAAGGCCTCCATATAATGATGAAGGGGTTAATTCAGCAAGAGAATACAAAATTATTATGCACTAATCCAAAACCAGAGTTCCCAAGTATATAAGGCAAATATTAATAGATTTAAAGGGAGAGATAGACTGCAACACAGTATTAGTAGGGAATTTTAACATGCCACTCTCAGTAATGAACAGATTATCTAGACAGCAAATCAACAAACCTTGGAGTTAAACTATATACTAAACCAAATAGGCCTAACATTTACAGAATTTTTAATCCAACTGCTGCAGAATACAAATATCTTTCAACAGCACATGAAACATTCTCCAGAAAAGATTATATCTTAGGCCACAAAACAAGGTTTAAATAATTCAAATAACTAGAAATCATATCAAATATCTTTTCTGGAAATGGAATAAAACTAGAAATAACAACAGGAACCTCAGAAACTACAAACTCACATATAAATTAATCAACATGTTTCTGAAAAATCAATAGGTTAATGAAAAAAAAAAATAAGAGATTAAAACATTTCTTAAAAGGTGGAAATAGAAATATAACATGCCAAAATTTATGAGATGCAGCAAAGCAGTACAGAGAGGACAGTTTATAGCAATAAATGTCTACATCAAAAACATAGAAGGGCTCCAAATAAACAATCTAATGATGAACTTCAAGGAACTAGAAAAGCAAGAACATATCAAACCACAAGTAAAAGAAAAATAATAATAAAGGTCAGAGCAGAAATAAATAAAATTGACTCTAAATCACAGTACTGAGAATCAAAAAATGAAGTTAGTTTTTTGAAAAGGTAAACAAAATTGACAAATCTTCAGCTAGACTCAGGAAAAAAGAAGAGAAGACTCAAATAAAATGAGAAATGAAAATGATATAACAACTGAGACCTGGTCTTTTTTCTGAGACCTGGTCTTTTTTCTGAGACCACAGAAAAAAAAGAATCATTAGGGACTATTATGAACAACTATATGCCAACAAATTGGAAAACCTAGAAGAAACTGATACATTTCCAGATGCATAGAACCTACCAAGATTTAACCATGAAGAAACAGAAACATCAACAAACCAGGAATGAGTAATGAAATTGATGCCCTGGTAAAAAGAATCTCCCATTAAAGAAAATTCCAGGACCTGAAGCCTTTACTGCTGAATCTACCAAACATTGCAAGAAGAACTAATACCAATTCTACTCAATGTCTTTAAAAAATTAGAAAAGAGAATACTTCCAAACTCATTTCATGAGGCCAGCATCACATAAATACCAAAACAAGACAAAGACATGGTCAAAAAAGAAAACTACAGGCCAATATACTTGATGAACATATATGCAAAAATCTTCAACAACATCCTGGCAAACTGAATTCGACAACACATTAAAAAGGTCATCAACCCTTATCAAGTGGGATTCATTACGGAGATGCAAGGTTGTTTCAACATACACCAATTAGTAAGTGTTGAAGATAACCTTAAGAAAATCAGGAAAAAAATCATACGGACATTTTAATGGATACTGAGAATGTATTTGATAATATTTGACATCATTTTATGATAAAAACTTTCAACCACCTGAGTATAGATGGAATATACCTCAAAATAATAAAAGGTATATAAATATGATAAACCCACAGCTTACATTGTATTAAATAGGGACAAATGGAAAGTCTTAACTCAAAGGTCTAGAATAAGACAACAATGCCCACTTTAATGACTTTCACTGAAAATAATACTGCAAATTCTGGCCAACTAGGTAAGAGAAAGAAATAAAGGGCATCCCAATTGGTAAGAAAGAAGTGAAATTAGTCTTGTTCATAGATGACATGATCTTATACTTTTAGAGGAACCCAAAATCTCCTCCAAAACAAACTGTTACAATGATAAACAAATTTGGTAAATTTGCAGAATACAAAATCAACATATGGAAAAGAGTAGCACTTATATATGCCAACAGCAAACAATCTAATAAAGGAATCAAGAAAGTAATCCCATTTAAAATAGCTACAAATAATTTAAAATACATAAAACTCAATTTAGCTAAATAAGTAAAAGATTTATACTAGAAAAACAATAAAACACTGATGAAATAAAATGAAGAGGACACACAAAAATAGAAGAGTATATCATGCTTATGAATTGGGATAATATTGTTAGTGAAAATGAAAATTAGACCCCAAAATATAGATTTAATGTAATCCCTAACAAAACACCAATAATATTCTTCAGAGAAATAGGAAAAACAATTTGAAAATGTACATGAAACCACCAAAAAAAGATCCCAAATAGCAAAAGCAATACTGAGAAAAAAACAACAAAGCTTCAGGAATTACACTACCTAACTTCAAATAATACAACAACACTATAGTAACTGAACCGGCATGGTACTGAAATGAAAACAGACACATAGATCAATGGAACAAATTAGAGAACCCAAATATAAATCCACATATTTACGGTCAACTCGTTTTTATCAAAGGCACCAAGAACTTACAAAAGGGAAAGAACCGCTTCTTCAATGAGTGGTGCTGGGAAAACTGGATAACCATATGCAAAAGAATGAAACTAGATTCCTATCTTTCACCATGTACAGAAATCAAACAAATCAAAGTAGGTTAAAGTCTTAAATAGGAAATCTCAACTTTGAAATGCCCAGAAGAAAATATACAGAAAATGCTTTAGGAAATTAGTCTAAGCGAAGATTTTATTGATAAGGCTTTAAAAGTACAGGCAACAAAAAAATACATAAATGGGACTATATCAAACTAAAAACTCCTTCACGGCAAACAAAACACTCAGCAGAGTGAAGAGACAGCTCTGTTTAATGGGAGAAAATATTTGCAAACCATTTATATAAGAAGCTAATATGCAGAATATATAAGGAGCTCAAATACATCAATAACAAAAAATCCAATTGAAAAATGGGCAAAAGTTCTGAATAGATCTCTCTTAAAAGAGGACATACAGCTGGGCGTGGAGGCTCATGCTTGCAACCCTATCACTTTGGGAGGCTGAGGAGGGTGGATAACCTGAGGTCAGGAGTTCGAGACCAGCCTGGCCAAAATGGTTAAACCCCATCTCTGCTAATAATACAAAAATTAGCTGGGCAGCTGGGTGTGGTGGTACGTGCCTGTAATCCCAGCTACTCGGGAGGCTAAGGCAGGAGAATTGCTTGAACCCAGGAGGCGGAGGTTGCAGCAAGCCAAGATAGCACCACGCCACTGCACTCCAGCCTGGGCGACAAGAGTGAAACTATCTCCAAACAAACAAACAAACAAACAAACAAACAAACAAAAACCATACAAATCAAATGATACAAATGGCCAAAATGCATATAATAAAAGGTTCAACATCAGTAATCACATGAAAAATGCAAATTCAAATGACATGAGATATCATCTAATTTGAGTTAAAATGGCCTTTATATAAAAGACAGGGAATAACAGATGCTGGCAAGGATGTTGAGAAAGGGGAACCCTCATACACTGTTGGGAATGTAACTTAGTACAGCTACTATGAAGTATAGTATGGAAGTTCCTGAAAAAGTAAAACTAGACCTACCATATGATCCAGCAATTTCACTTCAGGGCATGTATAAAATAAAGGAATTCAATATACAAAAAGTAAAAATAAAGGAATTCAGTATACAAAAATTAAAAAAATTTGTGCTCCCATGTTTATTGAAGCCATATTCACAATAGCCAAACCATGAAATTAACCTTCATTGGTGAAGTGTCCACCAATGAATAAAGAAAATGTGGTGTATATACACAATGAATTATTCAGCCATTAAGAAAGAATAATATCTTGTCATTTGCAGCAATGTGGCTGGAATGAGAGGTTATTATGTAAAGTTAAATAGGCACAGAAAAACCAGTATCACATGTTCTTACTCACGTAGAAGCTTAAAAAAGCAGATCTCATGAAGATAGAGAGTAGAATGGTTATCAGAGGACAGGAAGGGTAGGGGGAAGAAGGGAATAAAGAGAAGGTACAGGCTGGGCGCGGTGGCTCAAGCCTGTAATCCCAGCACTTTGGGAGGCCGAGACGGGTGGATCACGAGGTCAGGAGATCAAGACCATCCTGGCTAACACGGTGAAACCCCGTCTCTACTAAAAAATACAAAAAACTAGCCGGGCGAGGTGGCGGGCGCCTATAGTCCCAGCTACACAGGAGGCTGAGGCAGGAGAATGGCGTAAACCCGGGAGGCGGAGCTTGCAGTGAGCTGAGATCCAGCCACTGCACTCCAGCCCGGGCGACAGAGCGAGACTCAGTCTCAAAAAAAAAAAAAAAAAAAAAGAGAAGGTACAAATGGGTACAGGTACAAATATACAGTTTGACAGAAGAAATAAGACTTAGTATTTGGTAGATCAGTAGAGTGACAATAGTTTAAAATAATCTATTGTATATTTCAAAATAGCTAGAAGATAATAATTTTAATGTTTCTTACATAAGGAAAATACAGATATTTAATTTGATGACTATTCCAGTTACACTGATTTAATAGTTACAAATTACATGAATATATTAAATTATATGTACCCCCAAAATATGTATATTATGTATCAATAAAATATAAACAGATCAAATGAAAATATATAATATGTATGAATTAGAAGACTCAATCGTATGAAGATGCCAAAGTTTTACAGTTGTTTTCTAAACTTTCTACAATTTGATTTAAAATATCACAGGAATGTTTGTAAAGAAATTGACAATCTATTTCTAAAATGTATACAAAGTTGGGATAGACAGAATTCTAAAGATGTCTCCCCGAGTTTTGTTTTCCTGCTTTAGTTCCTGGGACTACAAATATGATGAAATACCATGCCTATCATTAGGTTACACAAAAAAGTGGTTTCTGAAGATGTAATTAAGGTCACTAATCAGTTGCTTTGGGTCCATCAAAAAAGTGAATACAATCTAATCCTATGAGCACTTTTAAAAACATAAAACTTTCTGGCTAGTGGCAGAACAAGCAACTGGAAATTTGAATCAAGAGTGGAATTGACACACTGTTCCTAACTTTAGAAGCTCACGTGGAAAAGACCTGAAAACAGCCACTATGAACTAAGAACAATCACCAGATTACGAATGCAAAGATATTGGAACCTCAGTTACAGAACCACAAGTAAATAACTCCTACCAACAAGTATTAGCCTGGAAGATTTTTCCCCAGAGGCTACAAATGAGAACTCAGCCTGGCTATTTCCTTGATGTCAGCCTTAAGCAGGGAACCAAGACACTCCATGCTGGAATTCTGACCTACAGAATTCTACTAAATGGGTGTTTTTTAAAACCAAAAATTGATATGCAACCAAGAAAACCTAATACAGAAATGCAATAGTCCAAAAGTATGTATGACATTTTAAAACAAAAAGAATAAAATAGGACTAGACTTGGCCTATCAGAAATGAAGAAAATTATAAAAACTATAGTCATTAAGAGAGTGTGATCATGCTGCTAATGCAACTAAAGATAATCCCCAGGAACTGACCCATTGATATTCTGAATTTGCTTTATCGTTCAAGTAGTATTGTACATCACTGAGGAAAGGAAGATCAATTCAAATAAATTGTATAAGCATTCTTATTTTCCCATACTACAAAAAAATAAAATTTGTTTCAAAACTTCTTACTATACAGACAAATCAACATTAGATAGATAAAAATTCTAAAATCTCAAAAGTCAAAACTATAAAACTTTACAAAAACTATAGGAGAATATCTTCATGACCTTAGAGAAAGAGATTCTCAAACAAAACTGATAAAATATCATACAAAAAAATACGTCAAGCATATTAAGACAATACAGCACTACAGAAGTAGGGACAGCCACAAAACCTTATGTTCCTCAAAAGATCCCTTTAAGAATAAAAAGCCACAATGTTGGAATATATTTACAAAAGTAAACTGAAAACTACAGGTACTTGAAAAAATAAATAAATAAAAGAAATTCAAAGTCAGTTAAAAAAAAAAAAAAAGCCCAGCAAGTCAACATTTTAAATAGGTAAATGATTAACAGATATTATACAGAGGATTAAAAAAAATGGCAAAAAGAAGTTCTATACTATAAACAACTATAAGGAAGGATATGCAAATTAAGATGAAAACAATATACTTTTTATTTTTGCCCATTATATTGCCACAAATTAAAAAGTATGACAGTACCAAGCACTGGTTAGATTGTGTGTAAACATAGCTCTTATATGCATACTGCAAATGAGAATGAAAATTGGCACCAATACTTTCAGAAATAATCTGACATTATTTTAGAAAGTTAAAGATACTCATGCTTGTAAGACTCAAGAACTGCATCATTAAAATATGCCAAAGCACCAGCTGAGCCTGGCTCCCAGTAAAACTTATTTTCTACCTCACCTTCAGAAACTTTTCCTTCAGAAACTTTAAGTTCAAATGCCACCTCTGCCTCTGCTCATCTAGTTCCCTTCTTTGTTCTTACTTTTTCCATTTTCTTCTTTCCCTTTCTCTATGCACAAATCCTACCTATACATAAAAGATAGTTTAGTCTATAACAAAAACAAGCATCCATCATTCAACAAACATATATTGAACAGTCACTCTGTGCCAAGAATTGAGAGTATTCGACAGTGAACTAGATAAACATGTCCTCTACCTTGTGTTTCTTGCTTTCCAAAAAGTGACTAGGTGGTTGGTGTGGAGACAATAAACCAGTAAATCAAATAAATTAAGATTGTCCCGAGAAAAGTAAATATGGTGATGTTATCTGTGAAAATAATAACTGTGGAAATAGAAATGTATGTTAACTACAATGGATCCTGAGGAAGTCAGTTTAAAAAGTCAGTTAAAACAAAAAAAGACCAGCAAGTCAACATTGTCAGGCATTTCCTTCCTTAAGATTCCGAACTTCCAGCCAGGTGCGGTGGCTCATGCCTGTAATCCTAGCACTTTGGGAGGCCGAGGCAGGTGGATCACCTAAGGTGAGGAGTTTGAGACCAGCCTGGTCAACATGGTGAAACCCAGTCTCTACTAAAAATACAAAAATTAACCAGGCGTTGTGGCAGGCGCTTGTAATCCCAGCTACTTGGGAGGCTGAGGTGGGAGAATTGCTTGAACCCAGGAGGCAGAGGCTGCAGTGAGCCAAGACCGTGCCACCGCACTCCAGCCTTGGCAACACAGTGAGACCCCGTCACAAAAGAAAAAAAGAAAAATCTGAACTTCCAATAATATGCACACATATGTACACAAACAGGCATGTGTCTACACATATCTCCTATTCAAGTCTCTAAGCTTTTGATCAGTCCAAATTTGATTCATCATTCTGTTTGTAGTGAGGTACCTCACTGTGCTACTCATAGGGCATAAATAAATACTACCTGAACAAAAGCATGCAGTAATTAGTCACTAAGTATCTTTCTTTTGTATTGCTAAGGTTGCAGTGCTCCCAGGTGAACTGGGGTTGAAGCTCCTCTGTCTTCTCCATCATCTTCCGCCAAAAAAGCTTGGTTGCCCTTTAGTCTTCCCCTGTATTGAATGGTTTGGAGGACATGGACATTTTTCTCAAAAAAAACCAAAAATCTCTGTGACACACAGACCTTAGGAAGCTGAAGGCAGATTATAAATGAAGGTTGGGGACTGGCAAATTCTAATCAATGTACATCGACAGAGATATCAGTGTGTTGTTCCTGCTCTTTTATCTAATAATAGGAACATTTTTAAAATGCTTAGGGTAAAAATACTTAATTTTTTGTTGTAATGGCCATATTTTTTTATAAGTAATTCTCTGCATTTCTGATCATTTATGCAGATAATGCATTTATTTTTGAACCAGTAACATGTTTTCTATAAGATTTTCAAACTCTCATTCTATGATAGTAAAACTGCTTTTCAGGAATTTGACACTCATTTGTATACACCCTAGTTGTCTCTGAGATTGCTTATGTCTGTACTACACAAAGGAGGGATTTCTATCTTTTAATGTATTTGCCACGTTACAAAGCAAAAATAAAAACCCACACAAAAACACAAAAACGAAATCTTTACTATTTTTAATTTTCACTCTCTTATGTAACTGAAGTTAAACTATTTTCACATGCTCATTATTCTTTTGTAGTTGTTATGCTTTGAGATCTATTTACCATGTTGACCCTTAAAGAAAAAGACATTGGTTCTTTTAAAATTTATCTTTAATTTTGGAATTTTAGAAAAGTATTTTCTTAGTTTATTTGTCATTTAATTTGGCTAATGATTACTTTTTGATGTATAAATGTTTATACATTTTAATTCAAATATGTTGATCTTTCCCTTGGTGATTTTTCTCCGTTGCTTGAATGCTTAAAAAGTTTGTTTATGCCTAGAAGTCCAAAGATCACAGAAAGTAATTATCTAAATTGTCTTTTCATTCTTATAAGATTTTAGCTTTACATTTACTCTAAGTTGACTCCTTTAGTCTATGATTTTAGCTTGTCTCTCTCTTGATTTTATTTTGTTGTATGATGTCAAAGTGAATCTATGTTTTTGTCTCTCCAAAAAACACTCAATAACTCCATTTATTTAGTAATTATTTTGTGAAAGCTTTGTGATATTGTCTTTCTTTTGAGATGGAGTCTCACTCTATCGCCCAGGCTGGAGTGCAGTGGCACTATCTTGGCTCACTGCAGGCTCCGCCTCCCATGTTCGTTTTCCCTTGCCTCAGCCTCCAGAGTAGCTGGGACTACAGGCTCCCAACCACCATGCCCAGCTAATTTTCTTTTGTATTTTTAGTAGAGACAGGGTTTTGCCATATTGGCCAGGCTGGTCTTGAACTCCTGACCTCAAGTGATCCGCCTACCTTGGCCTCCCAAAGTGCTGGGATTACAAGTGTGACCCACCGTGCCCAGTCTGTGATATTTTCTTACTTCAACACATATTGTCTTCATAGGCATGCACACATGTCTATGTTTCTGTGTTTTCTGCTCATTCTCTCTCTGGATATGCTTGTATGTACTGTTGTTCAATGTATGTCTTTTTAATATGTTTCAACATATTTAGAATATATTATGAAATACATTTTAAAGCATGCTTAGTCACTTAAGTTATATTTCTCTTTTATGGCATGTTGATATATTTTGGCAACGTAGATAATGTTATCTTTTTGACAAACCTTTCCTCAACTAAATCATCTGTTTATTTAATTATTGTCACTAAGAACTACAAGCAAATACAAAAAAAAAAGAAAAGAAAAAATAATCTTCTTGGCAATTTTAAAAATAATGATTGTCATAAAACAACTTGTAGCCCTAAAAGTAAACATTTCTTCAGTAGTCAAAGAATTACTAAGCTAAACTTTACTGTTCTTTATAAAATGAGTTAATGTTTGAGTTATGGATCTAAAGTATGACCATTAGCAGCTCCCTTGAAGCCTGTGGTAAGGTCGGAGTGCCCTGGCATCCATCCCCAGAATGCTTTTAAAACTACTATGCTGGTGTTCAGTATCCTCGTGCACATGCCTTGCAAGTGTGGGCGCCATGAGTGATTACCAGTTCCAGCGCATGAGTTGAATGAATCACAGCAGCTACCATTGCTGCCGGGACAGCTGCAACTGATTGTCTAGCTTACAAAAGGTTTTATGTTAAAGATCATCGAAATAAAGCTATGATAAACCTTCACATCCAGAAAGACAGCCCCAAGATAATACATGCTTTTGACATGGAGGATTTGGGAGATAAAGCTGTATAATATTGCCACTGTTGGAGGTCCAGAAAGTTTCCATTCTGTGAGGAGTCTCACACAAAACACAACGAAGAGACTGGAGACACTGTGAGACCTCTGATCATCAAGAAAAAAGAAACTTAAATGGACACTTTTCATGCTGCAAATCAAGTCGTCGTGAAGTTACCCGATTGTTTAATGAGAATGACTACCACCCTCTGTCTAATTCACCTTCCCTGGGTTCTAAATGTGGTATAATGCAAACTGCAGCCTTCACATTCATGGTACTTGTCTTACTTGTTGAAACATCACTGTGCACATTTGTTTAAATAAAAAAAAAAAAAAGGAAAAAGGGAAAACCAACCTCACGGCCTGTGGTTTATTTTGGTCTTGTAAGGATCCGTTTATTTAAAATATTGACATATAGAGTTGGATCGTATATAGAATATAGTTGTATCTTAAAGTCAACACATTACATTATTCTCAAAATTAAAAAAAAAAAAAAAAACCTATGTGCCATTCTCCAATATTTTTTCAATATAATGAGTGAAGGTGTTGACAGGGGATTCTATAGAACTAAATGCCCATTAAATAATGTGGGATCACCATTACAGGAAAAGTGTCATTATTTTGCATTTAGACCATTCCTAGCAACAATGGAGAGTCAAGGGGGTAGGGAAGGAAACTAAGGAAAGAAAACTGGGAAAAACAGGGAAATGGCAAGAAAGCAGAAGTGGATTGTAGATGTGGACTTTTGAAAGGAATTGATGAGAGGTGATCCTCAATACTGCAGCTTTCAGAACTTCAGGCATCTCTGCCCCCAAAGCAAAGTGGAGAAGAGAATTATAAATCGAGCATAGTACCCTGTTATGTAGATGTTTTATTCTAACAAGGAGTGTTGCATTTAAATATAATGCTGTTTGCTTTGTGCAACACTGAAACTGAAACATTTGTAAAGGTTTCTTTGTACTGTTTCTAATCTATAATTTAACAGATTTGTTCCACCAGAACAAACATTTGCTGAATGTCATGGAAATGGTTTTGAAAAGCATAAGTGTCAGCAAGATCGCCTCTGAACACAACACTTGAGCAAGGCAGCACCTACATACTGAACACACAGACCCACCCACAAAATGGGCAGTGTTTCAGCTATAGTCAGCGTCTCAGCCATGTTGGTGTTCTTTCAAAGACTTTCCTTTTTTCTGTCCTTAGGACATGCCTTCAAACTCTTCCTCCTATTCTGCACAAGCAAGAGGCATTAATCACACAAATCTACATGTCCATTTATCCAGAATTGTTGCCTATGATCCATCCTTTGAATAACTTATACTCTTGACCTTTCTGATCAATAAGATGAATGATAAAGGCAAAGGCTTGTGGTTTACATCTTCGTAGAAATTACCGTCTCTTCTGAGTAGTTAGAATAAATAATTCCTTTGGTGTTATTCATTGCCTCCTGCAAGCAATATTTGTATGTGTGTGGGAGCGAGATGTACTGTATCTTCTTACCTTTGATGTTTGGTCTTGTTTTGGGACTGCTCTTTTGACAAGCTTTCAAAAGCCCCCTACTATGAATGTCGAATTAAGTACCCTTATAAATATGCATGAACACAAACCTCATATACTCATTTTGGTGGCTACTCACTGTGCTGGGTTGCCCTGGAAGCCATTCCAAATGGTTTTGATTTTGCGTTTGAGATTCTTAATGGTGGTAATTATCTGTTGCAGCCATGCAGTACCAAATATGATGCGTGTTAGAGATACTTTAAAAAATAATAATAAAAGCAACTAAAGATGCTAATTCCCACATTTTAGTTCCTACAGGGCAATTAGCCCCTAGTAATGATGTTTATATTTATATGCAAATGTTTCAGGAAAAATGAATCTTAACAGAGACTTCATATCAATACTATTGGGAGATGAGAGCATTCCATCTGTCTGTAGAAAATGCCTGCCATTAGCTCTACATGCAGCCTATTTCTGTAATAGAAACTATTTAATCTTAAGTAATTCATTCTTCATTTTGTATTTTCCCTTCCTTCTGTTCTTTTATTAAGACTCTTAGCTAATGTACAGTATGTGCAGCTCTTCAGGGCCTACACATAGGTGCCTTGCCATGTTTTTTTCTGAGTATCATCTGTTCCTTCAATTACTACCTAACATACTCACCATTCCTCATTTTGAAATAATAATCAAGTAACCAAAGCAGGCTTCTCAGGGGGCACTCATTGGTTAATATCCTCTGATGTAGAAATTACAACAACATACATAGACGGAAATGTAATGAAGCAAAGTTCTAAATTACAGCTGTAGCTTTTGACTAGCTGCTGGCTAACAAAAAAAGTACAAGAAAAATTGCTTCTTCTTGGAGCAATCTTCGGAAACCGAAGATTTAAGACATTTCATGAACTCCTTGTCTAGTCAGAATTAGGGAGCAGGCTCAGTCTAGAATCAACCTCATTTCGCAATACTTTGTACTCCAAGACAATCTCAATATGGAGGATTCTGTCATAACTAATCATTTTTTCTGTATTCTTTTTGTTTCCACAAGACATTTTAAACTACTCATTGGCAATTCAGTTACTTGGGTAGCATCACTGAATACACTGCTTATCTTAGATATATTCTTTTGCAGAGGAATAAAGTGCACATCTATTATATCATTTAAGAATCATTATTTTGCTACATGTTTGATTGAGATCAGCAAAGAATAGTTTTTTTTTTTTTTGTTAAGCTACTAGAAACAGAATCTCTAACTCCATGATTATATAAGACAGAACTGTTAACTGCATATAGAATTATAGAGTTCTACCTAATACTGTGAAAGTGCTTAAGAGTTCAAGTTTTATTTAGGATAATGAAAACACGGGGGGAAAAGTCAAATAGCAGCATAGTAAGAATATCGTGTCACATTTACACCATCTCTCTGGTAAAAAATTCCTTTAAGAATAGTAACATGTAAAGGCAAGGGTAGAAATTGGTGAATCTACTATATTCAATTAAATTCAGGTATATGGTAATTACTTACGGCTTTCCATAGTAAAAGATGTACCCATTTGACATTTGTCTTTTTCCCCTTTAACCTAGAACAAAGAAGCAAACCACCCCCAAATTTCTAAATAAGGACCAAAATACCTCAAATGGCACTATATTTCAAAACACAGATGCTCATTGTCACTCCCTGTCAAAACCTGGAATGAAGAAGTCTGGGAAAGGGAGAAATTCAGCATCCTGCCAGTGGAAAATCTCATTAGAAACTCTAGAGATTTATCTGTCACTCTGACAAGATAATTTGATTTTAAATTTCATCACTGCTAGCCCTAATTTTTAAAATTAAATTGGAAAAAAAAAGTGACTTCTTCTTCTCCCATATAATGAATAATAGGATAATATAAATCAAAATCAAGAGTGCCATTAATCAGAAATTACAAGAAAAAAAATTGAAAAATTTTCAGGTTTGAGGGAAGAAAAGAAGTTCTCCTCCCTCACTCGTACCCACCAATCATGGAACTGGAATGAAATTCATTTAAAAGAGATTCCTTATGAGGTTCAATTTAAAGCTTCAAAAGTTATCTTATCAATGCAGAATTTTAATACTTTCTTACAAAGTCTGGACTCTTTCAAAGGAGCAGCACTTATCCAAACCCCATCCTGAGCCTTTTTAGTGCATCACTATCCCAATTCATTCCTGAACGAGTTTTTCGGACAGTAGACACAACACAGTAAGATGTCATCAACATGCCGTTATTTTCAGGTGTGTCACAGTTAGCCAAGAGGCTAAATATAAACCTTATAAAAATCCAGTCCCTTCTCTTTCTTCAGAAAGAGACAAACAATTTAATGCCAGTGATTGATACACTTTCGAAAGTTGATCTACTTGAAGATCATCATTTGCTTTTTCAGTCATATTTCTGTGTAGTATCTCAGAATTCAAATATTCTCAGTTTGAGGAAGATCATCAAACAACTCATTAAACAGAATAGAATTCTATCCAAACCAATATGCGACAGAGTGCCATAACTTGAGGATTGCTTTTTACATTTTTAGATGACCTACTTCATACAGTTTCCAAATATTAAAATTCCTAAAGAATGAAGATTTAATGTCAGCTTGCTTGTTAGGGAATTGAGTTCAAGAAAGGTGAACGGCAGAATATTTTAATGTGAAGTTGAGAAGTCAGGGGCGCCTACTCTGTAGCCTCTCCATTTAGCAGAACGAGCTCTGATTGGCTCATTTTCCAAAAGGATTGCCTCCTGGAATGTTTACTTTCTCTTTAAGGGAGCTGTGTTTCTCATGCCTGGTACTTGTCACTCTTTAAGTCCTAGTTTCAAGTTTTTCCCTGCCACATTTCTTACAGGTAAATGAATAAAGAGACAAACTATATCCCATTACTTAATAAAACATCACTGTGGTTTCCTGTAGGAAGTAGGCCAACTGTGAAATAACCTCTCTCTTAACTGAAACTTAGAACCAAAAGGCTTCACACAATTTAATATTTGCACACTTTAGACTATCCTGGTTCTACTCTCTGAGACATCAGGATATTTAAATGATTTAGTGTATTCATATTTTTCAAAAAGTGATCACACTTTCTACTTGGTAATCTAGGCAGATAAAGACTTTCGATAACACTCTTCAATATTAGTGGTAAACGTGTGTAGATTCGTATATATGTACATGTAGGTACATTTTGTGTATGTTATATAAAATGTGATGCAAAATCTCATAAATGGTAATAGTTCTATCGCCAAATATGAATCAAAGAAACTGGGCTAAAAAAGGTGAATTAACTTTATTCTTCTTATAAAGAAAATCC
Source organism: Macaca fascicularis (assembly GCF_037993035.2). Taxonomy (NCBI): domain Eukaryota; kingdom Metazoa; phylum Chordata; class Mammalia; order Primates; family Cercopithecidae; genus Macaca; species Macaca fascicularis. The sequence goes on along the minus strand of NC_088380.1, from coordinate 172,510,030 downwards.
AACAATAATTATTTTAAACATTGACTTTGTGTCTTGCCCAGATTTTGAAAGCTTAAGAAAAGTATTTACCTTGCAAAGTTGTTATGGATCCTCTCACAGCGGGTTGATTTCTCGGGACACCTGCCTGAGTCCTCATAAGCAGTGTGGTATCAACAGCAATTTCTCACCTGTTACAAAATGTTAAATAGGGAATTTTTTACAAATCAGAATAAAAATATCTTTTCAAATTTTACAATTATATGTCAATAAATGTTTAAAGATATAACTGCATATATACAGGATTTGGAGTATAAATCAATCCCACAACCTTTTCCTTTTTCCTGGTCATTTGTCACATATAATAAAACACAGATCATGGAAAAGTAATATGAAAATAATTGCACAAAGATATGTATTTTTAAAAGGTCTTCATCAGAGATATTCAGCTCTTATTTTCAGGAACAAGCTCCTCAAAGATTTCACCTTCACCTTGAACATAGCAGTGACAAGCCAGTCAAGGTCCACCGAATCCAATTAGAGCAGTTTTCTGGGAAAAGAATTGTGCTTCTTGACAATATTAGGGCAAAATACTGTGTGAGCTGTTTTAACCGTAAGGAGGACAGTGGTAGCTACAATCATCTTTAGTCTGTGGCTTGAAACTGTGTCATAAAGCAATGACAGGCACAAAATATTTGTCAAGCTCTATTGGAACCAGTCATTGGCTGTTCCACCCTACAGGCTGTAGGTTGTATATCCTGTTGCATAAAATCAGAATGTTTTAGGGGTTAGAAATATTCAGAGCAGTGGACAGAGAAGTCACCATTGTCTGTCATAACTTAAGAGGGGTAACATTCTGTGAATCTTATTAAAAAAGGACTTTAAAAAATTGTACCAACTCAGAGACCTGAAAAAGGCCAGGTGCGATGGCTCACGGCTGAAATCCTAGCACTTTGGGAGACCAAGGCGGGCAGATTGCCTGAGCTCAGGAGTTCAAGAACAGCCTGAGCAACATGGTGAAACCCCGTCACTACTAAAATACAAATAATTAGCCAGGTGTGGCATTGTGTGCCAGTAGTCCCAGTGACTCTGGACCCTGAGGCAGGAGAATTGCTTTAATCTGGGAGACGGAGATTGCAGTGAGCCGAGATCATGTCACTGCACTCCAGCCTGGGTGACAGAGCGAGACTCCATCTCCTGCCCACACCCCCCCACCAAAAAAATAAAAATAAAAAATAAAAATAAAAAACCTGAAAGGTACCCACTTTTCTCTCACTCCATTACTTCAATAAACCCTCACAAATCCACCTCCTAAATGTCTCCTCTTTTGCCCCTCCCATTACATACTTCCTCTCACTTCCCTCACCATCCCACTTCCCACTAGCAAAATTTTTCTAACTGACTGCCCTTCTTCAGGCCTGTAAACATTCCAACCTTTGGCTTATTCCATATCAGCAATTCTTTAGGCTGAGAATCTTAAGGAGAAATAAAATATTCTTTATGATCTGGCCTCTATTTTGCAGACTCATCTTCTGAGGGTTTCTATCCTTTCCCAATTTATTTTGAGGTCCAGCAATACCAAGCCCCATTCAGCCTACAATGATATCTTGCAAGTACTGTTTAGTATGCCCTTTCAGCCACCTAGAAAAGTTCGTGTTGCTCATCTAAGCCCTATGTTGAGATGTTATCTGCTCATAGGCCTTTCCACTTTTAACTCCTGAGAAAGTTAATCTCTCTCTCCTCTAAGATGGCTCTGTAGCTCTGTCTGCAAGTCTGCTTGTCTGTCTAGATGTCTATCATCCTTAATTGAATGAGAATCTTTTGGTCTAAGACCTATAGCATTCAGCTTCTGTTTGCCTGATCTATAGAGGAAATGCATATTAGATTGAATATACAGTCTCTTTACTTGCTTTTTCCTGTAACACTGGAGATAGTTTCTCAATGCTGGGCATTCCCAATGCTTAAAGATCCTTTGAACTTAAGTCTAGATGTGAGGCAGTAGGTGGCTGAGGCCCTAGCATTTTGATTCTGTAGTTGTGCACAGTATGTCTCCAAGTGATTAAATCACCCCACTTCCGTTATACTGTGGTCTCCAAAAACTGCTCAGAAGAGTCACGAAACGGAGTTTGATTTCTTCAAAGTGCCTTAAGAGAAGTAAGAGTTATTGGAATAAAGTTCTCAGTTTGAACAAGAAATTTATTTACATGGCCTAAAAAACCATGATTGATTAACTGCCATGGATGATACTTTTAGAAGTCTATGTAGAAAAAGAAAAAAAAAATGCTTTATTTTAAATGTCCAAGGGCCACCCAATTACACATAGGCAAGTTCAATGTATAAATTTCTTCCTCCCTGGATTTAATATCCATAGGTACTACAGGATAGATATTTGTTCTTATTAGGTTAATATTTTCACAGCTAATATTTGGTAAATAAAATCAATGAAACATCTATGCTAGGTTTTGTTTGTCCATGTTAAAGAGGGCCGAATGGAGTGAATCACCTAATTATACCAATCCCTTCACTTGCCATTACATGCTGGACATGAAGCTCTAATATCAATATAAGCTGCATTTGATCAACATGCAGGAGGAATGCAAAGGCACTCTCTGGTTTTTGTAATGCTCTTTTCTACCTTTCGAAATTGAGTGGCTTTAAATAATCCTCCTGAAACTTCACACCTCACACCCCTTCAAAGCCCAATGCTCACACATGGTAGCATTAGAGGAAGGATTATTAAAGACCCCCATTGGAACTGTGGCCTATTCATTTTCTGTGTAAACCATGGGGTTCCTGTGCAGACAGTGATGTGCCAACACGAACCCAGACAGCTGCTGTACTAAAGCTGCTCTGAGTGCAGGTGGGGAAACAGCTTGTGATATTAACAAGACTAGATCCTTCTTGTGGCTTTCTATAGCCTTTATTTAAAATACAGAAAAATGCTTTCAAAGACTTATTTATAACTGTATCAAGCACAGATTGCACCAACATTATGCTGCAATGAGCACATGTGTTATTCATACTGATATTAAGTATTTTTCTTTTTTGAAATAGCCAAAGAGAAAAAACATGTTTCCTGACGATGGTTTCAGATAGGAGCTACTAAAATCATATCAATGAAACAAACTTGGGTGAAAATAGCTTTTTCGGAATTTAAAAAAATCATGAAAACAAACAAACAAAAAGATTCAGTGTAAACAGAGAAATTGAGACATAAGAAATGAATTTTTAACAAAGGTTTTATGAATATCACAGCTGTCACATGCATTTTTTCTCCTTCATATAAAGATCATAATTAAATTAGATTTGAATGTTGCACATCACTATGGGCTTGTATTTTTTCTAACTCCTCCATAAGCCTTAACAGAGTTCTTCATACTGAAAACTTACTAATTGTTCTCCCTGAAGTTTTACTAAGCTCCTACTATGTTCTATAGCTCTGTTAAGTATTATGACCAACATATATCCAAGTTATGCTTTTGGTCTCCAGAAATGTATACCATTTTGGGAAGAAAGAAATGTTCATTAAGTGTCTATGAGCATAAAAAGGGGCAAACATTTTAAAAAGCAGTTATGGGCCAAGTGATGTGGGCTCTGCCACTTAGTGCACAATCTTCGGAAATTTATTTTAAATCTCTGGCCTCCGTTTACTTATCTTTAAAATGAGGATCAAACCCTTACCTAGCTTATAGGTTTTCACCAAGCATTAAAGGCGATAATACAAGCAAAATGCTTTGAAAGGATCTTGGCACATAATAAATGTTTAGGAAAGAGCTGTTATCATTTTATGGTAATTCATAGAAGGTGGGGGTTATTTGGGGATGACATTGACTAAAGAGCTACACAGAAGAAAATTGTTTGCACTCAGAGCATTGAAAATATTTCTTTGATTTAGTCATTGAAGGAGAAAGTGGGCTTCTCAGGTCTAGGGAAAATATTGAACAAACTTTATGTAACTATGAATGAGCAAGCTGTACATTTTAGAAAGTGATATAGTCATAGGACATATAATTGAAAGGAAGGAATGAATTTGTGGAAAGATTTGATGTTAGATTGGTAGATATAGAACAGGGACATAAGTAAATACAGTGAAGGACAAAATTCAAATAATTTCTTATCAAGCATTTTCACTCAATCTTTTTCACCCTATGATTAAACTTGAATAATTCTTACTAAAGTTATCATTTCATTTGACATTTCAATTACATTCACTCCCAACTCAAAACCGTGAGTTGTTCCTCTATTTCTCCATATTCACATTGCTTTAATTCTGTTAAATTTCCATAATATCCCTATTTTTCTACAAATTGACCTTTCTTTCTCTTAAGGAAATGCATTTTTATGTTTGGTTATTTCAAACACCTCAAATATCTATCTTAGCCTGAGCATATATGCATACTCTCAGGCTTAACTTTCAAGGGAACTCTGGTTTAACATTGGGCATTTATTGATTTTAAAGCCTTGGGCACTCACTTATTTTCTTCGTGTATCAATTTTCCCAATTTTAGAAATATTAAAAATGCCTGCTTTATAAGCAAGTGGGGATTAAGACAGCTGTAACAGATCAGACCTTTGAAATTACTATAGAATATAAAATAATTATTGTTAATATTCATGTTACTACTTTAAAAAAACCTTTGCTTTAGAAAAATGCTTTAAATAAGTCTATTTTAGTCAAATATAATGGCTGAAGTATTTTTTCAAATGGACAGTTAAGTCAACCACTATCACCCTTTAAGAAAGCTCATCTTACTATTGGCAAAAATAAAACCAACATTCAACTCTGTTTTCTTACAAATAAAGGGGAGACAATTGTTTCAAAATTAGAACCAAATATTTTCAAGATGGAACAATTAAGAGCACGAGATATTACATTAAAAAATCAGAAAATTCTGCATGCAACCTAATTATGAACACATTATTTTTCAAGGATAAGACTGCATATGATGTTATTTTCTAGATTTTATATTTTGAATTATTTTCTACAAATGAAAGAAAGATAAACAAAACCTCAAAATCATTTTAATAAATATATTCGTAATTATTTGGACACCCTATCTTTTGCTACATTCATCCCAGGCTATCAATAAAGTACTTAGGAAGGAGAATTAATTTCTGTTTACAGAGATCACCTCACTTTTTTTCCAAAGAACTGGGAAGAAAGTAAATAACAAGCATTTAATATTTTGCTTGTGGATTTAGGCCTACATATTTTTAAGGCAAGAAGTGGAAAATTATTGTCTAAGAAGGTGTTATAATAAATATCTTCGAAAAGGGAGACAAGACAGTTAGGAAAAACAAAAAGACCATCTCACAATCCTCAGTATTTTGCTTTACTTTTCAGCATACAAGTAACGTCATATAAAAGGTAAGAATTGTATCACACATCTAATTAATTCAGAACATGACAGGAAAGGCAGACAAGTGGATGTTTTAGAAATGAATAGAGTTCATGAAGTATTTAATAAGTATTGATCCTGATTTCACCAGGGGGTAAACTATTCTCCACTACTAAGTTAAGCACTTTTGAAAGCTACATCAACTGTAAGGTCGGTAGTTCAACTGATATCCAGTCATGGGCTATTCGTTCAACACTCTTTCCCTCATCAAGGCAGGGCTTCTCCCACATCCTCCCGCACTGGCTATGGATCCCATTTGAAAATTGAACAGATCAATATTTTGGAATATAGGGTATGAGGGTGGGGTCATCATGGACAGTCTCAGAATGGTATGGAAATGAGCCTATAATCTGCTACTGCCATGGACAGAGAAAAAGAATACTTTCTGCAGTTGTTTTAAAATCTTCAAAGGCCACTTCAGTCACTTCATGAAACCTGATTCCATCCTGGGTTTTTTTTTTTTTTTTTTTTTTGTTATTTTCAGTTTTATTACAACATCATAGAGACTAGCTAGAGTCTCAGAATAACTATGAGAAAGATCTTAGGTATAACGCTACTTCTTTTGCTGAATTTTTAAACTGTGTGCTTATATGTCAGTCTCTTTGGATGTCAATTTTCCATCTGAGCTTTGATGCTTATCAGGCTCAAAAGCTAACTGAACAGAAAGAGGTGATTTAATAGCCTGTGCTTCAAAATGTTCCATAAAAGAATTAACTAATGTATTACCAACTTTATAGTCTAACTCTTCTTTCCCTTTCTCCTTCATTCTAGGCTTCCAGATCAGCACATTGAACAGGAAACTTGAAAGCCATTTTAAAATTGAAGAGAGTAGAGATGTCCTGGGAAGAATTTTTTTTTTTTTTAACTGTGCCTTATGCTATGGACAATGTAACTACTGCCTGGCAGCAGTCCGCTGGGTCTTTCAAAAGACCTTTTCTTAGTTTCATCAACGTGCTTCCCGGAAGATCAGAATAATTGTACTTATACCAATGGCTTCACGCAGTTTGTAGCTACATGGGATATTTTCCTAAGACCTGAGGCTTTATTAAGCTGGCCGGATCTCATAGATTTAAAAAAAAGTAGAACCTGTACTAATATGAGTATAAATATGATAGAACGAGCAATTTTACCACTGTTACTTCTGATCGAGTTCAAATCTGGGTTCACTTGCCTGAGGCCTCAAATGCAGATTGGTCACAGTTGTAATCATCATCTCTGTTTTTTATGTGGTCAAGATGAGGATAGTAATAACCTGGTACTGGTCAAGACGATGACCTAAGAAAACAGCTCAATCATCTCAATCCCCATCCAGGGTTTTCTTCACCTAAAATGAGTATCAATCACCAAAATATTTGCTTAATCTCAAATTTACTGGGGAGCTGATATAGATTCAAAAACAAGTTCTGAGATGCTCTCAACCATTAACATCCTCCACGCTATGCTAACCTTATTCTTTTATTTTGGTTGTAATTTCTTTTGAAAGCTATCACTTAGGTATGGCTTAGCAGTTAAAATAGCATAGTTCTAAGGGAACTTATATGTATTTCACTTGTGAATGCTGTTTACTTATGTATTAACAGTAGTTTTCATAATGACTACCGTAAAAATGTTTGAACTCTAAGTTAAAAGTGTGCACATATTTGGATTTTTCTTCTAGCTCTGGTTGACCGAGGTCTCCTATCCTTACCCAGACAGGTTGTTCCTTTAATGAGTCAGATGAAAATTCTTACAACATTTCAATTTATATAGAGATGAAAAACATTGAAAAAAAGTAATAGAGGCCGGGTGTGGTGGCTCATGCCTGTAATTCCACACTTTGGGAGGCCAAGGCAGGAGGATCATGAGGTCAGGAGATTGAGACCATCCTGGCTAACATGGTGAAACCCCGTCTCTACTAAAAATACAAAAAATTAGCCGAGCGTGGTGGCGGGTGCCTGTAGTCCGAGCTGCTCGGGAGGATGAGGCAAGAGAATGGCGTCAACCCGGGAGGGGGAGCTTGCATTGAGCCAAGATCACGTCACTGCACTCCAGCCTGGGCAACAAAGCGAGACTCCGTCTCAAAAAAAAAAGAAAAAGCTAATAGAGGTTTAACTCAGTGGTCCCAATGCTGGCATTGTATAGCAAACAAAATATGTTTCTTAAATTTATGTACACAACGTGTTCCTACTAAAATTCCAAGAGATATTTTCTAGCAATGTAACAAATAGATTTAAATATGCCCCTTGGATGGTAACAAGGTAAGGTTAGCAAATACTCTTTTGAGGTAGAAGATTATTGAAAAGGCACTAACTTTATCAACCAATAATTTAAGCTGTGAAGGATTTGCATAAATATTACCATTTCTATCTACGGAATAAAAAATTTAGAATTTTATATCATATAGAAAATTTAAAATAGAGAAATAAACACACATGCACAGAAGATTAAATGCAACTAATGTTGCAGAACATATTTGTCAGAGAAAATTCATCTATACCTCACACCAAATAACAAAACTTTAGGCGGATTTTAAACTTTTCATGGTAATTATTAGTGGAAAATGAACAGTTGCTATAAAGAGAAAATGAGATGACGTAGGAACCCCAACAGCAGAAGCATTTTTGCCATAACATATCAGGAAAGGGCCAGTAATGTGAGGCTGTTCTTTGTAATTCTTTGTATCTCTTGGAGGGATAGGACCAAGCCATGAGTTTAAGGGGAACTTTGAGTTGATCTAGTAGTTCAGCTACATGTTCATGAGCTTCTGACAAGCACTTATCATAGAGAGAAGTTTCATAGCTTATGTAATAGTAGGAAGTTAAACTACTATAAACAGGGTAATGCAAATATATTTTTACTAAGTGTTTTCATTTTAAGAACTGAAATTACCTTGTCTCTGGACTTATCTTGTCTCTAAGTTTCTTATGGAGGAACTTAGTGGTAAGACACAAAAGAGTTACTAAGTATTTCAGGATGTAAAGCAGTGTTTTCCCCAGAACTACCCTTGAATAATTGAACTCATCATCTATTCAAGTCCCTTCAAAATGCTATATATTATGACACATAACCTCAATTATTATATTTTGAGCCAAACGCATTGTACAGAAGAGACATTGGTCTAAAACAATGTCAACAAATGAAAATCTTTGCTACATTTAGATATCTCCAGATAAAGTTGGTTAAAAAAATGTATTTAATACAGATTTGGTCATGATTTCCAGGGAAGTGTCACAAATTTCACAAAAATTCACATTTTTTTTTTCACAACAGCAAGGCTAATGCTATTGTCAGCCCTTTTAGGAGATAGCTGTATCAATTTATGTGTAACACGTTAACTGGATATACGGAACCACTTAAGGATCATGAAAATTAACCTCCAGGGCAAAAACAAGTGAGCAAAAAAACAAACAACACCAGTACATATATTTTACAAATGAATATTTATGTCTCATTAAAAAAACTAGGAACAGTAGCATGTATAGACTTTAAACGACATATTTTAAATAACTTGAATAGCAGTGAAAATGAGGTGCTCAAGAAAGTACATAGGAGGCAGAAAATGTAATTTTATGATAATAAAAGACCACAACAACAAAAACATAGGTAAGACTTTCTTGAACTATTATTTGAAATGAGGGAAGAATAAAATAATATTTCTCAATGAATGTTATATGTGATGTTATTTTTTACATTATTCCCAAGTGCATATTCATTTAATAAATTAGTACTTTAAAAGCGATGACAACTTTAGCTACATTGCCATGAGTTTATGTACTCGACTTGCCTTACTCCCAAAATTAAGCCTTAAAAATGCTATAGAAAGTAAATTTGAGTATTTATCTGATATTTGAAAATATTCTACTTTTCTCAAACTTGAAGTGAAAAAAAATTCCTTATATGATTCCCAAGTGTTCATAGTTCATATGTTGATTTTGCTTTTACAAACTTACATACTTATAAAGAGAAATATATATATGTGTGTGTGTGTGTGTGTGTGTGTGTGTGTGTTGGATGTGGGTATTATTTTTATATATATACAGTATTTTAATCTATGCGCTTCTCAGAAACTTTCATCACTTAACTATGTATCTGAAAAATATGTCCTTTTTCTACACATATATTTGTATGTGCATGTAGCTTTTTACTACAATGTAAGTATTCTATAATATGAATTTACAACTATTTGTTTATTCATTAAAATGGTGATGAACACCAGCATATTAAAATCCCACTGCAAAACAAAGCTATCATAAAAGTCTTTGTTCTTGGCTCTTTATGCACATGTCCAAATATTTTCTAGGCCAGTTAGCAAGAATTGCACTGTCGGGCTATCAACAGTTTTAATATTAAGAGTTAACACAAGTCCTCTTTGAAAGGCAGCACCTCCTTTTGCAAAAGGAGAATTTATATCCACCATGCTGATAATGTCATCAATCTGTGTGTGTGTGTGTATATGTGTGTGTATATATATGTGTGTGTATATATACATATCCCAATTTAATGGATAAGTCTCATGGTTATTTTAATTTGCATTTTTCTGACTACTTATAAGATCGCATATAGTATATTCTATGTGCATATTTTTCAATCATGTCTATAATATGAATTTTAAAATGTTTTTATTGTAGCAAAATGTACATAACATAGAATTCTCCATTTTCATTGTTTTTAAGTATACCATTCAGTGGCATTAAATACATTCTCATTGTTGGCAACCATCAACACAATTCATTCCCAGAAATTTTTCTACTTCTCAAGCTGAAGCTCTATATCTCATTTAAATTAAGTTATACAATATTTGTCCTTTTATTTCTGGTTCGTTGTACTTAGATAACTTCAAGGATTATTAATGTCATAATATGTTTTAGAATTCTTTTTAAGTCTGAAATTTTGGATTGACTGTTAACACTTTTGCCTACTCTTTATGATGTGGTAATGTTTTGTTGTTACAAATTGGAAGCCAACACAAAATAGGACGGTTTCTCATTGAAGAAATCCTCAGTATAGGAAATGGATGTCTGCTCTCTGCACTTGAACCTTGTCAAATTCAGTCATTTTTGTACCATTAAGTAAATAATTTTAATGACAAAAATTGTATGTTTATAGTGTACAACTTTTTTGATACACCTATACTTTGTGGAATGTCTAAATCAAGTTACTTAACACATGCATTACCTCTTATACATTTTTTTCCACTTGAAGTCTATTCATTTACTGATTCATTAGTAATTTTAGTAGTCTATTCATTTAGTAATTTTCTGGCATATAATATATTATCTATGTTCAGTATGTAAAACAATATATTTGTTGAACTTATTCCTCCTATCTGAAATTTTGTACTCTTTGACCAATTATCTTCCCACCCTCAGTCCCAGGTAACCATCATTCTCTTCTCTGCTTCTGTGAGTTGGACTTTTTAAGATTCCACATATAAATGAGATCATGCAGCATTTGTCTTCCAGTGCCTGACTTATTTCACTTAGCACAACGTCCTCCTCCAGTTTCATCCACACTGTGGCAAATGGTAAGATTTCATCATTTTCAAGGCTGAACTGTATTACATTGTGTATATATACATTTTATTTATCCATTTATCCATTGACGGACACTTAGGTTAATTACATATGTTGGCTATTGTGAATAAAGCTGTAGCAAATGTGAAAGTGTAGATATATTTTTGATATACTGACTTCATTTTCTTTGGATATATAACCAGTAGCTGGATTGCTGGATCATATGGTAGCTCTATTTCTAATTTTTTGAGACACTTCCATACTGTCTTTTCATAGGCTGTACTAATTTACATTCTCATCAACAGTGTAAAAGGGTTCCCTTTACATCTTCACCAATACGTATCTCTTAGTTTTTGATAATTGCTGTATATATGTGTGAGGTTATCTCACGTTTTTAACTGTCTTTCTCTAATGATTAGTGATGTTGAGTATTTTTTGTGTGCTTATTGACCATTGGCACATCTTGTCCAGAGACATGCATTAGGTCATTCTTGCATAGCTATTCAGGAGGCTGTGGCATGAGAATCGCTCCTGTGGCAGGAGGCAGAGGTTGCAGTGAGCCGAGTCACTGCACCACTCCAGCTTGGATGATAGAGCGAGAACTCCCTCTCAAAAAAAAAAAAAAAAAAAAAAAAAAAAAACACAATAACCACCACCACCACCACCTGAAGCTGGGCATAGAGGCTCATGCCTGTAATCCCAGAACTTTGGGAGGCCAAGGTAGATGGATCACTTGAGCCCAGGAGTTCAAGACTAACTTCAAGACTAGCTTGGGCAACATGACAAGATACTGTCTCTACAAAAAAATACAGTCCTAGCTACTTGGGGAACTGAGGGAGGAGGATTACTTGATCATTTGATCACTAGGGTGACAAAATGAGATCCTGTCTCAGAAAAAAAAAAAAAAAAGAAAGAAAGAAAGAAAGAAAAGAAAAAGGAAAAAAGGAATACCTGAGACTGGGTAATTTATTTAAAAAATGAGGTTTAGGTGGCTCACGGTTCTGCTGGCTGTGTGGGAAGCATGGTGCTGGCATTTGCTTGGCTTCTAGGGAGGCCTCAGGAAGCTTACAATCATGGTAGAGGGTGAAGGGGGAACAGCTACATCACATGGCAAAAGCAGGAACAAGCAGGAGAGAAAGCGGTAGAGCAGTGCCACACTTTTTAATTACCATATCTTGTGAAAACTTACTGTCATGAAGAAGACAGTACCAAACCATGAAAGATCCACTCCCATGATTCAAACACCCCCCACCAGGCCCCACCCCCAGCACTGGGCATTACAATTCAACATGAGATTTTGGTGGGAACAAATATGCAAACTACATCAAATGTCTAACGTCCAAAATTTTTTTTTTATTTCCTTCTTGCCTGTGCTTCTGGTTTCACATCAAAGATGTCACTTTCAAATCTAATGTCATGAAGTTTTTCCCTTATGTTTTCTCCTAAGATTTTTGTAGTTTTGGCTCATATTTAGATATTTGATCCATTGGTATTAATTTTTCATATGGTATAAGGCAAAGGTCCGACTTGTTTTTTTCACATGAAGCTATCTACTTTTCCCAACACAGTTTGTTGAAAAGACTGCCATTTTCCCATTGAGTGGTCTTGACATGTTCCCATTGAGTGGTTTGACAAGTGGTCTTGACAAACTTGTTGAAAATCATTTGATTGTATACGTGAGTTTATTTCTGAGCTCTCTGATACCACTGGTCTGTATATCTGTCATTATGCCATTACCCCAGTTTTGATTCCTGTAGTTTTGTCACAAGTTTTGAAATCAGGAGGTGTGAGACTTCTACTTTTATTCTTCTTGGAAATTATTATACCTTATAAATCATATTTCATTTATATATATTAGTAGATTATAAAATTCTTGGAGACTTCAACCCTTTTTTTAATACAGCAACTTGAACAGAGCAGAATATTATAAGTAGTTGTCAGGTAAGTGATTAGCTAGCTTATTAGTTTTCCTTCCAAATCTAATTTCAAAACTAATTCTTTTTACACTTTATCTTAGTTTCACATCTCCATCTTCTTTGTTGCATTCTCTAAGACAAATGTCTTAATGTTGTCTTTAATATTTTGCAAGTATTTTCAGCTACTCTAAAAGGGTTGATTGAACTGAGTTGCATTAGGAAGTAAAATTTGTTTAAAAGTCATTCATGCAAGTAAAGTAAGGCAAATTTCTAACACCTATATTAAACATATAATGATCTGAGGGATAAAATTAATAGGATATTTATAATGGTATTAGAAAACTTGAAGGCTAAAACAAATTAGAATGTTAAGTTACAAAGTTAAACTGCCTAGCTGAGAAGAGTTAAAATATATAAGCAAGTAAGAAGAGAATATTTTTTTTTTTTTTTTTTTTTTTTTTGCTGAGATTCAACGAGAGTTAATGAAATAGAGGGTGCTGGAAGTCTGTTCCAAATAGTAGACTACCAACGGCAGAGCTGAGCTGATGTCGTACTGGCCAGAACACTTGTTGAGGGAGTTGGGATCAGAGGAGAACTTTTGAAAAGTAGAGTTTGAAGTGATTTCAATAGTGCTTCTGATAATTACATAGAATTTTGTTGTGCTAACAATAAAAAAAACAAATGCTTTTGACACATCCTAATATAGAGAACAGTTATCAAAAAACAAAGGCATTTTGTACATTGTATCAGAAATCAAAAACATTAATATCTAAACTTACTGTGTACTTCATATTTGAGGTGCAGCTAATGACTTTCTAAGCACTTCCTTGTCAGCTAGAAAATGGTGGAGGTAGACTGAAATCCTGGTCTGCCTTACGCAGACCACAAGTAATTCTGGCCTCTTTCTGTTGTCTCTTTGAGCCATTTTCTGACAGTGCAACAGAGAATACAGCAAAGGCTCTTTTCTTCATCCTTTGCATTTTTTTTTTCTATTTCTAAAGCTAATTGAAATAGATTGTTCATTTTGTCTTCATAGTCTTCACAGAGAATTAAAAGGAATAAGAATAATGAAATAAACATTTTATAATAAACCTTCTCCAAATGGTTTTAGGACAATGTAGTTGCAAAACCTCCTAGCAAAACGATTTTTGTCTTTAAGACCTCATATTTTTAAAATAGAACATAGAGCAAGATTTTATTGTCTAGAACCAAATAGCTAAACTTTCTTATCTATTCACAGTCTATTGTCAAATGCTATTTTTCTCTCAATATGATGTATATACTTTATTAGAAATAAATTCATCAGTAATAATCATTCTGAGGTTTCATGGTATAAAAACCTTACAGTATAAAAATCTTACTGTTTCTGAGTCTCTACAAATTAGACATGGGTTTGTCTCTTAGGTGTATGTAACGATTATTAAGAGCTATCAACGTACAGGGTACTCCTCTCATCTCTGGGAATACAAAATCTAAGAATAAATCCCATAATTTGTTTAAGAATAAGAGAGATAAATAAAGTTAACTTGCCAAATGTATGGGGTACAGGTGGTAAATGTTTTGAATATTGCATGGAGAAAAAAAATTGCTGGGTACCTTCTAACTGATATCTAAAATTGTTCGGGGCTTCTCTCTCTCTCTCTCTCTGTGTGTGTGTGTGTGTGTTTTGATGATAAATAATATATCCTGCTAAGGAGTTTAGCAGCTCCATGCTTTCAATACCTACATGTAACTGACAACCAGTACTGGGAATTCTGAACAATATATTTGTAAGAATGTGGACCTCTTTTATTGTTAAACTATGTCATTTTTATTTTTGGTTGTTTCCTCTTTAAATCGGAATTCGGAAAATATTCTTAACATCACTTTCTTCGTATAGACCAGGTTTTGTCTATCTGTATACCACATTTAAAAAAAAGTTACATTTTGAATCAAGGTAGTTTTGACTGGAAAATGAAAATATCCTTCTATTCAATACTAACATTGATTTATACTAGACTTATTTTCAAGTGGATTGTCCCACCCATGTGTTATATAATTATGAGTTGTTCTTTACTGAATTAAGTGCCATTATAGAAATTCTCTAGAGTCTGTTCAGGCAGTATTTTTCTGCTTCATGACAGCCAAGATTGACATAGTGGAGGCCGCTGCTTGATTAAAATAAATGGCAGTCAGTGTATATAAAACCTGAATGTCAGCATGACTACTTTTGTGGTATTTTAAAAATACATAATCTTCTCCCAAAATTTAAAGTAAAATTTATTTACTTTATGCACACAAGTTTAGCAGATATGGTTTTTAAAATAAGTTTCTAGCTCATACCTTTTTCTGAATGAAAACAAGTTGTGTTAGATTTTTTTTTTTTTTTTTCCTAAAGGAAAAGCACATTGAGCAGGTCAAAACTAAATCCTTGAGTCTATGTGATGTGTTTGGATATCTTTAGAGCAATCTTATCAGACCTACTCCCACTGCAGTCAATAGTGTCAGTTTGGACCAGAAATCACCTTTGATAAAAGATTTTTAAAAAATAAATAATCGAACACTAAATAGTCCCAAATGATTTATTATAAGGAAAGATATACACTGATGAAAAAGTACAAGACGGAAGATAAGCAGCGTAATAATTTTTTTAATGCTATGTTCTATTATCTAAGAATGTTAAAAGCAAACACCTATTATATATATTTTTAGAAACAGAATTTTAGAAAGGAAATTCAGTTTTAAATCACTTTAGTTTTTTTTTAGTGTTAGATCTTTTTTTTAAAAAAAGCTTTTATTAAACTCTAATACAGATTACATTTTAGATAGAAACTGAAGTTATGTAAAAGCAAATTTATAAAGTAACAATTTGTTATCATTTGCGTGCTGATGTAAAATCTCTACAAATTCCTTGGAGATTTTCATTCTTGCATCAATTTTACTCTCTCCAACAGTACCCCGTCTAAGTTTTTGTGTGATTTTGATAGTCACATAGACAATCCTTCCAAAATCTTCGTCCTCAGTTCCTTAACCTCCTCTTTTTGAATGATAGTTCTCTATCCCCAGTACACCATACCCAATAGCCTTTATTAATCAATTATTTTATTTTCTCCATTGGAAACTGTTTCTCCATTTCTTCATTTCAAGCCTCCTACTCTCCAAACATTACCACCTCCTCTTGTTCAAGGTCCTCCTATTAATTCCCCAGATTCAACAATTACTATTTCTTCCTACAACCTACAGCCATTGAACTTAGCACATGCCCACTGTCTCTTATTCCTTCATGTGCTAATTTCCACCCTTAGCCAGCTTAAATCTCATGATCCACCATCCCTTGCATTTAGCCTCCACTGCAATACCTCCCATTTTCCCAGTTATGATTGCCTGGAAACGCCTATATCCTAGTTCAATTCGATTATCTGATTAGTCTACTCTTATAACCGGACAGACGAGTAAGATTGAAATAAACATAATCATGTTGACCTTATATTCCTATCCAATGACAAGCAACACAATTGGGATAAACTAAATGTTATCTCATCAACTCAAGGACATCACTTCAACACTTCTCTGCTTTCCTCTGTACTGTTAATGTGATTTATTTACCACATCATTCTCATTAGCATACAATATGTTGCAATATCTGTTCTTTTTTAAACCTCATCACATCCCGATTTTTTCTTTCACCTCATCACTCTGCCAAAATAAATATTGTAAAAGTCAGGTCATTCATATAACTAAATTAAATGAACTATTCTCAGCTCTCCTTTCACTCAAATTCATTGCTAATATAGGTAGCATTTTGTAGTCATTCATTTCTTGAAATATCTCTTCACTTTAGGGATTTTGTTTCTCTCTGACCATAAAGGTAATTCTCTTTTCATCTTTTTTGATTGCTTTCTTCCCATTTCCCTATGATTCAATTTTTCTTTTTCTCTTCTTTCCTACCTACATTTATTCCCTTTGGGTTTCCTAGTCTTATGATTTTCGATATTTGTATATTCACTGCTTCCAAATTTATATCTGCAGCCCAGAGTTCTCCCCAGACCTAAAAATCCAAACTGCCTATTTACCATCTTCCTTTGGAAGTCTCATCCTAAACCTGTGTGTCCATGGCATCAGTTAAGGGCAACTCCATCTTTAAGTTGCTCAAATCAGAAATAGTGACTTCATCCTCAACTCTTCTCCACCTCCGCAACCAATATCCATTAGCATATTTTGTTGGCTGTACCTTTAAAATATATACTGAATCTAAAACCTTATTTCCACTATTGTCATGTTAATTTAAGCCACCATTGTTTCTCTAGTAGAGAAATAACAGCCTCCTAACTTGACTCCTTACTGCCATCCTTGTCCCCTTGGAATACACACAAAGCAAAGCAGTCAGAATTAGCTTTATAAAGTCATACATTTAACTACATAATCGTTGAGGTAAGAATAAAGGCAAGTTAAAAGAAACTATAAACTGGAAAAGACATTAGGGAAACAGTATAAATTATAGCCTGTTCTTCCTAATAGAGTAAAGGCTACTGAAGTTGACAAAAGAACCAACCACCTGATTTTTAAAATGAGAGAAATGGACACTTAACAGGAAAAAAATGAAATGCAAATGTCTAATAATTACATCAAAAGATGCTCAGTGTAATTCCTAAAAAGATAAATTCAAGTTACATCCTATGTGGTGGCTAGTGAGAGTACAGATGATTTAAGTCTTTTGAGGGGCATCTGGCAATATTTATCAAAAACATACACATATAACCTCTTAGAGCAGCTTCCACCTTGAGAATGTATTAACTTGTGAGAACGTAACTGCCTTACATGTATGAAATTAAATAGAAGGGTTCTTTTTCCTTTGTGACATTGTTTATAATTGCAAAAATTAGAAGCTGAAGTGGCCAAAAATAGGATAAGGATAATTTAATTATGATATATCCATACAACAGAATAGTATGCAGCTGTATACAAAAGGAGAGTGATCTGTTTATTGATATAGAATTCTCTAGAATGTATGGTTTAATAAAAACCACAGAGGAAAGGAGTATATCAATAGGCAAACACATTGGTGTAAAAAGTGAGGCAATGGGGAGAGAAATATATTTAGAAATCCTTATATTTGCCTGAAGATAATCTTATGTGACAGCTAATTAAAAATGGTTTCTTGAAAATGCAGGTAAACCAAGTGAACGGAGACAGGAATGAGAGCTAGGACTTTTAGTGTAAAACTGTTATATATCATCTTTATGGTTAAACCATTTAAGTGTATTATCTATTGAAAAATAATTTAAATAACATATTACTTCTCTGCATGAAACCTTTCATTAACTTCTTACCTCATTTAGAGAAAAAAACAAAGTCTGGATATTGGTCTACAAGATTCTGTACCTTCTCATCCTGTCTGCCATTGCTCTTCTCTTGTATTAACCTGGTCAAAACACATTGCTTCCTACTGCTTCCTGAACACATCAAACACTTCTACAGCGGGACTTTTGTTTTACTGCTCTATCTCCTTTGAATACATTTGCCCCAGAGATCCTTTGGGTTCCTTCCTTCCTTCCTTTTCTTCTGTTACCTATTCAAATGTCATCTTATCTCTGATGCATACCTTGACTAGTGTATATAAAGCACCCTCCCATCTTGGGACCTCTACTCCTTTGATATTACTTTATTATTTATTTAGCAAGTATCACCACTTGATATCATTTTACTTATTCCTTTTCATCTTCTCTCCCTCTATACAGCAGAATGTAAGCTCTTAGGGAACTTTGTTTTATTACTGGTGGTTTTTCAGTGCCTACAATAGTACCTTGCACATAGTAGATGTCAAAAGTATTCCTCCAATGAATGAATGTTTGATAGTTAATCAAGTAGAAAATGAATTTTATATAATTAATCAACCATAATCCTCTAATTTGTTCTACCAGAATAGCTCACTTACATGTTCCCAGCAATATATGAATTCTATCCATGTGTATGGTAACCATGGACTTCACAATCTTTGGAAGTGCTAGGAGGGGAGTAAAACATTCTGAACAAAGGATGTACTTCCCTTTCCTCCCTGTGACTTAAACCCAAGAAGCCCCTTTGCTTCTTGCATGGGAGTCCTATGGAATTTTAGGAGAGAACTGAGTAAACAGTCTATGAGTAGAGGGCATCTAGATTAGGTTTCATACCCATTTTTCATGTCTTAAAATACAGTCTAACTCTCAAATGTTGCACAACCATTCTTGAAAACGTAGCATGAATCTATTCAGCCAAACTCATTTTTTTTTCCTGAAAATTCACAGTATTTCAACACCACTGCTAAGTCTATCAAGATTACCCACTGTAATTCGTAACAACTAATGCCGATAGGTAAATCTCAAAATTGTGTACACATAATGGGGTTAAGAAAGTTGTACTAAAATATATGTGTTCTGTGTATGTAATTTACCACACATTTAGATAACCTAATCTTTGTTCTATACCTCTTGAGTGATTATGCTGCATGCTGCATACAAGAGGCAGGTTTTTTCCCCTTCTCCTTAAGGCTCCTACTGATAGATGATATCTTGTTTTCGTGATTTTTGCTTTAGCCTGAGTAGGAGGCACATAAGCCCTTTTTTTTTTTTTTCACTTGCCATTCCAAATGAAATAGTGAGAATGCTCCTTAAACCGCCTCTTATCTCCAGTTCTATCTGCATAACATTGCCCCGAACTTGCTGTGCCTTCTCTCTCTTATTTCATTTCCCTGTCTGCTTTAAGTGCAGGCTCAAACTGTCTTTAGAAATTGCATGTTCCGTGTAAATCCCAGGGGCCCTTTCACATGGGGTTGCCTATAGTTTTCTGACAAACTTGGCTCCTCTGCAGTTCTTCTGAACTTAGAGACCTTGTTCTTTTTTCCCTACTTCTTTTGTTTTTCTTCTCTCTTTCAGTCTTTGCTCTTCATTCAGGTTGACTGGATTTTGTCAGAATTCAGGTTCTTCCGTTCTCGTCTCCCCCTACTGCTATCTACTGCTCATGTTTTCTTTGTTCCCTGATCAATTACATTTTCAAGCATAGCTCAAAACAGCAGAGGCATGATGTGGTTTAAGACATACAACCAGCTGGGCGTGGTTACTCACGCCTGTAATCCCAGCACTTTGGGAGACCGAGGCAGACAGATCACGAGGTCAGGAGATCGAGACCATCCTGGCCAATACGGTGAAACCCCGTCTTTACTAAAAATAAAAATACAAAAGTTAGCTGCGTGTGGTGGCACGAGCCTGTAATCCCAGCTACCTGGGAGGCTGGGGCAGAATGGCTTGAACCAGGGAGTCAGAAGTTGCAGTGAGCTGAGATCGCGCCACAGCACTCCAGCCTGGTGAGAGAGCAAGACTCTGTCTCAAAAAAAATAAAATAAAAAAGAACCTAAACTACTGGATCCAGGTGAAGACAAAACGGCAATGCCTGTGATTCTTGGAGTAGTTTTTTTATTTTTAACTTTAGTCTTTTCTCTTGTTCACTTTGTTTAAACATCTCTTAGTTTGTGTCTTACGCTTTAGGTCTCCACACAAATGTCACCTCCTCAGAGAAGCTTTTACTCACCGCTCTTCAAGTTATTTTTTATTACCTTTTCATTGATTTTCTGTGTACCACCACAATGCCTAAGCATATGGCTTATCTATTTGACTTCATTGTAATTCTCTATCTTTGTCATTCTCTGGAAAACTGGGATCTTGTCTTTTTCACCATTTCCTCATGGTCTTCAAGTCTAACGTAGACAAATAGTAAGCCCTCAGTAAATATTGCATTACGTATTTCCTCTTCTTCTTTCTTTCATCCCCACCTCAATCTAGTTATTTGAAAGATTTTGCATGTTGATCTTCCCTAAAGCTTACAATATAATTTATTTAAATAGACATTCAATTATTACTCTTAATTCACAATTTTATCTTTCTCTCCATCCATTTTTAAAATCTATTATGTAGTAAAGTAAAATCTTGGTTATTATTCTGCAAATATTTTCTAAACTCATATTGTTTCCTGTGACATGAATGGGGAAAATTTCACTTGTAATGGTAGTTTATATGGTATTTGGTACTAAGGTGAATACTAAGATTCATGGTTATAGCTTTTAACATGTCCTTACTTCAATAAATTTTGTCAAATATGATTCGAATTACAGCAAGCTCAATTTAAAAGTACAGTTAAATATAGGTGTTATTTAAAGTAAACCTGTTAACACAGTTAATATTCCCAATATCAGTACTATATTGACTTCTCAATGTTCTGGCATATCATTCTATCACCTAAATATTACTAGAAAAATTTAGCAATATACCAGTAAAATATGGAACTCTGCAGCCTCCATTGTTAAAGGTTGTTCCCATAGCATCTTACAGAAATATCTGCTAAGAATTTATACTACATTAAAGAACAAGTGAAATTTTAATTATATTACATAACCCATGCAATTTTTGGAGCTGGATGGTATTTTCATTACATAACTGATTCATAAATTATATAATTTTTATTAATGACCCTATTAAGCATGTATTTGCATTTTTATTATAATTTTCAGTTTTCAGGGATTTGTAATTACATAAGTTTAGATAGGTTTGGGCACTAATTTGTATAGTTACCTAAATTAATATTACTTTTGGTTTAGCTTTCTTTCATTGCTTAATGCTATTTTTAAATTAACTACTTAAAATTGTTTTTCAGAATGATACAAAGTATATTTCTACCTGTGTGACCTTTGATGTATAGCTAAATGTATGTTATTTAATAATGTTGTGAACAGACTATACTTGTGGATTCTTTAACATTTTATAATAACACACCCAACTGACATACATATCAATGTAATAGTTGAAAACACAGGTTTGAATTTTAGCTTTGCCATTTATTAACTGGGTGATATTGGGAATTTCACTTAAAATCTCTGTACCTCCATTTCCTTACCTCTTCAACATTCTCAAAAAAGTTGTCCTAAAGATTAAATAAGGTGATGTATGAGAGCTCCCAGGCCCAGGGCCTGATACATCATCAGAAATGTCAGCTATTGTCTTCACTAGTAGTATTAATGTGGTTACTACTACTATTGAATTCTAGTCATTGTTTCTTTTTAAGCATTTTTTTAGTAAGAGAAAATCTCTCCTTTTCTTTACAATTATATATATTGTATAAATATATACACTTATATATAAATAAAGCTGGCCATTTGAAGGTTTTTTTCATGTAACTATTCTCCCTGTTTAAGTACAATAGGCCTAATATGCTTTATAGTTTCTTATTTCTCAATCTAATACAACCTTAATATTTATTGTTTTCCTACTATGTTAAAGGCTCAGAAGTAGTGATTTGAGGGAGTATGATGATGAAACAAACCACAATTACTCTGTTGAGGGACCATCAAATCTAGTGGAAAAGCTCAAATGTCCTCAAATAACTACATTAGAAAACAGAACGTGATATATATGTGTCTGTGTCTGTGTGTGTGTGTGTGTGTGTGTGTGTGTGTAGTTTCTCTGATAAGCATGTATATATATATATGCTTAACTGCAAAGTGCTGGAGACATACATAGTTGACAAATAAATATTAAGTTAGCCCTTTCTGTTTGAAAATAATTGAATCTTGTTATGGGTTGCATTATGTCCAACCAAAGAGATCTGTTTAAGTCCAAACCTGCGGTGCCTCAGAGTGTGATCTACTTTGGAAATAGAGTCTTTTGAAAGACTCTTACCCTTACAGAAGTAATCAAGTTAAAATTGATTACTGAATTGACATTCAGGTGGACCCTAATCCAGTATTTCTAGTTTTCTTACAGAAGGAAAAATTTGGACACAAAGGCAGCATGCACAGAAGGAAAACAATGTGAAGATGCAGGGAAAAGATGGCATGTAACACGAGTGATGCTTCTATAAGCCAAGGATTGCTGGCAAACACCAGAAGCTGGAAGAGGCAAGAAATGATTATCCTCTATCACCATCAGAGAGAGCACGGCCCTGCTGACACCTTGATTTCAGACTTCTAGCCTCCAGACCTGTGAGACAATCAATTGCTATTGTTTTAATCACCCAGTTTTTGGTACTTTGTTATGGGAGCCCTGGGAAACATACAAGTTCTAAACTCTAACTGATCCTACAGGAATAGAAAAACACCAATCACCAGTCAGTCACCTGAACATTAACCAAATTCTAATTGTATTTAAAGCTATCCAATGTTAAAGCTGAATGAGGAATTTGATTTGTCGGAGTAAAAAAACTGTACAAGACCTTTTAATTTTTATATAAGGCATTTAAAAATTCTACTAGCTATTAATATCTCCATCAGAAATAAAAATATCTACTGCTTATCTACTTTTGTTTCCCCATCCCACCGAGTTTTCATATTTGAGTGCTGTACAGATGGTACACTTTGCAAATTTTCAGTTAACCCATAAAATAGCATAAACATTACATTCAAATGGGCAAATGCTTACCTCAACTAACTCAAGTGTGTTGTTACTACCAAATAAGATAATGAACATTAAACTGTTTAGCAACATTTAATAAAGCACTAGGAAAATATATAAGGTACTATGATTACTGAGCTATTTAGCATGCAAAGAATTTAAAAGGCTTTAAAAATAATTTTAGGTCTGTAATAAAATGTTTACTTTAAACATCAACTACATCTTGATAAAATAAATACCAAAATGGTATTTTACTTGAAAAGGAAAATCATTGACTAAGACTTACTTGCATGACTTTATCTTTAAGCTGATCTATTTTTCACTAATGAAACTTGTTATTACTTAGAGAAAGGATTTGACTTGAAAAAAAAAAGATAAAAAATGTGGAAAGCCTAAAACTCTTAGAGACAAAAGGATGCAAATGTAACTCCAAAATCACTGTAATTCCTAGAGAAAGCTTTTTCTGTGACTTACCTGTGGTTTGAATTAATCACATCTCAAAAACCTCAGGAATATCAAAAGGAAATATTTAGAAAGGCAAAAAATCAAGGAATTTTGTTTGTTTGTTTCTCTGATAAGCAAGAGTTGGAAGCCTGCACTCAGCTTTCTGGATTATTTACTCCAATCTGATTCAATAGGTATAATATACCTATATTCTCCTCTAGGTTAGACACTTGAGGGGAATCTCTTGTAAAACTTGACATTCTCTTTCTCATTAACTAGGCCAGCCAGAAAGATCTGGAAAAAAAATTTTGAATAAAAATCTAGTTACCTTGCAGTCAGTGGCAGAGACCTTGAATGCTGGACTCTTGGAACACTGAAATTTATTTGTTCTGCCTACTTTATGTCCTTTCTATATATCTCTCAACTCCCTGCCTTTATCTTGTTGTGATAGAGTCCTTCCAACAAATCCAATGGTGTCCCTAGCTTCTCTTGTGAATAATTCTAAAATCATGCAGTTTACCCATCACTGATCATTGACTGTACATTCCACCATTTTGTATATGCTCTTTTTCTTTTTCAAATTCTCTAAGAAAATCTAAAGTACTAATCAGCTTTCTTCTGATTATAGAGCTCCCTGAGAGCTAATGGCCCCTTCTCACCATTTACTTAGATTCCTGGCCAAAGAGGTGAAGTTGGCATATTTTTGAAGCCACTTGGTCAATTTCAGACACTAACGTAAAGCATTACTAGAAATCATAAAGTAAATGGTGAACAAGAAAGGATCAGTTTGCCTAAAAATATTTTCTTCCAAAACTTGTTTCTTCCTATGTTTATTTCTTTGAAAAAGATTCATCATTTAATAGCTAAGACGAGGAAACCTGTAAATTTTCTAGTGACTTCTGATGATATATGATGTACATAAATTAGCAGGGGAAAGGAAAAGTAGTATGTTAGAAAAGAAAACAAGAAAGGGATTGAAGGCAAAGTTTTATTAATAATATATTGCTGACAAAGGAAAGAGAAGGAGTAATTTTGATCTGAATCTCTGGAAAAGTGTTTAAAGAATTTGTTTCACCCCTACTATGGTCTGAGTCCAAAACAT
Source organism: Macaca fascicularis (assembly GCF_037993035.2). NCBI lineage: Eukaryota > Metazoa > Chordata > Mammalia > Primates > Cercopithecidae > Macaca > Macaca fascicularis. Next base: position 172,485,307 of record NC_088380.1, on the reverse strand, counting down.
TCTAAGATATTGCAACATCTGGCCTGATCTAAGCCATGTGAACACTTAATGTAGTAGGGAAAAACATTATTTGTGTATGCAATTTACATGCCATTTTAATCTTTGAATAATGTTTACTTAAATATACAGTTTTTTTTTTTCTTTTTTGAGACCTTGGCTTACCACAGACTAAATATATAGAAGTATGTGCTAAAGTGGTGTTCCCACAGACATATTCCACAACTTCCAAGAAGTATTATGTATTTGATTCTTCAAATACTGTTATACATTGGGTAGTACTCAAACACTCATTGTAGGTCAGCCGTGGTGGCTCACACCTGTAATCCCAGCACTTTGAGATTAGGAGTTTGAAACCAGTCTAGCCAACATGGTGAAACCCCATCTCTACTTAAAAAAAACAAAAACAAAACAACAACAACAAAAAATTCAGGTGTGGTGGTACACACCTGTAATCCCAGCTACTTTGGTGGGTGAAGCAAAAGAATCACTTGAACACAGGAGGCAGAGGTTGACATGAGCCGAGATCACGCCACTGCACTCCAGCCTTAGCGGCAAAGTGAGACTCCATCAAAAACAAAACCCAAGAAACAAAAAAACCCTCTAACTGTAGTTTGTTAAAGAATAAAAATAATAACAGCCAGCAACCTAAGAAAAAGTAATTTAGAACACCAAACTTAATTTAGGTTTCTTTAGAGGAAAGTAATTGCTAAATTGGCATCATCTACAATTCCTGAACAAAAGAACCCTAGTATTTTGTGTAAATCTCCAAAACATATCTGAGATTAAGGTGCATAACAAATAGTATTTCTCATATTTGCAATGCATTAAAGTTACTGTTTCGTGGATTAAGTGAATAACTTACAAGTAATTACCTATTGCATAAAACAACTTGCTAGCCATTAGTCTATGTGCTTGATAAATCATATTTATTAATGCTGTAATAATTCCAGAAAGTGAATACTATATTATCTCTGATTTCATTTATACAAAAATAGGACATTAGCTATCAGCCCATTCAAACAATAGCGACCACCCTTGTTTTGAAAAAAGAAGAAAAACAAGAATAATTGGTGTCAAGTCTTACCTAAAGTATCACAGCCAATGGAAACTTTGGTAGCATTTATCTTATCCAGATATTTAGAGATTGTAGAAAGCTAAGAGAAAGTGTTTAAACATGGTCAAATATAAAAAGGGACAATATTAGGTATTAGTTTAAAGTGATAAAGAATCAGAGTACAGCAGAACAGGTCAAAACATGAAAGATTGCCTGCCAATCGTAAATGAACAACAAATAGAGGAAATGGGCTTTTTTTTTTTTATATAACATTTAAAGATACAGCTATCTTTTAGGAGAGCTTTCATGAAGTGTTCCACTTCTTGACCACTCATAGTCCTTTTTATCTCATATAGTCTCTGATTCTATAATGACTACTGCTACAAGTAATATTAGTAGAGAGATAAGAAATAGCGGAAAAGAAGGCAAATCACCTCAAACAGTGATAACAGAGGGTAGAATTAAGTCATTGTTATATATGGCAGTTCTGCCTTTCAAGACATCACTTTTGTAAAGCTCCTAAGAGAAAAGGGGATTTAAAAAAATGTTTCATATTAATTAAATTCCATATTGTATCAACCCATCACCCAGTGTATTATGATCATATTACGGGAAACAATTTGTCATTCAAAAACTTGCTAACAATCTCAGTAGCGAGGGTCTCTTAGAAACAGATCTCGGGAAGGTGAATACCAACAGGTATGTGTTGCTTGGGAACAAAAGATTTTTTCATTTTCCTCCACCAGTCTGAATAGCCAGTTGATTTATTTATTTGGGAACAAAAGCACAACATTCAATATCTTATGAAAGACACCTACATAAAACCCTTTAAAAATGCATGATTTCTTGGTATCATTTCAAAGATGTGTTCAAATACAAAGCTAGTGTATAAAATCAGTTATTTGATCAATTCATACTAGTAGTTAGCTCTGAAAATTCAGTGTAATACTAGGAGGCTGAAAGAATGGGGAAAATGTGCTGAGCAAAAAATCCCATCTTTGGTGGTGGGGGCAGGAGAAGAAACCATATGCGAATGCTCAAGGGCAGGAAAAAGAGTATGTTACAAAGGGTATGAAAATATGTGACAATGTATCTGAACAAGCGATTTGTATACCATGTTCACCCAGATAAATAACAGTTATTACTTTACTAATAAGTGATATCCTAATACACGGAATTCACTGGAATCATTTTGAAGCTTACAAAAGTAGAGATACTGGTCAACTTGTATCCGAGGGTAAAACGCAGTTACCACATAAAACTAGGAACCCTTTAATGCTTGTGTCTATGTTATTTTCCATATATATATATATAAAATTGTATTATATGACTGTGTTGGCTTAGAAAGATATATTACCATAGACTTTTTATTAACCTAAAATTTCATTTTTTTCTTCTGATTTTAAAATAAATTGAAATATGTTTGTGAGCTGTGCCTAATGGAGAAGTCAGTTCTGCTTGTCTTTATTTACTACAAGTGTGACCTTTGACAACATATCTCAATCTCTAAGCTTTGTCAGCTATAAAATGGGAAAGTAGTAATGGTGCCTGTTTCATGAGGCTTTTGTGAGAATGGAACCACACAATCCATCTAAGGAAAGTGAAGGTATACAGGGTGGGGCAGGGATGAGAACTGATGAGGGTAGAGAAAGGTGAGAAGGGAAATTGTTAGACAGGGCTTGGGAAACGAGAACAGAGTAGTGTCAAGGGGACTGAAATTTCTAAGCACGGTAAGCTTTGTCTTTTAATGAAATAGGTCTCATCCATTTACATGCTATTGTTTTTCAAACATAATTTCTATTGTGTTAAGTAAAACACAATTTAAACAAGTCATTGACTTCACACTTTGTGTCATAGTGCATTTTCTCAAACAAACCTAATTATTCCTAACAGGAGATTTTTAAAAATTGATAGTAAAAGGAGGTAATCATTGGTATGAATGGGATAATTTGAAGGATTGCAGAGCCAGAAGTTTGAAAACGAAAATGTAGAACTCAAAGAGACAATTTCTTAATGGAAGCCCCAACACTTTGCAGCTGATGAAACTGCTCTCAGGGAGAGAGCATGATGTCACGAATTAGGATTATAATCCGAATCTCCTGCTTCTTCCTCATGGGGTTTTGTATCACTCCACACCAAAGGTATGAGAGTTCTGGAGATGATGATTTGCAAGATGACAGTCACTGTAGATTTGGGAGATTTTGGTAGAACAAAACAGGAACTTCTTATTAATTCAAAAATATTTATTGCACCTCTAATGTTCTTGTTAATGTTCATGCAGTATAGAAAAAGAAAGGCACATTATAACTTTAGAGGTTCTAATTTAGACAGCAGGATACACATTCAGTACATAATTAAACTGCCATTTGTATCATTGTAACCAAGAGAAGTTCTAACATGGTAAAAGGCGCAGTGTGCCAGGTAAGTGGGAAATGGGAACACATAATGTGGTCCACACATTCAGGAAATGCTTCCTTGAGAAAGACATGAGTAGACTAAAACCTGAAGATTGAGCCCAAGCAAAGAAGGTAAAAAAGGATATTCCAGGTGCATGACAATGGCTAGGCGCTCAGGTTGTTCCAGGAGCAGAAGGAAAGTCTTCTGCTGGGGTCTTGTGAGTGAAGAGGCCTGTGGGGAGTGGGAGGAGGTGGGAGATGAACCTGGAGCATAGATGAGGCCCGTTCATTCAAGCAAGTGTAGAATATAAGGATTATGTGGTTTATTCAAAAAGCAATGGTCTGCAAATGAGTACCGAACACAATCTCTAAATAGACCAGATGAGAAACGACGGTAGCTTGAGGTAGTTTGGTGGCAGCAGGGGAGATAGAGAGATATAAGGAATTAAAATATTGTCTAGAGGTAGAATACACAGGATTTGTTTTCTAAATGGAAAAGGTGAGAGTGTGAAGGAGGTATTAAAGATGATTCTAGCTGTCTGATAAGAACAACTTGTGGGCCAGGCTACCTTTTCTACGATGGTTTATGTGGTTGTAACAATGAGAATCATGTTACTTGTATATGTCTTTTTTCTAGTTCATCCTACAAAATTAGTTTAATAGGATTAGAAAATTCAAGCAAGCCTAATATAGAATCTAGAAAAAAAGGATATAATCAGATAGTTTAATAGTTTATCACAACACTGGCTTATATTTACTGGGTATCTCATGTGTCAGACCCTTTTCTAAGATTTTTATATGAACATTATATTCATACTTCCTCATTTAAATTATTAATCTATATGAAGTAGATACTACTTTTATTCTTAATTTACAGAAGAGGAACTAAAGCACGTAGAACTCAAGTAATTTAAACAGCATGGAAATGATAGAGCGAGATGTGAGGCACCTTATCTTACCTATCATGCTAGATGACCTCTTAAAAAATCTCTCTGGTTTAATATTACATAAAAGAAGGTGAGTGGGTGGGTCACCTGAGGTCAGGAGTTTGAGACCAGCCTGGCCAATATGGCGAAATCCCATGTCTATTAAAAAAAAAAAAAAAGGCAAAAACTAGCTGGATGTGGTGGCCCAGGCCTGTAATCCCAGCTACTTGGTAGGCTGAGGCAGGACAATCGCTTGAACCTGGGAGGTGGAGGTTGCAGTGAGCCGAGACTGTGCCATTGCATGCCAGCCTGGGTGAAAGAGCGACACTCTGTCTCAAAAAAAAAAAAAAAAAAAAAAAAAAAGTGTAACCCTCCTGTGGTTTGGAAACCCCTGGAAACCCTCCTGTGGCTAAACACAACATATTAAGAGGCTGGATAGAAATTTGGGCCTGAAAGCCTGGATAACATTAAATAGTGTTAGTGCTCCATTGTTCTCCTGGGAACCAAGAAATGCTGTGCTGGGTCCCTGGATGGGGTTGGAAATGGAGAGATGTGTATTACTGGTTCAAGTCTTAATAATGAATCTAACCAAGGTGAGTACTTAGAAATGTTTTTCGGTAACTGATTTATTGTTTAAGAGCATTCAGATGAAACAAGTTCATGACAGAAATTCTTAGACATAGGATCCAGAATGTACTTGCCTTCCCAGGAGGAAAGAAGATAAATTATTATTTGTCAAAATTTTGTGAAATCATTAAACCTGCTAAAGGTTGAAAAGCAGAGACCTATGATCTCTGCTTCTGTTGGAGATAACATGATCCATTTGCTTGCTTAGAAGAATAGTGATGTCTTACGGTACCGAACTGTTCAGTTTTATTACCACATGAATTCCACATAATCAGTTCTTAGGATAGCACTTTGCCATAATACATTTCATAGCTCATCGACAAAAATGATCCTTCAACCCAGGTAAATAACAGTATATGACATATAGGTGTTATCTAATTCTGAGTCAAGCTTTAGGTACTTGAGGAAGGTAAATTTTTAGTAGAGAATATAACTTATGAGTCAGATTTTTTAAAAGTCAAGAGAAATGTCTGCCTACAATATCTCACATTGTTCTCACATTTTGTGTAAAAGTTAAAATGAACAGAATGCTGATAGAGGAATGCACTTGTGTTCAGTGGTGAATCATCTCTTGTTAACTGCTTTTAATGCAATAGCTCAACAATCATCAGGTACAAAGCACACTGTAAACAAACCCTACTTTCAACTTACATTTTTTAGCTTAACTTGGAGATTATGGATAAATGTATCTGACATGGGACAGCATATTTTAGTGAATGCTGATAAAAATCCTGGCGAGACCTTACTTTTCATAGAAATTTGTCTCTGAAGGACATAACCTTTTCTGTCATGATTGTAACTCTCACTGCAAAACGAGAAAATTAAATCACTTGGGAATGCTAGAAAAGACAGAAAACTTTAAACCAAATGCCACTCATAACACTAGAAAGCAAAGTAAATGATGTGTTGGCTTTGATACAAGAAAACATCTATGACATTATCTATCATTAAGTCGAAAAATCTGTCAGGTACGTTTTCCTTCCAATGATGGTTTTTTAACTAAGTCTGGAATTGAGCTGTTTAAATAATAATTGACATATATATGAATTTAAACAAACTTCTCAGCTCATCTATATAACTTAGACCAAAAAGACCTTCAGAGTTCTGGATCCCTTAACTGTTTTCAGGATGACTAGATAATCCTGCTATTCCCTTTTACAACATCCTAACTTTCTAACCTACCTCTATTTCACCTGGTCAATTGTCTCCAGTAGACACAGTTAACTCAGGGGTTTCCTTGATTAGTGGCCAGTTAGCGATGGCCTTTCTAAAGGTAAAAGTTAGTATACATATGTAACAAACCTGCACATTGTTCACATGTACCCTAGAACATAAAGTATAATTTTAAAAAATGTTAGTATAAGGGTAGAAGAACAAAATGGACGCTATAGAAAAAAAATACGAAAAAAATCACGTTTTCAAGTGCCAATATCATTTTGTGCACACTATATAGAAAAAAAAAAATCATGCTTCAAATTTAACTATAGCCAAAATTATATATTAGAATTTTAGCAACAAGTTGTCTTGCAGATATTTTCCTATAGGAATATAAAACTCAATTTTTCCCTTCATTTATGAAACACCAAAAATTACTTTCATGTGTATTTATGTCTTCTCTGATCACGGGTTCTATTACTAAAATGACATGAAAAAGAGATATGATTCAGATCTATCAGAAAAGCTGATGGCTCAGCCAAATTAATCTATAATCAGAACAAGACAGGGTATGACAAATTTTAGACTTTTACTTTAAAAACTTTGTTGGAAACATTGAGTGTTAACAGGCTAACTTTGTAAAATTTGAAACATTTACACAAAAAGGTATGGGGGTGTATATGTGCACTTTTTAAAAATACCAGACGGCAGATGATGTTTGAGACCATAGGAAATCCTTGGGGTTTTTTTTTTTTTTTTTTGAGTAATAAATACCTTATGATATGCCTACTTAAAATGAATCTGCTAGCATATAGTACAAAGTGAAAATAATTTTGTCTCAAAAATATCTAATTTTTGCTTAGCAAATTTTAGATTGTAATTATAATCATGCCCTCCATCTTGAGATTAAAAAATACACAAAACATTGTTTTCAAAGTATAGTTTCTCTGGTAAAAGTTTGTGATATCATGAAACGACATCTTTCACTTTGCAATTAACTTTTGCACAATCACAAAAACAGTCATTATCTAAGAGTAGTTCAGGGTTTTATAAGTTTTCCCAGGGGCTTCTCTTAGCTCTGATTTTTTTTTTTTTTTTTTTTTTTTTGAGACGAAGTCTCGCTCTGTCGCCCAGGCTGGAGTGCAGTGGCGAGATCTCAGCTCACTGCAAGCTCCACCTCCCAGGTTCACGTCATTCTCCTGCCTCAGCCTCTGGAGTAGCTGGGACTACAGGCGCCCGCCACCACTGCCGGCTAATTTTTTGTATTTTTAGTAGAGATGGGGTTTCACCGTGTTAGCTAGGATGGTCTCGATCTCCTGACTTCGTGATCCAACCGCCTCGGCCTCCCAAAGTACTGGGATTACAGGCGTGAGCTACCGCGCCCGGCCTGATATTTAAGTCATACTCCTTTGAAGTACCTAACATTTCAGTTGGTCAATTTTTCTTTAGGAAGATAGCTTTTATTTTTGGTCACTGCTGTAACTGCCAGATATTCCCATGTTAATCAATGGCTTTCTAAGTTATTAGAACAGTTCTCCAATGTCACTCTCATCTACTTCATGAAATCCGTGACTTTTCACAAGATTTGCAATGTCACTTTGCAATGTCATTGCTCTGTTTTCATACAGCAGTGACAAATTTCAAAACTAAAATTAGCAAGAGATCTAGAAGTGTTCAGGCAATAAATGGTACTGTTCTATAAGACTATATGATTGAATGGAGACAGATTTTACACGTTTTCATTTATTTATAAACATTCATATTATGACGGATTTTGAGACTAACTCAGGGGACAGCCAATTTATTTATCAAAGGGCCCAGTAGTAAATATTTCAGGTCTCTGTTGCTACTATTGAACACAGTCATTGTATCATGAAAGCAGCCATAGACAGTATATGAAAGAGTGAACATGGCTGTGATCAAATAAAACTTTATTTACAAATCCAGATGCTGGGCTCGATTTGGCCCAAAGGCTCTAGTTTTCTGATACCTTGTCTAATTCAATAAATACTAAGATTATGAGAATCCCCTCCATAAGAAATTATTTTTTCCCAGAAAATAATGCATAAAAGCTTCATTGATAATATCCCCCAGAGCTACAAACTTATGAAACTGCATATTATTTGTATATATTTATAAAAGTGATTGCTTTAAAGACTATTAGAAACTTACTTGATTCTTTTATTTCTGTTATTATATTACCTTAAAGTGTATTGAAACATTTACTTTAACAAAAATCTGAAAATTTATCTTTCTCCTGGGTTTGCAAGTTTTTGACCCTCCCATTGACACTATTACAGATTATGAACCCAGGTAACCCAGTCACAATGATATGGATAAGAAAACTGGGATTCATGCCTGTAATCCCAGCACTTTGGGAGGCTGAGTTGGGTGGATCACTTTAGCTCAGGAGTTCAAAACCAGCCTGGGCAACATGGTGAAACTCCGCCCCATGAAAAAGTACAAAAATGAGCTGGGAATTGTAGCACATGCCTGCAGTCTCAGCTACTCAGGAGGTTGAGGTAGGAGGATCAGCTGAGCCCATAAGGCGGAGGTTACAGTGAGCCAAGATTATACCACTGTACTCCAGTCTCCGGCCTGTGTGACAGGTGAATCCCTGTCTCAAAAACAAAACCAAAAAAAAAAAAAAGGAAATTATTTCCTATTATCAAATATTAGTATAATTCAGTAAGAAAATGCTGATTTTTTTCTTTATACAAATTTTAATTCAAAAAAACAGAAATGATTATTTGTTTTAAAGAATGCATAAAACTTATATAGCACTTATAATGTTCTAGATTATGCTTTAAGAGATAGTAGTATAGATATATAATATGTAAATATAGATTATAACCATCTACATGTATCTATGTATGTTTACATTCATATAAACATATATACATATATTTTTGTATAAACTTTTTAATTCTCACAACAGCTTCATAAAGAAAATATTGTTATACATACTTTATAGATGTGAAAACTGAGTCACTGAGCATTGACTTATTTTGAGTCACAGAGCTATTAACTGGCAGATCTGTAATTGGAACCATGGTGGTCCAGCTTCAGAATCCATGCCATTTCTACTCTTTTTTACAACTTTGTTGATGAAGCACTCAGTTTCCTTCCTGAACTCTAATTTCATTTAAAATGTTATTTTCAAAGGCAATACTTAAAATTTGCCTAAATTAAATCATAGTTTTTGAAAGTTCATATGAAAGTCCTTCATATATATTAAAAGTTATGATGACAAAAATCTTGTTCTGGAAGGGGTCTATTGTTTATATGTCTATCTTCTACATAGGACAATCAGATTCTTTTTGATTTATCCCATTTTTTAGAAGAGCTCCTCAACAGTTTTTTAAAATTAAAATGACTTGAATAAATCAGTCAGTCATCAGAACCAAATGCGAATCTATTATTCCCTTGCACGTGGCTTTATCAGAAAGGTACAAATCATGAGAACAAGAGTATGTGTAACGTCTTTTTCAAATAAATGGCAATAAATGTTCTAGAGCCAAAATAAATATCAGATCTGTCATCTCTGACTCCTTTCAGTTAAACTGGTAAATTTGCATAAGCAAAACAACCCTCCCCTCTGTTTTCCAATTAATAGAGTCTTAACATGTTTGGAAAATATCTGGTTGAATTTACTAAAACAGCCAATTATAAACCAGGTGTTTCAATTGTATAAATAAACATGTGGACTGCATTAATTATGGCATGTCTTTATCTCAGCTCCAAACCATCCCACTAAAAATGGAAGAGCATTGTATATTTCTCCAACTTACATCTAGATTGTGTTTTAATATCTCATTACATTTTTAAAGGATGGAATGAAGATCTCTAAGGCATGCAGAGATCCTTGGTAATTATAAATACAAGATGGTATTAATAATAAACTTTTATTTCCATTCATTTTTTTCTCATTAATTCATTCTTTTAAATTTTGTATATTGCAATGGGATTTTTTTTTTCTTCCCCTGTTACAGATGTTTGGATTCTCTAATCCCCCAAGGTATCAGAGGCCTGCATATTCCATCTGCAGTGATAAGCATATCTGGTGATTAGAATTTCATACAAAGCAAAATACTAATACATCATTAAGCCTACAAAATATTTAGTCCTCCATATGTTGTTTGTGCTTCCAATTTCTCAAATGTTTTGCTATAAAATACAATTCAGAATAAACAATAGATAAAAAGTAAAGAGTATTTCTATTTTTAACTTTTTTAATTCTATTTTTATAAGGCATACTATTCAGTGCTCCTCACTCCCTTGACATGACTCTCAACACGCAGTTTATGAGGTTTACAGAAGATACTGTTTTAAATAATACATTTGGTATTAAATTGAGCTTAATTTAAAATGGGTAGGAAAACTCATTAGAAGCTTCCTGTTTGGGCATTAATTGCCAGTCATCTTGCACAAAGTAAACTGTATTTTCCAAAGTCTGTGCAATGGAGTAAAGATCCTGTTTTTGCTATAGAGTTTAAATGCAACTTAAGGTTGAAATATATCATTTAAAAATAAATCCATTACGTAAAACCTGTGAATACTTTATTTCACATAAGACAAAGCAGCCCAAAGGTGAAGCCCAAAATGAGAAGTTTCAACAGAAAAGAGCAAAAGTTAAAAAGAATTTTTTTTTCTCAGTATCCCAGTATTTGCTTTCTACCTTGGCAACAGTGCTAAACAAGCAATAAGAGGAAAATTGCATCAACTGTGTGAAATAGGACTGCAAAAATCAACTCTCAGATTTGGACTATCTGCTAATTAATAGCAGGTAATGCGTTCATTTTTACTTTTTTTTTTTTTTTTTTTTCCAACTTTGACATGAAAGCCATTCACTTTTCTTTTCCACTGGCTTTCTTGGTCTTACGTAAATTCTACTCACTCCTTTTCTTTCCTGAGTTCATTTCATCTAGGATTACTTCAATCTGGAAATAGAACAGTAAATACTAGAGGGACTAAACAAGTAGGTCTCCCCTAGTGAAAAGATGTAAAAGATACAACATTTCATCCAATGAACCAACCCACAATCAAAGGGCTGAATCCAGCAGTGTTTGAGACCTGAATATTTTAGCTTGAAAGGTAAACATAAAAACGACCCTGGAGATTAAACAATTTAATATTTTTCTTATTTAATGAAGACTTGGGGCCTCCCGAGTACAAAAATCTTAGAAGCATATTTTTCATAAAACCAAATTAACCAAAAATGGGAAAGACCTTTCAGGTCAGTCAGACCATCCCCTGGAGATCACAGAGGGCAGTTCCCTAGGATAAATATGCCAGTGTTTTGTTCCCTCAAGTGTTCGAGTTCCCTAGTGTTAGGCCAGCTTCTGACCTTTTATTTACAGTGTTATTTATTATTCATATTTTATTAAATATTTAAAATGCCACCTATTGTATTTGATGACTATTATGAGAAGAAAAGGTCCCTGTTCTTCAGATCCAGTTAGTTAATATCCTGGACTTGGCATTAATTATCTGGCACTTCCTTTCAAAAGCTCCTGACGCATCATGCTTGTACTTTTACAGGGGGCAGTTGCAAACCTTTTTGGCGGAAACTAAACATGGCCATGAAGATAGCAAGACTCAGGAATTAGTTCACCTTAGACCACTCCATTCATACACATATTCATATTTCTTTTACTTCTTCAGGACTACCACTGGTAACTGTTATTAAAAATGACATACAACAGGTGGCAAGTACGACATTGGTTTAAGAAAAAACGTCTCAATTTGGTATGGCTTTTTCCAGGGTTAGTGGGGTTGGGAGGCTGTTAGGGACTTCCATGGCCATTGCTTATATGGAACTTAGTAAACCAATGGAGGAGCTCTTTCCCCTTCTCCTTCATCCAATCTCCCTCTCTTTCTAATGGGATGGTAGTTAGGTGAGTGAAAGAAGAATATTATTTTGATTATTTAACTGGTTACCTCCTAAAGCCTAGTGTCCAGTTATTCTAAGGAAGATCTATATTTTTGTATGAAGAGAAAGTAGAAAAATCTCCAAACTTTATTTTCAGGTAAGTTAATCCAATGGCTGTTCCGACAAATTTAGGGAAATATGAATTTAGGAAAACATATACGTTTACATAAATATGTTTCCCTAAACACTGTTTCCTAAAAAAAGTAAACCAAAGACAAACCAACAAGTAAACAAAGCATTTTTCTTTGATGTCAGGAATCAGTGCATTCCAGCCATAGAGAAACAGCCTGGAGGACTTCTGTGATGGGGGATGAGCTGCTCCTATTCCGGTCCAGAACCAAGGTTGATAACTACTCAGATATGGGAACTTGGCACAGATAGAAACCTGTTTGTTTGACTATTAAGAAATGTACACTTAAATGCATTTAAACGTATCCTGAAATCCACTATTTAACTACTTCCATAAAATTTTATTTAAAATAATAGCCTCACCCCAGTCACAGATTGTGAGAGAAAGGGCCTAGCTGAGGCAATAGCATTGCCATCATAGCAGAGGCTGTCACCAGGAGGAGCAAGCTCACAGAGGCCATCGAGAACAGAATTAATGATGGGTAAGAGAGCATAAAGAATGGGATAAAATAGTCCGCTTGCCCATGTGAATTTTAGAAAGACTTGGACAAAGAATAATCTCCTATTCCACCCAACCAACCTCCTCAGGAAAAAAAAAAAGGGAGAGGAGTTCAAAGTCAGGCCATCATGATTTGGATTATGCTGTTTCTGCTGCTCTGATTGCTCATTTTTATCCCTCAAATCCTTTTCTACATGCCTTCCCAAATTTAAGTTTCATTCATTTTCCCTCTTATTTTCTTCCTTACTCCACATCTCTCAACAACCTCAAAGGATCCTGACATCAATTTTGATTTCTTAACATCTATTTTCTATTGAATCAGAAAAGAAATCAGACTTCCTAGGATTATATTTTAGATAGATCCGTTATTTGTGTGACCTTGGAAAAAACGAACATATCTGAAACTCAGATTCCTCATATATAATATAAAAATAAAAATTAGGACGTAGATAGATGTCTTTGATGAGTAAATGAGGTTATTTGGGTAAAGCACTTGGCAGAATGCCTGGCATACAGTATATCGATATTAGCTGTAATTATTATTAATTATAATTAGTCAGATAACTCTAAATATGTATCTCCAACCATGGTATTTATACTCAACCCCAGTCTTTATTTCCAGCTCTTTGCTGATTATGTCTTACTATCACTGCATATTCAACATTTCTTAAACTAAACTCATCCTGTTTTTAACTTTTAAAACTAAGCTACTTATGCTAAGATCTCATTTTCTTTATGTATCAACTTAGTTATTAAATTATCTACCTACTACTGATATGTCTTGAACATCCCTTCCCTCCTTTTAATTCCCAAATTCACCCTCAAGTGGAAATACTCAACCTCAGCCTCAAGTATTGCAATTATCTCCTAACTTTTCTTTCCTTTCCTAATAACTACCAACTCTAATCACTTGGAACCCTGGAGATGAATCAATATTCCAAAATCACAAATTGTAATCAATAGACCCTCCAAGTTTACAGTGGTCCCATAATATAAGCTCTTTACAAATTTAGACCCAATCTAATTCATTTCTAACTCTTGCTACTCTTACACAAAACTTTAAGCTCTAATGAAATGCATTTCATACCTCTTCTCTGATCATTCCACACATTTCTCTTATTCTCTCTTTCTGAAATACATTCATCATATATCTGTGTAAAATAACCCATGTCCTTAAACAGTTATCACAATAAAACATCACATATAAAGCTTTTCTTGATGATGGTATTGCTTTGCAAGATGTCATAGCATTTAGTTTATATATTTCTTCTGCCACTTCATCATGACATGAGAAATTCCTATGTGTTTATGTTTCTCATTACCTCTTCCCTTAGTCCCTACTAGGTTTAAGGATTCTTCGGGAAATTTTATAGGCACAACTGAGTCTTACATTTACTTTGTACCCTGAACAATGTGCCTGATTGACACACAGATGTATGATTAGTTTAGTGACACATGGTCATTTTGAAATGTGTTATAAAAATAATTTTTCATTTCACCAACTTGAAGTTATTACTGACTGAATAGAAAATATTTACAAATGAATTTCATTAAGGATAAAGCTCCAGGTAGTAATGTAGCCAGAAACTTATTAATTTGTATTTATTAAACAAATGATTATTTAGGTCAAAAGGAAATTCAGTTGTTTTTAACAAAGATGGAGTATCTGAAAACTTCAAATACATACACTCACATTGTGCTTATAGTTTAAACATTAAAACTCAATAATAGAAGCCAACACCAGACTTCACGCTGCCCTAAGACAAGTAATCTCTGTATCCCCCACATCCCAGGAACCTTAACAACATCCCCACACTTCCACTCAGGGGGCTGTAGCATTGCAACACCAGCTAGACCCAGCATATGATCATGTATCCAGTACCTGAGTCCAAGCAACATTCTACTCCCCAAAGTACAAGCAGTCCGGCACATCAAAGAGGCTGCCCCCAGGACATAGGGAGCAGAATAGTATGCTACCCAGAGCCTGAGAGTCACCTGCCTACGACCATCATGAATAGTGACCCTGATTCCTTCAGCAATGGGGCTACCATGCACCCATGTGTGCCACCCAAGGGACCAAGAACTGGTCTGCTAACCAGTTGACATGAACATGCACCATCTGGGAACCTATAAACCAAAGACCAGCCTGCCCAGCCTGCCACCATTGACACCCAAGTACCCAGTCTGGTGGCCCAAAGACCAGTCCACCTAGCTCACAGAACCCATCATGACTGCTGTTGTTTATGCACACTGTCCGGGGGCCTAAGAACCAGCCTTACTGGCCAGACTTTACCACTGCCACCACCCATGCACACCATCCAGGGACCCAAGAAATAACTCCCCTGGGGCCTGCTGCTGCCACAGCTGGTGCTCACATATATACCCAGAGACCTGAGTAATGGCTTACTCAGTGGCTCAGTCACCAGCAGAGACTAAGCCACAGTCTCCATAATCACAGCCTAAGTCACTGGGGAACTCATAGCACTGACATTCATTACAGTCAAATAAATCATTTGGACATTACACTATGGTGTAATTTCTAAGCACAAAGTACCCTACCCAGGGTACCCTACACAATTGACTCTATAGACACATCTACAGAAAAAGTCTATTACACCAGCTGCAGAGATATCAAAACAATGATGGAAGAAATATTAAAGATCAAGGAAACATGACATTTCCAAAGGAAAATGATAATTTTCTAGTAACAACCCCCAAAGAAAAAGAAATGCATACAATGCCTGAAAAAGAATTCAAAGTAATGATCATATTAAAACTCAGAGCAATACAAGAGAGCACAGGTAAACAATATAAAGAGATTAGAAAACCAATTTATAATATGAATAAGAAATTCAATAGTTAGATATAAAAAAAGGAACTAAACAGAAATCTTGAAAATGAAGAACTCAATTAATGAAATAAAAATACAATTGAGAATGAAATAAAAATACATATTAAATCAAGTAGAGGAATGTCTAAACTGAAGAGATATCTTTGAAATTAACCCAGTCAGACAAAAAGAATAAAGAAAATTTTAAAAATGAAGAAAGCCTGTATGACATACAAGACTATCAAGCATTTTGGGAGTTCTAGAAGAAGAGACGGGAAAAGGCATAGAAAGTCCATTATAAAATAATAGCTGAAAACTTTCCATGTCTTTTAAGAAATATAAACATCCAGATACAAGAAACTGAAAGATCCCCAAATTCAATACAAAAATCCTCTCTGTGGCACTTTATAGTCAAACTGTCACAAATTGAAGACAGAGAAAATTCAAAAAACAGCAAGAGAAAAGCATCTAGTCACATATAAGGGAATTCCATTATACTATGAGCATCAGAAACATTGCAGGCTAAAAGAGAATGGGGTGATACATTCAAATAACTGAAAGTAAAGAAAAATTGCTAGTGAAGAATACTGTAACCCAGCAGAGCTATCCTTCAGGAATATAGGAAAAATAAAATCCCAAACAAGCCAAAACTGAGGGACAGATAAGCACTGGATCAATTCTACAAGAAACGCTTAAGAGAATCCTACATCCTCAGGCAAAAAATATATTTATCATCATAAAAACACATAAAAATATGATACCCATTGGTAGCAGATACATAAATGAGAAAAAGAAAGGAATTAAGCAACTTCATTATAGAAAACTACCAAACTACAAAGATAAACAACAATAGAATGAAACAAAGAAGATGAACAAAACAATCAGAAACCAGTTATAAAATGAGAGGAGTATGCTTTTACCTATCAATAATAACCTTGAATGTAAACTGTTTTAATTCACTAAAAAGTATAGACTAGGTGATTGAGCCTAGGAGTTCAAGACCACCAGCCTGTGCACCGTACCAAGACTTTGTCTCCACACACACACACAAAATGTTAGCTGTCTATGGTTGCAAACACCTATAGTCCTAGCTACTAAGGGTTTTGAGGTAGGAGGAATACTTAAGCCCAGGACTTGGAAGTTGCAATGAGTTATGATTGCACTACTGCACTCCAACCTGGGCGGCAGAGTAAGACTGCCCATAACGACAACAACAAGAAAATTATAGCCTGGCTTAATGAATTAAAAGAACAACAACAACAAAGAGAAAAAACTATATGCTGCCTGCAAGAAACTCACTCTCACTTTACCTGTAAAGGCACACATTGACTAAAAATGAAAGGATGGAAAAAGATATTTTAGGCAAACAGAAACCAAAAACAGGAAGGAATAGCTATACTTATATCAGATAAAATTGACTGTAAGTGAAAAAAACTAAAAATAAAAAGATACAAAGAAAGTCACTACATAATAATAAAGAGATCCTTTCAGCAAGAGGATATAACAACCGTAAATATATATGCAACCAACATTTGAGAAACCACATATACAAATCAAATATTGTTAGAGCTAAAGAAAGACAGACCCCAACCCAATATTAGTTTGGGACTTCAACAACCCACTTTCAGCATCGGACAGGTCATCTATACAGAAATCAACCAAGAAACATCAGATATAAACTGTACTATTTATCTCATGGACCTAAGACATATTTAGAAAACATTTTAATCAATTGATACAGAATACAGATTCTTCTCATAAGCACATGAAACATTTTCCAGGAAAAACCATATGTTGGGCCAAAAAACAAATCTCAACATAAACAAATCAAAATCATATCAAGTGTCTTCGCAGACCAAAAGGAATAAAACTAGAAATTTTCCTTGCCTTGAGTTGGCAGTGGTTTGCATTTACACCTGTAAATGTATTCATTCTTTTAATTTATGTAAGGTTTTTTTTGTACACAATGGTTTTCTATTGTTATGTGAGAATATTAGGCCCTAGCAACACATCCCTGTGTAAGGAAAAATAAAAGTGCTGCCATAAAACAAGCAAACAAAAACTAGAAACCAATAACAAAAGAAAATTATACAAATACATAGAAATTAAAATCGCATCCTTCCTCATGTCCATTGGATCAATGAAGTAATTTAAAAAGTAAATTAAAAAAAAATATTGAAACAATTGAAAGAGATACAGCATACCAAAACCGATGGGATATAGCAAAAGCAGTACTAAGCAGGAGGTTTATAGAAATAAACACATCAAATAAATAGAAATAATTTGAATAAGCAATCTAATGATGAACCTTAAGACATGAGAAAATCAAGAATAAGTCAAATCCAAGTATAACTAAAGGAAACAGAGATAAAAAAATTGAACAATACAAAAAGTTGGTTTCTTAAAAAGGTATACAAAATTAAACTGTTAGCTAGACTATTACAAAAGAGAGACAACCCAAATAATATCACAAAAGAAAAAGGAGACATTACAACTGATACCACAGAATACAAAGAATTGTTACAGACTATCATGAGCAACAATATGCTAATAAATTAGAGAATCCAGAGGAAATCGGTAATTTCCTGGACACATAATCCCTATCGAGACTGAATCAGGAAGAAATAAAAAACCTAAATACACCAATAATTAATAAGATTGACACTGCAATTAAAAAAAAACACACACAAAAAACTCCCAACAAAGAAAATCCCAGGACCAAATGGCTTTACTGTTAAATTCTACCATACTTTTAAATACTAATTTTTCTCAAACTATTCCAAAAAATATAGAAGAAGGGATTTCTCCCTGATTCATTTTATGAGGCCATATTACTGATACCAAAACCAGACAGACACAACAACAACAACAAAAAAACTAAAGACCATATTTCTAATGAACATGCATGGAAAAATAATTCTCAACAGAATACTATCAAACTGAACCAATACCATATCAAAAAGATAATATACCATGATCAAATGGGATTTAGCCCAGAAATACAAGGATGCCTCACCATAAGTAAATGAATAAATGTTATATGCCACATTAACAGAATGAATAACCACATAATAATCTCAAAAAATGTAGAAAAAATTAATACAATTCAACATCACTTCATGTTAAATCCTTTCAACAAATTAGGCATACATGAACACACCTCAACACTCTAAAAGTCATGTATAAAATACCCACAGCTAATATCATATTGAATGAGAAAAAGGTAAAAGCCTTTCCTCTAAGAACTGGAACAACAGAAGAGTGCCCACTTTCACCACTCCTATTCAATAGAGTGCTGCAAGTTCTAGCCAGAGCAATTAGGCAAAAGAAAGAAACAAAGCACATTGAAATTGAAGAAGGTAAAGTCAAATTTCCCTCTTTATCAATGACATAATCTTATATATAGAAACTCTTAAAGAAACTACCAAAAAAGTCTTAGAAGTGATAGACAAATTTGGTAAAGTTGCAGGATACAAAATCAACAATTTAAAAACTCTGCATTTCTCCAGCCATAAAAAAGGATGAGTTTGTGTCCTTTGTAGGGACATGGATGCAGCTGGAAACCATCATTCTTAGCAAACTATCACAAGAACAGAAAACCAAACACCGCATGTTCTTACTCATAGGTGGGAACTGAACAATGAGATCACTTGGACTCGGGAAGGGGAACATCACACACTGGGGCCTATCATGGGGAGGGGGGAGGGGGGAGGGATTGCATTGGGAGTTATACCTGATGTAAATGACGAGTTGATGGGTGCTGACGAGTTGATGGGTGCAGCACAGCAACATGGCACAAGTATACATATGTAACAAACCTGCACGTTATGCACATGTACCCTAGAACTTAAAGTATAATAATAATAATAATAATAATAATAATAATAAACTCTGCATTTCTCTAAACTAATAAATTAGCTGGAAAATAAATCAAAAAAGGAATCCTATTTACAATAGCTACAAAAATAAAATATATAGAAATAAATTTAATCAAGCAGGTGAAAGATCTCTACAAGGAAAACTACAAACCACTGATGAAAGAAATTGAAAGGACACCAAAAATCTGGAACAATATTCAAGCTCATGAATTGTTAGAATATTGTTAAAACATTCTACCCAAAGCAATGTACAGATTCAATGGAATTTCTATTAACATACCAATGACATTCTTCACAGAAATAGAAAAACAATCCTGAAATGCAAATGAAACCAAAAATGACCCTGAATAGCCAAAGTAATATTGAACATTACAACAACAGAATAGTTGGAGACATCACATCACTTAACTTCAAGATACACTACAAAACTAAAATAAATAAAACAACAGCATATTGGCATAAAAATGGACACACAAAAACAGACAATGGAACAGAATAGAGAACTCAGAAATAAATACACGCTGTATCCCATAAATATGTACATGTATTTCATGTCACTTGAAAATAAAAGAAAAAATAAAACCATTAGTATTTGATAAAATTTCTGATTCTGGAATGGCCCAACAACCTCCTTTTAGATCTCACTCTCCCACAGTTATCAGTGATAAAATTGGGAATAATAAAGAAACATCAATGAATCAAAAGCCTTGCAAAATGAAAAGGAAAATTCTAGAGAAGAGTTGGCAGTTTGAAAAATGGATCATCATAGGTGAGTTACCATTTTTACACCTTTAAGTCTGAGGACAGGTCACATCCAACCTCATGCAAGGGGGAAAGAAATGCCAAAAGAAAACACACAGACTTTCCCGATTCAAGGATCAATAAAAATGTTTTGTGGCAACCACAGTAAATAAAAGGAAATCCTAGGATGGAGAGTCGGAGAGAAGAGAATCACATATTGTCTATAAACTCTTCAAAAACTTATAACTGACCACTGGATAATGCATGCATGGGACTGACTCAGAAGATTCTCAAATCAGCCTACCTAAGAACAAATTAGTTGAGCTACAATTTGACTTGCTCTTCTTAAGACAATTTGTAGTTTATGCCCAAGCAAGTTAATTGCCTGCTAAAACCAAACAAGCAAACAAAATTTGACATTTTCCAGAGAAATATCTGAATGAAGAATTTTCACAAAATGCAATCAGTATATCTAAGACATATTCCAAAAGTATGTGACATGTAAAGTACCAGGAAAATGTTCCCAATTCTCAAGCAAAAGACAATCACCGAGACCAACATTGATATAACCCAGATATTGGAATCATAACTACGTTCAAAATTTACAAGGGTAATAGGTTTGTAATAAAATATTGAAAATTTTCAGAGAAATAAAGCACTGTCAAAAATAAATAAAAATTCTAAAAAACAAATTTAAAAATTATGGGGTATGCTTAATAGCATAAATAGAGAAAAAATCAATAAATGTATAGATAAATAGGAAGTATTCAATTTAAAGACTAGAGGCCAGGTGCAGTGGCTCACGCCTGTAATCCCAGCACTTTGGGAGGCAGAGGTGGGCAGATCACAAGGTCAGGAGATGGAGACGTTCCTGGCTAACACTGTGAAACCCCATCTCTACTAAAAATACAAAAAAGTAGCCGAGCGTGGTGGCAGGCGCCTGTAGTACCAGCTACTCGGGAGGCTGAGGCAGGAGAATGGTGTGAACCCGGGAGGCGGAGCTTGCAGTGAGCGGAGATCGCACCACTGCACTCCAGTCTGGGCAACAGAGCAGACTCAGTCTAAAAAAAAAAAAAAAAAAAAAAAAGACTATAAAAACTATTAGATCATAAAATGAATGTCCCTCAGAGACTTGTGGGCCTTTAAAAAGTCTAAATTTTGTGTAATTAGAACCTCAGAAGAATAGAACAGAGTAGAAAATTTATTTTTGGTGAAAGTTATAAATTTACAGATAATATCAGATAATAAAGGCTATTGAATTCCAAGCAGGAAAAAAAGCAAATCATAAATATGAGAAATTCCTGAACATATTATAACCAAACTACCAAAAAGCAAAGATAAATCTTAGAAGCAGCCAAATGAAAACACACATCTTACATAAGATCAATTACACTTGGCCCATGCACAACCCATGAAGCTAGGAGCACTGACCATCCTCCCAGCCCCTGCAGTCAATTGCATATAACTTTTGATTTCTCAAAAAGTTAATAGCCTATTGTTGGCTGATAACATAAACGGTCAATTAACAAATATTGTGTGTATTATTTGTATTGTAAAATGTATTCTCACAATAAAGTAAGCTAGAGAAAGAATGTTATTCAGATAATCACAAGGAAGATGAAATGTATTTACTATTAAATGGAAGTGGATTATCATAAAGTTATGCATCCTTGCCATCTTTATGTCGAGTAGGCCAAGAAAAAAAAGAAGAGGAAGGGTTGGTCTTGCTGTTTCAGGGATGGCAGAGGGCAGAAGAAAGTCCACGTATAAGTGGACATGCACAGTTCAAATCCATATTGTTCAAGAGCCAACTGTATTTCAATTACTTTTAACTTCTCATTAGAAATGATAGGTATCACAACTGAAACTACCTTAATGTGCTGATAGAAAAAAAATATGTCAACCCAGATGTCTCTACTTAGTGAAAATGCATTTCAAGAAGAATAGAGGGCAGGTGCAATGGCTCTCACCTGTAATCCCAGCACTTTGGGAGGCCAAGGGGGGTGGATCACTTGAGGTCAGGAGTTTGAGACCAGCCTGGTCAATGTGATGAAACCCCATCACTACTAAAAATACAAAAACCAACCAGGAGTGGTGGCGGGCACCTGTAATCCCAACTACTTGGGAGTCTGAGGCAGGGACAATTGCTTGAACCCAGGAGGTGAAGGTGAGGTGAGCCAAAATAACACCACTGCACTCTAGCCTGGGCGACAGAGCAAGACTCCGTCTCAAAAAAAGAAAAATGAAAAAAAAAAAAGAATAGAGAAATAAACTTGGAAAAAACTGAGATGTCACTGCCAGCAGACATGAAATTATAAAAAATGTTAATGAAGTTTCTCAGGCTAAAAGGAGTTAAAAACAGATGGAAATATAAATACATGAATCTTCAAGAAGAAATGAATCAGCAATGCCCAGACATTAGCATATGTATTCCTTTTAGTCTGTATAGATTAAATAAGAACTCCAAATAATGATTTTACAAGAGGTGCATAATATTTGATATTTTTCTTGGCTCCAGGTGTTTATATACCATACAGGAATTTAGATCCTCCTCGAGCACTTGGACGTTGAAAAGTGAAATTCAATCTAGACACTTGAAAATCTGGCAAGTCAGAAAAATTCTAGAGGTGCCATTTGAATAGATGTTACAGAATATCTGAGTCTAGAATGCACATCAAAGCTTTCATGCTCACTCTGCACCGGGGAGAAGTCTTTCTTAATAGGAAACAAACGTGTGTTCATTGCCTGATGTTGTCATGTTACAGGTAATGATTTTGCATTGTACACAATTTTAAGTTGGGACAAGGTGATGATATGTGCATATATATTTATGTATATAGGTAAATATATGCTATATATATGTGTGGGGGGGGCATACATGTATTTTATATATAAGCCTATAGTCTCAGTATGCTTTCTTGGACTACATTAGGCTATATTACTAAAAGAGTTTTTAAAAATTTGGTTTTGGGACTACACAACTAAATATTCTAAAATATTGTCCATCAGTAGCCCAATAATGTGATTTGGTTCAAGATGTGCCTCATTTCATTTTGTATCCACAAGAATCTTGTAAATTGTGCTGCCAGGACACAATTTATTATTGTGATTATTTTATTTTTATTTCTTTTAAAGATTTCAAAAAGACAGACTATTGGGCTAACAGTGATACTACCTCTAGTTAGGAGTGACTGGTGATAGGCTCCTAGAATGTATTATTACTACATTTGTGTTACGATTTATAATGAGAAAAATAAATAGCAAAAGCATATGATTATTTCCATAATTTAACTTACATTTTCCAAAACTGGTAATAACTAGCGTAATTTAGATCTCATAAAAGAAACAGAGATGCTCTACTGAATCTAAAATCAAAGCCCATGAAAACCTTTTATACACAATGTAAACAGACATGTTTAATATAAGCATCTGCCAATCTAATCTGATAATTTTGTTCATGTTGTATTTTTTGCCCATTTGGCATGTTTTTATGCAGCAATTTATACACAACACTGTATCAGCATATATGGGGGTATACAACCAGCTGTGTCCTATTATATAATTTACACACACAAAAGTTTGACAAAAAAAAAAAATTGCTTTCTAATGAAATATGCAGGGAACATTTTAAGATATGGAACCTGTTGACCTATTTTCCAGATGCGCCCACAAGGGCATATTCTGTGCCTAGCCCTTTGGCTACAATATTACTTCTCTCAAACAGATTGGTATGTCTATTCTCCAAGGCAGAATTTGTACATTTGCTTCACAAATGAGCCTACCACTTTTGAAGTCCACTCTTTGAAAAGATAGGAAAGAGCTACATGCACTTTACTCTCCAAAAGGGCTTGTTTCTGGCATTTTTTTTTTTTCAATCTGAAAATAGTGATTAGTAGTAAACAGAGTAAACAGTGGTGGTAACAATGTACAATCAGAAGCATGCATGAGATGTGCAGCTGCCAGTAGTTAACATCGTTTCTGTTCACTGTTTTCCAAAGCACTGCTTATATTATAAAGAAAAAAAATTGGGGAAATAAAATCGTACACAATGAATATGGATCACAGTTCTATCAGGGCTGCTCCTCCCATCCTCCACCTCCAATTAATTTTTGCAGATGTTTATTTGACTTTATTTTTATTTTTTTTTGAGATGGAGTCTTGCTCTGTCGCCCATGCTGGAGTGAAGTGGCGTGATTTCCGCTCACTGCAAGTTCCGCCTCCCAGGTCACGTCATTCTCCTGCCTCAGCCTCCCGAGTAGCTGGGACTACAGGCACCTGCCACCATGCCAGGCTTTTTTTTTTTTTTTTTTTTTTTTTTTTTTTTTTGTATATTTAGTAGAGACGAGGTTTCACTGTGTTAGCCAGGATGGTCTGGATCTTCAGAGCTCGTGATCCACCCGCCTTGGCCTCCCGAAGTGCTGGGATTACAGGCGTGAGCCACCGCATCCAGCCTGGTGATTTTTTTTATTTTTTTATTTTATTTTATTTTTTTGAGACGGAGACTCGCTCTGTCGCCCAGGCTGGAGTGCAGTGGCGCTATCTCGGCTTACTGCAAGCTCCGCCTCCCGGGTTCACGCCATTCTCCTGCCTCAACCTCCGGAGTAGCTGGGACTACAGTCGCCCGCCACCGCGCCCAGCTAGGTTTTTTTTGTTGTTTGTTTGTTTGTTTTCGGGTTTTTTTGTATTTTTAGTAGAGACGGGGTTTCACAGTGTTCACCAGGATGGTCTCGATGTCCTGACCTCGCGATCCCTCCGCCTCAGCTTCCCAAAGTGCTGGGATTACAGGCGTGAGCCATTGCGCCTGGCCCTGGTGATCTTTTAAAAGTAAAAATCGTTTGATTGGCTCTCAGTGAGGCAGGTACAATAGACAGTAAACATCCCATGCACACCTCTTAGATTTTTGCACTCCATTGTCTTTGAATGTTTCACACCCACCCGCAAGATTGTCTCTTCTGCAAGACAGCCTCAAAAAGATTCATTTGTCTTATGGCATTTAACTCTGGTTTTGTCTAATTCTCTTTATTTTTGTTCAAGTCTCAATCAGTGTTGTCATTTTATTTGGTAGTTCATGAGAGTCTAATGAGATCATGGGATTTCATCCTCTGTAAATGTTGTCTGAATCTGAATAGCCTGAGGTTAGTAAAAATATTTTGAAAAAGCCCCAAGGGGGTTTGGATACACTGTCTATCCATGTTGAATCACAGACTTCAGTGAGAATGTGCTCCTCTAATGGACTTCTCGTTTCTGGTTCCTGCAGCAGTGATTTGTCCTAGAGAGTTAACATGGTGACTTCCCTCTGCAAGTTAACTTCCCACCTAGTGTGATCAAAATGAGACAATGATGATCATGATGACGTAGCATTTTGGCTCATGGCTGTGTACCCTATGGTATATTAATATACTGGCATTCTGAGGATTGCCTCTTTCATGTGCGCTGTTTGGTTAGCATGTCCCTGTCTTCAACTCTGAGTTTCAGAGAAGAGGGCCAGATCTTGGAGTCTAACAATCTTGGCATGTAGCCTCTGAGCTGTTGTCCAACATTGCTTAAGCTCGTCTTAGTTGAAACAATCACCATTCCATCTTAATATTAATAAGCTAATTCTCAACTGTCTTTTCTATGAAAACCATCAAATGCCTAAGGCATTTATCCTTAGATCATGGGGCAGAGGATACACTAATCAGATTTGTGCAAAAGGCATTTTTAGCAGCTCTTTTCAATTATCTAGCTCATAGTATTTTTAGTAGAGACAAGGTTTCATCATGTTAGCCAGGATGGTCTCCATCTCTTGACTTTGTGCCTTCTCTGGATAATAACCAGAATATCACCACCACCACATATTTGTATCATTAAAATAGAAGTTAACATTTTGGGCTCTTCACTATGTTTCAGGAACTCTGTATGCTAAGCACTCTGCATTATCTTAATTTCCACAAAACTCTAAGGTAGTTCCTATCATTTTTTTCCACTTTATACATTAGGAAACTAAGAGAAAGATTAAGCAACTTGCAGGAAGTAACAGAGTGAGACCTGTCTAACTAGGATTGCTTACACTTACTTCTATCACAGCACATTTAGCTGTGCTGCTTCGGAGGCTGATATTACTAAGCAAACACAAACACGGGTTAATTCTCTACCATTTATAAGGAGGCTTTGAGACTATGTGTTGGTTTAGAAGGAGCATCTTAAGGGGAAGGAGTGTTTGTTATTGCTGGAAGACCAGAGAAGTCATGAGTTTTAGATAAATTGAATTTCTAGTGACCTTTCATTCCAGATTATATTACACTGCTGCCTAATTTACCCACATATAAGATCAGCCATATGGGGTAGTTTCAGTGTAGGGAATTAAAATCTCATTTCATCAACCACCACAGAAAAATAACAACTCTTTTGATAGCCACTAGTACCACAGAGCGCCTTCTCTATATCAGATACTGTCCTAAGCATTTTTGCTTCATTTTTAAAAATGGCATATGAAGACAATGGTGCAAGCTCATCATCAATAATTATAGATGTAAACTAATATTTTGAGAACCAACTTAGCAAAATCCACAAGAAAATGGATATGATATGTTTTTTACAAAGGCATGCATGTTCTTCCAAATGCATGAATGCAACATTCGGGAATATTTATCACTCTGATACAAGTGACACGGAAGAATCTCCGGGATGCAGGACAGAAGGGATGTTATTGCAATTGAATGGGCAGAAGTTGAATCAAGATTACATCATATTCTGAGAAGAGTTATAATCAGGCAGAGGAGAGAATGGGTTTATTCATCCACAGAGTATAAACAAATGAACAAACTACCACCACCATGAGAACATCAGCAGATCCTATCCAGGCAACATCTAAGGGAGGTGGTGGCCCATGATAGGTCCACTCAAATCGCCATCCACTTGACATAGATCCCTACTACAGAGACAAATTTAGCAAGTTATCAGTTTCTAAAGGCAAACTTGAATCACAAATAGTATTTTTTTATTCTATATTAATTTAATGAGCAAACTTATAATACATGGTTTTTATATGTGGCTCTCTGTTAAGAGAATATGTGGTTAGACTGGTGCAAGCATGTGATATGTTTGATAGCAGTTTTTCCTATGGTTCATTAATACACTGGCATTTTGACATATCTATGTAGTTACAGCCCTCAAGGCACATAGATTTAAGCTGATAATGGGAGTCAACCCACAGGTAACAAGTCCAAGAAAAGAAGTTTCTGAACCAGCAGCAAGACCAACCAGGTCAGTAACTCAGGTCAGTGTCACTTACTGAGACAGACTGGCCTGCCATGACCTGGGCAAGGCTCCTCTGCACATCTGGGTACCCCTGGCCACTGGATTTTAACTCTAACATTTTATAATTATTCCTCTATAAGACACATTAGCCTCCCCATTTTTACAGATGAGGAAAGAGTCTCAGAGAGGTAATATAAGTTCCTGCAGGTTACACAACTAGTAAGTGCAGCGCCAAATACTGAACTCAGAACTGTTTGGCTGAAAATTCTACATTCTTCCCTCCACTAGCCAGGGCTCATTTCCTGAAAGTCATGTACAATTGCATAGCCATCACTGATGGAGGGGACAGTGTGCCTTAAAGAACCCCAGAAAAGGCCAACAGCAACCACAGCAAAGTATTTAACTTATAACTAGGTTTTCAGAGGCTTTCACTTCTTTTCTTGTTGTCTGTCAGATTCCAGGAGAATTTTTTTAAAATCTCAAAGCAGTGCCCATGATAGACAACCCTGAGGGAAATGCAGTGTTACTCACAGTTATGGCTTTATTTAGGCAATGTACTATAGTATTAATATATACTATACCAAAGTGAAGTATATAATAAAGCATACTGCCTAAATAAAGTGCAAGCCAACAGCTACTTCTCATAGCCAATACTTCCAATTATACTCGAAGTAGGCAAGAAGCGACAAATTGTCAGAAGACTCAGAAGGAAAAATACATTTGTAAGAGGAGATTATTCATTATGCTAAATTGCATTTGTCTTTTGAGAAGAGAGAGGGAAGGAGTGTTGATATAAGAATCCAAATGGCTCTCCCTTCACGTAAAGACTATATTTCAGATTTTTAAGCCAAATTGCACTGTCAGAGAATCACTCCAAATTTCATAACCATTATTATGACTCAGGAGCATTAGGAACTACTTATAGGCGAGTTTTGCCTGAGGCACAATTGGGAAGTAAGTGAAATTTATCTTTCCAGTCCTTAGTGTTCTTTCTCTATATTCCCCCGTCCCTTCTGGCACTGCCTGCTATTGTTCTTCTTTTATTTTTTCATTTATTGGAAGAGTTATCAGTCATTTACACTTTAGCATGAATGCATAGTGTTTAGCCTAATTAGTTTGTTTTCTCATCTACAGTAGACTCATGTTAGAAATTATCTCAAAGTGTGAATTAAAGGATTTTGTTAAAAATTTTAAGATATCGGGGGAAGACAGAAGAGCTTTTAAGGAAATCATTAAGAGAACTTTTTCATGTATTCCCTGGAATGACACCATAAAGGCAACTGCTGACAGAAATGGTGATAAATAATTGGTGAATAGAATAACTACAGCTTCTCTCCAGAAACTCCATATCTGAGAACTAAGAGTTGAAATGAAAGCTGAAGGCAGGTGTGATGAATTATTTCCTTGCAATAACAGAATTTTAGGTTAGATAGGACATTATGCCTACCATTAGCTCCTGCTACGTTTCGTGTTTGCCCCTTCCTTTTTTGCTAGAAGCACGGAGCCCTTTTCTGCCTCTCAAGTCACTGCCCTGTGCTTCACGTTTATTTCTCATTCTCATTGGTGTATCTTCCCTGCAAACCAAGGTTTCCATTTTTCAGTGACATATTTTCAATAAACAACCGTGTTAGAAAATAATCGGCTAAGTTAATGCTTACCAGAGCATGTGTGACTAAAAACTCCTTCAAGTTTTCGTTGTCCAAACTCTTAAATGTATTTACTTTTAAAGATCATTGTTAACCAAATGAAATGTGGTCCAACTTAATGATGAACTTTTAAACAGGAGGAGTACAGCAGATGTTAATTAACAGGCCTGAGGGCAGGTGACCTTTCCAACTCCATCCCAGCAATAAACACAGCCATAGCAACAGCAGGAAGAACAGTGGCCAGGCAGCACAAACCACCTCTAACAAGGGAGAGCAATTTGTCTACCCTGTAGATGCATAAGGTTGAATTCACCTTGAAGGGATGGTGGTGAGAATAGTGTTCATTACACACTGTTGGGCACACAGAGTTTTATACAGAAGGAAGGGTCGTCTATGAACATCTTTGAAGTATCCATTCGTTAGGAGAGTTAGAGGATGTGGAGGTAATTATCACTATTAAACAGCGCTAGAATGATTGGACTCGCTGGCATCCTCACCCAACCATTACTATTGCTGCTTTAGGTTTACTCTGGTCACATTTTAAGTCCCGTTAGTGCTAAAACCTCCCTGGAACAATCCCTAGGATGCCATCTCTCTTCTAATAGATATTTGTCTCTCTTCAATAACCCAGCAATATCTGGAGTTTTTGATCTCTGCTACTGAAAGGAAGTGTGGATTAAAATCTTTAAGCAGTCATAGAAAATAAAGTGAATCCTTTCCCTGTATAGGCACAACAAAAGTAGCTGTGTGCATGCAGATACAATTCTCCTTCTTAGTCTCGCGGTTCAGATCCCATGACCATTTCTCTTTGATCTTCCTCACGGTCTTGCTATCACTTTGAAACAGCATGGCACGCACTCTGGGTACCAGCTTATTAAATACAGGTTATTGTTAAAGGAAAATTCCAACTGAGACTCAGCTGATTTATGTATAGTCTCCCTTGTTTACTAAGAATTTTTTCACTGGAAAATATTGAAAGGAAGCTTGCTTTTTATTTTTTTTAAAGAAGTTTTAACTCCCTTTTATTTAGAAAAAAATCTTTGAAGTAAAATTTTACCAGTCACTTCCCAAATATGCTTAATCCCAAGGCCTTTGTATTTGAGGTTATCTGCACATAAGTGACTTGGTGAAATATATATTCTGCTGTCCCATGAACTAATACTGTCATCTTTGTTTGCTTGAAAATGGAGGATGCATAACCTAGGTTTTATTAGAATTAGTAGAGAGATTTGAAAATGCTGGTATTGCATGTTAGCATTGATCAAGGTTTGTGGCTTATACTTTTTCATAAGAGGAAAATACAGAGAAATTGTAACTATGAAATCATAATTGTAAAGTCATGTAATATAGAGATGTGTGTACACACACACATACTCATAAACCCACACACACTTGTGACACTTCGGATTATAAGTTTTGGAGTCAAATGGACTGGGTTTTGTGCCTTTTAATCACTGCGTAGCCTTGAGAAGGTTTTTTAAGCACACTGCCCCTCCATTTCTTCATCTATAATATAGGATGGATAAAACCCATCTCAGAAAACTGTTGTGAAAGCAAAAAATAATGAACCATAACTACTGGAGTACCTGACGTTGAATAGGTTCCAATAAATAGTGGCTGCTCAGCCTTAAGTAAATAAATCTCCTTAGGCACTCACTCACGCAGTCTGTGAGAAGTAGCACCATAGGAACCCACACCTGCAGTTCAGAACATCTGCCCTCGAGACTTTCAGTTTGGTGTCTTTTTGGTAGCCTGTTTTGTTGTCCTTGGCACCTCAGTAACTATGGCTTGTGTCTCTTGGGGAAGCCTTAGGAGCCTCCAGCTGCACCTATTTTAACTACTCTGGAGGAGGCCAGCCTACCTTTTGGATCTCCAAAAAGTTAATTTTCATTACTGACACAAAGCCCTCATTTCAAATCGAATGCTCTCAAACACAGTTTAGATACTTGGTGATAATTCATCTAGATGTTGTACTGAAGAATTTAACAACAGGTAAATAATCGTACTATTGTAATGAATTGTAATTCTCTTACTAGATGCCTTCAGGGAAAAAAAACAATTCCTACAGACTTCTAAACCAGAGAAAATACACTATGGAGAACACAGTTGTATAATTAGTATTCTCTCACACCCAAGAAATACGTGGCTTAGTCATCCTTATTATATTGAGATTGTAAATCTAATGTCATGCTCTGACTCCACCCTATTCATTAATAAAAAGCCCTTGGGCTATATCAACCAATCTATATCCCTAATCAAGTATTTATTAAACCCTTGCTGTGTGCATCCTATTATGGTAAGTGTTGCAGCTGCATCTGCATGTCTTATGATGCTAAGTGAGTTCGGGTAAAAGCTTGTAGATTCTCAGATTACATGTCAGGCCTGGAGTCTAATCTCTCATATGCCATTCATTAGTGTTAAACCTTGAACAATTTCTTGAGCATATTTGCTTCCCTTTTTACATCTATGGAAGGAAGAGCTGGAACCCGAAGATGTCTCAGGTCACTTGCAGCTGTCACATTCTATGATCTTCCTCCTCTTCCTGAGATGTTAGGTAGCGTTTCCTGAATCATTAAGGAATCACACTCCTTGCTCCAGCCATAAGGAACTACATTCATATTTGTCTCATGGCTGGTATTTTGTGAGTGCTAGTGTTTTTCCCAGAATATACCCTTACCCTTTATGAGAATAATCCCCAGTCATCTTTTAAGTTCTGTTCCAAATACCACATGCTTTCCCATAGGTTTTCCATTATCTCCTACTCCTTTTTGATCTCTATGCTGAGTTAAATGCTTCTCTTTGTTCCCATAGCATCTTAAACTACATTTCTTTCTTTTTCCCTTTTTCTTTTTTTTTTTTTTTTTGTTTTGTTTTTTGAGACAGAGTTTTACTCTTGTCACCCCAGCTGGATTGCAATGGCATGATCTTGGCTGACTGCAACCTCTGCCTCCCAGGTTCAAGCGATTTTCCTGCCTCAGCCTCCCAAGTAGCTGGGATTACAGGAGTATGCCACCACACCTGGCTAATTTTTTGTATTTTTAGTAGAGACAGGGTTTCACCATGTTGGCCAGGCTGGTCGCAAATTCCTGACCTCAGGTGATCCTCCCACCTTGGCTGCCCAAAGTATAGGGAATACAGGCATGAGCCACTGTGCCCAGCCTTGAACTACATTTCTTTTTTTCTTTTTTTTTTTTTTTTTTTTTTTTTTTTGAGACGGAGTCTTGCTCTGTCGCCCAGGCTGGAGTGCAGTGGCCAGATCTCAGCTCACTGCAAGCTCCGCCTCCCGGGTTCACGCCATTCTCCTGCCTCAGCCTCCGGAGTAGCTGGGACTACAGGTGCCCGCCACCTCGCCCGGCTAGTTTTTTGTATTTTTTTAATAGAGACGGGGTTTCACCATGTTAGCTAGGATGGTCTTGATGTTGTGACCTCGTGATCCGCCCGTCTCGGCCTCCCAAAGTGCTGGGATTACAGGCTTGAGCCACCACGCCCGGCTGAACTACATTTCTTATAACATTCATTGCACAGTGCTGTCCTGTCCATCTATCTGACCGAATTCTTCACCAGACGGTTGGCTTCACCCCTTACTTACACATTGTATTTTCAGGCTCCAGTATAAAATCTCTCTCAAAGTAGGTGTTCAAAGATTATTTCTGGATAAATTAGGAGTTGACTTCTCTGTTAAATCCTGGAATGGCTTCCATTTATAGTGGACACTGCGCTACTCTTCCCAGGTCACCCTTTAGGAGGGAAGAGCTCATCCTACAGTCTGTAGGTAATAAAAAAGCTCTCAGTATCCCTCTCCAGGAATTACACAGGGCAGAAGATCCTCTATCCCTAAGGTTATGCCCCCTTCCCGAGGACAGCTAGGATGCAATGACTGCTTGATGTCGGGGTATAAAGGGCCAGCCCCATTACCTAAATGCAAGACAACTTACAGAGCCATCTCAGCACCACAGCCCCCCTTGGGAACAGCTGAGCGAGACATTTGTGGTGACCACATCACAATTCAGCTCCTTTTTTCCACCAGTGGTATTTTCCTTACTCTGACTTAAGTGTTGTTCTTTACAGAGCTCAGCAACAAACTTCCTGCCTGCAAAACTTAATCTCAGAATCCGTTTTCCATGAAACACAACCATTGAGTAGAATACAATTTGAATCCTTACAAAGGCTGGCACAACGGGACTGACGCAGTTTTCCTCCTTCTCTCACCAGCTCTCATCACCATGAACTTGTTTTCAGTCACAGTGTCTGCCCTCCCTTACATCCTGGAAGCTTGTTTTCCCCCCATATGTAGGTCTGCTACTTCTAGTCCTTCTTTCTAAAAGTTTCTTCTTGGTCTTTCTTATGAATGACAATATCCTCCTGGTCTCAACGATTCTATCAGTGTCATCTTTCTGGTTGTTTCTATTAAAAGGCCTTGCTTTGAGTTCCTACCCAGGGTGATCACCCTGGCATTCTGCTCACTACCCTAGTTATTTCCATTATAACATCTTTCATAAAGAGATTTTTCTTTTTCTTTTTTTTTTTGAGATGGAGTCTTGCTCTGTTGCCCACGCTGGAGTGCAGTGGCGTGATCTCCGCTCACTGCAAGCTCCGCCTCCCAGGTTCACGCCATTCTCCTGCCTCAGCCTCCCGAGTAGCTGGGACTACAGGCGCCTGCCACCACGCCTGGCTTTTTTTTTTTTTTAAGTAGAGACGGGGTTTCACCGTGTTAGCCATGATGGTCTCAATCTCTTGACCTTGTCATCCGCCCGCCTTGGCCTCCCAAAGTGCTGGGACTGCAGGCATGAGCCACCGCGTCTGGCCCTGCCTCCTAAAACACTGACTCAGTTAACATCTAAATATCTGTAGTCAGACAGTAACAAAAATAACAATAACACACTTACACAGCAGTTATTAACCAGGCACAGTCTGAAGGGCTGTACACATTGAATGCTCACAACAACCCTATAACATAGTGATGTGGTTAAGCTTTGTGTCCCCACCCAAATCTCATCTTGAATTGTAATCCCCAGGTGTTTAGGAAGCGACCTGGTGGGAAGTGATTGGATTACGGGGGCATTTTCCCCCATGCTGTTCTCATAATAATGAGTGAGTTCTCCCAAGATCGGATGTCTATATAAGGCAATTTTCCCTGCTCTAGCAGGCTCACTTTCTTGCTTCCACATGAAGATCTTTGCTTCCCCTTTGCCTTCCACCATGATTTTAAGTTTCCTGAGGTCTCCCCAGCCACTCAGAACTGTGAGTCAATTAAACCTCTCTTTGTTATAAATTACCCAGTCTCAGATAGTATCTTTATAGCCATGTGAGAACAAACTAATACACAGAGGTGCTATTATATCCTCAATTTTGCAGATAAGGAAATGGAGGAACAGAGATCTCACAGCAAGAAGTGAAGCTGAGATCCAAACTCAAGACAGTCTAGCTATCAAATTCATGTTGTTAACTGTGGTAGGTATTATATGACCACATTTTAAGTAATACGTGATCAATGAATGAAAGAATGAGTGGAGAGCATAGAAATTACTCCAGTAATTTTTCTGTGGAGGGTATTAGAGTTGGACATAAAGTTTAAAATGTAACATTTAATATATATTCCTTTGACAAGAGAAACAAACACTTATGTATTCTGCCTGAACTTCTGTGTTGATTCAGTAGTTCTGCCACTGCTACGGAAAAGGGGCCTATTATATGCTGGTGCCAAATCCAATATGTTGCCCATTTTCTACTCAGGAACTTGTGTTCCTAACTTTCATAAGCAGGCAGTTCAAATATGAATGAGTCATTCAACAAAAGGCATATTTGAAAATATTACAATCTATTATATTAAGACAAAAATTAGGCATACTTCAAAATTTGAGGGTGTGTGTTTTTCTTTTAGATCGCTATAGATAATATTAGAGTACTTCTAACTTTATAAATGGCAGGATGATTAAGTTTGGTAATACAATGCATAAGAAATATCAGCTCTAATAAAAATGTTCCACTCTCCAAATTTACTTAGAGATTTTTGTCTACAAAATGCTAAAGTTCTGAAAGTAAAGTGAAAAATGTGATCATCCACCTGAATGTTTTGTCTACATTATATCAAACTTTTTTTATTTATAAATTATAAAGCTGAGAATTTTTCACTCTGTACCCAGAAAATCTGGCAAAGGTACTAAGTCAATGGAATCTGGCCTTTTTGTGTGTGTGTAGAATAATTTGCACAGCACATTTTTATTCCCCTAGCTTTTTGCTTAGGTATGTTTAAAATCACTATATATTCTAGTATATCATTTTGCATTACTATAATTGGGAAGCACAATTAGAGTTAATAGGTCAATTGCTGATGAATTACACAAAATGTGATAATCTTCTTTGACATAATAATTTTGGAAGCCATTTTGCAAAATAAAGCATTGCAGAGGAGATTAGTTCTTGAAATAAATTTCCATTACTGGTCTTTTATTTTTATTCCCCAAACTATGCCAGTTACAAAATAATTTCTTCATAAACATCAATACATACTTATCTATTTCTATCATTGACAGTGCTATGTTTTTAAAGATAATTTTTACTCAGGGTTAATACATCTAGAAAAACAACTATATTTTTATTGAGAATAAGGAAGGTTATAGTAATTTTCCCAAACAATTGTGATAGAACCAATACAGTCACAATATCATATGAAGTGTAATGGCAATTAATTTTTCATTTCTTGAGCCATTATCATATACGAAGAGCATTTATGCTACTTTAAATTTATTTCAAGAGAATATTCTGTGGGCAAACACAAGTTTTGAGTACTTAATGATGCATTCAATAAGAGTAGAAATAAACTATTTTTGAATAACTTTCAAATAAAATTTTAAAATTTTATTTTTAAAGACATACCTCAAGATTTCAGGAACTGTCTTTTATCTGCTAATCAGTATCATTGCTCAGTTCTCTACTGTCAAGGAAAGAGTCAATCTGAGATAGATTTTGTAGACACAGAGACCTCATATTTGCAAAAAAAAAAAAAAATGAATTATTTAACTTATAACCACTGGCCTGATCATGACATTAATTTAAGATTTTCCTTCTCCTTTAATTAAGATAATGATTAGATAAGCCTGAACAACATTACTTTTTAAAACTCTGACAATTTAAAAGTTTGGGAAATATTTGACCAACTTGAAATATTATATTTAATCCAGCACTAACCAGAGTATTTTAAAGAAAATAATCTTGTAACTCTTGAAAATGTGCTCTTCTAAAGCATAGAATTTTTAAATAAGCGATTGTGGCAGCCTAAAATTAGATTTAAAACAAAAATGTGATAACCAGAAATTGATAACTATCTAATACCCTCTATTCATAGGTTTCAAAGTCACTGGCACAATTGCTAATTTGTCATAGTTCCTATCATTCATTTGTACAAAAGGGTAGAATGAAGTATTTATACCATTTGAAAATTAAAATGAGTATACTATAAACTATGAGAACAAATGTATGGGCTATTTTTAATCACTCATTTTCTCTTCTGCAGGTTGAATTCTGATTCATTAGGAAAAAAATTCTCTGGGACTTCTAAATAATGTATTTAAAAATTCACTGTAGAAATCAATAATATATGTATATCTCAATTCAAGTCTTTTAAAGTGACAATATATGAGAGAGCATGAGTAAATAACATTCAGGAGATGGAATTCAACTAGGTATCATCATTAATAATATTGAATAAGTTCATTGGGAAAATGATAACCAAAGAGCTTTAAAGTGATAACTTCAAATTTTAAATTTTAGAGAATTCAGTTATCCTCCTAAACCACTCTGAGAGTGTTTCCTTATTTTTCTTCAGTTTTCATTTTATAAAAAATAACAAATATAGCTATTTCTTATAAATAAGAATAGTATTTACATTGTTAGCCATTTCTGTCATTATCAGATGACAAACATCATTAGTATATATTTCATCTGAGCTGAGTAATCATTTTTTTAATTAGACATTTTGGTTTCAAACTTTAAGCAATTTTCTATAAATTAGTGGGAAGAAAAATGATAGTTCAATGGTATAGTCAAGGATAGTAAATCCCAAGAAGCGATCATTAACCTTAGAACACATCTCATAGTGATAATGGTAATTATACTTCTTAGAAATGTCCATACCACAGGTTTCTTGTCATTTATACAGTTGAGGGAAAGAACAACCTTATTAGATATTTATAAGTCATCTCAAAGGGTTTGACAGGGTCTTTAAATCAAATTTTAAACAAAAGCCATTTTAAATATTCACTTCTAACACAATAGTATCCAGCAGACATCCTTCCCTGCCTTAATTCTATGACTATTTCAAACATGAAAGCTCACTCATGTTCTCCTTCTCACCATTGTCTCATGTACCAATTCGTCTTTTTTGTAGTAGGTATCTTTGGAGTGCACTCCCAGACAAGGCCTCCTTTTTCGATGAGAATTATACCCCCACATATAAGGTAGACTCCAGCAACCCTACTTTTTACCCCATGGCCCTGCCCTGTGAAGATCCTCAACTGGACTAGGGCTGGATACCTGCCCCAGGAGAGCACAATCACATTTCCTCTTTCTGAGGTGAAATTGGACATACAGAGGCAGGTCAAGTGTTGCTGTGCCCGTGAACTAAAGGTAGGTTACTTGGAACCATGGGGTAGAGATTTGCCACTCAAGCACAGTGCAAAGAGCAGAGAATAGATGAAACAAAGATGTAAGACTATGCAATTTAAAGGAGTCTCGTTCTGTTTCTCCTAGGGTGGAAGTATCTTTCTTGCCCTCCAATTCCATGGGCTAGCCTTGTATTTAATAGCAGATTCCTTATTTTTGTGTCAACAACGGCCAGTAGGTTTCTGTGACTTGAATCCCAAAGAGCATTAAGACATTCATCCTTTTCCACTAGGCGCCCTTTTCCAACATCTTCATGTGTATAAAATACTTGAATAATTATGACAAAAATATGTAAAATGATGATATGTTAGAAAAATGTGTAAAAATTATTGTTCCCATCATATATTTTCCTTCTATGACACATTAAAAAAATCAGAAAATGCTTTTCAACTTTGTTTCTTGAAACTTTTTTCAT
Organism: Macaca fascicularis; assembly: GCF_037993035.2. NCBI lineage: Eukaryota > Metazoa > Chordata > Mammalia > Primates > Cercopithecidae > Macaca > Macaca fascicularis. The sequence goes on along the minus strand of NC_088380.1, from coordinate 172,447,179 downwards.
TCTAATTAGTCACAAAGTCCTTCCTTGGGCTTGCTAGCATGGGTCCTTCCAAAGTGAATGAGCATATCACTTATACAGTGTTTCTGGTTTTAGACAGTGCAATGCCTGTGTCTCTAAATCTGACTTGAAACCTCAGCTCCCCACCCCCCCCGTGTAAAGTGGCATGATGTGTCACCACCAAGAAAGCCACTGCTGGCTCCAGTGCTGCTGGACACAGTAATATCGGAGGACTGTGAATCCTGGAGTGTCTTCTAGTTAACACTTTGCTTAAACAACAACAAAAAAGAAATAACACACCTCAACAAAACAAAACAAAACAAAACAAAACAAACAGCATTTCAATCAGGTCTGTGCATATTATCTTTTACTTTTCTGTTGGAATAAGAGAAGCTCCATTCATTTTTCTTAACAAAGCAAAGGATTCCCAAAGATTGTATTTTCTGAATATATTTAAAGCTATCTATTATTAAAGAAAAACTTTTTTTTTTTTTTTTTTTTTTAGATGGAGTCTCATTCTGTCACCCAGGCTGGAGTGGAGAGGCGCAATCTCGGCTCACTGCAACCTCTGCCTCCTGGGTTCAAGTGATTCTCCTACCTCAGCCTCCCGAGTAGCTGGGACGATAGGCACGTGCCACCACACCTGGCTAATTTTTGTATTTTTAGTAGAGACGAGGTTTCATCAGGTTGGCCAGGATGGTCTCCATCTCTTGACTTTGTGATCTGCCCACCTCGGCCTCTCAAAGTGCTGGGATTATAGGCATGAGCCACTGTGCCCAGCCAGTAAAACATTTTTATAATGAGGTAAGTGAGAGAGGAAGCAAGAGAGAGGAAGAGGAGGAGAGAGGAAGGGTTAATAAACAAGCTGTTTTATTTTTACTAGTTCCAACATATTTCACTGTAGTTTTACATATTTAACTTCTGTATTTATTTTAACCAGAATGTAGGGAAAAACTTATTAGAAAAAAATGTCAAGAGTCTTTTTGGTAAAAGCCTAATTAAGATAATAATGTTTTTACTATAATCATGAGAGGAGTTAATATCACCAATTGTGTTCTAATTAGTCAATTAATTGTAGTCAGTTAACAATAAAAAGGCATAGAGTACCTAGTCAGGCAGTTAGTTAACCAGGAACAATTAGGGAATTTCTAGTGTGTGAGGAACAGTAGACTGGACACCTAGGGGTGAGATATTTTTTAAAGATAATTCAAACTTCCCTAAAGGAGTTCTGGGGTAAACCAAACAGGTACAGGTGGGAAGACGATTAAAAATGAGATTTTTAACTTGTTTATTTAAAAAACCCTAGCATATTATGCCTGCAGAATGTTAACTGAAATCTTACGGCAAACCTATGGGCATGGGAGAGGTGCCTGTATGTGTAGAGTTATTGAGCACAGCAGAGAGCTGCCCATTATTGCTTTGTTGAGACAAGAGGGAATTGACTCATGGGTGTTCATATCATCTCTGTACTGGGTGTCAGCTGGTGACAGCCCCACCTGGGTGGCAGGGCCTGAGCACCTCCTGGAGCTCCAGGCACTGTGAGATGTGCTTCCTCTCTTTAGTTGGTCTCTGGCAGCTATTCAAATGGAAACTCAATATGTTAGGACTGGCTTTGGAAAACATCTCCAAGCAAGAACTCCCACTGAATAGTAAAATGGGAATTCTGCTCTTAGAAAATCTCCAGAATTAGGTTTTATTTCTGGCACCCCAGATAACAATGGAAAAAACTTGTCTTCATACAAAGTGCTTCAAACATATTATTTACAATTCCTACATCTGTGAGGAGTTGGGGGAAAAAAAGAAGCACATGAAAAATTGAAAGCATAGAAATACTCGGTGGGTCACTGGCTAGACACAGTGGCTCACACCTGTAATCCCAGCACTTTGGGAGGCCAAAGCAGGTGGATCACCTGAGGTCAGGAGTTCAAGACCAGCCTGACCAACATGGTGAAAACCTGTCTCTACTAAAAATACAAAAAAATTAGCTGGGTGTGGTGGCAGGCACCTGTAATCCCAGCTACTGGGTAGGCTGAGGCAGGAGAATAGCTTGAACCCTGGAGACGGAGATGCAGTGAACCGAGATTGTGTCTTTGCACTTCAGCCTGGGCAACAAGAGCGAAACTCCATCTCAATAAAAAAAAGAAATACTCAGTGAGTCTTCAAAGCTATATTGACAACAACAATAACTTCTACTACAACTACTACCTCTGCCACTAACATTGCTACTCCAGCGGAACTCACTATGCGCCAAGAACTATGCCAACATTTCACCTATAGTCACTCTCAATTTTTACGGCATGCTTGGAGGGGCACTGTTACCCCCATTTAATTAGTAAGGAAAAATAAGGCTCATAGAGTTAAGTAATGTGGCCAAGAATACACACCTACAAAGTGATGGAAAAGGATTGTCTGATGCCAAGATCTGCATTCCTAACTACACTGCCATCCTTCGATAACTTGCAGAAGCCTTTTCAGAGCCTAGAGTCACTCTCTACATTAATAATCTTCTAGATATTTTTACATTATGGACAAAATTATTTCACATATTTTAGTCTCACACAGTTGGCATAAAACTGGTCAGCAATACTTCTATCACTCTACTTCAGATGTTATCCTACTTGCCTGTTTTTTGAAGCACTTACTGTGATTGACAGTCCTACAGAGATGGCCCTGTAGAAAAACTCACTGCTTTATTGTTTGTCTCCTCCACTAGAATGTAAGGTCCACTAGAACAGGGACGGTGCCTCACTGCTATAGCCTTAGAGTCCAAAAGAGTGCAAACATTTAATATGTACGTGTTAAATAAATAAATCATTATCTAGATCCCCAAATATCAAGGAATATTAATATCTCTACTTAAATAGATTCAAAGTTGTTATCATTTTGGCTGGGCATGGTGGCTCATGCCTATAATTCAAGCATTTTGGGAGGCAGGGTGGGAAGATTGCTTGAGGCCAGGAGTTTGAAACCTGCCTGGAAAACATAGTGAGATCCTGTCTCTACGAAAATAAAAATAAAGAAATTAACTGGGCATGGTGATGTGTGTCTGTAATCCTAGCTGCTTGGAAGGCTGAAGAGGGAGGATCTTTTAAACCCAGGAGTTCGAGGCTATAGTGATCTATGATTGCACCACTGAACTCCAGCCAGGGTGACAGAGCAAGACCCCGTATCTTAAAACAAACAAACAAAGTTAGTATAATTATTATATATACTCATTAACTCATATATAGTTATTTTTTGAGTTCCTTAACTAAATACTTATAAATACCATAATACATACTGCGACACAATAACCAAGTCCTCATCAGAAACTGCTGTATTAAGTGAAGGACAAATGAAGTAGGAGGATATTCAAGAAGCAATACTACATCGTAGAAAAGAAAATCAGGCATTGAGATTCCAGAGAATGATATTCAAACCCCAGCTCTCTCAAGTAACATGTGACGACGAGTAAATTACTTCTCTGCACTGGTAAAAATGGGGAGCAATTACGATTACATATAGAGATGAGGAGGATGACATGGGATAACAAACACTGAAAACTTTTCAGACATAATTTTCTTGCGTTTTTCTGACACGGTGCAACACGGCAAAGCATTCTATTTCAAACAATCACACATTTCTCTACCAAATCATCCCTGGCAACAAAACAGAGAAGAAGAAACATGTTGCAAGGCCCTCCCAGACTTGGAGGTCAACTGAGAAAACATCAGAGAGAACATGGTATCCTGGGTGATACCTAAACAGAATGGCAAAGCTGAGAGACACCAAAGAGGAGGCAGGAAAAGCAGCTCAGAAAAGACAGTGACCACGTGGCTTTAGAACTTAGAACTACATAGGGGGCAAACTTCAGAGGCAGCTCAGTGTGATGGTAAGACAGTGAATAGAACTAAATTCAGACCACAAAGCTAGAGCTTTTCATTTCAAAGACAGGGACAGAAAGGGTGGGCAGGCTTATGTTTCAGAAAAGCGCCACAGAGCTTCACAATCTTTGGGAATTCCCCAGGGTGTAAAAGTTCAATAAAAGAAAATTGGCTTACGGTACTCAGCACTAAGTGCACATCTCAAGATTAGTCAGATAGTCTCTTGGACTGGGCAGAGTGAAAGAATTAGAAGCAAAACTAAATAGTTATTAAGGAGATAGAAAAGCTTATGAGAGAATACAATGGGAAAAAGTTATGATGAGATTATAAGCAGAATTTGAAAGAATCCCCCTCCTTTTTTCTTAAGACAAGGTTATGAGGTGAGTCGCACATAGAGGATGGAAATAAAAATAAGCAAAGTTATTATCTTTTGTGCTTTGTTTCCAGGAATTTTAAATTTTATGTGATGCTAGGCTTATGTGACTTATGAAGAATAAAACGTAAGTGGATGCTTTGTAATTATCTAGGGGATTTGAGTATATATAAAAACTGATTCAGATAATGCCCCTCAATATCATTAGCCATTTCTTTGTGTTCATGTTTCTTGAAAGCAGAAGTTTTATCTGAACAATTTGATAAACATTGTTAAGATATTTGAAACAGACACAATAAATAAAAATAGACTTCTTTGCAACAAGACATATGGACTTCGAATTCTAAGTCTTAAGGCAGAGAAGAGATATTGTATGTGGACTAATCTTAGCAGTTTATACCTTAAAAATAGTGTATTTCATAAAATCTGAGAAATTCTTTTAACATTTTAATGTCTCCTAAAATCTAGACATTCCTTAAAATCAGCTTCTTAGATTCTATGAGTAAAAGCAAACACTTATGCACAAAGGACAATGTTTCAGTTACTGTTTATAACACTTGGCATCTAGTAAAACATTTTGTCCTCAAGCCATTCTATGAGGTAAGAAATATTACACACATTTTACAGATGAAGAAAGTGAGGCACTGAAGAGGTTGTGTCAACTCCTGGAGCCTTCTAGGCTAGTAAGCAGCAGCGATGAAGTTTAAACACACACAGCTTGACTGCAGATTCTGTGCACCTAACCATTATTACAAATATCATACAGTCTCATATCTTCTTTAGTGAAGCAAAAAGTAACTGGAGAAAAGTGTTTTCTCATCAAAAACAAAATCTTAATATGTGAATACACATAGTATTCTTAAATAAGGGTATATTTACCCCTTCTCTCCTCTCAGATGAATTTTTTTTCATTGTTAAAATTTTTACCAAACAGTACCAATATTCACGATCATTCATAGTCGCTTACTTTAACCCAGCTATTCTTTTGATACAAGATGAAGATTTAAACCTTGTATAAGTGAATATAGGGGTCCAAGGAGAATGGAGATCCAGATCAGAGTTCCGTCTTTAGAAACAGAGTTTGGTTGCACTGAATGTTAGTAGACACAGAACTGAGGTTATAACCAAATGAAGGCAGAGAGCACACAGTTGAGAGCACAGGCTCTGGAGTCAGGCCTGGGTTGAAATCTTAGATGATCTTGGATGTCATTCATTTCTCCTAAATTCCTAATTTCTTCATCTGTAAAGTGGGAATAATAATGGTACCTACCATATGGGTAATCGTAAAATTAAAGGACAGCTTAATACATTGTACCTATTTCACACATTAGAAATGAAACAGAAGATATTAAATAATTATGCTTGACTTTTTAAAAAAGGAACTTAATGAGTAAAGCAGTGTCCTGTGTAAGAAGATGAAGACTACACTAAGAGTTGATATGACCACAGAAATCAGAAGCATGCAGTTGTTAATTTCATGCCTTAAGTCCAATTAATGACAAAACTAATTCCTTTGGCTAATTCACTTGCCAAACATATTTATTAGGAAGGAATACTATCAGAATGATTAGGATATTCTATATCTTTATGCATTCATAAGTCAATCTAGCTTTTCTTTTGAGGAAAAATATGACCATCCAATTGGAAGATAATAGCTATCTAGATACAATTAATCAGTTTAAAATTTTATTTCACAACCATAACATCATTTTTGTATATGATATATTAGTATACAGAATTACCAACAGGGATCATTTTGATCTTATGGGCTTTTTTGTTGTATATTTTAAACAAAAGTTATAGTAAATGTATACAAAACATTATAATCCCTTGTCTTTATGTACAGCTTACCCAGGGCATAATTTTAGAGATAACTGGCTTCATTCCTAGAATTCTAAGTTGGTGTGTACACTGTTTAAATAGGTGTGGAATGGGTCCTTTGGTGAATGTATGGTGATAAACCGTGAATGAAAAAACTTTAGTAATTTTCAATTTATTTTAAAATAATGATTTCTTTTTAAAGCAGGAATATAAAGTTTTACTTTTTATTTTAAATTTAAACCTTTTTAAATAAAAACGATTAAAGTATATTAAAATTAATGTTAAAATCCACAAAATAACAAAAATTAGGGAAACATTGAAAAATATCAAGCATTTTAAACAAATATCACTTTTCGAAGTTTTCTCACAAACTATTTTGTGTTATATATGTCATGAGTTGAATAAATACATAAACATTACTAGTACACCATTTCAGTCAGATATTCTTGAAGACATGGATTAAAAAAAGACCTGATCAGCTAATTTTCTTGGCATGTGTTTTTGTGTGTGTGTGATCTGCCATGCCAATATTTAAAGACATGTGCACACTAACTACAGCCCAATGATTGTCCATTATTAAAATGGCAACCAGGTATCTCTATTTTCCTTTTCAACTCTAAGAAACCAGGAAACAGTTACCTAAGAAGGAAATTACACCTACCAGGGATTTTTATCTCCTGAATTACAAATAATTGTCTTCTGTTACTTCTATACTATGCTTCTCCCCTATGCATTTCCAAACCAATGGAAAGCGTGCACACTTGCACATACACATGCATGCACACACTCAGAACAGCACCTTGCCTCAACAATTCCACGGTTCTAATTAAAAGCTACATTTTGTTAAGCAAATTAGGAGTTACAATAAAGTGGAGGGAGCATGTGAAATGAATAATTAACATTGTATAGACTTCGGCATCATAATTAAGATTAAATGCCGCATATATTCAAACTAGATTAGTACAGCCATTGAAAGGAGCAATGTGCTCAGTGGGAGAGTATGCTTTTGCTAAATAATGTTTTATGAAGAATATTCTAAAAACATTAAGCATAAGGTTGTCATATATAAAATGATTAAAGTTTTATACAAAAGAAGCTGTAATTCTGGTAAATGAAGTAATTTCGTTTTCCTGCTGTTTTCACCTTTAAGAACATACTGTAAATGGAAAGGAACTCCATGTGATACCTTATTAAACAGAGTATGAATCCCCTCATTTGAAGTTAATGAACCTTTGCTACATAAATTTGGGGTAACAGACAGTTCCAGACACTTAACCTCACCAATTCCTTTTGGAAATGTTAATTTTATTTAAGTTCTTATTTATTGTATCCTCTAATCTTGCTACCAATCTATTTGTTTTGTATCACAGAAAATAAACATTCAACTTTCCTTTAGGTTCTTTCTTGTGTTTTGTGAATAATTTGTGAAAACTCTTAGAGCTGGCAATCGATATTCATATATTTTTATAGCACAAGAATTTTATTCATGCTGACAGTAAGTTTTATGCTGAGATTAGACTTGGTTGTGAGCATTTTACTGTACATTTCTGCTTTTCCTGGAAATTGACAAGTTAGAGTTTAAAAAACGAAATCAAAGCAAAATGTGATTTTTACAGTAGTTAAATATTGGCTAAAATTCTTTCTTCATCTCTCCAATTTTTTGCTATTGCCCCAGGACTGTTAAAAAACAAAAACAAGCCAAAAACAAAACAAAAAACAATTGATTTTAGGTCTTATCTCAGGTATAACATTTACTATCAAACTGAGGTGGGATGAAAAGCATTTGAAATTTTTTAAATTATGTATGTTTTTAAATTCATGTGCATACATTTATTGTGGGATGAAGAAAATGTGTATTCCAAGTCAGCAAAATTATTTGATCAAAATGGTCAGCTAAATAACCAACCAATGAAACTACCAATAGAATAGGTAGCATAGGTTTATATGTGTAAAGTTTTAATCATCTCATCGTTTTAAGACCTCATTATTTTGGTCTGTGATTTCTTGAAATTAAGATGAAAATTAAAAGGCATTCCATTAGGATATATTCATTCAGAAGAGGAAAGAATGGGTGTATTTTGGGTGGGGAAAGGGTACACTTTTTGTTGTTATGATATATCATAGTTATTTATTGAACACATTGCAGTGTAAAATACTCAAATAGCTTTTGAAAAGAAAAATCAGAATTTTTTTTTTTTAGGTCAAACAATCATTTGTGGGATGGTAGGAAAAATTTCACTGTTTCTCGTAAGAGAAGAGTATGATCAGACAGGCTGTTATTCTTTAAAGTAAAGAAGGCTCTGAAGTTTTATTTACCTTATTCAAGCGTGTATTTTCTCAGAATCATACTATGATTTTCATGCAGACTAAAATGGTTCTTACACACTGAGGGAGGCACTTTTTTTAAAAAATTATTCTTTGGTAAGTTATTCTATAGAAATAACATTTAATACTCTCCAAAAAAGCAAGCCAAAAAGAAAAATAAGCTTCTGAATATCAATTCAAAAGTTGACAGTCCATCTACTTACATTATAAATAAACCTAAGGAAAAATTCTAAAACATTGCCTATTAAATATCTATTAGTTGTTTACCAGGTAAAAAATCAAAGACACCCAAATCACAGATTTGCTAAACAAAATCCATCAAAATCACTTTTTTAACCAACTCATATCAGGATAATCTTTAAAATAATGGAGGAAATAGGTAAAAAAAATTGTCAATTGGCCAGGTCCTAAGAGGAAAAAATAATTCAGTTACTATCCTTGCCAATTAAACAAAATATTTTAAAGAATTACTTTAGCCACCATTTTTGGTGGAAAAAAAATTGCTTTATGGATTTAAAATGCAAGTTAGATACTATTCCTCTAACTATAAATTCCCTTTATAGCAATATAATTGCAGGTCCTACAAGTAGGTAGCACTAATAGTGTTATCAATTATAGTGTCATAAACATTGTTTATGGCAGCATATAGATATTAATGTAATCAAGAATCAATAGTGGTTATTCAAAGTGTCATGTAAAATATAACTCGCTTACTAGATAAAATATTTAAGTTTAAGCCCATGTGGAATGTATATTACCACCCAGAAAGTTATTTGGGCCAAGTCTAATCAAATTTAAATATGAATTAAAGAACAGAAAAATAGCTGTATTCAGTAGACATGGCAAAACTTATTTTATACAATGTTATTTTAGAATCCTATTTTACGTTTTTTTTTTTTTTTTTTAAGTCTATATAAATAGATCTACACAACAGTGACAATGTTAGATTTTTCAAATCTGTGTGAATGAGTCTCATGGAGCCATGGAGCAATCAAAGCCACGCACGTTATTTCATTTTATTCCTGGCAAAAGTAACTTAAAAAAAAGCACTAACAATTATTAGTGGGGCTCCTATGGCAAGATTCTTAATTCTCCTGCTGTACGGGGTGGAATCTTTAGATGGCTCCAAATTCCTGGCCCTTTGATGTTCATACCCTGTATGACTCCCTCTCTTTGAGTAAGGGTGGCCCTGATATAAGGTGAGTCTTTTTACAAAAAGAACCTGGAGGTCAAAGAGGAGAGGAGGAAGAAATTAAAAGCTGTGGTGGATGCTGTCTTGTTGGCCTAAGAGGTACCAGGTGCTGCATTGTGGAGAGGGTCACGTGGCACAGAACAGCAGGCTAGGCTGCCTCTAGTAGATGAGAACCCAACTAGTAAGCAAATGGGGATGTTACTGATACAGCTGGAAGGAAATGAATTCTGCCAACACCCTAAAAGACTGCATGGGAACTCTGAACCACAGACGAAAATGCACCCCCAGTCAGCACATTTATTGCAGTCTGATGAAACCCTGTACAGAGAGGTCCAGTTAATCCATACCCAGACTTCTAGACCTACAAAAATATATAATAAATGAGTGTTCTTTTAAGTCTTTAAACCAGTGGTGATTTATTACACAGCAATACAAAACTAACACTCCTACTTTAACCCCTCTGTCTGGAAATTGACTTATTTCTCATCAATTCCAGTGTCAAAGCAACTTAAAACTTAAGAATAAGAAACCATTATGTTCTCCCTAATTCTCCAAACTGGTACCAAGTCACAATGAGTTTCTAAAACCCTGAAGTCTCAAGTCTGAAATGTAGAGGCACATGTTGATTGTACCATCAGAAGGTTAGCTGTAAGCACTTACATAAAGCATGTATGCATAAATTGTATTAGCATATACATATATATATACACACACACACATATAGCCACTTAGCTTTGAAAAGATAAAGCTGTAAAGATAATAGTATAAAACCTATGATAGCTTTAAATTCAAGCTCAGCCAGATGCACATCACTATACTGAAATTCAACTAGCTAGATTCATTCTACTATATTAGTCAGTAATGAGATCATTTTCCTTCTTTAGAAACTTGTACAGGATTGCCTATCCCCAAGTCTGTTTTAAAAGAAAAAGGGGTTAAGAGAGTTGAAGGCTAGTTCCCAATATTACCCAAAGAGTAACAGTGTCCAAAAGTATCATGATTTCAAGGTATGTTAGTCTGTTTTGTGTTGTTATAAAGGAGTAGCTGAGACTGGGTAATTTATATTAAAAAAAAGTTTATTTGGCTCCTGGTTCTGCAGGATATACGTGAAGGATGGTGCCAGCATATGCTTCCGGTGAGGCTTCAGGGAGCATCCAATCATGGCAGGAGGGAGAGGGGAGCCAGTGTGTCACACAGCAAGGGAGGGAGCAAAAGAGATACCATGCTCTTTTAAATAGCCAGCTCTCCTGTGAACTAAGAGTGAGAACTCACTCATTATCACAGGGAGGGCACCAAGCCAGTCATGAGGGATTCACCCCCAGGGCCCCAAAACCTCCCACTAGGCCCCACCTCCAACATTAGGGATCACATTTCAACATGATATTTGGAGGGGATGAATTATATCCCAAGAAGGGAAGCAAACTTATCGATACCAGATGCCATGTACAGACTAGATGCATTTGCCACTTCATAGCACTTAATTTTCTGGCACATTTTTAGAGGAGGTTAGAAAGAGGTAAGGAGAAGAGTATGAGGCTCATGTAACACTGATGAGTGATGTCACTAGATGTAACACAAGAAATGTGTGGATAATGAAGGCCTGGGAAGTGCGTGACTATTCAAATGGTATCCGAAAACCTCAAATTTTTAAAATCCTCTGACCGGCTGGGCACAGTGACTCACGCCTGTAATCCTAACACTTTGGGAGGCTGAGGCGGGTAGGTCACCTGAGGTCGGGAGTTCAAGACTAGCCTGACCAACATGGAGAAACCCTGTCTCTACTAAAAGACACAAAATTAGCCAGGTGTGATGGTGCATGCCTGTAATCTCAGCTACTCGGGAGGCTGAGGCAGGAGAATCACTTGAACTCGGGAGGCAGAGGTTGCCATGAGCCGAGGTTGCAGTGAGCCCAGATTGTACCATTGCACTCTAGCCTGGGCAACAAGAGTGAAAATCCATCTCAAAAAATAATAAAATAAAATAAAATAAAATATAAACAAAAGCAAAATAAAGCAAAACAAAACACCTTCTAAAGAGTAACTGAAACACATCTTGCTCCCATAGGCTACCAGTTTGCAAGGAAAAAATGTGAAATAGTTACCTTTGTTGATAAATGACCTAACCTCTTTAAGACTTATTTTCTTGAACTCTAAAATGGGATAAAGTAGCACCTCTTCTTGATTTATAAGGATTAAATTATATAATGCATATAAATACTGAAAACAATGACATACACCTAGTGTGATAACAGGTAGTAAGTAATAAAGATAGTGGTGATCAAGTAGTAGTATCAAAATTAAAGCTGACTTTTTCTAATTCTTATTCCTGAAGGTTGTATGCTATATAGAATCTTTTAATCAATTCTATATAGACGATATATATATATATATTACATCTCAATCTCAGTGGATTGTTGCTATTTATTCTTCTTGGATTTACCTGTACTTGCTAATTTGTAGATGGACTTCTTATCAGTCCATTATTCAGAAACTATTCTGATTATAATCACCTTGATTTTATATAATTTAGATGACAGCTCTCTCTTCAACCCTCCACCCAACACACATACACACACACGCATGCACATACACACTCCATGCTTATAAATTATATTTAGCCCTCTTTATGGGAATATATGTATCCCATTAATGTAAATCAGTGGTCTTCAACTAGTAGCCCATAGACCAGATTTGGCTTATGCATATTTTATTTAGCTAGCGTAGTGTTGGCTTTGCCATTATACACTAAATAATTATGAGTGGCCAACAATTACAAATTGGGAAATTCACATTAAAATCTTAATTTCTGGCTTTTTTAATGTAAAAAATCAGACTTGTATCTTAAAAGTAGGTATCATCTGGGTGCAATGGCTCACACTCGAAATCCCAGCACTTTGGGAGGTCAAGGCAGGAGGATTGCTTGAGATCAAGAGTTGGAGACCAGACTAGTCAATACAGTGAGACTTGGTCTCTATGAAAAGAAAATAAAAGATTAGCCAGGTGCTAGACTCAAACTCCTGGGCTCAAGCAATCGTTCCTCCTCAGCCTCTGAGTAGCTGGGACTAGAGGTAGGTACCACTGTGCCTGGCTGGGATCCCTGTTTTCTCAAGACCATATTCTGTGGCTGCTTCTTCCCCACTCACTCTACCACTATCTGCTGAAATGATCTGCTAACAATTCTGAAATAATTTTTAGCAAAAAAAAAAAAAATTGAAAAACATATTGTTTGAAGGATGTTATTTGGTTGCATGCTAATGTCATCATTGCCTCTTTTCTCAGTGGCCCAGAGGAATGACTGCATTGAAAATGTTCCATTATTTATATACACAATAAAATACTGTCATATTGATTTATCCAGGTATTTGGTTATGATTGTTTTATTTTCTCCAGAAGAATCTTGGTGAGACTTGGAAATGTTCATAGCAATTTTAGGTTTTTAAATAGTTTTTTTTTTTTTTACTGGACAGAGGGCTTGTTTCATTATATTTGTGATATTACCTAAGCAAATCCAGAGATTTACGGGGAGTCTCACCTTCATTATGCTATGCTCTTAAGAGTTCTGTCTAGAAATGACTTCCTGAAGGAGTAAAACATTTTCTTCTTTCAGAAATTTGGGTCACATTACCGTCTTATGAAGAACTTTCCCCAATTAAATAGCACTCAGTCATTAAATATTAAAAAATTGGAGGAGAGTTCAGAGAATAACTTCCTATCGATACAACAGAATGATTTCCCAAATGCCATAGCTCTCTGAGTGTATTTGTTGCTGTTGCATATTCCATGTTGCCATCTAGTTTAGGGAATCGCTATGAAAATCTTTTTTTGAGATGAACAATTTAATATCATTTCCATAGCTCATTGCTGCAATTTAGGGAACTTCCTTTTACACTTGGACTGTGTCCTCATTACCACTGTAATGACTTCTCACCCACGTTTGTAATGACTAAATAATTGATATGTTGGTGGGTACTCAATGTACATGATTTTAAAACATTAAATATAAAAGAAAAGGGCATTCTAATCACCCATGAATACTTTTTTTTTTTTTTAAGAACATACTTTCCAATATAATAAGTGTTAAAAGTGCAGAGAAGTTAAACACCAGTTAATAACGATCAGGTAATTTATGCTAGTTTCATAGTTAGGGTTAAGTACTCTAGCTAAAGCACTTGTTCACCTTGGAGACTATGTTTCATTTCCAACATAATCCTCAAATTAAAAAGATATACATGTTGCCATCAGCCCTGTTTCTTATGCACAGTAGCTCCCATTGTCCTAAAGTGGCCCCTTGGGTCATCTTGCTATGGAAGCAGTTAATTTTTTTCACATTTGTAACCTGAAACAGCATAACTGGAAGTCAGTAAATAGCTTTGCATACTTAGCATGTCTAATTACAGGTTCAAAAATTATAGAGGTATCAAGGTCAAGATTATCAGAGAACAAGCCACTAAATTAGCAAAACTGAGGTCTCTATTACTTGGGATATTCCGTGAGCTTATTTATAGAATTAATATAGATATAAATGTAGAGATAGATATACAGATCTCTTGCATTAGACCAAGTTTCTGAAAATATGAAAATAGCAATTTCTTTCCCAAAGATTCTGAGTTTGGGGCCATGTCAAAGCTTTCTTTTAAACCCTACAGGGAGGTTTAACCTTCAGATTAGCTTGAACACACAGTGGTATTCAGGCTATCAGGAAAGGTTGGAGAAAGACTGTTAATAAAGCATTCAAAAAGGTTATTTGCATAAACTGTCTTCCTTAAACTAAGCATTACAAATGGTATTGTTGCTCAAAGCCAAAATAGTAAGCAATTAAAGTTTGGACTCTAAATTCCCTCTGCTACTACTCTTTAAACCAGGAAAAACCATTGTCTTAAAGTCTTGCTTCAAGTGTCCCGTATGAGGACACTGGATCTGAACACTTGGAATTACAAGCCCAGAATACGAACTGGGATTTGTGCATGAGGAAAGGTCGATAAATTAGTTTGCTAAGGCTGCCGAAACAGAGTACTGGATACCTGAAACAACAGAAATCGATTTTCACAGTGCTGGAGGCTAAAATTCTGAGATCAAGGTGTCAACAGAGAGGGTTTCTTCTGAAACAATTCTTCTTGCCTTACCAATGGCCGCCTTCCTTCTATGTCTTCACATGGTCTTCCCTGTGTGCGTGTGTCTGTGTCTTAATCTCCTCTTTTAAGGACACTAGTCACATTGGATTAACACCCATGCTTATGTCCAGATTTTACCTCTTTAAACACTTTTTTTTTTTGAGACAGAGTTTCGCTCTTGTTGCCCAGGCTGAAGTACGACGGCACGATCTCAGCTTACCGCAAACTCTGCCTCCCAAGTTCTAACGATTCTCCTGCCTCAGCCTCCTGAGTAGCTAGGATTACAGGCATGTACCACCACGTCTGGCTTATTTTTGTATTTTTAGTAAAGACAGGGTTTTCCCATGTTGGTCGGGCTGGTCTCAAACTCCTGACCTCAGGAGATCCACCCACCTCAGCCTCCCAAAGTGCTAGGATTACAGGCGTGAGCCAGTGTGCCTGGCCTCAACACTCTAAGTACAGTCACATGCTGTGATACTGAGGTTAAGACATCAACGTATGAATTTTGGAAAGATATAATTAAGCACATAACAGTCTGTAACAGAGGATAGCAATCAGAGATTGCAGCACAAATATTTTTACACTGATTTTTTACAATTCCTGTATTTTTACAAAAAAAATACACTTATTTTTGCCCATACCTTGACTCATTATCAAACATATAATATACATAAAGTATGTTTCTAAAAAAAAAAGAATCAGTTGATAACTTGGCCTTTCCCCCCAGTACCCTAAACATTGAGTCTTTTCTGAACAGCCTGTTAAGACTTTCCTAAAAGGCTTCTCAAGGGAAAAAAATTATTGTAGGCGAAGTTATTGTTATAATACTATCTTCTAGTTATAACTCCAGATGTAACCACAGGACTGTGAAACTCTAGGAGCTCTGGGTGTTATGATGATATATCAGAGGGGACAAAGTTGTCATGATAAGCATTTTGTTCAGCAGGAAATCTTTTCTCAATGAAGATGTTTAATGTGTCCCAGAGAACAACAATAAATAAAAAGTCTTTACCCGCTGTATAAAGGCATTTGACTCTGAGGTCACGGAGTTAATTGGCAGCCTGTAGAAAGAAACTTGCTTTCTACATGCCAGGGACCTCAAGGGTATATAGTAACTGGTGGACTTACAGGTCAGAAACCAAAAACTTTCTTAAGAGTATTAATTAAACCACATATTGAGGGAAAAGACAGATATGCAAGCTATTGTCACTACTCTTTCTAAATATCCAAGTTTGTGATAGTGGCATACCTTTTTTTGTATGACTATAGTTAATGATCAACTTGCTATTTGTGTAACAAAAGATAAATTAAGTTAAATCATATTTAGATGATTTAATAGATGATTATATATATTTGAATTATTAATGCAAACACAATACCAGGAAAATGTAAATAATTAATGATGTACTTATAAATAATTTCTATTAGTGAAATAGATTAAGAAAATGATTTGTCCTTACTAGTGGGCTCATAAATATTTAATAGTAACTACCACTGACATCTTTTAGATACACCTTAAAACTCTAACATTTAAGCCTCTTTTAATAATATGGAATGCATTTTTCAGTAGAAAATAAAGTTAGCAAAGTATACTTATGTATAGATTTGCTTCATATCACTTAAAAACATTTTCAAATAGAATATAAACTATGTTCCATTGTGTTTCATATTCATAGATATCATTTTTTCTTTTAAAAATCACACCTAGATGTTAAAATGTGTTCACTTAAACATAATTTTATAGTACTAATCCATAGTATGCTTAATTTTTATGTTCTCTAATTTTATATATTGTTGTATTAAAGGAAAAAATAAATATATTTTAAAAACCTCTTCATATAGTTGTCTTTTCATCTATATACTTGAACAAGACGCAAAACAAGTCCAGCCATGGAGAGAGCACACTTAGGTGGGTTACCTGCCATTCACCCACCCTTGTGGTAAACAAGAGATTTGCCGGGAATGTTATGTAACAGTTACTTGCAACAGAAGAGCTGGCAATGATGTAGGCAGATTCTCCAGAACAGTGATAGGTTGAACCAGATATCCCTTATGAATGGCAAAGCGCATCGTTATAAGCCCACTGTCATCCTTGCTTCTCCGTGACCTGGGAAGTCTATACCTCCATTTTGGAGCACATATGCCTCCCATTTGATACAAACAGTTTTTAATCTTCACCTTTTAAAGATATCTTATATTTTTTAACTGGATCTATTCCTATTTTCCTACTAGTTACATTAACTTTGTGATGATATCATAGCATGAATCTATATAAATATGGAACATTTGTTGTGTATATATATATATAAAACTTAAAATATCTACTTAAATAAGTTTTATCATAAACATATATAAAATATTGAGATTGATAAACTCTCCCATCTTATTCAATTCTCTCTTCAGTAACCACTCCTACTTTGTAATTATATATTTTCTGACATTTGCAAAGTCCAATCAGCCTTATAGACCTAATGATGATTCTCTAAGATATCTTTGAGTTCTCTGCTACAATCCATGATTTGCTTATCTCTGTCCCAATTCATGATTTCTTCATTTCTGTTCAGATACATTGTAAGTTGAATTAATAATTTACTCTGACAGTGTGCTTACTGCTGGCAATCTTTATTCCAAGGTTGTTGCTTTTGTTTTTTGAGGGGGTTGAGGAGTCAATACTTTCTCTTCCTATGAAAAGCTAAAAAAGGATCTAGCCTATTATTGGGCAATCTGTTTCTTGTTCTTTACTGTACTACCTTAATACCCAGAAGCCTTTGCAGTCATATAATTTATGCCTTTATTTTTATAATACCTTTCATAATCTCACCTTTATTACATAATTAGGTAGGGATTCATCTATCCCCTGGGTGATAGAGGGAGGCTAGGAGTTCAATGAAGGCAGAACCTTTGTTATATACAAATTAGTATGCTTTCTTTGTAGCAAAGCAAGTATTTCATAGGATTCGTGAGACAATAAAGAAGAGGGGCTGATTCGGATATGAGGCAAACTAAAATTAGATACAATAAGTCACAATTCACAATGAAGATATGATACTTACAAATTTCAGTAGCCATTAGGAAGCGAAATTACAGATGATGGGAGGCAGGAGAAACATACTAACAGTAGAGGAATAGGAGACTTTCATATACCACGCTCAGCCCAAGACACATAATGTGAACAGGAAAGGATATAACAGCAAGAATAAGAGGTAGCACCTAAACAGTATAATCATAAAGGTAGATTCCTTTTGGATTTCCAACTTTTAAGTTCAGAGGTACATGGGTAGGATGTGTAGTTTTGTTATACAGGTAAACGTGTGCCATGGTGATTTGCTGCATAAATCATCCCATCACCTAGGTATTAAGTCCCCAGAATCCCACTAGTTATTCTTCCTGATGCTCTCCCTCCTCCCACCCCCAACCCTCCTACAGGCCCCTAGTGTGTGGTGTCCCCCTCCAATTGTCCATGTGTTCCCATTATTCAGCTCCCACTTATAAGTGAGAAAATGCAGTGTTTGGTTTTCTTTTCCTGTATTCATTTGCTGAGGATAAAGGCTTCCAAATACATCCATGTCCCTGCAAAAGGACATGTTCTTGTTCCTTTTTATGATTGTATAGTATTCTATGGTATGTGTGTGTGTGTATATATATATGTACATTTATACATGTACACACACACACACACACACACACACACACACACGCACACCCCCCACATTGTCTTATCCAGTTTATCAATGATGGGCATTTAGGTAGATTCCATCTCTGTTATTGTGAATAGTGCTGTAATGAACATATGCACACATGCACCTTTATAGTAGAATGATTTACATTCCCCTGGGTAATCAGATTGCTGAGCCAAATAGCATTTCTGTCTCTAGGTCTTCGAGGAATTGCCACACTGTCTCCCGTAATGGTCGAACTAATTTTACACTGTTGGTGGGTGTGTAAAGTGTTCCTTTTTCTCCAAAACCTTGCTAGCATCTGCTGTTTTTTTTATTTCTAATAAGAGACATTCAGACAGTGAGATGGTATCTCACTGTGGTTTTCATTTGCATTTCTCTAATGATCAGCGATGTTGAGTTTTTTTTTTTTCATGTTTCTTGGCCACATGTATATCTTCTTTTGAAAAGTGTCTGTTCATGTCTTTTGCCCACTTTTAATGTTTTTTTTTTTCTTGTAAATTTGTTTAAGTTCCTTGTAGATGCTGGATATTAGACCTTTGTCAGGTGGATAGATTGCAAAAATTATCTCCCATACTGTAGGTTGTCTGTTTACTTCTGATAGTTTCTTTTGCTGTACAGAAGCTCTTTAGTTTTATTAGCTCTTTAGTTTAATTAGATCCCATTTGTCAATATTTGCTTTTATTTCAATTGCTTTTGATGTTTTTGTCATAAAATCTTTGCCCATGCCCATGTCCTGAATAGTATTGCCTAGATTTTCTTCTATGGTTTTTATAGTTTTGGATTTTACATAATTTAAGTCTTCAATCCTTCTTGAGTTGATTTTTGTATATTGTGTAAAGAAGGGCTCTGGTTTCAATTTGCTGGATATGGCTTACCAGTTCTCCTAGCACCATTTATTAAATAGGGTATAATTGCCCCATTTCTTTTGTCAGGTTTGTCAAAGAACGGATGATTTTAGGTGTGTGGTCTTATTTGTGAGTTCTCTACTGTGTTCCATTGGTCTAAGTGTCTGTTCTTATACAAGAAGCATGCTTCCTTGTTTACTCTAGCTTTGTAATAAAGTTTGAAGTCAGGTAGCATGATGCCTCCAGCTTTGTTCATTTTGAATAGGATGGTCTTGGCTATTCAGGCTCTTTTTTGGGGTCGATGAGTTTTAAAATACGATTTCTAATCCTGTGAAAAATGTCAATGGTAGTTTGATGGCGATAGCATTGAATCTATAAATTACTTTGGGTAGTATGGCCATTTTCATGGTATTGATTCTTCCTATCCATAAACATGGAAAGTTTTTCTGTATGTGTCATCTATTTCTTTGCTAATGGTTTGTAGTTCTCCTTGAAGAGGTCCTTCACTTTCCTTCTTAGCTGTATTCCTAGATATTTTATTCTTTTTGTGGTAATTTTGAATGAGAGTTCATTCATGATTTGACTCTCAGCTTGCCTGTCATTGGTGTATAGAAATGCTAGCGATTTTTGCACATTGATTTTGTATTCTGAGAAATTGCTGAAGTTGCATATCAACTTAAGAAGCTTTTAGGCAGAGATGATGGGATTTTCTAGGTATAGGATCATGTCATCTGCAAACAAAGATCATTTGACTTCCCCTCTTCCTATTTGAATAGCTTTATTTCTTTCTTCGCCTGACTGTCCTGGCGAGAACTTCCAATATTATGCCAAATAAGAGTGGTGAGAGAGGCCATCCATGTCTTGTACTGGTTTTCAAGGGGAATGCTTTCAGCTTTTGCCCATTCAGTATGATATTGTCTGTGGATTTGCCATATATGGCTCTTATTGAGTTATGTTCCTTCAACACCTAGTTTGAGAGTTTTTAACATGAAGGGATGTGGAAATTGAATAACTTGCTCCTGAATGACTCTTGGGTAAATAATGAAATTAAGGTAGAAAGCAAGAAGTTATTTGAAACCATTAAGAAAAAAGATACAATGTATCAGAATCTTTAGAACACAGCTAAAGTAGCGTTAAGAGGGAAATTTTAGCACCATATGCCCACATCAAAAAGGTTGAAAGTTCCCAAGTTAACAACCTAACATTATGACTAAATGATCTAGAGAACCAGGAACAAACAAACCCCAAAGCTAGCAGAAGACAAGAAATAACCAAGATCAGAGCTGAGCTGAACTGAAAGAGATATGAAAAACAAACAAAAAAAAAGTATCAAGAAGCTGTTTTTTTGAAATAATTAATAAAACAGAACACTAACTAGACTAATGAAGAAAAGAGAGAAGATTCAAATGAACAATCAGAATTGATAAGGGGATTATCAGCACTGACCCCACAGAAATAAAATCATCAGAGAATACCATATATACTTCTATGCACATAAACTAGAAAATATAGAAGAAATGGATATATTCCTGAATAAATACACCTTCCCAAGACTGAACCAGGAAGAAACTGAATCTCTGAATAGACCATTAATAAATTCTGAAATTGAGGCAGTAATAAATAGCATGCCGACCAAAAAAAGCCCAGGACCAGACTGATTCAAAGCTGAATTTTACCAGAGGTACAAAGAAGAGCTGGTACCATTTCCACTGAAACTATTCCAAAAAATTGAAAAGGAGGGACTCCTCCCTTACTCAATGAGGCCAGCATCATCCTGATACCAAAACCTGGCAGAGATACAACAAAAAAGAAAACTTGAGGCCAATATCCTTGATGAACATTAATGCAAAAATCCTCAACAAAATACTGGCAAACTGAATATAGCAGTGCATTAAAAAGCTCATTCACCATGATCAAGCAGGCTTCATCCCCAGGATGCAAGGTTGGTTCAACATACACACATCAATAAATGTGATTTATCACATAAACAAAACTAAAGACAAAACCCACATGATTATCTCAATAGATGCAGAAAAGGCCTTTGATAAAATTCAACACCACTTCATGCTAAAAAAAAAACTCCATAAACTAGTTATTGATGGAACATCTCTCAAAATAATAAGAACTATTTATGTCAAACCCACAGCCAATGTCATACTGAATGGGGGAAAAAACAAAGACAAAACCCACATGATTATCTCAACAGATGCAGAAAAAGGCTTTCAATAAAATTCAACATCCCTTCATGTTAAAAACTCTCAATAAGATAGATCTATGCATAGATTTTGAAATTTACATTCTTAAAATAGAGAATATTACCTTCTCAAGTACCAATTTTATTATGTACTTGTTTTTACTTGTTTTCAAGTAAACCAATAGGTGACACTAAAAATAGCTCTAATTTCAAGGCAGATACATTAAAAACAACTCTGATCATAATGCAATAAAAGTAGACATTGACAAAAACAAAAAACTTTTTAATTGAAACAATATAAAACAAAACATCTATTAACTGACTTGGGTAAAAAGGGATAACACTGAGATAATAGAATTTCTAAAAATATAAACACTACATATTAGAATCTATGGGTTCATTTAAAGCAATAAACAAAAAAATTCTTAGCACTACAACAGTTATCAGAATAAATAAAATATCTGGCTCAAAAGATGTCAACACAAGATGGTGGAATATGAATAGCTCTGGTCTGCAGCTCCTAGTGAGACCAACACAGAAGGCAGGTGATTTCTGCTTTTTTTTTTTTTTTTTTTTTTTAATTGAGACGGAGTGTCGCTCTTTCGCCCAGGCTGGAGTGCAGTGGCTGGATCTCAGCTCACTGCAAGCTCCGCCTTCCGGGTTTATGCCATTCTCCTGCCTCAGCCTCCTGAGTAGCTGGGACTACAGGCGCCCGCCACCTCGCCTGGCTAATTTTTTTGTATTTTTTTAGTATAGACGGAGTTTCACCGTGTTAGCCAGGATGGTCTCGATCTCCTGATCTCGGGATCCGCCCGTCTCGGCCTCCCAAAGTGCTGGGATTACAGGCTTGAGCCACCGCGCCCAGCCGATTTCTGCATTTTTAACTGAGGTACCCGATTCATCTCATTGGGACTGGTTAAACAGTGGATGCAGCCTATGGGAGGGTAAGCAGAAGCAGGGTAAGGTGTTGCCTCACCCAGGAAGCATAAGGGGTCAGGGAACTCCCTCCTCTAGCCAAGGGAGATGGACTGTGCCAGAAGGGATGGTGCTATCTGACCCAGATACTACACTTTTCCCATGGTCTTTGCAACCCAAAGACCAGGAGTTTCCCTTGGGTGCCTATACCACCAGGGCCGTGGGTTTCAATTACAAACTGGGTGGCCATTTGGGCAGACACCAAGCCAGTTGCAGGAGTTATTTTTCCTACCCCAGTGGCACCTGGAACACCAGCATGACAGAACCATTCACTCCCCTGGAAAGGGGGCTAAAGTCAGGGAGCCGTGGTCTTGCTCAGCGGATCCCACCCCCATGGAGCCCAGTAAGCTCAGATCCACTGGCTTGAAATTCTTGCTGCCAGCATAGCAGTCTGAAGTCAATCTGGGATGCTCAATCTTGGTGGGGAGAGGATTGTTCACCATTACCGAGGCATGAGTAGGCGATTTTCCCCTCACAGTGAAAACAAAGCCACTGGGAAGTCTGGACTGGGCAGAGTCTACCACAGTACTGCAAAGCCACTGAAGCCAGACTGCCTCTCTAGATTCCTCCTCCCTGGGCAGGGCCTCTGTGAAAGAAAGGCAGCAGCCTCAATCACACACTTATAAATACAACTCCCATCTCCCTGGGACATAGCACCTGGGGGAAGGGGTGGCTGTGGGCACAGCTTCAGTAGACTTTTAAACGTTCCTGCCTGCTGGCTCTGAAGCAAGCAGTGGATCTCCCAGCACAGCACTCCAGGTCTGCTAAAGGACAGACTGTCTCAAGTGGGTCACTGACCCCCATGCCTCCTGACTGGGAGACACCTCGCAGCAGGGGTCAACAGATACCTCTTACAGGAGAGCTCCAGCTGTCATCTGGTGGGTGTCCCTCTGGGATGAAGCTTCCAGAGGAAGGAGCAGGCAGCAATATTTGCTGTTCTACAGCTTCCACTGGTGATACTCAGGCAAACAGGGTCTGGAGTGAACCTCCAGCAAACTCCAGCAGACCTGGAGAAGGGGATCCTGACTGGTAGAAGGAAAACTAACAAAGAGAAAGCAACAGCATCAACATCAACAAAAAGGATGTCCATGCAAAAACCCCATCCAAAGATCACCAACATCAAAGACCACAGGTAGATAAATCCATGAAGATGAGGAAAAACCCGCACAAAAAGGCTGAAAATCCAAAAACCAGAATGCCTCTTCTCCTCCAAAGGATCACAACTCCTGGCCAGCAATGGAACAAAACTGGATGGAGAATGAGTTTGATGAATTAACAGAAGTAGGCTTCAGAAGGTGGGTAATGACAAACTCCTCCAAGTAAAAGGACCATGTTCTAACCCAATGCAAGGAAGCTAAGAACCATGATAAAAGATTACAGCAACTCATAACTAGAATAACCAGTTTAGAGAAGAACATAATAACCTGATGAAGTGGGAAAAAATAGCATGAGAACTTCGTGAAGCATACACAACTATCCATAACCAAATCGATCAAGTGGATGAAAGGATATGAGAGATTGAAGATCAACTTAATGAAACAAGGCAGGAAGACAAGATTAGAGAAAAAGGAATGAAAAGAAAGGAACAAAACCTCCAAGAAATACAGGACTATGTGAGAAGACCAAACCTACATTTAAGATTGGTGTACCTGAAAGTGATGGGGAGAATGGAACCAAGTTGGAAAACACACTTCAGAATATTATCCAGGAGAACTTCCCCAACATAGCAAGACAGGCCAACATTCAAATTCAAGAAATACAGCAAACACCACAAAGATACTCCTTGAGAAGAGCAACCCCAAGACACATAATCGCCAGATTCACCAAGGTTGAAATGAAGGAAAAAATGTTAAGGGCAGTCAGAGAGAAAGGTCAGGTTACCCACAAATGGAAGCCCATCAGACTAACAGCAAATCTCTCTTCAGAAACCCTATAAGTCAGAAGAGAATGGGGGCCGATATTTAACATTCTTAAAGAAAAATAATTTTCAACACAGAATTTCATATCCAGTCAAACTAATCTTCATAAATGAAGGAGAAATAAAATCCTTTACAGACAAGCAAATGCTGAAGGATTTTGTCACCACCAGGCCTGCATTATAAGATCTCCCAAAGGAAGCACTAAATATAGAAAGGAAAAACCAGTACTAACCATTGCAAAAACATACCAAAATATAAAGACCATTGACACTATGAAGAAACTGCATCAACTAATGGACAAAGTAACCAGCTAGCATCATAACAGGATCAAATTCACACATAACAATATTAACCTTAAATGTAAACAGGCTAAATGCCCCAATTAAAAACACAGAATGGTAAATTGGATAAAGAGTCAAGACCCATCAGTGTACTCTATTTAGGAGGCCCATCTCACATGCAAAGACACACATAGGCTCAAAATAAAGGGGTGGAGGAAGATTTACCAAGCAAATGGAAAGCAAAAAACAAACAAAAAATAGCAGGGGTTGCAGTCCTAGTCTCTGACAAAACAGACTTTAAACCAACAAAGATCAAAAAACACAAAGAAGGGCATCACATAATGGTAAAATGATCGATGCAATAAGAGCTAACTATCCTAAATATATACACACCCAGTACAGGAGAAGCCAGCTTCATAAAGCAAGTTCTTAGAGACCTACAAAGAGACTTAGACTCCCACACAGTATTAGTGGGAGACTTTAACACCCAACTGTCAATATTAGCCAGATCACTGAGACAGAAAATTATGAAGGATATTCAGGACTTGAAGTCAGCTCTGGACAAAGTGGACCTAATAGACATCTACAGAACTCTCCACATCGAATCAACAGAATATGCATTCTTCTCCGCACCACATCACACTTATTCTAAAATTGACCACATAATTGGAAGTAAAACACTCCTCAGCAAATGCAAAAGAATGGAATTCATAACAAACAATCTCTCAGACCACAGTGCAATCAAATTAGAACTCAGGATTAAGAAACTCCCTCAAAACTGCACAACTACATGGAAACAGAACAACCTGCTCCTGAATGACTACTGGGTAAATAACGAGATTAAGGCAGAAATATATACGTTATTTGAAACCAATGAGAACAAAGACACAACGTATCAGAATCTCTGGGACAAAGCTAAAGCCTTGTCTAGAGGAAAATTTCTAGCACTAAATGCCCATATCAGAAAGTGGGAAAGATCTAAAATCGACACCCTAACATCACAATTAGAAGAACTAGAGAAGCAAGAGCAAGCAAATTCAAAAGCTAGCAGAAGGCAAGAAATAACTGAGAGCAGAACTGAAGGAGAGACACAAAAAACGCTTCAAAAAAAAAAAAAAAAAAATCAATGAATCCAGGAGCTGGTTTTCCAAAAGGTTAACAAAATAGACTGCTAGCTAGACTAATAAAGAAGCAAAAAGAAGAATCAAATAGACACAATAAAAAAATGATAGAGGGGAGATCACCTCTGATCCCACAGAAATACAAACTACCATCAGAGAATACTATGGACACCTCTATGCAAATAAACTAGAAAATCTATAAGAAAAAGATAAATTCCTGGACATATACACCCTCCCAAGCCTAAACCAGGAAGAAGTTGAATCCCTGAATAGACCAGTGAGTTCTGAAATTGAGGCAGTAATTAATAGGCTAACAACCAAAAAAAGCCAAGGACCAGATGGATTTACAGCCAAATTCTACCAGTGGTACAAAGAGGAGTTGGTACCACTACTTCTAAAACTATTTCAAACAATAGAAAAAGAGGAAATCCTCCCTAACTCATTTTATGAGGCCAGCATCATCCTGATACCAAAACCTGGCAAAGACACAGCAAAAAAAAAAAAAAAGAAATAAATAAAATTTCAGGTTACCATCCCCGATGAACATCGACACAAAAATCCTCAATAAAATACTGGCAAATTGAATCCAGCAGCACATCAAAAAGCTTATCCACCACGATCAAGTTGGCTTCATCCCTGGGATGCAAGGCTGGTTCAACATACATAAATCAATAAACAAAATCCATCACATAAACAGAACCAATGACAAAAACCACATGACTATCTCAATAGATGCAGAAAAGGCCTTCGACAAAATTCAACACCCTTTCATGCTAAAAAACACTCCATAAACTAGGTATTGATGGAGCATACCTCAAAATAAGAGCTATTTATGACACTCCCACAGCCAGTATCATACTGAACGGGAAAACACTGGAAGCATTCCCTTTTAAAACTGGCACAAGACAAGGATGCCTTCTCTCACCACTCCCATTCAACATAGTATTGGAAGTTCTGGCCAGGGCAGTCAGGCAAGAGAAATAAATAAAGGGATTC
This sequence comes from Macaca fascicularis, assembly GCF_037993035.2. Classification (NCBI taxonomy): domain Eukaryota; kingdom Metazoa; phylum Chordata; class Mammalia; order Primates; family Cercopithecidae; genus Macaca; species Macaca fascicularis. The sequence goes on along the minus strand of NC_088380.1, from coordinate 172,420,487 downwards.
CAATAGGAAGAGAGGATGTCAAGTTATCTGTTTGCAGATGACATGATTGTGTATTTAGAAAACCCCATCATCTCAGCCTCAAAACTCCTTAAGCTGATAAGAAACTTCAGCAATGTCTCAGGATACAAAATCAATGTGCAAAAATCACAAGCATTTCTATATACCAATAAAAGAGCCAAATCATGAGTGAACTCCCATTCACAATTGCTACAAACAGAATAAAATACCTAGAATACAACTTACAGGGGATATGATGGATCTATTCAATGAGAACTACAAACCACTGTTCAAGGAAATAAAAGAGGACATAAACAAGTGGAAAAACATTCCATGCTCATGAATAGGAAGAATCAATACCATGAAAATGGTCATACTGCCCAAAGTAATTTATAGATTCAATTCCTATTAAACTACCATAGACATCCTTCACAGAATTAGGAAAAACTACTTTAAATTTCATATGGAACCAAAAAGAGCCCATATAACCAAGACAATCTTAAGCAAAAAGAACAAAGCTGGAGGCATCATGCTACCTGACTTCAAACTATACTGCAAGGCTACAGTAACCAAAAGAGCATGGTACTGGTACCAAAACAGAGATATAGACCAATGGAACAGAATAGAGACCTCAGAAATAATGACACACATCTACAACCATCTGATCTTTGACAAATCTGACAAAAACAAGCAATGGGGAAATGATTCCCTATTTAATAAATGGTGTTAGGAAAACTGACTAGCCATATGCAGAAAACAAACTGGACCCCTTCTTACAACTTATAGAAAAATTAACTCAAGATGGATTAAATATGTAAACATAAGACCTAAAACCATAAAAATCCTAGAAGAAAACCTGGGCAATACCATTCAGGACATAGGCATGGGCAAAGACTTCATGACTAAAACACTGAAACAATGGCAACAAAAGCCAAAATTGACAAATGGGATCTAATTAAACTAAAGAGCTTCTGCACAGCAAAAGGAATTATCATCAGAGTGAACAGGCAACCTACAGAATGGGAGAAAATTTTTGCAATCTATCTATCAAAGGGCTAATACCCAGAACCTACAAGGAATTTAAACAAATTTACAAGAAAAAAACAACCCCATCAAAAAGTGGGTGAAGGATATGAACAGATATTTTTCAAAATAAGACATTTATGTAGCCAACAAACATGAAAAATAGTTCATCATAACTAGTCATTAGAGAAATGCAAATCAAAACCACAATGAGATACCAGCTCACGCCAGTTAGAATGGCAATCATTAAAAAGTCAGGAAATGACAGATGCTGGAGAGGATGTGGAGAAATAGGAATGCTTTTACAATGTTGGTAGGAGTGTAAATTAGTTCAACCACTGTGAAAAACAGTGTGGCGATTCCTCAAGGATCTAGAATTAGAAATGCCATTTAGTAGCTTAATGGGGATGGCATTGAATCCATAAATTACCTTGGGCGGTATGGCCATTTTCACGATATTGATTCTTCCTATTCATGAACAATGAGAACACTTGGACACAGGAAGGGGAACATCACAAACTGGGGCCTGTTGTGGGATGGGGTGGGGAGGGATAGCATTAGGAGATATACCTAATGTAATTGACGAGTTAATGGGTGCAGCACACCAACATGGCACATGTATACATATGTAACAAACCTGCACGTTGTACATATGTACCCTAGAACATAAAGTATAATAATAAAAAAAAAAATAGAAATGCCATTTGACCCAGCAATTCCATTACTGGGTATATATGCAAAGGATTATAAGTCATTCTGCTATAAAGACACATGCATACATATGTTTACTGCAGCACTATTCACAATAGCAAAGACTTGGAACCAACTCAAATGCACATCAATGATAGACCGGATATAGAAAATGTGGTACATGTACAACATGGAATACTATGCAGCCATGAAAAAAATGAGTTCATGTCCTTTGCAGGGACATGGATGAAGCTGGAAACCATCATTCACAGCAAACTAACACAGGAACAGAAAACCAAACACTGCATGTTCTCACTTATAAGTAGTGTTGAACAATGAGAACATATGGGCACAGGGAGGGGAACATCACACATTGGGGGCACAGGGAGGTGTGGGGGCCAAGGGGAGGGAGAGCATTAGGAGAAATACCTAATGTAGATGATGGGTTGATGGGTGCAGCAAACCACTATGGCACATGGATACCTATGTAACAAACCTGCACATTCTATATATGTATCTCAGAATTTAAAGCATAATAAAAAAAAAATTTTAAAAAGAAAAGTCATTGTCCTCCCCTACCCCAGATCTTTAAATACAGAGATGTAGATGATGGTGTAAAATCTTTACTAAAAGATGTCATTCTCTTATGTGGAGTAATTTCAACAGAGAGATGTTTTCTGACATGTTTTACTGTGTATGCTGCGTATTCATACTGAGGTATGTCTAGTTTGATCTGAACAATTTCTGTTGGAAAATGATCAGATTAAAAAGTTACAGATGATATAAATTTAAAAAAAAAAGATGTCAACAACTAAAGAACAGCAAAGTAAGCCAAAGGAAAGTATAAGAAAGGACGTAACAAAGATAAGAGCCATGATTAATGAGAAAACAGAAAAACAGTAACTTAATAAATGTAAAGCCTGTCCTTCTGAAAAAAAAAAAAAATTAACATCTAACCTGATCAAGAAGAAAGGGAGAAATCACATATAGAGAAAATAAGAGGCAAAACAGTCATTGAAAAATAGCAATATTTTAAAAAACCAAAGACTACTCTGCAGACAATTCATCAAAAAATAATATTTATTTGACAAAATTCCCAAGTAAAACACCTTACAAAAAATAATCCTATTAGAAATAGCAACCTTAAAGAGGCCCATTTCCATAGAAAAAACATCAGAAAAGATTATTAAGGAACTGCACCATATAAAAAGAAAGAAAATAAAAATAAAAATAAAAATGCTTTCTCAGAGGACTTCTCTCAACCCTCTGTGAACTAGAAAGATATAGTGCTTTGTTGTTCCAGAGGAAAAAAAAAAAAGGATAACCTTCTAATTCTTTATAAAGCTAATATAACATTAATATCTCAATTTTATAAAAACAGTGCCAAAAAATAAAACAATAAATATTGCTATGGATAGCAATGCAAATATAGTAAACAAAACAGTAAGTAGACTTTACATTAAGAAAGAAATACACCATGACAAAGTGGGATTTACCCTAGAACTGTAAGATTGGTTCAATACTATGAAATCCATTGATATTATATCATATAGAGTAATATATTTTAAGACATAGTTCCAAGGATACTGAAAAGCTATTGAAAGAACACATATATTTCTGATTTTTAAAAAACTCAAAAACACAGAAATTGAATGATACTTCCTATATACATGATCATGTTCATCTTCAGCCCCAAATCAATTATTTTACTTAAATACTTAAAACATTTAAATGCTTACTTAATATTAAAACATTAAGATGTTTCCTAAGATCAGGAAAGAGGCAAAAATGCCAACTACCCCCATTACTAGTCAAGATGGCTTTATGAGTATTAGCCATGTTTATTAGACAACAAATATCAAATTGAGCTATAAAATTGATAATTAAGAAAAAAATCTCTTAGCAAACATTTGATTTTATACTTGGAAAAGCCAAATAAATCAATGATAAAATTAACTCAAGCAAACATTCATTATGAGAGCAGAATACAAAATTAACAGAAAAATAATGTTTTCACAAACAAAGGAGTAGATACTAAGGAATGAATTTAACAAGAAATGTGCAAAAATCTATTGAAGAAGAACTTTAATATATTCCTGAAAGACAAAGTAGAACTGAATAATGGGAAGGCATTGCATATTCTGGGACAGAATGGTTTAACATTAAAATAATGAGTTTTGGCCGGGCGCGGTGGCTCACGCCTGTAATCCCAGCACTTTGGGAGGCCAAGGCAGGCGGATCACGAGGTCAGGAGACCGCGATCATCCTGGTTAACACAGTGAAACCCCGTCTTGGCTAAAAAAGAAAAAAAAAAAAAAAAATTAGCCGGGTGTGGTGGCAGGCGCCTGTAGTCCCAGCTACTCGGGAGGCTGAGGCAGGAGAATGGCGTGAACCCGGGAGGCGGAGCTTGCAGTGAGCCAAGATCCCGCCACTGCACTCCCGCCTGGAAACAGAGCTAGACTCCGTCTCAAAAAAAAAAAAAAAAAAAAAAAAAAAAGAAAAAAAGAAATTCCAATAAAAATCCCAAAACACATTTTCTAGAGTTAGAGTTGATATGGAAAAAGCAAACATGAACAAATAGAAAAGACTAAGGAAAACTACATGGGGTTACTAACTCTAACAGTTTCTAAAATACACCATAAATCCTCTATAATTAAAACAATATTGTTAGTGGTATATGAACAAACAAGAATTTAAAAATCACATATAGGCCCGACTACATATATTATATGATACATTTTTGTTTATATAATAAATTTATATATATTTATACTATATATTATATATATAATATATATTATATACATATAAAAATGTGAGACAGAGTCTTGCTCTGTCGCCAGGCTGTAGTGCAGTAGCGTGATCTAGGCTCACTGCAACCTCTGCCTGCCAAGTTCAAGTGATTCTCCTGCCTCAACCTCCCAAGTAGCTGGGACTACAGGTGTGTGCAACACCACCCAGCTAATTTTTTTATTTTTAGTAGAGATGTGGTTTCACCATGTTGGCCAGGATGGTCTCGATCTCTTGACCTCGTGATCCAACCGCCTCGGCCTCCCAAAGTGCTGGGATTACGGGCGTGAGCCACAGCATCTGGCTGATACTTTTTATATCTAATAATGATGACATCTCAAATTACTAGGAAAGAGATGACCTTCTAATATTAATGGGACAACTGGGCCTTTTTTCAAAAACATACGATCTACAAACAAAACCAATCTATGAACAAAAACTAATTTGCAAAAACAAAATTATGATCATACCACACACCATATACAAGAACCAATTGCAAATGAACAATGGATCAAAATGTAAAAAAAAAAAAAAAGTAAACCATAAGAGTAATAGAAGAATAAATTATGCATGAATTCCCCTTTAACATCAGTGTAGAAATGTCTTCTAATTGTGACCCGAAAGTTCAGAGGCAATGAAAAGATTGAAAAATCTGACTATGTAAATATTTTGCCTTACATAAAACATCACGAATAAATATAAAAGACAACTGAAGATAGAGGAGAACATTTTGTCGCACATATTCCAGAAAAAAAGGTTTATATCCCTAACATATAATTTTTAAAACTTAAAGACCATCAACACCCAATAGAAAAATGAGAAAAAGATATGAACAGACAATTAACAAAAAAGTTTAATAAAATGGCCCTTAGGCTTATGAAAATATGTTCAAACCTACTGATATTTAGAGAAATACAAATTAATATTGAGATATGATTTATTAACTCTCAGACTGGCAATTTCTTTTATAACATGAAAACAGTTTCTGTGGGATTACTGGAGAATCAGACATTTTCATACACTGCTAGAGAATATGGCAATACCTAATAAAACTGCATAGGTACTTACTTTTTGACTTGGCAATTTTACTTTTAGAAACGTACCCTTATGATACATTCTCAATAACACAAAACTATATTTGCACAAGGTTATTTATTGCAGCATTGTTTGTAATTTCAAAAATACAGAACTCTTCCAAGTGACCACACATGGTAGACTGGTCAATAATAGATGATACGTTTGAAAAATGGAGTATGATAGACCAACACAAAACTGAAAAAAGACCTCAGTGGACTGAAATGGAATTATTTACAAGACATGTTTAAAGTAATAAAAGATGGCAAAACAAAGAATATTTATAAAGCGGTAGCTTTTAGCTGGGTGCTGTGGCTCACACCTGTAATCCCAGCACTTTAGGAGGCTGAGGCAGGTGGATCATGAGGTCAGGAGATTGAGACCACCCTGGCTAACACAGTGAAACTCCATCTCTACTAAAAATACAAAAAATTAGCTGGGCATGGTGGCATGCACCTGTAGTCCCAGCTACTTGCGAGGCTGAGGCAGGAGAATCGCTTGAACCCGGGAGGTAGAGGTTGCAGTGAGCCGAGATTGCACCACTGCACTCCAGCCTGGGTGACAGAGCAAGACTCCAACTCCAAAAAAAAAAAAAAAAAAAAAAAATTGAGATAAAATATATATGCACCTGATTATTGGTGCAAAAAAAAAGAATCTACTTAGGAAGATTAAACCAAAACCTAATAAAACTAAATCAAGAACTAAAGAGGGTGGAAATGGAAGGTAAAATGAAAGAATGGCAATGAGGTAGAATAGGTAAGAAGGCAATGACAATTCCCTGAATTTACGTCTTTAGTTAATTCTGATTTTAGCACCATGGTGGTATTTTACATACTCAAATACATAAAAATGAAAATCAACCAGAATGTGAGGAGACCCAAAATTGAAGATAAAAAAATAAAAAATAAGACTATCTATTGCAAATAAAAAACATAACCACACTTATAGGGGAGGGTAGAGAAACAAACCTAAGTAACTTGGGAAAACAATATGTCAAGTCTATGTACCTAGTATAAATACAAAAAGAATGATACACAAATACTATATTCAACTTAGTACATCTGTTTGCCATAGAAATCTCAGTTAGCAATTATCAAGTTGCTCTAGCAATTCTGAAATTATGGAAATTAAGTCAACAAAATAAAAGTATATGGTTGCATGAAGATTAAGAGAAGATAGTGGAATAAGAAGCACCAGAAATCTGTATGCCCACCTAGAGAACAATTACATTGTCACAATCTGTCTGATAAAACTATTTCGGAACTCTGGACTCCATTGCAGACTTGCAATTCCTAGGAGAAATCTTAGGTAGTAAACTGAAGTTTAATCAACTTTAACTCTTATCAGCTGCTACCAATCTACCCCTTAGCCCAGTATTAAGTAGCATGTGCATATTCCTGGCCCAGCTTGCATTCAGCTTGCTGGAGCCAGGGTAGACAATAAAGTATCTGTCCCCCAAAACATTGTGGATCTGTGTTCTGACTGTTGAGTACTGCTTCTGATTATGGAGGTCCTGACACAGAGATGAGTAGCCATTGTTGTACCTCCCACACTCCCTTTCCACAAACCCCTTCTCTTCTGGCCATGCAACTTCTGACTTAACGTGTCTGTGCTCTTTCCCCTTCCCTCCTCATTTTTCTTTTTTACCATTTTTGGAGTTAGAACATTCAAAAGCAACTGCATACACAGCAAAAATAAGGAAGTCACTGCACATGCCTGGAGAAAGGAACAACCTCAAAAGATCCTGAAAGATCTTAAGTTTACACCTCATATGATCTTCACTATAGGGACAGACTACAACATCATACAAACAAAAGTGGAAAAAAACCCCAAAAAACAGCAAACCTTGGTAAAGGATAATTTGATTTTCAGAATATCACATTATTAGATTCAAATGTCAAGTTTTCGAAAAGGCATTTTCAACAAGGCATTTTTCTTAAGGCATACAAAGAAATAGAGAAGTATCGATCGTTGAAAGAGAAAGGTAAATGAAGAAAAACTGTTTCTAAAAGATTTCATGGTAGATCTACTAGATAAATACTTTAAAACAACTATTTTAATGATACTCAAGGAACCGAAATATCAATAAAGAGAAAATCTTAAAAGAAACCAAAAAGTAATTCTAGGGCTGAAAACTACAATAATTGAAGTAAAAAAAAAAAATCACTGAAAAAACTCAAAGACATATTTCAACAGGAAGAAGAGTCAGTGAACTTGAAGACAGGACAATAAGAAATTATCATATTCAAGAAACTGAAAGAGAAAAAACCTGAAGAAAAGTGAGTAAAGTGGAAGAAACCTATGGGTTTCTTGTGAAATCCATCAAGTGATCAACACGTGTATTGGAAAAGTCCCAGGGGTAGAAGGAAAGGGAAAGAGACAGAATATCTGAGGAAATAAGACTGAAAACTTTTTAAATTTGATAAAAGATATAGAAACAACTAAGAAGCTCAACAAACTCCAAGTAGGATGAATTCAGAGACCCATACTGAGTAACAAAGACAAAGAATTTTGAATGTAGCAAGAGATAAGATACTCCTCACATACGAGGAGTCTTCAATGAGATTATCAGCAGAATTCTCATCAGAACTTTGGACATCCGAAGGCAGTGGGGTGATATATTTACATTCAAAGTGCTAAAAGAAAAAAAAGCTATTTTCCAAGAATCCTATATCCAGCAAAAACTGTCCTTTAAAACTAAGGGAGATATTAAGAGATTCACACATGAACAAAGTGTATTACCTCTAGACTTACTCTGCAAAATAATACTAAGGGAACTTGTGCAGGATGAAATAAAAGGATACTGGAAGTAACTCAAAGCTATATGAAAAAATAAAGATATCAGTAAAGGTAAATACATGGGCAATTATAATTTTATTTATTTATTTTTTTTTATTTTATTTTATTTTTTTTCTCCCTGAGATAGTCTCGCTCTGTCACCAGGCTGGAGTGCAGTGGCGCAGTCTCAGCTCACTGCAATCTCCGCCTCCTGGGTTCAAGCGATTCCCTTGCCTCAGTCCCCCGGAGTAGCTGGGACTATAGGCGCGCACCACCACGCCGGAATTTTTTTTTCCCCCCAGTAGAGACGGGGTTTCACCATGTTGTCCAGGATGGTCTCAATCTCCTGACTTCATGATCCACCAACCTCAGGCTCCCAAAGTTCTGGGATTTACAGGCGTGAGCCACCGCGCCCAGTTGTAAAATTTAGTATTACTGTAATGATGGTATGCAATTTCGCTTCTAGCGTTCTACATGATTAAAGAGACTAAAAAATCTTTAATAATAAAACAACCATTTGTCTAAAAGTTAGTATTATTATAACTTTGATTTGTAACTCCATATTTTGTTCCATATATAATTTAAGCAACTGGTGCATTAAAAATATCAACTGATGTTTTGGTGCACACAATTTATAACAACATAATTTTGTGACAACAACTAAAAGGAGTAGGGATGAAGTTGTTAAAAGAGCAGAGTTTTATTAGAGTTTTGTCTTATATGCTATTAAAGTTAAGCTGGTAAAAATTCCAACTGTGTTATAACTTTAGGATGTTAAGTGAAATCCCTGTTAACCACAAAGAAACAGCAAATACACACAAAAGGAAATGAGAAACTAATTTAAGTGTTTCACTACCAAAAAAACATACAAAATACATCAGTAATGAAAGGTGGCACAAAATAATATATAGAAAGCAAATACCAAAATGAAGTAAATCCCTCCATATCAGTAATTATTTTAAATGCAAACATATTAAACTATCCAATCAACAAACAGTTTGGCAGAATGAATTTTTAAAAAATTACTATCCAGCTATATGCTGCTTACAAGCAACTCACTTTAGATTCAAAGACATGCAAAAGTTGACCATAAAAAGATTAAAAAAAAAAAAAAACACGCAAATAGTAACCAAATAAGAGCAGGGGCAGGCAATTACTCAAAATTTTAAAAGTAGGATTACTGTATGATTCAGCAATTCCATTTCTGGGTATATGCACAAACGAACTGAAAGCAGAGCCTCAAAGAGAGGTGCATGCATGTTCATAGCAGCATTATTTCCAATAGCTAACATATGTACAAAACTCAAGTGTCCATTGACAGAGGAATGGATAAGCAGTGGTATATACATATGATGAATTATTACTTAGCTTTAAATATGCTAAGGTAAAATAAGCTTTTCAAGAAACAAAAACCCTATGATTCCACTTAAATGAATTACTTAGAATATTCAAAAATCATAGAGACAGAAAGCAGAATGATAGTTACTAGGGTTTGGGGTAAAAGGAGGATGGTGAGTTGTTTAACAGGTGTAGAGTTTCAGTTTTGCAATATTAAAACGTGTCTAGAGATGGATGGTGACAATAGTTTCACAACAATAGAATTGTACTTAACGTCCCTGAAATGTACAAAGTTCCCCGTTGGTATTTGTGGGGGATTGGTTCCAGGACCCCACACAGATACCAAAGTTCATAAATGCTCAAGCACCTTACATAAAATGGTATATTTGCATATAACATATGCCTGTCCTTCTGTATACTTTAAATCATCTCCAGATTACTTAAGAGTATCTAACATAATGTAAATGCCATATAAATAGTTTCTATATATTTTAATTTGTATTATTTTTAATTTTTTATTTTCAAATATTTTCAATCATGAACCTGTGGATATGGAGAGTTGACTGTACTTAAAAATGGTTAAGATAGTAAGTTTTATGTTTTATATATTTTACCACAAGAAAAAATGGGTAAAAAAAAAAAGAATACCTCTTACAAGAACTCTCATAGCAGCATTATTCATAAGTCAAAAAGTTGAAGCATCCTAAATATCAATTGAGGAATGGATAAACAAAATGTGGAATAGCAATGCAAGGGAATATTATTCAGCGATGAAAAGGAATGAAGTACTGAAACATGCTATATGACATGAGTAAATGTTGAAATTATTCTAACTGAAAGACTCCAAAGACTACACATTTTCCTCTATATGAAGTGTTCAAAATAGGGAAATCTATTTTAATAGAAAGTAATCAGTTATTATATGGGGCTGAGGATTGAAGGAGGTGTTGGGAATGGGGACCCATAGTAGTAAGTGGGGATTTCTTTTTGGTATAACAGAAGTTCTAAAATTAAATTATATTGATGGCTGTACAATATACTAAAAAAAAAAAAATCAGTAAACTGCCTACTTTAATCTGGTTAACAAATAGCATATAAATTACATCTCAATAATGTTGTAAAAACCTCAGCAACTCTTTCCCCTCAAAAAGAAAAATGTCATAAAAACTCAGAGGACTTATTTTTAAATACTAAATAAGTAAAAATAAAATAACAAGTATGTGGTTAATGTAATCCAGATACTTACTGTTGGAGAAAGGAGTTAGGTAAACAGAGATGATACAAAATCACTTCTTTGATATTGTTGCCCAAAGCTACATTATCTTATTTTAATCATAAGGAATGTTAGACTACTACGAATTGAGGAACACTCTATAAATTAACTAGTGAATCCATGTCAAAATTGTAGACTCAAGAAAAAGAGGCTGAAGAACTGCCCTAGATTAGAAGATAAGAAGAAGACATGAAAACAAAATGCAATGTGGGATTCTGGATTTTAAACTAGAACAGAAAAAAAAAGACATTACTGGAACAATGTGTGAAATTTGGGTAAGACCTGGAGATTAGTAAATAGAATATTTCCAAAATTAATTTCATGGTTTTGACTGTTTTGTTGTGCAGTAGTTACATAAAATGTTAAAATTTGGAGAATCTCTATAAAGGCATATGGAATATATTTGTATTTTCAGTTTTTCTAAAATAGAAATCAAATAAAAATAAAAGGCTAAAATATAACATTATTAAAAAAAATGGTCTCGATGAAGTACAAATTAGTCTGCAATGGTAGAAAAATAAGCAATCAAGTATAAATAGAAGGTAAATACACCACTTATGCTATTAAAGATTTAAGGGATTGGAAGATCTGTAAGATTTACTTGCGTTCCTATAAGCATTGTGTTCTGACTATACAATCTAAAATCACTTCTGAGACTAAGTAACCTGTATAAAATTTGAGAAGAAAAAATATCCTTAAGAAAGGTGTGATCACAACTAAAGACATATCTTTCAGCATGATTTCTTAAGATTGAAATCACATCACTAAGTCTGATAATGTTATTGTACCTTTGGAAGTTTACAGAGTTTAGGTGCTTCTAAAGGTAAACAGAATGTCAACAAAATAGAAGTCTAATTATGGAGCCATTTAAAAGTATAGAAATATTCAATTTCTGATGTTAAAAAGTATAAACATTTTCTTAGTAGACTATATAAACCAAGATGCTATCATTTAACCCAAATCCTAGAAAACTACCTCTGTAATATCTATGTATATGTATTTTCAGGTTCTAAAAAGGTAAATCATTTCTAAAAGTCTTCAGTATGTGTTTCTCTGTATACCTGTACACACACGTTTTCTTAAAATTCTCTTCCAGAGATCTGCTTAGATTTTAGTTTTCTATGCCTACAGTTTAATTGACTTACATACTTAGTCAAGTCTTTTGATCCCTGCAGTTTCTTCATGTACTAGACTCTACAATACCTATGCTATATTGCCAATTTAAAACTGAAAATCCTACCATTCTAATTTAAACCTTCCCATCCTATATCCGAGAGTTATGGTTGATAGTATCAATTGACATGAGGTTCTTGAAAGCATTTGGGAAATAAATAATTACTTTAGTTATTGAAGTATGGATTGAGTAGGTGACACAACAATTTAGTAAGCTTACTATTAAAAACTACAAATACATTTTTCACATTCTCTAAGTAGCCATTATTATAGAAGGGAGCAATGGAATAAGATCCATGATTTTAGAATATACATATGATGGAAATTAATGATCAAGTGACTATATAGTTCAAGCAAGACTTTCATCATATAGTAGAAAAAAGTCTAGATTTTCAACTAGCAAACACTTTCAACTCAACATCATGAAATACTGAGTTCTATTTGCTTGCATAAACTTAGTTTTCCTCTTGCATTTGCAGCAGTGTAGCATTCCGATTACAGGCATTTCAGGGATCCATGATGGCCTCCAGACTATTTCTTTTCTATTAGTCAGAAAGAGGCTGAGCTATTCTAACACAATTTAATCATGTTTCTTCCACAGCTGTATGGGTGATTTTAATGTCAACAGGTCTAGAGCCTGCTCACCAGATACAGAGGTGGAAATAAAGTACTGACTCTTGAATGGCAAGACACAAGCTGTGCGAAGACCATGATAAGAGAATGAGCTTTCGTTCTCTGCTTAACCAGTTCTGTTCCTCTCCTTTATCCTCCCCTCTGTCTACTTGGCACATCACTGCCACTCAGTACAGCCCATGGGTTGCAAAGAGGATTATTTTATTGTTGACAAGGAAATAGGAGGCTCATATTCTTCTGTAGAAATGTAGCACTCAGAATACAGTACTACTCTTTACTGATAACATGTTATGAACCTTTTTTTCAATAATTTCCTCTGAAGAAAATACAGGCATTTATACATAACCCCCACTGAACTCCAAGTACTCTTGTACTTAAGAAGAATACACACACATTCATTAAAAACATGGTTATCAACTATATCAGAGCATGGTCAAAAAAGGGAAATCATCCTCACCATGAATAAACTTATGTCTAATATGTAAAGGCAGAAAATAAGTGCAAATACAGTTAAGTACAATTTGAAGGGAAGAAAAATACTCTTTAGGTGATAAATGTGTTGTTGCAATAGAGAATAACGCATCTTAGATAGCCTGGCCAGCAAGAGCTTGTCTAAGATGGTAACATTTAAGAGAAAATAGAATGATCTAGCCATGTGATATTTGGGAGCTATTTTACAGGTCAATGTAACAGTATCTGAAAATGCTCTAGGTTATGTTGTAGAAACTGATAAAAGGCCAGACTTGATGGAAAGCAGTATCCATGAAAAGGGTGGTTTTATATGTGGTTGGGATGATAGGTAATACCTATCACCTATTATAATAATAAGCTGTGGCATGGAGCTTTCTTTTATTTCTTCTTCTAAGTGCAATGTGAGGAAAGTGATGGGTTTTAAGGAGTGGACTGTCATGGTTGAATTCATCAAAATTCTAGCTGTTGTGTGGAGTATGGATTAAGTAAGGCAAATAATGAAATTCGAAGTAACTGCTAGAAAGATAGATCATGTTGAACTGGATTATGCTAGTGATTGTAGAAATATAAAAAAGGTCTAGTTATTTCAGGTAATGTTGGCATTGTAACAGGACTTGCTGCTTGTCTGGATGGTAGGATTTCAGAAGAAAATGTCCAAAATAACTCTAAGATTCTGGTTTAAGTATGAGATCTGTAGCAATGACATTTTCTAAAATAGCTCTAAAATTCATTATAGAAAAAAATTGTTTTGTGAGTTTTATTAATGACTTCTAATGTCTCTATGAAATCTCATGGAAGTGACCAGCCACCACTTGAAAATACGCTCAAGCTGATTAGTCATTAGGCAAATGCAAATCTAAACCACAATAATGTATCACTTCATACCATCAAGGATGCTAACATTTTTAAAAAAGACAAAGAAAATACGTGTTGGCAAGGATATAGAGAAACCAGAGCCTTCATACATTCCCAGTGAGAAAATAAAATGCTTCGGCCACCATGGAAAACAGTTTGGTGGTTTCTCAAAAAGTTAAACAGAGGATTACCATATTAACTAGTAATTACACTTTTAAGTATATACCCAACAACAAAAAAAATAAAACAGGTACTGAAACAAATACAAATGCACACACACATTGATAGCAGCACTATTCAAAAGACAATAGCTGAAAATAGCCCAAGTATACACGTTAACGGATGAATGAGTACGCAAATTGTAGTAAATACATGCCATGAGATGTTATTCAGCATGTATTCAGGTGTTAGAGTGAAGAATTGATACATGCTACAGTGTGGAAGAACCTCAGAAATATTAAGCTGAGTGAATGCAGCCAGACACAAAAAGTGACGCACTGTATAATTCCATTTGCATCTAGAATATTCTGAATAGATAAATCAATGGGAAGACAGAATGCAAATTGGTAGTTAGCAGGGGCAGGGAATAGTCGGGAGCAACTGCTTAATGGGTGCAGCCTTTCCTTTTGGGGTGATGAAAATGTTTTAGAACTAGATAGATGTAGTGGGTGCAAAATACTGGGAATATATGAACTAAATGCCATTGGAAGGTTCACTTCGAAAATGGTGAATTTCATGTTATGTAAATTTTACCTCAATTAAAAAGACACTCAGAAATGTGATTTTGTACTTTGAGATAAAGGTAATTTCCAAAGCCAACAAGTCATCAGTACATCATCCATTTAACCATTTATTCATTGAACAAATATTAAGATTCTATCAGATCCTGGTCGGGCGCAGTGGCTCACGCCTGTAATCCCAGCACTTTGGGAGGCCAAGGCGGGCAGATCACAAGGTCAGGAGACCGAGATCATCCTGGCTAACACGGTGAAATCCCATCTCTACTAAAAATAAAAAAACTTAGCTGGGCATGGTGGTGGGCGCCTATAATCCCAGCTACTCAGGAGGCTGAGGCAGGAGAATGGCGTGAACCCGGGAGGCCGAGCTCGCAGTGAGCCGAGATCGTGCCACTGCACTCCAGCCTGGGTGACAGAGACTCTGTCTCAAAAAAAAAAAAAAAAGATTCTACCAGATGCTGGCTTCCACTATTTGGAGATTTGGAGATAATGATAATATCCCCAGTGTATAATCTGCCTTCAAAGAATGGACTACATAGTAGGTGAAGAGAAACATGCATATATATATGTACAGGCATATATGTATATATACACATGCTAACATATAAATATTTTTGGAATATTTTGGAAAAATTGTTTTCCAGTCTGCCAACAGGCATACTGACACCTACCCCCACTGTCTTACATGGGTCAAATGAGAAAACATATAAACATCCTTTGTGGAGGACCTGCCAGCTAACGTACTGGCATATGCTCAATAGTCTCTTTCCCATTGGCTTCTCCCTCTCATTAATTTCCCCACGCATATCAAACAAGGAACAAAGCTAGCTTTACATTTTAAAATGCAGTGTTTTTGACCACTGGTGGTCATTTCTCTGATATCTGACATTTTTGCCCAATTTTTTCTTTGGTTCAAGCTATTTGTACCTTTCTAAAATACTGAAGATATCTTAGGGACTATTCACTTAGAATTCTACAAATTGAAGAAATTAAAGGTTGCAGTACATGTAAATAGTCATCCTTTACAAAGTTAGTTAATTCACATTCAGCCAAGACCTTTGGGCGCCCAGTCAAGGTCTAGTGGTGTTTGTGGCATCCTGCATTTTGCTGCATCTGTAGAAGCTTATAGTTATAAGTGAAACAGTATAAAGTCTAATTTCTAAAAGGCCAAACCCATAAATTACACATCTGGATGCCTAATTATCATTACATGCAACTAATCATCTAATTCTTTATAGAAAAATTTTTATAAGCCTCTTGAAGTTTCCAAAGATTTTTTTCCTGAAGAAAAAGATATTGCAACTCTAGATTCAACACGCAAAACTTAGTTTGAAATCTCTAATTACATCTACTAAAAAAGATATAAAACAAGTAAAACGTAGAAATACAAAATGTTATATAGAAAGGCAAAATTAAATAATATAGAACTCTGGAGTAGCTGCTAATAGCATTTTTGTATGCTTTCTTGCTGTTTCCTTTTCATACTGAAGTTTATCTCTCAAGTTCCAGCTCCCGGGTGAACTGAATACAGCTCCAGTCTGAATTCCATGTCTCACTTGGAACTTTTAACAAAAACCAAGAGAGACTGTAACTAATCTTTAGCACATCTGGCCGGTAGGCACCCAGTCTTTAATTCCATCCCTGAAATGGCAATCTTACTAAAAATACATGACTAGACCTTCCTTTGACTTCTCCCTCCTGTCCAGATACACAAGCCCTCTTGCTGACATTCCAGGGTTATTAATTAAAATGAACAAATATAGTTGAACACACATCTCTAAATGATCTCTATAGACTTGTGCTCCAGGGATGGCAGATTCATTCAGATATTGGAAGGACTTTCTACCAAAGAAGACAAGAGAAGGAGAAAGGCATTCCTTTATTCAACAGGCAATTACAGAGCATCAACTGGGAATGCTGGGGCTAGGCTAAGTGGAAAGAGGTAGGTTCTAGTCCTGCTGCATGCACTACTCAGTTTGGTTAGGGAGAAAATATACAAACCAACTACACCTACATTGATAGCTATAATGATAGTCTAGAGGTGGCAGAGGAAATTAGATGGAAGTATTGAAGACTGAATAGATGCTGGAAGGTAAAAGAATGAGAAGAGAGAACAATGCAAGTATTTCAAGCAAAAAGAATATGGAAAGCTGGGGGACCTAGGCAGAGTGTGCACAGTCCTTTTACAGGAAATCTAAGGAATTCATGATGAATGGAGCAAAGGGTACTGGTTACGCCAGGTGCAGTGGCTCACGTCTATAATCCCAGCATTTTGGGAGGCCAAGAAGGATGGATCACCTGAGCTCAAGAGTTTAAGACCAGCCTTGGCAACATAGGGAGACCCCGTCTCTACAAAAAATTTAAAAATTAGCTGGATGTTGTGGCACACCTGTGGTTCCAGCTACTCGGTAGCCTGGGAGGTCGAGGATGCAGGGAGCTGTGATCACATCGCGGCACTCCAGCCTGGGAGACAGAACGAAATCCTATCTCTTAAAGAAAACGGAGGTTAGAGGGAATAGAATGTCTAGAGATGAGTAAGAGAAGATAAAATCAAGATCATGTAAAACCTTGAGAGTGGGCTTAGTAGGTTAGACATGAACACAAGGACACCATCATTTAATAAGACATGAGCACCAGCGTCTGAGGAGGAGCATGAGAGAGAAAGGGACACAGGATGCGAGGCAGTCCGTGAATAGCAGCCAGCCCAACAGTGGCTATCTCCTGGCCTTTCTCCCACTTCCCTAGTTCATGTTCAATTCTTAGTTCTTTTATATTTAATCAATATTTTCTGACCATCAATTGTATGATAAGGAAGATACTTCAGAGGGACAAGAATGAAAATAACAGACATCATTCATGCACATCCTGGGGCTTAGAGTTTGTCGAGATAGACAAGTCTATACATAATTATAAAACACAGTGATTAGGCCCTAGGAGGAGGTCACAGGGGGCTTTGTGAAAAAGGGAAGAGAGAATACACCATACTTCAGTGTTATGAGCAGGAGGTCGGGGGAGTCTTTGAGTGGAAGTTTAATGCCTTTCGGTTAAAAGTTATTCAGGAAGGAATATTATAGACAAAGCGACAAGTGCAGAACAGACAAGGAGTGAGGGTGGAAGAAGGTGAGGTTTTGTGAGATCTAAGGTTAAGTGAGCAGTTTTCTTAGAGCTTGTAACAATTAGAGAAGCTCTCGCCCTTTAGGAGTCCTCCCAGGGATCTGACCCTCGTCCTAGTAAAGCCTGTTGCTAGAGAAGACCATAAGGACCCTGCAGTGGTCAAGAAGTGGGGTCAGAGGGTCAAGTCCAACCATCCTCTCCACGGTGACCCGTCTGACCCAGTAACTCCTAAGTCCTCTCCTCCTGCCTCCCTTTCCTCTCCTGTTTGTTCTTTCTCCCATCACCCAGTTCTGATTTCTCTCTCTGCTTCTCTCCCTCCAGTAACTCACACTAGCTAGGAACTGGTTTCCTTCTTAAAAGAATACATTCATATTCCCAGGTTCTCTTTTGGTGAGGGAAAGATGATTAGCTATACATTTAAAAAAAAAAAAAAACAAAACCAACCAAAGGGCAGTGTTTTTCTCAAATGTGGTTCTGCACTGATTCTTAACGTAGACTTAAAGAGAAGGGGAAAAAGCCAGGCGCGGTGACTCATGCTTGTAATCCCAGCACTTAGGGAGGCCAAAGTGGGCAGATCACCAGGTCAGGAGATTGAGATCATCCCAGCTAACACGGTGAAACCCCGTTTCTACCAAAAATACAAAAAATTAGCCAGGCGTGGTGGCATGCCTACACGTGGCATGACTACAAGTCCCAGCTACTCGGAAGGCTGAGGAAGGAGAATCGCTTGAACCCAGGAGGAGGAGGTTGCAGCGAGCAGAGATCATGCCACTGCAGTCCAGCCTGGGCAACAGAGCAGGACCCTGTCTTAAAAAAAAAAAAAAAAAAAAAAAAAAAAAAAAAGGTGGGGGAGACAGAAAAATATCTCCCTACCCCTCAGTTGTCTATGGTCTTGATTTCTCTCCCTGACTTGAATAACAGCCACCAATGTGTATTTAAGCACAATCAATAAGGAGCTACCAATGGCATTTGTAGCAGTCTTTAAGTGATCCCTGTTTTCATGTATTTCATAACCGAATTTCACTTAAAACATGTTCTCCTATTGTACAGATCAGTATTAGTATTTTACTGTATGGAATTTAGTGTGCTATCATAGTTCATGGCTGGATCTTGCCTGAAACTACCTATTTTCTGAAGATGTGCTAATATAGGTATAAAGACAAAAGTATGGAATATCTGGTCAAAAGAGCATAGATTTAGGCCTTGGACAGATTTACAGATAAATTGCATCTTTATCACTTACAGTTTTGCCACTTTGGGCAGTTTTTTATTCTACAAGATTTTCTGAATTTATGAAATTAATATGATAAATATTTTCTTAACCTGCACCTTGAATATTTCCTTGAGATCCCCTGACCAGCCTACCTGCTGCCTCTTCTTCAAAAACATCTATTTAGTGCCAGATAGGTACTGACTAGTCAGCAAGCTGGATGTGAAGTTTATTTTATTTATTTTTGGGGGAGACAGTCTCGCTATGTCACCCAGGCTGGAGTGCAATGGCACAACCTCAGCTCACAGTAACGTCTGCCTCCCAGGTTCAAGCTATTATCATGCCTCAGCCACCCGAGTAGCTGGGATTACAGGTGCATGACACCAAGCCTGGCTGTGTGTGTGTCTGGGTGTGTGAGTGTGTGTGCGCGCACACGTGTGTATTTTTAGTAGAGACAGGGTTTCGCCATGTTGGCGGTTGGTCTCAAACTCCTGACCTCAAGTGATCCTTCCACCTCAGCCTTCCGAAGAGTTAGGATTACAGGTGTGTGCCACCATGTCTCACCAACTGGCTGTGAGGTTTAAAAGAGATATGTGAGGTACTGGGTCTAGTGCTTGGCACATAATAAGCACCCAATAAAAGCCAATTATTTTATTATTGCTCAAGATTGTTTATCAGTTTTCCAAGCAAACATTTGCATAGCTTCTGAAAAACAGAATGCTTAGCTTACTTGATATGTTGTATGTATGTCACATCAGCTTGATACTCTTTTCATTTATTGCTGATTAACTGTACATTCTTAGAAGCTAAAAATACATTGGTACAAACCTGTTACTTTTCACCTGTAGAAAGCACATTAGCAGTTTCAAAAACAAATTCTTGGTTGATTTCTAAACGTTGGAGGTAAAAATTCTTGTTAAACTACAGAAAGGTAGAACTGATAAATTTTTAAATCATTGCTTTTAAAAGTAACAGCTCACTCTTTAAAAATTTAATGTGTATTGCAAAGACAATATAAAAAATGTTATACATGAGTCTAAAATGATAAAAATGTCATTATGACCTTCATGGATTTTTCTCTAGCCTAAGTAATCCTAGTAAACCCTACAGATTGAAGAATGCATCTTCAATCATTTCACTGCATTTGCTCTTGATTGTGGTTTCCCCCACCAGCATGTCTTACTAATACATCTTTCTTAAAAGAACGACATTAAATGGGAAGGCTTTAAATGAAAGTGACTTGTCAAGGGGACTGGCTTAGATCCTGATTTTATGGATTTTACTTGTTTTAATTATATTGAATATGTCTAGTATGTGCTTTACTGTTTCAAAGGAGTCAGCATCTCTATTTTCAAAGATTTATAAATATAAGAAACCCATTGCAGTAATTTTTGTTATGCAAATTTCTGTTAGAAAGAACAGGCTCTCATGGTACTAAAATTTAAGTAGCCCTATTTCTGACCTGAGATTAATATGGGAATAGAGAAAGAGTTATGGAAAGAGAACAAAAAGGAATAAGCAGCACAAGGATCTGATGACATCAGTTTCTGCCTCTGTGCCTGGGATAAGGCCAGTTTCCGATTTTCTTGTCCATCCCAGGGTATACCACCACCTCTGGCCTACCAGTAGAAATGAGGTTTCCTTAGCATAATGAAAAAAGAAAATTCACTTAAAAAGTATAGACTGTCTTCAACTTGGACACTGGTGCTAACTTGGAAGTCTGTAAGCCCAGCAGAAATGAGACATTTATTTCCTACAAAGGATTCTGTTAAGGATTCTGAGTTGTTTAGATTCCAAATATTAAGCTAGAAAGTAGATATGTGAAGAGAATAAGAGAAGAGAGATACTAGAGGTAAATAATCTGGCAAAGGGAGGCACTGAAAGCTGAATTCTGGTGAAGTGGTGAGAGGATACCACAAAACCAAATCTCACCTACTTCACAATTTTGCTAGCGACCAATCCTACAGCTAGGAAAAAAAAAAAATTCCCCTTCCTCTTTCCAGTGCCCATGTTGTCCTTCCCCAAAGCAATCTGCATGATCTACCTTTCCAACCCAGTACAAGCCATCATCTGTTGAGACAGACGATCTATTTTTCCCTTAATTCACACTCAGTTATGATGGCAGATATTCCATCAGTATTATCTCTTCCAAAAGAGGAGTCTAGTTATCCAAAAACCAGAAGAGAGAAATTCAGGCAGCTGTGGTGAAAGAGTTTCTAATTTTGAATAAGGGGCTACTCCGTGTAGGGCAAGCCAGAATTGCTGGAGGACTGCCATCTGCTCTTTTGAAATGTATATAGCTGATACTCATTTGCTACTCCAAACCCATTCGTTTTTCTAGATCTCAAAAGTTATTTCTCTGAATGTGGCTTTGATTTGTAGGTTGGAGGTGTAAGGGTGGGGGTGTATCTAGCCTCCAGGGCAAGTGCTACCTACTACGTGCAGTCTTTCTTTTGTAAATTCTTGACAAACTTTAACATAAAAATTAATTTATAAGAAAAGTGATTACTATTGTGTCTGCTACTAAGAATATTGGGATCCCAGGTGAGGCAGAAATCTTTGTGGGAGAAAAAAAACTTAATTGTTTGCAGTTTTTAGTGAAGTTAATAGGAAATCACTTGGGGTAGATGCTTAATTTAGGAAGATCACCCAAATAACCCTTCATTTGTACAAATACTATCTTAGGATAGTAGGAACGGCTAGGACCATGATATATTCTAATAGCAAATATTCCAGAGTAATCAATTAAGGGTTTCGGCTAAATTTCTGCAGATACCATCTTCCCTCAGTTTCCACAGAGGAATGGTTTCCAGGACCCTTGGTGGATACCCAAATCCAAGGATGCTAATGTCCTTTTATATAAAATGGTGTATCAGCATATAACCTACACACGTCCTCCTGTATACTTTTAATCATCTCTAGATTCCTATAATACCAAATACAATGCAAATGATATGTAAATAGTTACCATTGTTCCCTCATGTAGCAAGAAAAAATAGTCTATACGTGTTCAGTACAGATGCAACCATTCTTTTTTTTCCCCGCAGTATTTTCAATTCACAGTTGGTTGAATCTATGGATGTGGAATACACAGATGCAAAGGGTCAAATGTACATGGTTTTTCCCATGAAGCAGGAATAGGGATTTGGGGGAAGGAAGAAGCTACTGTCTATCTGATGAGGGGAAGCTCTCATGGCAGGTGACAGGCTGAGGGTCGGGTGAGAGGCAGTGAGCTAGAACCTTTTTGAGAGCAAAGATGTCTAATACCCAAATTTAAGTTTGCCTTTCTGTGTTGCCCTCTTCTTGTGTATTCAACTCTTGAGTAAAGTTTGGTATCAGTCAAATTAGAGTCAGCTTTGTCTTAGCTAGCCTTGGGGTAGAAGAGTAGGAGTTGTGAATACATTTGAGTTCAAAGTGGGGTACAGGGAGCTGTAAGAGCCCAAGATGTTCAAGCAGCTTCCAGAAGCTCCCCTGCTAGAATACCATTTCTAGTACCACCCCAAGGCCTTCCGAATACTCAAGAGGAGGCTACGTTTCTAGAAGTCATACAGCATGATGATTCCAATGACTCAATAGGGAAAGGAAAATTAGTACTGACCCCAGAAAGCTGAAAAACTGGATATTCCTTGAGTTAAAAATAGTAATTTACATTTTTCCAGTATTTCTATGATCTAAGAATTGTGCTCTACAAGTTTGTCTCATTTAATCTTCACAGAAACTCAATGAATTGGTTATAATCATTATCACATAATCATTATAATCATTTTGAAAATGAGAGAACAAAAGTTCTCAGATTCAGTATTTTGCCCAAGGTCATACAGTAATGAGGGAACATCCCTATAATTCACACCCAGATCTAAACTCTTAACCACTAAAATATACTAATTTCAGCAGTATTTAATTTTTAAAACTTCAGTTTTCTCATGAGAGAAAATGAAACACAATATGCTTTTCTCAAATACAACCAAACTTGGCCCTGAGTAAGCCAATCTTCAATTCCTTTCATTTTAGATAAGAAAAGGGTCGTAACTCAAATTTTCCTCAGAAGATAGACGTCTGTACACATAAAGCATGACCAGGGCCCACAACACAATCCCGAGTTGCTCAGTTTTCCTCGAAGGTGCACTGAATATATCTGCCGCTATTTCCCATGATAAAGGGCCCATGTTGGTATCTCTAGTATAAAGAATGTCAACCAGCAGTAAAAGCTAATTCCACAATTCCACCGCAGGTCCAATGTCTACAGATACACTGAATGCAGCTGGAGTTAATGGCTTTATTTCAAAGATTTTTGAACTGTTTCAAGCAGTCTTTCTTCACTAGGAATACTCTGGAAAATGTATATATCTTAGGCAAGTATCTTTAAAAAATACCTTTCTTCTGTTTTCTCATTTATCGTTAGTGAGCACTACGCAGGCATTTTTTAGAAACATTACAAGGATACTGACAAATTACTGAGTCATCCAGTGATAGTAAATATTAAAGTTTCATTTGATGAGTAAATATTAGATTTAAAGGTTATCATAAATTAACAAAGCCTTTGGTGGGAATAAGAGAGAAACAAAAAGAGTAAGAGAAACAGGGAGAGAGAATATGTAAAGAATTCTAAAATTATAAGATATTTCCCTTTTCTGTTCTGTTCTTACTAAAAGTAGTTTCAGAATTCTTGCTTTTCTAAATTGGGATAATGATCTTTGTGTTTCTTTCATAACTTTTAATGTTTATCAGTTTTATTTTTTTCTACTTTATTAGTTTTAAAGTTTAAAATCTTGCTTTGATTTCCTTCTTACTATACCCAGTGGCTACATGAAATGTAAAACATACTATGTATTAGAGAAAAAAGCTCATTGTTAAAAACCAATGATAAGAATTACAATTACTTTTCACTAAAGATGTAATTATACATAGATATCTTCCAATTAGAGAAATAGCAGAGTGATGGGAGAATGAAAAAAAATCATAACCCAATGCATCCAACAATTATTTTCTCAATGACTGTAGGTTCTCAGGTCCTTTGAGATTATGCAAGTCAGAACTTCCTTGGATTTACATATAACTTAGTATTTTTATATGTATCACCTAAAACAAAAGTAGAATAGATAATCGCAAATACTACATTCAAAATTCTCATTATAACTGCAACTGCATTCTAGTGGATATCTTTAGACTTTAGTCAAAGCACTTCTCCTGGTCATAGAAGTATTTGTCATCCCTGATCACTATATCCTTAGCTACAAGGATTAATATGTACTAAACTTTAATGGGCCACTGTTAGAGAATTACATGTTTACTATTGTGATGGTTTGTAAAGATATTAATGAGTTCTAGTAATTTATTGGTATAGATCGCATATTCTAAATTTATAAAATTTAACACTAGAAAAGCTGTATTTCCTGACCTTCAAAATCATGCTCACAATAGAGGTAAATGTATTTGTAAACCTGCTTTTTAAAAAAATAACCAATGTCCTACAGAACTCATTTAATGTTTTTGTGATTTTTATCGAGTAGCTTAAAACTTACACAATGAGTAATATGCACTTGATGTGAGATTTAAATTAAATGACTAAAACATTTTTATCATTTTGTTACATAAAGTACATTCAAGTTATTGGCAGATGTTTAATTTCCAAATCAATAGGCCACTTTCTCGGGCTTTTAAGTACTATGATTGGCTATTAAGCTTGTGGAATTCATACTTTGAACAAATGGAATACTGACCCAGAAGGGTTATTTATGAGTTTTCTTTTTTTCTCTCCAAGTCAAATAATTTTTAATTGGAACTTTTATTTAGAAAGCTGGGTCTGACTACGTGGGCATAGTATTGACCCCAGCCTACTAGAGATGAGAAAGCATTTCAGTCACAGGAAGCAAAGTAGATTGATGGCTACTATCATCTGGTCAAACAATATTAATCCACCATCAAATTAAAGGAGCACCAAAAGAGATGACTGTTATTTTAAAGAATCAATCACAGCCCAAATGATGGCATCCATCTTTGAGATACATTTCGTCATCTCCTCCAAAGGTGATGTATTTTTAAGTTTTAGCACCGAAATGACAGCGAATCACTGATAGACTGAGGGACTCTTAGAGATGTTCTTCAAATATTTCAAAGGGAATAAAAACAAGAAAATGTATTCATGAAGTTGTGACATCTCAAATTGTTATATCTGTAGTAAATAATTATCTTTTCATAGTCAGTAGAGGGTATCTATGGAGTTTACCCCTGAACAATTTCCTGACCATATTCAGCCTCTAGCATCATCTCCCAAGGAAAGAAAGTTTTAAAATTAGGGCATCCCTGCAGATGGGGAATTAATGAAAATGAACATATCTATGTGAAATAGTTTAGGAATTATGCTTTTGATTATGAAAAAATTTAAACATTTACAGATAAAATAATTAGAACCCCTATGTACACATCACCCAATTTCAGCAGACATTAATTTTCTGCTCTTCGGCTTCTTATATCCCTCCATTTACCACCCCTCCCTGACCACCAGCACCCCTCCACACTCATGCTGCAACCTTTGTTTGCTGCCTTTTTTTTTTTTTTTTTTTTTTTTTTTTGAGGCAGAGTCTTGTTCTGTCGCTCAGGCTGGAATACAATGACACGATCTCGGCTCACTGCAACTTCCGCTTCCCAGGTTCAAGTGATTCTCCTGCCTCAGCCTCCTGAGTAGCTGGGATTACAGGCACCTGCCATTATGCCCATCTAATTTTTGTATTTTTAGTAGAGACAGGGTTTCATCATGTTGGCCAGGCTGGTCTCGAACTCCTGACCTCAGGTGATTTGCCCACCTCAGGCTCCCAAAGTGCTGGAATTACAGGCATGAGCCACCATGCCCAGCCCTTTGTTAGCTTCTTGCTGAAGTGCACAAAGCAAAGCTCAAGTATATTATAATTTCACCTGTAGTTACTATTGTATTTCTGAAAGACTTAAAAATTAAACCAAAATATTCTCCCATTTAAAGAAACTAACAAAAAAAGTTGTAACTATTATTTATTACCCAAAGTTTTGAATTGTCCCCAAATGTCTCAACATATCTTTTTCCAGGTAGTTTATCTGAATGGATTTTTGTTGGTTTCCAATAGAATGACACTATTGTATTTATGGTATGACATTATATAAGATCCAATAAAAGTGTATGAATAATATTTCCTAAACATATTAATTTCCTAATTAACTTTATCCTCATAAAATTCCTGATGAGTGAAAACAAAAAAAATCACATTTTACTTATGATAAAATAAGTAGTAATCCCTCAAGTCAAGTCAATATTAGAAGTTAATAGAAATCATAAGACTCAACGAGTTACAAGGTAAAGAGACACTCCTTTAGACCCAAATATATAAAACACTTTGAGGGATTAAAAGATGGATTACTGAAACTGAACTGAGGATTTTGAATTTCCTAGCTGCTGGGTGGGCAAGTCTGAACCTATTGCATCAGTCTTCTGTAAAGAATAGTGCTAAGTTCTTCTGCATACATACTTGTGAGGCTCAATTGAAAACATACTAGAAATCACCTAGCAGATATCCTAACTTTATGAGGATAAAGTTAATTAGGAAGTTAATA
This sequence comes from Macaca fascicularis, assembly GCF_037993035.2. Classification (NCBI taxonomy): domain Eukaryota; kingdom Metazoa; phylum Chordata; class Mammalia; order Primates; family Cercopithecidae; genus Macaca; species Macaca fascicularis. Next base: position 172,393,750 of record NC_088380.1, on the reverse strand, counting down.
TATTTAGAAAATATTATTTACATACTTTTATTGGATCTTATATAATGTCATGCCATAAATAGTGTAAGCAGTCACATGACACTGACTCAATACACGCTGTCTAAGTCTGGTCTTAGCCTGTAGTTCCTCAACTTCAAAGTTATTTTATTCCCTACCTCAGGAGGCTTCGAGTCTTTTGATTCTACCAACTATTCATGCCCCCTCATCCACTAGATGACCTCACTTCCCATCTTCCCAGTTAAGAGGTCAAGGTCAAGCATCATCTCTCCCTTGCATATTCCCCTTCTATTCCTTGCCTTTCTCCAAGGTTGGCAAGCTTGACGAAACCACATCCTCGTAAAATTTAAAGCTGAAAATGCCTAAAGAAAGGCTCCATGTTATTAATTGGTTTTATTAAAAACTCATATCCAGGAATTTCGAAGTGACATTTCTTAATGGTGCCAGGCAAGCATATGATACCTTCTCAATCCATTCATTCTTCTCTCAGTTATTATTTACTATATTCCTTCCTTAAAACTTGATGATCTCCTCCTCTATCCTCACTCCCCACCAGTGACCTTGCTCAGTATTTCACAAGTAATATTAGAGTGAAGATGACTTCCCCAGACTGTCACCACCACATTCATCGATCTGCTTGCGTCTGCACCCTTATATTGTACTTTCTTGCCTGTTGTCATAGATAAAATAGCTATATTCCTTACTAAAGTTAATTTCTACACTCATGTACAGATGCCATCTGCTTAGGCCTATTCATTCCAATAAGTTATTTTTCTCCTACATTGATTTTTCTTTTATCCATTTGATTACTACCCCCAGCATACAAACATGCTATTATTTGCATTATATTAAGAAAACATTTTTCTCTTGATTCTTTCTCTTCCAGCTGTCATCTTGCTGTAGTCAGAAAAAAACCTAACCTCCTTATCCCCAAATATCCACATCCTATTTCCTAGAACCTATAAATATCTTAGGTTATGTGGCAAAGGGTAATTAAACTTGTAGATAAAAATCAAGATTGCTAATCAGTTAACTTTAAAAATAGAGCAATTTTCCTGGATAGTATTGCTGGGCACAATGCAGTTACATGTGTCCTTAAAAAAGGAAGAGGGAGCTAGAAGAAAGCCAAAGATAGTAGCATGAGAAGACCCAACCTAACCATCCTGGCTTTGAAGATAGAGAAGGATCACAAGCCAACAAATGCAAGTAGTTTCCAAAACCAGGAAAAGACAAGAAAATGGGTTCTTTTCCAGAGCCTCCGGAAGGAATGCAGTCTTGCTGACACTTTCAGTACAGTGAGTCTCACTTTGGACTTCTGACCTCCAAAACACTAATACATAAATTATGCCATTTTAAGTCACTAAATTTGTGGCAATCTGTAATAGTATCAATTAGAAACTAATGCAGACCCCATTTCTTTGATCCCATTTTCAAAGACCATTCCTTCCTATGACCTCTAATTTTTTTCAGTCACATGTTTACATTTACAACATTGATCTTATTTCAACCATCGAAGCATTTGGCATAGATCATCACTCACTTCTACTGAATAGAATTTACTCACTCGTCTCCTGTATCTCTGTTTTCCTTCTCCCTCAGGCATCACTTCCTTTGGCTTACTGTTTCTTTCCTCACCTACCTCTTACCACTGGAGAGTTCCAGGACTTGATCTTTGGAATTTTCCACCTACGTTTGCTTTCTGGTGATCCAATTCATTTTCTTAGGGTTTGTAATACCATCAATATGGCCACAACTGCCATATTCATGTCTCCAGCTTAGACCTCTCTCCCAAATTTCAGCATTATCTATCCACAGATAGTAATCAATACCAAAGTGAAATTACTACATTTGTATCACAGCCTGTCCTACTCATAGCCATCTCTATCTCCGGATACAGTGTTCTTTCAGCTGCTCATGCGATCCTTCTCTTATCTTTCATTGTCACACCATACATCCAACTTATTATCAGATGACCTCATTTCTCCTAACTTTAAGATATATGCAGAATTGGACAACATTTCACCTTCACCACGAAGCCTACTTCATTCTCCACAGTCATACACCATATTCTCCATAGCCTCTTTTTCTCCCACCATTCCTCCCTTCCCTACCCACCAAAAATCTATTGTTTTTATTTTTTATTTTTTATTTTTTTTTCTTTTTTTTTTTAATTATTATACTTTAAGTTCTAGGGTACATGTGCATAACCTGCAGGTTCTGGCTAGGGCAATCAGGCAAGAGAAGGAAATCAAGGGTATTCAGTTAGGAAAAGAAGAAGTCAAATTGTCCCTGTTTGCAGATGACATGATTGTATATTTAGAAAATCCCATTGTCTCAGCCCAAAATCTCCTTAAGCTGATAAGCAAATTCAGCAAAGTCTCAGGATACAAAATTAATGTGCAAAAATCACAAGCATTCGTATACAACAGTAACAGACAAACAGAGAGCCAAATCAGGAATGAACTTCCATTCACAATTGCTTCAAAGAGAATAAAATACCTAGGAATCCAACTTACAAGGGATGTAAAGGACCTCTTCAAGGAGAACTACAAACCACTGCTCAGTGAAATAAAAGAGGACACAAACAAATGGAAGAACATACCAAGCTCATGGATAGGAAGAATCAATATTGTGAAAATGGCCATACTGCCCAAGGTTATTTATAGATTCAATGCCATCCCCATCAAGCTACCAATGAGTTTCTTCACAGAATTGGAAAAAACTGCTTTAAAGTTCATATGGAACCAAAAAAGAGCCCGCATCTCCAAGACAATCCTAAGTCAAAAGAACAAAGCTGGAGGCATCATGCTACCTGACTTCAAACTATACTACAAGGCTACAGTAACCAAAACGGCATGGTACTGGTACCAAAACAGAGATATAGACGAACGGAACAGAACAGAGTCCTCAGAAATAATACCACACATCTACAGCCATCTGATCTTTGACAAACCTGAGAGAAACAAGAAATGGGGAAAGGATTCCCTATTTAATAAATGGTGCTGGGAAAATTGGCTAGCCATAAGTAGAAAGCTGAAACTGGATCCTTTCCTTACTCCTTATACGAAAATTAATTCAAGATGGGTTAGAGACTTAAATGTTAGACCTAATACCATAAAAATCCTAGAGGAAAACCTAGGTAGTACCATTCAGGACATAGGCATGGGCAAAGACTTCATGTCTAAAACACCAAAAGCAATGGCAGCAAAAGCCAAAATTGACAAATGGGATCTCATTAAACTAAAGAGCTTCTGCACAGCAAAAGAAACTACCATCAGAGTGAACAGGCAACCTACAGAATGGGAGAAAATTTTTGCAATCTACTCATCTGACAAAGGGCTAATATCCAGAACCTACAAAGAACTCAAACAAATTTACAAGAAAAAAACAAACAACCCCATCAAAAAGTGGGCAAAGGATATGAACAGACATTTCTCAAAAGAAGACATTCATACAGCCAACAGACACATGAAAAAATCTATTGTTTTTAAAACTTAAGTCATTTCACTCTTTGGTCTAATCTGGTAATAGACTCTCCATTTTTCTCCAAAAAAAGAGTCAAATTGCGTTCAGGAGACTGGCCCTATCAAATTTATACCCCTACTTGCTCAGGCTACTTGGACCACACTGGCCTCGTTGGTTTTCCATGATCATGCCCATCACTCTCCTTTTAGGGCCTCTGCATGGCCATTTTCTTTCTCAGAAACTCTCTTTTCCTGAACTTTGTGCTTGGCTCCCTGCCTCCCCACTCCAGCTTTTTGCTCAGCTCTCATTCACTCAATGAGGCCTACCCTCACCTGTTTTGTATTTTATACTCTAACTTGCCCTCCAGCCTCTCCCCATCCTCTGGAACTCTCACATTTTCTTCTGTGCTCCACTTTTTTCCTCATAGCAATTATCGACTCTTAAAATCCCATGTGATTTACTGGTTTATTACATTCATAGTTTATTACTGCTTCCCTATCCCATGATATATATTCAAGGGAAGCAGACATCTTTACCTGTTTTACAACCTGCTGTATTCCCAGTACCTAGATCAGAACCTGCTACATAGTAGGACCTCAATAAATATATTTGGATACATTTTTACATATTTGCCTACTTGCTATTGTCATTAGTACCCTACTGATAACTGAATGGTCTAAATGAGAACTAATGCTTACTGAAGTAAACATATAGCATAGTAATACTTGACAATATCCAGATTTGTCTTAATGGTCAATGGTGTCCTTTTATTTACTGGCAGAGATTTTCAGTTTCCATAGAGCAGGAAAAATGAAAGACTACAGATTACTAAATCAATAGCTAATTATCTTAAATATTAAAAGAGGATATAAATTAAAATTTTAAAAAATCATGTTTTCTATAAGAGGTTTCTCCGGTTGTTTTATTATAGGAGTTACCAAGTAGTTTAAGGAAAATAAACAAAATTACATCTTACAGCTCTATAGACACAGTAAGAAATCAGCAGGGAAGGCTTGAGCTGATAAATTAATGCACTCTTGGGTGTGAATTTTGACAGTTAATTATCTTTAATTAACTTAGGCATTGTTTGCCCTTCAAGATAAAAATGGATACCTAGTCATTCTTAGACCATTGTTTTATAACGCGATAAACTTAAGTTGAAACTGTGTGTGACGAACTTTGTAAAAATAATATCCACATTAAATTACAAACATCTCACACAAGGAGACTTGAAAATATGTAAAGGCCCCAAGAAATGAAAAATTATGGCCTCATCACTCCTCCAATCTTATATTTAGTTCCAAATAAACTTCTTAAATCTAAGTGTGAGGAATTCAAAATATTTTCCCATGTTGAGTATTTTAATGTTGTTAAATTACTTTTCAAAACAAAACATTGTAATTTCACACAAGATTCTAGGACTGAATTGAAGTCACCATAAAACCTTGTAACTGAGCCCCCCAGTGTCAGTCCTGTTTGCCTGCTGTTATACATGGAACTTACGAGTCAGAGAATGATGTTTTTTCACACATTCCTCAACAGGTTATTGGCTTTCTTGAGAGAAATACACAAGATTGTTCTATTCCAATTTCTGTTGAGTATATCCTGACTCTCTCCCTACCTTGCCTGGAGTGCATATAAGGCTTGCTCATGCCAGCATGCTCAATGCATTAGTTTGTCAAATACTTTTGCTCTGAGCACCAATCCCCCTACTTTGAAGAACACATTGCTTTATACAGGAAAATTAATGTCCTCCAAAACTAAAGTTACCAGACATGCTACTAAGCTTGAATACGTTTACCTTCAGCAGTTAGTCTTGCTCCTCACTTGAGACCAGCACCTTCCTTCTGAAGCTGGGGAAAACACCTTTAAAAACAAGGCCTCACAGACACCTTATATGTAAAACCTGGAGCTACTAGTCAATTGTCAATTAGCTATGTCTGGAGCTAGGCCAATTAGCTATATAACGAATTGACAATTGACTAGCGCACACCAGGTGTATTTTATAACTTTACAAGCCACGTTGTAATAAAAATATTTTTTTCAGCTGAAGAAAAACTGAAGGCTATTGAAGAGAAAAAAAGGAAAAGGGAAGATAAGAGAATTGTTTTTGATGGTTCACTCTCCCGTTGAGAAGTGATAGAGGGAGGAACCTCAAAAGCTTCAATTCTTCCCCTGCCCCATGGTTGAAACACAAACTAGTGGAACACTCAGCTTCATTTCAATCTGATGTTCCAGAGGATTTTTTGAAAAGCTATAATACACATTCTTATTTAAAGACTGTTTAAAGGCATGAAGTATAATCTCTGAATTAACTTCAAAGAAACTGGAATTCTGATGCAGATGAGACGGGCTTAGCTTCAGTAACCCAGTGGCCCTTTGAAGACCTTTAATTGTATTTCGTGTGCTGTATCCACCTCTTTACTATTTGGGGAAAGAGAAAAGGAGGCAAAGATGAATTTTTTTTTACCTGCATTAGATATAAGAGCTAAGAGGACTGCTAAGGTATTCATGAGGATAATAAACTAGTGTTTGTGGTTGGCAAAACTTAAGTAAAAAGAGACTCCATGAGAGAAAAGAGTGACTAGGGATGCATATCATCAAACATTTCACTATTTTACCTCCATTACTCTGATCCCAGCCTATCTCTTCTTTTCTTGTATTTTTTTCACATAGAATCTCAAATTCCTATCAACTATTTAAATAATTGCTTTGTTGGTTTTATCTTATTAGCGAACAAATACACTTTTCCAATCCCTGTTAGACTTAAAGATTTATCTTTTTCTTTCCTTTTTAATTTATTTTTATGTATTTTCAGGTCCTGTAACAAAAATTATAGAAGCTTATGCAAACAACATGGGAAAAGAGTTGTTTTGTAGTTCGCAGGCCACATGCAATCCATTGATTAAGCTACTTTATGTGATAATGTTATTTACGTCAAAATATTACCTTCAGTGCAGCTGGGATTTAAGTATTTTCTTCACCTCCAAAATAACTGAATCAAATGGAAAAAGACTGCCTGTGTATTTGTCCTTTAATTAAAAACATAAACAGAAACATAACTGCAGACTATCACCTATGAATTAAAATGCTAATTTCTTTCAAAAGAAGGATTTATTTGATGTCCCCCTTTGAAATATAAGAAATATGCAACAAAGAAAGGAGGAGAAAAATGCCTAGGAAGTCAAACACACATTTGCAAAGCTAATTGAACAAATTAACCACCATTTGACATTTTGCTAAAAGAAAAGCAGTCTTGCAGCTGGATAAAAGAACAATGCAAACAAAGACAGAAAAATACAGTCTAAACTGATCTGCTGAACCCCAAAGCACTAAGACCGCTTTGTTTAGAGTGTGAAATTGAACTGCGAGCAACAGAGAAAGTTTTTGTCCTAACACTTCCCAAGATCAGAGAGAACTGTAGGTGACCTGCCCCTTTTCTTTTCCTTTGTGAGAAACTAACCTATGTGAAAAACAAGAACAGTCTTAAGGCCAGGCGCGTTGACTCACACCTATAATCCCAGCACTTTGGGAGGACGAGGCGGGTGGATCACCTGAGCTCAGGAGTTTGAGACCAGTCTGCCCAACATGGTGAAGTCCTGTCTCTACTGAAAATATCAAAAAATTAGCCTGGCATGATGGCAGGCACCTGTAATCCCAGCTACTCGGGAGGCTGAGGCAGGAGAATGGCTTGAACCCAGGAGGTGGAGGTTGCAGTAAGCCGAGATCGCACCACTGCACTCCAGCCTGGGAGACAAGAGCAAAACTCTGTCTCAAAAAAAAAAAAAAAAAAAATAGACTTAAATCCCAAACCCTCATCAGGGTTAAAAAATGAAACACACAAATGAGCACTGAGGAGAGTTTCCATCAGGACCATTGTAAAGAAGAGTGGGGAGTGATTGGAAAGTCCAAGAGCAGGCATGGAAAGAATTACCTTTCCAGTCCATAATCATATAGGACACTAATTTGCTAAACTTGCTGCTGTCCAAATCTAAAATGTTTGCCAAAATGTCACTTTTTGAATGAAAATGGAAAATCAGATCCATATTTTGTGTTTTCTAATAAGAACCAAGCCCCCTCATCATCCTCCACAGTCATCTATCCACTCAACCCATTACTGAAATGAAAAAGCTGTGATTAACATCAGAGTTCATATTGGCACAGAGCACCTATTGCTTTAGGAATGCCAGATCCACATGGAAAATAAAGAACTTCTTACAATCTCTGCATGGGATGCCAAATAGCTGCCAAGTTAGAGGGCCAATCACACTTCCCCTTTGCAAACATCCCCATGGACCTCATCAAATTCCAACAGAATATTGAATCTATAAGTGATAGGAACCTGGCTTCAGGCGATACTGTTAACCTCCTAAGGTACTTGTAAGGCCTTTTCAATTTAACCTGCATGTCCTGCAGCTCCTTTCCTGTACCACTGGAAAAATAATGGCTCTCGCCTTTAAAAATGTGGCCTTGGGCATGGGCAGATGCCTGGTGTGCTTATAAAGTTACCTGTCTGCTTTGATATTGGCTTCTTCTTTAATTGCAGTAGTGTTGTGGGTAGAAAGGCCACAGCAGGATTTTTCCCTTTCACTGGCCTGATGAGTACTTTGGGGTCTGTCTTAATAAAGTCCTGTAGGAATATTTTCACCACTGTTCGGAGGAAATGGGGATATCTTGTTAAATTAGTTTCACTCCACAGCGAGGGTTTGTAGGGAGGAGGCAGAGCTAGAGATGTTTGCTCAGGAAGAATTGTTTCTGGAATCAACTTCTTACATCTCGCCCAGGTGGCCTGTGTGCTTTCTCTCTTCATCAGTTCTTTCTGGGGAGGTTTTCCCACAGTCTCCTGGCAGGGGGAAAGCAATGAAGGTACTGTCTCATGTGGAGCTTGCTTTCTGTGTCTGAGTACAGCTTCTCCTCTCCTGAACATGCCCATGTCAGAGTACATTAAATTCAGAGAGGTAGATTGACTTAGCTAGAGACACAGTGGGGAGGCTGCATACAGAAAACAGTATCAAATGAGAGCAAGGGGGGCCTTAAAAGAAGTAAATTAACTGAACAACCAGCTGTGTGGTTAGGAGTCATGTTCACAGAGCCGTCACAATTCTGCCACCGAGTCTTGATTAGTATTAACGATTATACATATGTAAGATTTTGGAACAAGGGATCTTTTCCATTTCTGAACTCTTCTTGGCTTTCTTTCCTAACACCTACTCTGCCTTTTTGCAGCCTAGAGTGCATTGGTTAGAGCCAGACTAAAGAGTTCTGTAGGGAACTCCATTCTTTGTTGAATTGCAGGCTTCTTATGCAGTAAATCCCAGTAGCCAGGAAACAGTGATTTCATGATTTATTAGCATTCAAACAAACTCTGTATAGCTTCTCTCATTCCCAGTTTCATCCTTAATATTCTATACCAACTCCAATCTTGTATGTGTCTGGGTTTCGGCCTGAATACAGATCCATATGTGAGACTCCAAAACCCTGCAGGCTCAGTCTAAAAGTACTTTTTATTTTTATGTGGTCAGCTCTACATTTCACCCAGCAAAACTGATAAATTATTAAGCAAATATAGCATTGAGGGAAATGGCGGGAACTCAAGAATACATGAAAGAGAGAGAGAAAAAAAAAATTTCTTACATATTCCAAGATGAAAATATTCACTAAAATCATTTTGATTCAGAAAAAATATATTTACCAAGCACCTACTCTATGCTAAACTGTGTGCTGAGAACTAAGTTATAATCTTAAATTATAAACTAAATGTTCATTAACTATTTCCATTTAAATGAGATCTCTGTATCCTGAGAAATCAATCGACTTTCCAAGGTCCCTAAGCTAATAGAACAGCAGAGCCAAGATTGCAAACAAATCTTATTCCCCATCCAGTTTCCATTCTATACTAGAACACTACTTATATCTTAGTGTCTAATTTATTTATTTATTTATTTATTTTTTGAGACAGACTCTCTCTGTCACCCAGGCTGGCGTGTAGAGGCGGGATCTCCGCTCACTGCAAGCTCCGCCTCCCGGGTTCACGCCATTCTCCTGCCTCAGCCTCCCAAGTGGCTGGGACTAGAGGCGGCCGCCACCACGCCTGGCTAATTTTTTTGTATTTTTAGTAGAGATGGGGTTTCACCGTATTAACCAGGATGGTCCCGATTTCCTGACCTGGTAATCCGCCAGCCTTGGCCTCCCAAAGTGCTGGAATTACAGGCGTGAGCCACGGCACCCAGCCCCTCAGTGTCTAATTTCAAAGTCCGGGTTTTAGGAAGTGCAAGTTTATAACACTGAGACTTTGACTGTGGCACAGTGTCTCAGCTGTGTTTTTAGATTCCCTGAAGAATACAAATCTCCTGAGGTGTTTAACCAATAACACCCATTTTAAAATTTATTTTCAACCCACATAGTTTTTGGAGAAAACATTTGCACTAAATTACTTGCATAATTTAGACAGAATCACAACTTCTGTGCCAGTCAATTCAGTCTACTTTCCAATAATCATTGTTTCAGATGATGGAGAATTCTTTTATTTCTTCTAACAAAATATCTCATTCAGGTATTTTCATCCTGACCTTTACACTTATTATCCCTTCAGTGTTTTGTTGGTTTGTTTGCTTGCTTGTTTTGAGGTGGAGTCTCGCTCTGTTGTCCAGGCTGGAGTGCAGTGACATGATCTCAGTTCACTGCAACCTCTGCCTTCCAGATCCAAGCGATTCTCCTGCCTCAGCCTCCTGAATAGCTGGGATTACAGGTGTGTGCTGCTATGCCCGGCTAATTTTTGTACTTTTAGTAGAGAGGCGATTTTGCCATGTTAGCTAGGCTGGTCTTGAATTCCTGGCCTCAAGTGATCTGCCTGCCTCTGCCTCCCAAAGTGCTAGGATTACAGGCACGAGCCACTGTTCCCAGCCTCTTCAATTTTGTTTTGTGTTTCTTTCTTGTTCTCAAATTTAAACATAACATTACATTAAAAATATTGTAGAAGGAGCCATTAGGTGAATGATCTTTTCTGTGGTTCTTTGGACTGGAATCTAGACTTATATTTATTCACCCATGAAGAGGGACTCTATAGTTTATATAGGTGCCTTTTCCAAAATAAGTATTTATTTTCTGAAGATCGCCACTGCTCTGTAGACTCCATTTCAGAATTACTGCTAAATAGATGATTGATGGATAGATAGATAAAAATCTGGAATGTTAATGTACAATCTGCTGCCATTAGTGCTGTAATTTTAAAATATTAGTAATTTATAAACATTCGGCATGTTCATTTTTATTCAAAATAAAATTTCCCACATAAATATATACCTCTACAGTTTATCTTTTGTTCTAAAATAACCAAATTATCTGAATTTTTTTTTTTTTTTTTTTTTTTTTTTTGAGACAGAGTCTTGCTCTATCACCCAGGCTGGAGTGCAGTGGTGCAATCTTGGCTCACTGCAACCTCCACCTCTGTTTTATTGCCATTGGGAAAAAAATTATGAGTGTATTTTGAGCTTATCATGTAGTTTTAAATAGGTCGATAATATAAAAGGTACCATAATACATTTATTAGATCCTCTCTTGTTGCACATTTTTCAATACTTTGCACAATAAACAAGGCTGTGATATTCTTCTAGCAAAATCCTATCAGGTATCCCAAGCGATTCTCCTGCCTCAGTCTCCCAAGTAGCTGTGATTACAGGCTTGTACCACCACGCCCGGCTAATTTTTGTATTTTTAGTAGGGACGGGGTTTCACCACATTGACCAGGCTGGTCTTAAACTCCTGACCTCAGATGATTCACCTGCCTAAGCCTCCCAAAGTGCTGAGATTACAGGCATGAGCCACCACACCCAGGCGATTTGTTGTTCTTCAAAAAACACTCATTTAGAATGTTTATGCTACTTATCTAATCCTCTCTATATTCAGAGTATCGACATGTGTCTAGTAATTCCCACTTTTACAAATATATCTTAACAAAATTCTCATGGGATATCTGATAGGATTTTGCTAGAATATCACAGCATCGTTTATTGTGCAAAGTATTGAAAAATGTGCAACAAGAGAGGATCTAATAAATGTATTATGGTACCTTTTATATTATCAACCTATTTAAAACTACATGATAGACTCAAAATACACTCATGATTTTTTTTCCAATGGCAATAAAACAGAGCTACAAAACAATATGAGCATCATTATGTCATTTTTGTAAAAGATCATATAGATTGATAAAAGCCTGAAAAAATATGCACTAGGGTGGTTTATTATTTTTAAAATTCTGACAATATTTTGGTCAGTCTTGAAATCCTGCAAACCGGGTTGATCTAAGGGACAGAAAACTATAAGCTACATGAACTTTGAGTTTTAAGAGTTTATCTTTTAGCATATGCACCTCCTTTTCTGCTTCCTCTTTTCTCTCACATGTTAACATTCTACAAATGTATGGTCTTTTCTTTAGCTAACATCACTGATTGTGTCAAAACATCTACTGGCATTAATAAAGTTATCTTTTGTCTGTTATTCATACCTATTAATGCAACTGAGTTCACCAGAATATTTCCAAAGAAAGGATCAAGACACAGGAATATAGAGAGGGCATAAAGTACACCAGGTCCAAGCCAACAGAATCTTTTTATCTCCCTGAACCTCAGTTTCCCCCTCAGGAATGAGGAGATTAGAACGTATCCCTTTAGAAAGACTTCCTTGCACAGCTATTTCATGACTACGATGGGGGTAAATGCATATCAAAGGGAGAAAAAGCTACACAAAGGAGAAAAAGGAAGCCCTTATCAATGTCATACTTAGAGCCCAATTTTATTGTAATGGCTTCCAAATGGGTGTGTCCATTCAAATCATCTGGAGTTCTGCTAAAAATTAAGCCAAGTGTCCTTTCTGAGTCCACACATCTGACCTTGGATTTAAATGTCTGTATTTGAGCACCCTAAGCATTTTCGATACAGCAGGACTGTGAACTAGTGTTTGGGAACTACTGCTCAAGGATAATGTTCAAAACATATTTCCATCTTAAAGTGAGACAGATAAATAGAACCACTCAGAAAGCATTTGATTGACTTGGTGTTTCTGCATTAATCTTCTTACCTTTTCTAGGCAAGAAAAGCAGAAAATGCAGCCAAGCCAGTGATGTTATTTTGATTCGCCACATAGAACACTAGCCACCATGTTTTGAAAGTATTTGTATTCACAGCCATTTTCCAATAAACATTTTCTATTAAGGGTCATAGGGTTAAAAGGCTCTTTGTTAATTTGATAAGGTACTGAGTTACTTAGTATTATATCTGTTTAAAATCTCAGCTTTTAATGTGACCATTAGACACAGAAGAAATCAATGATTTCATCAGCTTAATAGGGCTATTGCTCCTGTGTTCATTTTATTATATGGAGCTTCAAGAGTGCCATTGGAGATGGCTTTGAACATTTCAAACAGATTCGATTTCAGTTTCTGATTCAAAATTCAGTAGATGTTCTTGAAAGATGATAGTATGTGATGGAAATTATACATCAAAATAGCATACAGAAAAAAATAATCAGAAATATAGCAATAATGGCGAGCACTACTCTGAGAACACAGAGGTAGGGCATTAAAAAGGCAAACACCTTTGGGTCTAGCCTTCTATTTCTATATGAGGACTCTGCCATTAAGGTAAATTTGGTGATTTCATTTCTTACACACACACACACACACACACACACACACACACACACAGACACACACGCTCACCAAACTTGGAATGATTTTTCTGATGGCAAACTTTTTCTGCCTAGAAGTACAGACTGGTCATGAAAGTCTCAGCCCATTCTGAGTTCTCTCTTCAGAGATGTTTGATGCAAAGACCACATATGCTTATTTGTCTCTCACCTTTGAGGACCCTTGGCAGGACAGACTGTCATGCTGGCAAGGGAACCCGAGGTTACAGCCTGTGAAGGGCTGGGTAGCTAAGTCTAATATAGCGGAAAATTATCATGCCCATATGAATCCACACCTAGGCCACATCCTTCAGTTTCAGTCTTCTAGTCTTATCAATCATAAGATTGATATATTGATTTTCACGTCTCTGAATGTTGTGCCTATTTTTAAATTGGATCTAAAGATTCAACTTTATGAACCTATAAAATCCCACTTAGGGGATCCATGGAGAACTTTCAGGAAGTTTAGGGACCTCTCCAAATTTTATAGAAAATTTCTGCTCCAGGAGACAGAACTGATATTTCTATTCTTGTTGGAAAACAAAAGCAACCCCAGGGAATCTCTTTATGCAAAGTGACTAAGAAATTATAGAAGTAGTTTATGTTAGTTCCAGATTTGTTGGCTATAGTTTTTCTTTCATTTCTGGCAATACACACAGCAGCCCTCACCTAGTGACAGGCATGTGGCCCTAAAAAGGGTACCATGATTTACGCGGAGATGGATACACAACCCAGGTCTGCCCAGCCAGGCCCATTTCCAGAGGTGCAGGGTTCCTGCAAGTAATGAAGAAAGGATTTCCCTTTTCATCTCAATTTTAGTTTCAATTTCCATTTTAAGTAGGAAAATGTAAATCTAGAGGCTTTTAACAGTCATGTTAATCATGTGCTCCATCTCATGAAGAAAGTTTTTTCCTGAAATGCATGGTAAGTGACCAAACAGGTGAAGAGCCTATTATACCTTAAGCCTTTTGGCAAAACCATTGCATAATCCCATGAACATTTTGACTTGCTCAAAGTCGATTTGATTATGCTTAAAATAACGTTTTATACTTAAAATAACTTTTCACAGCAGAAAAGTTGAAAATTAAATCAATACAGGGACAGAAAATAATTACTCCAAATGTAGATCAAAATGTTGATGTGTTTTTTTCAGTATGTTCTCTGTATGTTTGTTTTTATAAAACACACATATATTCACACACACACACACACAAGTAAACACTGAAAGCACTTTTAAGTATACAAGTTTTTTTTAAACTCTTTTTGTTCACTAAAAATTTACCATGAAAAAATGTATTGTATGTGTGTGTGTATATATATATATATATATTTTTTTTTTTTTTAGCAGAACTTACTATGCAGCAAAGACTTACTCATGATCCTATCTTCTTACTTTCCTTTCTTCCAGGTGCTAGGAATTGTCCTATGCATTGGGGATATAGCACTGAATAAGAAAGGTGGAGTTTCTCTTTATATGAAAATTTTATATTAATGAATAAGGCTGACACTAAGCAAGAAAACAAAATATATCCAAAGAAGACCAATAGTAACAAGCAAACAAACAAGATCTTGTGATAAAATTAACAGGGAATGGGAGGAGATAGCATTCAATAGGACTGTTAGGAAAAGGTCCCTGGAGGAGGCAAGAATTGAACATGAACTTGATGAGAAGAAACAGTCAGTCCTTTAGTATTGGGATGAGCATTTTCTAGAAAGAAGGATTCACTAGTGCTTGGGCCTTGCAGTGGAGACAAGCTTAATGAGTTTGAGAAACATGAGAAACAGGTGGTGGTTCAATTAGAATGGGTAGAGAGGGCAACAGAAGATACAGTCAGAAAAATAGGCTGGGAACAGGTAACATAGGAACTGGGAGGGCATGTAAAGGAATCTGGATTTTATTCTAAATGAAATAGAAAAAAATCTGAGGTTTGAAAAAGAGGCGGAAAACAATCTATGAAATTTAATTTATTGAGATATATTTGTGGCTTGCATTATGCTGGGGGCAATAGAAATGGAGAAAAGTGGACAGATTTGGGTGCATTTTGAGGTAGAATCAACAAGACTTGCATTTGGGCATTGACAAATAACCTGAGCCTCCATCCCCTCATCTATAAATAAAATCAGTGGTGTTAACTTAGTCCTGAGCTCCCTTCCATGGCCTCTATCAAGTTTCTGCAAGTAACACACACATTTTAATAATACTTTGATCTATAGAAAATTCTAAGGCAGTTATCTTATTTATGTTTTTTTAGCGACTACTGCTTAATTTCTGGAAAATTACATGGGTGGAAGGGAAAATCATTAGTGAAGTTAAACTCCTTTGCAGAGAAACTGTCCTGTTGGAGGGTGGAGATGGCTTAGTGAGCTCAGCAGCTGGTTCAAACACTTAGAATCCCTGGATGCAGAGGCTCAGATCTCAGCAGGACTCACTCGACCATTCATCCTTCCAAGGTAGATAAATTGAATGTTGCACAATTTAGAATGTGTGTGTCTTTCAGATAATGCCTTAGAAAGCAAATTCTGTATGAACATTAAAGACTACACAGCACTATAGAGGAATAGGGGCCACCCTGTGTCCTTGGCCTAAATTTCCTCCTTCCCTAATGTGGTAGGGTGGACTACTTCAGATACCAATATTTTACTGTTGCTAAGTCCATGCCGTTTGCTTGGTCACTAGAATCCTTCAGAATAAAATGAACTTTATTAACAGAAAACTGTTTTGACTTACTATGAGTGCCTCCAAAGTTGACTCTAACTTCCCTGTGCTTTTTAATGATGTCCCCATCACAGGGACTTCAGCCCTCACAGACTGGAACAAACACATTTCACAGGTGAAAGGTAGCTTGATCTCTCCTATAGGAGGTCTGTAGTCAAGCTCTGATACCAGGGGAAATTCCACCACTGAGGGCTCCCTGCCCCGAAGATAACCCAGTTGAAGGCACTGAAAGATGTGGAAAAGGACACTGTGAACAAATGAAGGGCAGGAAACCCAGGCACAGTCACCAGACGGCTGCAACTTTTCTTTTTTTCTTTTACAGATTACCAAACTTGGCAACAAATCTGGATGGAGATTCGAAACGAAAGTCTGGATAATTTATTTAGCCACAATATCTAATACATTTTCAAAGACTTCATATAAATAAACTCTTTAACAGTATATTATACATTCTTATTTTTAAAATTGTAGAAAATTTCATTCATTCAATCATGATATAGTGGTTTCATATGTATTTTTATCCCTCACCTCCCTTCCAATACTCTCCATTCCTTGTCACCTAGAGACCTGTTCCTTTCTAAGAAGTTCGCCAAGTGGAATCCATTACCAGGCAATGAACACAAAGAAATGAAGAGTCAAAGTTTTGACTTCCAAGTTCCAAAAGCAGACATTTACATGAAAGGCAAAATGACAAACTTGTTCTGATAGAACAAGTTCTTTCTGCCTCCTGGAGTCTAGATAAAATTGACAGATTGGATGAAGGCAGAAGGAAGTAAGCTAGAATGACAATGATAAAGAGGTGATACCAAGGATACAAGGAACAAGATTTGAAAGAAGTGGGGACAACACCCAGAAATATCTCAGCATCTCCTTGAGTCAGCAACAGATGGCCACACAGGAACCGAATAAGCCCTTTGGGTCAAAGCACAGTTCATTCATTCTACGAGATTTTATTGGGTGCTCACGATGGTGCCAAACATGGTGTCAAGTGATAAAAACAAAATATTAATAATATATTGTAATATATTAATATATATTTATATATAAATTCTATATATAGTGAGAGCTAGTCATATGTATATATATAACTAGTTTTGAACTCTTCAGAAGTTCGAAGTTAGTTTGAGAGACAAATATAATAATTATAATACAGGGTAAAATCATCCAGGAGGTCTGAGAAGGTGGTAATTCATTTGAGGACTACAGTTTTCTGAGAAAAGAATTTATTTGGCAAGTCTTTCTTTAGGTACAACAAAATAATTCCCAAGAGATCACCTCCCACCACTGCTGTCTTCCTCCTGGAAAATAGAGGAGTAGGAACAAGTCAGCTTCATATAATGAGAAAATATGGATGAAAGATGTGTTGCTAGGAAGGATTAAAGAGCCACAGAAAGTTTAGGAAATATATGGGCTTTTGTTTGTTTGTTTTACTTTTTGTGCTGATGCAAATAGCCACAATGAGATACAAAGATTTTAAATTAAAGTAAAAGATGTATGATTTGACCAAAGTGACTCTTAAACTAAGCCAAAGATCTACCATTTGTCTCCTAATGGGGAAGAAAGAGAGAAAGAACCAGTGAGAGTCATAGATCCTGTGGAAATGAAATAACAAGTGGAAGGGCCTGTCAAGCTTGTGCTTGGGGTGTGAGGAGAGTGATGGCTTGCAGCATGGGGATATCAAATCAGAATCTTTACCTTTTCAATGCTGTGATAATAGAATCATGAAGTTAAAATTGATTTGATAATTATTTCAATCCCTTTAAAATATTTTCAGTCTATCGATCGATCATGTATCCAATCTTTTGGACAAATCTGTAATTTAGTTGAATATCTTATTTAATAATAGCCATAGAGTATGGTAGAATATAGACATGCAGTTTTTCCAAATCTGCGTTTTGTACCTGGAAATATTTAATAAAAAATTGTTCACACCTGCATTAGTTTGATTCATGAAAGGAAAAATAAATAAATAAATACCTAAAAAGAAAACCAAGTTGACCACTAATAAAAGCTATGTTAGAGGTTGCAAGATGTTTTTGGAGTTCAAGTTGGATTTTCCCACATGGGCTGTCATGCTACTTTCTTTTGACTCTGTGTACCTCATATTCTCAAAGCTACATCACTGGTGATCCCATATGAATGACGAGTTATTCACCCTCTCAGAAGCAGGAATTATATGAGTATTTCCACAACCCCACTCTTTTAAGAAACATGAGATTGCCATGTGTTCTAGACCTAGGATCCATTAAAAGGAGACTACCTATGGATTCCTGGATGACTATTCTCATACCTCTTCTTTACATAGCATCTATTTCTCATATATTATCCCTTCCATTCTTGTTGCCCCGTATGAGTAATGCAGCCTATATTGTATTAGACTCCAGAATTGCTCTTGCCCACCTGCCTTGACTCTAACTCTGTAGTTTTACCTGATTACTCTTCTCCAAGATCCTTTCCCAAACATTGCCCTTCTCTGAACCTCTAAGGTAGGTGGAGACCCTGCTTTGCTACCTAACTCATATTCACTCTTATTCACTGAAGACTACTTTCCTTTTCTTTATTGGTGGAACCAGATTAAGTGGTTCTACATGGTCAACTACTTTTTCTGTGTCACAATGGAGATACATAATGAAAAAAATCATTGCCAGTTTTCACACACCAGACTAAATCTCCAGACATCACAATTGCCTACATTTTACCTGGTTTTGGGCCATTTGTATTTTCCAAGCACTGTTTTTATAGTTGGTTCAGATTATCTAATCTTTACTCTGCTCTAAGAACCCCACATTGATGCACACATACACAGCCACTTGGGACATGGAAATTTACTGAATATATAGAGACAAATAGCAGAGACAAGGCTATTGAGGAGTAGGGAAGACTCTAAATACACATCTGGCTGAAATGGAGCAGGGGGTGGAGATAGAATACAGAGACAAAACAGGATAGCAATTGCTACAGCAAGACAGTCATTTACTTTCCATCTCTATAATCCCAACAATACAATAAACATAGAGCAGGGACATTTAAAACTCTACCAAAATGAACTTCTTTGACGTCTTTAACATTCTCCCTGATTGGCCTTATCACACTTTCCTATCTTATACCACATTACTCCTCTAAGAACAACATGCTCCACAAATATCTACTGATTTATAATTCCAGGCACACGTCACATTCCTTGATATTGGTATACTACTGAATTAGGTACATATTCAAAATATAACCCCTCCCCTCCGATTCTACACAGTCTATTTAAAGAGACACGCATAACACACATAAAACACCAAATAACATACAACATAGGATTGTACCTGCCGGAAAACAAACAACTTGGAAAGTGAAACTCAGTTTGGAGAGTAAGGGAAGGGTAAAATACAGAATGGCATAACAAAGAGGCAAGGAACTTACTAGGTGAAGTTACAAGTTCTTGACTCAAACCCACCAGAATTTGAATCTTGATCATCCTATTTACTCACAGTGGGATCAGTTGCAGAAACATTCATTGCCCCAGTTTCCATATTTGTAAAGTTCCTTATTTTTAAAGCTTCTAGCACATAGGAAGTGCTTAATGTAAGTTAATTAACATCACTTATGAAATAGCACTTTTTAAGAGACAGCAGCTTAACAGGAGAATTTGAAAGCAAAAATGAGTGTAAATAATTCATTACTGGTGCTCAATTAATATTTGTTCATAGCATACCCTCAGAAATACGAGGAATAACGTTTCCCCGAGGATTCAACTAAAGAGTGAATAAAATCTCTCAAATTTAAATTTCTTACTTTTTAGTATACATCTGCAAGATTTGAGGTACTGTGCTAAGAAGTTTCATGCGTACAATTTCATTTAAATTTTATAAAAATTTTGAGTTTGTAATATTGTTACAGCTTTATAGATGAAAAACTAGCACTCAGAAAAGTGAAGTGACTTTTCCCCAAGTTCCATACTTGTAAGAGGGTTTAGAATCTGGGCTCTGTGAATCATAGCCTCAGGTTTTTTTTGGTGTATATACTGCTCATTGAGGAAAAAAATAACAAACAAAAGAAAAATTATATAGATACAAGAGACAGAGTGAATTATCCTAACAAAGAAAATACAGTGCATAACCACCAACCTGAACAGACCAATTGCAAAATAGATAGCTAATGCAAAAATAAAACAGAAATAAGAAAAATGGCTGTCCAGATGGAAGGTTAACACATATAAACAGGACTGAAAAGACTTAGGGAACGTGCCAGATTTTGCCATCATGTGAACAGCAGAATCTTCAGAAACATAATCTTCAAATGGAAATGGTGATGATACTTATGAATAGGCTCAAATTTGCTTAAAAGGTCTATTATCATTAAGAGTTTATCCGTATTAAGAAACAGATCCACTTACGTTGCTTCAGGAAAAAAAAAAAAAAAAAAAAAAAGAATAAATATGTCTTAAAATTTGTCAGGACCCTGGAGAGCAGACTTTTTGTCCAGGCATCTCTTCTTTCATCTACCCTTCTATTTGCCAACTAACTAGCTCCCCATCAATTACCTTAACTCTTATGCCCTTATTACTCTTTCACATACAAATTTGGTTTTGATTTGCATGGAGCCAATTACAATTCAAGGCCTTTTTATAATTATGCTTTTTTTTTTTTTTTTTTTTTTTTTTTTTTGTATTAACATCTTTGGCTAGCTTTTGGATTGAATCATTTAGGCTGAGGTAAGTAATCAGCAATTTTTCTAGACAATTGTGTTGGGAAAGTCACACAGTGTTGAACATGGCCATTTAGACAGTAACAGTTAGGTTTCAAGAAGGGTCCCTTAAAAGCCAGAGTATAGGGGGCAGGCTATTATGCCACTTAAACCTTGTCTTGGGTGGAAAAGGAGATATAACATCTAGAGGAGTGCATTGTTTCATACATATGGAAACTATATTAATATAATGCAATGATTTTAGCAACATGTGTCATCAAAAAAATAGTTATGGGGGCCGGGCGCGGTGGCTTAAGCCTGTAATCCCAGCACTTTGGGAGGCCGAGACGGGCGGATCACGAGGTCAGGAGATCGAGACCATCCTGGCTAACACAGTGAAACCCCGTCCCTACTAAAAAATACAAAAAACTAGCCGGGCGAGGTGGCGGGCGCCTGTAGTCCCAGCTACTCGGGAAGGCTGAGGCAGAAGAATGGCGTAGACCCGGGAGGCGGAGCTTGCAGTGAGCTGAGATCCGGCCACTGCACTCCAGCCTGGGCGACAGAGCGAGACTCCGTCTCCAAAAAAAAAAAAAAAAAAAAAAAAAAAATAGTTATGGGTTAAACGTTTATTACAAAAGTTAGATGAACATTAACAATTGGCAATTATTCCTGCAAGATCATAAAATCTCAATTAAACAAAACCAAATACTTTTTCCTTTTTAAAGTGCTGTTTTAGAAGTATACATAAAAGGCATATACATCATACTAGAATGAACTACATGCTTATTTATAGTTACTAACTCATGACAGAGTCAAGTTAGACTTGCCTCTGAAAATATGGTACTAGGAATCCTAGGAGAGTTACATAAAATTTTCTTCTTTCCTTTTTGCTCGTTTTGGTCTCAAGTTTAGAGAAAAGAAGTATAATACTTTTCCAATCAATATTTTGAATCCATTGTACTATATCCTTTGTTTTTCCTTCTGCTGCAGTGTGTATTTAGAAACACATTCACAATTGAAGAGGAGCTGGTCAGATATCTTGCTCTCGCCAGCATATTTTATACAGGTTGTCTGTCCAGATGACCATTTCCCATAGCCTATCACAGCTATCTTACAATCTTATTCCATTTCTTGATAGTATTCTTAAAGTCATGGCTCCTGGACTATTTTTCCCCGCTGTCTTGCCACTGTCTGCATGCTAGCACCTTTTACTTTTGAATCAGACACTATTCATTGTTGCAAACTCAGGGTCATTTTGTGAACCTGTTTTGTACTCACAGATGTCCATCCTGAATCAAAAAGCATTACGATTAAATGAAAGAAAAAACAATCAATTAGTTAAGATATTTCTATCAATTTGGGCTTACCAAGTTATATTTTATTTGATACGCAACTTTAAGTAAGCCACCTAAAATTTAAACCAATTTCAGGTGAAAATTATTGAATTTCAATCTTGAAAAAAGTAAGGAATCTTCCTACTTAAGAAGTTCTTCAGTCAGTAACTGCAGTTCGTTTGCTAGGAGACTTTGAAATATACCAGAAAACAGGCTGGCTGGCAGGTTGGTTTGTGCTGCAAGATATTCTGACAACCTGTCAAAGTTCCACTTTTCTCACATTCTACCAACTTCTCTTTTCTAAAGAAAGCATGAAATGTCAAAATGACAGGTGCCGAAGCACAGCAGCATCCAGCTTCTGGGCCTATTACCTTAGGAAAGAAGGAGCTGAAAAGTTGTGCAAGTGACACATGCTGAAGAGTGATATAATTTGCCAGGTAAAGGAGTGGCTTGATGGGGCTTGTATTAACCCTTTGGGGCTGACTAACTTGAGCTACATCCTTTGGGAGGAAATTCTAGAGGTAGCTAGAGAAGAAAAAAGTATATAGCTTTTGAGAAATAACTTTCATAAATAATTGGGTACCATTCTCTTTATTGTTGGTGACTTTTTCCAATTAATTTGTTGAACGAAATCAACATTGCCTAGCTACAGAGGATCTGTTAATAATTTTCAAATGGAAGGATGGGACATGTAGCCAGAAGAAAGATAAAAACATGAGAAGCAATTGCAATTGTATCTCTATGAAATCTGTTCCTGTGTGTGTGTGTGTGCGTGCACGCACGCGCGTGTGTGCGTGTATAAATACCTATTGAGAGAGTTAAGTATGACTCAGTTAATTGGGAAAAAGCCTATCTAAATTAATTGACAAGACTGAGTTACAAAATAAGATTTTCAAAAATTGTTTATTTTACTACTTTTAAGTTCTGATTATGTCTTATGCAGATAATAGTAACTTGCAACTCTCAGTCATTTCCTTAAAATGTACAAAGAAGTCCTATAAAAGAGCAATTTCTTCTAAGTAACGAATGGTTCTTAATTGTGTTAATAGTTGCCACGTTGTATGGTAAACAGAAGTTATGTTTGAGGACAATGGAAATAGATAAGTAAGATTGTGGTGATCATAGTCTTTGGCTGGGAGAAGAACGGACAGGGAATCTAATAAAACAAGAAAATTTAAAGGATTGGAAGAAGAAGATCAACTTCCCAGATTTGAGAAGGGTCTACAAAGTTAAGGATGAGACTAGGAAAAGATTTGGAAGTGGCTGAGAGAGAGAGAGAGAGAGAGAGAGAGAGAGTTCTGGGTTTCTGGGTTCTGGGAGAAAATGAGATTTAATGGTAGGAGTCTGGAAATGTAATCCTACCAGTTCCCTGAGAAGTTACATCACGTAGCAGTTAGGAATTGAGACTCTGCAGTTGTACTGCAAACAACTGTGACCTTGGGCCTGCTACCCAATTCTTGTTGTTCGAAATATATCTATTTGAAAACAGAGGTACTTGAAGTATCTGCCTCATAGTATTGTGAGAAATTAAGTGTGATTAGGTGTATATGTAGCAGTTATTTCATGATTATATCTTTAGAAAACCAGTTAAAAAGGACTTTCTTTCCTATGATTTCAGAAGAAAATAAAAGGGGGGAATGGCATCAAATTAGGGTGATCCATCAGATAAGGAAATTTCTTAGCCCCTCGGAGTTAGGACTCTATTACTACAAGAGGAGGGGCTTCAATTAACCAGTCTGTTTCCTGAATCTTTATACTACAGTAGTTAAATGCTCTTACAACAATCAGAGAGATAGCTGTGCGTGATGTTGCTGATGAAGAGTTACAATAGCAACAGCTAATCATTACTGAGCATCTATCAATTGCCAGGCAATATATTAAGAGTTAAAGACTACAGGATTGATATAACTTATCCCACTTATAATCCAAGTGGGTAATGTAATTTTTACCTTTATTTGACAGAAATGGAGTATTTTTTTCAGAGTCACATAGTGGCAGATGCCATGCATCATGGGCAATTTGACTGGGAAGATGGTGTTCTAACCCACTTTCTTGTGATTTCATTCCCAAATCAGAGAAAAAATACTTAAGGATGAGGGGGAAGTGATGGATATTTTCAAAGAAGAATGTCATATTATTGAAAAATGATCAATATCCCCTTTATGGTAGGAATTTATGCAGGATTCTTATCTATGTTAATCTGTCTCTCAAGTGGGATGGGTTTCTTCTGCTCTAGCAAGATGGTAGTTACCCCTTTAAAATACATGATTGATAAAAATTCAAGTAGTGTCAAAGAGCCATAATGAAATGCAAGAGCAAAAGAGATAAGTTTTGCTCTCTTTTACTCCATCCAAGGAGCCATTACTGGAATCCATTATGGTTGCTTCCTAGTTTATCTTTGTAGTTATCTATCTTCCCAGTTTATCTTTCCTAGTTTATCTCCAGTCCTATCTTTGTAATAAGATGCTATAAGATAGCATCTCCTTGGACCCTTCACCTTCACTTCATACTTTTGATGAAGGTGATTTGACTGTCACTCTCCTTACCTACAAATATTTGAGAGGCAAGGGGGAATATTGGAAATGCTTGACAATCTAGAATATTACATTACTCTGGTAAAATTGAATAGTATAGAAAGAGGCTAATGACCCAATTAAAGCCACTGAGATTGACTGTGAATTTGGCTAGAACTATTGTAATAGATGCATGTTATATTTTTTGCTGATTCTGAGACCATTTAGGATAATGTGACCTGGAGCTATTGGGGCCACCACAGAGAGCCTCAGAATGAAGACCATCTAGCAGAAGACACAGCTAAGAGGCATCCTCATCACATTACTTGAGTCCCAGGATCAAATCTGGAGTTAATTACAATTGGAATTCCCTTTCTTTTCTTTTCTTTTTTTTTTTTTTTGGCTTAAAAGGGTTCAAAGCTTTTGACATTGGATTGTTTTCATTTGCAATTTCACCTGTACTAAAAGATATAAAATCTCCCTATTTGAGATTGTCTGTCAGCAACTCAAGAAACTACCTTTTGTTCACCATGTCATGATGACTGGACACCTGGGAACTACAATTCCCACAGTACTTTGCTGGCTTTTGTTTGGCTTATCATCTATCATGAAAGTCACATAAATTAGATTGAAAAGTAAAGGGCAGTTGGAAGTGATGGTTTTGTTACTATAACAACAATATGCAGTTCAAATTTTGGATTCAAATTTTGCAAAAAATCCTGCGGGAACCTATTAATAGTTCCTAGGAAATCACCTGATTCTAGGCTGTAAACTGTAGTGATCATTCCCATGGCCTCTACACTTTCTTGACTCTGAATAAAAATAAAACTTGGTAGCAAAAATGAGATATTGACAGTTTCCCCAAACTTAGATTATTCAGTGTTACCAATGGATCTATAGCACCTAATTTTCTCTATTATCTTCCACCTGCTTTGGAATACCTAGAGATGTTTACGGTTTTGTTCTGATCACATAGGAACATTATATTTGCTGTCAGAAATAATTCCAGGGAAAAAAGACCTTCAAAAGTGGTGATGAAAGGGAGTTCATCTTTAATAGTTAGAGGTGAAAGAAGTGCCCATAACATTGTAGAGCAGAAAATGAGAAACTAATGTTCCAAAGCATTCAATGTCAAACAACTATTTTAATTATATTGTAGCAGCCTTAAATTAAGTAGATCAAGAAGCTTCTGCAATGCAATAATATGTAGACTGTGATGCATTCACAGTAAAGCGATATGGCTGATTCTAACTGCACAGGAGAGCTTTCAGGAAGAGCATGTCAAGAACAGAGATTTCAATTTTCAGCTCAAGATATTGTCAGAAAACCATAGAACTTCTGTGATTACCCTAAAGAAGTATTCCTTTTTACAGTGAGGGCTGATATAGCTGAAAAATAGAGCCAATATTTAATTCTTCGGGTTAAATAATGAATTAGATTTACACACACACCAGGTCTCACATGAAAGCTAGGCCACTGTTTGGCAAAAGGTGGAACTCTGGGAATTGTAATGGAAATATTTGGGTAGACGCAAATGACCGTGAGTGTCTTGCCTCTCTAAATCTCATTGAACTTCCATTACTGGCAACAGCAGCCCCCCTGCATGCGCCATCTGAGGAGACAACCTACCCCTTCCTTGAATACCTATAATAACAGAATTTGAGGCAGAGCTCTTTCAAGGGGGTGGAAATTTTTTCAACATCCAACCCTAGTGCCCAGCTTTGCCTCTAGACAGTTGACTAGAATCAGAAAGAACTTTAGGAAATGTCTTCAAAGACCCACCCAGAAAGAGCTAGCATATGCATAAGATAGACTTCAACATGTTAAAACACTTAAAATTTAAAACACACAGACTCATCATATGTTTTAAACATCTTGGGGGGTTATGTATATATATATATATTACACACACGCGCACACACACAGATATTCCAAGAGTGCTCTGTTAGAATTTGTCTAATTCCACCAATAATGATACACATACCAGAGATTTTGAATTCAAGGTGTTAGCGTGAACAGATGGCCACGGGTCTCATGGTTTTCCGGATTGATAGATTGAAACATGGACTCAGTATTAGCCTACAATTAGCCTGCATTGTAATGTACAGAAAAGAATCCAAAGGTTTAACAGAATAGGAATGTTGGATTAATCCATGCATTCTATTCATCCATCCTTCACTATATTTCTTAGAAGGTCCCTAAGAAATATTGTCACCAAAGCCTCAATAATTACATTAGAGATGCTAACAATGCATTTGTAAGGATCTCTATAATTGCCATCTTTGCTGTTTGGAGTAACAATCACATCATCCCTTACTTGCTCTTTGCCCTTGGTCAAGCTACTTAAACTCTCTGAGACTCGGTTTCCTTAACTGTAAAATGAGAATAACGATACCCACTTTGTTGAGTAATTGACAGTCTTGGTACAAAAATAAATGTTAATGTTTTATTGTGTGTTCTATATACAAGACACTCTTCTAAAGCTATGCATTCTGTTACTTAATCCTCTGAACAATTAAATTAGTATGCACTTTGTCTAGCCCTCTTTTACAGGCAAAACATTTGGTTCCCACTTAGGCCA
Source organism: Macaca fascicularis (assembly GCF_037993035.2). Lineage (NCBI taxonomy): Eukaryota > Metazoa > Chordata > Mammalia > Primates > Cercopithecidae > Macaca > Macaca fascicularis. The sequence continues at coordinate 172,366,786 of NC_088380.1, read as the reverse complement.
TGGTAAACCCAAGATTTGAACTAAGGTAGCTTGACTCTAGGATTTACATATTTAAGCACTATGCTGTACTGCATAGAGCAGACTCTCCATAAATATAAATTGTCATTATCATCATCACCATCATTAGCAACATCACTATTATTACGTGATCATTTCTCTTTATTTTGTGATCATAGCTTATACTTCATCCTCACTTTATAGTCATACTTATATTAAGGTACATTCCATTAAGATAGATGTAGGAAGGTTTTAAATAACAAATAAACTGTTGATGATTGCAGTATAATAAGTTCTACAAATCATGATTTCTATAGATCTGAGTTTCCTGATCTAAAATGGAATATATACAATTGTATGCCACCTGGTGTCCCTTTTAGTTCTATTAAGCAAGTTTTAGCAAGTTTATTCTTTGAAGGCTGTCAGCTCATGATACATAGAATATGCTTACAGCTTCAGTTAGAAGGATCACTGATGGTGGCAATATCAAAGCCCCTCCTCATGAAATATTAGTTATATTAATATTAAGTAAATGCAAATAATTTCATTCTGGGGCTCCCAGGGCCTCAACAAAAGCCCAAGATATGTTATTTATGCTTTTACTTGATAAAAAATAAATTCTTCCTACAGGGTTCCATTCTACCCAAAGATCAATTGCCACAGATTATTTTTTGTTTCTATTAAGATTTCATAAGTTCATTAAAATGGACTTTTGCTGATGGAAAAATTTAGAAATGTGGTATGGCCTTCATTTTTATGCAGTCATTTCAACTGCAACACATACATACAAGGACTAATGCTGATGGAAAAAATTAGGAATGTAGTCTGGCCTTAATTTTTATGCAATCATTTCAACTGCAACTTAATAAGAGAAGTTTCTTAGGTCTATTGAGTAATTGTAGTGCCTTCTAAGAACTTGATGTTGAGTGTTTGTTTGAAAGTTTATGATTGCTTTATTCAAATGTAAATTTCACTTAAATTACAAAATAAAATGCTAGGTTAAGGAGCATTACCTCTTTTTATCATTTAGACTTCTGAGACCTTAAATTCAGTCTAGAGTTTTAACTAATGAATTATAATAGCCACCTCTTTCAGCACTAATTATCATCATCCTTGATGTATAAAAGGCCATTTTATTAACTATTGTCAAACATCGATAATACAAAGAAAAGAGTCTGTCCCCGTTCCAGAAAATTTACAAAAACAAAACAAAGATTACAATGAGACCCTTACGTGCCACTCTGTATCACGTCAAATCAATCCGCTGAGAAAAGAAAAATTCAGCCAGGAAGTTCATTGTTTGATGGACACAATGCCAATTAACTAATTTGACACAATGCAGTTAACAAGTTTGACTTTTTTTTTTTTTTTAAACAAATTGACTGCCTTTACTTCTTGTTTCTGTGTCATGTAGATGTAGTAGCAGATAATAGTAACAATATTGAATCAAGAGGTTAAGTGATTTAATTTTGAAGACGTTACTATTACAGAAGCCACATTTAATAAATCAATGTGTTTAAGATGCTTGGAGATCTATGGATTAAAGACTACTTTGCTTGTGGAGTGTCTAATAATCATTATACATTGCAAACCCACACACAACACTAACAGCTTGTCCTGCTTAGTTGTCGATAATTCTATGCATCTCCAGGTAGCCCCAAACCTCCCCTCCACCCAACACTGGCTGGCTTTCTTCAACAGAAATCATCCACTTCTCTATATAATAGATCAAACTCTGCACCGCCTCAGCCTTAATTACTGGTGTTTGACAAGTTTAGTTTAAAATATCAATACAACAGTTATAGTAAGCAGAGAACAAGTCATTCATTATTTGAGATGAAAACAATACTGTGCTTTGGATTTTTTTTTTTTTTAAACTAAGCAAGCTGAGTCACTTAGTTGGATGAAGTCACTTAGCTGGACGAAGAAACAAACAAATTCAGATGCTCTTGCTGTGCAGCAAAACTCGGTGTCAAAGCTGACCTCCTGGTCCTACAGGTAACTGTTTAGCACTGCTCATTATTTTGTAACTTGCAGGCTGTTGCATAGGATGAACCTCAGAGCATGATATGAAACCAGCATGGGAATGGTGGAAGGTATCCTTTTAGGACAGAAGAGCTATTAAATCATAATCACAAAATTAAACCTTTATCTCTCTCCAAAGATAAATTGCCAGCTATTTTAATTCATCATGCCAATCAATAAATTTTAATAGTCAATCATTTTTCATATGAATTCCAGGGAAAAAAGAGGTGAACATCTAATTTGAATGAAATATCAGAAACAACTAATAGTCATTAGAATCATCAAATTATGGAATACAAGATATGGATTGGAGCTTAAATATTGCCTAGTCCGATCTTTGATAAAAAATAAGTCTAGGGACTTATCCAAGGTTATAACCTGATCAGAGGCAAAGTTGAGTCTAGACTCCATTTCTTCCTTCAGCATTTTTCTAGGGTCGTGTTTTAGTATGCTCTGGAATTACTTTCCAGTGTAGGGAATCTCAGAAAAAGAATTTTGGTTACAAGATTGCAGTTGTGCTGTGTCACACTCTGGGATAAATTATAAGTAATTCTATTTAAAGCATTCTTCTTTCACATCTTGGCCAATCCCAATGAATCATAGCTTCCCAATTCTTGGATTAAGTTTATTTGAATTAATTGTCTCTTCCCCACTCTTACTAGCTGATGGAAGTGTCCTAAGGCAAGGGCCCACATCTTCTCTGTCTCCCATTATTAATCTAGCCAGGAAGAGAGACAGGGCTCAATAAAAATGGGTCCACTGCATTACAACGCTCCCCAATCCTGACTCCTAGGCTAGCATTTTCCCTTCACATGCTATCATCCTGTGAATGTATATATGAGATTATACTGAGCTAACCAACCTGATGCCCACCTGCTCCTACCCCTTCCAGCACAGAGCATTAGATAACATGTGTTCTTTTCTTCTGAATCAATAGAGAGTGTTCTTTATTCTCAGAGAGGAAACCAACCCCTCTCTGCGGGGAAGCCACACTGGTGGAAAAAGCACCCATGAGGTCATTACTGATGTGAAAGGAAAATAAATCTTGGGATCCCAAAATCATTAAGCCAAGGGAAAAGTCAAGCTGAGAACTATGTCAGGTATATCTGCCTCCTATTTTATTCCTAAATAAGAGAGCTACAAAGATAAGCTACGTACCTCCCTCACAAGTTGCCCACAAGGAAATTTCTTGTGGACAAAGGACAGACAGAACTCAAAGTCGTCCCTCTGCTCACGTGAAACAAATGCGTATCTGAGTGCTTCCTCTGCTCTATTGTTTCACTAAGCCAGCCTAAGGTGGAAGTGACTATTCCTGTAAATCGCATATTCAGTGAAAGGCTAATCAGAAACTCAAAATAATGCAACAATTTGTCTTTTACCTACCTACGACCTGAAAGCCACTTTGAGTTGTCCTGCCTTTCCGGACTGAACCAATGTACATCTTACATATATTGATTGATGTCTCATATCTCCCTAAAATGTATGAAACCAGACTGTGTCCCAACCACCTTGGCACATGTCCTCAGGACCTCCTAAAGCTGTGCCATGGGTGTGTCTTTGACCTTGGCGAAATAAACTTCCTAAATTGAGACTTGACTCAGATACTCTTTGGTTTACACTGACTTTGATGAAAAGAAGCTATTTAATCCTAAGCTTTTAAAATGCATTCTTTAAGGTCTTTTTGAGGCTACAAATGGATGAAATTTCTATTCTAGCATGGTTTTCTGCAGCACATTAAATATATTTTTCAGCCACAAAATGGGATGATAATATGGTTTTATACAACTCTTAGCAGCTCTTCTAATTTAGTGGATCAGGTCTAGTATATATTCCTCTGCCTCCACTGTTTTATTTCATTCAATTACAAGGAAGCCCTTTTTCTAACCCTACATATCTAATAGTGAGTATTCGGCCTAAATATCATAAGGCAAAATTTCCACTGGAGAGCAAATTTGAAACAGAATGAAACTATAATTTTGCCATCTATCTTACACAACAATAAGCATAGGAGCTTGTTTGTGAAGCGCTGTACACAACTTTCCCATCCTCTACATCCTTTGAATTCATAAAGACCCTGTGGCAGGAAGATCAGGCCCAAGTGTTCCCATTTGGCTGATGTCATGGAGCCTCAGATAAGGCATGTGACTGCACCAAGATCACACAACTGAAAGGATGCAGAGTAAGAAACCACACCACACATTTTCCACTACATTTGCTCTCTTTCCTCTTCCTGATCTGCATGACCTCAAAACATACAGTTCTATAAGCCAGAGAATGCAAGAAGACGCTGAATCAACAGGGTGTATTCCCATTTCTCTCTTCAGTTTACATACCTAAGGTCCTGGTTACACGTTCATTTCCTGTCATGAGACATGCTTCCGTGGGAACATGTAAGCAGCTTGGGTATCAAGTTTTCTCACAAGCAGAGAGAAATCCTGGCCATCCTCCCTCCATCTTCCTATCTTGTTCTCCACTGGGGTATGCAGACTTCGAAAACAAGAAGCTAATGATAGTGACACGAGAAATTGGAGCTGGTTTTGATTACAAAATAAATTATATGAGAACTCAATCAAATGCAGGTTAATATATAATCCTTTAAAAAATGCAGATGATTTGGCAATTGTGGTTTAAACTGTGTGAAACAGTTTTCTGTATTGTCGAACTTCTTAGAGACGTCAATGTGGTATACGCGTAATGGATTCTCTGTAAAGTACAATATGTAGTATTTCACTGTACTTGGTTAAAGAAAAAATTAGGCTGGCGTCTGTTAAAATGATAACGAAGGATTATTCAAGATTATAGAGTATTGCAATGGGGGCATTGCGACAAGGGGATTGAGATTGAGTTCAGCTTCTGATATAGGAGAGGCAACTTAGGATTTATAGCCAACAAGCAGAGTGAGAAGGTCAGTGAATGAAAAAGCACAAAGAGGAGATATCAAGGGTCTTAGCAAGATTATTGCTGAAATCAGGCCAGGGCCAGGGTAATCAGATAACAACCGTAGAGAAATCTTTCTTTCTTTTTTTCTTTTTTTGAGACAAGATCTCACTCTAACACCCAGGCTGGAGTGCACTGGTGCTATCATGCCTCATTGCAGTCTCAACCTCCTGGGCTCAAGCAATCCTCTCACCTCAACCTCCCAAGTAGCTGAGACCATAAGAACATTCCATCACGCCCAGCTAATTCTTTTTTTTTTTTTTTTTTGGCTTTTTTTTGGTAGAAACAGACTCTTACCATGTTGCCCTGGCTTGGAATTCTTGCTAAACCAACAAAGCAGGATTCTTGCTACAACTGAACTAGGTGGACAGAAGACAGGAATGGAACCAAGGTCCAGGCCTACTCGAGAAGAGGGTTCAGAGAACCCTAGCTAAAGTTTGATCAAGGAGAGAGTCTTTTTAAATGTACTTGATGGAGAGCCCTTTTGGTGAGCCTTTGCTTTGGATTAGTTGCCACAGAATACATTTTGGAAGACAATGCCCTAGTTCATTTATCAGACAAGCAGACACACCCTAGAAATTGGTCTGCATTGATTCTACTTGCCAACCTCAGAATAGGTGATCCTAATTTAAAGACAAAAAGTTACCCTTGTGTCAGACTATTAAGATGACATAGGTAGGGAAATAAACAATCGATTTAGCTTGCCTTTTGTTCATCTGAGATTCCTTCCAGAAGAATCTTTATTTTTCACTTATTCACTGAATAACTCTGGGTAAGCCACTTAACCTTTGGGTCTTCAATTCCTCATTGGTGTAATAAAAAGGTTTAACTGAATGATCTCTGATGCCCTTTCCATCATAAAAAAATACCTATTAGGTTTTCTGTGTGTTTCTGTATATCCAATTAATGTTTTACAAAGAGCAGATTAAAATGATCAGGTTTCACTGCCATGGGCTGGGGAGAGGAACAAAAGATTTTAGACAGGAGAGGAAGGCAAGTGTCAATTTCTAATCTCTGCTGACAAAAGATGTATTCCTTCTAGTTATAAAGAAATTTTCTCCAAAGTAAGCTGGATGCTTTAAAAATAAAGGAATTTGTTTCAGGATGTAAAACTGAGGCACAAGCATGAAACATAAATCCTAAATGAACTGTAAACAGGATATTCACATTTCTCAATGAGAAAAAAACTATGCCATATCTGCAATCCAGTGGTGTTAATTCATCACAATAGAAAAGAACGTTGACATGCAAAGCCCTATATGAATAAAGGTGCAGACTTTTTTCCTTTTCTTTCCTTTCCTTTTCTTTTTTTAAAAGACAGGGTCTTGCTCTGTCAGCCAGGCTGGAGTGCGGTGGCACAATCACAGCTCACTGCAGCCTCGAACTCCTGGGCTCAAGCAATCCTCCCACTTGAGCCTCTTGAGTAGCTAGGACTACAGGCACGCACCACACCTGGCTTATTATTATTTTTATTTTTTTGTATGTGTGGAGGTAGGGTCTTGCTATGTTTCCTAGGCTGGTCTTGAACTCCCGGCCTCAAACAATCCTCCTGCTTCGGCCTCTCAAAGCACTGGGATTACAGGCATGAGCCACTGCGCCCAGCCAACATTCAACTGAATGAATTAAATTTGTTCGGAAAGCTTATTTGAAGGAGAGAAGTTGGTGAGTGAATTTCCTCATGGAAGGCCAGTGTTTTGTCTTTAACTTTCAAAATCAACATCTCACATTTACAGTAGGAATCCCCTACTTGATCCTTTTTAAAAAATGTTAATTAAAAGTGGAGAAAAACATTCACCTTCACGCCTGTTTATCAATGTAGGTATGGATAGACAAAGATGAATGTTTTAACTCAGAAGCAAGATTTAAGGAGCAGGCATTTAAACTCACACCCTCTTGTTTCTGTAAAAAAAAAAAAAAAAGAAGTTACAATTTGATTACCATTTTATAGTAAAATCCAGAGTTACAGCTGGAAGTGACCTTCAAAATAATTTCCTTTAACTCCCTCATTTTACAGATATGAGCATGGAGTCTCAGAAAGATCAGAGTCCACAGCTGGTGAGTGGCAGAGTTGGGCGCAGAGCCCCCACTTCCTGACCCTGGGTGCAGGGTGACTTTTGACTCACCATAAACCTAACAGGAATTAGGCCAGCGATTCTTAGAAGGCCTAACACAGGACTCACTTGTGGAATCAGCGTGCATTTGTCCCATGGAATTTGTTATCTCCAATTGTGTTCCTGTTATGGGATTTGTTGTCCTGTTTTCTGACTCTGCACTTGATTTGCAATTCTGGGCCATAGCAATACGCTTCCCCAGAGTACTGAGCAGTGGTCAGTGAATTTAATCTGTCTCTCGCTGTGATCTGTGAGCGAAGTTGTTACAGCTCCACCTAGTGGACAAATTCACATTGAGGGGGAAATTGCAAAGGGGATGCTGCCCGCTGAGGACGGATCTGCAGGCGAGAGGGCAGAGCACATCGAGAGGGCAGAACACATCACAGAGAGGTTAAAGCTGTAAAAAGTTGTGCTGACAGCTGGCTGTAAACTAAAGACTGTTGTGGAGAAATCAAAGTATAATTATTAGAGAGGGGAGAAAAAAACATCAGCTTTCTCATTACTTCAAGGACCTCTAGAGATTTTTATAGCTTCTGGAGGATGCTGTTAGGTATGAAGAAGGACGAGTCAGAGGATGGAATTAATAGAACTCACAAATGAAAACTAATTCTTGGCATTTTTCTAAAAGTGCACACAGGCAGATTTACTCAGCCTCGGGTGTCTGACTGGCCCCCAAGATTTCTTAAGGCCCCAGCACAGTAGAAAGGCAGATGTTGGACGGTGGGCTCCAGTCCTCGGCTAGCCCTCTCAGGTTCATAACAGGAGCTCTGGGCTCAGTGCTTCAGAGGATCCCTTGTTAGTTCATATCCACTGTCTGTCTTTTGTTGTCTTTCTAAAGAGACATGATCAGAAGCCAAAGGATTGAGTTAATATTACACAATCCCTTGAAAGCAGAAGCAACACTGTCTCTAAAAAATATAAACCCCAGAACATAAGTGCTATATGTGTGTCTATGTGTGACACATATAAACAAAAAATTAACCATCTCTCAAGATAACTGTTCACATTGATTCCTTCCCCGCTTCTCCCCTATACCCCTTTCTTACATCTTAGCTTTCCATTACCAAGGAGCCAAGTAGCTTTTATGGTATTAATTTCCACTCGATGCAAACATCTCTGGGACATATTGCTCCATGTTAAGTACAACTGCTTTCTGAAAAGAACTGACAAAACAACTGCTGCTGATTTTCCTTTATTCAAATCAAGTTTAGCTTTTGTATCTTCTTATCAACATCTATACAGTGTGTTTAGAAAGCTTTTGCATCGATAGCAATTTTAAGAATGTCCTTGACATTAATGATTTCTATATTTGAGCTCAGATCACATTCTCTTCTGAAGAAAGTGTATAATGCTCTAAGGCTGAGTTGGCATAAACATCGCAGAATCACAGGTAAATGACACCTGGAATGCGGCATACATTCAATAAATACTTATTGAATTGAATTGGAAAGACGGCTTGTGTTTTAATAGATGTGATTTGCATGGTTCCTCAGGCAGCTGGTTGAGCAACTGAAGTGAGAATCTGAGAGAGCCAACGACCTTGGAGTTTGTGATCGGGAGCTCAGATCAAGCTAGTTTTGACCCTAACTTGCTATGTGAACACAAATAAGTTACCTGAACTCCTTGCAACTCAAAGTCAAACTGACTGCAATTTGGGAAGAGAAAGAAGAATATATAATTTAGAATTTTCTGGTCATAATAAGACATGTCAAGTTCTTAGCACAGTGTTAGAAACAGTATTGCAAGCTCTTGATGAATCCTGGCCATTTGTAGATGCTAGATTGAGGAGCTGAATTTTTTGATCAAGAAAGACTTCTATCAAGGGCTTCACTTAGAAAGGATGGTAAAATAATGAGAACAGAGGTAATTGACCAAGGATTATGGATTATTCAACTAATTATAAAGTACTCTGAACTTTTTTTTTTTTTAAAGCAAATCTTTGTATGTGACATGAGTGTGAGAAAAATATGTAGGCAAAAATGAACAAAACTTTGCATTAGACATTAGAAACTAAAAGAAGCTAAAGTGCACATTATTAAGGGAAAAAACATTATTAAGGGAAAAAGAAAAAATACATAACAAACTAGCAAAATGCCCACATCACAGAGAAAATTAAGAAATCTATGAAATAGTTGCTGTTGGGCAGAAAGAAATATGTAATAAATCTTACATACCAAGCAAATAATGTTAAAGACAGAGAAATCTGGAGTAATTTGAGTTGAGTGGAGGTGTCAAGGACATCTCACAGGATAGAAGTTTTGGAACCAGAAACATTACATAGATTGGTAGGGAAAAAAAATCAAAGGGTATCTGGGGAGGTTTCTAAACATACCAGCCATGTTTACTGAGGAAGTAGGTTGTTTAAGAGATTGATAAAGGAGATCCCTTGGCCTGAAATTCCATATTTACGTAGTTGCTGCTTTCATAAACCAAACATTGTGGGCAGAAAAGGGATGCAATTTAAAGTCATGATTTGGTCAGTGTGGTAGGCAGAATAATGGCTCCCCAAAAGAATGCTCGCATTCTAATCTCCAGAACCTGTGACTATGTTATGTTACATGACACGAAGGGATTGAGGTCGCAGATGGAATTAGGTTTGCTAATCAGCTCACCCTAAAATTAGATTATTTGGGGTTATCTGATGGGCCCAATGTAATCAAAAGGGAAAAAAGAGGCAGAAAAAATATTGTCAGATTGATATGATTTAAGACAGTGCTGGGTTTGAAGACAGAAAAGAGCAGTGAGTGAAGGAATGGTGAGCCGTCATAGAAGCTGGGAAGGGCAAGACAATGGATCTTCTCCTAGACCTTCCAGAAAGAAATGCAGCCCTGCCAACATTTTGATTTTAGCCCACTGATACCTGTGTCAGATTTCTGACTTGAAGTCTATTAGATCATATATTTCTGTTGTTTTCAGCCACTGAGGGTATGGCAATTTGTTAACAGTAGCAATAAGAAACGAATACAGCCCACCTTTCTAGTTCCAAGAGAGTGAATGCAGGAAGCCCACACCACTGGAACATAGTTGTAGCAAAACACCTAGATGGGATTTAAAAGTAAAGGAGGTGGAATTAGAGCAGAGAGGATCCGTTTTTCTTTTTCTTTCCTTTTTTTTTTTTTTTTTTTGAGACAGAGTCTCTCTCGCTCTGTAGCCCAGGCTGGAGTGCAGTGACGCCTCCTGGGTTCACGCCATTCTCCTGCCTCAGCCTCCCAAGTAGCTGGGACTACAGGTGTCTGCCACCACACCCAGCTAATTTTTTGTATTTTTAGTAAAGACAGGGTTTCACCACGTTAGCCACGATGGTCTCGATCTCCTGACCTCATGATCCGCCTCGGCCTCCCAAAGTGGAGAGGATCCATTTTAACTGCTAAGAGGTGAAGTACATTCTGTCCTCCTAACAGCACCCCAGTATAGGCTTAACCGTTCTCAAGGATAGGCTTTCAGGGGATGCGCTATCAGCCCCTCTCATTGTGTACTCATGGTGACCTGTGACTTCAATAATCGTGGCAGATAATTTTGACAAAACACAACCAGAGAGGCTGACCCTGGATGTCCCAAGAAGGAGGACTTACAGTAACAGCAGTTGCAGGATGCAGTAATGAAATGCATAGAGTCTGCAAATTGTGGGGGATAGGAATGTAGCCCAGCCAGAAAGGGAAAGGGAACAAAGATTGCAGAATTGGGCCTTTCTTCCTTCCAGTGGAAAGAGCTCAGCCCTTGTGTGTACAAATTTTGCAAGGAAAAAAAAAATAAAAGATTTAGGCTGGATTAAGTTTTAGTAAGAGAAATAAATTGACCAGGTGGAGTCTATTAAAATGCCTGCTCTGATTTACTTCTGGGGTTTTTATACCAGCTTATTTTCACACAAACTCAGGGCTGTATTCTCTTAAAGCCCAGAGAGATTAATCTGTAAAGCAGAAATAACAAAAGGACCTATGTTATAAAATTATTGTGAGAATGGTACCATGTCAGGCAATAAGCATAGTGTCTAGCACAGGACAAGCTATTACGATTGTTGCTATTAGATCTAGCTAAGAACTATCATGAATACACTAGACAAGAGTGATTCATAGTTAAAATTCTATTTGCATTTGTAGAGCTTTTCATAGCTCTATGACGCCCTCAGACTAGAACAATGTTTCTTAAACTTTAGTCTGCACTTTAGAAACACTGGAGGGCATGTTTAAACAGATGGCTGAGCCCTACCTTCAGGGTCAGGGGGACTAAGAATTTTTTTTTTTTTTTTCAAGACAGAGTCTCACTCTCTCACCCAGAGTGGAGTGCAGTGACGCCATCTCGGCCCACCACAATCTCTACCTCCCAGGCTCAAGGGATTCTCCTGCCTCAGCCTCCTGAGTAGCTGGGATTACAGGTGCGCATCACTACTGCCCAGATAATTTTGTATTTTTATAGAGATGGGGTTTCACCATGTTGGCCCGGCTGGTCTCGAACTCCTGACCTCAAATGATCCACCCACCTTGGCCTCCCAAAGTGTTGGGATTACAGGCATGATCATGCCACCAATCCCAGCCAAGAATTTATATTTCTAACATGTGTCCAGATGATGCAGCTAGTTCAGAGACTACACTTTGCGAAATGTTGGTCTAGGAGATACAACTTAACTTGAATTTTCATGATAGATCACCTTATATTATAGTATCTTCAAATAGGCCCTTTTAGTTTCAGATCCAATAAGAGATGATTTTATGTTTCATTGGAAAACCATATACAGGAAGGGAGATAAGAGTCCATGTGATTACTTCAAATCAATGAGGTTAGAGGAAGTGGTTATATTTCCAGGCTGAATAATTTAAGAACCAATGCATGACCCTTCAGTTTTCACCTTCTCTGCTCAGTGTCAAAGAAGCAATCATGGAGATCAGATCTTGAGTTCCAAATGGTCCATTTAGTAGAGGATGGAATGTCATCAGGCTGGGTCTTGACCAGAGCCCCTCTACGAGCCCAAATAAACATGTAATGTGAGCAGGAATTAAGCTTTTGTTGAGGGAAGGGTTTATTTTTTTCCCTTAGGATAACTTAGCCTCTTCTGACTAGTATGGATTCCAAGTTAGGACTCATAAATGGGCATTAGGAGACTTTACTGCTCTTGCTGTTACTAAACTTGTCATGAACCAAGATTTGAACCATGCATTTCATCACCCATTACATATCAAGAAAGTGGTATTAAGGTAATCTTCCCCTCCCAATCTCAGTGCTGGCTACCTAGCAGGACCCCACACATGCTTTTTAGATACATAACACATTTGCGTTTCTCTTTGTCTTCTTCCCTTCACTTTTCTTCTTCGCTCTCTTGGGAACTTTTCAGTCTGATCTGCATAAAGGAGAATGGAGAGCCGTTTGAGGAGGACAGACACAAAAGACTGAATGGCGTTGGAAAGACCCTGAGAAAGTATTTGCTTGGATTCAATAGCAACTGCGGTTCTTGGCACTGAATCCCAACAACCTCAATACTAGTCAGCACAGGCTGCCACAACAAAATACTACAGGCTGGCTGGCTTAAACAACAGAATTTAATTTTCTTGCTGTTCTGGAGGCTGGAAATTTGAATCAGGGTGCCAGCACAGTTGAGTTCTGGTGCGGGTGTTCTTTCTGGCTTACAGGCTGTACCTTCTTGCTGTGTAACTCAAATGGTAGAGTGAGCGGAGAAGGGAGGAGAAAGCAAGCTCTTTGGTGTCTCCTGTGAGGGCACTAATCTCCTCAGGAAGGCCCCACTCTCACGACCTTGTCAAAACCCCGTCTCCAAATGACATTACACAGGCAGTTAGGACGAATAAACATATAAATATGGGGGGACACGAATCAACCCATCACAACTTTTCTATTATAATCAGCATGAGGATTTCCTAGTCTTCCCACCATAGTCTTCCCACCAGATGTTCCTCAAACCTATCTCAAATTTATGTCACACAAATATGCAATACAGTAGGTTCCCCTTGCCCACAATTTTCCCTTTTGCGGTTTTAGTTACCCCGGGTCAACCATGTTCTGAAAACATGAAATGGAAGATCCCAGAAATAAACAATTCAGACGTTTTAAATTCTGCACCATTCTGAGTATAGCCATGAAATCCTGCACTGTCCTGCCCCCTGCCCAGGACACAAATCATCTCTTTGTCCAGCATATCCATGCCATACCCACCCGTTAGACACTTAGTAGCCATCTTGGCTATCAGAGCAACTGTCATGGTATCATTCCATTTCAGTATTAGTTATTGTTGTCAATATCTTACTATGCCTATTTTATAAATTAAACTTTATCATAGGTATGCATCTATAGAAGAAAACATAGTGTAGACAGCATTCAGTACTATTTCTTGTTTCAGGCATCCACTAGGTATCTTAGAATGCATCCCTGATGAATAAGAGGGTACTATTGTATATGTTTTCCACAGTCAATTCAGGGCAAAAGATAAAAGGAAAACCAGAGAAAAGGCAGTTATAACAAGGTTTTGCTTAAATATCTGTAGAAAACATTTGAAGCTTGGTGTATTAGTTTGTGTGACAGAGTAACTGCCATGTGAGAAGGTAAGAATTATAATGTGCATTTCTTAGAAGTACAGTATTCTGTATACTATACACACACACACACACACAACACAGACACATAAACACACACACAAAACACACACAACACACACATAACACACAATACACACAACACACACACACACACACAACACTTACACACACACACACACAGTTCCATGACCTTTTATCCTCATAATTTGCTTCAATAAACAGAAAACTAGAAATCCTGGCACAAAATATCAACAATCTTTAGAACGGTCTCTTTCTCCTAATCCAACAAGCTCCTGTTCAGATCCTTCCTTAGAAATAAAAACAAAAACCCATGTCTGTAAAGTTATTTTCCTGAAGGAGCCTCTTTCAGTAGCTAAATGAAGGTGCAGAGTCGCAACTAATCAAAATCCCTTTATGTAGTGTTTGCCATTCTGTGCCTTGAATGGTTTCACTTTCTCTTTTTCTTAATGCCATGCCTGCTTTCTTCTCTAGATTGTAATTTGCTTGAGGGCAGAGGCTGCACTTTGCCTTTGTTGAGCACAAGGCTTTTGAAAGAGCCTGCAGGATTGTGAGCACTCAGTAGAATTTTGTTGATGATAGTGATGTTTCTGAAAATGTCTAAGAAAAAAGCAGACAACTCTGGCCTGCTGTGGTTTTCACCTTCTTAATCTAAAGTGTCTTTTTTTTTTCCTGTCATAAACAGTAATGCACCCAGGCAGCACATATGCAAGAAAGCGAGTCAGAAGAGCAATTCAGTTTTCCAGTGCCCTTATGTGACTCCTTCAATGCCTTAGGAATCGGCTTGAGGATTTATTGGAAGCCTACCAGCCATGCAGTTTCTAGACTCCATGAGTACAAGATATGATTCCACTCCCTCCTCCTCAATCTTCACATTCTTAATGCTTAAACTGTGCCCTCACGACTTCTCTGTTAGTTAAGAGATGTACAACATAGGGGCAAAAATCAATCTTAATTAAGGCGGACTCTGGAATTATGATCGAAGGAGGTACATTAGCCCAGTGCTTCCAGCCCCCCATACACTGTTGTTATTGATGTTTGGACAGATGGGGAAAGTGAAACAGGAGTCAATACTTCGATCTACTGTGTTCTCTAAGGATCTGAATTTTTAACACATCCATAATGAGTGCTGGTGGTGTTTAATAAATACACAGCAGCCCCTAAGAGTGACTCTGTGTGTAGAAGGTACCAACAAAGTCCCTGAAGCTTCTGGGTGGTGGAAGAAAGTAGGCTCAGCCTAGAAGAACTGAGATATAAAAGTGGCTTTTCCCAATGGCATCATGTCTGGGAAGCCCTTTTGCCAAAGCAATCAGTGCTACTCACATGACCTTAGGCAGTTTACTCAAGGAAAACTGCAATTCAGTAAAATTATTCATTTTGAGATGTAAGAATTCAGTTGCTCCTCTTGCTTATATGTGGCAGACAGATGTTGTCTCATCCAATATTCTCTCCGCTCCTTATCTGGAAACCCTATAATGCCTCCTTAGTAATAATTCTACCTCAACTCCCCAAATTCCTGGCTCTTGTTAATTGGCTTATGAGAGTCTTCTAACCTAAGAGGACCAATCAAATTCTCTCTCTGACAAACTGTTATTAAGGTTCAAGAACCCTAGTTGTCTTTCATAATATGAGTGAATGGAAAAGATATTTCATTTTCTGGCTGTGACGGTTAATACTGAGTGTCAACTTGATTGGATTGAAGGATGCAAAGTATTGATCCTGGGTGTGTCTGTGAGGGTGTCGTCAAAGGAGATGAACATTTGACTCAGTGGGCTGGGAAAAGCAGACCCACACCTAATTTGGTGGGCATCATTTATTCAGCTGCCAGCACGACTAGAATATAAAGCAGGCAGAAAAACGTGAAAAGACTAGACTGGCCTAGCCTCCCAGCCTACATCTTTCTCTCAGGCTTGATGCTTCCTGCCATCGAACATCAAACCCCAAGTTCTTCAGTTTGGGGACTCAGACTGGCTCTCTTTGTTCCTTGGCTTGTAGATGGCCTATTGTGGGACCTTGTGGTTATGTGAGTTAATCCTTAATAAACATATATATATATATATATATATATCTCCTATTAGTTTTGTCCCTCTAGAGAACCCTAATACAGGGGAGACTAAGGTGGTCATTTTGGGGTGCCTATCTTCTTACCTCTTTTGCTTGAGATGCGGAAACCCTAGGCTGAAGAGAGGAAGAAATGAAACAGATGTGTCCAGCATGACAGAGACCAAGGAATTTTTAACAGTGAGAAATGGAGAGAATCAGTCATAACACTGACAACTGCTCATTTGAGCCCTTGCTCCCCTTTCCAATCCTTAGTTTCATTAACACTTCCATATCCTTTTCATAAATTGTTTTTTCTTAAGCCAATGATTCCTGAAATTCAAATATTCTTGAGTTCATTACTTCCTTTGTCAAAAATTTGCCACACGTTCAGCAGTGTACTAGGTACTGTGCTGCTATCTGGGACATGGAGATAGAAAAGACATGCTTTCTGCCTCAAGTAGATCACTATGTAGTTGGTGGACAAGATAGTAAAGCAACAAATCATAATGGTATATTCTAAGTGGAATGAAAGGACCAATACAAGGCCTGAAGGTAGCTTAGAAATGGATAGATAGACAATTGTCAAAGAGATGTGGAGAGGGAGGTAGTATCTGAGACAGCTGTTGAATGGTCAGTAGAGGTTTTCTAAGTGGATAAGGAGGCTAAGAACATTCTTGGTAGAAGGAATAGAAGGCATATACAAACAAAAAGGCCTCAGAAGATAGCATGTGTATTTGAAACAAGCAATACATTTCCTGGCCTTGGCATACATAAAATGTCACTCAATGGAAAAAAGTAAAGAAGGGAAGAGGGGTCAGATCCCATTCCATTATAAAAATCTTGGATTCTGGTTGTATTTTAATAGATAATTTATGAACAGATGGACAAATGTACACTCTCTGTTAAGAAAAGTGCCCCCAAATGATAGCATCTCAAATAACCTCAGGCCAGTGAAAGAGGCTGATGAATAAGAATAGCCTCAGAAGTCTTTAACCAGATGCTTCTCAAGACATTCTGTAGATTGTTAGAACTCCATGGCCTACACCATCTGGCTGTGCATCACCTCCAGTACACATGAATTTGGCAAGGATATGCCCTCTCTTCTCTTGGCTTATGGTCAGCCTAAGAATGCCCATTTATCTTTGCTTTTGACTAAACCTCAATAGGTCTCTGGAAAAGGGAGAGATTCTGCAGGTGGGGAGTAATCTGGTTTGGCTGGAGAGATTGAATCCATCTGTCCATGACAAATACTTTCTCAGTTCTCTCATAGAACACTGATTATGCCAAGAAGATTGAGAACTCTTTTAAGAGGAAGTTATTATAGAAAGAGCTGTAGATCTTAGAACATGTAGAGATGATTAATGTTTTGTATTATTATACTCTGGGCAATAAAGTGAAACTCTGTTTCTACAAAAAATAAATATATAAAGTAGACAGATGTATTGGCACATGCCTATAGTCCCAGCTATTGGGGAGGCTGAGGGAGGAGGATCAGTTGAGCCTGGAAGGTAGAGGCTGAAGTAAGTAATGATCAAGTCAATACATTATAGCCTTGGTAACAGAATGAGACTCTGTCTCAAAAATTAATAATAATAATTTGTATTATTATTACAAATTATAATAATGACTAACTTGCTATTGAGCACTTATTAGGTATCAGATAACATGCTAAAAGCTCTATGTACATTTCAAATTTTAACATTTTCAAAAATTCTATGAGGGCTATGCAATTATTGAGCATATTATACAGATGAGAAATATAAGGACCAGAAATGTTAAGTAACTAAACTGAGTTTGTACAACCAAGAAGTGTTAGGAACTATGCACATATTCTCTTTAATTTTCACAATATTAAATTTCTTAATATATCAATTATTATTTTACTAGTGTGAAAAACTAGACTCTACCTACTAAGTAATAGCTATCATTTACTAAAAGATCTCTTTGATGTTTTATTTCCACTAGTTTATTTAATTATCACAAATACACTATGAAATTGAAATTGATACTAGTGTTGTTTCCACAGATTAAAAGTAGAGATTGAAGAACCTGCCAATAATAATTAGCACTTCAAACAGGCAAAATAATGCTCCCCTACCTAAAAATCTTCACATGCTA
This sequence comes from Macaca fascicularis, assembly GCF_037993035.2. Classification (NCBI taxonomy): domain Eukaryota; kingdom Metazoa; phylum Chordata; class Mammalia; order Primates; family Cercopithecidae; genus Macaca; species Macaca fascicularis. Next base: position 172,348,998 of record NC_088380.1, on the reverse strand, counting down.
ACCCCCAGAACATGTGAATATATTAGGATACGTAGCAAAGAAGAATTACGGCTGCAGATGAAATTAGGGTTGCTAATCAGATAACTTTTTTTTTTGAGATGCAATCTTGCTATGTCACCCAGGCTGGAGTGCAGTGGCATGATCTTGGCTCACTGCAACTTCTGTCTCCTGGGTTCAAGTGATTGTCCTCTCTCAGTCTTCCAACTAGCTGGGATTACAGGCATGTGCCATCATGCCTAGCTAATTTTTTTTTTTTTTTTTTTTTTTAGTAGAGACAGGGTTTCTCCATGTTGGCCAGGCTGGTCTCGAACTCCTGACCTCAGGTGATCCACCTGCCTCGGCCTCTGAACGTTCTGGGATTACAGGAGTGAGCCACTGTGCCTGGTAACTTTCAAGAAGCTAGATTAGTCTGAATTACCCAGGTATGTCCAATGTAATGCTAAGTGTTCTTAAAATGGAAGGAGAACTCTAACAAGAGAACTGAAGAGATCCCCTCGTGAGCAGGACTTGGTATTAAACTGTTGAATTTGAAGATGGAAGAAGAAGGCCATGAGCAAAGGAAACTGGGTGGTTTATAGAAGCTGGGGAAGGCAAAACATGAATTCTTCCCTAAAGCCCTCCAAAAGGAAAACACTGTACCAAAACCTTGATCTCATCCTGTAAGATCCATATCAAACTCCTGCTCTAAAGAAATGTAAGATCATAAATGTTATGGTGTTTTAAGCCAAAACTTTGTGGCAATTTTTCACAGCCAGCATATAAAATACAGCACTTCCAACCATTTTGTCATTTAGTTTTTATATCAATTGACAAAGTTAACAGTATTATTGGCCAGACACCATGGCTCACACCTGTAATCCCAACAATTTGGGAGACCGAGGTGTGCGGATCACTTGAGGCCGGGAGTTTGAGACCAGACTGGCCAGCAAGGTGAAACCCCATCTCTATTAAAAAATATGGAAGTTAGTCGGGCATGGTGACGCACATCTGTAGTCTCAGCTACTTGGGAGGTTGAGGTGGGAGAATTGCTTGAGCCCTGGAGACGGAGATTGCCGTGAGCCACGATCGCGCCACTGCATTCCAGCCTGGGCAACAGAGGCAGACTGTCTCAAAAAAAAAACAAAACAAAAAGTTAGCATTATTATTTTCATTTCACAATAGAGCAATTGAGACTTTGATTTTTTAGTTAACTTTTCCAGAGGCATTTACCTAATGAACAGCAAACTGCTCTCTCTGATTCTGAAACTTCTGGACACAAATCACATTTTGGGTGACCCAACAATTCTATCAAGTTTCTAGGAGACCTTTTGGGTGATTTATAATTTGGTGTTTCAAAGCAATAAATAATTCTCTAAATTCTTTAACTTTGCTCCCAACCATTTCTTACATTAAACCGTACAACTGTTGATGTTCCTCAGAGATATGCTAAGAGTAGGAAGGATTTAAAGATAAATGCCTATTATATTACATTTTATCCTTTCCCCAAACCTCAAAATTTTAGTAAAAAATGTGGCATACTTCATGCTGCTTACAAGAAATAAGGGATTAGAGGAAATTCCTCCAGAAGCCCACTCTGCTATAACGCCCCGAATGGTCTCCTAGTGGCCAAGTGAATATCCAGGCCTTTCTAAATATCTAACTTACTCCACCTCTGAGTTATTACCTGAACAGTGAGTCTCCACCACAAAGTGTTCAGTTTTGTACATTGCAGAATAATTTAGGGGTGTGGAGCATAAAAGGCCCAGAAAAGCAAACCACTAGATTTTCTAGTATTCATTATTCAGATTTTTTAAAAAGCTACAGGAGTATCTTTGGGGCATCCTCTTCCCTAAAGAATATCAGACTTAGGACCCTTGTAAGACTGAGGAAGGGAATAAAAAAGTCTCCATTCACATGACTCATCCACCCTTGAGTAGAAAAAGGTCAAACATTGCTCCCTTTAGAAACCAGTGTGTATATTTATTCTTCTATTGAACTGTACTCCCCATTCATCCATCCGTCATTCCATCCATTAAACGCATATTTTCTAAACCAACTTCTGCAAGCCATTTCATTTTAACTTCGGAATATAGGTACAGAATATAAAGTGCATGACAAAGTTGTTAGAATATGTAAGCTAACATTTGCAACAGTGCACTAGAAAATAGTTAGAAAACACAGAATAAATTTTGTTAAATATGGTAGTTGTTACATGTAGATTCGGTAAGGTATCCAATGGTAACTCAGAGAATAAAGTTTCCTTTGAATGTAAAATCACAACAGCAGTGCATATAGAATCAGAATGCAAATAGTCACTTTACAGGAATTGAACAAAAGCTCTCTGACTCGAATAAGAACAAAATTAATTACCATAAAAATGCCCTAGCCATAGTTCTGAGTAAGATGGAGTAAGCACACTCCATCTTCATTCTTTCACTGAATACATCTATAAAGTTTGGACAAAATGCATGGAGCAGATATTTGAGGTCTTAGAAAAGTAAATAGAAGCAGGCAAATTTGGAGTAGGAGGCCAGAATTCAAGATACCACTGAACTGGCAGTGAGGTTAGCATTTTTTCCCTCAAGTACCCTCTTGGCTATATTCAATTCACTAGAATTGGGTACTAGGGAACAGATAGAGGAAGCTCCAGGAAAAACCTTCTAGTTCTGTCTTAGAGAGTGAGAAAGTGAGCATTTAATTCTCATAGGGAATGTGATAATCCATCAATTTTTTGGTTTCTTTTCTCTGTTCTCCTTTGCCCCAGGATCCAAGCAATAATACCATAGTGGTAGCAGCACTCAGCAGTAACAGAAGCTTGCAGCAGCCATGCTCCTGAGGGTAAGTAATCTTCTTGTCCAGTTGGTGGAGCTGTGGCTCCAAGAGGGTGGGGCAATCATTTCCTAACAGGGAACAGTAATTTAAATCACTGCAGATAACTCATCAGAAACCATAGAAGCCCCACATGAAGAAAGTGGCACAGTTTTTAAATAATGGAAAGATCTCTTATCTCAAAACTCTGTACTCAGTGACAATATCCTTAAGAAGTGAAAGCGAAATAAAGTTATTCTAAGACAAAGAAAAATTTAGCATTCTAGCCAGCAGACCGCCTCTAAAGGATTTCTAAAGGAATTTTATGAGACAGAAAGGAAATAATACCAGAAGAAAATTTTGAAAACAGGAATGAAGGAGCAGCAACCAAGATGATAAATAAGTCAGTAAATATAACACATTAACTTTCTCCTCTCGATTTCTTTAGACTACGTTTGACAATTTAAACTACGTTTGAAAATGTAGATGTAACATATAAGATGTATGTAGATACAACATATAAGAAAACTGTAAGATAAAGATGATAGAGTAAAGGACCTACATGGTAGTAAGATTTTTACATTCCAGTTGAAGTGGCAAAATATTGACTAAGTCGATTGCAAAAAGTCAAGTAGGTATGTTACTGTCTCTAGAGCAAAAAAAAAAAAAAAAAAAAAATTGAAAACTGTATGCACATTATACTTTCAAACACAATATACAGATTAAAATGGAACCATATAATTTTGAAAAAACTTACAAGGAAATAAGAAAGGGAAAATGGAGGAGTAAAAATCAGAGTAAATAAACAAAAAGCAGATAATGAGATAGTAGAACTAAATTAAAACTTAATAATCACAAATGTAGAGAAAAAGGAACGCTTTTACACTGTTGGTGGGAGCGTAAATTAGTTCAACCATTGTGGCAGGCATGGTGGCTCATGCCTGTAGTCCCAATTTGGTGATTTCTCAAAGACCTAGAGGCAGAAATACTATTTGGTCCAGCAATCCCGTTACTGGGTATCTACCCAAAGGAATATAAATCATTCTATTATAAAGATACATACATGAGTATGTTCATTGCAGCACTATTCACAATAGTAAAGATACGGAATCAATCTAAATGCCCATCAATGATAGACTGAATAAAGAAAGTGTGGTACACATACACCATGGAATAATATGCAGCCATAAAAAAACAAGATCATGTCTTTTGCAGGGACATAGATAGAGTTGGAGTTGGGAGAAGTAAGAGCATCAGGAAAAATAACTAATGGATGCTGGGCTTAATAACCTAGGTGATGATAGAAGATGGCCGAATAGGAACAGCTCTGGTCTGCAGCTCCCAGCCTGATGGAAGCAAAAGATAGGTGATTTCTACAGTTCCAACTGAGATACCTGGTTCATCTTATTGGGACTGGTTGGACAGTGGCTGCAGCCCACAGAGGGTGAGCCAAAGCAGGGTGGGGCATCACCTCACCGGGGAAGCACAAGGGGTCAGGGAATTTCCCTTTCCTAGCCAAGGGAAGCTGTGACAGATTGTAAGTGGAAAAATGGGACACTCCTGCCCAAATACTGCACTTTTCCAATGGTTTTAGCAAATGGCACACAAAGAGATTATATCCGGTGCCTGACTCAGTGGATCCCATGCCCACGGAGCCTTGCTCACTGCCAGCACAGCAGTCTTAGATCAAACTGAGAGGTGGCAGCCTGGCTAGGGGAGGGGCGTTGCCATTGCTGAAGCTTATGTAGGTAAACAAAGTGGCCACGGAAGCTCGAAGTGGGTAGAGCCCACCATAGCTCAATAAGGCCAGCTGCCACTGTAGACTCCACCTCTGGGGGCAGGGCATAGCTGAACAAAAGGCAGCAGAAGCTTCTGCAGACTTAAACGTCCCTGTCTGATAGCTCTGAAGAGAGCAGTGGTTCTCCTAGCACAGTGTTTGAGCTCTGAGAATGGATAGACTGCCTCCTCAAGTGGGTCTCTGACCCCTGTGTAGCCTCACTGGCAGACACCTCCCAAGAGGGGCCAACTGACACCTCATACAGGCAGGTGCCCCTCTGGGACGAAGCTTCCAGAGGAAGGATCAGGAAGCAATGTTTACTATTCTGCAATATTTGCTGTTTTGCAGCCTCCTCTGGTGATACCCAGGCAAACAGCATCTGGAGTGGAACTCCAGCAAACTCCAACAGACCTGCACCTGAGGGACCTGACTGTTAGAAGGAAAACTAACAAACAGAAAGGAATAGCATCAACATCAACAAAAAGGACATCCACACCAAAACCCCATCTGTAGGTCACCAACATCAAAGACCAAAGGTAGATAATATTATAAAGATGGGGAGAAACCAGAGAAGAAAAGCTGAAAATTCTAAAAACCAGAGCACCTCTTCTCCTCCAAAGGATCACAGCTCCTCGCCAGTAATGGAACAAAGCAGGATAGGGAATGACTTTGATGAGCTGACAGAAGTAGGCTTCAGAAGGTCGGCAATAACAAACTTCTCCAAGCTAAAGGAGGATGCAAGGAAGCTAAAAACCTTGAAAAAATGTTAGACAAATGGCTAAGTAGAATAAACAGTGTAGAGAAGACCTTAAATGACCTGATGGAGCTGAAAACCATGGCACGAGAACTACGTGACACATGTACAAGCTTCAACAGCCAATTTGATCAAGTGGAAGAAAGGATATCAATGATTGAAGATCAAATTAATGAAATAAAGTGAGAAGAGAAGTTTAGAGAAGAAAGGGTAAAAATAAATGAACAAAGCCTCCAAGAAATATGGGACTATGAGAAAAGGTCAAATCTATGTTTGATTGGTGTACCTGAAAGTGACGGGAAGCATGGAACCAAGTTGGAAAACACTCTTCAGGATATTATCCAGGAGAACTTCACCAACCTAGCAAGGCAGGCCAACATTCAAATTCAGGAAATACAGAGACCACCACAAATATACTCCTTGAGAAGAGCATCCCCAAGACACATAATTGTCAGACTCACCAAGGTTGAAATGAAGGAAAAAATGTTAAGGGCAGCCAGAGAGAAAGGTTGGGTTACCCACAAAGGGGAGCCCATCAGACTAACAGCAGATCTCTTGGCAGAAACTCTACAAGCCAGAAGAGAGTGAGGGCCGATATTTAACATTCTTAAAGAAAAGAATTTTCAACCCAGAATTTCATGTCCAGCCAAACTAAGCTTCATAAGTGACGGAGAAATAAAATCCTTCACAGAGAAGCAAATGCTGAGGGATTTTGTCACCACCAGGCCTGACTTACAAGAGCTCCTGAAGTAAGGACTAAACATGGAAAGGAACAACCAGTACCAGCCACTGCAAAAACATGCCAAATTGTAAAGACCATTGATGCTAGGAAGAAACTGCATCAACTAATGAGCAAAACAACCAGCTAACATCATAATGACCGAATCAAATTCACACATAACAATATTAACCATAAATGTAAATGGGCTAAGTGCCCCAATTAAAAGACACAGACTGGCAAATTGGATAAAGAATCAAGATCCATCAGTGTGCTGTATTCTGGAGACCATCTCACGGGCAGACACACACATATGCTCAAAATAAAGGGATGGAGGAAGATCTGCCAAGCAAATGGAAAGAAAAAAAAAACCAGGGGTTGCAATCCTAGTCTCTGATAAAACAGACTTTAAACCAACAAAGATCAAAGGAGACAAAGAAGGCCATTACATAATGGTAAAGGGATCAATTCGACAAGAAGAGCTAACTATCCTAAATACATATGCACCCAATACAGGAGCACCCAGATTCACAAAGCAAGTCTTAGAGACCTATAAAGAGACTTAGACTCCCACACAATAATAATGGGAGACTTTAACACCCCACGGTCAATATTAGACAGATCAATGGGACAGAAGGCTAACAAGGATATCCAGGACTTGAACTGAGCTCTGCACCTAGCGGACCTAATAGACATCTACAGAACTCTTCACCCCAAATCAACAGAATATACATTCTTCTCAGCACCACACTGCACTTATTCCAAAATTGACCACATAGTTGGAAGTAAAGCACTACTCAGCAAATGTAAAAGAACAGAAATCACAACAAACTGTCTCTCAAACCACAGTGGAATCAAATTAGGACTCAGGATTAAGAAGCTCACTCAAAACTGCAAAACGACATGGAAACTGAACAACCTGCTCCTGAATGACTACTGGGGACATAACGAAATGAAGGCAGAAATAAAGATGTTCTTTGAAACCGATAAAAACAAAGACACAATGTACCAGAATCTCTGGGACACATTTAAAGTACTGTGTAGAGGAAAATTTATAGCACTAAATGCCCACAAGAGAAAGCAAGAAAGATCTAAAATCGACACGCTAACATCACAATTAAAAGAACTAGAGAAGCAAGAGCAAACATATTGAAAAGCTAGCAAAAGTCAAGAAATAACTAAGATGAGAACAGAACTGAAGGAGATAGAGACACAAAAACCCTTCCAAAAATCAATAAATCCAGGAGCTGGTTTTTTGAAAAGATCAACAAAATTGATAGACTGCTAGCAAGACTAATAGAGAAGAAAAGAGAGAAGAATTAAATAGATGCAATAAAAAATGATAAAGGGGATATCACCACCGATCCCACAGAAATACAAACTACCATCAGAGAATACTATAAACACCTCTATGCAAATAAACTAGAAAATCTAGAAGAAATGGATAAATTCCTGGACACATACACCCTCACAAAACTAAACCAAGAAGAAGTTGAATCTCCAAATAGACAAATAACAGGATCTGAATTTGAGAAAATAATTAATAGTCTACCAACCAAAAAACGTCCAGGACCAGACAAATTCACAGCCAAATTCTACCAGCGTTACAAAGAGGAGGTGGTACCATCCCTTCTGAAACTATTCCAATCAATATAAAAAGAGGGAATCCTCCCTAACTCATTTTATGAGGCCAGCATCATCCTGATACCAACGCCTGGCAGAGACACAACAAAAAGAAGAGAATTTTAGACCGATATCCCTGATGAATATCGATGCAAAAATCTTCAATAAAATACTGGCAAACCAAATACAGCAGCACATCAAAAAGTTTATCCACCACAATCAAGTCAGCTTCATCCCTGGGATGCAAGGCTGCTTCAACATATGCAAATCAAAAAATATAATCCATCATATAAACAGAACCAAAGACAAAAACCACATGACTATCTCAATAGATGCAGAAAAGGCCTTCGACAAAATGCAACAGCCCTTCATGCTAAAAACTCTCAGTAAACTAGGTATTGATGGAGCATATCTCAAAATAATAAGAGCTATATATGACAAACCCACAGCCAATACCATGCTGAATGGTCAAAAACTGGAAGCATTCCCTTTGAAAACTGGCACAAGACAGGGATGCCCTCTCTCACCACTCCTATTCGACATAGTGTTGGAAGTTCTGGCCAAGGCAATCAGGCAAGAGAAAGAAATAAAGCATATTCAGTTAGGAAAAGAGGGAGTCAAATTGTCCGTGTTTGCAGATGACGTGATTGTATATTTAGAAAACCCTATCATTTTAGCCCAAAATCTCCTTAAGCTGATAAGCAACTTCAACAAAGTCTCAGGACACAAAATCAATATGCAAAATCACAAGCATTCCTATACACAAATAACAGACAAACAGAGAGCCAAATTGTGAGTGAACTCCCATTCACAATTGCTTCAAAGAGAATAAAATACCTAGGAATCCAACTTACAAGGGATGTGAAGGACCTCTTCAAGGAGTACTATAAACCACTGCTGAACAAAATAAAGGAGGAGACAAATGGAAGAACACTGCATGCTCATGGATACGGAGAATCAATATCGTGAAACTGGCAATACTGTCCAAGGTAATTTATAGATTCAATGCCATCCCCATCAAGCTACCAATGACTTTCTTCACAGAATTGGAAAAAAACTACTTTAAAATTCTTGTGGAATCAAAAAAGAGCCCACATTACCAAGACAATCCTAAGCCAAAAGAACAAACCTGGAGGCATCACACTAGCTGACTTCAAATTATACTACAAGCCTACAGTAACCAAAACAGCATGGTACTGGTACCAAAACAGAGATATAGACCAATGGAACAGAACAGAGGCATCAGAAATACCACCGCACATCTACAACCATCTGATCTTTGACAAACCTGACAAAAAGAAGAAATGGGGAAAGGATTCCCTTTTTAATAAATAGTGCTGGCAAAACTGGCTACCCATATGTAGAAAGCTGAAATTGGATCCCTTCCTTAAACCTTATACAAAAATTAATTCGAGATGGATTAAAGACTTAAATGTTACACCTAAAGCCATAAAAACTCTAGAAGAAAATCTAGGCAATACTATTTAGGACATAGGCATGGGCAAGGACTTCATGACTAAAACACCAAAAGCAATGGCAACAAAAGCCAAAATAGACAAATGGGATCTAATTAAATTAAAGAGCTTCTGCACAGCAAAAGAAACTACCATCAGAGTGAACAGGCAACCTAGAGAATGGGAGAAAATTTTTACAATCTACCCATCTGACAAAGGGCTAATATCCAGAATATACAAAGAACTTAAACAAACTTACAAGGAAAAAAAAAAAAAAAAACACCCTTTCAAAAAGAAGGCAAAGGATATGAACAGACACTTCTGAAAAGAAGACATTTATGCAGCCAACAGACACATGAAAAAATGTTCATCATCACTGATCATCAGAGAAATGCAAATCAAAACCATAGTGAGATGCCATCTCACATCAGTTAGAATGGCGATCATTAAAAAGTCAGGAAACAACAGATGGTGGAGAGGATGTGGAGAAGTAGGAACACTTTTACACTGTTGGTGGGACTGTAAACTAGTTCAACCATTGTGGAAGACAGTGTGGCGATTCCTCAAGGATCTAGAGCTATAAATACTGTTTGACCCAGCCATCCCATTACTAGGTATATACCCAAAGGATTATAAATCATGCTGCTATAAAGACATATGCACACACATGTTTATTGTGGCACTATTCACAATAGCAACGACTTGGAATCAACCCAAATGTCCATTAGTGATAGACTGTATTAAGAAAATGTGGCACATATATACCATGGAATACTACACATCCATAAAAAAGGATGAGTTCATGTCCTTTGCAGGGACATGGATGAAGCTGGAAACCATCATTCTCAACAAACTATCACAAGGACAGAAAACCAAACACCACATGTTCTCACTCATAGGTGGGAAGAGAACAATGAAAATGCTTGGACACAGGGCAGGGAACATCACACACCAGGGCCTGTCATGGGTTTGGGGGCATGGGGAGGAATAGCAATAGGAGAATTACCTAATGTAAATGACAAGTTAATGGGTGCAGCAAACCAACATGGCACATGTATACCCATGTAAAAAACCTGCACATTGTGCACATGTAGAACTTAAAGTATATATATATATATATACACACACACACACATACACACACATACATAAATAACCTAGGTGATGGGATGATCTGTGCAGCAAACCACCATAGCACACACTTACCTATGTAACAAACCTACACATCCTGCACATGTACCACAGAACTTAAAATAAAACTTGAAGGAAAAAAAAAATCATAAATGCAGCTGCCCCAAACATACCAATTAAAAGACAGATATTGTCAGCATGGATTAAAAATTATATAGGCCATCCACATGTTCTGTCAAAAAACTCAGTCCACCTGTAGTGACATAAGTAGGATAAAGTAAACAAATGAAAAAAGATATACCATATACTAATACACCACTTTTAAAAAGCAGGGGTGACTATATTAATAGCAGACAAAGTTGACTTCAGAGCAAAAATTATCAGAAATGAAAGTGGACTTTACATAGTGCTAAAAGGGTAAAAACACCAGGAAGCCATAACATTCTTAAGTATATACACACCTAACAAAGAGTGTTAAAATACGTGAAGCAAAAACTAAAAAAAAGTATTGCAAGAAGAAAGAAACAAACTCAATTTATAGTTGTAAACTTCATCATACCCTCTCAGTCAAAAACACAATGGGTAGACAGAAATTCAACAATGTATAGAACTGAGAAAAATGATAAGCTGCCCGGATCTAATTGACATTTGTAGAACACTTCACTAAACAAGAATTAAGTGCACATGCTTTTGAAGCATTCATGGAACATTCACCAAGACGTATCATATCTTAGGTATAAAAATAAAAACTTTAACATTAAAAAACCTGAAATTATACAAAATATGTTCTTTATGGAATTAAACTACAAATAACTAAAAGAAAGCAGAAAAACTCCAAATATTTGGAAATTAACACACGCTAAATAATCCATGGGTCAAAAAGAAAGACACAAGAGAAATTAAAAAGTATTTTGAACTGAATGAGAATATAAATTTGACAAATCAAAACCTGTGAGATGCAGCTAAAGCAGCGCTAGGAGCGAAACTTGTCATATGAAGTATTTATACTAGAAAAGATAAAAGTTCTCAAATTAACAATGTAATTTTCTACCTTAAAAATTGGTAAGAGCAAAATAAACTGAAAACAAAAAGACAGAAATAATAAATATAAGAACATAAATAAAGGAAATTGAAAAGACAAAGCCATAGAGAAAGTTAAAGGAACAAAAACTTGTTATTTAAAAAGATTAATAAAATTATTAATAATAAACCTCTGACAAAGCTGACAAAATAGAGAAGACAAACCAGAAGCTACCAACACTCACTCAAGATGAAATAGAAAATAAGAATAGTCCAACTACTCAAGAAGTGGAATCTATAGTTAAAAACATTCTGAAAAAGATGTTCCAGGCTTAGAGGGCTTCACTGGGGAATTCTGCCAAACATATAAGAATAAACTGTACCAATTCTGTATAATACTTTCCAAGTAATAGAAGAGGAAAGAATTTATTCTGAGATTATATGATGGGCTATTGACCTTTGGAACTGTATTGAAACCAAGGACTTGTGTCATAGCAAAAATACATCTTCATAGTAGTCAGATAAAAAGTGTGAAGACCCAGTGATAGAAGTATTTCAATTAAGATTGAAATTTGGCTAGTTTCACTATCATCTAAGTTAGCAGAAATGTGTATATCCCACCAACTTATAGATGAAAACAATGTAATATACTTTTTTTTGTTTTATAAGAGGGTAGAGTGGATGGCTTTATTGTTTGCCTGTTTAACTGCCTTATTTACCTTTGTTTTTACTAAAGAAAACCCATGCTTTCCAAGGATATTAGACCCAATTTATTTTATTTATGTAAGCCTCATCCCGTTGTCAAGTGATTAATTTAGGCATAGGTTTGACACAAGACTTGCCAAAGAGACATGAGAGGATATCAGCTGGAATACTTAAGACAATGATTTTCTTTCTCCTTTTTAAAAATGGAGCACAAGACAAGAACAGTTCTACTTCATGTAGAATCTGACATGTACATGTGATGCCTTGGAAAGTGTCAGTCATCATGGGATTATTCACAGTGACACACCAAGAGCGCAAGTCTACAAGCTGAGGATGACAGGATGGAAATGTGGAAGAAAATTTGATAAAATTTTTGAACTATTTGATTAACCAATTCTGGAAACTTTCTGACTAAACTTTTTGGTATGTGAGATAAAAATGCCCTATGGTTTAGCAAGTTTTTGTTAGTTTTTTTTAAAATATTAGTTGGAGAATAAAAAGCTTCAAATGATATGAGCTTCAAATGATATGAGCAAATATTTTTATATTAACTTATCATCAGCAGTTTTCTAGATCTGGCATAAAGAAACTAAAAAATTTGACATCTTAACATTTTTGTTTGGGTACACATATCTATAAATCTATTATAAGACATGAATGAGGAAATGAAAACTAACAGAAAAAATACATATATATGTATATTATGTATAGATATATAGGTATGCATACACATACGTATATAATGGCATATTATACATGCCTTTATATTCCATGAAAAACATAGGTGACTTTTTTCAAACGATAATACAATATAGGATAGTAGAAAGGACTTTGATCTGAAAATTGAGGAACCTAAAATCTGTTTTTGGTTTTTTTTTCTTTCTTTTTTTTACAAATGGCAGACTGCCACATGCAGCACTTCATTTGGATGTGTCTGGAGTCTTGGAAGCTTGACTACTCTATGTTCTCTTAGAATTGGATCTTGAGGCTGGTGCGGTAGCTCATGCCTGTAATCCCAGCACTTTGGGAGGCTGAGGAGAGTGGATCATTTGGGGTCAGGAGTTCAAGACCAGCCTGAAACCCCATCTCTCCTAAAGATACAAAAATTAGCTGTGCAGTGGTGGTGTGAGCCTATAATCCTAGCGACTCAGGAGGCTGAGGCAGGAGAATCATGTGAGCCTGGGAGGTGGAGGTTACAATGAGCCAAGATCAGGCCACTGCACTCCAATCTGGGTGAGAGAATGAGATCCTGTCTCAAAAAAAAAAAAAAAAAAAAGGATCTTGAGAAATTGTCTACAATTTCTTGCAGGCGAGTGCAGCTACTCTTCTATTCTTTACAAAAGACTAGTTCTTTTCTGTAAGGGAAGGCCGTCTTCTTGACTGAGTGCTCAGGTTCCGGAGGGGTATGATGAGGGAGGAAGGAAACACTGGTCTAGGCAACAGATCAGCAGTTTCAACTCTGGTGATCAAAGAGGTGGCAAATAGTGCAGGCAAATCACCTTCAGATCCATCGAGGCACCTGAATTTTTGTCCTCACTTTGACATTAACTGCATGAGCATTGGTATATGACATAATTTTTTTCTCCCTCAGTTAATGTTTCAATAAATTAAGAGGCTTGGAGTATATAATCTCAATGTCCTTTTCTATTTTATGAGAATATAAGTTTGAATTCATTTTAATTAACAACACCAAATAGTGAATGAAATATGTTAACACTGTGGTTCTTGCATGCTTTCTTTAATGGATTTAAAGAGGAGAAAAGACTGGCATAGCACTAATACTATGCGGTGAAAATGAGAAAAAAATAAAAGACTAGTTTCAATTTCAAAAGATCTCAGATTTCTTAACGGTTTCAAATTATGAGGGATGTGTGAAATATATGTTAAAATAAGAAAGCTTCAAATTGCATCTCCCACAAACTTGAAAGGCAAAATTTAACATTTGTTATGATATTAGTTTTTTATTAAACTTGGAAGATACTTTCAAGGGATCATGATTGGATGCGCCTTTAATAGTCTACTTTCTTCAGTTATTAAGTCAGTTTACTACATATAAAGTTTTGGAAAGTAATTACTAGAAATCATAGACTCTAAATCTGACATACGCCTGTGGAAATTTACTATTAATTGACAACGAATCCAGATATAAATGAGGCGTCTATCTAAATGTAAAGAGTTGGGAATTTGCAGGACTGATTCAGTCTGTATTTATCAGCCGATTGTTGAACACCTGCTCTATGTCAGGCACACTTCTAGGCACATGCAACGCACAAGCAATACAAACTTCAGCCTCTGTGAAGCCAAGGTCTTATGCTGGCTAACGAGAAATATTACAAAAATCAAAACATAAACCAACGTAGGTGGGATTACAGTGACAAAGTGTGGATAGGGTAAGTTATATTAACAGAAAGGTCAGAGTATGCCTCATTAAGAAGATAATATTTGAGCTTATACTTTAAAGGAGTGAGAGAGCCATTGAAATATCCATGTGAAAAGTGATCTAAGCAGAAAGAACTGCTAGTGCAAAATTCCAATCTGGGAGAATATCTATCTTCTTTGCAGAATAGCAAAGACACCAGTTAAAACTGAAATGGAATAATCAAACAACAAACTTGTAGATGATATCAGAGAGGTAATGAGTGGCAGGCTGTAAGGCTTTATAGGCCATTATGATGACTTTAGCTTTCACTCTGTGTGAAATAGACATGGAGGGCTTAGAGCAGAGAAAAGATAATATATTCTTTATCATTAGAGAAATGCAAATCAAAACCACGATGAGATATGATCTCATACCAGTCAGAAGGGCTATGATTAATAGTCCTTAATAATAATAAGGGCTGTAAATAATAATATTAAGGACTATTAATAATTAATATTGCTTAAGCAGATCTATCTTTACATTTGTATCTCTCATATATTTAGAATTTATACTGCTAAGGATGTGATGATGGCTCTATTTATATCTCCTATCTGCATGGAAATTTGACCATGAAATAAATAAGAATAAAATAAACAATATTAAGAGCCCTTAATAGTCAAAAAATAACAACTGCTGGAGAGGTTGTGGAGAAAAGGGAACACTTATACACTGTTGGTAGGAGTGTAAACTAGTTCAACCACCGTGGAAAGCAGTATGGGATTCCTCTAAAAGCTAAAAGCATAACTACCATTCAACTGAGCAATCCCATTACTGGGTATATACCCAGAGGAAGATAAATCATTGTACCATAAAGACACACACACAAAAATGTTCATTGCAGCACTATTCACAATAGCACAGGCATAGAACCATTCTAAATGTCCATCAATGACAGACCGGATAAAGAAAATATGGTACATATACACCATGGGATATTATGCAGTCACACGAAAGAATGAGATCTTGTCTTTTGTGGGAACATGGATGGAGCTGGAGGCTATTTTCTTTCTCTTTCTTTTTCTTTTTTTTTTTTTTTTTTTGACAGGGCCTCGCTCTGTTGCCCAGGCTGGAGTGCAGTCGGCTCACTGCAATCTCCGCCTCCCAGGTTCAAGTGATTCTTCTGCTTCAGCCTCCCGAGCAGCTGGGACTACAGGTGCCTACCACCATGCCCAGCTAATTTTTGTATTTTTAGTAGAGACGGGGTTTCAACATGTTGGCCAGGCTGGCCTCAAACTCCTAACATCAGGT
The DNA here is from genome assembly GCF_037993035.2 of Macaca fascicularis. Classification (NCBI taxonomy): domain Eukaryota; kingdom Metazoa; phylum Chordata; class Mammalia; order Primates; family Cercopithecidae; genus Macaca; species Macaca fascicularis. Next base: position 172,333,362 of record NC_088380.1, on the reverse strand, counting down.
GATCCACCTGTCTCGGCCTCCCACAGTGCTGGGATTACAGGCGTGAGCCACCACGCCCGGCCGCTGGAGACTCTTTTCCTTAGTAAACTAATGCAGAAACAGAAAACCAAATGCCACATATTCTCACTTACAAGTGGGAGCTAAATAACTCTTGAACAGAAAGAGAGAAACAATAAACTGTGAGGTCTACTTGAAGGAGGAAGGTGAGAGGAGGCAGAGGAGCAGAAAAGATAGCTCTTGGGGACTGGCATTAATACCTGGGTGATGAAATAATCTGTATCACACACCTCCATGATATGAATTCGCCTCTGTAACAAACCTTCACATGTACCCCCAAACCTAAAATAAATGTTTTTGTTAATTTAAAAAGGTGATATATACTTTTAAGTTTGAAAAGAATGACGCTGGCCTCTGCAAGTATTGAATGGAGAAAGCAGGAAGACCAGTAAAGAGGTCTTAAGTAAGAGGTTGTAAGTAGTTTATATATAAAATGTTAGCACCTCTTAGTAGTGTGGTAATAGTAGAGGTGGTAGGAAACATACAAATTAGAAATATTTTGGAATTAGAATATTCCTTGATGAATTACTTAAGTGTTAAGTTGAAGAGAAAAAGGAGAGTCAGTAAGGATGCATGACTTGGGGTCTTAATAATAAAATAATGTATTTGCCATCAAAGGAATAGAGAAGTCTTAAGGTGGCAGAGCTAAGTTAGGAGGAGGCAAATCAAGAGTTCAGTTTTGAACACTTGAGTTTGTGGTGTCTTTTAGAAATCCAAGATAAGATGTTGAGTAAAAACTGTATATGTGAGTCTGGAATTTAACAGATAGATCTAGGCAGTTGATACAAAGCTGGAAATCTGGGAGAAGAGAAGAATCAGCAAAGGAAGCTGAAGAAGCAGTGAGAAACCTATACAGAGAAACAAGAATGTAATGTCCTCAAAGCAAAATGAAGGAAGTATATTCAGAAGGAGACCATTATCGTTGCTATCTAGTACTACTGAGAAATCAAGCCAAATGAGGGCTGAGAATCGACCAATGGAGTTTTGCAAAACAATAGCAGCATGATTCCAAATCTCCCCTTAACTCTTAAAAAATAAAAAATCAACACAGCAAACATAAAACCACATTGGACAAATATCTTTAGCATTCCTAGGAGACATAGAGAATCAATCTTCAAATTACTTGTAAGTAGAAGAAAAAGGAAAAATTCCTACAACCCCCAACTGTGGCCACTATCACAAGCCAGTGGTAATGGTGAGCAGAAGGAAGAAAACTGGAGACTCCATGAAAAATAGCGGAGGGGACTGAAACTCTTAGGAAGTTCTGTTAAAATTACTGTCAGAAATAGGAAAAAGTACACAAAAATACTGAACATCATAACTCCATGGGGAAGGGGCCTTCCCCATGAGCAGAACTGGAAGTAGTAGTCTTAGAGAAGCATTGCTTCTGGGGAAGAATTAGCTATATAGAAAAAGGGTGATCCCCTGTAAGACAAGACAGGGAGACAAAAGGACACGAGAAGAGAAAATTTGAGACCTTGAAGAAAAGGAAAAAAGTTATGATATACCAAACCTTATCCCAACTTCCACCAGCAACAGCACATTCATAGGAGAAACTACACAGGAGAGGGTAGAACTGACACAAGAGGACAGTCTTACCCAAGAGTTCGAGACCAGCCTGGGCAAGACAGGGAGACACCATCTCTACAAATAATAATAATAATAATAATAACAATAATAATAATAATAATAAAGTAGGCTACTCTTGAACTTGGACACTTGACCATGAAATAAATTAGAATAAAAGAAAGTGGGCTACATAAACACAAAATTACTGTAAAATGCTAGAAAATGCAAATGAAAGACCTGCTAACAAAAATAAAAAAACTTTATCCTAAAAACAAAACCCAAACCAACCAAACAAAAAATCAGCCGATGAAAATTGAAACACAGCGCCCCCCAAGACTGAATTACATATACTTAAGTGAGCATTCTGTGAATAGGAAAAAACACGTTGATTCAGAAATATAAAAACTTAAATAGGAAATGCAAAATGGGAAGAATTAAAATAAGTGCTGATTGAACTAATAATGTTGTAAAAAGACAAAAACTCATTAAAGTATAGACAATTGTAAGGTACACAAGGGAATCTAGAACTAAATGGAAACTTAAGGCATTGAAGAAAATTAGAAAAACAACCAAAGAAGAAAAATGAGATCAAGAAACAAGTTAAAGGGGTGAGAGAGAAAATTATTTAAATAGAAAATATATTAAAGGAGGTTAAACATTCATATCAGTGATGTCCCTGAAAAGAAAATAAAAATATAGAGAGCCAAATATTTAAAACTATAACTCAAGAAGAGTTTCCAGAAATTAAAGATTTATTGATTTATTATTATTATTTTTTTTGAGATGGAGTCTCGCTCTGTCGCCCAGGCTGGAATGCAATGGCACGATCTCGGCTCACTGCAAGCTCCGCCTCCAGGGTTCACGCCATTCTCCTGCTTCAGCCTCCCAAGTAGCTGGGATTACAGGTGTCCGCCACCACGCCTGGCTATTTATTTTTTATTTTTTTTAGTAGAGACGGGGTTTCACCGTGTTAGCCAGGATGGTCTCGATCTCCTGACCTCGTGATTTGCCCGCCTCGGCCTCCCAACGTGCTGGGATTACAGGCTCACATGAGCCACTGCGCCCAGCCTAAAGAAGATTTTAATCTATGCATTGAAAGAGCCCACTGAGTACAAAGGCAAACTGACCCCAGAAGGCTAAATTCTAAACATATCCTAGTAAAAGTATCAAATTTTAAACATAAAGAAAAATCCTCAGTGATTCACAATCACTTCTCTATGAGAATTAAACTGGCACCGTATTTTCGACAACGCAGAGAGAAACAGTGCATCTTTTTTGTAAATGGCATTGAAACAACTAGATAGCCATTTAGTAAAAGATATGAATACAACCATCAAAACATCCTTACCAGTATAAATTCTAAATATATGAGAGATTCTAAATGTAAAAATAAATCTGCATAAATAGTAGAAAACATATGGGTAAATTCTTCTATTGTAAGACTTTCTAACTTGACTAAAAATCCACATGCAATTAAAGAACATACCAATACATAGTACTACATAAATATTTTTTAAACATAGTAAAAATAAAATAAGCATTGTCAAATAAAAAGCCAGAAAACAATTATGATATATATCACAGATAAAGAATGACTTTCCCTAATTTCTAAAGAACCTGTAAAAATTGAGGCTAATAGGACTGAGAATCCTATCATGGCAAAATACATGAACATAATTATTCACAAAAAGAGATACGAAAATGACCATTAAACATATGAAAATACATTCAATAACACTCATAACAGATAAATGTAAATTAAAATGATATTGAGGTTCCATTTTTCTACTACAAGACGGTCAAATACTCAAAATCTGACAGTAACATCTCTTGGCAGGATGATGGGGAAAAAGACACTCATACATGGATGATAGGAATGTAAACATCACAACTGATATACATAAGAATATAGCAATATCTAGCAAAATATTACACTGAATTTACTCTTTAATTCATCAGTACAAGTTCTAGGAATTTATCCTGAAGAAACACATCCAAAAATATGAGTATGTACACACAAAGGTTATTCATTGCAGTATTATTTGTCATAACAAAACGTTGGAAGTGCAGTAAGTCCTCCCTTAACATAAATGATACGTTCTTTGAAACTGTGACTTTAAGTGAAACAATGTGTAACAAAACCAGTGTTAACATAGGCTAAGTGTTAGAAGCAAGAGTTTAGTTTCTGCAGCATATTTCTGGTCACAAAACTTCACTACATTTCTAAATAACGACCCAAAACACTCTAATACTAAACATTAAAATAATGTAGGCTATATATTTAAGAAAGATTATTAAAAACAAGTGAAAAGGGCCGGGTGCAGTTGCTCACGCCTGTAATCCCAGCACTTTGGGAGGCCAAGGCAGGTGGATCACCAGGTCAGGAGATCAAGACCACCCTGGCTAACACGGTGAAAACCCGTCTCTACTAAAAATACAAAAACAAAATTAGCGCGGGCGCAGTGGTGGGCGCCTGTAGTCCCAGCTACTCGGGAAGCTGAGGCAGGAGAATGGCGTGAACCCAGAAGGCAGAGCTTGCAGTGAGCTGAGATGGCACCACTGCACTCCAGCCTGGGCGACAGAGCAAGACTCCACCTCAAACAAACAAACAACAACAACAACAACAAAAAACAAAGAAAAAAACAATTGAAAGGATGATACCCAATTTTGGGTGAATCAGTGAGCAAGGGCGGTTGTAGAGGCGATGGGTTAAATCAAGAAATAAATGTTTGCAAAGGGAATATTGTCAGGAGCACCTCCTCCCACCACACAGTTAAAAAAATAAGCAATCTCCAATACAGCAGGCTTGCAGAGCACTGTTCTATCACATTGTTTACTGTTGTGCACTTGTATGATTATTGTATACTTGATGAATTTTTTAATTTTATGACCAGCTGTATTCATTCATTCATTCGTTTGTTCATTCATTCGTTCATTTGTTCATTCATTCATTCATTCATTTGTTCGTTCATTCATTCATTTATTCATTCATTTTCCAATCCGCTTATTCCAGTTCAGGGTATGGGTAGCCACAGTCTGTCTCAGCAGCAGGGCTCCAGGTGGGAACCCACCTTGTCCAAGACACCATCCTATCGCAGGTTATACTCACACACACTCACATTCACTCACCCTGGGACCATGTAGACACCCCCCAGTTCATCTTATGTGTGCACCGTTGGGGTTGTGAGAGGAAAGGAGAGAACCCCAAGAAGCCCCATGCAGACAAGGTGAGAACATGCAAACTCCGCAAGACTATGGCCCTAGACAGGAAGAGAATTTTTTCCTCTTTAACATTATAAGAAAAGAACATTGAACAAAATAATGTTATTCAGGTACCTGTTGTATTTAAATTTTTTGAGCATACAAGATTGGTTAAATAAACTATAGCACAATGGAAGTACACTGCATCTGTAAAACTGAATGAGAAAGAACTTTATGACAAGGAGTGATTTCTAAGTAATCTAAGTGGGGGTTAAAAGTACAAAAAGCAAATAATATGTTATATTTTGTTGTAGAAAGAAGTAAGAAAGCATACACATATCTGCTTATGATTACAAACAGCACAGGATGAATAAACAAAGACAAAAAAACAAAGCAAAGTCAAAACAAAACAATATGATTGGTTATCTACAAAGGGGAATGGATTCAAAGGGACAGGGCAGGGCAGGGCAGGGAAAATACTTCTATGACTAAAATTTTTGGCATAGTTTCTTTTCCTTTTGAAGGCACAGTGTTATTTTATCAAATTATAAATAAATATAATAAATTATAAATAAACAAAAGTTAACTTTTTATTTCCCTTAAGAATGAGAAGGTGGGGAATAATCTCAAAGGAAAATGGAATAAATGAACACAATTTTCTTGCAATGAATATTATAATCACATAGATCGGATGAAAGAAAGGAAGGGAGAAGAGAGGGGCCAAGGGAGGGTGACTGAATCAAAATAATTGATCATAAACACAGTTTTTGTGTTGGGCAGGCCTGGTGGAAGCAGGGATATAATTGCAAACAAATCTTAAGCTTTTTTAGTAAGTTTGTTTATTGTAATGGTATGGCCACAAAAATTCTAACGCTATTTTAGAACTCCAAATTACATCTACCGTTTTAGATGTAATATAATGAAGTAAATGAGCAAATGTGTGGAGGTTGTCAGGAGGCAAGATTCTCACTGTGGAAGAATGGGAAAACAAATATGGAATGAGAGAAGGGAGGAAAACCTCTGTGGGAATGGACTGGAATGGAAGGTATTGCTATGAATTTGTGATTTCACATGTATACATGCATGTATATAAGTAAAGGTAATTCTTTATATTTGTATGTGTGTATTGATATATACTTGTATATGCATACATATATTTCCTAGACATAATTACTGAAAGGGCAATCGAGAAAAGATACTCAAAGCATATCTTGCACCAAAATCCTGATCTCCACTACCTTCCTGAAGAGAACCAGAGCTCCTAGGAGAAACGGTTGAATGTCAAGGCGGGCCAAATAGGTACAAAATGAGCCTATAACATCTTGTTAGGTCTGAAACTAAAGCAGTGCTCAGAATTGATGAGGGCCTTTTACAAGAATACAAGAGCCAGACTGATCAAATCTACACAATGTTAGTACCATAATGGTGAAATACAGTAATGAATTATGAACAAATAAAAAAAAATAGGAAACCCTGAGTTCATATGATAACAAAGAAATAAATAAATGAGAGAATCGGAAGGGGTCTTACTTGCAGTAAAATGCTGAAGGCCAACTGGTAAATGTAGAAGAAATACCAGGGTTGGAAAAAAATCATCATTTTGCAATAATCACAGTGAAGTTTGGATCAGGCAAAACTATCTGGATGGTAAAATCTAAGGAAGAAATTTCACATGGGGATAGGATGTTTATTTTCACTCATTTTTAAATTAATTTACAAACCATTTATTAGTTGTAAAGAAGAAAAAAATAACATTATTTATAAAGTGGAGATATCAGGAGACACCTTGAATGTGTGATCAAAATTAACATCAGTGGGGGACAGAAGGACATTATGTGCCTCCATATGTGATACCTTGATGTAGATACAATATTGCCTATTTCACTCAAGAAGAAGGAATGTTATATTAATGAAAATAGTGTGTGGGGTACACTTTATTTTCGAGAATTATCAATGTCATAAAAGGCAAAGAGAATAAGTGGAAATGTTTCAGAAAGAATAAGCTACTACATGAAATAACTAACCCTAGACTAGATTCTGTACCTGAGGGTGGAAGGAAGTCATAAAAGACATTGTTAAATCAAATGAAAAAATTAGAATGTAAATAGCAGGTTAGATACAATCATGATATCTATGTAAATTTATGAAGATTATAACTCTGTTGTGGTAATGTAAGATATTTATATTTTTAGAAAATATACACTAAAGTATTTAGAATTAAATGTCCATCCATGACATATGTAACTCAACCTCTAAAATTTCAGAGAAAAAAATAGGTGTGTGTGTGTGTGTGTGTGTGTGTGTGTGTGTGTGTGAGTGTGTGGGTGTGTGTATGTTAGAGAGAGAGAGAGTAAATGAGATAAAAACTTATAAATGAACATGATTAAAGGCTAATGGTGTTATTTGCACTACTTTTATTGTTGGAACTTTAGTAAGCTTGAAGTATTTCCAAATAAAGTAAAAATAATTCATCATTTGGCTACATAGAAGTTACTGATGATCTTGTTATGGTCATTTTTGATGGTATTTAGGATGAAAGCCAAGTTGAAGTACATTTTTAAAATGAAACTGAGGGAGTAGAAACCTTAAGTATAAACATATTTTAGGAAGTTGTGCTGCTGCCGGGCACTGTGGCTCGCGCCCGTAATCCCAGAACTTTGGGAGGCTAAGGCAGGCGAATCACAAGGTCAGGAGTTTGCAACCAGCCTGGCCAACATGGTGAAACCCCATCTCTACTAAAAATAAAAATAAAAATAAATTTAGCTGGGCATGGTGGCAGGTGCCTGTATTCCCAGCTACTTGGGAGGCTGGGGCAGGAGAATCACTTGAACCTGGGAGGCGGAGGTTGCAGTGAGCGGAGATCGCGCCACTGCACTCCAGTCCAGGCCATAGTGCAAGACTCAAAAAAAAAAAAAAAAAAAAAAAGGTTGTGTTGTAAAATAGAGCAATAGAGCAGTGAAAAGAAGGACCTATATATGTGATATAAGCAGATTAAGCAGATGAGAATGATTTTGATAATTAAAAATGAGTGATGTAAGAAAGTTAGTGGAGTGATGTCCTTGCTTGAACAGGCATGAAAAGACAGAATCTATTATGCAAGTAGGGATGGAGATTGGCTACGAATACATAGTTTCCTTGATGACAAAAGGAAGACAGGCAGGAGTTGATATGTGAGTAGGTGTGTTGATGGAAGCTGGTGAGAGTCCTGTTCCAACCATGCATCAGCCACTTCATTAGGTGCCAAAGATGTAAAGATGAACATGAAATAATTCCTGTCCTTAAAGACTTTGCAGTGTAGGGGAGACCAGTAAGAAAAAAGGCCATTTCATAATTGCTGAGGATAGAAGATGGTTTTATGAGTCAGAGAATGCTCTCTCAAGGAAGAATGATCTCAGTTGAGATCCTGAGCCCATGGAGGAATAAGCCAAGTTAAAACATGGTGGCAACATAGCCTTGGCACAGGTCTGAAAGGCTAGCAAATCATGGGGAATTGAATGTAACTCAATATGGTGGGAACATGGCGCTGGAGGTGGTTTGAACAGGGCATAAGATGAGACAAGAGAGATAGGAAAAGGCCAAATAATAAATGTCCTTATCTGCTATGTTAAGAAGTTTGACTATCATCTTATAAAGACAGTGTCTGGCCATTTAAGAATGGTAAGTAGACAGTACGATGAATTTGCTTTTTAGACTACTCTTGTCACTGTTTTGTGCGACATAATGAAAACATCTAAATCTTGCATGGTGACTTTTGCTAAGCAATGCACCATGCTCCTTACATATTTTATCACTTGATCCTTACAGCAGCATAGTGAACTAGGTGATATTACTACCCACATTTTATAGAAAAGATATTAAATGAACAAGTAATTTACTGAAAGCCTATGATGTACTAATGCATTACTATAAGTTGCAAGAGATAGAGGAGTGAATAAGACAGAGTGAGTTCCTGCCTTTAAGGTTAAAAAAAAAAAGATAAATATGTATGCAAGAAAATTTCTGGAGCTGCTTCTTGCTAAGAACAAGTAAAACAGGGGCATTTCTCAAGTAAGAATGAGAGTGGAAATTGAAGTTTTTTAAAAAATTTGGATTATCAGAATAGGTTCCTCTGAGTTGATATCTGATTCACAATCTGCCTGATTCAAATATTCATTCAATAAATATCTTTTGAGGGTCTACCACGAACCAGGCACTCTTGTGGATTCTGGAGAGACAGCGGTGAGCTAAACATGAAAATCTCTGCTCTTCCAGTATTTATGTTATTTGGGGGGAAGAGGACAAAAGGAAAATCAAGCATATATAAAAGGAAAAATACTTCAAAAGCTAAAAAAGAAAACCTAAGGCTCAAAGAGGTTAACAAAAAACACTGTAAGGAAGGTAGTTAAGGGGTCAAATCTTTGAGATACTGATGAGATAAAAGAAAGATTTAGGGCGAGTGACCAATGACAAAGCTACACAGATATGAAAGTAGGAGGCCTGGTAAGAAACAGGAACATCTGAATATCACATTTTTAGGATAAAGCAGGCAAAACCTAAGGTATAGTTACAGATGTGAGATTGGATGGAGGTGAATATTATTAGAGATGAACATGGGAATGAACTGGGGCATGACAGAATTTGGTTGTGCAACAGCGTGAAGTACAAAAAGGTAGAGAACAGGGTTTGCAATAGGGTGTAACACCAACTGCAAAAACCTTCAACTAATGAGGATAAATGACCATGACACTGTTGAAGAGAGAAAAGATGATGGCAATAATTCTCAAAAGAGCTAGGGATGTTCCAGAAGGGTAGAAGATTAGATGAATAGTGTCTTAGAAGTCACACTAAAGAACAGTGTCTTTAATGATAGCCAGGTTTCATATCAATCATGGATACGGTGACCATTTAATTTATCATACAACTAGGGATGCTTTCTAGAGTGAAGGGGAATTATTGATGGTGTGCAGAGATACTGGCATTGATTAGAACTATCATGGGCAAATCGGAATATTTGTTCACCCTAAACACAGAGTACCGAGAGCACCCAGTCAGGATGTTGAGAAATTGGATATTTGTTACATATGATCACTTTTAAATTAATAAATAGAATACACGTAAATTTTTTATCAGTCACATAAACATAATATTTTGTCAATATCTGTATCAACAGAGAAAGAAAATCCCGTTGTTCTAGTTGGCATCTTGCAAAAAAATAATAAATATGGTATTGCCTTAGAGAGTAAGATATGCACATGTACATAATAAATTCAGACTTTATTTAAAAATTACAACTGCCATTATAATATGAGTAAAATAGCATGTTCAGAACTTTAAAGGAACTGAGTAAGATAAAAACATGAAACCTAAGACATGTGAACACATATGATATAGCATGAACAGAAAATACAACAGGATATAGGCACATGAATTACATATGAGTTTTTGTTTGTTGGAAACAGAATACTGGCTGTAGTCAGATCATCAATACTAACAAGATATTAATTCTTTTGTTTAAATAACAAATTATTTGAGTAAAAATAATGTAGAAAATGATTGTATGTTTTACTGTTTGTTAAATTATCTTATTCCCGTCTTTAAAACAAAAGAAAAAAACAAATTTGAGACTAGGCCATAGACCCTCTCGAAACTTCTTATTTATTGCTGATGTGCTGAGCAACCAAGATTAATGAGAAAATGTTTGCAGCCACCAGAAACTACATGCTGTTCCGTGATATGTTAAGCTTCACATCCCATTTGAGGCCATTTAAATGGTAACAGAGTGAAGTTGAGTCGATAGGCTGTTAAAAATTCTTCATTAACTCTTCACTCTTTAGGAATAGCTTCTTTCATTGGCTATTTCAGAGTCTATTTCTTCAGCGCATTAGATTTTCCATCACACTACTTAGGCAGGGAGTTGATTGAGAACAAAAGAAAAAAAGTACAACCCCCAACTGTGAAAGGAGAAAAGGATTGTAATCTATCATCCTCAGTCACAATTTCTGCAGGAGAGTAAAAAAAAAAAAAAGAAAAAAGAAATCATTTGTTCTCTTTCTTCCTCTCTCTTTAAAACTGCAGCATTCCTCTCACATATTCACTGTTTACCTTTTTCATTTGTAACATAGCACTAGATATATATGTATTTATTAAGAATATTGTTTATCATGGTTTTTTTTTTTTCTCACTAGAAAAAGGTTAAGTTTCTCGAGGGTAAAAATCAGTGTCTATTCTGTCTATCGATGTACCCAAGTGTCTAGAAAAGTTCCTTGCATACAGTAGGCACTCAATAGTTGTGTGGTGAAAGAATAAATTTTAAAATTACATAATTGCACACATGACCTAAGTATAAGGAGATTCATATCCCATATTGTCAACAAATTGATAAATTGGTGACTGTTACAAGAATGGCCTAGAATCAGTTAAAAGATTTTATAACATATCTTTTTCTTAAATGGGTATGTTAAAACCCCAAATGTTCCCTGGGATTGTAGGTTTTCTCTCCTTGGGAAGCAAGGAAATGCAAGAAGCTAAAATCCTATCTGGACAGACAGGATCATGAAAATAGTGTTTATGAAAAAAATTAAATCCCACTACAGCCCACCAATGTCAAGCAATATTCTAACAACAAAATTCTGGTGCAATCAACGCATATGATGATGAATAATAAGTCTTTGGAATTGTATGCATGCCAGTATTTACTGTGTACCTAATATAAAGTCAGAAGCGACGTAACATTGGGCCTACAATGTGGGCATTATTGGTTTCTATCCTCAAGAATTTCCAATTCGGGACAGGCATCATTACTTAGTAAATAATGGATATTTAGTAAAGCAGAAAGAGTGGGATGACAGAGGATTTCAATTAACTGGGCACAGTAAGTTGGGACACTAACAGTTTCATTATAATAATATAGTTAAGAAGACAAGTTTAAGGGAAAATAAAAAGGAATCAGATTTAGGTGGGATACATTTAACATGTGTCTAGGCAGAGGAATCTAGCAGGTGGAAATACAATATGAAATCTAGATACACTAGAAGAGGTGCCACTTCAGCTCATGGATATGAATAAGGGTTGCTCTAGGAGAAATCATAGAGCAAAATGATAGACACAAGGTTTATGAAAAATGTTTATGAAAGAGAAGAAGAGCTAATTTTAAAGGAAGAATTATAATCAGGTTTAATAGGAAGAAATTAATGTCAGGCTATGAGATCAAATAGAATAATGATTAAAAATAGCATGTTAACTTTGGTGGCTGGTCACTTGCTGGCGACTTTTATGGCAGCCTATTCATCAGATAAACCTATCAGATGAAGCAATTTTCCGCTAAAAGGAAAATTGACATTTTTAATGATAAATCTGATTTTTTAGTTCATTGATATGTATAGGTACATACAATGGATGTTCTTAGTTTTCTTCATTAATAAATACCTGTTTGTTTACATTTGAATTTCTAGCCTCATCTAAAGACTTAGGAAAATGGGTATCTGAAAGAGTTAATATATTTATCTAAGTACCTGAGTGATAAACTCACTGGGGAAAGCAAGATACCATATGTCTATTTCAGAAATTTATAATGCAGGTAATTACTAGCATTACATTGTCACATGTGAGTGATTTTGCAACAACAAATCTAATATTAGGCCTCTCAAAATACCGTAGTATCCAAAAACTAGGTAGAATGATAAGTATGAAAAAAATCAACTTTCAAGTTTGACTCCAAAGTCAAACTCATGTTAATAAGAAAAGAACATTTTTTTTGACATACGAAATCAAGGAGGAGATTATGAGGAATAAAGTACACATTTTAATTGCAAGTGAAAGCACTCAAGTTATTTTAGGAACAAAGGTAAAATTTTTAATCATATTCCTACACCTCCTTTTTTTTTCTCTGCAATTTCACAGTTTTGTTTTTTTGAATGTCATGATACTTAAAGTTAATTTTCTAAATTTCCATGAACACAAATGAAATAAATCAGATTTTCCTAACAATTTGTTTTCTTCGTCACCTTTTCAAATTTGAATTCATGTATATTAGGGGAAAGACACTGCAGACAAAGATTGGTAGTGGGGCTCATGGGGCCTTTTTTCTGGTTTTGAATTCCTGGCAAACAGATTGCTCCAGCTCCGAGAGTAAAAATAGCAGATGGGATTAATTAACTTGGTGACAACTCTTCAGACCTACCTAAATTAATATTTTTCTCCAAACAATGTATTCTGATTATCATACAACTAAGTGACGTTCATAGAAATAGATCCTGGTCTCAGTGATTTGCAGAATATATTGCTAACTATTTTCCCCCCCTGTAAGAGGTTTAGTCTGTTATTTGCATGTTAATCTTTCTAATCATTTTCTTGAAGAAAGCAATCATATAGAAGAAAAGTACATTTTGTTTGGAATGCTAGAGTTTGTCCTGACCTGAGGGATTCCTTCCTCTGCAGAAGTAAAAGCTTCAGGAGATTAATTTATTCACAGAAATTCTTCTCAAACCCAAATCTCTAAGGAGCAATTAATTATCTTTTGTATGAAAACTGCAAATGAACATACCACTGTAACATTTTCACCAGGGCTGTTTAAACTATGTAGAATCCAAGGGTAAAAGGTCATTTGTTACAAAAACAAAAAACAAAAAAGCACCACGTTTCATCAAATCTAATACAACACAGACTGACAGAAAAATCACAATTTCAAAGATTTTAAAATGTGTATCTATTATCTACCTCTGTCTCTATCTATCTTTTTCTCTCTCTCTGTCTCCTATGACCTATGGGACTTTTGCTTCAGTATCTTTGCAGTAGCACAAGGCCAAATAATACCTTATGGAAGATAACATAACACTTTTATTAGTAAGGGGATTGTCTTTTAATTTGGGGTCATTTTGTGTCTAACAACAAGAAAACACTAGAGAAGGACACTCCTTTTTGGCTTCCTTCAGATTTTGTGTGTGTGTGCTTTACTAGTTGTCATTATGAACTCTACTTACATTGAGAGACTCTAATATGGAAATATGGTGAATCGCCATGAACCTGCTATTTAATGTGTTGTATAAATACTGTTAATGACAGTACTGTCCTCTCCCATGCTCTACTGTAGTGGGCTAGGTATAAAGGCTAGTAGAAAAAATTACTTTAAAGCCAAAACAAACAAACAAAACCCCCAAACAAACCAAAAAAACCAGCCCCACCACTCTGTTCAGCCAGTGAGAAATGACATTTAAGTGAATAGCTTTACCTTGTTGCTTTGATGACCAAGGAGAAGAGTGACATATTTGTTGTTAATTTTTAATAATGCTTTTGGCTTTTTCGCATTTTGATTTATTCTTAGGTCTTGAGTTCTTGTTCTGATTTACAGCACTATTTGATTATTGCTTTCTAAAATTATATTAATGCTAATACACATACGAGTATAGACACACACACATACACATACACTTCTATCTATTTCAATTTATATATCGTTTTAATCTACAACTAATCCTACAGGGAAGAAGTCTGGGTACAACAAGCAAAGGGCAAGTAGCAATCAGAAATCTGGGTCCCAAGAGAACACATTTTAAAAACAAATCCTTACCATTTACAAATTTTAAGTTTTAAAAAGTCCCTCCCTCTCTCCCTCCCTCCCTTCCTTCCTTCTTTCCCTCCTTTCCCTCTCTTCTTTCTTTTGCAGATGGTCCTACGATGACATTATTTCTTTGCCCACCTTCCTTCCTTCCTTCCTTCTTTCCCTCCTTTCCCTCTTTTCTCTCTTTTGCAGATGGTTCTAGAATGACATTATTTATTTGGCCTTCCTTCCTTCCTTCCTTCCTTCCTTCCTTCCTTCCTTCCTTCCTTCCTTCCTTCCTTCCTTCTTTCCTTTGTTCCTGCCTCCCTTCCTTGCTTCCTTTCCCTCTTTCCTTTCTTTTGCAGATGGTCCTAGAATGACATCATTTCTTTGCCTGCCTTCCTGCCTTCCTTCCTTCCTTCCTTCCTTCCTTCCTCCCTCCCTCCCTCCCTCCCCCTCTTGTCTGTCTTTCTTTTGCAGATGATTCTAGAATGACATTATTTCTTTGTCCCCTTCCTTCCTTCCTTCCTTCCTTCCTTCCTTCCTTCCTTCCTTCCTTCCTTCCTTCCTTCCTTCCTTCGTTTTTCTTCCTTCCTTTCTTCCTTTGGCAGGTGGCCCTATTACAAAATATGACAATATTATTTCTTTGTTTTTCTTCCTTCCTTCCTTTTGCAGATGGCCCTACAATGACAATATTCTTTCCTTATGTGTTCGACTCTTTCCTCAAATTTAGATTAAATGCAGATTAATAGCTATAGTTTTGTAACTAATAGAAAGTATTAATTAGTTAATTAATTCACAGCCATATAACTAGCTAGAGAAAGAGAAAGACAAGGAATAAAGAAGGAAGGAATCTTTTTTCTTCTTTAACCTACCACAACAAAATGTTCAGTAGAGGTTTCCTAAAATGTTACATTCAAGTAAATCAGTTTGTTAAGGATTGTGTTTCAGAATATGCTATTTTGTACTATGTTATTTACTTTTGAAATCTACTAAAATCTCATTCATGCCCCAAGGGTACTATTTCACAAATGCCTGCATTGGTCAAACAGCTACTAAGCGATGCAAAGGAAGTTTAGACATAGCATCGATTAAAAAAAAAAAAAAAAAAAGTTACAGAATAATACTCTAATGTCAGCAAAAAAAAAAAAAAAAGATTTCTATTTTTTCTGCTAAATATTTTATCAAATTTTCTTTGCTTTAAAATATTAATATTTCCTCCTATCATTTTTGAGGAGATTCATAAAGAATAATAAGAGAAACACAGGACATACGTTCTTACTACGTCAATTTCCTTAGATTCTCTGGGCATCAGTTTTTAACTCGACCAGATGATTTCTGCCATTCTTCATTTCAGACATTATCTGCTTCTAATTCATGTTAAAATACATAGTGAGTCTTTAAATTATTATTAAATATAATGCTCTGTAGTTGAATAAAAAATATAAACGCATTTAATTAAAAAACATGTTATTTGGAATATGTTAAAATAATATATAGCTTTTTAATTTTTATTTTTAATTTTTTTGGAGACGGAGTCTTGCTCTCTCGCCCAGGCTGGAGTGAAGTGGAGAGATCTCCGCTCACTGCAAGCTCCACCTCCCAGGGTTCATGACATTCTCCTGCCTCAGCCTCCCGAGTAGCTGGGACTACAGGCGCCTGCCACCACGCCTGGCTAATTTTTTTGTATTCTTCGTAGAGACGGGGTTTCACCGTGTTAGCCAGGATGGTCTTGATCTCCTGACCTCGTGATCCGCCCGCCTTGGCCTCCCAAAGTGCTGGGATTACAGGTGAGCCACCATGCCCAGCAATAATATATAGCTTTTAATAATGAAATTTACCCAAGTCTAAGTATGGTTGCCAATCCCCATTGTTATCCCATAAATTTTGGTTTATCAAGGAAAACTTCAGCCAACCTTGAAATATTAAAAACTTGAAAAAACAGTAAAACATATTACTTGAAATGACAATTAAAATTTTCCACATTAACAGAATTTTTTTAAACAAAGCTGCCCCTTTTTATATTGTTTAGAAAAAAAATGTGTTTTGGAGTGTGAATTTCTTATGTATCAAGTTTTAAAATGACAAACAAGAAGCTTAGATTTTTTCAGAAATTTTTTTCTCATCCTATGATGTCTACAGAGAGTCCCATAAGATTGAATGTCTATGCAATATATTTAAAATTTATCCAGATAATGTGGAATAAGCACTAGTCATTAATGAAAGCATGTCTGCAAAATGTCTCTGATCCATTCTTCAAGTACGGTTATTTCTTAAAGTCTTAGAAATAAATAAAAAGCATGAATAGCATATAATATTCTAAATACTCAGCTTATATCATGGAACACATATTTAAACATTGATTGCAATAGCAACAGTTTTGATCCTCATTATTTCAAAAGTTGAAATCCTTAATGTGTGTATTCAACAACAGTCAATATCCACTGATTGATATTTAAGACCAAGTGGTGGACCAGGCGCAGTAGCTTACACCTGTAATCCCAGAACTTTGGGAGGCCAAGGTGGGTGGATCACCTGAGGTCGGGAGTTCGAGACCAGCCTGGCCAACACGGAGAAACCCTGTCTCTACTAAAAATACAAAATACAAAATTAGCCAGGCATGGTGGTGCATGTCTGTAATCCCAGCTACTCAGGAAGGCTGAGGCGGAGAATCACTTGAACCTGGGAGGCAGAGGTTGCAGTGAGCCAAGATGGCACTATCGTACTCTAATGCAGGCAACAAGAGCAAAACTCCATCTCAAAAAAAAAAAAAAGTAAGTAAGGGATAGTACCCACAAATACTTCAGTATGTATTTCATAAGAACTATGACATTCCCCTTTCTAACCACACTATGATTATCAAAATAAGGAACTTTAACAAAAACAATAGTATTTTCTAAGCCACAACCCATTTTAATTGTTCCATTAATGTCATTTAATTGTCCAATAATGTCCTGTTTAGCAATCATTTTCCTGTCCAAGAACGAATCTGGGATCATGTACTGCATTTATATACGACATCTCATTAGTATCTTTTAATTTAGAAAGGTACCTCAGCCTTTCTTGGTGTACGTTGATCTTCCTGTTTCTGAAGAACATAGGCCAGCTATTTTATGCAATGTTTCTCAGTTCAAGTCTACCTGTTATATTTCATGGTTAGATTATGCATGTGAACAGAAGTATTACAGCAGTGATATCATGCCCCTTTAAGTGTTCCATATGAGAAGGCCCATGATGTATGTCCCAGTACGCGTGGTGACTTTGATCCCTTGGTGAAGGCAGGGTCCACAGATTTCTGCTCTGTAGCATTCTATTTCCCTTTATAATTATCAATGAGAAATTTGCAGGGACATTCTTTGAGATTATACAAAATTTCTGCTCTTCAAACTCACTACTTTAGCAAACATTGATAATGTTTTAGCTCCATCATGCTTTCTAGATCTATTATTTGGCATTCTACTTAAGTAAACGTTTTTCTCTTTATTTATTTGTATCAATATGGCTTCACACATACATATTTTATTCAATAATAATTCATCATTATCATTGTGTATTTTGATACTGAAATTGTCCCAGATGTGGTCAGAGAAAGAGCACTTTCAAATGGCTCCTACAGACATCACGTTTTATCTGCCAGGCTCCACCCTCTCCTACCAGTTTCTCAAATGTTATTTTCCCACTTCTGTCTCCTTAGTTACATACAGGGCAGCCATGCTTTTGCACTTGGAAAATGACAAACGGGGCATGGTTTATGTCTAAAAATGGGCATGTGACCTAATCTGCCAATCAAAGTCACATCCACAGATGCTACTGGCAGATTTATCAAAGGGTCTGCAGCTGACCCTAGCTAAGCCAATCAGAGTCCCACCTCAGAATCTGCAGTTGAAATTAAGTAATTCCATTTAGAATATGACTAGTCCCTTGAATAGAAGCCAAATTAATTTGTAAGTTATGGGTAACATAACTCTTGAACACAGCTACTTTGTCACATAGTAGACACAGAAAAAATATTCTCTCTCCTTTTAAATGTTTATTTTATTTCTTGCTACTAAGTAAGACATGGGAATGTGGTGGACTTTCAGTCAGTAATCCCTTGCCTTTAAATCATAAGGATCCTCAACTCTCTTTATAAACAGCCCTTCAGTTATATTCTTTACCCTGGTGATTTCTAGCCTATCCCTTTCTATTTCTGTCTCTAATACACATACAGTCAGCCCTTCGCATCTGTAGGTTCTCCATCAGGGATTCAAACAATGCTGGATGACAAATATTCGGGAAAAATTTTTTAAATGCAAAAATGATACAAATTTTTTCAAAGTACAACTATTTATATTGCATTAGGCATTATAAGTAACCTAGAGATTATTTAAAGTATATGGGAGGGTATATGTAGGTTTACACAAATACTGTGCTCTTTTATATCCGGGACTTGAGCAAACATAGATTTTGGTATCCACAGGGCCTCTGGAACCAGTCCCCTGCAGATACCGAGGAGTTGACTGTAGGACAACTGCTCTATGCTTTTTCTCCTCTTCAAAAGTTTGTACATTTTTCTTGTTTGCCAGATTCAGATTAGTCTTCCTAATGTCCTGTTTTCTGAAGGTGGAAGAGAAAAGTAAATCCAGACATAAATCCACTCTGAGTTAACATTGAGTCAGGGAAGGATTTTACAGTCTTCACTAAGGGAAGTGGTGGTAGCATTAGAGAGCATCAGTTGACACTGTTACCGGACATTTGCATATTCTGCTTTACATATCATATATGATTATGTAAATTATAAAAGCTACATGTAGACTATTGTGAATAAAATATTCCAGTACATCTCATCAGTTACTTCTCATGTATAATCCTACTATGTGTTGCTAAATCAATGTCATCTCCTTTGAAATCGTAGTTGCAGTTTTTTCCTCCACTGCCTCTCAAATCATTTTAAAGTGATTTAATAAGACTCAATAAGACAAATTCCTGTTTGAGTTCATTATCAGGAAACATATTTTATGTACATATATTTATTTTTTTCTTATCAGAAAGCTAAAATGATGTAAACATATCTCCGATCCTATCCCAAATAGCAGAAATGTTAGAAATAATTACATTGTCCAAATACGATAATCCAATGAAAATAAACATCTGAAAATAGGTACCAATTATTCTTTCAATGGCATTTCTTTTTTTTTTTTAATTTATTTATTATTATTATACTTTAAGTTGTAGGGTACATGTGCATAACGTGCAGGTTTGTTACATACGTATACTTGTGCCATGTTGCTGTGCTGCACCCATCAACTTGTCATTTACATCAGGTATAACTCCCAATGCAATCCCTCCCCCCTCCCCCCTCCCCATGACAGGCCCCTGTGTGAGATGTTCCCCTTCCTGAGTCCAAGTGATCTCATTGTTCAGTTCCCACCTATGAGTGAGAACATGCGGTGTTTGGTTTTCTGTTCTTGTGATAGTTTGCTAAGAATGATGGTTTCCAGCTGCATCCATGTCCCTACAAAGGACACAAACTCATCCTTTTTGATGGCTGCATAGTATTCCATGGTGTATATGTGCCACATTTTCTTAATCCAATCTGTCACTGATGGACATTTGGGTTGATTCCAAGTCTTTGCTATTGTGAATAGTGCTGCAATAAACATACGAGTGCATGTGTCTTTATAGCAGCATAATTTATAATCCTTTGGGTATATACCCAGTAATGGGATGGCTGGGTCATATGGTACATCTAGTTCTAGATCCTTGAGGAATCGCCATACTGTTTTCCATAATGGTTGAACTAGTTTACAATCCCACCAACAGTGTATCAGCAAATGTACAAGAACAGAAATTATAACAAACTGTCTCTCAGACCACAGTGCAATCAAACTAGAACTCAGGACTAAGAAACTCAATCAAAACCGCTCAACTACATGGAAACTGAACAACCTGCTCCTGAATGACTACTGGGTACATCACGAAATGAAGGCAGAAATAAAGATGTTCTTTGAAACCAATGAGAACAAAGATACAACATACCAGAATCTCTGGGACACATTGAAAGCAGTGTGTAGAGGGAAATTTATAGCACTAAATACCCACAAGAGAAAGCAGGAAAGATCTAAAATTGACACTCTAACATCACAATTAAAAGAACTAGAGAAGCAAGAGCAAACACATTCGAAAGCTAGCAGAAGGCTAGAAATAACTAAGATCAGAGCAGAACTGAAGGAGATAGAGACACAAAAAACTCTCCAAAAAATCAATGAATCCAGGAGTTGGTTTTTTGAAAAGATCAACAAAATTGACAGACCACTAGCAAGACTAATAAAGAAGAAAAGAGAGAAGAATCAAATCGACGCAATTAAAAATGATAAAGGGGATATCACCACCGACCCCACAGAAATACAAACTACCATCAGAGAATACTATAAACACCTCTACGCAAATAAACTGGAAAATCTAGAAGAAATGGATAATTTCCTGGACACTTACACTCTTCCAAGACTAAACCAGGAAGAAGTTGAATCCCTGAATAGACCAATAGCAGGCTCTGAAATTGAGGCAATAATTAATAGCCTACCAACCAAAAAAAGTCCAGGACCAGATGGATTCACAGCTGAATTCTACCAGAGGTACAAGGAGGAGTTGGTACCATTCCTTCTGAAACTATTCCAATCAATAGAAAAAGAGGGAATCCTCCCTAACTCATTTTATGAGGTCAATGGCATTTCTTATACATTATCTTCACGTGGATGTTCCAGAATTTTAAGTAACCTTAAGCAAACAATAAAAATGTATTCATAAGGTTATATAAATGTTTTTGAAAGTAGATGGGCTTATGCATTAATCATGTATTTTTCCAAAGCTGTTTTATTTGTTGATGCCTAGAATCTTTAGTTCACGTATCCAGTGATGTAGGTCCTAAGTATTGATATAATAAGGCAGCTAAATAGGGGATACTTTGTGTCTCCCTCACTATATAGAATAACTGTCAGCTGAGCCCTCCCTTTACTTTTATATGCAGTAAGCTGATTTTCATTTCGGATTTCATTTTGTTATTCCCTTTTCTCCATATGCTCTAGGAAGAGGCATCTATATCTCCAACTCCAGGAGAGGAGTCAATTGGCCTAAGGCAATTATCTTCAGAATACAATCATTGGTTCAGAGATGAGTATGTGACTAAATCGTGGGGGCAAATGAGGTAAAAACATTTGCTTGGAGCTTCTAGAAAAAAAATAATTTCTCATTTTCATGTGACATCTACCTAGACTAACATTCTCTTCCTTCTGGATGTGAAGAAGGAAGAACATAGGCTCCAGAATCTGCAGAATGCTGTCTATCTCCATGAGGAGGTATAATATCAAGATGAGGTTCAAGTCGAATACCAGCTTTCTATGAAGATTTCACTGTGTCACTGGATTTAGCCACACCTGGAGTCCATTCTCTCTATCTCTGAATTTTTCAGTTAATTCCATTGAGTGTTTAAGCCACTGCATTTTCCGTCACTTGTAATACAATGTTTTGTGTTAGATTCCATACCAATTGTAGTTGTTTGGAGACGGCATCAAATTGCACAGTATTGAGAAGGTACTCAGTAAGAATTTGTTTTGTTTTCTTTTTTTTTTTTTTTTTTCTTTTTTGAGGTGGAGTCTTGCTCTGTCACTTGGGCTGGTGTGCAGTGGTGTGATCTCGGTTCACTGCAACCTCCACCTCCTGGGTTCAAGCAATTCTCCTGCCTCAGCCACCCGAGTAGCTGGGATTACAGGCGCCTGCAACCACGCCTGGCTAATTTTTTGTATTTTTAGTAGAGACGGGGTTTCACTATGTTGGCCAGGCTGGTCTCGAACTCCTGACCTCATGATCCACCTGCCTCGGCCTCCCAAAGTGCTGGGATTACAGGCATAAGCCACCGCGCCCA
The DNA here is from genome assembly GCF_037993035.2 of Macaca fascicularis. Classification (NCBI taxonomy): domain Eukaryota; kingdom Metazoa; phylum Chordata; class Mammalia; order Primates; family Cercopithecidae; genus Macaca; species Macaca fascicularis. The sequence goes on along the minus strand of NC_088380.1, from coordinate 172,311,121 downwards.
GCCGCATTTGTTTTCTTATTCTTGATTTAACACAAAAGGCAAGCCAAACGAAGAAATGATTGGTGAATTAAAATGTCTATTGTTGGTTTATTTGGGGGGGAAATTATTAGGATTATAGCATAATCTTATCTATTTCCCCAGAAGCAAATAAAGAAAAGTGTCAATCTGGTTAAAGCTTCAACCAGAGAAGCAAATTTTAGCTTTAAAGCAGACAATTATTGGAGAAAAGGAGTACACAAGAGTCAAGAATATCCCAGTTGTTAGTCTTCAATTAACCTACCAAAGGACTTAATAGCTCTTGCTTAGACACAGGGAAAATTCACATTGATGGTTCTAAAATCTTAATGTGTAAAGGAAGTCATTGAGGAATTGTTTTAGATGGCTGTATTTGACCTTCACCCTCAAATATTTTTATTTAATTGTTTTGGGGTTTCACCCTCAAATATTTTTATTTAATTGTTTTGGGGTTTCACCCTCAAATATTTTTATTTAATTGTTTTGGGGTGGAGCCAAGGCATCTGAATTTTTAGTAGCTTCCCCAGATGACTCTGTTGCAGGTGTTCCAGGGACCACTGCTTTAGAGTAATGTACATGTTAACTTCTTTCATTACACCTGAAGGATTCTAACAGAGTCCCTCAACAGATGCCTTCTTGCCTAGGGCTTGGCTGTACAAAAACATTCCAGGGAGAGCAGAGTTTGCTTCCCGAGGCTTCCTGAAGACTCTAGGCAATAATCAATCATCCAGAAATGGAATATGCCAGTAAAGAGAAAGAGCAAGAGAGCACATTCTTTTTTGTGGCAAACCTGAACCAGCACTGTTGGCTGTTACAGGAGAGCTTTGTAAGGAGCAAGTCCCCTTTCCCTAAAGCAGAGAGAGGTGGCATTGTGTCTCACTGTGCTTGATCTTCCATTTACTTGTCTCATTGAATTAATTTATGGGAGAAAATGGAGATTGCAAGTTGTGTCACTTAATTGGAGAAAGGAACCAAAATAAATGAGAAATGATGTGTATGCCTAGTACAAAGGTTATAGAAATTACAAAGTTTCCTAATTCTAAAGTATAAATTTGGAACACTAACCTCAAGATACATTTTAAACTCCAGAAAAGTGGTCAGTTATACTTTTGCAAAACTGTTTTGATAAAAATATGATGGCAAATTGTGCATGGATCTTTTTCCAAAGAATAGGATTAGCTGTTTATCTTAAAGTGCCAAGATCATGTTAAAGTAATACCTATCTATCTATATTTATATGTTTTTAATTTAGATAAGAAAAAAGTAGAATTAAAAGAAAATTACTCGTGTTTTCATTATTCATATATATATACTCATTGCTTTTTATATTTTCTCAGGATTGTTTTTAGTATGTATAAGATGTTTTCTAGCATAGCGCATAGAAGCTATTCTATAGTCTAATATTTTAAATAAATTTGTCTATTTCCCTCATTTAACTGAATAGTTTTCATTGAAGTCTTTAATAATGACTATGCTTTAATCCTCCAAATGTATGTAATGTATGTCATTAGTCCATCTTCTATGGTTGGGTACTGTGAATATTTCCACTATAAAAATAGTAATAATAATAATAAAACAAAACACCTATCAATTTTGAGTGCTTACTATTTCCCAAGCACTGTTCCTAAGGTCTTTTTATGCAATACCTGAGACAAAAATTAATATTTTATATGAAAAAATATATGAGGATTTTAATTCTAAATTTTATCATGTTTTATTAGGAGATGAGCCCCAAACAATCATAAAATTAAATTTGGGGATATTTAGTCATGTAACAAAAATGAAACTAACCTACATAAAAGAAATCTGCTGCCAAGCACAAATTTATTGCTTTGATATTGAACATTAGCATGCATTTGCAGGGGGAAAAAGAGATAATCTTTCAATTTCCCATCTTTACAAAATAAACAGATAATTTTAATAATTACATTTTTATGCAGGTAGGAGACATGGTCTGATTCCCATCTGCCACCTTCTCTATCATCAAGCTAAGCTTTATATGAAAGATAAAACTAAAAGAGAAAAAATAAGTTTGTATTTCATGACTAGCCTCAAGGTTAGCACAGATAAAAAAGAGAAAAAAGTAGCTGATTTTCCTCTAACTTCTTATCTTCTTTTTTCGACTTTAAAGAGGATCAGAAAACAACTAGGGAGGTCTCATGCAAAGAAGATCCTGTATGGCTAGTGGAAGCTGGAGACTGGAAGTGAGTAAGAAGGAGCCACCACAGGCCTTACATAGCACCCCTAGGGATCTTTGAAGATGCAAGAAGATCATGAGAGCCTGCAGCTTACAATAGCTAACAGGGACATGCCTTTCATCTTTGAAGAGTTGTCCCTTACATTTTTCTTGCACCTGGTGCACCTTAGCAGAGTGGTGAGTCTATGGACTGACTCCTCTCTATAAATATGCGATCAAAGATTAATATCAGCATCATTCAACAGATGAAACTTCTTCAATACATATTTTATATTGTGGCTAGTCTTAGCTATTTTGTGGATAAAAGCCCTTATAAAGCAATAAACTCTGTTAGCAAAAGATCTCCTTTATAAAATCAAAAAAAAAAAATCAGAGAAAACGCTAAATGTAACCAAGAAACTGCTTCAATCTTTTACCTCTCTCTTTATGCAGTAACTTAGAGGCCTTTGGAACAGAATGATCTTCCTTCTTATCTGGAATAAACTATATTTGGAGTAGGTTAGGGTTTTATATACTTTTTTTTTCCTTTTTACTCTTTCTCTAAAACCAGAAATTGCTTTTACATGGTGATTTCTACCTGCCCAAATAGTCCTAAAACAACTACTAAGAAAATACTTACATATATAAAATTGCTACCTTCTGTTTGATCAATTATGGAAGAAAAGCTATCATTTCCATAGCCTTAAAACTGACATTTTCAACTGCCTCACACAGAGGATGCCCCAGGAGGTTCTTGGAGACTCAGAAGCAAAAATTATCCATGCTCATTTTTCAAAATTTTAGAGGTATGAGCCAGATTTTCCTTAAGTCTCTTTACCCAAAATTGCAAAAATAATCTGCTACGACTTTGTACTCATGAAATAATGTTCAGTCACACTCTTGTTTTTCTGGTCAGAAATACATTTATTTTTAATGTAAGGCCTATCTTTAGGCATCCCTGAGCATTCCTGTTATAGGGTAAAAATTTAAAAAGAAGGACTGCATATGATTTACTAAATTCATGAATTCAGGTGAAATAGCAATATAAGGGAGGAAGAAATACAGGGAAAAATAAGAAATTTGATATAAATTGGATTTTTTATATATATATGTTATCTTTTACGACAGGATTTGATAAGAAGAAATTAGAAAGGGGATGTATTACTAAAATATTAGGAGTGTTTTGCTTTTTTCAATGAATTCATGTATTATCTACAATTAAGAAAGAAAAGGCTGGGCGCTGTGGCTCACGTCTATAATCCCAGCACTTTGGGAGGCCTAGGCGGGCATATCACAAGGTCAGGATATCAAGATTGTCCTGGTCAACATGGTGAAATCCCGCCTCTACTAAAAATAAAAAAAGTTAGTTGAGTGTGGCAGTGCGCGCCTGTAGTCCCAGCTACTTGGGAGGCTGAGGCGGGAGAATTGCTTAAACGCAAGAGGCAGAGGCTGCAGTGAGCCGAGATCGCACCACTGCACTCCAGCCTGGCGACAGAGCAAGACTCTGTCTCAAAAAAAAAAAAAAAAAAAAAAAGAAGAAGAAGAAGAAGAAGAAAGAAAAGTAATAAGGATGTTACCACTGGAGTAGAGCTTACATATCATGTGTTCCTTTGTGTTCCAAACCACTTTCTAAGAAAAACTAGTTCCATAATATGGTACAAGGTTGTTAACAACAAATGAGAAAACAAAACTAACGTTTGTCTTTTTAAATAGATTTGAGAATCAGGGAATTCCACCTACTTTAGGAGCGTCAGATTATACTATACTTCACTGTATTAAAGTATTCTGAGGAAGGCTAAAGGAAATAAACAACAAGCATTTAACTTTATCCAAGTACTTGCCAAACCTTTTCAATCATAGAATGTGGTTTCCATAGAACATCAAATAAGATCTTGTGGAACTAATTTTGTGGTTCACAGTTTTGTAAACACTGAATTAGAATCCTATCCAGATTAACAGATGTGGAAGTTTATACCCAAGATATTCTCCTCTCTACAACTACAGGAGTATTTAAACAAGTCAATAACATGGCAAAATAAAACTTAAATGTCCCATTAATTAGATAAAATATTATTATATTAAATACTAATCTCACCAGATGCCATGGCTCCAAAGTTCTCTTTTTACTAATATCTCTATTATTTTCAAAATTAAGCGGTTACATATAAAACATCTTATATTTGAGATAAATTATATCTATCATATTTGAGAAGTCCATTTCACAATGCTGATAAAGACATACCCAAGACTGGGAAGAAAAAGAGGTTTAATTGGGCTGGGTACGGTGGCTTACGCCTGTAATCCCAGCACTTTGGGAGGCCAAGGCGGGCGGATCACGAGATCAGGAGATCAAGACCATCCTGGCTAACACGGTGAAACCCTGTCTCTACTAAAAATACAAATAATTAGCTGGTCGTGGTTGCGGGCGCCTGTAGTCCCAGCTACTCTACTCGGGAGGCTGAGGCAGGAGAATGGCGTGAACCTGGGAGGCAGAGCTGGCAGTGAGTGGAGATCGTGCCACTGCATTGCAGCCTGAGTGACGAGCGAGACTCTGTCTTACAAAAAAAAAAAAAAAAAGAGGTTTAATTTGGACTTACAGTTTTACATGGCTGGGGAGGACTCGGAATCATGGCAGGAAGCAAAAGGCACTTCTTACATGGTGGTGGCAAGATAAAATGAGGACGATGCAAAAGCGGAAACCCCTGATAGCCCATCAGATCTCATGAGACTTATTCACTTCCAAGAGAACAGTATGGGGGAAACTTCCCCCATGATTAAATTTATTTCCCACTGGGTCCCTCCCACAACACATGGGAATTATGGGAGTACAATTTAAGATGAGATTTGGGTGGGGACACAGAGCCAAACCATATCTGTTAAGGCATTGGATTTATTTGGAAGAAGTAAAATATATTGAGTCATTGAATTATGGGACAGCATGGCAGATAAGAACACGGAAAAAGACTAGTTTGTGCCCAGATCCTTTTAAACATAAGAATGAATGATTCCAGTATAGATTTCCAAATCAACTACATAGAGCAGGAAACTTAAATAAAAAATTGCAATATGATACTTCTAGTTCTCTCAATTAGCAGGCTCCTACTCTTCATGTTAATAATAGAATAAATTAAAATGCTACATAAAACAAAACAAATAAGTAAATTGAAAACATATCTAAGTGAACAGGTTCAAGTTTAAAAGAAGCTGTGAGATAAAGTTTGAAATTGGTTCACATAACAGAAAGGAGATGTTTCGGTTTATAATGGAATTAATCATCGAGAGTCTGTGAGCTTGCCAACCTCTTGAGTATTGCAGACTTGTGTCTGCTAATGTGGCTGTCATGAGTGTAAATAAGTAAATATTTTAATAATTCCATGTTGTTTCACCTCCTGTCTAGAGGAAATCCCAGGAGTGACCACTGCTGTGACTTTTGCAAATTGGCTTAAGTTACCAGAAATTATAGCAGTTACTTTCTTAATTATTTTCTCTAGTCCTTGCTGTTAACAAAGAACTTTGTCCTTATCAAATAAGCTAGAATCAACTCTCAGAACCATTTGGTCTATCTACTACCATTAATAACTCCATTTTGCTTACACGATTATAAAATCTTTGGGACTGATATAATTCAGAATGAAAATCCATCGTTTTCTAGGCACAAGAAAATGAATATCTGTAAGACTTCAAAGATGGAAATTCCCTAACTATCCTTGCTACTGCAGAACATTATAATGTTAAATAAATACTAATAGTTAACATCTGTGTGTGATTTTTCTAGCCACTTTACAAGAATCATTCTCTTTAATGCTCACACAATTCTATGAAATGGATTCTTACTATTATATTATCATAATCGTATTTAAAAAACAAACACTGAAATATCGAACAAATTATAATTTGCCCAATTTTCATAGTAACAAAAAGTAGTTTTCAAACTTAAAACAGTTTGGCTGTAGAGCCTACACTCATAAACATTATTCTATATGTATTAGCTTTCCGTAACTGCTGTAACAGATTACCACGGACTTGGTGGTTTAAAACAACAGATGCTTATGCTTTCACAGTTCTGGAGACCAGAAGTTCAAAATAAGTTTCAATGGGCTGAAATCAAGGTATCAGTAGGGCAACACTTTCTCTAGAGGCCCTAGGGGAGAATGTGTTCTTTGCTGTCTCTTGACAGTTACTGGCATTCCTTGGCTTGTGCCTTCTGGCATTCTTTGGCCGGTGGCCACATTACTCCTATTTCTGCCTGCATGATCACATTTACTTCTGTCTGTGAAACTCCCCTCTCCCTCCCTCCTGTAAGGACACTTGTGATTATATTTAGGATGCACCCAGATAATCTAGGATAATCTACCTATATGGAAATCATTAACCTAATCACAATTGCAAAGACCATTTTCCCATACAAAATAACATTCACAGATTCTAGACATTAAGACCTTATACCATTGGGGGGGCATTATATGGACTGCCACATGAAACCTTCCTTCTTATATGCCTTCGGTCAATTTCACTTGAGACTTTACTTATATAAATTGTCATCATATTTCTTCAGTTAGTTAGAAAGAAAGTAAGCATAGAGATTGGTGATGTTATTCTTATTCTGTGCTTGGCAGAAAGCATACGTTGAGTGACAGATTTAATACAGAAGGTTTCAACAAATTTTCCAAAAAGAATAAAAAATATGTGCCTAAATTTTCATCCTTGCAAGTTAAGCCTAGGGCTTCATACCCAAGTAAGTAAGCCTACAAGGCATGGGCTTTGGCCATATGTAAAAACAGCATCCTAACAGAGATTACTTCAAATATCTAGCCAAGCAATACTATATGGGTTTACCCCCAAAATTAGAAAGTAAGGTCACAAAATAAGAGCAAGAGATGCAAACTCTACCTAATTTTGGAAAATGGGATAGCTTTGAAAGACTATATATATCTTTAAGACACTGGGTAGTGGCTTCTGGGGCCTTTTTCAGTATAAAGGCAGAGTTTGAGGGCAGGATAACAAATGTGGAAAGAAGTAGAACAAGCCGAAAAAACTAGTGTAGAAACTTAATTCATGGTTTCCTTGTTGAGGGTACCAATGTAGGCCCAATTGTTTGAAACAGAAACCTAGGAGTCATACTTGTCATCTTACCCTCTCACTCTCCATAATCTATTCACCTAGGACTGTTGGCTTTAGCTCTTAAATAGCTCTCACATCCATCTATCAGCTACATTACCTTTGCTATGCTATGAGTATCTCTTGCCAGGACTATTTTAATAGCCTACTTATAGACATTCAAATTGAGGCATGGTCTATTCTTTATTGATATATTAAAAGTTCAGTGTACGTAATGCAGCTTAATAAACTCAAGTGGTCATATTTTTCAAACAGTTTAACAAGAACTCTCCAGTCATACCTTACACATAGAAAAATTTCCAAGCTAGATATAAATTACTATCTTAAAAGTAAAATTCAGTAGAAGTTAGATGTGAACATCATGAGAAATGGTACCAACAATATGTGAAAACACATTTTTATGATATTAAGCTAATATTTTCTCTTAGAAAAATTTCCATAAAAAACAAGGACAAAGGAGCTTATGTCCTTTGTAGAAATTTATTATATGACTTTCCAAATTATATTAAGCTCCTGCAAGAAATGACACATATGGGATGACTGGGATGACTTTTTATTTGAAATTTTGTTTCTTATACTAGGGTTCATCAAGCTGTTTCATATTTATTTCTCTGATTAATGATATGTCAAAATTCTAATTCTAGTACAAATTTATGGTGTGTTGGCAAATGGAGAATGAAATGGCAATGTAGACAACAGGCAAAATTGATTTGTATCCATCTTTTCTGAATTCTAGTAAATGTTTTCCAAATGTGCTTTTCTGTTGCAACCAAACTACATATTATAGTCTTTATTTCCCTCAACTATTAATTATGTTACTTCTGAGAGTTGAGAATTTTTTAGAGCACAATGGTATAGCTGGATGATGATTTAATGTGCCAGTTATTCAGAATTAGAGGTTCTTTTTTTAAGAGTTTCTACTATTATGTTTCCCATTCATCAAGATGCATTATATTTTTAAAAGGTTATGTAGCACAAATGGTTTTATTGAGGTTTTAAAAATGAACATGAATGTTGTGAATTGATAAGAAATGAAATATAACTGAGTGACTATATTGGACATGGATGAAAAAGGAAGAAAATAAATGAACTACTGGAAAAAAAGAGAGAGAGAGAGAATATGAGACTGGGTGTGGTGGCTCGTATCTGTAATCTTAATGCTTTTGGAGGCCGAGATGTTAGGATTGCTTGAGGTCAGGAGTTTGAGACCACTCTAGGCAACAAGATGAGAGTCAATCTCTTCAAAAATATAAAATAATTAGCTGGGCACGGTGGTGAGCACCTGTAGTCCCAACTACTTGGGAGGCTAAGGTGGGAGGATTGCTTGAGCCCAGGAGTTAAAGGTTACAGTGAGCCATGATTATGCTATGGCAGTCCAGCTGGGTGACAGAGTGAGACCCTGTCAAAAATAATAATAAGAATAATAAGGGAGAAAACGGGGATGAAGAAAGAAAGAAAATGCATGGAAAACACACAGCTCATATATTCAGGAAGCTGGACATTTATTCCACCTGTTTAACATGTAAGGTAATATCAAGAGAGTTCTAAATAAATAAGCACTCACAGAGGTAAACATAGCACCATTAAAATGGAGAATGGGACGTTAAAATTGCTTTTGTTTTCAATGGTTCTTACAGATTCAGGACATGAATTATTGAGTCAGAAAAGAAAAATAACTATTGGCATTTGTGGAAAATGCTAACAAAGCCAACTTCTTATTTTTGTTATATCACGTTACTAAGAAATAAACCTTAAACTTTGTAAAGATTAATGAGCATATTCTTTTAGACACCACCATTTTTGCCAAAGTTCAAATAGTGCAACAATGTTTAAAAACACATTATTCATACTTACGAATCTTACCACTTTATAAGTAATGAAAAATAGTTATTTCAACAGTATTTATCAAACAAAACTCCTTGAAGACCTGATGATAATAGGATTTTGAATGTTGACTACAGGGAATGTTTCTTAGTCTATTTCAAATCATTATTGCAACAAGTTGTTCTACCAGAAGTTTAGCTTATACAGTAGTTAGTGGGTGACATAGAGGTTCAGCTTCTTACCATTTGTCAAGAAGAAACTAGAGTCCTGCATGCACAATCAGTATATATCTAGGGATTAGGGCAGAATGAAACAGAATGTGACTCAAACTGAGATTCTTCACTTAAAAGTTTGAGATACCTAATTAGTTTTTTAAATGGGGTGAACTTCAGCTATAAATGCAAAGCAGAAAATAGAAGTGTTCTTTGTAGCTCAGAAGTATTGCACATTTACTTTGTACCATTTCATAATGAAATCATAGGGATTTCTTACTTGGAGTTACTCAGTTTCAATCTCTCTTTGTATCCTCTCCATTTTCTTGTGGGGGAATTATCTTCTTATTCTCATATGTAGGCTGGGTAAGAAGGTTGTTGCTGTTGGTATTTTCCCAGATTGGAAGATAAAAATGGCTGAAGTTGGCCAGTCGTGGTGGCTCATGCCTCTAATTCCAGCACTTTGGGAGGCTGAGGAGGGCGGATCACAAGGTCAGGAGACCAAGACCATCCTGACTAACACGGTGAAATCCCATCTCTACTAAAAACACAAAAAATTAGCCAGGCGTGGTGGTGGCCGCCTGTAGTCCCAGCTACTCGGGAGGCTAAGGCAGGAGAATGGTGTGAACCTGGGAGGTGGAGCTTGCAGTGAGCGGAGATCGCACCATTGCACTCCAGCCTGGGAGACAGAGCAAGACTCCGTCTCAAAAAAATAATAATAAAATAAAATAAAATAAAAATAGCTTAAGGTGTAATTCAAGAGACCCTTTACTCATCTCCTGCCCCAAGAGATCTAGGGGGCCAGCTTGTAGCTTAAACACTTTTGATCACCGAGGCTCTGGTGAACCAGAGAAAGGAATATATGTAGGTCATTCAACCTTATATGTCATCCAACATCCTGACCACATTGTTTCAGTTGCAGAATGATCACTGTGCATCTTTCTTCTTGGTTTCTGACGATTTCCGTGTTTTGTCCTCCAGCCTCCTACTAATTATTTGAGACTCCATAGTACTTCTGATAAATTCATTTTTACTTAGATGTAGATATCATCAGTGAATTCATTTTGAAATAAGCAAAATAGAAAACCTCAGAAATGAACTCATTGCCATGTGAATAATCTCTAACATTAGTATATTGAGTTAGCTTTGAATCTTGTTCACTTTATAAAATAAACAATTCCTCAATAGGATTATCACAGGCTTTTATAATTAAAACCATGCTCAAAACTTTCTATTCTAATCTCTCATTTTTTTTGTTTCCTTGCCTCTGCATGAGCAATGACAATGACGTAGGTATAAAAATGTGAAGTATCTTTGTAAAAGAGTCACGAACTCTGGGAAGAATAACACAAATTGGTTACATTTATTTCTATGTCTTAAAAAAGATACATTAAAAACAATTTATATTATTCTTATTCTTGTGATAGTTTTAATGTGTTTTAAATAGTTGTTGAAGTACAACAGACCTTGGTACCATAGGCCCCCAAATCATGAAATTGTGTACACATAAACAATTCTAAGTATTGAAATTTTGGAAACAGTCTAAATTTATCTAACAATATTTTTTGAATAATTCTCATGTAATTGACTCCTTTTTTTTTTTTTTTTTTTTTTTCCAGACGGATCTCAGTTGCCCAAGCTGGAGTGCAGTGGTGCAATTATGACTCACTGCAGCCTTGACCTCCTAGCTCAAAGTGACCCTCCCACCTCAGCCTCCCAAGTAGCTAGGACTATGGGCATTTTTTTTTTTCTTGTAGAGACAGGGTCTCATTATGTTGCCAGGGCTGGTCTCAAACTTCTGGTTTCAAGGGATCCTACACCTTGACCTCCCAAAGTGCTGGGATTGCAGGTGTGAGCCACTGCACCTGGACAGATGGTTAACATTTTTATACAAAAGGTAAGCAATAAAGAAATAGTCAGTGACTAATGTATCATGTTTCCCAGTGGAATACATTGGGAATTGAGATGCCTTATTAGAAAGTTCTGCATAACATCACTACTAATATCTAAATGCTGAGGATAGAACGAACTACCGTAACAAACAACGCATTTTGGGGGGCCATGCAGAATCTCCTGTATGACACAGTGGAAATTAAAACACAATACTAGTTTAAAGTACTCAGGGAAAAGTTGCAGCTTAAGAAAAGGGAAGTGTACAATAAGGAAAATCTTACAGAAGAAAAAGAGAAAGCAGGGGTAGCTATCTGATACCAAAGAGTCCTGCCAGTTCTGCTTCTTTCTTTTTGCAGTTGCCCTAGCCTCCTTGCCAGGTTAACTCTAGAGATCTGTCACCAGGGGTCTTGAAATCTATAGCTTTTTGGTAAGTGGACACATATTTCAAATCTAGATGAGTTGGCCTGAATCCTATTTAATGGGAATATTGAGTCTGCTCCCACTTTGATTTTGGAAAACACTTGGTGTTGACGATGTTGCAGACCATAACCTGGAGAGTAGCAGTGTGAAATCCAAAGATATCGGTGCCCAGAAGCTTGCAAGAGTGACAGCCATCTTCATAAAAATGGCTTGGAATCTTTTTTTCCCACTATGCCCAACTGAGAACTATCTCTTTTGTTCATTTTCTCTCTCTTTGTCTCTCACTCAGCAAGAAAAAAAGCTGCTCTACACTCTTGCCTAATTTAAACAGTGGACAAAAAACACAACATCTATTTTGAAATGCACATAGAGATTCAGGATATATTGGAAGGAGAAAAGCCTCCACAAAGCTAAGAGGGTGCATCTGTGATTGGAGGAGTCAGACAGATGCACCTGATGCTAAACCAACTTCTGAGGAGGCTTGGAAAAAGCAACACACTTCCTTTCTCATTGGAAGTGAATCATGACCATTCCCTGCTTATGGTGCTGGAACAGTTTCCTATTTTTATTACAAGAAGCATTATCTGGCAGGAAAAGTGAAACAATCCCCACACAGTTAAAGAAAATGCGTGAAAAGGAAAAATCGCTAATTTATTTTTCATGAGTTTCTCTAGACCTTCACTTTGATTACTTTCATCATCACGTCTTATAAATGAGTTTTTTTCTGTTTTTTTTTTCTGAGTTATTGTTTAAATTAATGATGTTCTTTTACGTTGATGACAACAAATGAAAATGAGGGCATGCTCACAAAAGGTGTGTTTTCCTTTGAATATTGGCATTAAGGTACTTTAGGTTATGATTTCCAGAATTAAACCAAGGAAGATATATTCAAAAAAGTTTGTTCTAATGATTTGGAATGAGATACTACAGAAATAGAGGTTCTATAATATTTTGTCAGTGCTGTTCATTAACATACTTTACAAGTGTGAAGTGTGCATTGTAAAGTGCACAACTCAATGTCATAAAATTATTTTTAGTACCACTGACATCAACTTCATCACTGCCCTTAATGCGCTCTTAAAAATCCTATATGTACCAGGTTCTTGATCTTGGTTTAAATTTCCTTGATTTTGGCTTCCCTATTTTTCTTCCTTGAATCACATTCTGACTCATCCTTAGTCTGAATGCTCCGGGAAGCAGCTCATGCAATGGAAGCCCTGGCACCCACGACCCTTCCCCTGTGCCAGCCTACTTGATTGGTTCACATCTCATCCCACCCAACACTTCCCAACCTGTCTAGCCAAACGTGTAGGAACGAACAATAAGTCATTGAATATTTTAACATTTTTTCCACATTTGGAGCACCAGAAAATTAAAGAAATTCAGTGAGGGCAATTATAAAGAAATACACAAAGTAAATTATTGTTGACATAATATTTGCTTCAATATTTTAGATTTCCATATATTTGAAGTGGTTACAAGTACAAAAGGCTGTATTTAGATGAATAAAATGAAAGTGGAAATCAATTATCTAAGAAATTATAATTATTAGCATATTCTAGGTAGAATATATTTATTTATTTAACCATTTGATCAGTGTAGTTTTTTCTAAGTAATCCTTAGTATAAGAGTGGTATTAGTTTGTCATACCAATTTCAAAATTCCTTTTGGTGCTTTTGCTTATGGTAGTAATAATGTTGCAAAGACTTGATTATTAATTACTTTGTGAATGAAGAGAGTAGAATTCTTTACTATGACATATCTACAGTTCTGATTCTGCCTTTATTTCTAGACTCATCTACTTCCATGCCTTATATTCATTTTTTAAATTAAGTAAAATAATTTAGAGCTCCCAAAAGCATGTGCCTTTGCACTTGCCATTTTATCAGCAAGAAAAGCCCCTTCTTCTCTCCCATCATGACCCTGAAGAACTATTTTTTTTTTTTTTTTTTTTGAGACAGAGTCTCACTCTGTCACCCAGGCTGGAGTGCAGTGGCGATCTTGGCTCACTGCCACCTTTGCTTCCCAGGGTCAAGTGATTCTCATGCCTCAGCCTTCCAAGTAGCTGGAATTACAGGCATATGCCACCATGCCCAGCTAATTTTTGTATTTTTAGTAGAGACAGGAGTTTCACTAAGTTGGCCAAGCTGGTCTCAAACTCTTGGCCTCAAGAGGTCTGCCTGTTTTGACCTTCCAAAGTGCTGGGATTACAGGTGTGAGCCAGCACATCCAGACTGAAGAACTATTATTAAAATGACTTTCAAGACATAACGCCTTTCAAAACCTTTCCTGACTAACCCCCAGCAAGCACCTCTGGCATGATTATCTCCCTTTTTCTGTCCTTAAGTTATGCCCCCATATATACCTTTTTCAGTCAAAGAGTTTGTGGCACAGAAATGTAAGTGTGGATTTTGCCTCTATCATCCTGTTACTCCAGCTACATTTTAACTTCTATAAAATCTTCCATGGTTATGACAGCTGTAACAAACTAAAAAATAATAATAATTCATATGAAGCTTGAAAGGGTTCTGTGATGGTTTTTTAAATGTCTAGAAATTATTTGATAATATTATTTTCAAGAAGGGAAGCTTAATTCCTCTCCTGTTGAGTGTGAGCTGGACTTGACTTGCTTCTGATAAATAATATATGGTGAAAATGATAGAGTGTGACTTCCAAGACTAGGTTATATAGAGAGGCATTACAGCCTCTTTCTTGGCTGTCTGTCTTAAATCCATTGCTCTGAGAGCAGCTAACTGCCATACCGTGAGAACACTCAACAGTCTATACAAAGACTCACGTGGCAAGGAATGAGGGCACCTGCTGATAGTCATATGAATGAGCATTTTGTAAGTGAATTCTCCAGCCCCAATCAAACCCTCAGATAACAACAGGTACCACTGACATGCTGAATTCAACTTCTTGAGATAGTCTCAGGTAGAATCACCGAGATGAGTTGCTTCTGATTTTCTCATCTCCAAAAACTGTGAGATAATAAATGTTTGTTGCTTTAGGGCACTAAATTTGGGGGTCAATTTGTTATGTAGTGATTTGGTTTGGCTGTGTCCCCACCTAAATATCATCTTGAACTGTATTTCCCAAATCCCCATGTGTTGTGGGAAGGATCTGGTGGGAGGTAATTGACATCTTACTCCTGCCACCATATGAAGAAGGATGTGTTTGCTTCCATTTCTGCCATGATTGTAAGTTTCCTGAGGCCTCCCCAGGCCTGTGGAACTGTGAGTCAATTAAACCTATTTTCTTTATAAATTACACAATCTCAGGTATTTCTTCCTAGCAGCATAAGAATGGACTAATACAATAAATTGGTACCACAGAGAGTGGGCTGCTGCTATAAAGACATCCAAAAATGTGAAAGCAACTTTGGAACTGGGTAATAGGCAGAAATTGGGACAGTTTGGAGGGCTCAGGAGACAAGAAGATGTGGGAATGTTTGGAACTTCATAGACACTTGTTGAATGGTTTTGACAAAAATGCTGATGATGTGGGCAATGAAGTCTAGGCTGAGGTGGTGTCTAAGAGAGATGAGGAAATTAATGGGAACTGGAGCAAAAGTCACTCTTGCTATGCATTAGCAAAGAGACTGGTGGCATTTTTCCCCTGCCCTAGAGATTTGTGGAACTTTAAGCTAGAGAGAGATGATTTAGGATATCTGATGGAAGAAATTTCTCAGTGGCAAAATGTTCAAGAGAAAGCAGAACATAAAAGTTCAGAAAAGTTGTAGCCTGACCATGAGGTAGAAAAGGAAAACCCATTTTCTGAGAAGTTCATGCCAGCTGCAGAAATTTGCATAAGTAACAGGGAGCCAAATATTAATCACCAAGACAATGGGGAAAATGTCTCTAGGGCATGTCAGAGACCTTCACAGCCCATAGCAGCCCCTCCCAGAGGGTTCAAGCTCCAAGTCTTCGTGGCTTTCATGTGGTGTTGGGCCTGAAAGTGCACAAAAGTCGAGAATTGAGGTTTAGGAACCTCAGTCTAGATTTCAGAGGATGTATGGAAATGCCTGGATATCCAGGCAGAAGTTTGCTGCAGGGATGGAACCCTCATGGAGAACCTCTGCTAGGGAAATGTGAAAGGGAAATGTGGGGTGGGAGCCTCTACACAGAGTCCCTACTGGGGTACTGACTAGTGGAGCTGTGAGAAGAGGGCCACAGTCCTCTAGACCCCAAGAACTAAATCCACTGATAGCTTACACCAAGCACCTGGAAAAGCTGCAGACACTCAATGCCAGTCCATGAAAGTAGTCAGGGAGGGAACTGTACCTTGCAAAGTCACAGGGGCAGAGCTACCCAAGGCAACCAGAGCTCACCTCTCACATCATCGTGCCCTGAATGTGAGACATGGAGTCAAAGGAGATTATTTTGGAGCTTTAAGGTTTAATGACTGCCCTATTGGATTTTGGACTTGCATGAGGCCTGAAGCCCCTTTGTTTTGGCCAATTTCTCCCATTTGGAATGGAAATATTTACCCAAAGCCTGTATTCTTATTTTATCTAGGAAGTAACACACTTGGTTTTGATTTCACAGGCTCATAGGTGGAAGGGATTTGCCTTGTCTCAGATGAGACTTTGGGCTTGGACTTTTGGGTTAATGCTGGAATAAGTTAAGACTTTGGGGGACTGTTGGAAAGGCATGGTTGTGTTTTGAAATGTGAGGACATGAGTTTTGGGAGGGGCCGGGGGCAGAGTGATGTGGTTTGGCTGTGTCCCCACTCAAATCTCATCCTGAATTGTAGTTCTCATAATCCCCCACATGTTGCAGGAGGGACCCAGTGGGAGGTAATTGAATAATGATGGCGGTTACCTTTATGCTGCTCTCGTGATAGTGAGTGAGTTCTCACAAGGTCTGATGGTCTTATGAGGGGCTTTTCCCCATTTTGCTCTGCACTTCTCCTTGCTGCCATCATATGAAGCGGATGTGATGGCTTCCCCTTCTACCATGATTGTCCGTTTCCTGAGGCCTCCCCAGCCCTGCACAGTTTAATTAACTGTGAGGCGATTAAACATCTTTGGTTTATAAATCACCCAGTCCTGAGTATTTCTTCATAGCAGCATGAGAACAGACCAATACATGCAACAATAGGTATATAATAGAGGTCCTTTAAATAACACTTAAATAGTGTAGTAGATACTGGTATAGTTCTTTCAGTAATGGGTAGATACCATAATATGCAGAGCAAAAGAGTTATGAGGCTATACATTCAGAAAAAGGGAGGATTTTGGTTATTTAAGGGGGGATATTACTCATAGTTGTATTAAACATTAGAGTAGGCTGACTGAAATATATTGCTGAATCTTCTAAATGCTTCTTAAAATAAAATAGATTGATTTTTTTACCTGTATTTGATCTTCCAGTACAACTTCTTAGATCTTATTGCTATATAACATTGAAATTAAATATTTCCATAACTTCCTGGTACGTGAGTTGCAGTTCTGTCATGCTTGTCATATGGTAAATGATTAATGATTGTTTAATTTCACATCATTAAAACTCAGTGACTGAAATGGAAAATATATTTTTTTATGTATTAGGTAAAAATATGCATGGTGGAATGAATGAAACTGCTAAACACCTACATGAATTTGGAATGTGGTTCTTAATTTTGGCTGCATATTAGAATCACTTGCAAAAATATTAATATATAAATATTAATATGTGAATTAAACAAGAATGATGCATGGATCCTATTTTCAGAGGATCTACTTGAATATGTTGGGTAGAAGCCTGGGCATTTGGATTTAAAATATTTCAAGATGACTCAAATGTGCCACTACATTTGAAAACCACTGATTTATAATAGCATCATCAACATCTGATTACAACTCTGAAATGGCTCACCAAATTATACACCAGTAGGTCAAAAATATTAGGATGCATGAGAATCACTTGTGAACATGTTAAATATACTGTACAGCCTTCTGAGGCATGCCCCAAGAGATTCCCAATTCAGTACATCCAGAATTGGTCCTATGATACTATAATTAAGAAGCCACACAGAGGATTTTGATGCATGAGGGACATGTATTCTGAAACACTGACCTACACAAAAAAAGCCAGCAAGCTTAACAAAAAGAGCAATTAAAACCCAACTATAAATGAAAAAAACACCCCATCATAAAAATGGGCAAAAGATCTATACAGACATCACACCAAGGAAGATATACAGATGGCAAATCAACATTGCTCAATACAGCGTCACTTGAGAAATTCAAGTTAAAACAATGAATGGCACTATAAACATAGTGGAAATTGCTAAAATCCAAAAAAGGGTCTGACAATAACAAGTGCTAGCAAGGATTCTCTTTCATTACTGGATTATATGCAAAAGGGTACAGCCACTTTGGAATATAGTTTTACCGTTTTTATAAGCTACACATAGACTTAACATACAATGCAACAATTACCATCCTATATGTTTACCAAACTGATTTGAAAACTTATGTCCAAACAAAAATCTTCCTGTGAATGTTGATAATAGCTTCGTTCACAATCACCACCAAACACCGGAAGCAGCTGAGATGCCCTTCAAAAGTGAATTGATTAATGGTAGTACATTCATACTGTTCAGCAATCCAAAGGAACAAACTATTAATCCACACAAAAGCATGAATGAATTTTAAATGCATACGGCGAAGTGAAGGAAGTCAGTGTGAGACAGCTTCATACTATAAGATTCCATTCATACAGTATTCTAAAAAAGGCAAACTAGAGAGGCTGAAAACAGATGGTTGTTTGACAGGGGTTTGGAGGAGTAGTGAGAAGGTGAAGCACAGGGGATATTTTAGAACTATGAAATTATTTTGTATGGTACTGTAGTTGAGGATCCTTGACACTATCTATTTGTCATAACCTATATAGCTATACAGCAGTAATATATGCCAAAAAATAAAACATAAATAATCAACGAGGAGATCAGGAGATACCAGTATAAACTCTGATTTAGCTTAGTATAGACACTAGTGGATACTGATGAGTGTATATTAGTGTGTGTATAGATAGGTAGATACTGGTATTCTGATGGATAATAATGATATATATTAATATATGCAGAAAAAATATAGATATATATGTATACATGGGGTACTATACATACATATACTTCTTAGCTTTGTCCATTGAGAAGACCTAGAAACAATGAAATTGTAGTAGCCGTGAGCAACTGCCCAGCTCTTTGCTTCTAATCTCATTCTCCAATAAAAGGAATGTGGAATCCTTAAAGAAACAGCTGATTCTAGAGCTGAGGAAGAAATGTACAATATGGGCCTGATGGATCTATTAGTGCCAGAAAGTAATTAAATGATAGGACAAAGAAATAAAAAAATCGCTATGAGGATGTGTCAAAGGGACAGAGGAACCACTGAAATAACTTCCAATGGCAAAGCTGCAACAAAAAGTAAGCCTAAATGTAAGGTAAATATTCATGAGTCCATACTGATACAAAAATCAATCACCGAATCAATAAACAGAGAAGAAAAGACAGATCTCAGGTATAGGAGAATTTCAAACAATTTATGTAGATATTTCCCACTCACAAAATTTGAGCATAACTCTCTGCCCCTTAAGTGTGGGGTACAGTTCGTGAGTTACTTTCAAGGAGTACAGTAAAGAAAAAAATTAAGGCTGGGCGTGGTGGCTCAAGCCTGTAATCCCAGCACTTTGGGAGGCCGAGACGGGCAGATCACGAGGTCAGGAGAACCAGACCATCCTGGCTAACACGGTGAAACCCCGTCTCTACTAAAAAAATACAAAAAACTAGCCGGGCGAGGTGGCGGGCGCCTGTAGTCCCAGCTACTCGGGAGGCTGAGGCAGGAGAACGGCGGGAACCCGGGAGGCAGAGCTTGCAGTGAGCCGAGATTCGGCCACTGCATTCCAGCCTGGGCGACAGAGCGAGACTCCATCTCAAAAAAAAAAAAAAAAAAAAAAAAAGAAAAGAAAAGAAAAAAATTAAAAATGAACCGTTCTATGGAGAATTCCTTTGCCAGGTGGGCAAGGTTAGCATCATCAGTGATTGAAACGTCATGCTGATAGAACACATACTATTCTGTATAGATAATCTGTGGTATTGAGAAGGTCACTCTACCTCTGTGTTCTTGCTTCCAATAACCCATAAGGTTAGTCCAGTCCTGAGGGAAATATCAACCAAGCTCAAATTGAGAACAGTTTATATAACACCTGAGAAAGACTCTAAAACTATCAAGGTCATCAAAACAAACAAACAAACAACAACAAAAACAGAAAGAAAAGTATGGAAAACTGTCACAGCCAAAAGCAGCCTAAGGAGACATGATGACTAAATGTGACCTGGATGGGATCCTGGAGTAGAAAAGGGACAATAACTATTGCTCTAATAGTTACTAGGACAGTAATGTATGGAGTATAGTTAACATTCATATATTATTATTGGTACATTAATTGTAGCAAATATGCCACAGTGGTATAACATATCAACAAAAGAAGAAATTATGCAGGGCATTTGAAAACTCTCTGGCTGTTTTTGCATATTTTGTGTAACTCTGTAATTTAAAAGAAATATAGAATAAAAAATAACTTTAGCTTTTAAAATGAGCTCAATTCCCCTTGCTTATGGTATATAGTAAAATGTTGTCCCTGTAAATTACAGTAAAGGGTGTAGCCTTAATTAAGCTCTCTCCCTAGACTTGAGGGCTTAGCTTGGCCTAACTTTTTATTGAAAAACAATGAGTAAGTGTGTTCACTATGGCAGCAGTTTTTCAAGTTCACACAGCTCTAACAGAAATCTATTAGAGATAAAAAGAAGCTTAAACAGCCTATATTACTACTTCTTGCTTTTGTTTATACATGGTGAAGAGTATTCAGAATGGACCTCATCTCAGGCTTGCGCTAATCCTTAAATAATTACAATTCATCTACTCGATGCTGGAAACACCTCATGGAATGTGACTTTGTTCTGCTGGCTTGTCTAATCCGATTCAATTACTTCAGTTCCCTCTCCCAGAGGCTTCACACTCAGAAACTGAGCTCTGTGTGGAAGGGAGGACTTGGGAGGGGTGATGTTCAGTTTCAATGGAAATAACTGAACATTAGAAAAGAAAATCTTAGTCCTTTCCCAAATATCAATCCATCAATAAACATGAGAAACAGCTTGTAATTCACAAAGCTTCCGGTACCTTTGTTGTGATAAGGGCAGATTGGTCTGGCTGAAGAGATGGGAATAGCTCACTGGCTTGGACCAGTTTGAATGGATAGAAATCATAAAAGTCCCTGAAGCTGGAGGAAATGAAGCTCTGAAGCTGGTGGAGGCTTGTCATCTGCATGCAGAAAGTGGCAGAGATATTACAGATTTTCCATACAAAGTGAACTCCTTCAATCACCTGTAAAGAGTTCCCTTGTCAATTAGAACTCTCAGAGAAAGGCTCTGACAACTAAGGCATGCCTTCTTCCTCTCCTTGCCAAGAACAGCCACCTGACCAGAATTAAAACTTTGATTTAAAAAGAGAATAAAATATCAGAGTTCAGTGATTGCTCAACAGAAATTCCATTAAAGAAATTGCAATCCAAAGGAACAGAGAGGAAAAGCACATGCTATAACACATGTAAGGGTAGGTTTGAGGTTGTATGATCTCAAAATGAAAAAGATCGAGGTCTTAATTAATCACCCAGCTTCTTGACAGAAGTAAATGCTACAATGAAATAACAGGCTATTGCCATTCTGCTCTTATGCCCAATTCCTGACCCTTTGTTATATTATTTTCAGTGAATCATGTCTTTCGTCTCAAAATCATCTTCATCATTCCCCTAAACTGCCTACAATTTTACAATTGAAGAATGAATAATGAATCATGGGATGCATGAGAGATGTATTTAGAGACAACATTTTTTAAATGCAAATGCGTATCTTCTTCAGGTTCCTGCTGGTGGTGAAAATGGAAAACAAAATTACACCTTAGAATTAAAAGTATGTTTTGCTATTGATGTTGTTATCTTCTGGGTAGTTGGCAAACTTTCATGGATGCATTTAAAAGCAGTTTAACATTCCAAATTAATGGTGCTAAATGAAAAAAAAAAAAAAAAAACCATGAACCTTTTTAATTCAGTAAGCTTCATTCTCTTCCATGACATTGAGAAATCATAGCAAATACATTATTGGGATTTAGGGAGGTAGTATAGCACAGATTAAATAGCTCTGTTTTAAAAAGTAGAGAAACAAGCATGCAAGGTATGACCCTGTTGCTTTTCCACCACACTATGTGCTAAATACTTACCTTCTGTTAGCCTTTATTATCTGTAAAATGCAAACAACAGTAGTATCCAGTACAGTGCTGTTGAGAACATTAAATGAGATAATATAAAAGTGCCCATTCTCAGAGCCTATCACATAGAAAGTACCCACTCATTGTGGTTATGTGAAAGAAAACTATGCTTATGTTATTGGTGAATGTCTCAGAAAGCAAGACACTAAGCAATACAAAAACTCGAACTTAGAATCTGGTGGCTAATACAAATGAAAGGAATATAATTTATTATTTCATTTTTAAAACATATGTTTGTTGAGGTCCTCTTGTGTGTCAGCCACTGTTCTTGACATTGAGTATAAAACATCAACACAAACAAGATAGACAAGGCCATGATGCCCAAGGAGCTCACATTCTGGAGTAATATACCGAGTGATATGGTCTGGCTGTGAGTCCCCACGCAAATATCATCTTAAATTCTAATCCAAATTATAATCCCCAGGTGTTGAGGGAGGAATCTAGTGAGAGGCGACTGGTTCATGGGGAAAGTTTCCCTCATGCTGTTTTCATGACAGTGAGTGAATTCTCATGACATCTAATGGTTTTATAAATGGCAGTTTCCTCTGCTCTTCTCCTCCTACCTCCTTGTGAAGAAGACAGTTGCTTCCTCTTCACCTTCCACCATGATTGTAAGTTTCCTGAGGCCTCCCCAGCCATGCGGAACTGTGAGTCAATTAAACCTCTTTTTTTCCGTAATAAACTACCCAATCTCAGGTATTCTTTATAGCAGTGTGTGAACAGACTAATACACTATGTTGTTTAATAATTATTTTTAATTAAATAACCAAAATCATCAAAAGATTCTTATAAACAGACTATGTCATTATTGTTCTTTTGGTTTTCCCAGGATTTATCTGAGATAATGTTTATAGATACCAATAACCAATTTTACTGTATACTTCAATTAAGTTTGTCTTATTATCCCAAAATCAAGGGTGGGCAGAAGTTTGATTAAGGGTTTTCAGAGATGGCAAATTGTTTTGATCAGTTGTTTCATTTAGATATCTTTCAATTAATATGTTTAAAGTCTCTTTACTCCAAGTGATTATCTACAAACCTGTCCTTTTATGACTACTGACATGCAGCCTCTTAAAGGGAGGAAAACAATAAGGAGTTAGAACACTGCCGAGAAGTTTTTCCCCCCAAATTCCCAGGTGGAGTTCTATTCATATAAATAGTTTGAATTTTAGGCTGGGTGTGGTGGCTCACACCTGTAATCCCAGCACTTTGGGAGGTCGAGGTGGGCGGATCACGAGGTCAGGAGATCGAGATCATCCTGGCTAAGACATTGAAACCCCGTTTCTACTAAAACTACACAAAAAAATTAGCCAGGTGTGGTGGCGGGCGCCTGTAGTCCCAGCTACTTGGGAGGCTGAGGCAGGAGAATGGCATGAACCTGGGAGGCAGAGCTTGTAGTGAGCCGAGATAGGGTCACTGCACCGCAGCCTGGGTGACAGAGTGAGACTCCGTCTAAAAAAAAAAAAAAGAAATAGTTTGAATTTCAAACATTTCCTCAAAGATTACATTTGACCCCTCTCCCAATATGGAAGCTAATTCAGGGCTAAAATGGTCTTCCAAGGAGTCAAACTGGAACCACAACAGAATTAACATATTACAAAATAATTTATTCAAGGAGGAAAAAACCCTGCCTTTAGGTTGTGAATAACTTCTTTTAGGAGAGATAAAAAACTATTCTTAATCCTGGGAGTATTGATACCTGTATTGATATTGATATTCAACCACTGGTTCTTCAAAAGGCTGAAATAAAATCCACAGTAAAATACACTGACTTAAATCTCAACTCTCTGTGACTTTATGTAGCACAGTTAAGGAGAATAAAACTTTTATGTTTTACCTATATTAAATTTGCTATGTTTTGTTGCCTAGGATAAAAGTAGACATCATATTGTCAATTAATAAATTTGTTATAAGCCTTAAAACGTCTTAGTCTGTGAGTTTAGTTCAAGTAAAACATTCAATTCCTGGCCAGTGTTTGCTAAACCTGGAATGTTGTATATCATGATTTAAGTCACTATAGGTATTTTTTCCTCATTTGCAGATTAGAGCTAAGAAATATAGAAGTGGTTCACATTATACTATCCTGTAGATATTAATAGATCTACTCTGGAGAAAAACCTGATCATTAATACCATGGATGCTGAAAAAAATGATAAATTTTCATCATTTATGATTAACACAATTTCTAGATAAAAGCTAGAAATAAAGCAAATATATTAAAATTTCTAAAGGATATCTACCAGAAAACCACAGTAAGCATCTTATATAATAATGAAAGATTAATCTGTCATCTTGAAATCTAATACAAGGCAAGGATATCACTATCTCTTTTTGAATTTAACATTGGTCTGGACTAAAGTATGAAAAGTAAATAGGTATGAAGATTGAAATGAAAAAATAAAATCATCATTATTCACAGAAAATAATTCATGATCATTTAATAGCTATCCAGGGGAAATTACACATAAAACATTACAAATAATAAGAGTTTTCATTGAGGATTCTGGATACATAATCAATATATTTAAAAGCTAGTATAATTCTTTCCTCCAGCACCAACAATTAGGAAATACTTTTATAATAATAAAGCTTCAAAATAATAATGTACTTATGAGTAAATGGAAGTAAAATGTGCAATTAAATAAATGGAAACACATACCATTTTCTTAGATGGTATGACTCAAAATCATACAGATGTCCAATTTTATGCATCAACCTATAAAATTCACAGCAATTTTACTAAAACTATCATCAGAATTTTACAGAGGGTTACACATTTTTCTAAAATAATATAGTGTAGAAAAATTTCCAAAGTAACAAAGACAACTGAGGAAGGATAAAGTGTGTAGTTCACATAACTAGATACAACAGCTTACTATATAAGGGGACCATTGTAATTCTAATATTAGGGTAAAATAAACGTACTCAAGCAGACCACATTATAAGTTTATCATATATTTACATGCAATGTATTAAACAGTATATATTAGAAGTGATTTTTATGAAGGAGGGAAGAGAGGGACATGAATACATTAGACATTAATTTGTATTATTCAACTCTAATCTGAATATCACCTCCTTTGTTAGTTAGTTAGTTTGTTTGTTTGTTTTGAGACGTGGTCCTGCTCTCTTGCCCAGGCTGGAGTGCAGTGGCACAATCTCGGCTCACTGCAACCTTGGTCTCCTGGGTTCAAGCGACTCTCCTACTTCAGCCTCTGGAGCAACTGGTATTTTAAGCGTGTGCCATCACGCCCGGCTGGTTTTTGTATTTTTAGTAGAGATGGGGTTTCACCATGTTGGCCAGTGTCGAACTCCTGACCTCAAGTGATCTGTCTGCCTTGGCCTCCTAAAGTGTTGGGATTACAGGGGTGAGCCACCGCGCCCGGCCATCACCTCCTCTTTAAAGCAGTTACATATTTCTCTTAGTAGCTTTCAAAACTCTCTTATTTTTTGATACATTTTACCTCATTCTATTATAGTTTATATACAGTATTTTAATTATCTTCTTGCCTACCTTTTCCCATTTATAGACTAAAAGTTTATTTAAAGCAACATCTATGGCATATTAATATTTATATCATCAAATCCACCAAAATTATCTGTACTCATCAAAGTGTCAGATGTAATTTTTTAAATAAAAACAAATACAATTGTGGACATAGAGGTCATTCTTCAAGGGAATTAAGTATAGCTCTCTCTGCATTTCTAAGAACAAGAACAACAAAAACATTCCTAGACACAAATAGTTTCTTACATACATTTTTGAATATATAAAGAAATCACATATCTTTCTATACACGTTACATACATGTATACACATATGTATTTATTTAATACATTAAACCATCATCATGCACACATATATGTGTATTTCTCTATATTTGCGTGGACGCATCGGTGATCTCATGTGACCCAAATCGATGTAAACATTATTTAAACTGGAGTTTTACTCTAGATTATTCAGAGCTTCATTCATCCTCCTGTCAGTCAGGAAGCTTCTCCTCACATTTCTACGGTTCTGTCATCTTTGTTCCTCTGTTCTTATTCTCTGTCTTTCTGTCTGCCTTTTAAGCTAACACTCTTAAAAACCTTCTTTTAAATGTTTACTAAAGCTAGCATCAGACCATGTTTCTTCCCTGGTGTTAAATCAACACTTCCCACTACATCTAGTTTTTGACTGCTGAGTTTAACACTGGGAGGAGGTGAGGATTTCTGTGTCTGCCAATTGGCAATGCTTAGGAGGAAATCTGGCATTGGAACTATTGCACATTTAAAGTCGATCTCACCCGGCCACTTTTCAATGGGCATTTCCCCTGCTCTTTTCATGGACTTTTGTTCCTCTGAAACTTCACATGGCTCTCACAAAAGATAGTAAAATGAATGGTAGGCTTTCCAGAAAATTACATTTTACACAAAATGGAATGTGTTATCTGGGCATGATATAGCAGAGAATCTGGAGTGAATACCAAGATAAAAGACTTATGCTTCTACATGTGTGAGTTCCAAACTGTATCGAGATATGCATAAGAACCAAACTGTATCTAGACAAGAATAAGGTTTTTAAAAAATAAATTAAAATACTTTGTAAGTTGACAGTTGGAGATTAAGCAAAAGAAATAATGTACGTCCACAAAGTATTATTCTGGGATTTGTCTTTCCGGTTAGGTCAGGGCAGGCTAACACTCTCGTGGTAAAAACCAGGAAGAAAACTGGTAATCATAGGCTTAAATAGATCCGATGGCTGGGGGAAGACACACACACACACACACACACACACACACAACAAAGACTTGATGCACTAAAAATTTTAAAGAAGAAATAGCCCTTACTAGGCAATCTGAAAATTGCTCTTTGACCTTTGCAAATTCTAATTATAGGTTGAAGATAGGTTTGGGCTGGGCATAGCAACTAAACTGGGAGAAAGAAATCCCAGGTAAGTACTGATGGTCTGGTGAACCGCATGATAGGTTGACACCTAGCAAAGCTCCAAAAGCATGGGTATTTCCTAATTTGAACACTGCTGAGTCCTGAGGCAACATGAAAAGTTAGAGGGCTATCCAGAAACATCTAAAAGGGAGAAGGAAATCACCACCACCACAATAGTCCTTAGGAGACAAACTCCTACAAGACAGAGGAAGTCTGCCTGAGGCTAGATCTCCTTCAAGATGTTTGCAAAAATATAATAGGTACTGGATAGGAAGCTAAGGAGCTCGGTTCAAGACTTCTAAAAAAAAGAACTGATCACTTCCTATGTTTCAGAGTTGAAGAAACAAAGAACTGTTAATCTTGCAATCAAGGGTCTAGAAGGAACATGCCCAAGAAATGAGTGACATACCAGTTGTGAATTAAGGCTTACTAAAACTGCTGCTTAGACCTGACCCACCTGACTGTATTGAGTAACTCGACCTTCACCCTGCCTACCTAACAGATGAAAAAATAAACCCTCTTTGAGGGGGGAAAAAAATCTGCAGTTTCTACGGTTTTTCCACACAATTTCCTGAATGCAATAAAAATTACAAGGTATGCAAAGAGAAATGAAAATGTGACCAAAAAGTTTTTAAATGTTAACGAAAACAATAAAGACACAGATAATTCAGATAGTACATTATATGCATGTGGACTTAAAACACCTATTACAAATATGTTAAACAATACAAGGAATATAATAACAAAATGAGGCCAGGTTTGGTGGCTCATGCCTACAGTCCCAGCACTTTAGGAGGCCAAGCTGGGTAAGATCACTTGAGGTCAGGAGTTCGAGACCAGCCTTGCCAACATGGTGAAACCCTGTCTGTACTAAAAACGTAGAAATTAGCTGGGTGTGGTGGTGTGCACCTGTAATACAAGCTATTCAAGAGGCTGAGGCAAGAGAATTGCTTGAACCAGAGGTTGCAGTGAGCCAAGATCACACCACTGCACTCCAGGCTGGGAGACAGAGTAAGTCTCCCTCTCAAATAAATAAATAAATAACAAAATTAATAAAAATATCAAGAGAATTGGAATCGATAAAAAAGAATAAAAATGACATTCCAGAATTGAAAACACACAAAAAAATCACATAGTAAAGTATGACTAGTGAACTCAAGGAAATAAAAAAAATCCAAACAGGTGCATAGAAAGGGTAAATAAAAGATTAGAAAGAAGAAAAGAGTGTAAGAAACATGTAGAACAGAATAAATTGTGCTCAAGATAATGGTTGAGAAATATCTGATAAACTGATAAAAGATGTCAGCCCACACTTTCAAGCACAGCAAACTTCAATTAGGACAAAGAACTAGATGACCATGTTTATGTGTGTCTTAGTCAAATTACTGAAAACCAAAAGCAAAGTGAAATATTAGCAGCTAGAGAAAAATACATTTTTGGTTCAAAGAAGCAACAGTAAGACCCCAGGCAAGCTTCTCAACCATAACTGTAGAAGCCAAATGACAACAAATGACAGCAATAAAGAGACAGAAAACAAACAAACAAACAGAGTGTGAGTCTAGAGTTCTGTATCATGTTAAATTATTCTTTAGAAGTAAAAGTCATAAAAATACTTTAATATTAAAATAATCTGAGAGAATGTGTTACCAATGAACCTATAAAAAAAATAACGAGGGAAGTTCTCCAGATGAATGTAACATGATGTCACACAGATGCACAAAATTACAAGGAGAAAGGAATACCACTGAACAGAGTAAAACTGTAAAAACACTTCAAATAATATTAACATTTAAATTAATAATGCTAGCAACCCATTGTGGGGCTAAATTATTCGCACCAGTAAAATAACGTGGGAACATGAACAACAGAAAAAAGGGAAACGGGTTCCCTTTTGTGAAATTCTTGCATTATGTAGAAATACTGAAAGTGTTAATTTAGAATAGAGTATTATAAGTTGAAAATGCATCTGGTAATTTCTAGGGTAATCAATAACGGAATAACACAAAATATAAAATTACAAGCTAATAGAACATATAAAATAAAAAACACTTGATCAGTTATAAAAGGAGGCAAGAAAGGACATAGAAAGGAACAGGAACAAACTACAGATATATAGGAAATAATTCCAACTATATCAATAATGACAGTAAATATAAATTTATTCATTAATTACATCAAAAAGCAGAAACCATAAGACTGAATTAAAAAATAAGACATAATTATACCCTGTTGATAAGAAATATACATGAAATACAACTACACAAGTTCAAAATATTAAGATAGATAAAATTATATCTTGCAAACATTAACCAAAAGAAAGCTGATATAGTGATATTAATATAGACAAGGTAGACTTTAAAGCATGTAGAATTTTAAGTGGTAAAGAGTGATATTTTAATATGATAAAAGGTCAGCTGGAAAGGAAGACAAAATAATCTCAAATTTGTGTGTACCTGATAACAACTTTAAAAGAAAAAAATTATCAGAACTAACAATAAGATAAACAAACCTGTAATTCTACAGGAAATTTTAGTGCATCTTTCTAAATAACAGAAAAAGTATGTAAAAATCAGTACTACTGTAAAGAAAATTAAGCATCACATTTTAACAATGTGACAACGGACATGCAGAACAGTATACTTAATAAGTACAAAATACGTAAGATTTTCAGATGTATTTGGGAAATCAAAATAGAGCCTATGCTTGGCCATGCAGCACGTCTCAATGAATTCCAAATGTCTGAAATCATACAAGATATGTTTTCTGACCAGAAAGGAATGATACAAAAATTCACCAATAAAATGGTAACTAGAAATGTCACAAAAGTTTGGAAAATATAACACAAACACCACTCTAAATAACCAGTTAAAAATCAAATAAGAAAAATCAAACTGTTTTCTTTAATTTGTATTTTATGTTCAGGGGTACATGTGCAGGTTTGTTACATAGGTAAACTTGTGCCCTGCAGGTTTGTTGTACAGATTATTTCATCACCCAGGTATTAAGCCTAGTACCCATAGTTATTTTTGCTGACCCTCTCCCTCCTCCCAACTGCTACCCTCCAATAGGCCCCAGTATGTGTTGTTCCCCTCTATGTGTCCATGTGTTCTCATCATTGAGCTCTCACTTGTAAATGAGAATATGTGGTATTTGGTTTTCTGTTCCTGCATTTGTCTGCCAGGGATAATGGCCTCCAGCTCCATCTGGGTCCCTGCAAAGGATATGATATTCCATGGTGTACATGTACCACATCTTCTTTATCCAGTCTATCATTGATAGGCATATAGGTTAATTCCATGTTTTTGCTATGTGAATATATGCATATGCATATTTATAACAGAACAATTTATATTGGGTTAGGGTTAGTAATGGGCTTGCTGGGTCAGATGGTATTTCTGTCTTTAGGACTTTGAGGAATTGCCACACTGTCTTCCACAATGGTTGAACTAATTTACACTCCCACCAACAATGTAAAAACGTTCTTTTTTCTCCACAACCTCACCAGCATCTGTTATTTTTTGGCATTTTAATATAGCCATTCTAACTGGTGTGAGATGGTATCTCATTATGGTTTTTGATTTGCATTTCTCTAATGATCAGTAATGTTGAGGCTTTTCTTTCATATGATTGTTGGCTGCATGTATGTCTTCTTTTGAAAAGTGTCTGTTTATGTCCTTTGCCAGCTTTTTAATGGGATTGTTTGTTGTTTCTTGTAAATTTGTTTTAAGTTCCTATAGATGCTGGATATTAGACCTTTGTCAGATGCATAGTTTGCAAAAAAAAATTCCCCATTCTGTAGTTGTCTGGTTACTCTGAAATATAACTAATATAACTAAAAGTTTACTTTTAATTTATTTCATTATTATTTTTTTGAGACGGTGTCTTGCTCTTGCATCTAGGCTGGAATGAAATGGCGCAATCTTGGCTCACTACAACCTCCACCTCCCAGGTTCAAGCGATTCTCCTGCCTCAGCCTCCCGAGTAGTTGAGATTACAAGCACACACCACCACACTCAACTAATTTGTGTGTGTATGTGTGTGTGTCTTTTTTGAGATGGAGTCTTGCTCTGTCACCCAGATTGTAGTGTACTGGAGCAATCTCAGCTCACTGCAACCTCCACCTCCTGGGTTCAAGCAATTCTCTCGCCTCAGCTTCCCAAGTAGTTGGGATTACAGGCACCTGACATAATGTCGGCTAATTTTTGTATTTTTTGTAGAGACAGGATTTCACCATGTTAGCCAGGCTGGTCTTGAACTCCTGACCTCAGGTGATCCACCTGCCTCGGTCTCCCAAAGTGTTGGAATTACAGGCATAAGCCACGGTGCCCAGCCCTAATTTTAGTGCTTTTAGTAGAGACTGAGTTTCACCATGTTGGTCATGCTGGTCTTGAACTCCTGACCTCAGGTGATCCAGCCACCTCGGCCTCCCAAAGGGCTGGGATTACAGGTGTGAGCCACCGTGCCTGGCCTAAAAGTTTACTTTTAATTATAACAAAGTTTACTCTGTTAATAGTTTCTTTTGCTGTGAAGAAGCGCTTTAGCTTAATTTGAAGTTTTGCTTTTGTTGCGATTGCTTTTGGCATCTTAATCATGAAATCTTCCCCTGTGCCTATATCCTGAATGGTATTGCCTAGGTTGTCTTCCAGAGTTTTTGTAGTTTGGGGTTTTACATTTGAGTGTTTAATCCGTGTTGAGTTAATTGTTGCATATAGCGTAAGGAAGGGGTGTAGTTTCAAACTTTTGCATTTAAGAAAATATTTTTAATTGAAGAATAACGTAAGTACAGCATATCAAACCTGCAGGATGCAGCTAAGAGAGTACTCAGAGGAAAAATAACTATAAACACACATATTATGGAAAGAAATTTAGGTTGAAAAATCAATGGTCCATGCTTTTAGCTCAAGAATATAGGAAAAGAAATGTAAATGAAACCCAA
Source organism: Macaca fascicularis (assembly GCF_037993035.2). Lineage (NCBI taxonomy): Eukaryota > Metazoa > Chordata > Mammalia > Primates > Cercopithecidae > Macaca > Macaca fascicularis. The sequence goes on along the minus strand of NC_088380.1, from coordinate 172,279,292 downwards.
GGGAGGAAGGAAGGAAAGATAAAGGAAGAAAGCAAAAAAGAAGAATCCGTTTTTGTAGTATAGGCTACCTATCACTTCACGAAATTCACTCACTGTTTCTTTAGGCTCGTGGTTGGAATAAATATCTCAGCCTCCCTAGCAGTTAGGGGTGAATAAATATGAGATATCTGACCAATAGAACCGACGTGTTCCTCTTACAAGATAAATCGTTTAAAGCCACCAATGCAGAATCTTTAACCCAGCTTAATATCAACACTCAGGGTTTTATTAGACATCACATGGTATAGATGGCATCACCTCTGCCAGCCTTGTTTTCTGAATTGTGGTTGGAGCAATTCACTCCCTCCACCTCCCACCATGTGCAAATAGGAGTCTGTGAAAGAAAAAACAAAATCTGTTGTGTTGATGCACTGAGATTTCAGGTTTATCTGTTACAGACAGACTCCTACAAGATTAGGGTGCATATTTTTAGCCACAATTCCTGTACAACAGAAAAAACTTACGTAGCGCAAAATAGAATTCTATTACATTACCAAATGTTTGAAAAAGGTCCCATGAAGTAAATTCTGAGAGGGAAGCAATTATGACCTCTAAATTTGAGCATCTAAATTCATATAAATGTTTTCTGGAGAGAAATAAAATCTTTAGGTTAACAAGGTAATTGGTGAATGAATATTTTAAACTATAAATCCTGCTTGAGTGAAATGTGATTACTCATATTTTTCAGCCAAAAGATGGCTTTAAAATGTTTTGTAGAGCCTCAGAGTGATGCCCACATTAGGATCATTGCCTTGTTGTGGTTGTTATTAAAGTATCACAGAAATCAGTGAAATACAACATTATGGTCTGCCAAAGTGAGTTCCTTTCAATCTGTTCCTGTCGGCCTTCAGAAGACAGAGAGGATACACTGGGGACAAAATAATGCAGGTTGGAATAATAAACAAAGTTGTGATATCTTTGTAATAAATACAGAGAGCATATGAAACCTGAAGGAGCTGGCAATGTATTCTCTTGTACCAAATTAAACCCATCAGAAATGCTGAGGCCTCTTTTAATGTTTTATTATAACAGGTTCCTAAAGATTAAAAAGATGGAAAATGAAAGATGAGTTATTCATCCAGATCTTAGGATAAGGAAATATTACCTTTTTTTTTCTTTTTTACTTTTAACATGTACACATGTGAATGGCTACGCACATGCACACACATACTCACAACTCTAATGGATAAATTGATGACAAGAGAATTTTTCAATAATCTATAGTAGGACTGTATCATTTTGAAATGTTAAACATTATTAAAATCATGGAAAATGCTGTATCTTGCTTCTTTATATCCAATTTATCAACATGTACTGTTATTACTTCCTTCAAAAACACCTCTAGGTTTCATTCCTTTTCCTCTATTTCCAGTACTTCCAGTCCCTAAAATACTTCATGTCTGGACTTCAGCAGACTTTGGATTTCAGAGTCTCTCTGCTTCAATCTACTCCATTCCCACTGGCAAAGATATCTTTCTAAAATAACTGCTTTCATTATAACATGTCCCTCTTGCAAGGCTTATAATGTATGGTTCCTTTGGGGAAATCACTTGGGAAATTGTTCAAAAATGCATTGCTTTTTAATGTCATGTTCAAATCTATGATGATGTTTTACATGTTTGCCAGAGAAATGCCTTAAGACAAGGCTGTGTGATAAGGGGACTTCTGTGAGCAGAAGAGCCAAGAAGGATGGAGGATGGATGGATGGATGGATGGATGGATGGATGGATGGATGGATGGAGGGATGGATGGGGGGAGGAAGGGAGGGATGGAGGGACGGAGGGAGGGATGGATGGATGGATGGAGGATGGAGGGAGGGAGGGATGGATGGATGGATGGATGGAGGGATGTATGGATGGAGGATGGATGGATGGATGGATGGAGGGATGGATGGAGGGAGGGATGGATGGAGGGAGGGATGGATGGAGGGAGGGATGGATGGATGGATGGATGGATGGAGGGATGGATGGATGGAGGGAGGGATGGAGGGAGGGAGGGATGGATGGAGGGAGGGATGGAGGGAGGGAGGGATGGATGGATGGAGGGATGGATGGAGGGATGGATGGAGGGAGGGATGGATGGAGGATGGATGGATGGATGGATGGAGGGAGGGATAGATGAAGGGAGGGATGGAGGGAGGGATGGAGGGAGGGATGGAGGGAGGGATGGATGGAGGATGGATGGATGGATGGAGGGATGGATGGAGGGAGGGAGGGATGGAGGGAGGGATGGATGGAGGGAGGGATGGATGGAGGATGGATGGATGGATGGAGGGATGGATGGAGGGAGGGAGGGATGGAGGGAGGGATGGATGGAGTATGGATGGATGGAGGATGGATGGATGGATGGATGGAGGATGGATGGATGGATGGAGGAAGGGATAGATGGAGGGAGGGATGGATGGACACATGGATGTTGTGGATTTGTGGGTACTTCTTTACTAATCTAAAATTACAGTATTTCATGAGCTGTTAATGCAGATCAGCTTTAAATTGAGATTGTATTAGATCATGGAATTAAGTAGAAGGACCCAATATTGCAAGCACCCTGAAAGGGAAGGATGTAAATTTGCAAGATCTTTGCTTTCCAGAAATGGAAATCATCATGGGAAAAAAAAAGAGATCAGAAAGGCATACTTCTCTTTTTGACCATGAGAATTATCATGTGAACTCAGATAAGAACAGACACAGAGACTGTCTCATTCCTTCAGCGTAACTGACAATAAGTAAAAAACACTCAATGTTATATTTTAAAAAATCATTTGAAAGGCTTTGATTCCAAAAATCTCATCAGCTTTGCATGAAAATATTTTATGAAAGATTTCAGGATAAAATACTGACTCAGTTCTTTCTCCAAAGATCTTAAAGAACAGAAGAGATATATTTAAATAATTACATAAAATATGTTTCATTTTGTTTAATTTTCCTTGTAGTGAGGGCTAGAGAGCAGAATTTCAGGGTGTGAAGGGAACAAGGGAAAGATGCACTTGAAGTGTAATTAGGAAGTTCTTAGAGGCGTGATTTAAGCTGGGACATGAAGAATGAGTAGGAGGCTAAATAGGATGAAATAAATATGTTGTTGTAGGGGAATCTGTGGTGAGCAAAAATGGCACATGCTTTCCCAGCCCGAGAGAGTCCGTGGCGCGAGCTCAATTGCCCATGATTTGTAGTAGAGGTCATTGGACTCAAAAGAACTCCTTGGCTGTCACTTTGGTTTTGGTTATGTCAAATAACAATAGTAATAATTTAAGTGGAATTTGGATGGCTTTCTGCAATTCTGGGGTTTCATCATAATTTGTTTTAGATAATGAGATTTTGACTCATATTAAATCACTGTCACCTCTGAGACCAAGTCAGGGCTAATTAATAAAAGGGCTATGATTTTCAAATCAAGTAATATTCAGAGTTAAATAGACTCTACTACTCTATTTGATAAACAACAGTCTGGCCAGAATGGACTGTTGAGAGATTATTTTCTCTAGAACAATTATGAAATTGGCCTAGCATAAGTACACTCATTTAAATAGATAGAGTATGTTCGGTTTATTGAAATGAATCTTTTCAGTAGCAGAAAAAAACACTCTTGAGAATGTTGTTAAGACAATATAACAAGTTAGATTAATATAAATTTGACCAACAAATGATTCTTCTTATTGGCCTTTGGATTTTCATAATATTTAGCCAGAAGCTGTTCTTCAAGTGCTGTCATTTGAACTTTTTATAATAAAAGGCAGAAAGGAAGCTTTAATGAGCTCTACCCAAGTTCATAAACATTCAGACTGCAAACCCAGAAAACAAAACCAGCCACCTGTAATGTTTGACCTATTTTTCAGAAAGGAATTCTTTGAAGAGAGGTAGAGATTTGCAGGGCGTAGAAGTGAAGGTGGGAAAATACCAAAAGATAAAACATTCCAACTTGCAAATTTAATAAAGCGAGCCTGATTCCAACCCTGTAGGTGGTGTTACTGAGGAGTATGTTCCCAGAGCAGTCTGGAAAAAAAAAAACATTAAAAATTTGTGTTCAATGTGTTAATCTGTTACTCTCCAAATCGTAGGCAATGTGTTAAATATTTTTTATTGGATAATCTTAAAGTTTGGACTTTTTAAATAAAATTATTAAAAAGAGAGTAAATCAGGCTATCTTTCATAGGATCTCAATTCTATCTCTGTTACTTGTGCAATGAGCACTGACACGTGTTAGCAAAGGGAGGAAAAGGCCTTGTGACAATGCAAAATAAAATATTCCACTTATGAAGTGCCTGTTATGAACACCTGGCTCGATACTTTAAAATGGCTGCACTCTAAAGGAGGTAGTTCTATCTCCATTTTACAGATAAGGAAATTGAAGCTCTGAGAGCCAAGTAACTTGCATAAGATTATATGGCTAGTAAGTTGCAAAGCTGAGATTCAAACTAAGGGATTTCTGATCCCAAAGAATAAGCAATTTTCTGGCATGATCTTAATTTACTTTTCCCAAATGTGATTCCCACCTATGAAAATTCAAATTCATATCTGCCTGAATTATGTCATTTAGAAAAAGGGCTTTAGGTTTAGTGTGTGTGTGTGTGTGTGTGTGTGTATGTGCATGTGCTTCCCCTGTAGACCTTGAAAGCATCAAAAGAGCTGGCAACATCTCTACAATATTCTCAAATTCTTTAGGTTTTTATGTAAGCGCATAAAGGAAAACTGGGGCATGAAATGATGTCTTTGTGATTACTTTCACTGAGGCTCATTTTTAAGGTATTATTTAAAACTTCTATTTGTTTGAATAGAAAATACTGACACAAGGTTTCAAACTGAAGCGGTATAAAAGTGAGTGTAATGACAGTCTCCCTCCAAACCTTGCCACCAGCCAACAAGTTGTACTGCTGCAGGCGTCTATTGTTATCTATTACTCAAATACCATGCTAGATCCTTGATCTTTTATACTTATATATGTAAACATATATACACATAGACATATATATAAAACATATGTATCAATCTCATATACATATATTTCCCCTCTATTACCAAAAAGTAAGTCATTATACCTTTAGTCTCTTAGAATCTTGTTCTGTTTGCTCATAGCTTTATATCTAAAGGATTATTTCATGCCAATACAAAAAGGGCTTCCCTATCTTTTTTATGATTATATATTATCATTTTACACTTTTATAGTGAACCTTTAAGTTGTTGCCATTTTTTGCCAAAATAAACTTTAATAAATATATTTTCATTCATAAGTGTTTTTCATAAGTTGAAATGGAATTGACAGGTTTAAATATACATGTCTTAACAATTTTGAGATTCCCAGACAAGATGGCAGAATCAGAACAGCTCCAGGCTGCAGCTCCCAGAGAGACCAAAGCAAAAGGTGGGTGATTTCTGCATTTTCAACTGAGGTACCCGGCTCATCTCATTGGGAATGGTTAGACAGTGGGTGCAGCCCACGGAGGGCGAGCTGAAGCAGAGTGGGGCGTCGCCTCATCCAGGAATCACAAGGGGTCTAGAACCAGAACCAGAACCAGAAATACCATTTGACCCGGCAATCCCATTACTGGGTATATATGCAAAGGATTATAAATCATTCTACTATAAAGATACATGCACACGTATGTTTATTGCAGCACTAATCACAATAGCAAAGACTTGGAACCAACCCAAATGCCCATCAATGATAGACTGGACAAAGAAAATGTGGCACATATACACCATGGAATATTCTGCAAGCATAAAAAAGAATGAGTTCGTGTCCTTTTTAGCGACATGGATGAAGCTGGAAACCATCATTCTCAGTAAACTAACATAGGAACAGAAAATCAAACACCACCTGTTCTCACTCATAAATGGGAGTTGAACAGTGAGATCACATGGACACAGGGAGGGAAACATCACACACTGGGGCCTGTCATGGGGTGGGGGGCAAGGTGAGGGAGAGCATTAGGACAAATACATAACGTAGCTGATGGGTTGATGGGTGCAGCAAAGCACCATGGCACATGTATACTTATGTAACAAACTTGCACGTTCTGCACATGTACCCCAGAGCTTAAGTATAATAAAAAACAATTTGGTACATGATTGTCATTGATAGAAGATTTAGAGATTAATACTCTCATAACAATCTAAAAATTTCTGTTTCCTATACATGCAACAATACTGAATGTTATCAATTATTTTCATCTTTGTCAATCTGATGGTGGAAACAAGTCTATCTTAATTTAGTTTTAATTTGCCATTGGTTGAGAATGTTTTCACATGTTAAATGACCATTTGTATTTCTATATCTGTGAATTGGCTTAGAATCATGATTTTTCTTTTTTCTTTTTTTTAAAATTGGGCTGTTGGCATTTTTAGAAAATATGAAAATAACTGCTAAAGACTAAATGTTGTGTCCTCTCCCAAATTTATATTTTGTAACCTCATTCCCAGTGTGACAAGATGAGGAGGTGGGGAACTTGGGAGGTGATTAGTCTGAGGGCAGAGCTCTTATCAATGGGATTAGTGCCCTTATAAAAGAGGTCAGGGAGAGAGTGAAAAGATGGCCATCTATGAACCAGGAAGCAGGCTCTCGCCAGACACTGAATCTTCTCGCCCTTTATTCTTGCACTTCTTACCCTCTAGAGCCATGAGAAATAATAATACTCTGCTATAGCAGCCTGCATCAACTAAGACCCTTCGTGATCTCAGTTACAAATGTATATTTTTCCCAGTTCATTTTTGTCTTTCTGTTTGTTTGTAGTGGTTTTTTGGTGTGGTTTTTGTTTTGTTTTGTTCTGGCCATTCATACCAGCCAGCCCTTACCAATGCCTAGTATCTTGAAGTCCAAAGTAGCTTAGACTTTAAATTCTTCCAAATGGAATGAGGAGAGACAGTGGTCTGGCTGTGCAATTCTCAACCTCACACTCCTGTTTCCAGTCCTATCTCTACACTATCTTCTGGAAGTATACATTCCTAAAGCCTCTTGTGTCTCAAACTGATAAATCTGTGTACTTCTGAACTCCCCTCTTGAATTTTCTGCCCTACGTTTTGGTTGTATGCTAAATTATGGACTACTCATTCACTGCTGTTCATGATATCATCTATATCCTAGAAAATATGTATAGACAAAAGTATAGCAGAGTAATTAGGATAACATTTGAATATTCTCTTGTATCCAATGGTCGGGGTTCAAATCTTGACTCTGACATTTATTAGTTTTTGTGACATTAGGAGAGTTTCTTAAACTTCCCAAGCATATATCTGATTACATTACTCTCTTGCTTAAAACCTTTAATGTATGGTTGCCAGAGTTAGCAAATTATAATGCAGGATAACCAGTTAAATTTGAATTTAAGACAAACAATGAATACTTTCTTAGTGTAAGTGTGGTCCATGAAATAGTTGGAATATTCTTATACTAAGAAAGTATTCATCGATTATCTGAAATTCAAATGTAACTGGTATTCTGTATTCTATCTGGCGCTCTACTTTAATGACTTTTTTCCCACTGTACCATGAATAAAAGACAAACTCTTTACTGTGAACTATGTGCTTTGAAATAAAACACAACTCTGCTGGCCTCTGTCTATCTCTACCACTTCATCTCATGTCATTCTATTCAACTCATACTATGTTACAACCATGCTGATTTTCTCTTAATTCTTCCAAGACACTTTTTTTTCTTATCTCAAAGACTTTGTTCATCATTTCCCTGACTCGCCACAAGGCTGTCCCCTTTCATCCTTCAACTCTCCTCTTTGATGTCATCTTCTCAGAGAGGCCATCTTGTCCACTTATCTAAACACATCCCCTTTCTTCCACAGCTCCCATATATAGTGTGTTTTTCCATGTATTAGTATCTTTGTTTTCTGTCTTTGACATAATTCCAGTAGCTACTTAAGGGCAGGGACCTTGTCTGGTTCACTCAGCAATACACACTAATCCTCTAGCACATAGGATATAATCCATAAATATTTTAAAATTCGTTAAAAGTAAATTCACAGATGTAGAAATGCAAATGGTCCTTTAACATGTGAAAACATTCTCAACCTCATTATAAGACAATTCAAAATTAAAGCTAAACTAAGATAGAGTTTTTTTCCACTATCAGATTGACAAAGATGAAAATAACTGATAACGTTCAGTAGTCTTGAGGGTATAGGAAACAGAAATGTATTGACTGCTTTATAATTTGTGATTGAAAAAAATAGTACCTACCTCAAAGGATTATTGGGGATAGTAAATAAAATAAAATAAAATAAAATAAAATAATATACTGCTCACCAAGTCCACAGTGATATACTTGACACAGAATAAGTGATCAATAAATGATAGTGTTTTTTTACAACTGTCTGATAATATTCTTGTGGAAGGATAACATATTTGTGGGATATATTCTTGTGATAATAATTTTGGGAAAACAAACAGATAAACAAAGGAAATTGTCTCTAAAGAGCCCTTTGGAGGCTGCATACACCCATAAATACTAAAACCAACACCGTCACAGACATTTTTATAATATACCCTCTGCATCCACATGGACAGCTCTAGATTTTGTGATTAATCTGTTTATACATTCTGCAAGTTTTCTGACCATTTTATTCTTAACAGGACATGTATGTTTGGCATTAGGAGGTAGCTCATCCTTGTCCATGACTCTTCTTCCTTTCCATTTTTTTCTCCTCCATCCCTCTCATTCTTTATCCCTATTTCTTTTATCAGTATAACATAGAATCAAGTAAGCTCATTGACTAAATATCAATAGTTCCTCAGCTTTTTATTTTGGAAGCTTCCATGTTCTCTCACCTTTCTGTTTCTCCCAAATTTTGCCCTGACAATAATCCTCCCAGATCACTCTCGGCTTCAGACGAGACTGAAATCTTTCACTAGTAAACAAAAACAAAATGAAACCGAGTATTAAAAAGAATGGAGATAGTCTAGCCACCCTGAATATTTTTTTTCTCTTTATTGTCACAATCAGTAGAGTACCACTGGGATATTTTTAATTGCTGAAAAAGTTTATATTACAATTTGTGATCATTAAGCACATAGAATGTAAGGATTGAGATCTCTTCATCCACAGCGTTAGTCAATCAATCTTTTGCACATTTATTTACTGAGCAATAATTGCAGGGCAAGCACTATGCTAAGCCCCAAGTGGGGCACAAGATCCTCACTTTGTGAGAGACATAAATAAAAACCAATGAGATAAACCACTTAAGGACATTAGGGACACATACCTGAAATATTTTCAATATTTGGAATAGGAAAAGATTACACAGGAGAATCAATAATGTTTGGCAGACATAGTGGATTTTAAGATATGATATGAAGGATGGCTGATATATGTATATATAGAATAAAGAGAATAAAATGTTTTTACTACCTTTATAATACATTTTGTTGTTTGGGCATTTCAGAACAGGTGTGTGTGTGTGTGTGCATGTGTGTGTGTGTGTTTTGAGACTGAGTCTTGCTCTGTCGCTCAGGTTGGAGTGCAGTGGCACGATCTCGGCTCACTGGCATGGCCACCTCCCAAGTTCAAGTGATTCTCCTGCCTCAGCCTTCCGAGTAGCTGGGATTATAGGCATGAACCACCATGCCTGGCTATATGTTTTTGGATTTTTAGTAGAGACAGGGTTTCACCGTTTTGGCCAGGCTGGTCTTGAACTCCTGACCTCAGGTGATCCTCCCACCCCAGCCTCCCAAAGTGCTGGGATTACTGGCATGAGCCACCATGCCTGGCCTCATAATAGGCTTTTATTTGCTGACTTTAGGCCAATCGCATCAGACAATTTTGAGTTGGTCAGCTCTAAGTGATACTACAGTGGCAAATAGTTTCAAAATCTTCCTTGTTTATAATTACAAAAATGTGTTTCTCATTTATATTACATGTGCTTTGCAGAGTGGCTACAACTGTTTCCTGCATCTTCTGCTCAGAAGTGGTGTGTCATCTCTGCTCATATTCACTAGCCAGAGCAAGTCACATGGTGAAGCATAATGCTAATGTGATTACAAAGAAAAGCAACATATACTTAAAAACTCCACTATGTATGAAGAATATATTACAGGAAATATAAACAAATTAAATCTTAATTATATAGTCAAGTTTGCTAAACTTTTAGGTTATGCTAATGATATTACAATGTATTTACACATCTTTATTTCCTTGGCCTAAATGTTTTAAGCAACCTAATTAACATTCTACTTAAATACCTGCATTTTGGAAATTTTCTTTTAAGAGACAGAGAGAATATCACTCTGTCACACAGGCTGGAGTGAAGCGGTGCGATCATAACTCACTGCAGCCTCGAACTCTTGAGTTCAAGCAATCCTCCTGCCTCAGCCTCCCAAGCAGCTGGGACTACAGATACATGCCACCATGTGCAGCTATTTATTTTTATTATTCTAGAGACAATGTCTTTCTATGTTGCCCAGACTGGTCTCCGATTCCTGGACTCAAGTGATCCTCTTTCCGTGGCCTTCCAAAGTGCAGAGATTATAGGCATGTGGCACTGTGCCCAGCCTGGAAATATTTTTCTGACAGAACATTTTAAGAAACTCATTTTCTAAACTTGAGGAAGCCCAATAGCCCATCTCTAATCTTGCTCAGTATCCAGAAACAACAATGATGAGGAAGTATGAGAGAAGAAATAACAAAAGGATTGATGGGAAATAGGATTGAGTGAATGGGCAACTGGAAGGAAAGGATTTCAAAGATAAATGCCACATGACATCAAAGTATTATATCATGAATGGGAGAAACATCGCCTCCATTAGGCTGAGAGCCACATTCAGTTGATGATTTGCAGATTCTCTACTAAAATTGTTCAAATTTACTAAAATCTCAGCCAACTGATTTGCAAATGAAAATGAGAAATTAGATAATTGATAGAAATTTCAATTTTATTTTCCATATACAACTTGTGGCATCATAGAGTATCATTCTATTAAAGCAATATTTTACCCCTTTACATGATTTATCTTTATATTTAATTTGCTTTTATGATGCGCAAAGCAAGCATATCTCAGCCTGTATGGTGGTGCTCTGTAGGACAATTTTGTCACAGTTGATGGGCTCTTAAGACAGTGTGACGATTCCTCAAGGACCTAGAACTAGAAATACCATTTGACCCAGCCATCCCATTACTGGATATATACTCAAAGGATTATAAATCATGCTGCTATAAAGACACATGCACACGTATGTTTATTGCGGCACTATTTACAATAGCAAAGACTTGGAATCAACCCAAATGTCCATCAATGACAGACTGGATTAAGAAAAAGTGGCACATACACACCATGGAATACTATGCGCCATAAAAAAGGATGAGTTCATGTCCTTTGTAGGGACATGGATGCAGTTGGAAACCATCATTCTCAGTAAACTATCGCAAGAACAGAAAACCAAACACCGCATGTTCTCACTCATAGTTGGGAACTGAACAATGAGAACACTTGGACACAGGAAGGGGAACATCACACACCAGGGCCTGTTGTAGGGTCGGGGGAGGGGGAGGGATAGCATTAGGAGAAATACCTAACGTAAATGACGAGTTAATGGGTGCAGCACACCAACATGGCACATGTATACATATGTAACAAACCTGCACGTTGCACGCATGTACCCTAGAACTTAAAGTAGAATAGTAATAATAATAAAGAACGTCAGTGGGATTTCTACTGCCCATAGAAAATCCTAAATATTCAAGAGAAGAATCTTATATTCACACAGCACACAAATCAAAACCCCAAATAAAATGGCTTTTAACACAGTGTGAGCTTGACCCCACAGTTCATGAATCAGGTTATGAGTTAAGGAAACAGTCAGTGTAGAAGGGAAGCCCCGATCAACAAGAAAAGAAAGGTCTGTTAGTCCCGGAGTCTGAGCGCTAGATAAAGTTTAATGTTAAAAGGAAAATCAAAAAATCACATGAATCATTAATTGTTTCATAGTGTGGCTTTCCATGTTATCCATCATCAAGTTATTAGACGCAACAAAAGCTATCCTTTAATGGGCACTTGTAAATGCTATACCTTTTCTACAAATTATCTCATTTAATCTTTACTACAACCCTGCAAGGTGGACATTCATAGTACCATTTTAAAAATCAAAGTAATAAGACTGAGAGATCAATTAAAAAGAGAAACTTCATGCAGAAAGTAATCAATGAAGCCTGGATTATGAGCCAAGATCTAGCTGATTTCAAATATCAAGACCACATAGTGTTGTCCCTTATAGGGAGTAAGACTGATAGATTTAAATTTTGACATTCATTTAAATTAAAATATTCTGCATTTAACACTGTTCTGTTTATCCCTTAAAAACAGAGAGTCCGAAACTAAAAAGACATCAGCAAACCAATGCCCACAGTTTTAGCACCTGATTACATTTAGGTATATGTAAATTTTAGATTCTTGCAATTAAAAAAAAGAAATTTACAAGGAACTTCTTGACTTCATTTTAAAGGAAAGATCTCAAATTGGGCTAGATTTTTTTTTTTGTTTTCTTTTGTTTCAATATATTTTTTAAAGTATCAGTCTCCCAAGGGCCAAAGCATATTACAAAGAAGGCAGGGTACAATTTTCATGATGAATGTTGGTTAGCATCTAGAGAGTTTTTTTTTTTTTCAGACATTTGTACATGGTAGATGAATCACAAGAAAGGCAAGTGTAATTTGTTTAAAATTATTATCATTATTACAATTGTTAATATCATTCATATTGTATTAAAATTGTTTTTATATTGTAAGAATTGCATTGCTCTGTGTCCTTTGCAAAACATTAATAACAGGGATTTGAGGAGATTATCATACAAAAAACGGAGTAAAAATAGGTCATTTCTGAACAGTGTTTTTTGTCATATGAAAAAATATGACACCAATCAAAAGTGAAAATGCAACCTTCAACTATATATCCCAATTACTAGCATGGACTTAGCTTTTTGTTGTTGTTTTGTTGCAATTTTTTGTAAGGAGCAATTTAGTATTATAAGACATAATTTTTAGGTTATTCACCTCTTTTTTAAATCAAAGGCAAAGAACACAATCGGGCCTTTCTGAAAAGTCCACTGGCTTTTATTTTGTAGTTATCTAATTGTATAAGAAAAATACAGTGTTAGTGTTATAGATTATTTTCACATACAATTAAAATTATATGTACACAATTCTTTTAAGAACTGACAGAGGCCAGGCGTGGTGGCTCATGCCTGTAATCCCAACACTTTGGGAGGCCAAGGTGGGTGGATCATGAGGTCAGGAGATCAAGACCATCCTGGCCAACATGGTGAAACCCTGTCTCTACTTAAAAAAAAAAAAAAAAAAAAAAAATTAGCTGGGTGTGATGGCAGACGCCTGTAATCCCAGCTACTCAGGAGGCTGAGTGAGGAGAATCAACTGAACCAGGGAGCTGGAGGTTGCAGTGAGCTGATAGTAATTCTGACTGGGCACGGTGGCTCATGCCTGTAATCCTAGCACTTTGGGAGACCAAGGTGGATGGGTCACCTGAGGTCAGGAGTTTGAGATCAACCTGACCAACATGGTGAAACCTCGTCTCTACTAAAAATACAAAAATTAGCCAAGTGTGGTGGTGGGTGTCTGTAATCCCAGCTACTCAGGAGGCTGAGGTGGGAGAATCACTTGAACCTGAGAGGCGGAGGTTGCAGTGTGCCAAGATCGCACCATTGCACTCCAGCCTGGGCAACAAGAGCAAATCTCTGTTTTTTTTAAAAAACAAAAACAAAAACAAAAACAAAAACAAAAGGCTGGGCACGGTGGCTCACACCTGTAATCCCAGCACTTTGGGAGGCCGAGGAGAGCGGATCAGGAGGTCAGGAGATGGAGGCCATCTTGGCTAACATGGTGAAACCCTGTCTCTACTAAAAAATACAAAAAAGTAGCCGGGCATGGTGGCGGGTGCCTGTAGTCCCAGCTACTCGGGAGGCTGAGGCAGGAGAATGGCGTGAACCTGGGAGGCAGAGGTTGCAGTGAGCCGAGATCACGCCACTGCACTGCACTGCACTCCAGCCTGGGGAACAGAGCCAGACTCCATCTCAAAAAAAAAACAAAAGGAACTAATAGTAATTCAAACAGAAAAAGTTAAGCTTAATTAAAGTTCCACATTTAATGTAATTAGTCCTATAGTTTATTCTGTTCGTTGTCACAATTTTCTAGTTTCATCAAAAGCTTTTTATTGGCAACAACTTGCTATATATATATTTACAGCAAGACCTTGCCTAAGGATATTAGCATTCAGCTCCGCATTTATCATGCAGAAGGAAACAGACAAAAACAGTCCAGATGATCTATAATGCAAAGAAACAGTGAAGATCTGCATGGCTTAAAACATCTAAAATTTCAGTAATGCACTTGAACTTCAATCTTTGCACTTAAAATATAATTTTGAGGTAACATACATGAAAAATACAGAACAGGAAATAACATATTCAGTCAACATTATTTCAGATTATTTTAACTCTAAATCATAAAGTGCACGGATTATGTATAACAAGTTAAAAAGTAGACAGGGATTTGAATCCTCTCCTCGTTACTAGCAGTGACCCTAGGCATTTGCATAATATGGACAAAAATAGCATCTGTCCAGTGCTGTTTGAGGGCATGAATCACAGCACTTGATGAGACTGGCCAATAAACGCTAACGCTCCTCCCTTACATCTGCATTTTCCCTCTCTCTGTTCCTAAAACTTGTGTTACTTTTGACTCCTTCGTTGTCCTTTGTTTTACATCCATACCACGCACAACCAAGCTCCCTTCAATGTGTTCACTCTTCTATCCCATGGTCCTCACACCTCTCAAGGAAACCTCTGCACCAGCCTTCTAATCTAACCTGCTTCTTTGTACCAGCTTTTCAGTCAGGCTGTTCTAGACTTTCAAGGATTTCTGTAATCTCATCTCAATCAACTATTCCGATTGGGTTCTTCTAATCTCAGTGATATGCTATGCTCAGAAAAAATATACTAACTATGCTCCATGAAAATCTGTTCTACATTCTTTGTCTCAAATGCTCTGCTGTTACATCCCTATAAATTTCACTTAAATCAAAGGTCAATGTCGACTAGGCGCGGTGGCTCATGCCTGTAATCCCAACACTTTGGGAGGGCAAGGTGGGCAGAACACAAGGTCAGGAGTTCAAGACCACCCTGGCCAACATAGTGAAACCCCATCTCTACTAAAAATACAAAAATTAGCCAGGCATGGTGGAGCATGCCTGTAGTCCTAGCTACTTGGGAGACTGAGGCAGGAGAATCACTTGAACCTGGGAGGTGGAGGTTGCGGTGAGCCAAGATTGCGCCATTACACTCCAGCCTGGAATGAGACTCTGTCTCAAAACAAACAAACAAACAAAAAAGGCCAATGTCATCTCCCCTGTAAACAACTTCCAAATCTCCTTAGTTTTAAGTAATCTAATCTTCCTCCAAATTGTCAAATTTCAAAATATTATTTTCCTATTGTAAAATGTGCTGTAGATAATTTGGAAAATATGTAAAGGCATATAATACATTAAAATTATTAAAAATTCCACAACTAAAGGCCATTGCTTATATTTACACCCGTATGCCCGTACAGGAACAAAGTTGCACAATGTATGATATATTTTATACATATATTTATCTGATTATTTTAGGATACATTTGTAGAATTAAACTGATAGGTAAAAACATTTTAAGAATTCTAAAACTTTTGGTACATATTGTCAAATTGACTTTCAAAATATTATGTAAATTAATACTGCCTCATTCATGTATAGTGATAGCTATTAAAATGTTTCTGTATTTAAACTTTTCAGTATCAAAATATTTCACAAATTATTGATTAAAATTGTTTTCCCCAAATTGTTTCAAATTTCATTAATTTTGTTCTCAGTAAGACTAAACAATTCACCTGTTTGAATATGTCATGTGCTTTTCTTTACTTAAAGCTTTTTTCTTTTTGTCCATTTTTTCTTCTTCAATTTGATCTTTTTCTCTTCTTAAGCATTATGCATAAGTAAAAAAAGAGAACAACTCATAAAATACATTGCAAGTATTTTCACCAGTTTCACTTTGCTGTTTCACAGGATATATAGTATTGGTTTCATGTCTAGAAATTTAAAATTTTCACACATTTGTATACTTAAATCTTTTAATTTATGTTTTCTGCCTTTGAACTTACATTTACAAACTTTTCTGATGCTTCAAGATTGAATATTTAGCTTTATTTTATTCCTTGTTATTTAATAGTTTTAAATTCATTTTTTTCCATAGTTTATTTTATTCTTAAGTTTATCTTGAAAATGTTTACAGTTTATGCTATGGGCTGAACCATGTCTTCTCCGAATTTGTATGTTGAAGTCCTAACACCCAGTACTTCATAACGTGACTGCATTGAGATAGAGTCTTCAAAAAAGTAAAATACAACGAAGTCATATGGGTAGGCCTTAATCCAGTAAGACTGGTGACCTTGTAAAAAGAGATTAGGACACAGACATGTCCAAAAGACCATGTCAAGAACTAGAGAGATGGCATCCATCTGCAAGCCAAGGAGACAGGAGACCCTTGGAAGAAACCAACTCTGCTGATATCTTGATCTTGGACGTAGTCTCCAGAACTGTGAGGAAACACATTTCTGCTGTTTAATCCACCCAGTCCCTGGTATTTCTTATGTTAATCCTGGCAAATTAATATAGTATAAGAGTAAAAACATCTAGTTTTTCTCCCTTACAAATAAATACACAATTGTCCCAACATCCTTAATATACAACCTGTTTTTCATTTGAGAATATTCGATTTATTCGAGAATAATAAATTCTTGAAATAATGACATCTGTTTATTGATGTGTTAATAGTGGAATAATTTTACCATGTCTAAAAAATATTGTTTAATGCAGTCTCCCTTTTTTATACTTCAATTTTAAAAAGTATTGACTCTTCCGAAGCGTTCTTACCTGAAATAAATTTTTGAATTAGGCTACCAAGGTCTGAAAAATACTAATGAGAATTTGTTCATAATTGTCACTAGTTTTCAAATTAATTTGGGGAAAATATTGTCTTTATATAATAGACTATGTCAATAATATTAAATTATATGTAACATTAAATCATATCTATCAATTAACAGCCAGGCTGGTCTCAAACTCCTGGGCTCAAGTGATCCTCCCACCTCAGCCTTCCAAAGTGCTGGGATTATAGGTGTGAGCCAACACACTCAGCCTATCTCTTTAACCTTTTAATAATGTTTAGCATTTTTTTCATGTAAGGCTTGCATATATTTCTCTATATGTTTCCTAGTGTTTAAGTTATTAATTTTTTAACCAGCCATCATACTGAAGAGTCCTATTAATTCTCATAATCTTTTCTAATTTGTATAACAGAAAATTACAATTCTAGGGTTTCCATTACAGTAAAACTAACAATGTTGATAACACAAATACTCTTAGGAAAGTTCTTGGTCAAACATCAAAACAGATATCCACCTCCTTGGCTGCATTCAATTTACTTCATAAGTTTCTTTAATAAGGCAGTGAATACAAGTCTCAAAACTCCACAGGACGGCCATCAGTCACTTTGTTTAACTAAAATTAAAACTTTAGCTAAAACAATTTTATTTTCTTCTGAAGTTGGTATTAAGTAAAAGTCAGCTATGACTCGCATTTTTTTCTCCCTCAGTTACTGAGAGTTCTTTTCTTGGATTGGTTATTAAAGTACAGTTGAAGACCCCTTTTACCCCACCCTAACCCCTGCACACACCCATACTCTGTTTTAGAGGAGCAAACTTGAAAGACATTCACCACGGTCATAAATAACTAGAGTACTGCTTCTTCTCACTATGATCAGACTCTACTCCCTTTTTCTTTATTGAGACGGAGTCTCGTTATGTCACCCAGGCTGGAGTGCAGTGGTGCAATCTTGGCTCACTGCAACCTCCGCCTCTCAAGTTAAAGCAGTTCTCCTGTTTTAGCCTCCCTAGTAGCCGGGATTACAGGCATGCGCTACTATGCCCAGCTAATTTTTGTATTGTTAGTAGGGACAGGGTTTCACCATGTTGGCCAGGCTGATCTCAAACTCCTGATCTCAAGTGATCAACCCTCTTCAGCCTCCCAAAGTGCTGAAAACACAGGCGTGAGCCACTGCGTCCAGTCTCTCCTCCCTTTTTAAAAGTAAATTTTATTTATAATGTTTACATTTACAAATTCCACAAAGCCATAATGAATTGCATAGTAGCACGAATAATCATACTGTTTAATTTGGCCCTCTTTATATTAAGTTCACCATTTTCCTTTTGTGTGTGTGTGATGGAATTTCACTCTTGTTGCCCAGACTGGATGGAGTGCAATGGCACAATCTTGGCTCACTGCAGCCTCTGCCTCCTGGGTTCAAGTGTTTCTCCTGCCTCAGCCTCCTGAGTAGCTGGGTTTATAGGCGCCCACCATCATACCTGCCTAATTTTTTGTATTTTTAGTAGAGACAGGGTTTCGCCATACTGGCCAGGCTGGTCTTGAACTCCTGGCCTCAGGTAATCCTCCCGCCTCAGCCTTCCAAAATGCTGGGATTACAGGTGTGAGTCAATGCGCCTGGCCCATTTTCCTTTTTAAGAACCATGTGTGTGGATGTGGGTGTACAGGGATACACATCTTATTTCCTCTACTAGATTGAATGCTCCTCAGGAGCAGAATTGTTTCTGATTTATGTCCTGTTACCTACGCCAATACCTTGTACACTCTGGAGACATTCAATTAATGCCTCATGACAGAGTAAAATTTATTATTGTTTTCTGACATTTTTATTTACTCAAAATTTTGTTTCTAAATACTAATTAATGTGTTTTTCACTGTCATTTGTACTTGAAGTATATTCATAAAGTGCTCATGTACTTTCTAAATGTCTTGTTATATATGTTGAGGGACAGTTGTGTCTTATTGTTAATTCCTCAAACATGAATGTAAAGAACATTATTAGATATTGGGGCAAGGATCTTAATTCTTGCCCTGTAAGATTCACTTAGTCATCTCAGACATTAAGCAATATTTAAATAAACTTTTCTGGAGTAATACAAAGTTCAAATATTTCTCTTTTCTAATTTTTCTTTAAAATTGTTATATTTGTTTTATAAATTATAAATAACTTTAAATTTTTAATAAACTATATAATCTAAACACATTTGTATGAATAGAATTATAACTTTAAGTACACTATACTTACAACAATTGTATTAAACTGCATAAGACCAGTCCTCAGAAGATAAATCTACATTAAACTGAAGCATCATGAAAAATGCATGGAAAATGCAATAGAAAGAAACATAATTACTCTGGACTAAAACGTTTGCATAGGGTGAAGAAGAATAAAAATCTATCAAGCGCCTAGATTAGATTACTTTTATTGTGATTTAAATTCTAAGAAAATGATTGCAATTAAGGTCCATTAGCTTAAAATAAGATAAAGGTTAAAAAGGGGCTTGGGCCTTCCCTTTATTCTGTTGGTTAATGTTTAATATTTGACTTTTAAGTAAGTCCCTTGTCCAGATGCGTGTAAGAAACACAGGATTTTGTCTAGATACAGAGATTCAATCCAGGCTCCATCCCTGAGATTTTGATTCCACAAATTTGGGAAATAATGAATGGATAGATACATAAATAGATGGAGAACGAATGGATGAATCAGATGTATATGTGTGTATATGTATTATATATTATTCTCAAGTATAGTCAGTTTGGGGCCCATTATTAATAGAAAATAAAATTTTAAATATAGTATTTACATTGATGTTGGCCATCATAAAAAAATTTGAAAACATTTATATTTGTCCCTTCACAGTTGATGATCATATTAACAAAATAATAATTATCATTTATTGAATGCTATGTATTAAGCATTTTACATCCATGAGTCCAGCTAATCCTCATACAACTTTATAATGTACTACCTTCTTATTTTATTTAGTTTTGTTTAGTTTGTGACTTTTTGTATTTTGCATGTACAACAATATAATGAAGCATGTATAACAGAGAAAACAATAATTTTAACCATGAAGTAAAATGCTAAGGACCTTCTTACACAAGTCTTTTTGTTGATATAGGTATTTATTTCTCATAGCTATATTTCTAGGAATGAAATTGCTGGACCATAGGATTAATATATGCTTAACTTAAAAACAAACTTCCAGTTTTTTAAGTGGAATTTTTTAAACAAATGAAGAATACAAGAATCACAGAAGTAAGTAGCTTTTTTGATGAGTTATAAAAATCTAGACTGAATTCAAACCCGTATCTATGCAGTTATACAAGGCTACATTCCACGTATGTGGCAAATTTTTCATCAAAGACTAAGTATGTTGAATCAAAGAGTTCACTGCTATAGTGGGGGAATAAAAGACAACAGCGTATTCTTTCACTGACTCAGGTTTTATTTTAAAAAATTAACAACGGTCTTGGGGTATCTCTACTTGGTAATCCTTATGACATTTTATCCTCAAAACAGCCAGACATCTCTTGGTTCCTATGGACCCACTTTTTAGTCCGTTGTTTATTACAACAACCAGTTTCCTTACCCGGGGCTCTCTGCCACAGTTGTGGGATAGTCTTGCAGCAAACAAGTAAGCCATTCCGGTGCATGTGCAAACGTACTAACCAGGCAGTAGTCAATAGGCAGTAGTGGCCAGCTCGATAATAAAGCCTTGGACTGGCTTTCTGTTCTGTTCCCCAATTCAGCTCAGGTTCCTTAGGATTGCCTCACAAAATAAACTATCTGCTTGAAATCTCCTTTCAGAATCTGCTTTAGGGAGGAAGCTAGCTTAGGTGCAACCCTTTGAAGATGATATTACTGTTATTCTATATTTCTAAGGAAACTGAGGGTTAGAAGGTGAGTAATTACCTCAAGGTAAATAAAACAACATGGCAGGACGAAATTTCAAGCACAATCTGTTGACTTCAAAGGGCATACCTTAATCTAAAGCTATTCTGCCTTTCAACATGCTTGAGGTCAGTTTAGGGTCTGGGTATGCAAACAAGAATTAATCATTGATCTGCTGCCAATTTTTACAATGTTATTAAGCGTAAATGCACAAATCAATGATTACAGCATAATTGCAAGTCTCAGAGAATCAAAAATTGTAAATCTGAATGACTCTGTCTTTACTTTTTTTTTTTAATTATTCAAATCCCATTGTCTATGGAAGACAATAGGGTCAGATGGAATGTAATGGGTAGTTCCTGGATACAAATCCTGTTTTAATAACATAATAAAGAAGAACTAACAAAAACAAAAGTTGATTGATTGATTTACTAAGTATGTATTTGCCACTACAAATAAGTGCCAGGTACTATTATAAAATATTGACCAACAAAAATTATTGTAATGAAAGCACAACACAGTTGTCTCTCAGTATCCACAGGAAATTTGTTCCAGGACCCCCCTTGGATACCAATATCTATGGATGCTCCAATCCCTATGTAAAATGGTATAGTGTTTTTTCATGTAACTTAGGCACGTCCCCTAGATAACTTAAATCATCTATAGGTTATTTATAATACCGACTACAATGTAAATGCCATATAAATAGTTGTTCTACTGTATTGTTTAGGGAATAATTACAGGGAAAACAAAGTCTATACATGTTTAGTAAAGACACAAGCGTCTTTTGTATCCTCTGAATATTTTTGGTCCAAGGTTGGTTGAATCCATGGATGCAGAATCCATAGATAGAAAGGGCTGACTGTGCCTCATTCTTGAAACCTACACGTTTTTCAACACACATCTTTCAGCACTTTGCTTTACGCCCTAATTTCTCAATTCTGCTTTAAACTGTTGGCTTTAGCTTTCCGTATGATTTTGGTTTCTGTATTCATTTTCCCCCAGGACTCCGCCTCTGAATCTCTGGTTGAGTAAGTAAATTCCACTAGATCTTGGCCCTTGTATTATCTACAATTCCTGGGATATTGCGCTTTAGTGCAAATCTAGAGTGCCTATAGATAATATGAAAGGAATTATAAGAAAATCAACAAGCTATTTCATATGTCTATTGCAAAATGGCTTACTACCTTTGCTTAGTCATCTCTGGGTTTCAGAAAATTGATTCAAAGCTATAAATTATAGACAGAAGCAAAAGCACCTCTGCAGCTTTATAGATGATACCAGAAATTGCCCTAGTTAACGAGCTTTGATCAGTCATATAAATTCTCTTAATACTTTAGTTACTCTAGAGAGATGTCTCTGTTCAGAATCCTTATAAATTTTCCCCTTTGCTTAGACATCCATCCTTGAAGGTCAGTATATTTAATTTCCAAGGCTTCTGTAACAAGGTGCCATAGACCGAGTAACTTGAACAACCGAAATTTACTTTCTCACAGTTCTGGAGTGAAGTCTAAGATCAAGGTGCTGGTAGTATTGGTTTCTCCCAAGGCCTGACTAGTTGATTTGTAGATGGATGTCTTCTCTCTGGCTCTTCACATGGTTGTCCCTACATGACTGCGTCCCAGTTTCCTCTTCTTCTAAGAATATCAGTCTTACTAGATTAGAGCGCACCCCAATGATCTTATTTTATATTAATTACCTCTTTAAAGTCCCTATCTTTAAATAAAGTTACATTTTAAAGTACTGTGAATTAAGACTTCAACCTATGAATAGGTATCGGGGAAGGCACAATTCAGCTCATAATGGTCACATCCTCGACAAAATCTTCTCCAAAGCCCCCAGTACTGCCTTGTGCCCCCAGACACTGATTTTTGCCTCCAAAAACCGCTCTTTTGTAACAGACTCTTAATGGATATTATTCCATGTTTTTTTTTTTAATGCAATCTGCCTTCTATTTGGATTAAAAAAATATTTTAGAGGGGAATGACCACTTTTTCCTCTTTGTTGTTTTCCCTCTGGGGATTTGCAAAGAAAAGGTGCCCAGAAATTGCTTGTAGGATTTCACTGGTCATTTGTAGCATAAAACATATCACAAGATGCTTTACTTCTAATGGAACATGTACAAATGCACCCAGGCACACTTACACACACACACACACACACACACAATTCTAATGGAATATATCCATATGCACCAGGCACACTTACACACGCGCACACACACACACACAACCCTCGAATAGCCTGCATAATGATTAAATAATCTATTTTTCCCTTAATTGGCACATATTTAAGAAAAGCTTTTGGCTCTTTTTTTCAAACCTGTTTTCTCATTTTTGAACAGGAATATTTCATAGGATTGTGGTGACTATGTCATATAAGATAATATGGTAACATAGTACTGTGCCTAACACATAATTTGGCACTCATAACTCAATAAATGATCATTATACCTCACCACACCCTCTTCCTCATCCTCTCTCTCACACACAAATACACACACACACACACACAGTAGGGCACACAATTATAAATGTCTACATTTAATCAGTGGTTAGAATCTGCTCAAAACGAACATGTACTTGTTGTGTGTGTTGACTTGACATTTTTGTGTTGTTTTCCTCCAGGGAAGCCAGAATATGTTCCATAAGAAAAATATATAATATCTTAAAATTCTATCAATTTTTTGGTCTTTTCTATGAATGTTACCAATATCCACATTGACAGAATCATTTGTAGTGTTAATTTATCTTTTTCCTAAATAATTTTAATAAATAACAATGTCTTCCATTTCCTGAACACATCTACGTTCTTAGATATCTTCCAGGTACTTTATATACATAATTTGATTTGATATGATAGTAATAAAATGATGCAGGCATGATTGTTCAAATTGCACAGAGTAAAGAGTAAAATATATATACTAAGAGTGATTCATAAATGTTACACTGCTAGACATTGGCAGTATTAGAATTTTAGACCAGGTATCTCTGTGTCTAAACTCTGTGCTCTTTTTACTATTGTGTGTTATTCTTTGTCTAAAACTGAACAAAAATCACCACAAAAATGACAAAAGATTGTACTAGACTGAATAGTATTCCCCCACTCCCAAATTCATGTCTTCCAGTAACATGTGGATATAATCTGTGGAAATAGAGTTTTTCCAGCTGTAATCAAACAAATTTTCCGCCAAAAAACAGGAGGAAAAAAAAAATTTCATAGGAAACTCTGCCTCCTAATCAGTTTGGAGTTCTCACAAAGGTATTAACCTTTTAACCAAGAACCTCTTTTTAAAACATTTGAAAGCATCCTGGAAGGACATAATACACTTTTTAAAATGGGTATAACTTATAGTCTCTGCATTTGCTAACAATGTATTCATTCATGCAGGAAAGGAGCATGAAACAGGGTCTCCTTAAAAGATCTTAAAAGCTGCCACAGCTGATGATTTAAAGCATTAGAACTTTCCCTCCACAAATGCATTCTGTAAACTTCTGAAAAGAGCACAGAGAAACAGTGAGCAGATGTCCTACCTCTTTGAGGAGACCAGTAAGGACCTGGGTGATGGGCAACCAGCACATAGTCTGCTGTCATACTTCTTGGGTCACCGGTTAGAAACTTTATCAGCTGACCATTTGTTGAATTTTCACAATGTTTTAGGCACTTATACATTATCTCATTTATTTAATCACAAAAATTTCATTTAAAGGGTCCTATTGTTACCACCATTTCACAGAAGATTAACTGAAGCTCGGGAAAGATAAGTAACTTGCCCAAGGCCGTACACCTCTAAGTTCGTATTCAAATTAATTCTGTCCCACACTTTCAAGTATTATATCAATAGTCCCCAAATCTGTCTCTCAATTTTAGTGGGGAAATTATTATAAAAATGAGTTGAACAACTTAGTTTGAATCTCCACAGCATCAAACCCTGAGAAAGGATTCGAATTCAAGTGGTTTACACAGAAGGTGAAGAAGCCACAGTTAGCTGAATTGGAAAGTAAAATAAGGATAGGAAGTCGAGGATAAATGTGTTATCAAGTCAGCTGTCACTGAGAGTGAAGAAGGCTCTGTTCTGCTGCAGAGAATCTGGGAGCCCATGTAACACCCACATATCAGCCTTCTCCTATCAAAGAGGTGAGGATCTGGGGTCACTAACCTCAATTCCCCACATTATTGGTTGAGGACTACTCCTGGAATGGTGATAATACTCTGTCATTTTTGGCTTGCTACACAAGCTGTGAAGCACCCAGAGAAAATCCTTTATCAAAGACATTCAGGTGCTGACTGTAAGCAGGTTGGCCAGTTTGCTCTTAAATGCTATGAGTTGGTGATATGGAGGGGCACCACAATGCCAGCTACAGATATTTTTGCTCACTATTGCAACCCAGAGCTGATGACTTTAAAAGGACAGAGGTAACCACAATTATTTTCAGACAAACCTAATAGCAGGAGTAGTATGGAACTGAATAGGGAGACCAGGAAGGGAAATAAAGGAAATCTCAAATTGTAAAATATGGCTGGTATTAGTTTGTTCTCATGCTGCTAATAAAGACGTATCCAAGACTGGGTAATTTATAAAGGAAAGAGGGTTAATTGACTCACAGTTCTGCAGGGCTTGGGAGGCCTTAGAAAACTTAACAATCATGGTGGAAGAAGAAAACACGTCCTTCTTCACATGGCAGCACCAAGGAGAAGTCTCGAGCAAAAGGGGGAAATGCCCCTAATAAGACCATTGGATCCCATGAGAACTTATGCACTATCATGAGAACAGCATGAGGGCAAGCACCCCCATGAGTAAATTACCTGTCACTGGGCCCCTCCAACAACACTTAGGGACTATGGGAACTACAATTCAAGATGATATTTGGGTGGGGACACAGCCAAATCTTATCATTCTGCCCCTGGCCCCTCCCAAATCTCATGTCCTCACACTTCAAAACGGACTCATGCTCTTCCAACACTGAAAGTCTTAACTCATTCCAACATTAACTCAAATGTCCAAGTCCAAAGTCTCATCTGAGACAAGGCAAGTCCCTTCCACCTACGAGCCTGTGATATCAAAAGCAAGTTAGTTACTTCCTAGATACAATGAGGGTACAGGCATTGGGTAAATATACATGTTGCAAATGGAAGAAATTGGCCATAATGCAGGGGCTACAGGCCCCATGAAAGTCTGAAATTCAGCGATGTAGTTAAAGATTCAAAATGATCTCCTTTGACTCCATATGTCACATCCAGGTCATGTTGATGCAGAGGTGGGCTCTGACAGCCTTGGGCAACTTTGCCCCTGTGGCTTTGCAGGGTACAACCCCTCCCAGCTGCTTTCATGGCTGACTTTGAGTGTCTGTGGCTTTTCCAGGTGCACAGTGCAAGCTGTTAGTGGATCTACCATTCCGGTGTCTGGTGGATCATGGCCCTCTTCTCACAGATCCACTAAGAAGTGCCCCAGTGGGGACTCTGTGTGGGGCCTCCAACTCCCATTTCCTTTCTTCACTGCCCTAGCAGAGGTTCTCCATGAAGGCTCCACCCCTGCAGCAAACCTTTGCCTGGACATCCAGGCATTTCCATACATCCTCTGAAATCTAGACAGAGGTTCCCAAATCTAAATTCTTGACTTCTGTGAACCCACAGGCCCAATACCACATATAAGGTGCCAAGGCTTGGAACTTGCACCCTCTGAAGCAACAACTTGAGCTGTATATTGGTCTCTTTTAGCCACGGCTGGAGTTGAAGCAGCTGGGAGGCAAGGCACCATGTCCGTAGGCTGCATAGAGCAGTGGGCCCTGGGCCCATTCCAGGGAAGTATTTTTCCCTCCTAGGCCTGTGATGGGAGGGTCTGCTGTGAAGTTCTCTGACATACCTTAGAGACATTTTCCCCGTTGTCTTAGTGATTAACATTTGGCTCCTTGTTACTTAGACAAATTTCTGCAGCTAGCTTGAATTTCCCCCCAGAAAATGGGATTTTGTTTTCTATCACATTGTCAGGCTGTCAATTTTCCAAATTTTTATGCTCTGCATCCTCTTGAATGCTTCGCTGCTTAGAAATTTCTTCTGCCAGAGATGCTAAATCATCTCTCTAAAGTTCAAGGTTCCACAGATCTCTAGGGCAGGGGCAAAATGCCATCAGTTTCTTTGCATAGCAAAAATGCCCTTTACTCCAGTTCCTAACAAGTTCCTCATCTCTATCTAAGACCACCTCAACCTGGACTTTACTGTCTACATCACTATCGGCATTTTGGTTAAAGCATTTCAACAAGTCTCTAAGAAGTTCCAAACGTTCCCACATCTTTCTGTCTTCCGAGCCCTTCAAGGGTCTAGGAAGTTTCAAACTTTCCCACATTTTCCTGTATTCCTCTGAGCCCTCCAAACTGTTTCAAACTCTGCCTATTACTCAGGTCCAAAGTTGCTTCCACATTTTCAGGTATCTTTACAGCAGCACTCCACTCCTGGAATCAATTTACTGTATTAGTCTGTTTTCATGCTGCTGAAAAGATATACCTGTAACTGAGTAATTCATAAAGGAAAGACGTTTAATTGATTCACAGTTCTGCAGGGCTTGTCGGGGGGTGGCTCAGAAAACTTACAATCATGGTAGAAGAAGTAGAAATCACGTCCTTCTTCACATAGCAGCAGCAAGGAGAAGTGCCAAGCAAAAGCGGGAAAAGCCCCTTATAAGACCACCAGATCTAATGAGAACTCACACATTATCACAAGAACAGCATGAGGGTAAACAACCCCTTGATTAAATTACCTTCCACCGGGCCCCTCCAATAACACATGGGTACTATGAAAACTACAATTCAAGATGAGATTTGGGTGGGGACAAAGCCAAACTAAATTACGGCTTATTCGTCTTTGTAAATAACAATGCTTTTATTATATTCTATGAATAAACCTAGCCATCTCTGGTGGAAAATATGAACTTGGTCATTTCTCTTTATTATTTTGTTTTTGTGTGTGTGTTGATCTGATTTATGAGTTTCTTTTTCTTTTTCATTTTTTGAGATGGAGTCTCCCTCTATCACCCAGGTTGGAGTGCTTTGGTACAATCTCGGCTCACTGCAACCTCCACTTCCTGGGTTCCAGCGATTCTTCTGCCTCAGCCTCCCAAATAGCTGGGATTATATGCACACGCCACCACGCCCAGCTAATTTTTGTATTTTTAGTAGAGACAGGGTTTCACCATATTGCCAGGCTGGTCTCGAACTCCTGACCTCATGACCCACCGTCTCAGCCTCCCAAAGTGTTGGGATTACAGACGTGAGCCACCACACACAGTCTATGAGTTTCTTAAAGTACCCAGTTTCTAATTCCTTCCATTTTTTTATTTTCTAATTCCCTCCATTATTTCCATTCAATTATTCCATCACACAGTGGTTAAAGTCAAGCCAAAAAAAAAAATTAGTCTTCAATCATACATTGGCAAATAATTTCTGGTTGAGTAATTATCATAAGCAGATTCCAGAATATCTCCCATTTTTGATAATTTTTGGTGACACTTTTCTTTGACAGCCAAAGTGTTTTCCAACTCATAAACATTTTCACCAGGAAGTGCACTCGTCATCACAAAGTTTCTTTTTATAAGACCCAGGACATCAAAGGTGTTCATCACCGAAGGAGAAAATGTTTTCCTTTGTCTTTCCAGCACAGTAATCCACCAAACCAAGAATGGGATGACCATGTAAGCAAACGTCATCTCTGCTAATAAGTCCTACACCTTTCAAGTGGAAAAAACAGAAGGAAAAAAATGATTGCATCAAATTGTGCCAAGACAGACAAAAGAAAGAAAAAAAAGAAAAAAAGAAAAAATCTGTTTGAATTTCCTTTTGAAATAGAAGTAACAAGGGATTCCTGCCTTTCGACAATTTCAGTTTTTCATGAATGTGCCAGCTCAGCACACACGGAAGGACAGCAACCTAAGGTTGCAGAGCCTCTATTTTTCCATTTAAACTGTTACCATAATATCTTGGAAGCTGGAGTGTGGGAGTAGAGAAAGATAACAGAGAATGTTACTATGACCTTCTATAAGAAAAGAAAAAGGCCAGTTAGAGCTATTATAAATTCCCAGCTAATTAAAGGTTAAATACAAGTTGCCAATTAGTATGGAAGATAATTGTTCTTCTTTGACAGCCTGTTATGTGTACCATTTGGGAAGGAGGAACGAGTGTTTTCGTGTTACTGGTGAATAGGAGCATGAGTTTATGCTACTGCAGTTATAACTTTCAAGAAACTTTCCTTGCAGGCCAAGGTTGTGTGAAATTAAACACCCCTCTTTTTTTAGAGAAAAACAAATGCATACAATTTGCAACCCTGTATGTTTGAAATGACTGTTATTATTGCTCAAGACACTTTACAATCTATAGGGATAAGCTAAGTATTAGAGAGAACAAAGAAAATTCTATGTTAGAGAGCAAGAGGCTTTGTCCAATCCATATTCTTTGCTAAAATTATGCAGCATATCATAAGCCATGGCGTGGGCATTAAGCACGGGTGTGCAAGTAGACAATATGAGATATATAATGAGAGAGATATATAGAGGATTTGTGTCAGCAGTGGGTGTATGCATATTAGCATTTAGAAGAAGAAGTGACAAATTATGCAAGGATTGCATAGCAAGGAGAGCATGGCCAGTGATATCATCACCACATGCCACAGAAGGAAAGAATCTGAGGATAAAAACTCGGGAATGCACAGTTTCATCACATAGCAAACCTCAAGCACCATGCAAGTGCTGACCAGAGATGGTTTTGTTAACGTTTCTGTGAATTGTTACTCCAAAAACTTAGGGACTGTAGCAATTTAGGCTGAAAGGTTAATTTTACTCCTTTTTGATGTTTGTAGAAGCACGTGAAAAGGTATTTTCTAATTATTATTACTGTTTTTTTTACATTTCCAAAATTTTTGTAAACCTAGGCAAGTATTTGTCTAGGTATATCATGATCTAATCATTATTCTCCTTCATTAGAAGTTTAGTTTAGCTTAGTAACCATTTAATGAGTAATGAGTAATTTCTACGTTCCAGACGTTGCTTTAAATGTTGCAGTAGAGCTAATACCCTCGTCCTGTTTTCAGCTGTGCACTGAATATGCAGCTTATCCCTTTCAGCGTCCCTTTCTACTGTGTTCCACCATCCACACAAACTGGAGTGAAAGTACCTAGCACTGGGTTGCTATGAAGAAGATAAGAAGAAAAATACGGTCGGGCGCGGTGGCTCAAGTCTGTAATCCCAGCACTTTGGGAGGCCGAGACGGGCGGATCACGAGGTCAAGAGATCGAGACCATCCTGGTTAACACGGTGAAACCCCGTCTCTACTAAAAAATACAGAAAACTAGCCGGGCGAGGTGGCGGGCACCTGTAGTCCCAGCTACTCGGGAGGCTGAGGCAGGAGAATGGCGTGAACCCAGGAGGCGGAGCTTGCAGTGAGCTGAGATCCGGCCACTGCATTCCAGCCTGGACAACAGAGCAAGACTCCGTCTCAAAAAAAAAAAAAAAAAAAAAAAAAAGAAGAAAAATACATAAATATGTTTGACCAAAAAAAAATAAAATGAGAAGGACTAAATACTTGTTTGTGTTCTACCCATATCCTAACTTTCCATGTGCTCTAGGGAAATAGAGAGAAACAATACTGTGGTTCAAGGACCAGAAAATTAGAACATGACCATCAGTTCTGATGCTTTTTATACGTATTATCAGAAAACACTCAGAATACTGGCACTGGGTATTTCTCTTTTTGCTTGAGAGAGGAGGATAATCTATATCTTTCAACCATCTACATCATAAATGCTTAACAATACCTGTTATGAAAATATTACTTCAACAGATCTGAGGTAGAGACAGATTTTTTTAACCTTTTGGAGTTTAAGGAATGCTTAGACACTATTGCTAATCATAATACCAGCTATTCCTGAGTATTCAGCATGTGCCAGGAACTGGGCCAACAGACTTACAGGGATTCACTCATTGACTCTTCATAACAGTTCCATTAAGTTAAGTGACTTGCCCAACAGCCACATAAACAGCACTTTAGAAAAACCTCAGCCGGGCACAGTGGCTCACGCCTGTAATCCCAGCACTTTGGGAGGCCAAGGCGGGCTGATCACGAGGTTAGGAGATCGAGACCATCCTGGCTAACACGGTGAAACCCCATCTCTACTAAAAATACAAAAAATTAGCCGAGCGTAGTGGCGGGCGCCTGTAGTCTCAGCTACTCAGGAGGCTGAGGCAGGAGAATGGAGAGAACTGGGGAGGCGGAGCTTGCAGTGAGCCAAGATCACACCACTGCACTCCAGCCTGGGCAGTAGAGTGAGACTCCGTCTCAAAAAAAACAAAAAAAGAAAAACTTCTGAAGAAATGGCCCCAAAGTCTTTGGTTACTGTGTGTGTTCTTAGTAGCTACACTATATTATGAAAAAATCCACCAGAAAATATTCAAGGGAAATGAAACTGAGGACAATAGCACCAAAAAGACATCCAAAGTATTTTTCTAGAAAGTAATTTTTCATATTGTCAGCTTGTTATATGACCTGAAGTTCCAGGGTATACACCAAACCACAGACTTTCCTATGAATCCTAAACTCAAAGGGCAGTTATTATCATGCATATCAATGTTAAAATTTTTATGATCTGATTCTCATATTAAATAGATGGTGCTACCTAAATACAGTCTTGATTTATAATTACCAGTCTAGAGAATATTAATTACAATATAAGTTTTTGAATAATCACATTTTTCTATTTTCTGAAAATAGTAGTCCAATCATGAAAGATTAATCCTTTCATTCATGTACATTAATTTCAGTTATTTAGACATTATACTGAGTCTTCTTTTTCTCATAACAGAAAAGTAAAACTTGATAGTACTGTTTCTAAGATTTTTATCAGGGTCAGTGCCATGGCTTGCACCTGTAATCTCAGCACTTTGGGAGACTGAGGCAGAAGGATTGCTTGAGCCAGTTTAGGACCAGCCTGGGCAATATCGTGAGACCTCATATTTACAAAAAAAAAAAAAAAAAAAAAATGTGGGCCTGGTGGCTCACACTTGTACTCCCAGTTACTGGGAAGGTCCAGGTAGAAGGAACACTTGAGCCCAGGAGTTTGAGGCTGCAATGAGCCATGATCACACCATTGCACTCCAGCAACAGAGTGAGACTCTGTCAAAAAAAACATTTTTTTTGTCATGAAATACTGAAATACTTAAGTTGAAATAGTATCTAAATGACTATATCAATTAAATTTCAGGAAATAATAAATATGAGACTATAAAATGTTAGAAATACCTTTTATTTAAAATGTATTTATTTGATTTTAATTTCCCAAGGGCTTGATTTTATTTTATTGCTTAGTTTTCATCAACAATAAAAAACATTATCAGAAATGTGTATTTTTAAGATGACAAAATATTAAAATCATAAGTCAATGAAAACTTATTTTGATATTTGCCTCACAGTTCTTCATGTGCATTTATATGGGCAAATTGAGTTTATTACCAAACAGTTGCCTGATAACTTTAAGCCACAGTGATTTCATTCAGTGAAACAGACAAAAAAAATCACTTCTTATTCTGAAAAGAAGGTGAATCCACACAGTAATCTGATGTTTTAGAGTAATGGTCCTAGAAGTAAACAATATAGGATCAATTCCACATTTTGAAATACATTAGCTATATGATTTTGGAAAATGTACTTAAACTAGTTTTCATAGCAATAAAAGCAATAACTGTGTCTGCCTCCTATGATTTTTCTGAGGAATCAGTGAGCTTAAATTCATGAAAATACTGCAGGATGCCTAGCAGAGCAAGTACTTCATACACTTTATTTTTTATGTGTTTTAACTGTGTAGCAAGAAACCAAAACCAAAACAACAACAAAAACACTCCATACATGACCAAATAAGTAAGCTGTAGCAGTACACAAATGATTGGGTGTCCTTATAAGCCAGGATGCATTTGGTTCCAAACACAGTAATTGGAGTGTGAGAAATGAAACATTTGGCACTTACTTTGCTGTAACCTGAATAGTTACAACCAATTCCAACACAGCTTTCCAAAATCTACTCTGGAGCAAACTGAAAGGAATTTCTTAGCTTTCTTTTCTTTTTTTTTTTTTTTTCCTTTTCTTTTCTTTTTTCCCTGACACAGTTTTCTGTTTTATAGCACCAAAGGTCTAAACATAAAATAAGAGAAAGTTTTCCAAGAGTAGGTAGATATTTTGGAAATCTTTTTCACTTGGACTTCAGCTCAGAAGTATATTTAGAAGAAATATAAATCCTTTCTAACCTCATTCAGTCAGTTGCTTACATTTTAGGTTGCAAGATTTCAAACTGCACTCCATATTTATTGAGCTCAGTGAGGCAAATGTCTATTAAAACCTCAGCAAGCAACTTCGAAACTATTAAAATCCCTCCAAAGGGACATCACTGTTAAAGTCAGTCAATAAATTAACCACTGGGTTAGGCAGGATGGAGACTCATCTGTCTTTCTGAATACTGTTAATGAAGCCTACATTTTTGTATGTTAGTTGCTGCGAAACTGCCTGTGACACGTTTCTTAGCTGCTTTGCCTCGTGTCCAGGCATTAAGTGTCTCGTAGTTCATTAGAACTTTGATGATGTGTAATTATCTCACAAAGGTTGTCACCAAATGGAAATTTAGAGAACAATTATAACAGTCAGAAATTTTCATTAGAGATTCCCATTATCCGGACATGCTATAAGGCTGCTCATCTTCAGATTGAAGAGGCTTCAATGATAAACCTATGGACTGACTGCTTGTAGCATTAATTTTTCATACATTCCAAGTAAGGATATTTTAAAACAACACATATACACACATGCACACTCTTAAAAATTGTCTTAGGTTTTTCATAATACAAAATTCTAAAGCCATTTTCACCAATGACCTCTGATTTTCTTGCCTCTTTGATGGCATTTTTGAATTGTTATAATATCATGTACCACATCACAAGGCAAGAGAAGCTTTGAAACAAATACCTGTTTTCAATCAAATAAATTGAGTTATTGGGCTTAATATTGATTTTTTTCCTTACTGGTTTCAAATACAGAAATCAGCAAATTACATAGAAAAGTCATTGGTCTATGGACCACCTAGTTAATGCTGATGCTGTTTAAAGTTGAAAAAAGTTTTAATTTTTTTCTTTAATTAGACAGTATGATGATCTAAGGATTATGACAAGAACATCATGATGCCATGAAATGATATTTCAAAAATGAACTGTGACCTGGGGTATAACGTACTGATTCAATGACAATGATATGCCTATGCATCATATGGCAGCATTCCTCATTACAGAGAGTGTTTAAATAAAGTCTTTGCTTTCAGTGTTAGTAGTATAGTACCCTTACAACACAATAATTACAGCTGGGCGCGGTAGCTCACACTTGTAATCCCAGCACTTTGGAAGGCCGAGGCAGGCAGATCACCTGAGGTCTGGAGTTCGAGACCAGAGTAACCAACATGGAGAAATGCCGTCGCTACTAAAAATACAAAATTAACTGGGTTACTGGCACATGCCTGTAATCCCAGCTACTCGGGAGGCTGAGGAAGGAGAATCGCTTGAATCCGGGAGGCAGAGTTTGCGGTGGGCCGAGATTATGCCATTGCACTCCAGCCTGGGCCACAAGAACAAAACTCCATCTCAAAAAAACAAAACAAACAAACAAACAAAAAACAATAATTACATAGGACATAAAAATTGTATCAAAGAGATCAGCAATTTTTTAAAAACCCTACAGTTTTTCCAAAATATTGGTGCTTTACCAGTATTTCAGCTCACAGTGCTTTAACCACACAGTTTAAAAATTAACATTTTTCAAAACTGCTCATATGCTTTTCTGTAGGATAAGGCATAATGATTGGTTGATAGGAATAGGTAGGATTTTTAATTTCTCCATAGTCCTATTCCATGGAGACTGCAATCATTTTTAGACTGGAGAGTTTTGTGTAAGAAGATCCATATTCAGACAGATTCTTATGAGGAAAAGAAGTCATCAGTCACCATGAAGGTGCAGAGGCCAAGGAAACATGTAACTCCAAGTCTCATATAAGAAGAAGAAATAATAGTCATTTAAAATAACTATGTCCCCAGACTCTGCCAAAGTACTTGGGACACTGTATGTGTTTAATTAATCTTTCAGAATAAACAAGTGAATAACAAATAGAATATATGAAGATGGTGTCAGGGTAGAATTAGACTTAGATTCATTCCTTAAATTGATTAATTAATCATTAATTAATTGGGAATATATAATCAATTGAAAAAAGAATACGAGGCCGGGCGCGGTGGCTCAAGCCTGTAATCCCAGCACTTTGGGAGGCCGAGACGGGCGGATCATGAGGTCAGGGGATCGAGACCATCCTGGCTAACCCGGTGAAACCCCGTCTCTACTAAAAAATACAAAAAACAGCCAGGCGAGGTGGCGGGCGCCTGTAGTCCCAGCTACTCGGGAGGCTGAGGCAGGAAAGTGGCGTGAACCCGGGAGGCGGGGCTTGCAGTGAGCTGAGATCCGGCCACTGCACTCCAGATTGGGCAACAGATCGAGACTCTGTCTCAAAAAAAAAAAAAAAAAAAAAAAAAGAATACGATTCAAATAATTTTATAAAATTAACATTATCCTTATACCAATACCAAAAAAAAAAAAGAGGAAAAAAAAGTTATAAACCTTTATCTCACATAAACAAGATGCAAACTTTCTAAGCAAAATGTTAGCAAATTTAAGAATGTACAAAAAGGTAATATTTCAGGACCAAATGTAGTCTATCTCAGAAATGAAAGGGTTGTTTAACATTTGAATATCGGCGATGAAATTTACCATATTAAAAATAATGAGAAAAACAGCACAGTTGCCTCGACAGATATGGGTAAAGCATGTCACAAAATTCAACATCTATCTTTTGTAAAATACACTTAGCAAACTATAAATATAAGAGAACATCTTCAAATTGGTATGAGTTATGTAAGAAAAACCTACAGCTTACCATTATATTTAATGATGAAATGTTAAATGTTTTATCTTTAACATCACTACAAGACAAGGATATGTGGTCTCACCCCATTTATTCAACATTGTACTGCCGGCCGGGCGCGGTGGCTCAAGCCTGTAATCCCAGCACTTTGGGAGGCCGAGGTGGGCGGATCACGAGGTCAGGAGATCCAGACCATCCTGGCTAACACGGTGAAACCCCGTCTCTACTAAACATTAAAAAAAAAAAAAAAAAAAAAAAAAATTAGCCGGGCGTGGTGGCGGCGCCTGTAGTCCCAGCTACTCGGGAGGCTGAGGCAGGAGAATGGCGTGAACCCGGGAGGCAGAGCTTGCAGTGAGCGGAGATCGCACCACTGCACTCCAGCCTGGGGGACAGAGCGAGACTCCATCGAAAAAAAAAAAAAAATGACTGCCAGTTCTAGTCACTGCAATAAAGCAATAAAAAGAAATAAAAGGCAATCATGTTGGAACAAAACAACCAAAATTATTATTAACACCAAGTAGCATGGTTGTACACGAAGAAATTCCCATGGAGTCTACAAAAAACTGTGAGCTCTAATAAATTCATCAGGGTTGCAAAATTTAAGAAAACATGTAAAAAACAGTTTCTCCATACTACCAATGAACAATCAAAAACTGAAATTTAAAAAAAGTCGTAATCATGAAATACCTCGGGACAAATCTGACATAAGATATGCAAAATTTATAAACTGAAAACGACAAAATCCATTGCAGAGACAAATTAATGTAGCTCTAAGTTAAGGGGTATATTATGTTCATGGGTTAGAATAGTTAATATTAAGCCATTAATTCTCCCTAAATGGTCCTTCTGATCTAATAGATCATGATAAATATCTCAGCAGCATTTTTGTTTTAGAAATTAAAATCTGATTTTATAATCCATGTATAATAGCATAAGACTCTGAATACTCTGAAAACAACTCTGAAAAACATTTTAAAAAATGAAGGACTGTTACTACCTAATTTTGAGACTTATTTTAAAGCTATAGCAACCAAGGCCTTGTATTGGTGTCAAGAAATACAAACTGATCAATGAAACAGAATAGAGTCCAGAAATAAACCACATACCCATCTATCTATCTATCTACCTACCTATGTCGATATCTAATATATCTTCATTCCCATCAAGGGTGAGAGGGAGAGAAGAAGTATGGTATATTCAAAAAATAGTGCTAGGGCAACTGGATATCTATTTGCAAAACTTTGAACTTTAATTTGTATTTCGCACCAAATACAAAAATTAGCGTAACATGAAATGTAGTAAAATTGATGATATAAAACCTGAAACTATAAAACTTATAGAAAATAATGTTATATGTTTATGATATTATATGTAACATATAAATAGAGAAAACTTGGGAAAAAAACTTTGTGACTTTTTTAGGTAAATGTAACCCAAATAGGACACCAAGCACGATTCAAAAAAAAAAAAAAAGAAACTGATTAATTCGATTTTATCAAAATCAAAAATTACCCACAAAGACCCATCAGCAACAACTTTTGCAACTTTTGTTCTCAGAAAGAAACAGGATTAGGAAGAAATATTTGCATCATGTATCTGATAAAGGAATTACATTCAGATTATATAAGAACTCTCAAAACTCAGTAATACGAAAACAACCAACCAATAAAATATGGACAACAAACAGTTGAATGGATACTTAACCAAGTAATATTTTTAAAAAATTAAAAACACATGTAGTTTACTGAAATTGATTTATACCTCGTTAAAGCTATTAAAAAAACAAATTCATAGAGCGTACATCTTAAGTTGAAAATAAAATTTAATTAGAAATAAAAAAATATATTTAGAAATTAAGCAACCAATTTCTAAATAGTATGAAAGTTACAGAGTAATTTTCAAGGGACCTGAGCAACATTTTTAACTGAATAATAATGGAAATACAGAATATCAAAAAGTTGGAGAAT
This sequence comes from Macaca fascicularis, assembly GCF_037993035.2. Lineage (NCBI taxonomy): Eukaryota > Metazoa > Chordata > Mammalia > Primates > Cercopithecidae > Macaca > Macaca fascicularis. Next base: position 172,241,493 of record NC_088380.1, on the reverse strand, counting down.
TACTTAAAATAGTGCTGAGAAAAATATCTTTGAATGCTTTTATTAAAAATGAGAGGTCTAGAAAAAATTACCAGAGGCTCTACCATAAGAAGCTAGAAAGAGAACAGCAAAATAAATGTACAATATGGGGAAAGCTAAAAGTAGAAATCAATGAGACATAAAACAGACAAACTATAAACATTAAGAAAGCCAAAATTTGTTTATTTAAAAAGATAACACCATTTATAAACCTCCAAAATGATAGTGAAAAAGATAGAACACCGATTATGATTATCAGGGCTGAAAAATATGTTCTTATTCCAAATCCTTCAGATACTAAGGAGGGTAGTATGAAACTTTATGCCAATAATTTGACAACAAATATTATAGAAAGAAATTTCTCAAAAGCTACAACTAGAAAAATTACATGAAAAAAAATTACAGGACTGTTTGATATAACTGGTAAATTTTCTTAAGTATTTAAGAAGAAATATGACCAAAAAGCCATTTAAAAATTTTATCCTCTAATGTATCTCATAAATGTAGAAGAGTACTTACAGTTAATGTCATACAGTTTTCTCTTAAGATCCGAAACAAGGTAAGAATTTCCACCCTGATTATTTTGATTTATCATTTTAAAAAATGATAGCCAGTGAATTAAAGCAAGATAAATAAATAAAAGACATCACTTTAGGAAGGAAGATGTAAAAATATTTCTATTTGTCTATGATTTCATTGTTTATATAGCAAATCCTAGGGAATCTATTAACATAAAATAATTATGAGAATTGGTTGGCACATGCTTTTAGCATGATTTCAGGATACAAGTTTAATATACAAGATCAAATGCATTTTTTATGTACAAGTAGCAACAGTTTGAAAACAAAAATTTAAAATATGCAGTTTATAATACCAATAAATAATTAAGAAGAAAATTCACGAAAAGCATCTAAGATCTTTGCAATAGAAGCAGCAAAACCTTCCTGAGACACACTAAAGAATATCTAAATTAAAAGATGTAGTACTTTTATGGATTGGAGAACTCAATATTGTGAAGATGTGAAAGTTTATATGCAAATGCAAAATACCTAGACTATTTGAAGTAATCTTAAAAAGAAAAAGAAAGATTTGCACTATCAGACTTCAGGACTTCCTAAACAGCTAAGTAATCAAGACTATGTAATATTGGTTAATGAGGTGTGGCTCTGTGTCCCCACCCAAATCTCATGTCAAACTAATCCCCATGTGTCAGGGGAGGGGCCTGATGGGAGGTGATTGAATTATAGGGGCAGACTTCCCCCTTGCTCTTCTCATGATAGAGTTCTCATGAGATCTGGTTGTTTGAAAGTGTGTAACACTTCCCCCTTCACTCTCTCTCTCTCCTGCTCTGACATGTGAAGACATACTTGCTTCCCCTTCACGTTTTGCCATGATTGTAAGTTTCCTGAGGCCTCCTAATCATGCTTCCTGTATAGCCTGCAGAAGTGTAAGACAATGAAGTCTATTTTCTTCATAAATCACCCAGTCTCAGGTAGTTCTTTATAGCAATGTGAGAAAGCACTAATACACTGGTATAAAGTTTAGCAAATATCAAAGACACAGAGGAGAAAATTCAAATATAGAATGTCTCTGTAATTTGACTTTTTGACAAAAATGCCAAAGTGACAGAATGGAGAAAAATATTCAACAATTGTCCTAGAACAACTGTATCTGTAAGAAAATAAACCTCAATTCTCACTTCATATTATACATAAAGCTAATTAGTTAGACATGGACTTATAGACGTAAACATAAAAACTGAAACCATAAAGCTATTAGAAGAATTCATTGTAGAATGTCTGCATGATTTGGGAGTAGTCGTTTTTTAGACAGGACACAGAAAGCAAAGCCTTAAATTATATCTTACCAAACGCTAAAACTTTTCTCATTAAATGATTCCATTTAAAAAGTAACTAGGCATATCAATATAAATTAATGATATTTACTATATATAGACAGAGACAGAGATCAACAGAGAGAAGTAATTTTTTTTCTTCCCCCCATCAACCGAAAGAGCCCAGAAACAATGACACATCAGTACCAACGAGCACCTCTAGTGCCCAGATCTTGCTTTCTACATATCATACATAATGAAAAGAAACTAGGGCTTCTTGGAGAAATGTCTTAGTCCAGTTTGAAGTTAGGAAAAGTGAGATTAGGAAACATTGTAGTACATGAACTAAATAAAAATCCTTTAGTTCATGGTGGTAAAGAGAAAAAAGAACAGAGGGTAAAAAAGATAAATTCATTTGCCACATTGGAGATAACTATTACATAAAGAAAGTTAAGTGTGAATGAATTTTTCTTACCTGACTAATAAAATTTATGATTAATGGACAAAAATAAGACTTCACCTGCTGTCTTTTGAAGAAATGTGATAGTTTATTATCTTTTAAACTGTAGAAGTTGGAGTTAGAAGATCACTTTTTACAACTTTCAGTGAAATTTTTGCTTAGCATAAGGGTCATTAATGGATGTTAAATCCATTAGTTGCCAAATATAAGTCAAAAAGCTTATTAAAAGGGGGAAAAATACCTGTACCCTTCTGATGATTGTTCCCTGAACCAAGTGATCAAGCTTTTTGTCACTAACTATGGGGCAACCTAACATTGTATACAGTCCAATAAGATGCAGTCTGAAGTAGACAGCATTACCCAGGAGGGATGTTTGCCAGAAATAGTTAACCTGAATCTATTCAGTCTTTAAACATAAACACCAGTCTACAGGGATTAAAGGAGATAAAGACACAGTTTCAGAGATACAGTAGACAATCAGAATATCTCAAATGTAGGGCATTTTATAAAATAACTACTCTAGTATCTTTTAAAAGTCAATGTCCTGAGGAATAACAACAAAAAAAATGGATGGGTAGGAAGATTGTGGAGATTAAAAGAGCCAAAACTGATATAACCTTTTTTTGTTTTTTCTTTTGAGACAGTGTTTCTCTCTGTTGCCCAGGCTAGACTGAAGGGGCACAATCTCAGCTCACTGCAACCTCCGTCCCCCAGGTTCAAGCAATTCTCCTGCCTCAGTCTCCTGAGTAGCTGGGATTACAGTCGCCCACCACCACGCCTGGCTAATTTTTGTATTTTTAGCAGAGACAGGGTTTCACTGTGTTGGCCAGGCTGGTCTCGAACTCCTGACCTCAGATGATCCACCCGCCTCGGCCTCTCAAAGTGCTAGGATTGTCAGGTGTGTCACTGTGCCTGGCCCAAAACTGATATAACCTAAAGAGGCAAAAATAAAAACACATATATTTATTTAAAATAGTAAACATAAATACCGGTTAGGAACATTTTGGAATTTTGGAAATGGACTGAATTTAAGATAATATGAGTAATTTTTAAGTAATATTGCTAATCTTGGTATAATAATGAAGTTATGTTTATACAGAAAACTAAATTTTAAGTGATACATGCTGAAGTATTTAGGAGTGAATGTCTATTATGATTGTGCTGTGGTTTGAATGCTTTTTCCTCTCCAACATTTATGATAAAACTTGATCTACATGAAGCAATATTAAGAAGTGGAAACCGGCAGGACGTGGTGGCTCACGCCTGTAATCCCAGAACTTTGGGAGGCTGAGGTGGGCAGATCACGAGGTCAGGAGCTCGAGACCAGCCTGGACAACATGGTGAAATCTTGTCTAAACTAAAAAAAAAAAAAAATTAGCTGGGCTTGGTGGCACATGCCTATGGTACCAGTATGGAAAGCTAAGGCAGGAGAATCACTTGAACCCGGGAGGCAGAGGTTGCAGTGAGCCGAGATTGCACCACTGCACTCCAGCCTGGTGGCAGAGTAAGACTCCGTCTCAAAAAAATAAAAATAAAAAAAAAGAAATGGAAACTTTAGGAGGTGATTAGGCCACGAGGACTCCACTCTCATGGACAGGATTAGTGTCATATAAAAGGGTTGGAGGAACTAGGTAGGTCTCTCTGCCCTTCTGTCTTCCTCCATGTGAGGATGCAACACATAATGCCACGTTGGAAGCAGACAGCAGCTCCTATCAGACACCAAATCTGTTGGTGCCCTGATCTTGGACTTCTCAGCCTTTAGAACTGTAAGAAAAGTATTTCTGTTCTTTATAAATTACCCAGTCTTTAATAGTTTGTTATGGAAGCACAGACTAAGACAGATTGTGACTTAATTTCAATGGTTCAGGAAAAAAGTATACATCTAAATTATAGCTAGGTAGATATATAAAAGAAATATGGCAAAATAACTGTAAAGTCTAGCTAGTGGGTATATGAATTTTTATTAGTCCATCCTTTCAGCTTATCTGTATAATTAAAATTTTTCATAATAAAATTTGGAGAATATTTTCTTTTATTTTTAGAAAGGGGCTCTCCCTCTGTTTGTTACCCAGACTGGTGTGCAGTGGTGCAATCATATCTCACTACAGCTTCAGACTCCTGGGCTCAAGTGATCCTTCCTGATACGGTTTAGATGTATGTTTCCTCCATATCTCATGTTGAAATGTGACCTCCGATGTTGGAGGTGGGCCTAGTGGGACGTGTTTGGGTCATAGGTGCTGATGCCTCATAAATGACTTGGTGCCCTCCCGATTAATTTAAATTTAAATTTAATTTTAATTTAATTTTAAGTTTTTAAAATTTTAATAATTTTAATTTTCTTGTACCAATATAAATAAATGGTAATGAGTGAGTTCTAGCTCTGTTAGTTCACTTGAGAGCTGGTTGTTTAAAGGAGTGTGGCACTTGCTCTTCTCCGTCTTGCTCTGTCCCTTGCTATGTGACACGCTGGCACCTCCTTTGTCTTCTGGTACAATTCAAAGCTTCCTGAGGCCTCACCAGAAGTAGATATTGGTGCCATGCTTCATGTACAGTCCACAGAACTGTGCGCCAAATAAAACTCTTTTCTTTATAAATTACCCAATTTCAGGTATTCCTTTAGAGCAAAGCCAAACTAACTAACAGCCACCCACCTCAGCCCCCTAGTAGCTGGGACTACAGGCATGTACTACCGTGCCCAGCTATGGAGACATTTTTGAAGGATTTCATGTAATTATTTTATTTTATTTTTGTACCAATCTAAATATCAATCCTTTTTAAAGCATTAACCCCCTTCCTCATATAGTAACTGTCTGGTGGCAACCCAAACATGGATTATACCAACAATTTCCCATGGAGTAGTCTTATATCTTAAAATTATAGGTGTTGAGTAAATTGTATACTCTAGAATTGGCTTTTTTTATTGTAAAGAATTTGCAAGACTTGCACAGAAAAGAATGTCTTGAGACCTGAATAGGAAGAGGACAACTTGCAGATGTGGAAAGAATGTAGGCTTAGGAGACAGTATTGAACTAAAATTTTTGTTCTGCCACATTTTTTAGCAGATCAAGTTTCTATGACCTTTTATTCCCTGTGTGCAAAATTATTATGACAATGTGTAACCCAAAAATCAGTTGTGAGAATGAATTGCGGATGTAAATAGTGTATTATAGAGACTGTCATATTACATAATAGCATAACAAATGATATCAGTAAAAAAACTTTAAGATACATCACTAGAATAGAGGACAGTTAATCTAAAACAGGCTGTGTCATTAGTCATAGAAATGATTTATATTTACAGCTCAGAGTCTCTGTGATGAATGGATACAGTGTGGAAAAAAAGACAATCACAGCCATTTCTCTGATGAAGAGCAATGAAACTCCAGCAATCATGGCCTGCTAATTTAAGCTATTAAGGAAACAGCAGGGAGCAAGAATTTGTTCAGTGTAAGGAAATGTAATATTTATCAGTGCTCATTAGACTGTGCTCATGTTTTTGCTCCTGCTGAAGATGGTCATTGCATTAAAAATTCAAGTAAAGTACAAAAGCAAATATATTTTATAGCTAGATTGAAGGATTAATTAGTACCTAAATATTCAAACGGGCTTCTTCTTAAACTAAATAGAGTAGCTGATTTTGCTGGGGATTCCAAGTGGAAGTGGAATAAACAATGTTCAAAAAATTGTGGCTGAAGAAAACCTAAAGGAAATAGGGTACAATAGGTCAATTTTCCTCTTGGTCTCTACAAAATGGACAGGTTGAATTAGGTTTTGTTTAAAAAGCTGTAGGGTTCTAGCTTTCCTGAGATCTGTGAGACTACTTGCATTATCTAGTAATAACTTCATTATAATTATTATCATAGCTGACCATACGTATGTCTTGTCATTCTCATTGGGTAGCTACGTCTTTCTCCCTCACACTTTTTTTCTTGTGAAACATTGTGCTTGATACGGAAAGCAATGCTCCTAAAACATAGTAAATGCACCTTTCACTTTCCAAAAGTTCATGGAAGTCCAATGCTACCATTGGATACAATTTTAAAAATCATGCTTTTAAAAGCATTAGAGAGGGCCGGGCGCGGTGGCTCACGCCTGTAATCCCAGCACTTTGGGAGGCCGAGGCAGGCCGATCATGAGGTCAGGAGATCAAGACCATCCTGGCTAGCACAGTGAAACCCTGTCTCTACTAAAAATACAAAAAAAATTAGCCGGGTGTGGTGGTGGGCGCCTGTAGTCCCAGCCACTCAGGAGGCTGAGGCAGGAAAATGGCATGAACCCGGGAAGCAGAGGTTGCAGTGAGCCGAGATTTCCCCACTGTACTCTAGTCTGGGTGACAGAGTGAGATTCCATCTCAAAAAAAAAAAAAAAAAAAAAAAAAAAAAAAAAAAAAAAAAAAAAAAAGCATTAGAGAACCATAGAAGCAAGGGAGGACTAGATGAACTAAAATCCTAAAGAGAGGGTTTTTCCTCTTGGGGACATTTGCTGATTGTGGACATGAACAGAATGAAGATCAGACTAATCCTAGGCAAAGAATCTTTGTTGATCCTTGTGGGTTTTCTGGAAAGGAAACCAACAAAATTCTACTGAGCACACGGTGATCGAATAAATTAAAAATGTCAGTGGTCTCAAATTCATAACGAGTTTCCTCCATAGACAATTAGCCGAGTTGGGGCTGTGCAGAAGTCTGAGAATCTAGACTGTATATTTATTAAAAGCTTCTAGAAGGCATAGTGAAAGCTTGTGCTTCCCCACAGTGCTTACAAAACAGGCCCACTAGAGAGACGGGGTCTGTCTCAACCATAAATGATGACCAGAAAGAGATGAACTAGGAACTTCTGAAGAAAGAAAAAAAAAATTTTCCACAGGCTTTTAGGACTGAAGAAACACATACTAGTCAAGCTCTCAAATAAAATCACAGGAGGGCTAATTCCTAAACAAAATCAAAACTGAGATAAACTGAGTCTTACTGAAACTGCAGTGTAGACCCAAATCAGCTTAGTTCCTGATTGAATTGAGATCATCAGCTTCTCACCTTATCTGCTAAATAGAGAAAAAGGAAAAGTCTCTCTGGGGTAGATGACATCATCAGCAGCTTCAAATTATTCTTTTTTTTTTTTTTTTTTTTGGAGACAGAATCTCACTCTTGTCCCCCAGACTCGAGTGCAATGGTACCATCAAAGCTCACTGCAACCTCCGCCTCCAGGATTCAAGCTATTGTCCTGCCTCAGTCTCCTGAGTAGTTGGAATACAGGTGCCTGCCACCATCCCTGGCTAATTTTTGTATTTTTAGTAGAGATGGGGTTTCAGCATGTTGGCCAGGCTGGTCTCGAACTCCTGACCTCAGGTGATCCACCCACCTTGGCCACCCAAAGTGCTAGGATTACAGGTATGAGCCACTGCGCCTAGCCAAACTATTTTTTCTAAAGCAGTTCTGGACTATAATAAAAAATTAACAGACATTCAAAACAGCAAGTCAATGTGTTTGATAACAGAAAACTATAAATAATAGAAGCATATCCACTGGTGGTTCAGATACTAGAGGTTTTGTTTTGATTCATTTTAATAAATTTTCTAATTACTCTTGTTATTTTATCCTTGATACATTGTTTAATTAGGAATGTGTTGTTTAATTTCGACATATTTGTATGACTTTCACAAGTTTACTTCTGTTGTTGATTTCTAATTCATTCCACTGTGGTCAGAGAACAAACTTTGTATGATTTCAGTCCTTTTAAACTTACTTAAACTTGTTTTATGGCCTATATCATATTGTCCATCCTGTAAATGTCTCACGTACACTTTAGAAGAACGTGTATTCTGCAGTTGATGGGTGAACTATTCTATAGATGTCTGTTATGTCTAGTTGGTTGATAGTGTTGTCTAAATCTTCTCCTTTATGATATTCCCTCTAGTTTTTCTAGCCATTACTGAATGTGGGGCTTTAAAGTTTCAAACTAGTATTGTTGAATTTTGAATTGCACCCTTCGATCTTTATATTTTGTCTTGTATTTTAGTCTCTGTTGCCAAAGGCAGGCATATATACTTAAACTTGCAATTTCCTGTTAATAAATTGAGAACAGACCCACTAGAGAGACCCATAACATTATAAAATGTCTTTGTCTTTAGTAACAAATTTTGTCTTAAAATTTATTTTTTCTGTTATTATTATAACCACTCCCATTCCTTGTTGGTCTCACCTATATTATTTTCTGTCCTTTGACTACAAAGCTATTTGTGTCTTTGAATCTAAAATCTGTTTCTTATAGAGAGCATATGGTTATGTTATTTTTATAAATTCTGCCAATCTCTGCCTTTTAATTGGAGTGTTTAATTTGTATATATTTAATGCAGTTACAGATAAAGTAGAATTTATGTCTGCCACTTTGATATTTGTTTTATAGTTGTCTTGTAGGTTTTCATTTCTCTATTCTTTGCAGCCTTCTTTTGTGTTAAATAATTTCTTGTCATTACTTTTGCTATTTTTAAATTTATTCTCTTAGTGGTTGTCTAGGGTATTACAATTAACATCTTAATTTATTTTAGTTCAGATTAATATCACCTTAATTTAAATAACATACAAAAGCTTTGCTGCTTCCCCTACTTTGCACTGTTATTGTCACGCAAATTATATATACATCATGTACCCATCAACATAGATTTGTAATTATTGCTCCATGCAGTTGTCTTTTATATCAGAGAGAAGAGTTAAAAACAAATTTTATATATATATATATATATATATATGTTTATATTTTCCTGAATATTTATACATGTTATTGCCTCAGTGGTATTTTTTTATTTTTTCATGTGAAATTGAGTTATTGCCTCGTGTCTTTCAGTCTGCAGAACTCCTGCTATTGTTTTCTTTAGAGTAGGTATACTAGTGACATAATTTCTCTGATTTTGTTTTTGTTTTGTTTGTTTGGAAACATCTTAATGTCTCCTTTATTTTGGAAGATGTTTTGCTGAATACAGAATTTTATGTTGACCATCTTTTACTTTCAGCATTTTAAATATGTGATCCCACTGCCTTCTGGCCTCCATAGTTTAGATTAGAAATCAGTTGTTAATCTTTATTAAAGTTTCTTTTACATGATAAATCACTTATTTCTTGCTACTTTCAATACTTTGCCTTTGGCTTTTGACAGTTATGATGTGGCTAGTGTAGATCTTTTTTAGTTTATCCTGTTTAGATTTGGTTGATTTTCTTAGATATGCAGTATTTTTTTTCATCAAATGTGGAGAATTTAGGTTAATTACTTCTTCAAAAATTCTTTCTGCCCCTTTTCTTTCTCTCTTCTCTTCCTGGAACTCCCACACTGCATATGTTGGTATGCTTTAGGATGTCCTAGGTTTCTGAGGCACTGTTCTTTCTCTTCAATCTTCTTTCTAGATGTAATATCCAATATTATCCAATATAAGATGTTACTTATATTGGATAATCTCAATAAACTTGTCTTTATACCTGCTAATTTCATCTTTTGACTGATCAAATATAATTTTTAACCCCTGAGGTATATTTTGTTATTTTACTTTTCAACTTAGGTAGTTGTGTTTGTTTCTTTTTAAAATAATTTCTTTCTCTGTATTACTGTATTGATATTCTCTACTCAGTGGGAGTGAGACATTGCTCTCATACATTTTTTTAGTTTTTTAGATGTGGTTTCCTTTACTTCTTGAAACATATCTAAAATACTTGATTTAAATTATCTGTCTGTTAGTCCAGTGTCTGGGTTTCCTTGGAAATATTTTCTTTTAATTGTTTTTTTCCCTTTGCATGCACTATACTTTCTTATTTTATATACATTGAATTTTTTTGGTTAAAAACTAGGCATTTAAAATAATATAATATGGTGACTTCTAAAATCAGACTCTCCAAACCTTCGCAAGCTTATTGCTGTTTATTGTTGTTTATTTATTTAGGAATTTTTCTAAACTAATTCTGTATAGGCTGTATTGTTTATCTTTTGTGGTTCTTGAAGTTTCTGCTCAGTTATCTTGGCTGTCACATAATGAGTGGACAGAGATTCTTAAATGTCTGGAACCAACAAGACTCCTAGTTTCTGCTGAAGGCTTACTTTCAACACTCACCAGATAATTGAGAATTTAGTCTTAGCTTCAACTTCCTGTTTATACAGAGTATCAAGGTTAGCCTCATGTGACGATGTATGAACTTCTTAGTTCTTTCCTAAACATGTGCATGACCTAGGGCATACACACAGCTCTAGGCATGCATCTGGCCTTCTCAATTCTCAGAGATATGTCAGAGGTTTACAGAGACTCTAGGATTATTTCATTCTCTAGTTTTCCCTTTTAAACTGTGTAGTTATTGTTTTTGTTTGTTTGTTTGTTTTTTGGGGTTTTTTTTTGAGATGGAGTCTCACCCTGTCTCCCAGGCTGGAATGCAGTGGCCAGATCTCAGCTCACTGCAAGCTCCGCCTCGCTGGTTTACACCATTCTCCTGCCTCAGCCTCCCGAGTAGCTGGGACTACAGGAGCCCGCCACCTCACCCGGCTAGTTTTTTTGTATTTTTTAGTAGAGACGGGGTTTCACTCTGTTAGCCAGGATGGTCTCGATCTCCTGACCTCATGATCTGCCCGTCTTGGCCTCCCAAAGTGCTGGGATTACAGGCTTGAGCCACCGCACCCAGCCTAGTCTATTGTTTTTATGCACTGTTATTTACTGCCTCTGGCAGCCATAAAGTTAAATGATAGCCTGTAACTGTTTTTGACAAACATTGCCAGGCACAAGGCTCTTGCACTTGTCGGGGAGGGGTTTGGGTTTGGGGATGCTTCAAGCAAGGCCAAACAAAGACATCCTTTAAGTGGGGATGACTCATCAGACAGGCCAAATAATGACAAAATGAGGCTTTCAAAAAGCTCCAAACCTGTGCTGGTCCTTCCAGCGGCTACCAGCCTGATAGTTTTCACTGCAATTATGAGCTGTTAGTTTTAAATTATACTGTGAAGCTGGAAATTGGGGGATAGGAATAAGGTAAGACAAGTAGCCGATCTTAAAAGTACCATTTAAAAGATACATTAGTAACAAACTGCCAACAATAAAATTAACATGTAACTTCTCAACAAAAATAATTAATTTAGCAAGATAATGGAAATGCCATCTTTAATGTACTGAAAGAAAATCACAGCCAACCTTGAATTCTATAGCAACAAAAGTAATTTCAAAAATGATGGTGAATTAAATCAAGAATCATAACAGTGAAAATAACTTCAAAATGAAGGTGAAATAAACATTTCTAAACAAAAAAGTGAATAAAAAGGACATTATAGGAATAATACACAAAGAAATATAAAATTTCTATTCTAATAGACACCATGAAGAACATTTACAAGGTACTATAAGTATACTGCATGAGTTTGGAGCCAGTCTCTCAAATCAGGAAAGGCTTATCTGAGAAAGTAACCGAATAACAAGCAGAAATTTAAAAAGACTGAAATTAGGACAATACAAAAGTTTAAAAGAAGGTAAGTCATCAGTGCCAGTTAATTGAGGATCTAGAGTCATGAATTGTTTAGATTTAGTTTTGTCTTTTCTTAGGCAGTACTACATATTTATGTAAATTTTCATGAATTATGATGCTATTTATTATGAATGTTACAGAATTTATCATAAGTCTCAGGGGCAATGGTTGGACTTCCTTAACTGAAAGACTAATGGATAAGAATTCAACATTAGATACCTACTCATATAGTTTGAAAGGTTTTTCTCTACGATATGAAATGTCCTATTCAAGAAGTAAAAATTTAAGCCTTTGCCAGTTGTTTACTCTTTATACAAATGCAATTATTGGTGGCCTTTTAAAGACAAACAGAAGAGAGAGAACAGAGTATTTTTATGTTGGGTGTCTGCCTCAGGGTGTAATAAGTAAGGAAAACAGTAAATGTCTGGCAGGATAACGAGCCTGAAAACACCTTTTGTCAATATTCATGTTTAGAACAGGGATAACATTTCCTCTTTCCCAAAAGTGGGAAGAATAGATGAAGACAGGGACTGGAAGGGGAGTGCATTTACTACTGAAGACTATTAAATTAAAATTCCAAGCTGCACATTTTCCTTTTCAGAAGTGTTCAAGGGCTTATTATGAACCACATTACCTTACATTTAGCTATGAAGTAGATGCTAATTTTCAAAAGGATTTACACCTTAGCCCATTAGAATTAATTCAGGTGCCGCACGTATTGGCTGATAAAAAAAATGTGTGAGGTGCCTGGATTAATAAATAATATTTTTAAAGGTGAGAGAGGCATGTTTTTATCATGTTAAATTAAAGCAGATGATAGATATATAATAAAATAAGATGGATAAATTTAACAATTTCACTGAGTAAAATATATTTTAAAAATACCAATGAGATATCACTCTGACAAGAAAGGAGTAGTCTATACAAATGAACCAGCTTCCTCCTTGATATGAAGAAAAATCACAAAAAGGATAAGACAATTAGGAGATCAAGGAATAATGTCTAAGACTTAAGCAGCAAATGGATGATAATTTAGGCAACAATAAGAAAATTATTTTGGAGAAATGTTCATTGTATTCACACTTGAAAGCTACATTGTAGAAAGGTGAGGGATCTGGATAAAATCCCTAAAAGCCTGAGAACTTCACAGTTTAAACCTTAACTCTCCTCTTACCTCTGTCAGTTTCAGAATTAAAATACTCCATTAGGTATTAATAACATGGGATTTCTTTTCAGTTCAAAAGTACAAGTTGCCATATTTTCAAGAGAAGAAAAGTCACATGCACACACATATACATGATCCATACTCTATGAAGTTACTAAGCTACTGTATATATTTTTCTACCAGCAAGTTTTCTTTTTGTCTATGTTTATTAAAACTAAGAGTCTCTTCTCAGAGCCTAATGCTGATTTACTCCATTCAGCCCTGTGACAAAACATTCCAGTTAAAAGGGTAAATATTTGGCTTCCTGCTTCAATTTACCATTGCCAACCTCTTTCCTTTTACTGGTGTTCTTCCATTGCCTGAAATCTGGAAACCTTCTTTTTCCTTTCAGAAACTATGAGAACATGGAAGGAAAAGATATTTCTTGGTTTTACAAGGCTGGAAGTTAAAACTCTGGGCAATTTTGCACTGAGTCTTTCGTGGTTTCATAGAGCTTTCAGAATCGGAGACCTAGACTAAAAATTAGGGTTCAAACCTCTTTGACATTCTTCTAAATTGTTTTATAAATGTGTTATTCTGATGTTTAAAATCAAATTTATTTAAAATATTTGGCATTTTGATATAAATTTATGACTCTCTATATAAAGTATTTCACTGAATAATCAGACTATGCATATTTCTCAATTGTTTTAAATTATATCTTAACCGATATTTGGCTGAATTGCTCTTTTTTGGGGGAAGAAGATAAAGATATTTCATGAATATCGATATGCAAATGTTAATTTAAAACAGCATGTGAACTACTAGATTAAATTGAAAATAAAGTGCTTTAGTCTGAAATGCAGTATTATAGATTATAAATTTGGCTGTTTTGGTCCAATTAGTAAGGCAGATGTCAAATTCTGTCATGAGTTTAACTGTTCAAATTATTTCTTTTACCCTAGTGGTAGTCAATAATACAAGTTTTAATTTAAAATATCTAAAATTTAGAAGTGATAAAGACCTTTTAGATAATCTAATTCAACATCATCATTTTATAGAATGAGAAACAAAGGCCTTCCATGGGTCAGAACTTCATCTTTTCCTAAGCATAGTTCACATGTCAATTGAACAATTTCTAGTATTGATGTTTATAAGATTTCAAATAGCTGATTTGCCTGTTTTTTTCTGTACTTGACTACTTATTTTAATGGACTAATTTGTAGTCAATATTCAAAGAAATCAGGAATCAACAATTGCTCTGTCTTCTAAAAGAGATCTTGCAGAAAATGTTCACTGAGCTCAAATTATCTTTTTTGGCTCCCAGATTTATCAGTCCCACCAGCAAATGACAACTTCCCACTTCATTTAAACTGCCTCAAAATGGGCCAAAGTAGGAAAAAAATGTGTCTGAACAATATGTGATTCCATAAACAACTAGATGCCTAGGGAAAACCATGAATGAATAATTACTCTGTAAATGAAATTAACATAACTTTAAAAGAGAAAAATAAAAAGAAAAAAATACAAGCTGAGCCAATACTTTTCAAGGGGGAAAAAATAATGTTGTTGTTTTTTTCCCACTGAACCCAATTTTTTCTCTTGCCCTATTTGCTGGCAGCATGTTTAGACTTTGTCTTTTGTGTGTGTGTGCATTGCTTTATTTTCCTTCATTGTTAACAGTCTTATCCATTCTCCTAACAATAGAAATCTCAGGAGAACATTTTCTCTAATCCTACTCCCAACTGTTAGTTTGGTTTGTTTATCTACTTTCTTGACTCACAGCCCAAACCTTCTGTATCAGTTTTGTTCCCAACAAGGGGAGCAGGAAGAAGACCCGTATGGCATTTTTAGAGCCATGTGTTATTGTGGCAGTGAGGAATCCGTAACACTCAGCACAGATTGTCAGTTTGTCCTATGATGGGAGAGATGGTAGTTAGACACATAGAAAATTCATGACTTGCTTTCTAAAAACGCTTGTGCATTTTTTACAACCATATCAGAAAATGAAAGTGAAAGGAGCCTGAGTAATAAGACTTAGGAGATAAGCATGGCATCTTCCTTCTTCCTATAAATTATAATCTCAAAGAGGAAAACAGAATGAGTTTACAGCTTCATATTCCTTTTTTAATGTGTCTGTCTCATAGATACCACAATATACAGGTTCATAATGCCTGCTCCGATATGCATGTATCAACCTGCCCAGTTTCCTCATCTACAAAGAGCGGAAATAGAGTGAGATTAACATGAACAAAACCTTCCTCCTCTACCGTTCTGTGAGATGCCCTATTAAATCAATAAAATAGAATAAATGTCATCATTTGACTTTTTTAGAAAGAGCATAAAAATGGTTTTTGGTATTTTTTTAACTGGAGATATTAACTTGATTTCTGAAGAATTTCTTGATGTTAGTCATTTTAAAATGGAATTTACTTTAGTCGGTTGTATTTTATTTTAAAGGAGAAATTCCTATATCCAATGTTTCCTTTTGTTTTGTTCAAAAAACGTATACAGTCAGCCCTCCTTATTCATGAGTTCTGTATCCATTAATTCAACCAACCGGGGATTAAAAATATATATTTTTTTATATTGTGTCTGTACTGAACATGTACACTTTTTGCATCATTATTCCCTAAGGAATGTAGTACATCAACTATTTGAAGAGTATTTACATTTTATAAGGTGTTATAAGAATCTAGAAAGGATTTAAAAGATACAGAAGATGTACACAGATTATATGCAAATACTACACCATTTTTTGTACGGGACTTGGACATCCATGCATCTTGGTATCTGTGGGCACCCTGGAACCAATCCCCTTCAGAGTAAATGTTGGCACCGTTTTTCCAAACAGTATGTGCTCATTTTGTGTCTTTGTCACATTTTGGTAGTTCTCACAGTATTTCAAACTTTTTCATTATTGTTTTGTTTGTTATGGTGATCTGTGATCAGTGATCTTCGAGGTTACTTAACTTAGTAAATGTTTTGGGGCACCACAAGCTACACCCATACGAGAGGGCAAACTGAATCAAGAAATGTGTGTGTATTCTGACTGCCCCACCAAATAGCTCTTCTTCCCCTTCTCTCTCTGTCTCAGGCTTGTCTATTCCCCAAGACACAAAAATATTAAAATTAGGCCAATTAATAACCTTACAATGGTCTCCAAGTGTTCCAGTGAAAGGAACAGTCACACATCTCTCATTTTAAATCAAGAGCTAGAAATAATAAAGCTTAGTGGAAAGCATGACAAAAGCTGAATTAGGCTGAAAGCTGGGTCTCTTGCGCCAAATAGCCAAGTTGTGAATGCAAATAAAAAGTTCTTGAAGGAAATTAAAATTGCTACTCCAGTGAACACATGAATGAAAAGAAAGCAAAACAGCTTCATTACTAATATGGAGACGGGTTTAGTGGTCAGAATAGATTAAACCTGCTACAACTTTCCCTTAAGTCAAAGCCTAATTCAGGGCAAGGCCCTCCCTTTCTTCAATTCTATGGTTATGAGAGGTGAGGAAGTTGCAGAAGAAAAGGTTGCAGCTAGCAGAAGTTTGTTAATCGGTTTAAATAAAGAAGTTATCTCCATGACATAAAAATGCAAGTAAGACGTGCAATTGCTCTTGTAGAAGCTACACTAAGTTATCCTGAAGGTCTAAGCTAAGATCATTGATGCAGCAAGTTATCCTTAAAGATCTTGCTAACACGGTTCATGAAGGTGGCTACACTAAACAACAGATTTCAATGGAGATAAAACAGGCTCCTATTGAAAAACTATGCCATCTACAAATTTCCTAGCTAAAGAGGAGAAGTCCATGGCTGGCTTCACAACTTCAAAAGACAGGCTGAGTCTCTTGTTAAAGGCTGATGCAGCCAGTGACATTAAGATGAAGCCAATGCCCATTCATCGTTTCAAAAACGTTAGGGCTTTTACGAATTATTCTAAATTGACTGTGTCTTTGTTCTATAAATGCAGCCGGTGACTTTAAGATGAAGCCAATGCCCATTCATCGTTTCAAAAACGTTAGGGCTTTTACGAAGTATGCTAAATTGACTGTGTCTTTGTTCTATAAATGGAACAACAGAGCCTGAAGAAAGCACATGTGTTTACAGCATGGTTTACTGAATATTTGAAGCCCAATGTTGAGATCTACAGCTTAGAAAAAAAATACTTAAAAAAAATATTACTTCTCAGATGAGAAGATTTCTTTAAAAATATTACTTGTGAAATATACCTAGTTGGTTGAGAGCTCTGATGGAGATTTACAAGGAGGTTAATGTTGCTTTCTTGCCTGCTAACACCACATTCATTCTACAACCCATTGATCAAGGAATAATTTTAACCCTCAAGTCTTAATATTTAAGAAATACACTTGTAAGTCTATAGCTTCCATAGATAGTTATTCCTCTGATGGATCTGGCAAAGTCAATTGAAAACCTTCTGAAAATGATTCACCATTCTAGATGCCATTAAGAACATTTCTGATTCATGGGAAGACGTCACGGTATCAATGTTAACAGGAATTTGAGAGAAGTTGATTGCAACCTTATGGATGTCTTTGAGGGATTCAAAATTTCAAGGGAAGCAGTAACTGCATATGTGGTAGAAACAGCAAGAGAATTAGAACAAGAAGTGGATCCTAAATATGTGACTGATTTGCTGCAATCTCCTGATAAAACTTTAATGGATGAGGAGTTGCTTATGAGTGAGCAAATAAAGTACTTTCTTGAGATAAAATCTACCCCTGGTGAAAAGTCTGTGAACATTGTTGAAGTGACAACAAGGGATTTAGAATGTTATATAAACTTAGTTGATAAAAGCAGCAGCAGTATTTGAGAGGATTGACTCCAATTTTGAAAGAAGTTCTATTGTGGGTAAAAACACTATCAAACAGCATGGCCCCCTACAGAGAAATCTTTCGTGAAAAGAAGAGTTGATTGATGTGCAAACTTCATTGTTGTCTTATTTTAAGAAATTGCCATGGACACATCAACCCTCAGCAACCACCACCCTGATCAGTCAGCAGCCATCAACATTGAGGTGAATGTCTTCACTAGCAAAATTATAATTTGCTGAAGGCTCAGATGATTGTTAGCACTTTTTAGCAATACATTTTTAATTAAGGTGTGTACATTGTGTTTTTAGATGTAATGCTATTGCGCACTTAGTAGACTATAGTCTAAATGTAACTTTTATATGCACTAAGAAATCAAAAAAATTTGTGGGATATTCGATTTATTGCAGTGGTCTGACACTGAGCTGGACTACCCATTCTAGTAATTTTCATTTTTTATTAAATACTGAAATTTGAATTTTGTGCATGTTCAAAGACATGTCTTACAAATGTTTTACACAGTGTCTGGCACACTGGATATGCTCAGTAAATCTGTTATTAATCCCATCATTGGTTCAAAGACCACTGTTTATTATAGTTATAAGATTCCTCTTTTTTTTTTTTTTTTTTTTTTTTGCAAAGGTACCAACATTTTCTTTTCCAGGTGGATTAGACAAGAGTTTCTTGACATTTGCATAATAATGTTCCAGATTTTTCTGTTGCCTCAACTAGTAGGATTTACTGATTTATTTATTGGTTTTTTTGTTTATACAGCATTGAACACATGCCTGGTAGGCTTCCAGGTGCTCAGGAAACCCATATTCAAAAGGGAAAAACTTGTTCAATTAATCATTAAAATAGAGAATTAAAAAAAAAAAAAAAACCACACTAGAAAGCCATAATGCCAAAATCACTTTATTTCAAAATGTAAGTGAACAAAATTTCTTAAAAAATGCTTAATCACATAAAAACAAAAGACAGAAAACAAAAATGATGCTGCTTTTGATAGGGTGGTCAGGGAAGATCTCTTTGAGGCATTCAAAAAAGTATAGGACTTAATATTGGGATGTATATGAATCCCATGGGATCATCATGAAGATTACACAAAGTAATGCATATTGACTCTGGCAGAGAAATGGAGATAGCTAATCTGAAATCTATTTAAGTGTGAGCAGTATGAAGTCTAAGTTGCTCCTATAATTATCTTTTTTCTCCTTCTCCTCCAAGAGTTAAACAATCTATCATTCTGTAACTTTATGTTTTTAAAGCAGAACAACCTGGAGGAACTGCCCGCTTCAATTTATAAGTCTTGCTCTTATTAGTTGATCTGTAGAATCTGTGGAATTTTGGCCTTTATCACATCTGCTGAAGCTGAACAAGAACCCTCCAAAGCACTCTAGGAGTGTGAGAAACAAGCTAAAACCCATCAGTAATTTTATGAGGGGATAAATGTCATATAGTGCCTCAGGTTCACAAGGATAAGATACGAGACTTCCAAGGTCAAAGTCCCCAAACAAGCACTGAAAATACCAGTGGCAAGCTAATGACTCTTCCTCCCTCTTCCTCCCCTCCATGCCTTTGCTGTTATCCTGCTAGGAAGCTGTAGGAACCAGAAGAGGTAGAAATATGACAATGCAAAAAGAATCTCCTGTCATTTACATATAAATATTCAATAATTCTATTCTTGATCCTGGGCAAACAATGTCCACAGAACTATGTGATCAATAAAATGATCCAAGTTTTAAAAAATATATTACTCAGAGCTCAAGCGAGTGTTTATGATAGGTGATCTACTGTTACTTGTTTGAGAGCATAGTTGAGAACCTGACTCACAGAGGCTAGTCAATAAATCACTGGTAATTTTAATAATTCAATAATGGAGAAATCATTATTTTTATGTTTATTTTGAATGTTGAAAATATATATTTATATACATATTAGTTTAAAGGGAGTGAAAAAGAAATGTATAATGAATACTACTTCTCTGAAATTATTGTATGATTTTCTATCCGTCAAATACTCTATAAATTTTTGGTACCTCAAAGTAAAAAAAAAAAAAATGGTTTCACAAATTTTCTTGAATCATACCCTTGTAATATTTTCATTTTACAGGAGCACTTCTTTTGTTTCTGATATTTTATCAGAAGTGAAAGTACTTATTCCAAGCGCTACTGAATTTGGCCCTTCTTTTATAAGTTTCAACACACAGTACCAAAAGGGTGAGATGGTTGTTGGCCTCAAATGACTGATTTCTACTTAACTAGGCATAAAGGAACAGAACTCCCGGGCAACTTGATGTAAAGTGTGTCATCCACAGGTCAACAGGCTGCAACCACCCAAACTCATTTGTTTAGACCTGATTAAGTCCAGCAGGGGGAGTACGAACATGATTTCAAAAGGATCAAATAGGAGAGAAGCATCAGGAAAACCGGGGATAGTATGCTTTCATTTCTTCCCACAATAGGAAACTGTTGCCCTGTGCTGTCAAGTTCATGAACTTGCTAACAGCTTTTTATAGGAACAGTACGTTTTCTACGTTTGATCTGAAAGAGACACATCTGAGGGTTCACCAGTGTCCACTTGCATCCTGAATTGTGGCAGCATGGAACTCTTCACTATCTGACATTTTAAAACTGGCCTTGGATACAATGCTTTGTGTGAGGTAAACCTACTGCGCTCCCAATACTTCCTTGAAAAGGTTGACAAGAAAACCCAAATGAGACCATGTTTCACTGTCTGGTTGTCACTGTACGGTAGAGTACAAGTTAAGTTTGTGGGAAGCAGAGTCGGGAAAGAAGGAGATAAAACATGCAGTTAAAGCACTCATATCAATACGAAAAAAATTCTATTTTTCTTTGATAGTAGGGTAATTTTTAACGTAATAACAAGGGGAAACTAATATTTTGATTAAAATATTATTTCTGCTTTAAATATCGAAGAGTTTGTTTCATGTGCTTTTACTGGTCTTCTCTTTTCTTCCATGGGTCTTTTAGACGTTTTGGGGAAAAATGGGCTCAAGTAAATGGAGGAGAATCTTTGTTGCCTCCCAAAGGAATGCAATATTTTAACTGTGATCTCTTATGTGGAATTTGGAATTCCAGGCTTCTTTTTGCTGTGTCAAACTTTAGATCTTGCATATTTTCTGGCTTATTCTTTTAAACACTATAACACTTTTACCGAGTCTCATTTTCAAAATTCACTAGTTATGGATTTTGAACAATTTTTAAAATTTCTCTCAACCATTGTTCCCTCGTCTATAAAATGAAAATATTAATACCGTCTATCTCAAGGGGTTGTTATGAGAATGAAGTTAGACAATGGCAAGTCAAATCTATAGTATAATGCTTATCATGGCAGTAATCATATGTAGTACTTATCATATATAGTAATCATGTGGTAAAATGCTAGGTCAAATAATAAGGAATCATAATATTCCTAGAAAACTCAAGTGTGGGTAATAAAACTACACAGGGTTTTCTATGAAGTTTGCTTTTTATTCTGATATATAAAGTTATATTTCTATCTCTGTTTGAGACTAGTGAGGTCCCCCACCCTATGTAAACTGATTAGGCTACCACTTAATCATGTCACAATTAAACTCTATAAACCCCACCCAAATTATTCCATTCAGAATGAACGGAGGGGCCTTGAAATGTTCACACTATGGATCATGGCCAAATACATGATTCAATTCTCTATCTTTTCAGAAACCGCCACATTTGAAAGGCCACACAAAGTGACAAAAGTAACATGGAGGCAAGTCTGATTTGACATTGCACTGACAGATAGATACAAAATATCTATCCCAATAATTAATTCCTCAGCTGCTTCTACCACTGGCTCTCCAGTAGATAATTCCATTAAATATGTGCCGAGCACATATGCTAGAGGCCCTTTGCTGCAATTTACACACATTGGTTCCTGACTCCTTTTATGAAATTTTAAACAGTGAAAAGAGATAAACACTCTGATTTTCGATGTGTCTGATAAATGAATGTCTCAACACAATTTTGCAACTAAAAATGTTATTTACTTAAGTGAGGATTTTTTGAGTGTGTGCATGGAAAGGTCAGGTATTTTTTTTTTCTCTCCCATTGCTGTGAAATTGCTTCTGCTTTTTAGCAAATCTTCTAAGACGGCTATTCTCCTTGCAATGTTGACAAGGACATGAGAAGGATGTGGCCTGAGGAAATCAAATGAGCAGCATAAAATCCTGGCTGGAATCGCAGGCAGCCCACAGTTTGTGGGTTTTGAAAGTCTGTCAAAAAAGTTGCGTAATATGAAAGTGGAGACAGGACTTCTGAACAAAAATCAATAGCTGGATCTTTTGAACTGCCCATGTACAAAGTTCTAATGAAAATGTCTTTGAGGGGAGTTTTAATAGTGGACTTTGAGATCAGCTTCACCACTGGTCTGATAACAGCACAGAGCATTTGAAGTTTTCAAAGAATCCAAGCCCTGAAAAGTTTGGCTCAAACACTGAGGATGTAAATGCCTCAGAGGGGTCTGAGAAATAGCAACCCACTGCTGAAGAATATACAATGTATGTGTTTCCTGAACCATGTCAAATTTTAGCCACAGGATACAATTTACTTCAAGGGGGTTGATAGCTCTCTAAAAAGCTGCACTCCATGTTCAAACTAATAATTGATCAGGCACCAGATACCATGTGGTAAGGGCATAGAAATGACTAAAAATAAATCACCCAGGAGAGCTGATTAGAAGACCCCCTTTTTTTTTCTTTTCTTAAGTACATTTGAAGTAATCTTTTGACCATATAGGTGTTTATATCATATTCATTGATATTGTTTTCCCTTCCCCCCTTTTTTCTTTTTCTCCTTTTTTTGTAATATGTATTTATTCACTTTGATTCAAGCTACAAATTATTCATGACTAAAAATTATTGTGATAATGCCAATGTACAGAGGTTTAAATCAGAGGTTAAAATTTTAGGTCACTTACTGTCTATCCTTTTGTTTTCTCATCTCCAGATCTTAAACACAAAAATACACATTATTTATGGATAAAAAAGATGAAAAGTTCTCAGTACATTAAGAAAAATCGATGAAATAAGTATATGCTAATGTTAATAAAACCTGATGTCTCATACTGGAAATGTTTCAGTTTTCATTTCAATTGCTTTTGGAAAATGTATACTTTAAGCCATCCTTGAAAATACCCATCTGCCCACCCATCAAAGGCAAGCAGAAATATTTTGTGGGGTGAGTGATAAAGAAAATTGATTTTTAAAAATTATTTTATTATTCCCCACTCTAACTGCCAAATCTCCAGCTCCACACAGAACAGAGTAATATCTTAAAAATAAAATTGACTAGCCATTTAGAGGATTGTATCATTGATTTAAATTATTTTTAAATGACAAGTAAACATGCATAATTATTTTGCTCTTGATAGAATCTGGGTAGGAAAATTACTTATCACTTCCAATTATTCACTCAAAATCACTATGGCTAAGTTTTGCTCCTTTTTTCCTGTTATATCCTACCAGTAAAATTTCATGAGGCAAGTAGATTATTTTAAAGGCACAAAAGTTGAGTTGTCCCACACTGACATTTAAACTCAGACTCTCACTCTAGAATCCAAAGTCTTAGTCAACTCTTTGGCCGTAATGCCTCTAAAGACTCCATAATCAACTGCTCAGACTCCAGCAACTACAGCACAGTTTGCATCACCAAACAGTTCTATGTTAGCACTCAGCAGTCATAAGTGAAGATCTAAGTCTGGAGATTGGTTACTGTTTTAGACTGGGGTCCTGAGAAGTGGAGTCTGAAATGAGGATGCCTGTGCACAGATGGATTGAGAAGAGTGCTCTCTGAAACAACAGAAACCTCTGTGGAAGTGAGAAGGGCCAAAAGGGCATGGAAAAAATCCAAGCAAACATGTAGGATCCACTAAAATCTAACCTCAGTCTGATCCCACAGGAAGTTTTAGAGAATGAGAAACACTCCAGAGTTGTAGCATCTTGACATAAAGGGAACAGGCATTATCAGCTAAATATTGACTGTTGTCTACACTGGGGGAGGTTTGAAGAAGAGCATAAACTTTTCACACCTCTGTGTGAAGTGACTTCCTTCAGACAAAGGCTATTTTCCAGAGAAAAAGTGCATCTGTGAGCCATTGAGCATCACTATATATAGTAGCTGGGGGATAGGTGTCCTATCCAGCAAAGAAGAACTTGCAGCAGTATCCACTATAGGTAGGAGGAGAGGGTAGGAGGTTGATTACAAGATGGTATCATCAGTGTACTTGGTTTCCCCGTGGAATTACCATTGACCTGGAGGATGAGACCAGCTTCTTCTCACAATCTACCACTAATGCTGTCCTTCTTAGAATGTTTCTTCATCTCCTTAAGGTTCAGGTATCTCATTAGTAAAATGTGGTGTGTGAACCAGATTATCTCTAAGGTGCATTGCAGCGTTTAAAGTTATGATTATTCGCTGTCTAAAATTTTCTTCCTAGAATATTTTTTCTCCCATAAATATTTTGTTAATCTGCACTTTCTGTGTCTGAGATCTAATTATAAGTTTGCTAAAATAAGAATTAAGCTCAGTGAAGTGACAGGTATTTCCCGTTTAAACTATAGAAATAATCTGAACTTTGTGCACTATCTGCTATTCACATCTGTTTAGATTTTATGAAGTTACTGCAGATGCAACCAGTCTTGTCCACTTTAATATTTTTCCTAAAATGGGCCCCAAGTTATGTGTTTCCTAGATTCATAATTAGACTACCATCCTTTTTCCTACACTCAAGTGTGAAAACAAGAGTAATATTTGCATCATTATTTCTCCAACTTTTATCATAGCACATTTTTCTTCATGCATATACAGTTATCAGCATCTCTTGAGTCCATGTTCTTATCCCGTGATGTAAGTGCTATCTCCAGTTCCATTACGCTTCCCTCTCACCCATTTTACACACTGCTGCAAGATATCTTTGTATAGCTACACAATTTATAGACTTCTGGAAATCCCTTCCGTTAAAAATGGGAAAGAAACATGAAAAAAGAAACCCACAAGCTCTTTTATTACACCTTGTCATCGAAGGACCTTAAAAAATGTTCAAATACAAAAATTAGCCGGGCATGGTGGAGCATGCTTATAGTCCCAGCTACTCCAGAGGCGGAGGCAGGAGAATCGCTTGAACCCAGGAGGTGGAAGTTGCGGTGAGCCGAGATTGCGCCACTGCACTCCAGCCTGGGAGACAGAGAGAGACTTCGTCTCAAAAACCAACCAACCAAACAAAAAATGTTCAAATCTACGTTTTCAGTTTTATCTGTAAGAGGAGGTATGGTACAGTTTTAAAAGCACAGACTGTGCAGATAGACTAGGTGCAGATAGACAGGGTGGGAATTACTGCTTTAACAGTTATTCCTGTGCGACCCAGAGGAAGTTACTTTACTTTTCTGTTTCATTTTCCTCAATGATAAAAGGGAGATAATGAAAGTACCTACCACACTGGGATGTCCTGAGGACAGAAAGAGTTAACACATAAAATGTTTAGATTGATGCTTGATACATAAGGGCTCCATAAAATTAATTATTATTAATTATTAATGGTTATCTCTGCTTCAAAGAGGTCTATTTAATATCCTGGAGTATTTTTCATACTTTTCAAACATTCGTTTTCTTGTGAATCCTTTTACAAACTCTTAATGAAGCACATAACTTCTCCAGTCTGGACAGTGCCAGCGTGGAGGTATACAGAACTGAAAAGAGACCCTGCCTTTATGTAAGTTACAAGCCAGAGGGACAGAATGGGAGAAAATTTTCACAATCTACTCATCTGACAAAGGGCTAATATCCAGAACCTATAAAGAACTCAATCCAATTTACAAGAAAAAAACAAACAACCCCATCAAAAAGTGGGCAAAGGATATGAACAGACACTTCTCAAAAGAAGACATTCATACAGCCAACAGACACATGAAAAAATGCTCATCATCACTCACCATCAGAGAAATGCAAATCAAAACCACAATGAGATACCATCTCACACCAGTTAGAATGGCAATCATCATGAGTTCAGGAGATGGAGAACATCCTGGCGAACACGGTAAAACCCCATCTTTACTAAAAATACAAAAAAATAGCCAGGTGTGGTGGTGCATGCCTGTAGTGTCCCAGCTATTCAAGAGGCTTAGGCAGGAGAATTATTTGAACCTGGGAGGCGGAGGCTGCAGTGAGCTGAGATCGCACCACTGCACTTCAGCCTGGGAGACAGAGTAAGACTCCGTCTCAAAAAAAAAAAAAAAAAAAAAAAAATGCCAATAAAAATAAAGGTCCACATGCTCACACTGTATTGTTCTTTCTCACTTGGGATGCTTTCCTTCTCATTTACTATCTATTGATTTCTAAACTATTTCTCAAGGCCTAACTTTAACTCGAGGGATTTACTAAAGCCTTCCTTGGAATGCATTGCTTGAGTCAAAATGAATTTTTTTAGACTGTGTATTGCTATAAAATTATGTTCTATTCTATTATAGAGTTACTTATTTATAGATTACTTATCTCTTTAAACTTGAACCATCGCATTCTTGAGGACAGAGACCAAGATATTATCTGATGTCTCTCTTCAAATGCCTACCAATATCTTGAATAGAAATTGCTAAAAGCATATTAATTAACTTCTGATTAATCTTTCAATCTGCAGATTGATCTTAGACAAAGATCTTAGCCTAATAGTCTGTTGCCATAAATATTTTCTAGCCCGTTTTGTAGAGATGACTAATATTATTTTAAAAATATTGAGACAAGGTCCTGCTCTGTCACCCACACTGGAATGTAGTGGCACAATCACCGCTCGCTGCAGCCTCAACCTCCCAAGTTCAAGCAATCCTCCCACCTCAGCCCCCCAAGTAACCAGGTCTAAATGTGTGTGCCATCATGCCCAGCTATTTGTTTTTTATTTTTTGTGGAGATGTAGTCTCACTCTATTGCCCGAGCTGGTGAAGAACTCGTGGGCTTAAGCAATCCTACCACCTCAGCCTCCCAAAGTTCTGGGATTCACAGGAGTGAGCCACCACCACCTGGCAGAGATGACTAATATTCCTATTCATCAAAGAAAGGATGAGAGTGACACAAATCTATTCCTGGAGGCATGTCAGATCATTGGCAAAAGAGGACTTCCACAAGAAGAAACAGAGGATATTAAAGACCAGATTTCTGATTTCTCAAATGTAAAGTCCTTAGTGTTGAAAGTAGAGCCTTAGACAGCAGGGAGCTGTTTCTTCAAGATGGAGAATAATCTGTTCAGCCTAGAGCCAGCCATGCAGACTGCAAATAGCTATGATAAAGGCCATCATTAACTTCATGTCTTATGAAGCAAATATACTTCTTAGAACATCTATGATGCTTGCCTTAGAAGCAGATTTCTAGCCTGTCTCACTCAGTATCATACCTTCTTCCTAGCACTGGCTCATGATCCATGCTCTTATTTGGTTTGATCCCACTTGTTGGCCACCCAAGTCCTAACATTCCTCTCATTCCATCTTATCTAATCATCTATTTATCTAAAGCTCATCATTGTGAAAGTCTTGAATCCTCCCTGAACCATCTCAGTTCAATCCCAGCTGGGAATCTCCTAAGATGGACATTCATTATACTTGTAATTGTTATTGGGGGCCTACTTCAGCCAGACATTGTTCTAGGAAATTGGGATATAACCAAGAGCCAAAAAAACCATGTCCCTGCCCACAAGGACATAAAATTCAAAGAGTAAAAGGCCAAAATAAACATGTAAACCATTAAAGCTATATAATGGAGAAACAGAGACAAGAAAAGAGGATGCAGAAAGCAAATGTGATGGTAGTGGGGTGGGAGGAGTGATTAATATTTCATATGGAGTGGCAGAGAAGGCCTGCCTCAACACAGCAATTAAAAATCCAAGATCGGCAGGGCGTGGTGGCTCACGCCTGTAATCCCAGCACTTTAGGAGGCCGAGGCGGGCAGATCATGAGGTCAGGAGATCGAGACCATCCTAGCTAACATGGTGAAACCCCATCTCTACTAAAAATACAAAAAATTAGCCGGGTGTGGTGGCGGGCGCCTGTAGTCCCAGCTACTCGGGAGGCTGAGGCAGGAGAATGGCATGAACCCAAGAGGTGGAGCTTGCAGTGAGATCGCACCACTGCACTCCAGCCTGGGCGACAGAGCGAGACTCTGTCTCAAAAAATAAATAAATAAATAAATAAAATAAAATAAATAATTCCAAGATCTAGAATCATGTTTCTTGGATTTGAATCTCAGATCCCTCATTAGCTAGCCTTGTGACCTTGGAAAATCGTTGTAATCTTTTTATAGTTTAGTTCCTCACTTGTAAAATGCGAAGGTAAAACAACTACATAAAGTCACTGTAAGGATTAACTGAGATGATATATGCTCAACACTTAGAAAAGGGGCCTGGCATATATTAAGGACTCCATAAATGTTCATTATTTTTGTAATTGTTATTAGGTCATTTTCCATGGGATTACAGCCATATAGGCTAAATTATAATATATAGTGCAATCCTACCCCCATGGGAAGAACTAGGGAAATTAGTTGAAGGAGACAGGAAATATAACTCTCATCATTAGAAACACTTCGTTTTTCAAGTATCATACTTGCATTTGGATTTCTCCATAAATGCTTCAAAATGTTGTAAAGAAAGGTATTCCCATTTTCCATATTACTGGTACTGGGAAAAATCACAGTTAATCACAAATTGAGTCATCAGATTACTAGGCATCCTCAGTGACCTCTTGTGAGTTATCCCCTGCTCTCCAGACCACTAATGAATACTGAGGAGAACAACCAAAAACCGTGATTGTGACTTTAGTTAGTACTTAGAGAGTACTACTTTGTTTTCATACCTTCTGTAAAGAAAGGAAAATCTGGCCGGGCGCGGTGGCTCAAGCCTGTAATCCCAGCACTTTGGGAGGCCGAGACGGGCGGATCACGAGGTCACAAGATCAAGACCATCCTGGCTAACACGGTGAAACCCCGTCTCTACTGAAAAATACAAAAAAATAGCCGGGCGAGGTGACGAGCGCCTGTAGTCCCAGCTACTCCAGAGGCTGAGGCAGGAGAATGGCGTGAATCCGGGAGGCGGAGCTTGCAGTGAGCTGAGATCCGGCCACTGCACTCCAGACTGGGCGACAGAGCGAGACTCCGTCTCAAAAAAAAAAAAAAAAAAAAAGAAAGAAAGGAAAATCTAATTGATTGCGTCACTTTTCTATAATGCATTTGAGTCAATTCAGTATTAAGCAGGAAATAAAGAAGTCAAACAATTAATCATCACCTGCCTCCTGGCTAAATTTATAAAGTCCACTTTATTTCTTGGTGAATATTCACTTAGCTCTAATTGAATCAGTATGTAAACATCACAACAGGACCAAAGTCTTTGGAGAGATTTTTCCACCCCACTATTAAAATGTTTTCTGTTTTGACTTCAGTTAAAGTATAAAGCATGTCATGGTTTCCTACCACCGTAACAAATGTATAAGGCAGAAATATAAGTGATTTAAGAACAGTTGGAAATGAAACAAGATTTTTTTCATTGTTCTCATTCCGCTAATCTGTTTTGAAACACAAAATGCAAATCCACAAGGGATGCTTAATATAAAACAATGAAAAATAAATGAAATGAATTTTTCATTATGTTTTTCAAACTAGCATAATCTAAAAGAAGCAAGCTTTTCTGCTATACTAGAAACAAATCAAAAGACCACCAGAAAATTAAAACGTAACAACACTAGTATTACAAAATTTTAAAAATGCAATTTAGAGTCAAAATGTCAATTACTTTTTTGACTGGAGTTAATAAACGTATTCTAGAAGGGTTAAGTCTACTTTTTTAGTATAAAGGAATTAGAAAACTCTATACACATAGGACATTTGACTGTTGATGTGATTTAATAGAGAAAGATAAGCAATAGTTATTCTACACAGTCAGGAAGTACTGTGTAACACTCTGCTTTTATATCAACCAAACTAGCAATTCATGATGGTCTAGACATATCACACTGTATCTAGATATATGGAAATCATTTCATTATGAAATTATAATCTAGATAATATTGATTGAGGCTAATAAACTAAATCATATTTTATTCATAGAGGATATGTCCTATATATAACAAGATTTTTTAAAAACACCTTGCCAAAATTTCTCCCTACAGCAAAAAACTCTCAGATCTGCTTCCACAGAAATCCTGATCCAGCCAGTAATCCATCAAAGATCAGAGCAGTGGAATCTGGCAAAGAAGCTGATCCGTAAGGGCTTGGATAGAGTAGAAGTATTCATGACCTTTTAGGCTGAAAAGAGTCTTTGAAACCAATAGCCTTAGACTTTGAAGTTGCATGGCTTGTTGAAGTGAAACATCCACTTATTGTAGGAGGCGAGAGGGAGAGTAAGAAATAGAAGAAAGAACAAACATGTCTTTATAACTTCCAATTGGTGACCTTCACTGGTGAGGGAAAAATTATCTCAATTTGGAGGAAAACCAACAGACTCGTTTTCCATTTAGATGTCTTCCTTTGAGCATCAGGGGTGAGCACCCTCTCTTCTTTCATCTTATCCTACCAACATGGGGGACTGGTCAAGCACTGTGTTAGAGAGTAACAAGTGGGCTGACAGAATTAATAGTTCAAGTATTAGCTTTCTGTTGTTGCTGTTGTTTTGAGAGGGAGTCTCACTCTGTTGCCCAGGCTGGATTGCAGTGGCACGATCTTGATTTATTGCAACCTCTGCCTCCCAGGTTCAAGCAATTCTCCTGGCTCAGCCTCCAGAGTAGCTGGGATTACAGGCTTCCGCCACCATGCCCGGCTAATTTTTGTAATTTTAGTAGAGACGGGGTTTCACCATGTTGGCCAGGTTGGTCTTGAACTTCTAACCTCAGGTGATATGCCTGCCTCAGCCTCCCAAAGTGCTGGGATTACAGGGGTGAGCCACCATGTCATGCCCCCCCTCAAGTATTAGTTTAAAATATAACATACTGCTATTTAGTGGAACTAAAATTGTTGATTATTGGCAATTGAGTGTGGTCCAACCCCAAAGCTCAGAATAAAGAATAGAGAAAATAATATATTTTTATGGGAATACAAGACACTCTACTAAATGGACATGGTGTGGGAGCCAGTGGAGTGGGATACTTCAGCTTTCTAGAATCTGTCACACATCACTTCATTCCACTGGCAGCAGTATATCCTGTTAAAAACAATGAACAGATCAACAAATCATGATATGAAAGGATATCTAAGATGTGTTAAAGTAAGCATACTGCTTACTTCTTATAAGTCTATTTATTAGTCAATATACAGAAAAAATGTGAGAAAACATATACGGGCTTTGAGCAGTTATCAATAATGATTATCCCTGGGAGTGAAATTATAGCGGTCTTTACATGTCTACAAATTATATTTCTAAAATGTCTAAATTCATTTTGTAATGTGAGTGTGTTGCTTTGGAAATCCAAAAACATCGAGATTTTAAACTTTAAAACAGCACTTACAATAAATTATTGGCTTGCCAAGAACTAAATTTTTTAGAATACAAAGAAAATGACAAGCTGACTTCTATTCTGAGCAGTATAGAACTAGTAGCAAAAACAAATGTAAGGAAAAGTTGCTTCTCTAGCTCTCATTCCCTTTCAGCCTTATCTTCAGTGTGTCTTACTTTATTATTTGCAGGATCTTTATCATACTATGTTATTCATGTGACTAAAATTTAATTCCTATCTTACAAATGAGAGAGAAAAAAAATGAAGCCCAGAGTTATTTGTCATATATCCCTGATCATAGAGACAGCAGGGAGCCCACCAAGAATTTGAATTCAAGCCTAGAACTCTTCACACTAAAAATGTTTTCTTCTAGTCTAAATGACCAAATAAACATGTTGTCTAAAAATTATCAGATTTGACTTAGGGAATCTGGGGCATAGTTCAATCTAGTTTTATAAAAATCAGAGGAAACATAACCTATGGGGATAATGCATCATTTCAGATGGGGAAGCCACAGCACGAATTTTAAGAGGCATAAAAATAACATCACAGTACAATTAGGAGAGATTCTAAGAAAGAAGAAATCAGGAAAGCATTAAAAAAGAACCTCACAACAGTATACAAAAGGACGGGAACCTACAGAAGTAAAGGGAAATGGATGACTGGATTGTAAAACTGGTAATAGGAAGAGAAAAGCTAAAAATGAATTAAGCCGGTGAAGAATGTTAAAAGTAACAATGGGCAATTTTGTAATATTCATGATAGAAACAACAACCCTGCGAAGAACTGATGCTTGATGAAGAGCAAATGGTATAATAGAGTCTAATACTATTTTTGTTCAATATTATTTTTCAAGAAAATAATTGTTAGACTACAAAATGTGGAACAATAATTGAAGTCCAATTAAGCGAATAAATTATTTTTAAAAATGTGTCTAAATGAGTTCAAGCCTTCAGATAGAGAGGAGCTGTATTCTAGGATCCTGAAAACACTTAGAAATGTGATTGTTGGCAGATAGTCCATTTTTTAAATAAGTTTATACAAAAGGATATTTTCTAAAACATGAAGAAGATGGGATGAAATAAACTGTGGACCAGAGAGTTTGTAATTGAGCCTGCAGAAATGTCAAAAAGCATGATATATGAGTGTTTAGAAAAGCAAAAGTAGTGCCCAATATCAACATGTTTGTATCACGACTAGCTTATTGCATTTTTGATAATGGAACTAGACTGATAGAAAATTACATAAACACAGAATAAAGTTGAGAAGGCATTTAATAACACAGTTAACTATATTCTTATAGGACGTAATGGAGAAGCATGCTTTGATGATATAATTAGGTGGATTTACAACTACTAGTCCTAAATCTGTATCTTGAGGTTCCTCCTGAAAGATATGTAACAATCTGGAGAAAATGTTTTTGAGATATTGTGTGCAGCTCCACTTTAAATTTGTGTAAACTTATTCCTGTACACAGCATTTTCTGAATGAGTTGCATAAGAACATTAATCCCATTGTGATTAGATTTTCATTTTTCCCTAATTGAGAAGACATGATCCATTAAGAGTTAAAATGGTGAGAATAGTAGAGGAAGTGTAATGATGACATTTAATAGGTACATGCACTTCCTGCACTTTGATCTATTTAATAAGCAACTGTAAGTAGAGGCTTGGGGTAATTTAAAAAAGCAACCTGTATATATGTAGGAGATGTCTCTCTCTCTCTTTGTTTTTGCATGCCCCAAATATATTTACTCTTCATATAATAGCACAATGGTTTTCTTTCAGGGAACCACCTTACTCAACTCTCAGACCAATGTCTGACTTTCAATGTTGGATCTCATCTTCTTGTTCCTGGGTGTGGGCATGTGAATCAGTTGTAGACAATGAGTAATCTGATCATCTGTAGCCACACATGGTTCAGATGTAGAAAAGTAGTACAAGATGGGTGAATCAATCTACGAGACATATGCTAGAAATATTGAAAATAAGATTCTTTCTACTCAGGTTGCCCAGCTGTAGGAATATACACCTGGAGTTTCCTCCAGCCATCTTAGCATATCTATGGGAAAAACTTCTCTGAGAATCCAGCCTCTAAGATAAAGGAAAGCAGAGGTGGGAGCTAGAAAGACGGGGATTTCTAATGGCATTACCTGAAACTAGGATCTAGACCTGTCTAAAGTCAGAGACCATTCTTGGAGTACTTTCAGTTCTAAGTCGTGCATCCAAATGAAAGCAAAGACAAACTGGAAGAATACTAGATAGTGAATTCTATCATCCTGTGATAGGTTTATCTAGATAAATGCTAAAGTTTGTTTCCAACCTTAAATATGATTTTATTATTAAGATATATTACTATGCAATGCCTACTCAAACCCAGCTTCTATATTTCTGAATGAGAATTGTATTTGCTTCCCTATAAAATTCTGATGGGGATCTTAGTTCATTATTTTTCAAAAATTTTATTTTTTAAATTATTAAATTTCTACTTTGGGGCCACTGTGTGTCAAGAACACCTTAATTCAAATCACATGCAAGAGGAAAATTACTGTAACTGATAAAACTATTACAAATGCTGCCAAAATAAATTCCAGATAAAGGAGTTTTAAAGGAAAATCTCAGTAAGATCCTGAACTACACATATCCAACTTCCCTGCTTATAAAACAATATACAAAATGAAACAGAAATAAATGAAAAAACAGGTGCAAAATTTAAATTGTTATTATGATTGCTAAAGAACGCTTTCAAATCAAGAAAAGGAAAAGGAATGCAAAAAAGAGAAAACTCTCGTAACTCAAATAAATGGATCATGCATGGAAATTAGCTAAAGAAAACAATAAAATTATCCATGAAATATATTAACATTTTAAACTACATAAAAATTAAAGTAATTCATATTATAATAATAATGAACCTATTTCGACCATTTGGTAAAGATTTTTACACCTTCATTTTTTTGTTCCTAATAATTATGGGAGTATCAATTGGAAGAATACTTCTATAATTCAATTTGACAATAATATCAAAAGCCCAATATACATTTTTCTTTTTCAGATGGAGTCTCGCTTTGTTGCCCAAGCTGGAGTGCAGTGACACAATTCCAGCTCACTGCAATCTCCACCTCTTGGGTTCAAGCAATTCCCCTGCCTCAGCCTCCCAAGTAGCTGGGATTACAGGTGCTCACCACCATGCCCAGCTAATTTTTGTATTTTTAGTAGAGACGGGGCTTCACCATGTTGGTCAGGTTGGTCTCTGACTCCTGACCTCAAATGATTTGCCTGCCTCAGCCTCCCAAAGTGTAGTAATTACAGTCGTGAGCCACTGCACTCGGACTGTTTGTATTTTTAACTCAGTGATTGTACTACTTAGATTTAACCTTGAAGAAAAATCAGCAGTATAATTGTGGAAGGAACGTTTATACTACTAAAATGCAAAGAAAACTAAATATCCAAAAGAGAGAAACGATTTTAAATTAATTGTTTTAAATTATATAATCCAATACTATGAACCTATAAAAGTAGTGCTGTCAACAACCAAAGATACATACACATTATATCGTCAATTAAAAAACAGAATACAACTTATCCATGCTTTGATTTCAATTTTTAAGTTAAAATGCGCATTTTAAATACTTGCAAATAAATACACAAAGCATTTTATGTTTGAGTGGATGTAGTTTCTTGTGTAACTATTGTTGAAGTAAATTAGCACACATACAGAAAATACCCAATCCTAAGTGTGGAGCCTGATGAACTCCAGGTGCCACCTTTGTCCTCTTTCAGTTGCTGCTTCCCCAAAATGATGTCGTTACTATTCTGACTTCTAACACCATGAATCATGTTTCCCTGTTTTTGAATTATCTATATGAATGTACTATATGTGTCTGGCTTCTCTGGTGCTATATTGTTCATGAAATGTAGCCATGTTGGTGTGTGAGATTGTAATTCATGAATTTCATTGCCTTACTGTATTTCATTGTATTACTACACCACAATATATAACAGCTGTACTGTTAATGAACATTTGGGTAGTTGCAGCTTTATCTATTACAAATATAGCCACTATGAAGATCCTTGATGTTCATATCTTCCAGTGCATGTACTTATGCATGTCCATAGTTTATAGGCTTAGGAGTGGAGTTATAGGGTTATAGGGCATGGATATGATCAGCATTAGTACAAAGTGCTAAAGAGTTTTCAGTGTTTTTTACCAATTTCTACTATCATGAGTAGGATTCTTGTTTTTCCACATCCTTGTCAAAAGTTGATGTTCTTTATCTTTTATTTCAGCCATTCCAGCAGGCATGTCATAGTATTTTTTTGTGGTTTTAATTAGCATATTTTGATGATTAGTGAAATGGGATTATATGAGATTTTAATTTTCTTCTTGTATTTTTAAGAATTTATACAATGAGCAAGTATAAATCCAATAATTACAAATAAAAACTTCTAAAGAAATGTGCATGTATTGCTTTGTTACCATATAATTTTCTTGAAATCAATTATTGCTTGCATGTTTTATGTTAGGAATTAAAATTGCAACTTCTAAAACAAAGATAATTTTTATTGTATTCCATAAAACTTAGAACAGAATATTTGCAATTTGGAAATGTCAGTTAACAATAGAATTTGTGTAAATTTCTTACTCATAATGTGTAAGGCTTGATATCATTTAGTTATCATGGAGGAAAGAGAAGTAGGCTGAACTTTCTCTTTTCCTAATTCAATTCAAATCATGGCTCTTTCTAGATGCTAAATAAATACATATTCCAGTGCATTCCTTTTGAGGTATTTGCATGTTTACTGTGGGCATATATGACCATTTCAATGAAAAAAAATGGGCCTTAATGTGAATGTGTTCTAAACCGTTACAATATATATATACAAATTATTTATATGTTCATCAAGGATATCAAATACTTAAAACTTGTGTATCTATAATACAACCAATGAGTTTTTACTAAATATTTGCCTGGTATATACTTGGACATATATTTATTATATCCATAATTCTTGGGAAATGGCCAGCCATGATAGTTCTAATCTACATTCCAACTCTTTTCAACAACAAGGATGCCTGCGTGAGTAAATCATGTATGGAATTATGAGAGAAAACTGGCTCCTCTACTTTCCTGAATCATGAACATATTGGACTAGAAAGTTGCCATTGTTCAGTGCCCTCCTTTGGGGTACAGAATGGTGGTTGCAGTGAAATATTTAGTTTTCATAGGTTGGAGGGGTGAGCGGGAGGAAAAAGCAGTAGAAGAATTCAATTGCTTCACTGATATTTAACTATGAAACTTGTTAGTAGAAAGTAGGAAATCATTTTAGTATAGAAAAGCTGCTTCTGAGAAATACAGTGCAAGAAGTTCTACTCTCTGCAAAGGACACACTGAAATGTTAGCAAGTATAAGCATGTATTCACAAAGCTTAAATTAGTAGGTCTGTCACCTCTTAAGAACTACCTTTATCTTTCTCATTCCTAAAAGAAGATCCTCCAGCAGAGATACGTCCTCTTATCCTTTAGAACGGTACTTCGGAGACATTAGCAGATTTGGGGGAAAGGAGGTGGCGGATGGAAAGGGATATTTGCTTAAAGAAGGAAAGTATCGCTGTGTAGAAGGATGTCTAATACATTATGAAGGAAATGAGAAGATTTTGAAACGTTTCTTATATAAATCATAAGAACCTTTTCGAAACTAAATCTGATTTAAGAAGTTAAACTTGTTGTCATAAGTCGTTTTGAATGACATTATTAAATGTCGTAAACTGAAGATTAACTTTCCTTAGTATAAATTTGCTTGTATTTGAACAGCAAAGATTCTAAATAATCCCTCAAAAGACTGGGTAGAAGTTGGCAGCTTGTATAAGCCTTTTTACCCTTCCTTAATGTGAAAGTAAACTGCAAAAGCTGTTATGTCTAAGAAAAGGGTAATCAAGAAAAATATCATTAAAGTGTATTTGAGATTAACTGTTACATGAAAGAGCATGCCTGATACCTTACACAAGGAACTGGATTTTGCTTTCCAATGCATGCCGATTGACTCAACAGTTAAAGCAGACTGAATTGTATTTTTGTAAGGCTCTTCAACAGGCAGCCAAATAAATAGCTTTTCCCCCGCTGCATGGTTTGCTGTTTGCTTAAGCAAAAATCCAATTTCTGGAGAGGACTCCACAAGGGCTAAATTCCCTGCCATTTACAAGTGTCCCATTAGAGTAGCTTTCTATATGGAAATAACATTCCAAGACAAGGAGAGAAACGTTAGGTTTGAGGTCTGCTGTTCCTGATGTGTTTTATTATTTCTTTTTTCATTTGAAGAGTAGAGCTGTTTTCCCAGGAGAAAGGAGGAGAGAGAGCGAGTCATGTTTGAATACAAATGTCTCAAGAAACTGGAGCTTCTTTTAAAAGTGAAATCTCTCCTTTTTTTTGCTATGCATCAAGGACAAGGGTAGAACTGACAGCTTCACACTCAGGCTGCCTCTCATTAAAAGGTTTTTTAAATTAAGAATTCAAAGGGAAAAACTCCAAGTGCAGTAGCATATATTAGAGATGGTGTGTTTTG
The DNA here is from genome assembly GCF_037993035.2 of Macaca fascicularis. Classification (NCBI taxonomy): domain Eukaryota; kingdom Metazoa; phylum Chordata; class Mammalia; order Primates; family Cercopithecidae; genus Macaca; species Macaca fascicularis. Next base: position 172,203,667 of record NC_088380.1, on the reverse strand, counting down.
GGTTTCATTACTATTTCCTTTAGTATGTCTGGAAAATGTTTTTATTTGAAAACACTCACAATTAGAATGAGACAACCTGTATGTCTAGCTTATAGGGTACCATATAAAGACCTGGTAGCTTTTCAATAGATTCTTTTCCAGGAGGTGAGAAAAATAAATTTTAATGAAGGTTCATAAATTTTCAGAAATATTTTAACTAATAAGACTAATATTGATGATGTGATCAGTCTTATGAAATGCTGATTTCTAAAAATCAATTATTGAGGTTTAAAATCTCTGTAACAGAGTCAAAGGTCTAATCTAATATTAGGTTGGTGCAAAAGTAATTTCAGTCTTTGCCATTACTTTCATTGGCAAAATGGCAATGACTTTTGCACCTCCTGAATAGTTGCTCATTTTTTATTTATAGTTCTTGAAAATGAAGAGTCCTACATCTTTACATTAACTAATTTTATTTACTTTTTCCATTTAAGAAAATAAACATAGATTTAACAATATAATAGAATTATTCAAAGTGTTCACCTAAAAGTGAAAAACCAAATTCATGGAAAATGGTCTAGAAAATGTCATTGCATTACAATGATAGCTTGTTTGAAACTAATAAATATCTATTGATTTAGTTGCTATACATACTATAGAAACTAAAAGATAAATTGGTCTCTCCATAAAAGCTTCACTAAAAGAAAGGTTTAAAGTATCACCATGAGGACAAGGTAATTCTGTTTATCAAATTTCCTTTTCATATAGCTCAAGGGTAGTTAAGCTTATTTACTCATGATCATTAGGGACCTACCCTATATTAATATTAAGTGTCATTAAAAACAATAAATCAAAAGTAGAATCCCAGAACCATATAGATTTTTTGAAACAGTGTAATCTAATCCAATAAGGAAATTAGAAGTTGTATTTGTTTCCCCTCCTGTTAGTCATACATTGTATTAGGAAATATCATAACATAGTAAGAGTTAATTCTACCTGGGAGCCTTTATTCAATGCAAAGAGAAGCATTCTCCTACTTTGGTATGATTTCTTCTTGGAAAACAATGAGGACACGCAATCTAACACAACTAAGAGAACTTGACCATTACAGAGTTCTAATACTTTGATTTTGTCAAAATCTGTATACAAATGTAATCAAAGCCAGATAATAAGAAAAACTCCATGAAATTGCATCGTTGGTCCTGTCCCTAAATGTTTTCATTTCCTAATTTATAAAAGCAAGGAAGCTTGACTTGGTTTTCTTTATGTTCATTTGACCTTCCAAGTATGTGATCCCATGGGATTTAAAGGATTTATTTATTAATTAATTTGTTCCTTTTCTCATGCATTAAGCTGTTTTGAATTTTATCACCTTTTGCCTGGGCAACACAGTGAAACCCCGCCTCTACAAAAAATTAGCTGGGCATAGTGGCGCGTGCCTATAGTCCCAGCTACTCGGGAGGCTGAAGAGGAGAATTGCTTTAACCCAGAAGGCGGAGGTTGCAGTGAGCCGAGATTGCACCACTGCCATCCAGCCTGGGCAACAGAGCGAGACTCTGTTTCCAAAAAAAAAAAAAAAAGGAAAAAAGAAATGAATTTTATCACCTTTTCTGACTTACTCATAACATACAAACAAACCTAGCCTTATCTTCAGTATCTCTTTCAACAAGATGGTGCTGTTAAGAAGGCAGGAATTTGTCCAAGATATGATTGCTTTCACATAATACAGAGGGGTTGATCACGGCTAAAAAATATAACTTCATTTAGGGGGTTTAGCTAGAGGGTGAGACTTAATTTTTTCATACAGCCAAATGTTTGCTCAGATATCTTTCACTTGCTGAGTTATAGTTATAGTTCATATGATGTACACATCATACAGGGAGTCACCCTGTGCTCTTAAATTACAGGGAGAGCTGAAGAATTGTCAGCCAGAGGCCAAGATAATATTTTCAGGTGTAAATGTGTTTATTTTTTAAAAGGACAAAACACTTCATTCAAATTAGATAAAAATGCTATTCAAAATTATTTGCAGGTGTCAGGAAAAGAAAAAAAAATAGAGTACCCTACACAGTCATATTATTTCCTGTCACTAGGACTTAGAATTTCATTTTTGAGAAGTGTCTCTTATCATTGGACAACTACTGAGCTAGAAGCCTGTTTCTTGCTTGTTTGATGGGATTTTAAGATGAAGCCATTAAAGTGCATTTGGTCCAGGCTATTCAATGTTAGAAGGGAAAAATTAAGAACACTTTATTATCTTTCTGTTTCTTGTTTTGATTTAAACTCAAAATTTAAATTAAACACTTAGTGAAGATAATATAACCTGCAATATGAGGCCTCTGATTAAATCATCCAAAGACTATTGTGTTTTTGGTTTCACTGAGGGCTGCCTTCACATTTGACCCAAAACTCCCTTGGAATGAGAAGCTTACAGGGCGGGCAATGGGAGGTTTGCACTGGAGCTGTCTCCTCGAGGCCGACAGCTAAAATGAGAAAGTAGGATCCTGTGGACATTTTCATTTGGCAACATTCTGCCTGTTGCGGAGATCCTGGAAGCATTTTGATTGTCTCAGGATGTGAAGAGGATGCTGAACAAATCCAAGTTGGATTTTTGCTCTTCTCCTTCCAGTAAGGAGAAATGAAAAATTTCTTTCAAGCAAGGTATGCCAGAACCTCTAGACTGAACTAGGGGGAAAAAAATGTTCAAGGCATCTGTAAAAGCCAAATAAAAACAAACTTCATGTCCACTCTACGTGATATTCAGTTTATTATTTCCATCATTTTTTATTCTTTTAATTATATATTGTTGCCAGTGGCCTTAAAGCTATCTTTTCTTCATTATTTTAGAAACATTTAAGATTCCCTTGTGTATAATGATCTGTTAATGACTTAAAGTAGCTTATGGACTTTATGTTAACAGATTTAAAAACTCTTAAATTCTATAGAATCAAATTAGAGTGTCATGAAGAAAATTCATAATCTTAAAACCTGTTAGAGATTATTGGCATGAATTTTCTATGGCAAAATGTGCTGTAGAAAATTTCAGCATATAAAATGAAATTAATAGTATTTTTCCTTCCAATGCATATGAGGGTATCTTTTCAATATAAGTACAAATTGATTCAAGAAATCCTGGGAAATTGAACTATGCAGATAACTGAAAATTGCCAGTATGGATGTAGGCAATACTTGCGTGTGCCCGTTGAATCTATGTCTCCTATACTTAAAACTGCTTATTCCCTACATCCTCTTCCCTGCAGAAGCAATTCTGACTCTACAGCTCCTGCTGAGTGGCAGCAGAAGTCATTTCTCACCAGCCTTGGCCACAGCCCACTGGACTAAAGGTGGACACCTCATACAAACTGGACCATTCACTTTCTCTCCACCTAGAATTTAGAATTAGAATTCAAAGACTCCATGTAGCCATGAAAGTCTATGCTTCCCCAAAACTAGACCACTGAAGCAGAGAAAGCCACTGTGTAGAGACTGAAATTAGCCTATTTCCTCAGAAAAGGAGAGCCAGAAAAACTGCTATAGTATCCGAGAGACAAAGATTCCCTTGTTTCTGTTGTTCTACTTCTTTGTTCCTTCCTTTTTGGAGGAAGAACTATACTTCTTTACCTTTGATTGAGATGGCCAGTATTTCTTCCGGTAAATTCTACCCTCTATCCTTTCTTTTAAGCACAAGTTAATCTGATTGAGGTGTCTGTTACTTGTAACCAAAAGAAACTCATCTAATACAGCAGGCCACAGGAAAACAAATTAAAATCTAACTACCCTCAAGAAAAGAGATAACAAGCCAAATAATTACCCCAAGTAAGTTTCAAAACAGGAGTGGAAACTGGAAAATAAAATGCATTTCATTATTATACTGGGCTGTCAAGCCCAGTATTTTCTTAATTAAATAACACTTGTTTTAAAAAGCTCAAAGGACATCCTGAGCTGAATCCAAGTTTATCCATATCACTTCTGATCTTTGCCTTCTAAGAAAATGATTTAGATTCTTACTTCTGACACTTTCACTTTGAATCAGACTTCTACTTTAATACTCATACTTTGAAAACTTTGAAATAACTCAAAATAGATGTATTAAAAAGTAGTGTTCTGAGATAGCACATGTCATCATGGAGTTCTGGATTTTATGCTTAAGGCAGGAATAATAAATATAGAATTGCATTAATCTTGTTCAAAGAACTTTCTGCAGCATCTCCTTATGACAATTATATTTTATACTAAAGTCAAATTTAAATCAAATTTTTAAAAATTAAGAAGCATAGGAGACTTAATCCCTTACAGATCTAGGAGCTATAATAATGGTCTTATTTTTAGGGGAAATTTTAATTTTTAAAATAAGAACTAAGGCAGAAATAATCTCAATTAATTATGTTTCAAACCATTTAGACAAGCATAAGATATAAAAACATAACATATCATCTTCATTTATTAAGAAAAAGTATATGTTCTCATTAACTTAATGATGTGGCCAACTTTCTGTTAGTAGTACAATGTCAATGTTAAATTACAATGTTAGCAATGTGATTCACATACATATATATCACAGTTCATACACACATATATCACTGTTAAGTTTTTGATAAAGTGCTAGCTTTAAATTAGTTCTCTTAAGAGTTTTCATAAATGTGCAGAAATTGCTTTGTGACTTATGTTAAGAATAAATTTTACCCATGTGTAAATTTCTCTTACTTCTTTCCTAGCCTGTCAATGCAGTGAATAGTTTAATAATATATTCATAAGTTGATATTTTAAGTGCCATTAAAGAAGCAGATCAACATTTTGCCATGGACAAATCTACAAATGCACACCTGAAAGAGTGACTATGCTATTGTGAGCTCATTTCTTTTTCTGCTCAGGCTCCCCCGCCCTTTATCTTCACATGCATAGTGATTCCATTTCCATATTAAACTTTGCACCATCTACCCAAAATTACTGGAGTTGAATGTAAGAATTCTATTTAATGTTTTATCATGTGATTAACTAAAATCTCTTACACACATCTTTGGAATAAAACATTAAATATGACTATTAGTTATCTGCCTATTATGCTAATGTTTTATTGAAACTGTGCAGATGGGGCAAAATGTGCCATAGAAAATTTCAGCATATAAAATAAAATTAATAATAGTTGATGCTTATAAAGAGAATATTGTGTTCCAGGTAGTATGCATTATAGGTATTAACTAATTAATAGCCTGAAAAGTCTATGAGGTTTGGCACTATTTCAATTTTAAAGAAGAAGAAGAAATTGTATCACAAAGAGAGTAAGTTGCACAGTCAGGGTGACAGAGCAAGTGACAGAGATGAGATTTGACCCAGGCAATGGGGTTCCTGAATCCACTTTCGGTCTATCAGCTCACACAGGAGGATATACATATATGCTCCTTCCTCCTACTCAGGGTATCTCCTTTTAGCAGTAGAGATGCCTTTGGTTTGTAGCTGGTAATAGAAAGCCAAACACAAATTAGCTTAAACAATATAGTGGTCACTATAATGCACCACCCAGACCCCCCCATCAGAATTGAAGGCCATTGTCTCCCAATCACTCGGAATGCTTCCAACAGACAGCCTTATCTGTCAGCTCCCTTTGGGATTGCCTTGGCTTATTAAGTTGCCGTGACCAAGATCACATCAACTTTCAGGACAGTTCACACCCAATTGATGTAGGAATATAAATGCTCAGCCTCCTTGCCCTAACTCAGGACTACTCTGGAAGAACATGCCTCTTTTGGAAGAACTCAAAGATAATAGAGTTCTTTGTGGTTTGTCCGAGGCCTTTGTTGAGAGTGCATCACTGCCCAGTTTCTTCCTCTATGGGATCCTGCCTCCTTTCCCTTACACAGGTGTTGATCCCATAAACATTCCCTGATACATTTCTTGCAGACTAACGTTGATCTCAAAGTTTGCTTCCCAGGCAACCTAACCTGCAACACAAAATAGAAGCAAACTTTTTGAGCCCACACAACTGGAAGTCCACAGGTAAGTCTGTCTTCCAAGATCATTTGTTTAAGAGGCTAGGACTTAATTTCCTTCTGTTTTATGATCTGCCTTTTAGGACCAGCTTTATTCGATTGCTGATTTCTTGCAATAGTGGAGAAATGGTTACAGCATTTCCATTCATCACATTTGCACATGATCCCATCCAGAAAGATATTCCAAATAAACTTCACTGTGATAGGACTTCATCGCTTATAAGATAGGGCGTTGGAAAGTATTTATTGGCTTAAAAAAATGAGTGTCCACCCCAGAAACTTAAGGAAGAGTCACCATCGACTGGGTTATATTGAGAGAGGGGAGGATGGTCAAATGAAACTTTGAACACTGTTAAAAACAGAGGATGAGTGGGTGTTGAATGTTGGGGAGGTGATAAACAGCATCTATAGTTCTCCACAATGGGGAGAAGAGAAAAAGAATAGCCCCCTCTTTTTTTGTTTTCATTTTTCTCTCTATTTTTCAAATGGGAAATATTCTCCTCATTTTTTTTCAGGTAACGCATGTTATCCATAACTTAAAATTTATTTCCAGCAGAATGCCTTCTCTCTCATTCCAAAGATAAGTTCTGAGGTTTCTCCACCATCTTCCCACAGGGTATGCGTTCACCGTATACATTTTATTTAATTATTTGTTTTATACTTATCTCTTCTAGAGAACAATGGATTCATTAAAGGCAGATCTTGGATATTGTTCATTACCGTATCCTCCTACAAGTAACACTGGGCCTGACAACAAAAGATATTCCATGTTTTGAAACGAATGCATACATTATTGAGAATGCTGGCTTTTCCTGGACGTATTCCCAAAAGGTTGATAACGATGATGAAGGATCCATAATTATAAGATCTCTACTGATCAGTACATGTCCATGGAGGAAAAATAATAATAATAATAAGATGCCGAGAGGAAGAAAGCACATGACCATTCTACCGTGCCAGATGGTAACTTTCCAAAGAACCAAAAATGTAAGCACAGGTAACTGTTGACTGTTGAGTATGTGCATATAAAACGTTCATTCATAAATTAGTGAAGAGAGCCAGGTTCAATCATCCACATGCCTGGATTACTAATGGGAATTTTAAAAAGAACTATTTTGAGGAAAGCATTTTACAGGAGAAAATGAGGTTTGATTTTAGTTTTTAGGTTCTAAATGAGTTTGAGGTCATTACATAAATAGGAAACTCAAAGGAGTCTTTGTTTTTTGAGGATGGTTCGTCATGTGTTTGTTTTTGAATATGGGAAACTGAATGCAATTTAGATGGACAAATGTAGAAGGAAAGAACCCCCAGTTTGTAACAGTTGATGGTTCCATTTTAAGAAAAATGTGCTTTGTCTGAAGAATGTTAGTTACTTAAGAATTCTGTTCGTAATCAAAGATACTGGTCTTGGGAGACCACACTTACCCATCTAGTGCTTAGTCACTTCCATTTATTCCTGGAAACCCTGCTGCTAAGTAAAAAAGTCATGACATGAAAAAAAATTTTCAGTAATTTTAATAAGGAAAAATATGGGCTGAGTGTTGTGGCTCAACTTGTAGTCCCAGTACCCTGGGAGGCTGAGGCAGGAGGATTGTTTAAGCTCAGGAGTTCGACAGCAGCCTGGACAACATGGTGAAAACCCATCTCTACAAAAAACACAAAAATTAGCCTGGTGTGGTGGTGTATGCCTGTAGTCCTACCTACTTGTGGGACTGAGCCAGGAGGATCACTTGATCCTGGGAGGCGGAAGTCACAGTGAGCTGAGATTGTGCCACTGACTCCAGCCTGTGTGACAAGAGAGAGACCCTGTCTCCAAAGAAAAAAAAAAAAGAAAAGCAAACTATGATGTAGCATGATGTAGTTCATCCTAACCCATGACGTATAACTTTTACAGATAGAAAAGACAATAACAACAACAAAAAAGTTTATACAAGTCATAAGCAAGTATTTGAAAATGAATAAACACAAGAGTTGGTATATGACATTTAATAAAATAAATCTATAGTTTACTCACCAAAGAAGTAAACGTGAATGGGTGACTGGCACATAAAGTAGGTAAGGAAGTCATTCCCTGGAAAGTAAATTCATTCTTCTTTTTGACACATTTTCTAAACAATTATTTAGACTTTAAAGGCTCGTTGTTATCTTGCACTCCACCTTTAATATAAACTGAAAGCACCTTTGTAGGTAAATAAAGACAAACACCAAAGCACTTCAGAGCAACTGGGAAGGACACATACAACCAACACAAATATTTAGAGAAGATGCTACCTCTTCAAACTTCTTTCTTGTCATACATAGAAAAAAGAAAAGCATTTGGGGTTCATTCAAAATTGAATAGTGTACAGTGCAATTTTGTTCCATATCAACTGCTCTGGATAGAAACTATTGTGCCATGAAAATTGATGAGTGTTTCATTGCCTGAAATAGTCATGTCAAAATATCATTTCTTACAGTATATTTAGTATGTTTAGGATAAAAAATTCACTATACTGAAAAAAGACCCATCGTTTAACTTCTTAAGAGCCATTATGGCAACAAATAATTAACTGAGAAGTAGTTGTGCAAAATAAACTACATGTTTGATTAATTATCTATATATCCTGTTATAATAGAATTTAATACATCAAGAAAATATATTGTCTAGTCACCATAAAGTGATTTTATTCCCATTATATTTCCATTTTTGTGAAATACTCATCAACATCACACCTGGATTTTTTTGGTCTTTTTTCTTTTTCTTTATTTTTTCCATAAGTTATTGGGGTACAGGTGGTGTTTGGTTACATAAGTTCTTTAGTGGTGATTTCTGAGATTTTGGTGCACCCATCACCTGAGCAGTATACACTGCACCCTATTTGTAGTCTTTTATCCCTTCCCCCCAACCACCTTTCCCCCCAAGTCCCCAAAGTCAATTGTATCATTTTTATGCCTTTGGGTCCTCAGGACAGCTCCCACATATCAGTGAGAACATACAATGTTTGGTTTGCCATTCCTGAGTTACTTCATGTCTCCGGTCTCATCCAGGTTGCTGAAAATGCTGTTAATTCATTCCTTTTTATGGCTGTGTAGTATTCCATTGTATATATATGAATATATATATGCACACACACACACAGACACACACATACACACACACACACACACACACATATATATATATATATATTCTTTATCCACTCGTTGATTGATGGGCATTTGGTATGGTTCCGCGATTTTGCAATTGTGAATTGTGCTGCTATAAACATGCATGTGCAAGTATCTTTTCGTATAATGACTTCTTTTCCTCTGGGTAGATACCCAGTAGTGGGATTGCTGTATTAAATGGTAGTTCTACTTTTAGTTCTTTAAGAAATCTCTAAACTGTTTTCCCTACTGGCTATACTAGTTAACATTCCCACCAGCGGTGGAGAAGTGTTCCCTGATCACCGCATCCATGCCAACATCCACTGTTTCTCGATTTTTTGATTATGGTCATTCTTGCAGGAGTAAGGTGGTATCACATTGTGGTTTTGATTTGCATTTACCTGATCATTAGTGATGTTGAGCATTTTTTCATATGTTCATAGGCCATTTGTATATCTTCTTTTGAGAATCGTCTATTCATGTCCTTAGCCCGCTTTATGATGGGATTTTTTTTAAACCGATTTGAGTTCATGGTAGATTCTAGATATTAGTCCTTTGTCAGATGTATAGATTGTGAAGATTTTCTCCCACTCTGTGGATTGTCTGTTTACTTTGATGACTGTTCCTTTTGCCATGCAAAAGTTCTTTAGTTAAGTTCCAACCCTTCATCTTTATTTTCATTGCATTTGCTTTTGGGTTCTTGGTCATGAAACCTTGCCTAAGCCAACGTCTAAGAGGGTTTTTCCAATGTTATCTTCTAGAATTTTTATAGTTTCAGGTCTTAGGCTTGAGTCTTTAATCCACCTTGAGTTGATTTTTGTATGAGGTGAGAGATGAGGATCCAGTTTCATTCTCCTGCATGTGGCTAGCCAATTATCCCATTTGTTGACTAGTGTGTCCCTTCCCCACTTCATGGTTTTTGTTTGCTTTATTGAAGATAAGTTGGCTGTAAATGTTTAGGTTTTTTCTGGGTTCTCTGTTCTGTTCCATTGGTCTATGTGCCTATTTTTATACCAGTATCATGCTGTTTTGGTGAATATGGCCTTATAGTATAGTTTGAAATCAGGTAGTGTGATGCCTCCAGATTTGTTCTTTTTGCTTAGTCTTGCTTTGGCTATGCAGGCTCTTTTTTTTGGTTCCATATGAATTTTAGAATTGTTTGTTCTAATTCTGTGAAGACTGATCGTGGTAGTTTGATGGGGATTGCATTGGATTTATAGATTGCTTTTGGCAGCACGGTAATCTTCACAGTATTGATTCTACCCATTCATGAGCATGGGATGTGTTTCCATTTGTTTGTGTCATCTGTGATTTCTTTCAGCAGTGTTTTGTAGTTTTACTTGTAGAGGTCTTTGTCTCCTTGGTTAGGTATATTCCTAAGCTTTTTTGTTTGTTTTCTTTTTGGCAGCTATTTTAAAAGGGGTTGAGTTCTTGATTTGATTCTCCACTTGGTCGCTGTTGTGTAGAAGACCTACTGATTTGTGTACATTAATCTTGTATCTAGAAATCTTCCTGAATTCTTTTATCAGTTCTAGGAGTTTTCTGGATGAATCTTTAGGATTTTCGAGGTAAACAATCATATCATCAGCAAATAGTGACAGTTTGACTTCCTCTTTACCGATCTGGATGTCCTTTATTTCTTTCTCTTGTCTGATTGCTCTGCCTAGGACTTCTGGTATTATGTTAAAGAGGAAGAGTGGGCATCCTCATCTTATTCCAGTTCTCATAGGGAATGCTTTCAACTCTTCCCCATTCAGTATTATGTTGGTTGTGGGTTTGTCAGAGATGGATTTTATTACACTGAGGTATGGCCCTTGTATGCAGATTTTGCTGAGTGTTTTAATCATAAATGCATGCTGGATTTTGTCAAATGCTTTGTCTGCATCTATGGAGATGATCATGTGTTTTTTCTGTTTCTAATTCTTTTATGTGGTGTATCACATTTATAGACTTGTGTATGTTAAACCATCCCTACATCCCTGGTATGATACCCACTTGATTATGGTGGATTATCTTTTTGCAATGCTGTTGGATTCAGTTAGCTAGTATTTCATTAAAAATTTTAGCATCTATGTTCATCAAGGATATTGGTCTATAGTTTTTCATTTTTAGTTATGTCCTTTCCTGGTTTTGGTAGTATGGTGATGCTGGCTTCATAGCATGAATTAGGGAGGGTTTCCTCTTTCTCTATCTTGTGGAATAGTGTCAAAAGGATTGGTACCAATTCTTCTTTGAACATCTAGTAGAATTTTGCTGTGAATCCTTCTGGTCCTGGACTTTTTTGTTGGAAATTTAAAAAATTTTAAATTACCATTTCAATCTTGTTTCTTGTTAGTGGTATGTTCAGGGTATCTAATTCTTCCTGATTTAAGGTAGGAGGGTTGTATTTTTCCAGGAATTTATCCATCTCTACTAGGTTTTCTAGTTTATGCACATAAAGGTGTTCATAGCAGTCTTGAATGGTTTTGTATTTCAGTGGTGTCAGTTGCAATATCTCCTGTTTCATTTTCTAATGAGTTTATTTGGAATTTTATTTATCTTTTCAAATAACAAGATTTTTTAAATTTATCTTTTGTATTTGTTTTTGGTTGTTTAAATTTCATTTAGTTCTCTCCTGATCGTGGTTACTTCTTTTCTTCTGCTGGCTTTGGGTTTGGTTTGTTCTCATTTCTATAGTTCCTTGAGGTGTGACCTTAGATTGTCAGTTTGTGCTCTTTCATTCTTTTTGATGTAGGTGTTTAGGGCTATGAACTTTCCTCTTAGCCCCACCTTTGCTGTATCCCAGAGGTTTTAATAGGTTGTGTCATTATTGTCATTCAGTTCAAAGAATTTTTTCATTTCCATCTTGATTTCGTTTATGACCTAATGCTCATTCAGGAGCAGGTTACTTAATTTCCATGTATTTGCATGGTTTTCCTTTTGGAGTTGATTTCCAGTTTTATTCCACTGTGGTCTGAGAGAGTACTTGATATAATTTCAATTTTCTTAAATTTATTGAGGCTCATTTTGTGGCCTATGATATGGTCTATCTTGCAGAAAGTTCCATGCATTGTTGAATAGAATGTGTATTCTCTAGTTGTTGGATGAAATAGAGTTGATTTCCAGTTTTATTCCACTGTGGTCTGAGAAAGTGCTTGATATAATTTCAATTTTCTTAAATTTATTGAGGCTCGTTTTGTGGCCTATAATATGATCTGCCTTGCAGAAAGTTCCATGCACTGTTGAATAGAATGTGTACTGTCTTGTTGTTGGATGGAATTTCCTGTATAGATCTGTTAAGTCCATTTGTTCCAACCTATAGCTTAAATCCATTGTTTCTTTGTTGACTTTCCGTCTTGATGACTGCTTTAGTACTGTCAGTGGAGTACTCAAGTCCCTCACTATTACTGTGTTGCTGTCTGTCTCATTTCTTAGGTCTATTAGTAACTGTTTTATAAATTTGGGAGCTCCAGTGTTAGGTGCATTCATGTTTCGAATTGTGATATTTTCCTGTTGGACAAGGCCTTTTACCATTATATGATGTCCCTCTTTGTTTCTTTTAACTGTTGCTGCATTAAAGTTTGTTTTGTCTGATATAAGAATAGCTACCTCTGCTTGCTTTTGGTGTCCATTTGCATGAAATGCCTTTTTCCGCCCCTTTACTTTATGTAGGTTTTTAGTCCTTATGTGAGTCCTTCTCCTGAAGGCAGCAAAGAGTTGGTTGGTGAGTTCTTATTCATTCTGAAGTTCTGTATCTTTTAAGTGGAGCATTTAGGCCATTTACATTCAATGTTAGTATTGAGAGGTAAGGTACCCTTGCATTCATCGTGCTATTTGCTACCTGTGTACCTTGTTTTCTTTGTTTGTTTTTCCTTTTAACTTGTATTTTTCTTTTATAGCTCCTATGTGATTTATGCTTTAAAGAGGTTCTGTTTTGATGTGTTTCCAGGATTTGTTTCAAGATTTAGAGTCCCTTTTAGCAGTTGTTGTAGTGGTGGCTTGGTAGTGGTGAATTCTCTCAGCACTTGTTTGTCAGAAAACGACTGCATCTTTCCTTCATATATGATGCTTAGTTTCACTGGATACAAAAATTCTTTTTTTTTTTTTTTTTTTTTTGAGATGGAGTCTTACTCTGTCATCCAGGCTGGAGTGCAGGGGTACAATCTCTGCTCACTGCAACCTCCGCCTCCTGACTTTCAGTGATTCTCCTGCCTCGGCCTCCACATAGCTGGAATTATAGGCACTCACCACCATGCCCAGCTAAGTTTTGTATTTTTAGTAGAGACGGGGTTTCACTGTGTTGGCCAGGCTGGTCTCAAACTTTTGACCTCGTGATCTGCCTGTCTCGGCTTTCCAAAGTTCTGGGATTATAAGTGTGAGACAGCGTGCCCAGCCTGGATACAAAATTCTTGGCTGATAATTGTTTTGTTTGAGGAAGCTGAAGATAGGGCCCCAATCCCTTCTAGCTTGTAGGGTTTCTGCTGAGAAATCTGCTGTCAATCTGATAGGTTTTCCTTTATAGGTTATGTGGTGCTTTTGTCTCACAGCTCTGAAGATTCTTTCCTTCGTCTTGTCTTTAGATAACCTGATGACAACGTGCCTAGGTGATGATCTTTTTGTGATGAGTTTCCCAGGTGTTCTTTGTGCTTCTTGTATTTGGATGTCTAGGTCTCTAGCAAGGCCGGGTCAGTTTTCCTCAATTATTCCCCAAAATATATTTTCCAAATTTTAGATTTATCTTCTTCCTCAGGAACACTGATTATTCTTAGTTTTGGTCATATAACATAATCGCAGTTTTCTTGGAGGCTTTGTTCATATTTTCTTATTTTTTTCTTTGTTTTTGTTGGATTGCATTAACTTGAAGACCTTGTCTTTGAGCTCTGAATTTCTTTCTTCGACTTATTAAAGTCTATTGCTGAGACTTTTCAGAGCATTTTGCATTTTTTTTTTTTTTTTGAGACAAAGTCTTGCACTGTCGCCCAGGCTGGAGTGCAATGATGTGATCTCGGCTCACTGCAACCTCCACCTTCTAGGTTCAAGCAATTCTCCTACCTCAGATGCCTGAGTAGCTGGGATTACAGGCACCTACCACCTCGCCTGGCTAATTTTTTGTATTTTTAGTAGAGACGGGGTTTCACTATTTTGCTCAGGCTGGTCTCAAATTCCTGACCTCGTGATCCTCCTGCCTCGGCTTCCCAAAGTGCTAGGATTACAGGCGTGAGCCACTGCATCCAGCCACATTTTGCATTTCTATAAGTGTGTCCATTGTTTCCTGAATTTTTAATTTTTTTTTCTTTAAGTTATCTATTTTCTTGAATATTTCTCACCTCACTTCTTGTATCATTTTTTTGGATTTCCTTGCAGTGGGCTTTACCCTTCTCTGGTGCCTCCCTGATTAGCTTAATAACTAACCTCCTGAATTCTTTTTCAAGTAAATCAGGGATTTCTTCTTGGTTCCGATCCATTGCTGGTGAGTTAGCGTGATTTTTAGGGGGTGCTAAAGAGCCTTGTTTTGCCATGTTACCAGAGCTGGTTTTCTCATTCCTTCTCATTTGAGTAGGCTCGGTCAGAGGGAAGCCTAGGGCTGAAGGCTGTTGTTCAGATTCTTTTGTCCCACCGGGTGTTCCCTTGATGTAGTACTCTCCCCCTTTCCCTACAGATGTGGCTTCCTGTGAGCTGAGCTGCAGTGATTATATCTCTTCTGGGTCTAGCCACCCAGCAAGTCTATCCAGCTCCAAGCTGGTACTGGGGGTTGTCTGCATAGAGGCCTGTGATGTGAACCATCTATAGGTCTCTCAGCCATGGATGTCAGCACCTGTTCCAGTGGAGGTGGCAGGGGGTGAAAGGGACTCTGAGTGTTCTTAGCTTTGGTGGTTTAATGCCCTATTTTTGTGCTGGTTGGCCTCCTGCCAGGAAGTGGCATTTTCCAGAGAGCATCAGCTGTGGTAATAATGAAGAGGAACTGGTGGTGGGCAGGGCCCTAGTACTCCCAAGATTATATGCCCTTTGTCTTCAGCTACCGGGGTGGATAGGGGAAGGCCCATGAGGCGGAGGCAGGGCTAGGCGTGTCTGAGCTCAGACTCTCCTTGGGCGGGTCTTGCTGTGGCTGCTGTGGGAGATGGGGATAAGGTTCCCAGATCAATGGAGTTGTGTATCTAGGTGGATTATGGCTGCCTCTGCTGAGTCATACAGGTTGTCAGGGAAGTTGGGGAAAGCTGGCAGTCATAGGCCTCACCCAGCTCCCACACAAACTGAAGAGTCAGTCTCAGTCCCACCATGCCCTCCTCCCCAACAGCCCCGAGTTTATTTCCAGGCAGTAGGCAAGCCAGTCTTGAGAACTTGCCCCAGGCTTCCCTCCTAGGTTCTTCCCCCACCTGTGGAGTCTGCACACTGGATTCGTGCCCTCCTCTGAGTTCTGGTAAGGAGGCTTTTTGCACAGTTCAAATTGTTACAAAGTTCGGCTGGAGATTTCCTCTCCCTATGGCGTTTTTCCTTGTTCCTCTGGCCATCCTCCAGAAGGATCCCTGTGAGGCCAGGCAGGAATGGCCTGCTTGGGGACACAGAGATCTGCTAGAACTTTTCCCACTGCTTTCTCCACTCCTGTATTTCTCTCCGCTCTCTAGATTGACTCAGCTCCAAGTAAGGTCGAAACTTGCCTCACAAGCAGACCTTCAGCTTCCCCAGTGGGGTGTGTGTTCGGGAGAGGAGGATCTCTGGTTCCCACTTCTGCAGTTGGGGCACTCACAGTATTTGGGGTGTTTCCAGGGTCCTGCATGAGCAGTCCACTTCCTTCAGAGGGTCTGTGGTTCTTCTTGGGATTCCTGGTTCGTTCTTGCAGTTGACCTGGAGCTGAAATCCATGATGTGCTCCTCTGCACGCTGCTCTGTCCATCCAAGTCATATCTGCAATCTAGTCCCGCCTCCCTTTTGCCATGATGATCCAATCCATACACTTGGTTTTATGTATGGTAGACACGCACTTGTTCCCTTGGAATTTCATATCCAAACAAGAT
Organism: Macaca fascicularis; assembly: GCF_037993035.2. Lineage (NCBI taxonomy): Eukaryota > Metazoa > Chordata > Mammalia > Primates > Cercopithecidae > Macaca > Macaca fascicularis. Next base: position 172,187,584 of record NC_088380.1, on the reverse strand, counting down.
TCATTGCATGCCCACAATTTTCCAAGCATTGTATTAGATGTCATATGCAAAATTATGACAAGTGGTGTAAAAATATGTGGAGTAGTGTAATTCTAATCAGCTTTCAAAAGCCAGATTAAATCTCAGTTTTACTTCAAGCTCATATGACCATCTCTGTTCTCTTTCTGAAATTCTTTAACTTTTCAGTGCAAGTTTTTGAAAATAACATCAAGCCAAAAAAAAACAAAAAACAAAAAACAAAAAACAAAACAAAAAAAAGAGCAAAACATCATAGGTTTACAGCACAATTAATATTTTACAAAGTAAAGAAAGCATCTAATAATTAATCCCCATATTATTGGAACTCCAGAAATGCCACAATGCCCCATGTGTAATTGTCCCTTAGAAAGATAACCAACGTCCTGACTTCTCACAGAGCAGGCAGTTTGGAATAAGTGTGATCATACAGTTTATACGAGAAAGAAGATACGTCTTTCACTCAATTTATGTTTGTAAGGACATCATATTTTAACTAGTGATTACTTAGTCATATGTAATAACTAATATTGTAGTTATATGTATAACTAATATTGTACTGTATTCCATTAGAGTAATATAGAGTTTATTTTTTTTCATTTTACTATGTGTAGTTACTATTTTCCAGCTTGGGGTTAGTAAGAATACATCTGATATTACTATTCACAGACAAGTTATATATTTACATACAGTTCATGTAGAGATATGTTTTTGTTTGTTTTTGAGAAAATACCTGAGAATGCAATGGCTGGGTCAAAGGTGAGCATATATTTAAACTGAGAGAAAAGTGACGACGTGTTTGTCAAAGTGACTATATCATCTTCCATTTTGATTGGTTATATTATCGTAAATTTCCATTAGTTTCAGTTGTCCGCATTCTCTCAAACACTTGGTGTGGTCAAACTTTTAATCTAATCCATCCTAAAGGGTGTTTAATACTATCTCCATGTGGTTTTAATTTGCATTTCTCTGATGATTAATGAAGTTGAGCACTCTATAATGTGCTTAGCTGCCATTTTTATATCTATCTTTTTAAAGTTTCTGTTCAAATATTTTGCACATGGAAAAAACACACACACACACACAGATGAGTTGTTTCTCTACTTACAATTGTAAGAGTTAGTCCTATATTCTAGACAGAAGTTTTTCGCATATATGTTTCAATAATATTTTGTGCCAGTTTTGGCTTGCTTTTTTATTTTCTTAATTAATAAGAAATAAATTTAACTTCTGTCCCATATGTCATCATGAGGCAGAAGTTGTTTATCTATTTTTTAATCATCCATTGTTTATTTTTTCATAAGAAATAATGCCCCCCCTAGTGTTTTGATTTAGAAGCTTTAGTGTTTAACTTTTATGTTTATATATACAGCAGTATACTTCCATTTGTCGCCATCCAGTTCTTTATGATACTATTGATATATATGTTTATTTTACATATGTTTTAAATCAAAAACACTTGCCATTAGGTGAGGCATAATTTTTTAAAATAAGTTTTTTTTACTTATCCACATATTTATGGTTTCCTGTATTCTTTATCCTTTCAAATCGACCTGCAGTTTCTTCTCATATCATTTCACTCACCTTGAGGAATGACCAAGCAGCTTAACATTTTCTTAATGCCGTTATCTTAACAAATTTTCTCAGCTTTAGTTTATATGAAGTATTTGTTTTACTGTATTTTTAAAGGGTATAGCCCATAGGTTTAGATTTCTATGTGGCTTTTTTATCTTTCATCCTTAAATGGTCATTCCATTGTCTTCTGACTTATGACGTTTGTAATAGGAAGTCAGATATTAGTATTTTAATTTTTGTGCTATATATAGTTTCCCTTTTTTTCTCTAGCTGCTTTTCTCTCTCTCTCTCATTTTTTTTTTTTTTTTTTTTTTTTTTGAGACGAAGTCTCGCTCTGTCACACAGACTGGAGTGCAGTGGCGTGATCTCGGCTCACTGCAAGCTCCGCCTCCCGGGTTCACTCCATTCTCCTGCCTCAGCCTCCCAAGTACAGGAGCCCGCCACCACGCCTGGCTAATTTTTTTGTATTTTTTAGTAGAGATGGCGTTTCACCATGTTAGCCAGGATGGTCTCGATCTCCTGATCTGGTGATCTGCCCGCCTCGGCCTCCCAAAGTGCTGGGATTACAGGCGTGAGCCACCGCGCCCAGCTGACTCTCTTGTTGCTTTTAATGTTTCCTCGTTATCTTTAATTTTTAAAAATTTGACCAGAGTTAGATTTCTTTTATTTAAAAAATCCATTTATTATTATTTTTTAAATTTCTGTGGGTACATAGTAGGTGTATATATCTACGGGGTGCATGAGATGCTTTGATGTAGGCATGCAATGTGAAATAAGCATATCATAGGGAATGGGATAGCCCTCCCCGCAAGCATTTATTCTTTCAGTTCCAGACAATCCAATTACGTTCTTTAACTTATTTAAAATACACAATTAGGTTATTATTGACTAGAGTTACACTACTGTGCTATCAAATAGTAAGTCTTATGTATTCTCTTTTTTTCATAGTATACAATATGCTCTTTGGAACTGTATTTTATGTTTTACCAGATTTGGAACATCCCCATTTTCTTTCTGTTTCTTCAATTACATACACAGTAGATAGCATAATTGTTTTTCCTATAAGTCACAGATGCATATATCTACTTTCTAATATTTTTCCTTTCTGTTCTTACATGTCTTCTGATATATTTCGTGTCTTCTGATCTGTCTTTAAGCTTACTGAATTATTTCTTCTGCACTATCTAATCTGCACAGAAAAATTTTCATTTTAGATATTTTAATTCTCAGTTGTTGAATGCTTATTTGATACTGTTTTGTATTTTTCATTTCTCTGTTGAGTTTCTCCATTGGTCGTTTATTTTGTACACCTTTTCATTAAAACATTGAACATTTTAATAATAGCTGTTTTAAAGTTCTTGGCAGTTCGTTCTAACATACACAGGATGTCTGAGACTATTTCCGCTGACTACTTTTTCTCATAATGACGGTTCATCTTTTCTTTTTGGGGAAGTACAGTATAGTTACTCATTATAGTGATATTCTCAATCTTGTGGATACTATATTTTTGGAGTCTAAATTATGTTTTATTTCTTTAACAGTTACTGAGTTGTAAAGATTTATCCTGTTGAAGAGTGACTTTAAGCTTTTTTAGAGTGAGTTTAAAGTAGACTTACTGGTGAGGTTTGACCTTCCTGCAGAATCGACTGAATCCTTGGTGAGTTTACAAAGGCTTTTTTCCAGTCTTGATAGTCTGAAAACCAATGTCTTCCAGCAATGCTTATTTATTTATTTTTATTTTCAATTCACAGACCTTCAGTAGCTGTTCTCTGCCCAGTCTTGCGGTATTTCACATGCACATATGAGCCACTGGCTAAAGACTCAAGTGTAACCTTATGCAAATTTCCAAGACTTTTTCTCTGAACGGATTTCTTGTCTCCACTACACTGTCCAATAGATTCCAGCACCCTCAATGATCCCAAATTTTGACTTCTATTTTCTCTACTCGATGGGATCCTTGGTTTCTGTTTGAGTTTTATTTCCCTGTGCCACACTTTGGAAACTTTCTCCACCTAAAAAGCAGCAATGAAAGTTGAATACATCTTGTGCATATCCCACTTCTTAAGGATCTCCTTCATAAGTTGCATATTATTCCATATCCGAGTATACTGTCTTCATAGATTTTGTCCAGGTTTAGTGTTTATGCAAGTAAGACATTCCCATTACTCCATCACAGTTAAAATAAAAAAATCTGTCCATGACATATTAATGTTTGGCATCATTTCTGCCATGAGACGTTTGACTTAAGTTTGACCTCTTACTTGACTATTCCAGCTGCTGTTTAGTACATCTGTCTTTTTGAAATAAAGCTCAGAGTTTTGCTTATGCCATTTTAAATTTATACTAAAACGCACACTACAAGCCTTTCTAAATGCCTAAATCTAATGATTTTTGGCATGTGAGAAAAAGCAAATATAAATTATATTTATTTATATGCATTTTTCATTTTAAAAATTCCCTGAAACTGAGAGACTATAATCTATTCTTTCCTAATCACTATTTGGCAATTGAAACAACTCAATGTCATACCATTTTAGAAAGAATAATATGTGAATTGCAGGACTTTTAAGGGAACTAACATATCTACTTGTGGTCATTGTAAAATACCTTAAAATGTATGGGGTAAGTTTATCAAGTCAAATAAAAATCTGGTGGTGCATATGTCTTTATTGCCTGCCATGGTATCTAGCAAAGTTCAAGGATCATTGATATTCATTGGCTGAGTGATGGAAATAAAGTCAAGAACTCACACTACTGGAATACTAGCAGTTTCTACAATAGATGAATCATTCCTTATCCCATCTGTCAGTGCCTGCCCAGCAAGAATTTAGAGAATTTGAATGGAAAATGAAGTGAAAGTGACACAATGAATTCCGTGTATTATGTAATACTCAGGGAATACACCTTTATTTGGAAATGGAAGACTAAATGGAATCATAGGTTTGGTGTGGAGGCTCATGCCTGCAATTCCAGCATTTTGGGAGGCCAAGATGGTAGGAATGCTTGAGGCCAGGGGTTCAAAGCCAGCCTTGTCAATATAATGAGACTCTGTTTTTACATAAGAAAAATGAAAAAGAAAAAACAAGCCAGGCGTGATGGCATGAGCGTGCAGTCCCAGCAATTCAGAATACTGAGGCAAAAAATCAGTTGAGCCTAGGAGTTCCAGGCTGCAGTGAGCCATGATTGCACCACTGCACTCCAGCCTAGGCAACAGAGCAAGACCTTGTCAAAGAAAAGGAAAAAAAAAGACCCAAACAAATAAGCAAAAATCCCAAAACACAGACCCATGTACATGAGAGCTACAGAAAATATAAAAATCATGATAATATAACCTAATTCCTTCTTTTAACAAAGGAGAAAAGATAAGAAACACATCATAGGCTAGGAGGAACAGGAAGTTTGGTGTGAGATAGTCTAATATATAATGTTGACTGCACTACTTACCAGCTGTATTGAATCACACAAGTCCATTAATATCTCCAGGATTTAGTTTCCTCATTCCTAAAGTGTGTATTGCACTGTTAAACGTACAGAGTTATTATGAAGAACAACACTCAAGTACTTGGAATTCATTTGGAACGAAGTTCAAACTTTAAAAAAATACGTATTTTCTTTCCATTTTCTTTGCCCAAAGACACATCATAAGTAATTGGCAGTCAGCTCCGCAATTCAGACCCAGTGTTCTTTTTATACACACCCTGTACTCCACAATGGATCGAAATCTTTTCCTATTTAGCAACTCACCAATAAAGGACTCAGACAAGTGATACAGGTATACATATTTTTAATACATATATGACTAAAATAGCATTATATAGTGAAATTGCAAAAATTTTGTCGCAAGAAAAATTTTGAGTACTTTTCAAAGGACCTACTTCTATGTTTACAAACTATTTTTCATGTCTGATTAATAAGAAACTTTGGAAACAATTTAATCTATCCAGGGATGTGAATGTTAGCTTCTATTTTTCAAGCCTGATTACAGAAGAACTTCTAAAGCCGTTTAATCTGTTCAGGGATGCTAAACAAATATGTCAACATTCATTTTGCATTTATGTCTGTAGCAGTTAAAGGAAGAAATGTGGAAATAAACAGAATTTAGTATTTTCTCTCCGTCTTTTCTTTTTTAAGAACTAAGAGACTCCAGTGTATTTTATTTTCTATCAAGGATCCAAACTCCTAACTGAGATAAATTCATTTCGGATTGAAGTTTTTAGTAGCCTTACCAAGCGATTTATGGGTTGGCACTCTGCCATAAAGTGATCTATAACCTCGCAGTTCACTATTATGCAAATACAAATTTGGCAAGAAGACATGTGTTCTATGATTTTTCTCTAAGGATAATCACATATTTCAAATTTCAAATACAAAATTATGTTTGACATTTAATTTGAACATGGCTTACTTTTAAAAATAAATAATATAAAATCTGTCCTGTCGTACTTTGGTAGAGAAAATGTTTTTCTTTCTGTGTATTTCAGGTTTAGTGCTTTATATCTGCAGGACATATGACGCTCAGACACATATATTTACATGTGCCTGCTGGATATATACATAATTTTGAAGCTGCTCTTGACAGAAACATAAGACATTGTTTCAACAGAAACAGAGCAGGTTAGAAAAATTGTCAGTCAGTAGACACATCTCAAAATTGTTAAAATTCGTATGTCCAATCATCATTAATTATACAAAATGAGACTGACAAGTTCACATGCATTCAACCGTGTTGTACAGGGAATTATTACTGATGAATGACAGATGAAACGTAATGAAGATTGGATGTGAGTAATTAATCGAGGAAAGGTCCACTTTAGGAAAAAAGTTGTTCTTTCAGTCTTCTTAAATTTAGCCAATAGAGGTCAGCACCACAGCTGTGGTAGATAACATTTCCCTTTGCTCTTGTATCCACAGAGCTATTCTGATGTAGATACGGCCCATTGTCAAATCTCAATGGTGTCAAATCAAGCTGAACAATAGTTTTACTAAGTTTTAATATCTGGAAATATACCAAACACTATAGACTATTTACAGTTTTTCCAACAATCAAATGCCCGACAAACTTTATTTCAATGGTCTGGGTAAATCAACACACACATTAAGCAAGATGTATTACTTAAAATTCATTGCAAGTCTGTAGATTGTTTTTGGGAGGATTTTTAATATCAAATTAAATTGCATAATAAATCACCTCCAAAGAATTCACTGAGTTTATAATGTAGAATAATGAAATGTGCAATATATGAAGTGAAACATCTCATATTTTAACCTTTATGCTAAGTGAAAATAGCAGGTAGAGGTAGAACTGTGTTTATAAAAGTGTTTTCCTAAGGTATTGAGAAGAAAACGCAGGCCTAGTGTGACATATTATTTATTCCCTAGACTCTGTTTGCCACATGCCAAGTAAAATTCACTATATTGCCAACTTCCTTGAATTTTCTCTCACTGAAGCAGTCGGGGTCAGAATCATATGAAAGAATGACATTTGGTATGGTTTAAAGGATTTCAAAGGCCAATCCAAAAATATATTCTCCATTTGCTATCATTGTAACTGACATTGCAATCATTTCGAAATCTCTGTGCTAAGTTGATTGCCTCTCCATTCACTCATGTTTCCAACCATATAACCATTTATTCATTCACTATCCACTCATTCAGACATACATACATTTATGCCTGAGCACATCTATTTATGCATGTATTCATTTTTAAATGTATCAAAATTTGCCTAGTGTGCTTGTATGATGAGGGATATAGCAAGAAGGCAACAACAATAACAAAAACTGCCAAAGTCCCTGCCCTCAAGGAACTTAAAGTCTAGAGAAGGATTCAGATAGTAAATAAATAATCATAATGTAACATGTTCACTGAAATGAAATGTACAGTGCATCCAGGAACTGACAGACAGTCTGAAAGGCCTGTGTAGAACTTATTGATGAGAAGATATCTAAGCTGAGGCCAAGAAAATGGTTATATGGAACCAAGTTCAAGGGGGGAAGATGTGGGTTGGGAGGAAAACAGTCAAGATTTCTGCAACTTTTTTCAAACTATCTATATAATAATAATCATCATCAATGTTGATTGTAGTCTTCTCTATCCCCGATATATCATTCAAATTATTTCCTTAAATACTAAAATTAATTACAACAGTGTTTATTTTTACAGATGAGAGGACAGGAGAAGAAAGGTTATATGGTTAAGTGTCCAAAATCATGGCCTGTGTGGGTTTGATCCTGTCATCATGTTGCTAACTGGTTATTACAGAAAACCAAATGCCACATGTTCTCCCTTATATGTGGAAGCTAAACACTGAGAACACATGGACACAAAGAAAGGAACAACAGACACTGGGGCCCACTTGAGGGTGAAGGGTGGGAGTGGACTGAAAAACTACCTATTGGGTTGTATGCTTATTACCAGGGTGACAAAACAATTTATACACCAAACCCCCATGATATGCAATTTACCTGTGTAACAAACCTGCACGTGTACCCCTGAATCCAAAATCAAAGTTTAAAATAAATCAATCAATAAATAAAATCATGGCCTGAACAACTCCAAAGCCCACCATTGCCACTCTTTACCACTGGCCTCTTTTGAAAGGCTCACAATATTGAGTTACCCTAAACAGCCAAGCCTGATAGTTCTCTGGCTTTTACATTCATTATCTGGCAGGTTGCTAAAGTTATACAAGTCTAGGATTGCGGTGTTAGGCCCTTGAAAGCAGATGATAGAGTGAGATAGAGTGAGAGCCTACTCTATCATGGTGTGGTATAATAGGGAGGAGGTTGGAGGGATTCATATGAATTCTGAGGGAAAGTAGGGAGGTTTTAAGCTGGAGGAATAGTGTGAGCTCAAGAGAAGTATTGTTCACAACGGGAAGTATAGAAAGATGAAACAAAGAAACACCTACCTACTTGTTTTGCCTTAAGCATAACTGCAACTTAAACAGTCTACTTTCTAATGAAACCGATTGGTACTACAATAGTACACTTTAATTGTAGTGAAATATAGCATTTTCTATAATAACTTAAAATTTTCAAAGACACATAATTTAATATTACACCAAACAGGTAAAAAGTAATTTAGGAGAAACCTACATTATTAGGACATAATCATTCATAGATATAGGTACAGATAATACGGCTATAACAATAGGTATATATAACATATATATAGCTGTAAGATATAGATAATGTCATGATCTATGTAGATATCAGTTGCACAGTGGAATGAGGAGAGCCAGCACACCCGACTGAAATTCTGACTCTTATTTTCTAATATTTGACTTTAGGCAAATCATATCATTCCACCAAGCCTCAGTTTTCATGATTGTAAAGTATAAATATAAATTCCTACCTGAAAGAATTTAATTAAAAATATAGATAGATGTAAGAACATAGTTCAGTATCTATTATCTTTGTAACATTCAATATCTGACAAATAATATTATTACTGTAAATGTACCAGCCTTCCACTGAGCAAGGTGCCATCAACCTTAATGAAAGAAAGTATATAAAATAAAATATTTGCAATGTTTCCCTTTACCTCGCTCATAAACATATATAATCCCTGTCTCTCTCATACATATATACACATATCCAGAATATATAAGGAACTGGATTCAATAGAATAAAGACAACTGATCTCATAAAAATACGAAAAAAAGGAACATCACATTTATCAAAGGAGAAATTCAAATGGCTAACAAGTATAAATGATTGGAAAAATGTAAATTAAAACAATTAAATATATGAATGAATGAAAATACCTAATGTTGACCCAGGCATAAAGAAATAAACTCTCATGTATACTTGAAACCCAATTTTTAAGTATCTATCAAAATTCTGAAAGCACATTCTCTTTACTCAGCAATTCTGCTTATAGATTTCATATAGAGAAATTCTTATACTCTAGGCAGGTACAAAGATGTTCACCATTCTTATTATCTATATGAAAAGGAAATATAGTAAATTCTATCAATAGAATAAATCTTTAATTTGTGTTTATTTTTATTTTTTTTAATACAAGATCTCTCTGTGTCACCCAGGCTGGAGTAGACTGACATGATGATGGCTTGGTGCAGTCTTGACCTCCTGGGCACAAGTGATCCTCTCATCTCAGCCTCCCAAGTAAGCTGGGACCACAGGTGCACACCACCATGCCAGGCTATTTTTCTCTCTCTCTCTCTCTCTATTTTTTTTTTTTTTTTGGTTGTATGGGGGTCTCACCACATTGCTTAGGCTGGTCTCTGACTCCAGGGCTCAAGGCACCCTCCCAGTTGGGCTTCCCAAAGTGTTGGGATTACAGGCGTGAGCCACCATTCCCTGCTAATGCTTTAATAAATTATTGTCTGTAATACAAGCTAGTATCCATGAGCTTAAAAGATATATAATAAAATCTATCCATAAGTTTTCAATATATAGTATGTATTATAGATAATTACACATAGTGTATAATAAAGTAATATATATGACATATATAAAGGAATTTTGCCAAGAGATAATTTAAACTGAAACAAAAGTACAAACCTGTTATTCAAGAACATTTATGTAAAACCATACATAGATTCACACACACCCACGCACAAAACCCTAAACTGTATATTCTGTATTTCTGTAAATGCATTGTGAAAAAAAGCCCTGGAAAAATACACAAGAAAATAAATCTAACCCTTGTGAAGGAAGGTGAACTCTGCAGTGACAGAGGGTAAAGAGGGCATTTCACTTTTACTGTAACCATCTTTTTCATGTTAAAGAAGACTATTAAGTAATACTTTCATAATTTTTAAGCATATATTGTGGATATTTATGGAGTTTTGCTGTAATTTTGAGAGGAAACAGAGTGTAGGTTAGGCATTCTAAAAATCAGACTGAACTCCCACATAAATCATGAATCTCAAAACATATTCATGAACTTAATATTTTTGTGGCTCATTTCCAATTTTTCTGTACTTTTCACCACCTTACCCCCTTTTTTTAGACACAAGGTCTCACTCTGTTGCCCAGGCTAGAGTGTAGTGATAATATAGATGACTCACCGCAGCCTGACTCACTACAGCCTTAAACTCCTGGGCTCAAGTGATCCTCCTGCCTCAGCCTCCCAAGTAGCTGGTATTACAAGCATGTGCCACCATACCCAGCTAATTTTTTAAATTTTTTTGTTGAGATGGGTATCTCACTATTTTGCTCAGGCTGGTCTTGAACTCCTGGCTTCAAGTGGTCCTCCTGTTTTGGCCTGCAAAGGCATTGTGATTACAGGCCTTGGCTACCATGCCCGGCCCCATTTTTTTTCAAACAAATAAAACAATTTGGAATATGAAGACAAAATGCCAATGAAAGAGGAATATCAGTAATCATTTATTAGTATCTTTTATTATTATTGATATGAGATGTTATAAAATGGTAACAAGACATATCTCATTATCATTTTACTGAATATATATTATAAAAATACATAATTTTATACTATATATATATTGCTCACATATGTTATAAAATGTACAACTTTACAATAACTTCCAAATTTTAGAATCTAATTTTAAATTTACTTAGTATTGTTGAATTGACAAATTCTTATCTCTGGCCATTATTCTGAAAGAAGAAGGTGTCACCTTCCTAATTATGTGTTATTGTGTCAAAAATCCTCTTTTTTACACATCTTGCATTTTTCTCATTTAGGATCAAAATTGATAACATCTCTTGTTTTTAATGGCTTCATTTTCTAGAAATTCCCTGAAAATGAACTTCATCATCTGTGTGGGAAGGTAAATGTATTTGAAATTTCAATCAAAATTTGGACTATTTTCCTATAGAAAAATGTTTAGGCTTTTTCATTTGATCCATTATAATATACACTACTTGAAGGCAAAAATGAAGTCTTAGCCATCTTTGAATTTCACCTTTAGCATGGGGTCTGACACTCACTTTATGTTAGGTGAATAAATGCCTTGGCAGAAATTCAGTAAACAATCTAAGGCTAAAAATCCTGGAACTTAGAGTCAAAAAATTGACATCAGAATCCTTGTCTTACTACTCACAAATTATGTTACGGACAATATATTTAACTTGTCTAACTTTACTTCCTGTCTGTTAAGTAAACATAATAATACTTACCAGATAGGGAGTTAGGAGAATTAAACATGGTGGATAAATGAGATGGTTTACATATTTAAGATAATTATTCAGCTATGTATATGAATTATTCTGGGCAAAAGGGGTACATAAGTGCCTAAGTTAGAGAGTTCCTACCCTTACAAAGCTTCATGCCTATGGAGGAAATGGGCATTACATAAATGATCATGTAAATAATTACAAAAAGAAGTTTAGGGAACCTAAGTTTGTCAATGGATGTAAGAGATGTTTCTGTAATTATATAAAATTAAAGGCCAAAACATGACAGCCTATTGAGAAAATAGCAGGTGGTATAGGAGAGAACAATACTCACTGAAGGTATAGCATCCTCAGAATTAAGTGAGAGGATGAGAAATCGAGGAACTTTTAAAAGTCCAGTGAAGCCGAAGGAGTCTGGGAAAGGAAGGTAGGTTCGTGAGATGGTAGGAGCTAGATTTAGCATAAAATTATGTACAGGAAACTCTTGGTAGAGGATCAGGTGTCTGGTACATGCAAAATAAGTTATAAATAGGAAGAGGAGATGACAATGATGGTGATCAAGATAAAACAGTTTTCTGAGCAAAATGTTTTTAAAAAGAATCATTCTGTATGATATAAATTGTGGAATTACAGTTTATTAACCTGTGGTTTATATGTTTGTCTAGCTACTTAACATTCTGATCTCACTTTCAAAAGTGTAAGTGAAGTCAAATTCTAATCATCACTACCATCAAAAGAACAACTGATGGTATCAACGGCTGTGCTTAGGGTCATGGCGGCTAGTTAGTCTTCGTGATGATTTTCTTCGCTGTGTGTTTACGTTTAGTGAAGAAAGAAAAGAAAAGTGTGTGTGTGAAAGAGAGAGAGAGTGAGTTAGTGAGAGACACGCAGAAAGAGAGAATAAAGACCATTGAGGTCTTTCTGTCCTGATAAACTGATGAAAAGAAAATAAGTACAAGTTTAAGTGATTCCAAGAAATGTTTACTAAACACACCAGTTTGCAATTTGGAATTTAGTCTGTGCCAAACCTTTGGGCAATGACTACACAAAGTTGTATCATAATGCTACCTTTCTTAATCAGATAATTATTTTCAAAATAACTTATCTTCTGGGTAAAGAGAAAGGTAAAAGAAATTTCTTGTTTGCAAATATATTCTCAGTTATCCATGTATGAAATATGTGTGTTGGCTGGGCGCAGTGGCTCACACCTGTAATCCCAGCACTTTGGGAGGCCGAGGCGGGCGGATCACGAGGTCAGGAGATCGAGACCATCCTGGCTAACACAGTGTAACCCCGTCTCCACTAAAAATACAAAAAATTAACCGGGCGTGGTTGCAGGCGCCTGTAGTCCCAGCCACTCAGAAGGCTGAGGCAGGAGAATGGCGTGAATCCGGGAGGCGGAGCTTGCAGTGAGCCAAGATCGAGCCACTGCACTCCAGCCTGGGCGACAGAGCAAGACTCCGCTTCAAAAAAAAAAAAAAAAAAAAAAAAGTAATATGTGTGTTAAATGCTCACTCCATTTGTTACATCTGGAAAGCATTGGATCCTATCACTTTCTCATTATTTGGCCATCATCAGGAAATACATTCCATTTTACATACGATATTAGAAAATCAAATCAACTTTTACAAAATATTTTATTTAAAAGCATATGAGTGCTCAAAATGTCACAATATTATTAATTATTATTGGCCATTCAGAAATCTACATTAAGTTATATAGCTTTGAGAATTTCTATTCCAATGTTATCTACACATAGATAATAGTAAGATACAGCAAGAAGGTTTCAACATCAGCATAGTATGCTTCAATACTATTAAGTTTGAATTTAACAGAATTGTGCAAGATAAAATGTCTAAGCTATCACCTTATTAACTGAAGTCCCAGAGAAGTCTCCCTGAGAGATTACAGATCTATTACTACAGAGTTGTAGCCACCTGTATATTCAGCAAATGGAAATCAGGACGTTGAATAGCTGCCCAAACACTCAAGCCACAGGCTAATAGATCACAACTTTACAGCATATATTCCCAAGTTTTCTGAGAAAAACTGCTTTGCTTTGATCATATGCTTTTTCAAGTTGCAATGTATCCGGAGGGAAAAAAAGTTGAGTTACATATTCACTACCCGGTCCTGCATAATAAGAAAAATGTTAATTATCTAACAGCGTGTTCACATTTTCTACTAGTTGGCAAGTATAGGATTTTGGCTGCTATCACTTCTCCAATAGGTATTGGAGTTTTACACATTTGTTATCAGCACAGAATTTGCCTTGTCTAGTTGTACTGCCTACATATTCCACTGTTCCAGGAGTCATTTAAGCATATAATAAATTGAGTTTCAATGAGCTGGAACCTCCCGCTTCAGCTGATTTTTCAGCAAATTATTTTCCAGCTGTAGCTTCAGCAGGAGTTTTTCTCACTCCTGAAAAGATGGCTGTAATGGTGACATATTTTATATGCCAATTCTAAAATCATTTAAATCGGATACTTATTATGCATTAAGTCAGTGATGAGCAAATTTTAAAAGGGTTCAAATCACTCTATGGATATGGCAAATATCTTTAATAGACTTCGTGTTTTGGCACAAATGTCTGATGTGACAAAAACAAGGCCAATATATTTGGGGCTTCGCCATACAGCAGGGAAAAATGCTGTTTCACCATCTATAGTGTGCTTTCCTGCATATTGATGTTCCAACAAACATCACCGGAGTATGAAGCAAGTATTGATATTTGAGGATCAGAGGACCCCAAACTTTGAATGTAGTTTAATCACTGGCATCTGTTCCCATTTAAACTTGAGTTCTCTCTCGAAGCAAATAGATATGAAGGGTATTCAAATGAAATGCATTGAGATGATAATTGTAGATGACTGGTTTACCCCATTTAGGATTCTATATATACTTGGCAATAGCCTAATTTGGAATGTGTGTGCCGATAGATATAGATAGATAGATAGATAGATAGATAGATAGAGATATGCAGATATAGACATGAATATGTATGTGTATATGTATAAATAACATGTGTATAACAAATATATATTTGTTATTAATACATACATAACATAAATATGTGTATAACATAAATGTATATTTGTTATTAATACATATATACATATAGTCATATAACACTAATTATGTGTAGAAAGATGCCTAGCACTTTACTATGTTTTTTATCTGCAGTTGTTCTCACTATGCTATACATTTCTTTTGATATATACCTTCTTTTATTTGAGAAACTTTGCCCACTTCAATGTAGACGCATAACGAATAGCAGAGAACATTGAGAAATACATGGAGAAATAAAGCAGAGGTTTGCTTTAAAAAGTTTGTAGATCCTAATCTTATGATATTGCCATCATATAGGCAATCTGTCGTTGTATAAAATATCATTAGGCAGCACATGACTGTATTTAAAGTGTATAACTTGATGTTTTGATATATGTATACATTATGACATGATCATCACAGTAAGCTAATTAAAATACCCGATACTTCACGTAGTTGTGTGTGTGTGTGTGTGTGTGTGTTAAGAACACTTATACTTGAAACCCCGTCTCTACTAAAATACAAAAAATTAGCCAGGTGTGGTGGCATGCACCTGTAGTCCCAGCTACATGGGAGGCTCTGGCAGGGGAATCACTTGAACCTGGGAGGAGGAGGTTACAGTGAGCCGAGAAAAAAAAAAAAAAAAAAAATCCACTCATAATCTACTCATTTCAAGTGTTTCATGTGTGGCTAACTACATTCACCATGCTGTACATTAGATCCCTGGAACTTACCCATCTTGCATAACTAAAACTTTGTACCCCTTGACCAACATCTCCCCATTTCCTCCTCCTCCAATCCCTGGCAACTACTATTCCACTCTGATTCTGTAAGTTTGGCTATTTTAAATTCATATATAAAGGATGCTGTATTTGCCTTTCTGTGTGTGGTTTGTTTAATTTAGCATGATATCCTCCAGTTTTTTCCATGTTGTCTCAAATGGCAGGATGTCTTTAAGATTGAAAAATATTGCATTGTGTATATAAACATTTTCTTCCTTCATCCATTGAGAGGCATTTCGTTTGTTTCCGTATCTTGGTTATGGTGAATAATACTGCAATGAACACGGGACTACAGATATCAGATAGGTGTTGGAGATCTCTCATTTCGTTTCCTTTGGATAGATGCCCAGATACAGGAATGCTAAATCATATGGTTGTTCTATTTTCAATTTTTTGAAGAACCTTCGTACTGTTTTTGATAATGTCTGTATCAGCTTATATTATCACCAACAGTGCACAAGGCTTCCCTTTTTTCTACATTCTTGCCAACACCTGTTATCTTTTTTCTTTTTGATAGTGGCCATTCTAACAGGTATAAGGTAAAATCTCATGGTTGTTTTGATTTGCATTTCCCTGATAATTAGCGGTGTTGAACTCCTTTTCATTTGCCTGTTGGACCTTTTTATGCCTTCTTTATGCCTTTATGCCTAGATAAAATGTCTATTCAAGTCCTTTGCCTATTTTAAAAAATCAGATTATTTGTTATTACTATAGAGCTGTATGAGTTCCTTACATATTTTGGATAGCAACCTCTTACCATATGTATAGGGTGAAAGTATTTTCTCCTATGTTTCCAATATTATCTAACATTTTCTTAACTGTTGATTGTTTCAAGATCTTTTCTAGCTTAAAATCTCTATCCCCCTCGTTCCGTCTTTTGGAAAAGGAATTACTGTGCTGCTGATTAACTTGTTAAAGTTTCCACAGATAGCAAATTTTATAGGTAGAGTTTAAATACAGTTTTCGTTGGTGGTGTTATTGTTTAGCCACGAAAGCTCATGCTCCTAACCACCATGCAACATTATTTTCCATGACAATGTTATTTGCTTTGGAGGACCGCATAGCCTAGTCTGCTAGGAGAATGACATGGAAAGAGTTTCCATAAAAAGTAAGCTTTAACAAATTGCCTAACATAATTATTCCTGCATTTCATCTTTTTTGAAGTATTCTTCTAAATAGCATTCATTTATGCATTGTATTCTGTCATTCTTCAAACTATCTCCTATATCTTTTTGTTTGCTTGTTCTGTATTGCTCTGTTTTATATACATATTCATTTTTTTTTCTGTGTGGAGTATCATGTCAACTAGCTACGTCTATGGGCCACATATACTATATTTTCATTCCACGTGGAATTCATTCTCTTTATTTTGTCTTTGCAAAGTGACTATTAATGACATGGTCAAAGTATTTTTTTAAGTAAACTTATTCAATTCCATTTCATTCTAAAACTAGTAACTCTAATTCAGTTGATAAATATAGTAAATGATTATAACATCAACCGTTGTTTCCTGTTTTATTAACTACTTAATAGCCCAACTTCTTCCCTATATGGGAATTTGCCATGTTGTTCTTAGGGCTGTATTGCCTCCAGCACTTAGCACAGGACTTAATAAATAGGAAATTATGACAAAATTAAGGGATGAATTTACTTTTCCTCCTAATATTTTGTTCCAGCAACTTTTATCCATTTCTCAATTTCACAAAATTGGGAAGATGAATTGAGTGTCTTTACAGTCACTGAGTAAGATAGGTAGAGATGGATTTATACTCTATTTTTGCAATGAATAAACTATTAGTTGTAAATATCGGTGAAGACTTGTTTAAAACTAGAAGCTAAATTGAAATTCTATTTTACTTTGCATGAAGAAATCCAGTCACTTGGTCCCCCTAAAGTAGGCTAATCTCTCGAAAACATAAATTATATCACATTGATTGAATGCTTAAAACTTTTTGATGACATTTTCTTGCACTTAATATAGCATTCAAACTCCACAGGCTCACAAATTTGTGCCTGATCTGGGGCCTATATAACTATGTGAACTGACTGAGATCTGGCGTCCCACTGTTTTTCATCCTCACTCTTTACTTTTCCAGACACACTAGCCTTCTCAAAACATTTTCCAATTCCCAATTATACAAATCTTAAATCCACATATCTCCTAGCACTAGCTCTCCCATGTACCTAGAGTGCTGTTTTCCAAGTCTTTTAGTGGAAAGTCTTCTAGCACTTTTTATTATACTCATATGTGAGTACAATAATATATATATATATGATATATATACATATATCATAGCCTAAATACCACCTCCTCAGAAATGCTATCTCTGATCACCCAAAATAGCTACCAAGACTTTAACTATTTTATGTACCTACATTAAATTTCTCTGTAGAATGTGTAATGATCTTTGTGAAATATTTAATAATTTTGCTCTTCCTACGTTCTGGAGAGAAGTGATCAAAAGCATGGATTGTGGTGTCAGGCTGCTATGGTTTGAATTCAGACGCCAACACTTACTTTTTTTTTTTTTTTTGAGACAGAATCTCATTCTGTTGCCCAGGCTGCAGTGCAGTGGCGCGATCTCGGCTCTCTGCAAGCTCCGCCTTCTGGGTTCAAGCGATTCTCCTGCCTCAATTTCCTGACACCAACACTTTCTAAAATGAGTTACTTTGGGGAAGTCCATTCATTTTCTAAGACTCAGTCTTCTCCTCTATTAAAAAAAAAAAAAAAAAAAAAAATGAGCACAATAGGCCAGGCTCAGTGGCTTATGCCTGTAATCCTGACACTTTGGGAGACTGAGGAGGGCGGATCATGAGGTCAGGAGTTGGAAACAAATCTGATCAACATAGTGAAACCCTGTCTCTACTAAAAACACAAAAATTAGCTGGGCGTGGTGGTACACACCTGTAATCCCAGCTACTCAGGAGGCTGAGGCAGGAGAATCACTTGAACCCAGGAGGCGGAGGTTGCAGTGAGCCGAGATCGTGCCACTGCACCACTCCAGCCTGGGAGATAACAGAGCAAGACTCCATCTCAAAAAAAAAAAAAAAAAAAAAAAAAAAAAGAGAATAATAAAAGCATCTATCTCATAAGTTTGTTGTGTGGATAGGATGAGATAATGAGTAGGTCTCAATAATACTACTCATTTTTATTCACCACTACATATGCAAGACCTAGTTACAAGGTCCAGAGTCTTATAACTTAAGAAATATTTACTGAATGAATACATGAATGAATACAATAATTTATCATTATAAATATTATTTTAAAAGAAAACCTTTCACCTGTTTCCTGTCACAATTTCTTCTATCCACTTAGCAATTTTTCTTCATCAGTTTTCTCTCCTCCTTCCCTTAGCACTTTATCCACACTTAGCTGGCTCAAAATTTTTTGCATATAAACACACTTATAATTCTCACATCTGAAAAGAAAAAGTCACTTTACATACCTTTTTCCTCTTTTTTATGACCTGAAAAAAATAGCCAACTGTCTACATTTATTCCTGAACCATTACATTATGGCTTCTATCTTACCACTTTCATGGGATTACTGCTGACAAAGTCACCAGAAAATTTGTTCATTCTTTAGTCCACTAGACAATTTCTACTCTTTATCTTAGTTACTTATCAGTTGTAGTTTACTCTTCAGATCAAACAGAGACACTAAGTCAGAGATATCTGAATTAAACTGTGCTATATACATTAAGAAATTTTGAAGCTTTTGGCAAGTCACTTAATTCTGAGCTTCAATTTTCTCACATGCAAAATGAAGATGGAACTAATCTACCTTGAAGTCTTCTTCATTCAATTATTTATTCAACATATATTTATTAAAAGTCTCTTCTGTGTCAGGCCACGCTGTAAACACTGGAGATGTAGCAGTAAACAAAACAGATAAAAATTATTATTCACATGGGTTTTACCATACGTGGTTATTAATCAAAACAAATAAACATATTTGGTAACATGTTAGCATTGATAAAAGGTGAAAGCGAGGATGGAAGTGCAGAATGATAGAAGGATGGGGAGATTTGCTATTTTAGATAAGGAGTTGCAGTTTTCAATAGGGTGTGTTTTTCGAGAAGACGACTTTTTTTTTTTTTTTTTGAGATGAAGTTTTGCTCTTGTTGCCCAGGCTAGAGTGCAGTGGCACGATGTTGGCTCACTGCAACCTCTGCCTCCCAGGTTCAAGCAATTCTCCTGTCTCAACCTCCCAAGTAGCTGGGATTACAGGCACCAGCCACTGCTCCTAGCTCCCAGTTAATTTTTGTGTTTTTAGAAGAGATGGGGTTTCACCATGTTGGCCAGACTGGTCTGTAACTCGTTAGCTCAAGTGTTCTACCCAACTTGGCCTCCCCAAATGCTGGGATTACAAGCATGAGCCACCATGCCTAGCCAGAGAAGATGACTTTTCACTGGAGATCTGAAGAGGGCATGACTATTGGAGGAGAGTAGTGGTGAAGATGGGGGACATTCTGGGCAAAGATAACAGCAAGTATAGAGGTGCACACATGGATGCAAGAGAGGATGTTCAAGAAACTACAAGCGATGTGGTTGGAGTGACACAAAATACAAACATAATACAAAATATAAAAATAGTAGCTTAAATCAGGGTTATAGCAATTAAAGTAATGAGAAGCAATCGCATTTTTGATATCTATTATGGTAAAGTCAACGAGATTTCCTGATAGATTTAAAATGTTATGAGGAAGAGAAGTCAAGGACAACTCAACTTTGACTTGGGTAACGGTGGAACACATTTACAATTTATTATAATGGGGACAATTTCTGGAGAAACTAATTTAGAAAGGAGATCAAGAAGTCAATATTTTCGATGTTATGTTTAATATGCCTTTACACATGTAAGAGTAGACATAGAATATATGAATTTGGTGTTCAAGGAGGATATAATAAGGTTAAAAATAAAAATGTGTGAGTTATTAGCATACAAATAGTATTTAAAGTTATGACACTCGGCAGGAATATGAAGAAAAAGAATGAACTAAAAAAAGTAAAGTGATCCAAGGACTAATCCCTGGGAGACTCCACTGGTTAAAGAATGAGGAGATAAGAAAGCTAAAAAATAGACTGAAAAGGAGCAGCCATGAGAGTTAGAAGAAAAGCCAGGATACACACACACACACACACACACACATATATATTAATGTCAATTTCAGAAAGTGTTTTAAGTAAGATGGAGCATTTAACTGTGCCACTGCTACAGACTGCCCAAATGACTGAGAAAATATCATTGAATTTACCAATGAATTTAGATTCATTAGTGATATTGTTTGGCTGTGTCCCCACCCAAATCTCATCTTGAATTCCCATGTGTTGTGGGAAGGACCCAGTGGGAGGTAACTGAATCACGGAGGCAGGTCTTTCCTGTGCTGTTCTCGTGACAGTGAATAAGTCAGAGGAGAGCTGATGGTTTTAAAAAGGGGAGTTTCCCTGCACAAACTCTCTTCTCTTGTCTGCCACCATGTGAGACGTGCCTTTCGCCTTCTGCCATGATTTTGAAGCCTACCCAGCCATGTGGAACTGTAAGTCCAATTAAAGCTCTTTCTTTTGTAAATTGCCCAGTCTTGGGTATGTCTTTATCAGCAATGTGAAAACGAACTAATACAGTAAACTGGTACTGGGAGAGTGGGGCACTGCTGAAAAGATACCTGAAAATATGAAAGTGACTTTGGAACTGCGTAACAGGCAGAGGTTAGAACAGTTTGGAGAGCTCAGAAGAAGACAGGAAAATGAGGGAAAGTTTGGAACTCCCCAGAGACTTGTCAAATGGCTTAGACCAAAATGCTTATAATGATGTGGACAATGAAATCCAGGCTGAGGTTGTCCCACATGGAGATGAGTAACTTGTTGGGAACCGGAACAAAGGCGACTCTTGCCGTATTTTAGCAAAGAAAGAGACTGGTGGCATTTTGCCCTTGCCCTAGAGATTTGTGGAACTTTGAACTTGAGAGGGATGATTTAGGGTATCTAGTGGAAGAAATGTCTAAGCAGCAAAGCATTTAAGAAGTGACTTGGGTACTATTAAAAGCACTCAATTTTTTTTTTTTTTTTGACACAGTTTCACTCTTGTTCCTCAGGCTGGAGTGCAATGGCACGACCTCTGCTTACTACAACCTCTGCCTCTCTGGTTCAAGCACTTCTCCTGCCTCAGCCTCCCAAGTAGTTGGCATTACAGGCGCACGCCACCACATCCAGCTAATTTTTATATTTTCAGTAGAGATGGAGTTTCACTATGTTGGCCAGGCTGGTCTCGAACTCTTGACCTCAGGTGATCCACCTGTCTCGGCCTCCCAAAGTGCTGGGATTACAGGCATGAGCCACAGCACCTGGCCAAAGGCACTCAGTTTCATAAGGGAAGCAGAGCATAAAAGTTCTGAAAATTCACAGCCTGACAATGTGATAGAAGAGAAAATCTCACTCTGTCACGAAGCTGGAGTACAGTGGTGCAGTCTTGGCTCACTGCAACCTCCGCCTACCGGGTTCAAGTGCTTCTCCTGCCTCAGCCTCCCAAGTAACTGGGACTACAGGCACGTGCCACCACACCCAGCTAATATTCGTATTTTTAGTAGAGACGGGGTTTCACCATGTTTGCCAGGATGGTCTGCATCTCTTGATCTCGTGATCCGCCCACCTTGGCTTCCCAAAGTGCTGGGATTACAGGCATGAGCCACTGTGCCTGGCCGAAAATTCCATTTTCTGAGGAGAAATTCAAGCTGACTGCAGAAATTTGCATAAGTAATGAGGAACCGAATGTTAATCCCCAAGACAATGGGGGAAATGTCTCCAGGGAATGTCATAGGTCTTCACAGCAGTCCCTCCCATCACAAGCCTGGAGGCTGAGGAAGGAAAAGTGGTTTTGTGGGCTGGGTCCAGGTTCCCTGTGCTATGTGCAGCCTAGGGACCTGGTGTCCTGCATCCCAGCTGTTCCAACCATGGCTAAGGGCCAAGGTAGAGCTTGGGCTGTTGCTTTAGAGGGTGGAAGCCCCAAGCTTTGCCAGCTTCCATGTAATGCTGAGCCTGTGGCTGCACAGAAATCAAGAATTGAGGTTTGGGAACCTCTGCCTAGATTTCAGAGGATGTATGGAAACACGTGGGTGCCCAGGCAGAAGATTGCTGCAGGGATGGCGCCCTCATGGAGGACTTCCACTAGGGCAGTGTGGAAGGGAAATGTGGGGTTGGAGCTCCCTCACAGAGTCCCTACTGGGGCATTGGCTAGTGGAGCTGTGAGAAGAGGGCCACTGTCCTCCAGACCCCAGAATAGTAGATCCACTGACGACTTGCACTGTGCACCTGGAAAAGCCACAGACACTCAATGTTAGCCAGTGAAAGCAGCCAGGAGGGGGCTGTGCTCTGCAAAGCCACAGGGGTGGAGCTGCCTAAGGCTGTGGAAGCCCACTGCTTACGTCCGTGTGACCTGGATGTGAGACATGGAGTCAAAGGAGATCATTTTGGAGCTTTAAGATTTGATTGCTCTGCTGGATTTGGGACTTGCATGAGGCCTTTAGCCCCCTTTGTTCAATTTCTCCCATTTGTATTTACCCAATTTCTGTACCCCCATTGTATCTAGGCAGTAACTAACTTACTTTTTATTTTACAGGCGCAGAGGCGGAAGGGACTTGCCTTGTCTCAGATGAGACTTGGGACTGTAGACTTTTGAGTTAATGCTGAAATGAGTTAAGACTTTGGGGGGCTGTTGGGAAGGCATGATTGGTTTTTAAATATGAGGACATGTGATTTGGGAGGGGCCAGGGGTAGAATGATATGGTTTGGCTATGTCCCCACCCTAATCTCATCTTGAATGCCCACGTGTTGTTGGAGGGACCGTGTGGGAGGTAATTGAATCATGGAGGTGGGCCTCTCCTGTCGTGTTCTCGTGATAGTGAATAAGTCTCACAATCTGATGGTTTCAAAGGGGGAAGTTTCCCTGCGGAAACTCTCTTCTCTTGTCTGCCGTCACGTGAGGCATGCCTTTCACCTTCCACCATGATTGTGAGGCCTCCTCAGCCATGTGGAACCATAAATCCAATAAACCTTTTTCTTTTGTACATTGCCCAGTCTTGTGTATGTCTTTATCAGCACCATGAAAATGGAATAATATAATTAGTGACCTCAGTAAATGCAATTTGTTTTGAGTGGTGAAAAGAGAAGCTGGAATGATTTGTATTCAAGAGAGAAATGGTTTCAAGTTAAGAATGAGGATTTAAAAAATTCATGTAAATGTTTTTCCTCCCAAACACCCTAAAACTACAATAGCATTCTTGCGTGTTTGTTTGCCATTTAAACATAAACCCATGAAGTGGGAAGAACAGAAGAAAAGAAACCAGCAATAACATTGTGGAACCTGGAAATCTGGTGGATGAGCAGAAAGTGATTTACCAAACGTGAGACAGAAAAATTGTAAACTGGCAGTGAAAATTTTAGAAACTAACTTGATTTGCACTTCTAATTGGTGATATACGTACATAAAATGCTTAACTCATAGAATCTCAACACTTTTTCCAGAATACAAACCCTCAAAGTATCAATACCTGGACTTTTACTTTCTAGTAGAAGTTTAAAAAGTTTTCTCTGGCGAACCTGACTAATCAAAGAAGATATACCAAAAAATACTGATGTAAGGAATGCCCTGCAAAATCATCTGCCCAGTAAAGTACACTTTGAAGCCCACAGTAAATAACTACTACTTAAGTTTTCATAGTTTCATGTTATATCTTAACTTTCTTAATCATGAGAAGACAGTCAATATTACCAAATATCCAAAGAAAGCCTCTAATATGGAAGATAGAGACCAATAAAAAGAATCAATACAATGAAAAATGTAAGAAAAAGAAACTATTCAGAAAAATTATCCTCATTAACATCAATTTAATAGGAGCTTATATCTGCCTCATAGCAAATTCTAATGTGAGAGTTACGTCAGTTGATGGCAGAATAAAGGGTCATCAGCCTTAGTCTACCACACAGAAATACTGATTAACAACTATCCACAGAGAAGAACACTTAAGTGAATATCCTAGATAGTGAGGTGAGGCTAAAGCACCCCCTGCAACAAAATAACATGGAAAAAGCTGAATTAAAATGGTAAAATGAGTGGTTTCACTTTGACCCTACTTGCCCTTCCCCTGGGCTGGCACAGTGCCACAGTGAGAGGAATGCCCTGGACCAATGGTTTCTTTAGTGGGAAAAGGAGAGGCCAAGGTGGGTATCTAGCTTCCCCAGCATTTTGAGATACTTCCTGGGAGACACATTTCTGTGTTTGTCTTATGAGAATCACTGGGGGAAGTGGCAGGGCTGGAACACCTGGGGTCAGTTAGGAACAAAGAAGTAGCATGTGAATCTTAGCAGTTGCACTGCAGACCTGCTGATGGTTGCACCCAACCAGAGGGCCCAGCCAGCAGCTCTGCACATCTGCAAGCCAAGTTGATGGCTTTGCCCAAACATGAGCACAATCAATGATCTTGTCAAACCACGAAGCACAGCCTATGCCCTGACCATAGGAGAGCCCAGCAATGACCCTATCCAACTGTGGATTGTGCTCTGGTCCCTGTATGATTTCAGAGTCAAGCTTGTGGCCCTGTATTAATGCAGAGTCCAGTTAATGGCACCTCAAAACGAGGATTACAGTCCGCGGCCTCATCTGATCAGGGGCAATTGTGGAGCCTGCAGCCCCAATTAATTACTGAGTCCAGCTAGTGGCACTGCCTGGCCTGGGAGCACAGCTGTGACCCTATCCAACCAGAGGTTACTATGGAGTTCATGCAGCTGCCCCACCTGAACACAGAGTCTAGACAGCAGATCCAACCTGCCACAGAGCTTAGCCAGCAGTTCCACCTGATCTCAGAGTCAAGCAATAATCTTATCTACAGAGACCATGACAGCAAATCTTGTATGGTTGCATCTGCCACCAGATGCCCCATCACAAATCCCAGGCTGGATTGACTGAAAATAAGACTTTTTTTTTCTGCCAAAGTAAACCTCCAAAGATTAAAACAGATGACTATTTCGTAAAAGGCTCAGATACCAATGCAAGGACACAGGACGATGAAGAGTCAGGGAGGCTGGGCATAGTGGCTCATGCCTATAATCCCAGTACTTTGGGAGGCCAAGGTAGGTGGATCACTTGTGCTCAAGAATTCAAGACCAGCCTGGGCAACATGGCAAAATCCCATCTTTACTAAAAATACAAAAAAAAAAAAAAAAAAAAAAAAGTTAGGTGTGTGGTGGTGCATGCCTGTAATCCCAGCTACTTGGAAGGCTGAGGCATGAGAATCACCTGAACCTGGGACTGGGAGGCAGAGTTTGCAGTGAGCTGAGATAGTGTTACTGTACTCCAGCCTGGGTGATAGAGAAACTCTGTCAAAAAAAAAAAAAAAAAAAAGGAACATAACCACTACCACCACCAGCACATACACACACACACACAAACACAGACAAAAAATAAAAAATAAACCTACTAAACCTCCAATAACTGACTCTAAAAGAAATGGAGATCTATGAACTGACTGACAAATAATTCAGAACAATTCTTTTAAAAAAATTCAGTGAACTACAAAAAAATCCATACAGATAGAAAACTAAATTAAAATAGCAAACCAACACATGAACAAAATGAGAAGACTGAGAGAAAAGGGAGGAATATTTATTTTTTGTTTTTGTGTTTGCTTTGTTTTGTTTTGCTTTGTTTAGAGACAGAGTTTCACTCTCTCACCCACGCTGGAGTGCAGTGGCATGATCTCGGTTCTCTGCAGTTTCTACCTCCTGGGTTTAAGCAATTCTTGTGCCTCAATCTCCTGAGTAACTGGAACTACAGGTACATGCCACCACACCCAGCTTTTTTTGTATTTTTAGTAGAAGAAGTAAAGGCTGGAAAATTCTCAAATTTGAGAAGAGAAATGGACATCCAGATTCATGAAGCTCAAAGAATCCCAAATACATAGAACCCAAAGAGATCTACATCAAGAAGACACATTACAAATTGTCAAGAATTAAAGACAATTTTGAAAACAAAAAAATAAAAACAGACTTATCACATACAAGTCAGACCTTATAAGACTATCAGCAGATTTCTCAGCAAAAACTTGGCAAGTTCTAAGAGAGCAAGGTAATATATTCAAAATAATGAAAGGAAAACAAAAAGCCTGTCAACCAAGAATAATATATTCAGCAAAGCAATTTTTCAGAAGGGAAGAAGAGGGACTTTTGCAAACAAACAAAAGCTAAGAGAGTAATGGCTATGACATCTGCCTTACAAGAAATGCTAAAGAAAGTTCTTGAAGCTGAAATGTAGGGTGCTAATTCACATTATAAAAACATATGAATGTATACAATTCACTGGTAAATGTAAATATACAGTCAAACTCAAAATTCTCAAATATTGCAATTGAGGTCCATACATTTCTTTCAATTTTTATGTAAAAGTTCAAAACCAAGCACATTAAAAATGAATATAATCAGAATAATTGTTAATGAATATACAAAACAAAAAACATGTTGACATTAATGACTTAAAATGGTATGAGGTAGAATTAAATGTATAGATAGTATAGATAATTTGGTGTGTAATCAAAGTTAATTTATCCTTAAAATAGAATATTATAACTATAAGATATTTTATGTAAGCCTCAGGATAATCATGCACACACAAAAAAATCTGTAGTAAGCACACAAATAATTAAGAGAAAGAATCAAAGCATATAGACACAAAAAGTCATCAAATCACAAAGTCACAGCATGAGAAGAAAGGACAAAAGGAACTAAAAAATGGTCATAATACAATAAAAAATGGTAATAGTAAGTACTTACATATTAATAATTAATTTAAATATAAACATTGTTATCCAACCAAAATGAATAAATTTAAAAACAAAAACCAAACAAAATGCAACTATCCACTTCTCTTTCTTTGCTTTAAATTGGCTAAAAGTGAAAGGCTGAAAAAATATATTCTGCACAAACGGTAAAAGAAAGACATTTGTGGAGCCTTTTTTTGTATAATAGGCTTTAAGTCAAAAACTGTCACAAGAGACAAGGAAATTCATATAATGTAAAAGGAGTTCATTTTTCAAGAAGATGCAACAATCATAAATATTTATGCAACCAACATTATAGCACCTAAATATACAAAGCAATATTTACAGAATTGAAGGACAAATAAAAAGCAATACAATAATATTAGAAGACATTAATACCCCCACTGTCAACAGTAGATTTACTATCCAGACAGAGATCAATTAGGAAACAGTGGACTTGAACAACACTACAGAGCAAGTGGACCTAGCATATATATATACATACACAGAGCATTTCATCCAACAACAGCAGAATAAACATTCTTCTCAATCACACATGGAATATTCTCTGGGATGGAGCAGATGTTAGGCCACAAAACTTGTCTTAATAAATTCAAGGTTTAAATCATATCAAGTATCTTTTCACAATGATATGAAAATACAAATCAGTAACAGGAAAATTGGAAAATTCACAAATATGTGCAAATTAAGTGACATACTCCTGAAGAAGAAATGGATCAAAGAAGAAATTAAAAGAGAAATAAAAAAATACATTGAGACAAATGACAATGGAAATAGAACATACCAAAACGTGCGGGATAAAGCAAAAGCAGATTGAAGTGGAAAGTTTATTGAGAAAAACGCCTACATGAAGAAAAATAACCTCAGTAAGCAATCTAATTTTATACTTCAAGGAAATAGAATAAGAATAGACAAAACCTAAAGCTATTAGAAAGAAGTCAATAAAGATCAGAGCAGAAATAAATGAAATTGAGACTGAAATAACAACAGAAAAAAATTCAGTGAAACGACAAGTTTTACTGTTTAAAAACTAAGTTTATTTACTGAGATAAACAAAATTGACAAAACTTAAATAGACTAATGAAGGAGAAAATATTCAAGTAAATAAAATCATAAATGAAAGAGAAGATATTATAACTGTTACTACAGAAATACAAAGGATCATGAGACTATAATGAAAAGTTAAATGTTGACTGGGCACGGTGGCTCACACCTGTAATTCCAGCAATTTGGGAGGCCAAGGCAGGCAGATCATGAGGTCAGGAGTTTGAGACCAGCCTGGCCGATATGGTGAAACCTGTCTCTATGAAAAATACAAAAATTAGCCAGATGTGGCAGCCTGCACCTGTAGTCCCAGCTACTTGGGAGACTGAGGCAGGAGAATCACTTGAACCTGGGAGGCAGAGGTTGCAGTGAGCCGAGATTGCACCACCACACTCCAGTCTAGGTGACAGAGTGAGACTTCATCTCAAAAAAAAAAAAAAAAAAAAAAAAAGAAAAGAAAAGAAAAAAAAGAAAAAAGAAAAGAAAAATTATATGTCAACACATGAATAACCTAAAAGAAATGAATAAATTTTTAGAAACATAAAACCTGCCAAGACTGAATCATAAAGAAATAAAAATCTAAACAGACCAATATGGAATAAGGAGACTAATCAGTAACCAAATGTCTTCCTTCAAATAAAAGCCCAAGACCTGATGGCTTCAGTGGTGAATTCTACTGAACATTTAAAGAAGAATTAACGCCTATTCTACTCAAGTTCTTCCAAAAAGTTGAAGAACAGGAGCTACATTTAAGACCTGAAACTACAAAACTCCTAAAAGAAAACATAGGGGAAAAGCTCCTTAACATCGGTCAGCACATTTTGGATATGACAACAAAATCACAGACAAAAAACACAAAAGTAGACAAAAGGGACTACATTGAGCTGAAATGTTTCTACACAGGAAAGGAAACAACAGAGTGAAAAGAAAATCAATGGAGTGGGAGAAAACATTTTCAAACCATATATCTGATAATAAGTTAATATGCAAAATATATAAGTAACTCATATGACTCAATAGCATCCCCCCCACACCCAAAAATATCTGATTTAAAAATGGGCTAAAGGACCTCAATAGATTTTTTTTTCCCAAATAAGACGTACAAATAGCCAATAGGAATATGAAAAGGTTCACAACATCACTTATCAAGGAAACAGAAATCAAAACCACAGTAATATACCACCTCACACCTGTTAGAATTGCTATTCAAAGAGACAAGAGATAACATGTTTTAACAAGGATGTCAAGGAAAAGGAACAATTATACAATATTGGTGGGAATGTAAATCAATACAGCTGCTATGGAAAATGGTATGAAAATTTCTCAAAAATTTTAAAATAGAGCTACCATATGATCCAGCAAATTACTCTTATGGATATACATCTGAAAGAAACAAAATCAATATCTTGAAGAAGTATAAGAGATATCTGCACTCTCTTGTCCAAGGCAGCATTGTTCACAATAGCCATGACATGGAAACAATCTAAGTGTCTGGTGATGGGTAGATAGATAAAGGAAATATTACAGAGAGAGAGAGAGAGAGAAAGAGAGAGAGAGAATGAAATGTTTCTTCAGCCACAAAAAAGAAGGAAATCTTGCTATTTATGAAAACATGGATGAAACTGGAGGGCATTTTTCTTGGTGAAATAAGACAAACACAGAAAGACAAACATTGCATGATCTCATTTACATGTGGGCAACATATTTGGAATGTAAAAATGTCTAACTCATAGAAACATAGAGTAGAATGGTGGTTTTCAGGAGCCAGAGAGTGGGTGAAAAGGTACTGGTCAAAGAGTACAATTTTCAGTTATAGATGAATAAGTTCTGCAGATCTAATGTACAGCATAGTGGTTGTAGTTAATAATATTGTATTGCATAGTTGAGATTTGCTGAGAGTAGATCTTAAGTGTTCTTAGAACACACACACACACAGGGTAACTGTTCATTGATGGATGCGTTAACTAACTTGATTGTGATAATCATTTTATAATGTATATGTATATGAATTCCTCACATTGTAATCCTTAAATATATGCAATATTACCTGTCAATTATACCTATATAAACCTGGAATAAAATAGAATATAATTTTTAAGAATTACTTAAAAATAAAAATGGCCTTTGGTAATTTAAAACATAAAGGCAAACCAGGAAAAAATAGAAGAAATCAGTAGGAGGACTGAAAGATAAAGTTAAGAAAATAAATTAACACGAAAGTAGATCAAAAGGACAAAATAATTGAAGAGAGAAAGAATAAGAAAATTAGAGCAATGATAATACGATCTCACATCTGAATAATAGACATTCCAAAAAAATTAAGAAAAGAAGGAAATTGAAAAAAATAACCAATATAATATTTTGAGAAAATTTCCCAGCTCTGAAGGATATAAGTTTCTGAATTATAAATCCAACAGATTGTCTACAACAGCTGGTAAAAACAGGTTAAATATCAAAAAGACAGTGGCAAAAATAATATTCTAAAACCATTGAAGGAGGAAAGTGCAGGTCATATGCAAAGATCAGAAATGAGAAGGGCTTTAGATTTCGTGCTTGAAGACAACGCATTTAGACCTTCAAAATGATGAAGGGAAATAATTTCCAACATAAAATGATATACTTAGCTAAATTATATGCCAAGGGAGAGGGTAGAATAAAGCCATTGTAAGACATAAAATATTTAATGGCCAGGAGCCGTGGCTCACGATTGGAATCCTAGCCCTTTGGGAGGCCCAGGCAGGTGGATCTTTTGAGGCCAGGAGTTTGAGACCACCCTGGCCCATATGGCAAAACCCCATCTCTGCTTTAAAAAATACAAAAATTAGCTTGGTGTGGTGGCACACACCTGTAATCCCAGCTACTTGGGAGGGTGAGGCACGAGAATTGTTTGAACCTGGGAGGTGGAGGTTGCAGTGAGCTGAGATCACGCTATTGCACTTCAGTCTGGGCAAGAGAGTGAAACTTTGTCTCAGACAAAAAAAAAAAAAAAAAAATTTAAAAATACCTCACACAATTAGCTAATGGTCAACATGCTCCACCAAAATAACTAGTAATGAATATACGGCATACAGGATATCTGACCAAGAGAGAGTCGAGCACATTTCCCATGTGGGAGAAGGAATAGGAAGATCTTTCCATTACAGCTTTTTGCTATCCCTCCTTCCTACCTGCCATCCTCCTATACTCTTAACTCCAGACATATTCTAGTTGCCAGCTTACCCCAAGCTCTTCCTCTTCATGCTTTACTTGTGGATGTTTATCTAACTGGCTTGCAATCATCCTATCATTCTTTAGTATGAAGGAATTGCTCCCTTCCGTTTGCCATATAAAAAACCTTCACTGAGGCCCTAGAGTAAGCTGTCTTTGCTCTGAGCTGTCCAAGCTTCCAGGGCAATACTAAATAGTTTGGATTTGAATTGTTTCCTTGAAAGTCTGACTTTTTCTTACTGACTACATATTCCTTGAGAGCAGGAGCCATGTTTCATTACCTTTGTATTTCTAATATCCAGTCTTATAATCATTATTGAACAACAAAAGAACAAACTTGATTCATTATTTAGAGATATGCATATGATTAAGGAGCGCATTAAGTTCCTAAGTGATAACAGGACTAAAAATAATGAGATAGTATATGCCTCTATAGCTACTACTTATTAAGTGCCTATTTTATATAATAAATAGCTCAATCTCAGACCTATTAAAATCATAGAGTAGGGATTTGAACTAACATCTTGTATCCAAACTTTGAATTACTATGCAGTTCTCCTTCCTGGGGAGAAAAGAGAGATTCTAATGCACAAATATATGAAGGCTAATTAGGGCATCCTCTTCTACAAGACCCAAAGAAAGGTTTTGTAGCAAAAATGAGTCGATGAACTCCAGTTGTGTGAGAACAGGCAAGTCAGTATATTCTTTTTAAATTGTTGGAAAAAACAACACCTTTCTCCCCTAGATGAGAGTTTATCTGCCAAAACTAATCCTACAGTGAGTTTTATGACTATGTTATAAACCTCTGTAAAGTAAAGAATGTAATAGAAGTGCTGACAGAGCCCTCCTTATGATGGGTTTAGAAGGTACAGCTATAAAACAGAAGTAATTTCTGGAATTTGGAAATTATGCATGACTGTAAAGACAAACATATTTGCCATAAATTGAAGCCCACACCTGCATGGGGATATATTGGCTCCCATTTAATTCAAGGTCAGCAATAACTTTAAAACAAATTCTATTAAATTCTCATCAAGCTGTTCAAGTTAAAATTAAAGGGAGAAAAAAATACAACAAAACTCTCTGCAGAACACTAAATCAAGAGAATTTAAAATCAGCTTAAATTCAGTTAAATGAAACTAGGAACAAATCTTCCTTTTAAAATGCTTCTCCTAAAACAGCCAAGGAATAGAATATTTTGGAAAGAAAAAAATAACAGAAGCTTGTGAGTATTCTACAAAAACACTACAAATCTGATTACATAGAACATGACGATGAAACACAAACAATTTCTCAATTGCTCAGTCACTTGTCTACTACAGTCTCTTTGATGGAACTTTTAAAAAGCTTCTCTTCCATTGATAAGGACGAGGGCCAGACTAGGAAATATTTCAAACAACACTAAATTATCTGTTGCTACTTTTTTGTGATTTTGCCTTGCCTGGGCATAAATAATTATACATTTTCTACATCAAGTTTTTCTATATAGGTGTTTTCCTTGTCTCCTTCTGAGGCCATGCTCCACAACGTTCACCTTTATGGTTCTTTTGTCCCTATCTCTAATCTCACTCATTCGGTCTCCTGTTTCTGCTGCCTTCATAAAATATATTTGAAAGACTCGGGGCTGTGTAATTAAGAGAACTGTATTCAGATCTTGTGTTTGTACATAATTGATTACGACTGAGCAAATTTTAGCTTATCCATAATGCTTACCTTGTCTGTAAAATGGGATCAATAAAACATACCTATATTAATAGAAATGCCAGAAAAATCCCATTATGTGGGTTAGTGTCCCTCTTGCTTTTGGCACATGATAAGGACAGTGTGTATCCACTTTGATTGCCAAACCAAAATATTTAGGTGAAACCAAGCTCTTAAATTAAAAGCAGACTAATACCCTTAGATGCCGGGATTACAGGTGTGAGCCACTGCGTCCAGCAGAAGCTTATCACAGCAAGATACATTTAGATCAAATAAATACCAGGTTTGACATCGAAAAGTTCCTTTGAATTCTGCAATATTTTATAGAAGATTGTTTTTTCTCAACTATAGGAACATCAAATACCCAAAAACTGAACATACTTCGTAACAGCTAGGATGAAAATTGGAAAACGAAGATCTATATTATTATTTCTTGAATGCACCTGAGATAATAGTACACACCCGACACAAACTTCGGTTATAAGCTATGATACCTGTGAAGTTGGCGTTGTTCTTTGTTTTTATCCCATGGTTTAGCACAATGTCTGACACCTAGCAGGTATAAATATGTATTTGTTGAATAAATGAGGAAATAAAGGTAGCAAAGACAGACCAAGTCAATAGGTTTTTTGCTAGTGAGGAAAGTGATTTGAAAGATATGAAAATAGCTGCAGTGGAAATGGGGAGCTTTAAAATGTTTTTCCTTTCTTAAACTCTCTTTTAAAATGGTGAAACTAGAGCATGTTTGAATGCTGATGGGACTAATATAATGGTGAGAAATAGATTGATAATAGAGATGGAGAGGGAATAAAAATAAATATAACTGGCATATTGCAGTCTTTGAGAAATGGAAAGAAAACAGTCCTCAGAGGAGAAGTGACCAAATTGGCCTTTGTTTCCAGGGGATCCATTTGGTCAGAGGAGGAAAATTGGAGACGGCTCAAGAAATAGAGGGGAGCTTTTATTAATGGGAAGTTGAATTTGTCATGTAAGTTCCAATTGCCTGGATCTGAAGCTTGGCAAACTTTTTTATTTTATTTTATTTTATTTTATTTTGTTTTATTTTATTTTGTTTTATTTTATTTTATTTTATTTTTGAGACAGAGTCTCCCTCTGTTGCCCAGACTGGAGTGCAGTGGCACAATCTCTGCTCACTGCAACCTCCGCCTCCAGGGTTCAAGCCATTCTCATGCCTCAGTCTCCCGAGTAGCTGGGATTACAGGCACCACCATCACGCCCGGCTAATTTTTTGTATTTTTTAGTAGAGACGGGGTTTCACTATGTTGGCCAGGCTGGTCTCAAACTCCTGACCTCAAGTCAAGTGATCCACCCGCCTTGGCCTCCCAAAGTGCTAGGATTACAGGTGTGAGCCACTGTGCCCGGCAGAAGCTTAGCAAACTTTTTAGGGTCCTTTTTGAGATAAATAGTTCAAAGTCACAAATGTGATTTAAGCATAAGTTCTTGCAAGGACCTTGTAGAAATAATTATTCCTGAATTTTAAATTTTATTTGTTTCATGGGAAATCTCTTTCTCTGTGTAAAATTAAATCCAGCTCCATACTTTATTAACTATGTGAATTTGTCTAACTTATCAATCTCTTTGTGCCTGGGTTTCTCTATCTAGAAAATGAGTACAGGCATGATAACCATCTCAAAGCATTTTAGAGATGATTAGATAAAACAAGCTTTATAAACAGAATTGAAAAAAAAATCATGTAATGGATTAAACAATCTATGCAAAGATAGTCTATGAGTCACTTACATACTTCTCAATAAATATTAGCTATTATTATATAAAGTCCCTGATACACACAAGAACACAATAAATGTTAGTTTCTCCCCTACCTAGATGAGAAGTAATTTTTAAGAAATCACATTATACTTCATTTGAAATTCAAAGAATTCCTAGCACAAATTAGACTTAAAAATTATTTTTAAAATATGATTCCTCCCTCTACTCCTCCTCCTGCTCATGCTCTCCTCCTACTTCTCTTCTCTGCACTGCATTATGGGGGAACAGAAAATCCATATGTACACTCATTAGAATACCCTCTCTGAAGGCAGAAATAGTACCTCTTATATTTGAAATGCAGATCATTAAGGGCATGGTAGACATTCAACAAACTTTTGCTGTAATGAAAATAATTGATGTTATTTCATCATTCATTGTTCAAGAATCCAGTGAAACTTGGAACACTAAATATTGTCTCAGAACCAATGTGGACTTCGTGACTTTCTACAGTATATGACATAATTCTTTTTCGCTGTTCTAACTCCAAGTCTGAGTATAGTGTATCCCTAAATCTGGCACAGAGTTGGCATTCAGCAAATACTTAACAGTTGAATGGTTTTTGGGAGAGAAAGAAGGTAGATATGAAGGGTGACTGTAGTTTTTACACATACCGCTAAGCTCTAAGAGAAAGAATGCCTAGAAGGCATTCTCTATCAGAAAATGTTCAGTTTGATAAGTCTGTCACCAAAAGAAAAGCAAAACAATGCTTAAAAAATTTACTTCTAGCATTCATAGCCAAAAAGCTGTTCATTCAATTTTCTGCAGTGGCACTACTCAAACAAGGCATGAAACATTGAACACTGTTGTTCTCCAGGTTTATTAATGCTTGCTAACTCACTTATTCTCATGTTGATAGTCTTGCCTGAAGCATCTTACTTTCTGCAAGGTACTAAAGTGACTTGAATTGCAACCAAATCTGCAGTAATTAGCTGAATCCATAAAAAAAAATTGTTGGGATACTTTGTTATTAAAATTATAATTCAGAATTCTAAGAATTTGCCTCTGAACATTTTGACCATAGGTCCAGACCTTGACAACTAGAAGGAATAAAAGAGAATCCATGCAAATTTTAAAAAAAGGTTCTTTCCCTCTTTTTTGGTTTTGTTAAGTAGAAAGATTTCCAATATATGTATTGGTAATCAGTTAAGCAAAAATAAAAAATAGGAAAGTGACTGATGCAAATTGTCATAAAAATATGGCTTTTTTCTTTATAAGATATTTTGAAAGCCCTTCTTGAATAACACAGATGATAGAGAAATCATATTTCTCATACAGTTTGGATAGAAATTTGAAGATATTCATGATATAAACTTAAAATAAAGCCATTCAATATAAGAGGCAGGATAGCAATGTATGCAAAATACCAAATCACAATGAAACAGATTCAAGCCTGAGCTAGCCCCCAGTAGATATTCACCTGGGCAGAGGCAATTCCTGCTTTTTCCATTTCCAGTCTTTTAGAAGCTGTTTTAAGGGTACTGTTTATGAGAATTATAATGTGACACTTAATATGACATCTTAGATCAGAGACTGAAAGGGGACAGCCTCTTGTCCACCTCCCTGATATAACGAAAACTATCAAGCTCAGAAAGGTGAGGGACTGATCCACATCAGCATGGCTAATTTTAGCGGCATTACTGAAAGTGAGGCAGTGAGAGAAGGTATTAATATAAAAGGCAGGGCCTTGTAATCATGCACCTAAGAGTTGAAATTCCAGAGCTGTCACTTACAAACTTCTACAAAAAGTTCATTGCTGGATGTGTCACAATAGTGGTACACACTGGGAGCATCTTACCAAGTTAGCTTCCAGCTTTCATATCAGCAAAAACCTAATGATGGTATTGGCATTTTCCAGATTGTTTTGGCCTTTACATTCCAAAAACAAAAGTGGAAGTGGTATTCAATACCCAGGATGCATTTGTGAGTATAGTCGACCCTTGAACAACCATGCGGGTTAGAGACACTGACCCTTCGCATAGTCATAAATCCATGCATAAATTCAACTCCCTCAAAATTTCTGGCCTACTTGACCAGAAGCCGTATTGATACTATAGGCCAGGGATCCCCAACCCCCGGGCCACAGACTGGTACCATCCCTTGGCCTGTTAGGAACCAGGCCGCACAGGAGGAGGTAAGCAGCATTTCAGCAAGCGAAGCTTCATCTATATTTATAGCCATTCCCCATTGCTCATTGCTGCCTGAGCTCTGCCTCCTATCAGCAGTGGCATTAGAGTCTCAGGGGCGTGAACCCTATTGTGAATTGCACATGTGAGGGATCTATGGTGCGCGCCCCTTATAAGAATCTAATGCCTGATGGGCTGTCACTGTCTTCTATCACTCCCAGATGGGACCATCTAGTTGCAGGAAAACAAGTTCAGGGCTCCTACTGATTCGATGTTATGGTGAGTTGTATTATTATTTCATTTTATATTACAATGTAATAATAATAGAAATAAAGTGCACAATAAATGTAATGCGCTTGAATCATCCCGAAACCATCCCCTACTGGTTGTCCGTGGAAAAACTGTCTTCAACAAAATCAGTCCCTGGTGCCAAAAAGGTTGGAGACTGCTGCCACAGTCAATTAATACATACTTGGCATATATATTATATACTGTTATATATATAATTATGTACTTGTTATATATATTATATACTGTATTTTTAAAATAAAATAAGCTAGAGAAATCATAAGAAAGAAAACATATTTACTACTCATTAAATGGATCATCACAAAGGTCTTCATCCTTGTTATCTTCCTGTTGAGTAGGCTGAGAAGGAGGAAAAAGAGGAGGGTTAGTCTTGCTGTCTCGGGGTTGGCAGAGACAGAAGAAAATCCAACTATAAGTCGACCCGCACAGTTCAAACCTGTGTTATTCAAGGACCAGATATATTTCATTTGATATACAGCCAGTAGTGCTTGAGACGAAATGCCATATATTTACTGTTGCTCCTCAGATGGGCTCAGTTCACAGACATGCTGGGACCTTAGAGCCTAAAACGCTAGTGGGGAAGGTGAGGGGGCCGTAACAGTAAGGACGAGAGCTAGGACAAAACATCCCCAGGACTGAGCTCCCCAGGTCACAGTTTAACTCATAGTGTTCAGTACACTCAGGTTTGAACCAGGCCAGGGCCAGTGTCCAAGAGGGGCTCTCTGGTACAGGGGACAGCAAGGGTTTTCTAAAACTGATAATCCTCGAAGTTAAAGAATCTAACGCTTGGTCCCAGATGACCAATTACTGGGGACAGGAAGGGCCACTGAGATCAATGGGAGAATAGGGAGAAGCATCCAAAGAGGTCATTGGCAAAATACAGTAAAGACTTAGTATCTCTCTGAGGAAGTTAGGGTTTTCAGAGTGACATTAAGCCCCTACCAAAGACTGTGTTAAAAGAAAAGGCTCCACCGAATTAAATTTAACAATGTTTAATTGAGCAAAGAATGATTCATGAATCCAGCAGCCTCTTGAGCCAGAGTCGGCTCAGACAGACTCCAGCACAGTCATGTGGTAGAAGATTTACGGACAGGAAAAGGAAAGTGACCTACAGAAAAACGGAAGTGAGGTTCAGAAACAGTCAGATTGGTTACAGCTCAGCATCTGCCTTATTTGAACATGGTTTGAACAGTTGGCCACCTTTGAATGGCCCAAACTTGGTGATCAGCACATGAACAGCTGCAGTATCTTTAGGTTATAACTATAAACTAAGTTATAACTATAATCTAACTTCATTGAGGTTATACTTCACTATGTACAGAGACCCTTTGGGCCTAACTTAAAATATGTAAGGAGGTGACTCTAGGCCAAACTTGATTTAACAGCTATCATACTAAAAAGGAAGTCAAAGTAGAAGAGCAGTTTTACAAGCTGGAATACAAGTATCACATTTGAGGAAAATAAAGTGGTAGGCCTACAAAACCCTAATGGATTTCCACTCTGACCCATTTTTCTAGAGTGTGGAAGATTATAAAGCTTTCCCTAAGTTGGTTCAGTGAGACACAGAAACCAGATGTGGCTGAGCCTTTAGAAGCAGGGCATCATGGGCCAGGTGCAGTGGCTCACATCTATAATCCCAGCACTTTGGGAGGCTGAGGAGGGCAGATCACCTGAGGTCAGGAGTTCGAGACCATCCTGGCCAACATGGTGAAACCCTGTCTCTATCCCAAATACAATAATTAGTCAGGCATGGTGGCGGTCACCTGTAATCCTAACCACTTCTGCTGAGGAAGCAGAATCATTTGGACCTGGGAGGCATTGTTTGCAGTGAGCTGATATTGCACCAACGCACTCCGGCCTGGGCAACAGAGTGAGACTCCATGTCAAAAAAAAAAAAAGAAAGAAACAGGGCATCGTGAAGTCTAGCTGGTCAGGACTGGACAAGGGTTGATACTAACATCCTATATATCCGGGGCAGGAAATGGCAGTGAATGGGCTATGGCCCAATGAGCAAGAATCATTCTACAGGTAAGAGAGGCACACTTGAGTTTTCTTTAGAAACACATCCAATTCTGTCTTACAGTGCTTTAAAACAAATATATCTTTTTTCTTGAAATCTCTTTTTTCTTGAAAGCTCTTTATTCTCCCCAAAATAATAAATATCTACCCAGGAATTATCGTATTTTTTTATTATTTCGCATAGCCTTCCTAAAATGAAAGCGAAAAATCCAATTTCTGAGTATCCATGTGTTTGGGTGCGTGTAAGTGTTAATGAAAGTTACAGCAGCTAAATATTAAAATACAAAAAACAGGGATAAGAAACTTAGCATGTTACGTACCTTCTGGACAAGAAACCAGTCAGGGAACAAGCCACTGAAAACAAAGGAAACCATAAGGAGGAAGTAGATTCCACTTTTTATCTTCAAAGTTGGAACTATTTGAATAATGACATTGGAGAAAAAAATACTTTTTCCATATAAAAGCAAGATAAGTCTTGATAATATTCTCTTACATTTCAAAGTACTGTATTACTCAGTATCCCCAGCTGAGGACATGATGAGCAAGTTTGCCTTATGTTATAGGACAGAAAGAGAAACTGCCTATTTCCTCAATGAGCAAACAATAATATAAGATCAAAATCCAGATGACAAACTTACCATTTGTTTTATACCAACATATATATATATATATATATATATTTTTTTTTTGAGACAGACCCTCACTATGTTGCTAGGCTGGAGTGCCGTGGTGTGATCTTGGCTCATTGAAACCTCCTCCTCCCGGGTTCAAGCGTTTCTCCTGCCTCAGCCTCCCGAGTAGCTGGGATTATAGGTACGTGCCACCATGCCCAGCTACTTTTTGTATTTTTAGTACAGACGAGGTTTCACCATGTTGGTCAGGATGGTCTCGAATCTCCTGACCTTGTGATTCGCCCACCTCGGCCTCCCAAAGTGCTGGGGTTACAGGCGTGAGCCACTGCACCCAGCCTATGCCAACTTACATCTTATATAAATATTTCTATCTCTATCACAAGGTCAGCCTCAGAATAATAGGAGGTGAACATTATCTAAGACAGGAGTGTGACAAAAGTATCTCTAAGGAAGAATTACCAGCACTTATTGCAAGTCTAACTTTATTAGCTGTGAAATCTTATGTGACTATAATCTTTCTCTGCTTTGCTTTCCTCATCTGTAAAATGGAGATTGTAATAACAGGTCATCAGTCATAGAGTTGGTATAAGAAATAAATGAAATAATTCAAGTGAAAATAGCACATATAGTTAATCATGCTAGTCATTCAATAATGTTTACCTATTATTACTAAAGCAGGTTTTAGGGAGATATTCAGATTTACCAAGAAGAATGAAACACAGCAGTAAATTGAGAAACTGGTATTAATATGCCCATCTGTATTCACCTGCCTGTCAAGGACTTGCTTACTAAATAAGATAATCCATTTATTGGACCTCTCTAATTAATAAGAACACAGCTTCTCTCCCTGTGCTCTTTTATCAGATATATGACATTAGTGGCAAAATGACATGACAGTGATATAAAAATTACAACATTAACAGGCTCTGAATAAATAAAACCTGAAGCAAAATCTTTCCTGGTGCCAAGAATAGAATAGCTGAGATGGGGATGGATATTTCAAATTTGAGTGTAGAACAGTAAATCATACAATACTGGCAGAACACTGGAGATGATATTTTTTCAAAATAAAACTATGAAATATTGGTGGGGACATCCAGCTCTGCTATTTTATTGTCAATGACACAGTGAGTCTAATAAAGGCGCTGATTTATTGAAAACCTTATCACATTTTAAAGTGAGGTGTTTACACTGATTCTCTTTACCCACTACAGAACTTACGTTGTTGTGCCAAGAGGGCTGGATCTTTATTCAAGCGAAAACCAAATTTAACATAAGGACACTAGGAAATTCAGCCTTCACTCCTTCAAAAAGGTTCCAGCACATGCACCACCAGCATCCCATGTTCTTGCTGAGGAAGTGAATTAGTTTTTATGATCAGTGACTATAGATGCTTGTGTTGTTTAGGAATATGATCTTGTTCTGTTTAATGTTATTCTTTCCACTGCATGTATGTGCTTTCCACGAATTGACAAAGGACACTGGCTTCTTCTTCATTCTCACAGAAACAGGTCCGTGGCATATCCCATGAGAAATGGGACTGGGCAGAGAGGTGGTGGGAAGCTTGCCCTTTATTTTATTATTTGTGAGACGGTGTTTCGCTCTTGTTGCCCAGGCTGGAGTGTAATGGTGCAATCTCGGCTCACTGCAAGCTCCACCTCCCGAGTTCAAGTGATTCTCCTGCCTCAGCCTCCCGAATAGCTGGGACTACAGGTGTC
Organism: Macaca fascicularis; assembly: GCF_037993035.2. Taxonomy (NCBI): domain Eukaryota; kingdom Metazoa; phylum Chordata; class Mammalia; order Primates; family Cercopithecidae; genus Macaca; species Macaca fascicularis. The sequence goes on along the minus strand of NC_088380.1, from coordinate 172,145,677 downwards.
CGCCACCATGTCCAGCTAATTTCTGTAGTTTTAGTAGATACAGGGTTTCACCATGTTGGTCAGGCTGGTCTCAAACTCCTGACCTCAGGTGATCTACCCACCTTGGCATCCCAAAGTGCTGTGATTACAGGCATGAGCCACTGCGCCTGGCCGCTTGATCTCTTTAACCCTGTATCTTTGATTCCAGGACTCCCAAATATCTCAGCATGGGCATCTGCTTTTATAGAATCCTTAAGAAAACTACCCACCACAACTTTTATGTATAGTTCTCTTTCTGACAGATGGAATCATGCTGGGTAAACAAAACAAGCCTATTAACAAATATACCCCTTGTTTCTTCCCAGGAACCCACGCTCATATTTTTCTCATTAAACTCATTTTTCCATTCCCTTCACCCCATTCATATGAACTCACAAAAATACATGTCTTACCGTTCCATAGCAAGCCCTTAAATCCCTTTCTTGGCTACCCATTAAACAAATAATGATCCTTCAAAAACAAACTAACATATATTTGTTTCCATTTTGGTGGCAATATGCTTCTTTGAAAAATTGATATAAGGTGACTAAACATCTTTATAGACTTTGCTTTAAGGAATCACCTACTTATCAGATGAACCTCATAATGTTCTGCTTTAATTTCCATGACAGAATGGTATATGGGCAACAATTAAGTAAATTCTAATTGATTTTGTGGCATTTGGCAAACATTATGGTATAATAAATTCACATTAAACTATCAAATAATGCAGTGTTACACTTTTGAAAATCATGTATCATTGCAAGTATGAAACTATTTTCAAGTATTTTTTTAAATGGTAATTTTTAACCAGTCAATATAAATTTAAAGAGAGATGTAGGTTTTTTTTTTTTTTTTTTTTTTTTTTTTGGAAAAATGATATCTCAACAACCCAGCTTGGGAACAAGTAATTTATACAGGGTCATCGACCTGATAGATATTCAGGAGTTTTGTTTTTCATATTTTGAAATTCAATTTTGTCACACAGCTATTACCCATGTCACTGATTTTCAGTCTTTCAGCAACAAGAACCCTTAGAAAAAATGTCATAGTAACATCAAAAATAAAGATCTATTTTAAAGCTGAAATCTGTAACATAAGTGTCACTACCGGTCATAACGTTGACTAACTCGTTCCTAAAATATTTGACAGTATTCAGCACATCTCTTGCTGAAAAATATTTGTCTCCTATATCCTTATTTTGTCCAGAGCTTTCTGGAATTCAAAGATATTTTGCTAATCATATCAGTTTGCTACTCTTGTTTACTGTTCTATTGTTCCTTCTCCCCCTTACAAGATTTCCCTACTTTCATTACATGTGGATGTTTAATAATTTACTTGCAAGGGAAAATAGAATCAACAAATTTATTAGGCAACAACAATGTTTTCTCTTCATTAATATAATTCCTCATCTGATGATTTTGCCAACCCTTTATGAAATGCTGTAAAGGCCTTTTAGTATTTCAATTTTTTTTTTACATTGCAGAGACAGAGACAGAGAGAGAGACAGAAAGAGAGAGACAGAGAGAGGCAGAGAGAGAGGAGAGAGAGAAGAAATATGAATAATAAGATTCAACTAAAAATTAAGTGTTTAGAAAGTCAACCAAGATAATTCCAAAACAGCATGATCTGTTATTGTTGGAAAATTAACCTTCAGAAGTACAATATTTAATCAGAAAGTCCTGTGAGTTATTATAAAAACTCCAAAGCAGTTCCAAGGAAACCTTAACCTGTCAGACTTTTATTCAAGTTCCTCTTTAGGACAATGGTTCTTTCATAAGTGTGGCAATTTCGAATAACTCAGGTACTATGTTCACATGCTCTTGGCAGACACATGAGCTTTTAACATGTCTAGTAACATGAATATATAAGAGCCTTAAGTACCCCTTGTAATGAAAACATCCTTTTTTCCTCACCGTTTTGAGCCTTTTATCCTCTTGACATCTACAGAAACCGTGAGGACAAGATCATGCGACTTTAATATAAATGGTGAATTTCTGTAACATCACCTAACTGCTGTACCACTTGTCCAAATGGTTTTGCATATGAATTTTATAAAGCATTTATGCAGTTTTGAGTAAATTCTAGACTAGCCAAGTTTTAGTTGATAGACCTTCGTGAATGACTGACATCAAAATAGTCCTCTATTTCCAAATACATAGTAAAGACCAAAAATATAAAATAATTTTGTATTTTAAAAACAGCTGTACAATGAACTGGTATGTCTATGCTTGCTGCTAATAAAGTATAGATGCAAAACTGTTCATATATTACATGTTAATAAGAAATACTTCATACAGAAAAGCCAAATTTTTCAGTTGTAAATTTCTTTATAACAATGTATAAAATAGTTCATAGGATCTTCTTAAAGCATCTGAAATAAACTCATTTTTGAACAAAAATATTCAAATTTATTCTATTTATTACCTTTTGTGTGTGGTCCATTTCAAGATTATTTTATACCAGACAACTTCCTGGTCAATTATGTCTATACGTTGAATAAAATGAAAGAAAAAAAGTTCGCTTATATCATTTCTCTGGAATTTCCATATAAAATGCAATCCTTTTAGTTCTTTAGGACCAAATAAACAAACTAACAACCATACCAGCAAAAACCAAACAGAAAAAAGAAAGTATGGGTTTTATGCTCAGTAGAAGCCCATAGTCAGAACTGTAATAAGCTAGACAAAATTATAAAAAATAGGATGCAGAAGAATATGACTGGTGTGGTGTGACTTCTTTTAAACGTGACTTCGTTCTATTTTGCTCCAAGTTTATATGATGTCTTTGCTAAAATACTAATTTTTTTTTAAAGTCATCCACCTAATTCAGCCTATAGTTTCCTCTTGAATATATAGAATAGCAAATATTTAGGCAGAAAAATGTTTGATATCCCATATATTCAAGAGGAAATATCTCTTGAAAACTATGAACTTTTTTCTTACAAACCAACACGCACCACACACCCATGGACACACACGTGCATGCACATGCACACCCACATGAATACACACATGCACACCACAGTCTTTTTGAAACATACAGCAATCATAGGTTAAGTACCTCTGACCAAGAAAATTAATGTAACAATATTCTATTTTTCCACTATTAAGAAACTTCAATTTTTTCTTCTTCACTTTGGTGAACTTATGGTACCCACATCTGACCATACTTTGGTACCCACATCTGACCATTCTTTATGCCACTAGAAATGCACATACTTAAGGGAAGAATCAGAAAATCAGAAGTGTAACTGAATGTGCCACTAATATCACAACTTTGATTGCATTGACTGTCAAGTCAGATGTCCTGAGTTGGCAAGTTCCATCACTTCTTTTTTCCCTAACATCCGTAATAACTAAGAATATATCATGAGTGTTTTATATAGTTCCAATAATCTGCTTAATTCATATCCATATTTTTTTCCACAGGCACATGCAGAAGAGTATCTAAAACCAGAGATAGATGGCTTCTTGTTAATATATGTCCCCAGGTTAAGGATAATTGTGCTTGTTGTTGACTGAGCCATGACATGTCAGCCTATGGAGATTAAAAAGCAAAAAAATCCTACGACTGGTTTAATGACATGTTCTGTCTCTTTCTTGATTAAATAGCTAGTTTAGATATTTTAGTCAGTTCACTTGAAAAGATTGATTATTTTTGGACAGGATCAAGTACTTTTAAGTTGTATTGCTTAAAACTTTTTTCAAAAAATAGACATCCTAAATCAGAATTTACAAACAGGATTTGAGAATGTGGCATTTCTTTTTTTTCTTTTTTTTTTTTTTTTTTTGAGAGGGAGTCTCGCTCTGTCGCCCAGGCTGGAGTGCGGTGGCGCGATCTCGGCTCGGTGCAAGCTCCGCCTCCCGGGTTCACGCCATTCTCCCGCCTCAAGCTCCGCCTCCCGGGTTCACGCCATTCTCCCGCCTCAGCCTCCCGAGTAGCTGGGACTACAGGCGCCCGCCACCTCGCCAGGCTAGTTTTTTGTATTGTTAGTAGAGATGGGGTTTCACTGCGGTCTCAATCTCCTGACCTCGTGTTAGACCTCAGTTTCCTTCATTAGAAGAGAATCTAATATCATCTGGATTTAGCATCTATAGTTTCATGTGGATCAAAGTGGCAATTTGTTAAAAGAAGTTGTATAATATAGTTGTAAGAGTTACAATCTGGAACTATATGCTACCCAAGTTCAGATTCCAGCTCTTTCAGCTACTATTTGTAGTGAGATATTTTACCCTGGGCAAGATATTCTACCTTCTCTATTCATCAGTTTCTCCTATCTATTAAATGGAGGTAATGTTTTGAAATCATTATATTACCCATCTCCTAGGGTTATTTTGTAGATTAAATGAATGCATTTATTCAGTTACTTAGTTACTGTGCTAAGAATTATACCTGGCACACAAGAAGTGCTATAAGTGTTAGTTAATATTACTGGGCATTACTTATTTTTAACTTCTTTAACAACAATCTTTTCAGCTTAGAGATAGTTTTCCTTTATAATTGCTGCTAAACATATATATCAATGTTGACACAATTTTAAACATACAATTATTCTAGTGTTTATATCCAGAAATCTTACCTATAATTGACTATGGCTTTGTAGTTATGGATCATTTATTTCAAAATCCTACAAACATAAAATGCTGGAAAACACATTTCTTTTGTTGCTCTCCAAGCTATTTAAGATTTCTCTGTCATCATTGTCAACAATAAATGACCATATATTTGCACTTGCAATAAGTTGATATAACATACGTGTGTTTCAAAAAAGTTTTTTTAGATTATACAATTAATCGCTTTATCTTATCTTTGAACTGTCAACATTTGTGGAACCTTTTTATTTTCTTCCAACTTGAGATCCAATTTCTGATATTTTTCCCCCATGCTTGGTTAGTTTCTTGTTCTCCAATAACTGAGAAGTTTGACATGCCCTATTTAAAATTATGCAGGATTTCCATATTTTTCTAATGCTTGATATAATGCTAAAATATAAAAATGCCATGTCAGTCTCCTTCCACAAAAAGTGCTCTCTAGGTAGAAAAAAATATATATTTCCTTCAATATTTCGAAGTGCAATTACTCTGAAAATCTGAACAGTACATTAATGTTGTGAAGCCAACTTATAAAATAGATTCGCACTAGAAGAGCAACAGTGACCACACTTCTTGAGGATAAATGAGATGTTGTTGTCCTCCGCATAACACAAAATTGCTTTAACCTGAACTGGTATAAAAGACTTAAACATTTCAGCAGTGTCATCACACTGAGCAGTGTTGCCTACATTTAAAAAACCTCAATTAACTAAAAGGTAGGGTAATAATATAACAAATGATACTTCTCAGAGCGACTTATTTCCTTTTTTGATAATTTCTCTGTAATTTTCTAATTTTAAAACATGTACTTCAAGGAAAAGGAAAAATATTTTTATTTATTTATTTTTAATTTATTTTTATTTTTATTTTTGAGACACAGTCTTGCTCTGTCACCCAGGCTGGAGTGCAGTGGTGCAATCTCAACTCACTGCAACCTCCGCCTCCTGAATTAAAGCGATTCTCCTGCCTCAGCCTCCCCAGTAGCTGGGATTACAGGCGTATGCCACCATGCCTGGCTAATTTTTGTATTTTTAGTAAAGACAGGGTTTCATCATGTTGTCCAGGCTGGAAAAAAAAGGGAAAATATTTACTAAACCTATAAGCATGAACATGACAGAGCATTACATTATTTTTAATCAGAAAACTTGGAAATAAATGTACTTTAAAACACGATTACAGCTTTGTTTATAACAGCAATATATTGGAAATAGACTAACCGTTCAACAACAAGAGACTCACAACATATTATGATAAATCCACACAATGAAAGAATAGGCAACCATCAAAAGCATGGTGAATAAAAATACGTTGCAATTCCTCTAACTTTATTAGATTTCAAAAACAGCATGTATGTAAATACATATATGCTTTTTTTAGTATAGTTTTAAATGCAGACAGAGACACTGTTATGGATATGTATTTGTAAAATAGGCCAGGCCAAATGCTTTATATACATTATTTCTGGCAGTAGAGAATTGAAGCTTGGGGAAGTTAATTAATTTGCTCAAGGTTACACAGCTACAGTATTAAGTTAGGATTCACCTCATGTCTGTCTGCCCTCTTGAGTGCTATGCCAAACTCCTTTGTAGAATAAGAAAAATTATAACAAGCAATGAAAACTTATTTTAAAGTAGGATAAATTAATGGAACATATATCTTAAAGGAAAGAACAAAACTAAAACAAGACCCAATATTTTTCCTAATGGATAATAATGCAAATAAAGAAATTACTGGGAGAGTAGTTGCCCTTATTTTCTTATGCATTTATTGATTTTATATAGAGCCCACACTTTTGAATTCCTCTTACGGTGTGTTTCATCAATATTGTGAGTTTACTTTTATACCTTATAGTGTTTCATCACTTCAAGTTTTTCAGTCCCTTGGGACATGATGCAGCTTTTAGTTTTAAGCAATTTTACCATGTTGGATACTGGTGTCACAGCTCTTAAGTTTTTATTAAACCTACAGTGGAATCCCCAGTCTGCATTTTAAAAACGCAGATTAGGTGCACAATTCAATGTACAAAGATTGTATAGTCAATCTTCACAAATAGTAAGGAGGTAGGCAGTGGGACTCAACTTCGGAGATGGGGTTCCATCATTGGGCCAAATTGAGACTAGTTAAAATGGGACAGAGTGGAAGCAGCTTTCTATAAATTCCATCCACCAGAGTTTGTCAGTTTACCGTTGCCATGGCAACACCTGGAAGTTATTGCCTCTTTCTCTGGCAATGACTAGATGACCCAGAAGTTGCTATTCGTTTCCTAGATATTTCTGCATTATCTGCCTCTTAATATGCATGAAATTAGAAGTGAGTATCAATATGACTGCAGAACTGCCTTTGTGCTGCTACTCTGGGCACCCTGCCTAGCCCCACAAGGAATAATAGTACTTCTACGGCTGCTGTGCACTGTTGCTTCAGTAAAAGGTGCTGTGTAACACCACTGCTCAACCTTGAATTATTTCCTGGACAAAGCCAAGAACCCTACTAGGCTAAGACCCAGTTTGGGGACTTCTCTGCCCTTAATCAGTAAGATGCTACATAGTGGATTAAAGGTGTCTCTAGACTTGTGATTGCCTAAGCACAAGGTTGATCAAAGCCTGCAGTAGGAAAAATTAGCAAAAATACATGTAGAAGTAATTTAGCAAGCTTAATTTTGATTATATTTCATTTCTCAATTTTATTATTATTGTTTATTATTGTCTTCTGTTGTCATTGTTACTTAAGAATGAATGAAAATAAATTTGAATTGCCATATGTATGCCTTTCATAAATTTTGCAGCACTTAGCATGCAGAAACATGAATATATTGAGACTTATGATAGAAAGAAAAGTCCCACTTTAACAAATTATACTTGACAAAATAATATTAAAACGAAGAATTCACAAGTAGGTTTATTTTCCTCCTCTCTTTTTTTGACATTTTCCTTCTTTGGTGACTTAGTGTAACCTGCCCATGCATATAGTGGTATACTACACATTAAAAATCCACCAAGTCAGCCTGGCATGATGGCTCACGCCTGTAATCCCTGCACTTTGGGAGGCCGAGGGGGGCGGATCTCGAGGTCAGGAGATCAAGACCATCCTGGCTAACACGGTGAAACCCCGTCTCTACTAAAAATACAAAAAATTAGCCAGGCGTGGTGGCGGGCACCTGTAGTCCCAGCTACTTGGGAGGCGGAGGCAGGAGAAAGGCGTGAACCCAGGAGGCGGAACTTGCAGTGAGCCGAGATCATGCCACTGCACTCCAGCCTGGGCAACAGAGCGAGACTCCATCTCAAAAAAAAAAAAAAAATCCACCAAGTCCACATTTTGAATGACATCCTTAGTTAACAGAAATATACAATGAGGAAAATGGTTCTTTTAAAATCATCAGTTATCAAGTGTCATTTCTAAACCTTAGAAAACAAAATCTAAATTTCTATTTGCTAATTTATCCTCTAGTTAGTCCTTTTTGTTTTTTTTTTTGTTTTTTTTTTTTTTTGAGACAAGTTCTCACTCTATTTCCTAGGCTGGAGTGCAGTGGTGTGGTCATAGCTCATTGCAACCTCTGACTTTTGGGCTCAAGTGATTCTCCCATCTCAGCTTCACTAGTAGCTGAGATTACAGGTGTCCACCAACATGCCCAGCTAATTTTTGTATGTTTTTGTAGAGATGGAATTTCACCATGTTCCACAGGCTGGCCTTGAACTCCTGAGCTCAAGTGATCCACCCACCTGGGCCTCCCAAAGTGCTGTGATTACAAGCATGAGCCACTGTGCTCAGCCTTTAGTCACTTTCTTTACATGTTGGCTCTTTGTTTTCATTAAGACCTGAAAGCACACAGCAAAATTAGGAAATTTAAAACTGAATATATATTCTTGGGAAGCTCTAAAATGATTCACAGATGTTGTGCCCTTCTATAGAATAGTTTTATTTTGCAGAACATTTATTATGTTTCTCATAATTTCCATGTGTATAAAGTGTACCATGTCTGGTGTGTTATTCACACTTTGCTATTGTTGGAGCAAATGTTTTAAATACTTAGGATTACAAACCCAAATGCTTGCAGGGGCCAAGCAGGTATCATAAATGTTTTAAGAGCCGTTGCTTCAGGGAAGAGATTGGGAAAGGAATGAAGCACAGGGTTCCTGTACCCATGTACAGGAAGCAGCTACAATCTAGTTCTGGTCAATGTTTGCATGGAAATTGAAATAGAATGCAGGCCCAATTTAGCCACATCTTTAGATTCTTCAAGATAAGCCAGATGTTCTCATTTAACACAATCAATTTTTAAATGTTGGCAACTAATTCATATTACAAATATTGCATAGTCCAAACCAAACATATGTGTGGGATGGATTTGTCCAGTGAGTTGCTGTTTGTGTGTGTGTGTGTGTGTGTGTGTGTGTGTTTTGAACTCTTACTCCAGCACCACTAACTAAATAAGGAATCCTTTCCCATTGCTTGTTTTTGTCACGTGTGTCAAAGATCATATGGTTGTAGGTGGAAAGTCTTATTTCTGGGTTCTCTACTCTGTTCCATTATTCTACATGTCTGATTTTGTTCCAGTACCATGCTGTTTTGGTTACCGTAGCCCTGTAATATAGTTTGAAATCAGAAAGCCTCCAGCTTTCTTCTTTCTGCTCAGGACTGCCTTGGCTATTCAGGTTCTTTTTTGTTTCCATATGAATTTTAAAATAGTTTTTTCTAGTTCTGTGAAGAATATCAATGAGTTTAATGGGAAAAGCATTGAATCTATAAATTGATTTGGGCAATATGGCCATTTTCACAATATTAATTCTTCCTATCCATGAGCATGAAATGTTTTTCCATTTGTTTGTGTCCTCTCTAATTTCTCTGAGCAGTGGTTTGTAGTTCTCCTGGTAGAGACCCTTTACTTCCCTTGTTAGCTGTATTCCTAGATATTTTATTCTTTTTGTGGCAATTATGAAAGGGAATTCATTTGTGATTCAGCTCTTGGCTTGACTGTTGGTGTATAGATATACTAGTGATTTCTGCATATTAATTTTGTATCTTGAAACTTTGCTGAAGTTGCTTATCAGCTTAAGAAGCTTTGGGGCTGAAATGATGAGGTGTTCTAGATATAAGATCAAGTCAGAAAATTGCAACTGGACTCCTTCCTTACACCATAAACAAATCAACTCAAGACGGATTAAAGACTCAAATTTAAAACCATAAACTTTAGAAACTCTCAAGAAAACCTAGGCAATACCATTCAGAACCTGGGCATAGGTAAAGATTTAATGACAAAGATGCCAAAAGCAATTGCAACAAAAGCAAAAATTGATTAATGGGATCTAATTAAAGAGCTTCCGCATAACCATATAAACTATCAACAGAGTAAACAGACAACCTTCAGAATGGGAGAAAACTTTTGCAAACCATGTGTATTAGTTCGTTTTCAGGCGGCTGATAAAAACATACCTGAAACTGGGAACAAAAAGAGGTTTAACTGGACTTACAGTTCCAAATGGCTGGAGAGGCCTCAGAATCATGGTGGCAGGTGAAAGATACTTCTTACAAGGTGGCAGCAATGAGGAAGAAGCAAAAGTGGAAACTCGTGATAAACCTATCATATCTAATAAAACTTATTCACTATCACAAGAATAGCATGAGAAAAACCAGCCAGCATGATTCAGTTACCTCCCCCTGAGTCCCTCCCACAACATGTGGGAATTCTGGGAGATATAATTTAAGTTGAGATTTGAATTGGGACACAGCCAAACCATATCACTACGTATCTGACAAAGGTGTAATATTCAGTATCTACAAGGAACTTAAACAAATTTACAAGAACAAAATAACCCCATTAAAAAGTGGGTAAAGGACATGAACAAACACTTCTCAAAAGAAGACATACACGTGGTCGACAATCATATGAGAAAAAGCTCAACATCACTGGTCATTAGAGAAATGGGAATCAAAACCACAATGAGATACCACCTCATGCCAGTCAGAATGGCTATTATTAAAAGTCAAAAAAATAATAGATGCTACTGAGGTCGTAGAGGAAAAGGAACACTTTTACACTGTTGGTGGAAGGGCAAATTAGCTCAATCATTGGAAAGACAGTGTGGTGACTCCTCAAAGACCTAGAGACAGAGACAGAAATACCATTTGATCCAGCAATCTCATTACTGGGTATACACTCAAAGAAATGGAAATCATTCTACTATAAAGATACATGCATGCAGATGTTCATTGCAGCAGTATTCACAATAGCAAAGACATGGAATCAATGCAAATGCCCATCAAGAATAGACTGGATAAAGAAATTGTGTTACATATACACCATGGAATACTATGTGACCATAAAAAGGAATGAGATCATGTCCTTTGCAGGGACATGGATGGAGCTGGAAGCTGTTATCTTCAGCAAACTAATCCAAGAACAGAAAACCAAATACTGCATGTTCTCACTTATAAGTGGGAGCTAAATGATGAGAACATATGGATACACAGAGGGGAGCAACACACACTGGGGTCTACTAGAGGGTGGAGGGAGGGAAGAGGGAGAGGATCAGGAAAAATAACTAATCAATAGTAGGCTTAATACCTAGGTGATGACATAATCTGTACAACAAACCCCTATGACACACATTTACTGCATTTACTGATGTAACAAACTTGCACATCCTGCACATGTACCCCTGAACTTAAAATAAAAGTTTTAAAAAAGAAAATCACTGCACTAGACTAATACTTATCAACATTTTGGAGCTATGGTTGCCCCTTGATAAAAGGGCTGAGTAACTCAATAAGAAAAGGACCTTGAAGACCAAAAAGAAAACACACAAACAACAAGAGCAACAATAGAACTGATTCAGTAACAGTTTGCAAGGACCACATAGCAGGATTTAAGTCAGTATTCTACCTTAGTATTTTTTAAACTTAAGTTCATAGATAGGCAAAACTGGGTACATAGCATTGATCAGTATTAATCCAGTGTAACAGGATATGTTTCAATGAAAATAAATACTGACTGCTTAAGTATTTGTTCAAGAAAATACGATTGAGGCACTTCCTATGAACAAAGTCACTAAGGAAGTTGACCAGGAGGAGTCTGGCTAGAATGTAAAGGAAATAGGAACAAATTGATCTCCAAGGTAATGGAGAACCTTAAAATAATAGATACTTGTTACAGGAATGCTTTGAGCTGACAAATTCTAAAATACCCATTACAGCACATTAGCTAGGTTAAGGGAGGGAAGTGATTAGGAAATACTTACATATCAGTCACTATGCAACTTATTTTAAATAGGCTCTTATTGTGTAACCTTTTATTATGAAATTAAATTTCTGCAAAAGTTTATTTCCTTAGAAGGGCAAAATTTTGATGAAATTGTGAAAGTTTTTTTAAATTCCTCCTAGATAAGTCTGAATGTTACAAGAAATTACATGTGTTAAAATATTTGTTGTAGAAAAATGTGTGTACCCACTGTAAAGTCTAAACTATGTTTACCACAGTGGTTGATTTTATCCACAAACAATTTGGATAATTAATTCACTATGACATCTCTGATCTAGTTTTAATTAACTCACTCTGTATAAAGATACTGTGGAATTTTTTTAAAATTAGGAGCATAGCTAATGGTATATTTCCTCTTTTAAATAAATATTAGTGACATGTAGTAAGTTTAACAAAATAACTTTCAAGTACAATGCTTAATCCCTATTTGTCACTACACGTAAAAGGTTGAGACACACTAAACATATGATAAAGTGATTTGAAAGCAAACAGGATTTTGACTATTCTAATAGAGATATGGTATAAAGATGATGGGGTAACGACACTAAATTATCTTCTGGAAAACTCTTAAAGATTATGTTCAATTCTGACAAATATATTGTAAGGGAAATATTAAGTGGTAAAAGTATATTCCTAATGACTGACTTCCCTCCCTCCCTTTCTCTCTCTTTGACTTCTCTCTCTCTCACACACACACACTGTTTGTTTTCTTTTTTCTTTTTAGTATTCCTTTGAAAATCCATCATGCATTCCCAAACAGAATAGGTTAAAACCATGAACCAACTCTGGCCAGAACACGGCACCCTCTTAGATTTGCCATTTTGCTATACATATGATTTTCAACGAGATAATTAATTGCCCTATGCTATAATTTCTTCATCTGCAAAATAAGAATAAGAGAAAGTTTTTGATCATATAATTGTTGTAAAGATTAAATGAGGTGGTATATTATATACATATATATACACACACACATACACATATATATATGTATTTATACAAATAAATAGATCAGCAAAGTTCCTGGTTTATAATAAATGTTTGAAATGCAATAGGTATTTATTTAGTATTATTTTTGCTCTTCTTTTTATATTATTATATTTCTATAACAACTTACAGGTAGATGACTGGAGTTTCTAACAGTTGTTAGATTTTTTTTTTGCAAAGGAGGTTGAGCTTAAGAGAATTTGCTAGTTAAGTTACCATATTTTGAATACATTCAAAAATTGATATTAGAATGATTGACCATATTCATTTAGGTACTCAGTGAAGAATTGTAAATATTAATCCTACAAAGCCGAAGGACTTTTCAATGTTTTTACCCAGATAAACTGCCCTTGAGGCTGTTTCCATTCATATGGTGTTGGTGGTGACGTCACCTCTGTAACTGTGAGACTGTGGGCTAAGGACATTTTGCTTTATAGATTTCAGTTTAATGGTGATCATTAATGAAGCCATCAAAACAATTATAGACATGCAACAATGACATAATGTGAAACATACATTTTGAGTTTTATGTTAACAATGGACATTTTACCTGGCTATTCTCGGCATAATTTTATAAAAATTAGTTTGAAGTGGCTTAACTTAAACAATTGTAGTTGTCAAAGAACATGAACATGTTGAACACTGTATGTAACTTTTAGGAAATAGTTTTAGCAAACATATATCTTCAGGATTTATTTAAAGATTATTTCAGGTGAAATGAGGGGCAGCAACATATTATAATCCATCTCTTAATTAACTTTCCCAAATTCCCTAAATTGAAGTTGTTATTTTGTTTCATTTATCTTGGCTTTCCTATGCAAGATAAAATGTATTTTATTTTATTTTAATTTAATCCCGTTTTATAATCTTAATTTTTTTTTTTTTTTTTTTTTTTTGAGACAGGTCTCACTGTCTGCCAGGCTGGAGTGCAGTGGCATGATTGTGGCTCAGTGCAGCCTCCACCACTCGGGGTCAGGCAGTCCTCCCATCTCAGCCCCCTGGGTAGCTGGGACCATGGGCATGCACCACCACGCCTGGCTAATTTTTTGTATTTTTTGTAGAGATGGGGTTTCGTCATATTGCCCAGTCTGGTCTCAAACTCCTGGGCTCAAGCGATCCTCCTGCCATGGCCTCCCAAAGTGTTGGAATTATAGGTGTAAGCCACTGTGCCCAGCCTCCATATATGTATTCGAGTGTGATTTTTCTATTTAGAGTTTAGGAGGCAACAGGAAGGGGTAGATACAAAATTGATTAGACAATATTCTGCATCCTCCAGAGAGGCTACCAAGCTCTCTCCTTTTTATTTTCTTTCATTGTATCTGACTTACACATAGTTGCTTAACTCTTATTTCATTTTCTCCCAGGAGGTATTTACGATGTTTACACTAGCATTCACTAAGGCCTTCTTCTATGCCAGAGAAATGAATTGATTGAATACATTCCAATGGAGTCAGAAAACACCAAAGCATAGGTGGTTTATCAAATCCAAAATGATTTTATATTTTAATAAATATTTTCAAGCATCCAACAATTTTGATAAATTTGTATTAAGCTGATACTTAAATAACTTTAATTTAAAATGTTATATGACCTTGACTTAATGAATGCCCATTGCAGAAAATGTCATCTAAGAAACTGAAGTTCTTTTCTTGTGGGAAACCTGAAAGAACAATAATTAGAAGGATTACCAGTTATATGTGTTAAGCAGTGGATGTAATTGATAATATTGTAATTATTAACTAAAAGGGAAAGAAGACAATTATTCCCTTTACTTTCATTTCATTATTCTGCATTTCTCTTACTCCAACCCTATTGGTATTAGAGTAGGGCACAAAAACAGTAAGCAAAAAGATGCAGTGCCCTAAGTGTTATATATATATATATAGATATATAGATACGATGCAGTGCCCTAAGTGTTATATATATATATAGCTATATAGATACATAGATCAGATTCTGCACTGCACGGTATCATTAGAAGTCTATAGGGCAGTGCTTCTAAGACTGCTGTGAAAAAGCACCAGCTTGTTATTGCTGTTTAATTTCCTATCAGTTGCAATGTGATACTTTTGTAAATACATGAATTTACTAGAAAAATGATCTCACACATGGATGACACAACAATGTCAAATTGTTAAAAAGGGTTTCTAAATGGTCATTCTTCATTTCTGTGTGCATCACATTGCAGATAAGCAATGAACAGTTCTTACATTGGTAGCAGCTGGTGGACCATTTTTGAGTAAGGAATATAAATATCAGATAAATAAATACATTCTAGTAATGAAGATTACACGTTCAATAATCCATTTAAAAAGGAAAAACTTTGGAAGAAAAAAATAAACTTCTTATCACTAAAAAATAAACAAATTGAGAGCTACATATGCAAAGACAACATCATATAAGGTAACACAATATTTTATTGCTCATTAAAATATGTGACAAAAAAGTGATTGCTTGACTTTCATCTGTTTTGTAGTTGGGCAGATGATTGTGGAGAGGATAAAATAGTTTTCTGAATTTGAATCCAGATTTTTGGTAATTTATCAGACCCCCCAGGATCTTTTCTATTCCTCGCTCCACTGACTGCTGACTCTTGCAAAATATTCATCCATAAGCTGATTACAGTATTCTTATTTTACTGTAAAATTTCTGTCAGCTTCCATCCAGCACTTCCACCCTATGTCACACAAAGTTAAAAGATTAAATGACTGGCATTCAAAGGAAATCTTACTTCTGAAAGAATTGATAAGTTTTCAAACCAAGCCAATGCGAACCAAAGTTTACTTAAAATAATGTCCTAAGAAACAAAAATAAAGTATTGAGGTTTTTCTCCTCATGGTATGGCCCTTCACAGTCTGAATGTTCATGCTAAAATCAATAAGGATTTTCTTTTATTATTTTTTATTTTACATTCTTGATCTTAAAAAAATATGAATTCAGGACTGAGCTCTTTCAAAAGACATCTGCTTTTGATTGCATGCTATCTGATTACTGAAAAAGAGAGATAAAATATGCATTTAAAATGTGTTTAAAAGATTCTCGAGGGTTGTTGTAATGAAATATTTCTTGTAGTTGGTGCCAGCAAAGGAACTACTCTCATATTAAAATAAAATCTAGAATAAAGTAGTTTCAAGATGTAAATCTCCCAAATGGTAGCAGCATTTGTATGAGTAAGATGACAAGTGACCTGATCAATAGGTTCCAAGGATTAGGCATTGTGTTGGTTCATTCATTTCAATGCATTACTAGGAAGCATATGTAGGAAAAATAACATAGAACTTTAACTAAAAGAAACTCTTAGACTTGACCAGGGGATATTTCTTTAATTTGTCAGTGGAATTCCTTTGAAAATGATTAAAATGGCTTGACCTAGTTAAATACATGTGAGCAGAATCAGGGACTACTGAGTATTAGGACAAGAAGGTAGTATATATGAGTATGTATTTCATGCCTCAGGTGTGTTGGAAAGCAGTCATGGGAGGGACAAGAGACTTTAATCTTTAAGAGCACTATTTCTTCATAAATGTATCGCCTAAAGTGATATATTGTTATTACAAATTGAAAGTGTATACTTTCATTTAATAAGTCATTTTGCCTAAAACTGAAGTTAAAGACACTAGAGAAGGTATCTATAACAACTAGAAAGATCTAATTTCCTTAAAATTCCACACAGACACTTTTTAGGATGATTGCTGATGTGAGGGAGTCAAAATTCCCAACTTTCTCTGAAACTTTGTTTAACTCTGCAGTTCTTCAGATGAGACTGACATTCTTCTCTCACATTCATTGAGCACCCATAAACTCACAGGGTTGGCTGCAGATTTCTTGCAGGGATGAAGATGAGTACATTCCACATCTAGAAGCCCCTACCCCAGAGATAAAATTATATAGCTGGCTTCATTCCACAAATAAACCAAGAATTATTCCTTGGCCTAGAACAAATTAAATGGAAAATGAGCCTATTATTCAGTCTCCAGATTCAGAAAGTGTAATGTATTTGCTTGAATGCAGTCCTAAATCCAGACACACAGGATATCTATTGATTAAATGTGAGAAACGATTATCCTTAGAATATATGGAAAGCTAGAAATCCAAGAATATGGATATATACAGTCATATTGAGTGATTATATGTTTTCCAGTGATGTTGCCTTTGCTCAAAATCATTTGTCACTTCTTTTTTGAAAACAGCTTTCCATAGCATGTTATTTAAGTATTTTTTTAATGGTCCAAATAATTTTTCCTGGAGTATTTTACTTCTTTTTTGTAAACAATCTAAAGTTATGCAGACAGAGCTAAAATGTGAGTGACTTAGAAGACATAGCATATGGTTGAGGTTTAAAAAAACAAAATTATTATATTTGTGGTAACACTTAACACTTTTTAAGCTTATAGGTCACAGAGACAATTGCACAAGAGGGACTTTATAAATGCATGGGATAATGGCCACAGAATCTGAAAACATCTATAACCTATTATGTCTATTTTTCTGAAGCACATGCTTCATTTTTGCACTTAAACTTACGTAAACGGATTATTTAATCCCATATTAATTTGGAGATACATGGACAAATGTGCATAAAGCCTACAGATATCATCGGCATGATAAAACAGAAACTTCTATCACGTATTTTGAAGTTTTTAAGAAAATTCTGATTTGCCAAGAAACTATATGTCCCCAAACCAACCAGATATTTTCTGAGAATCTTGAACTCTGGTGAAAATGACCAGAGTGGTATTAGGCTGTAACTTAAAGACCCCCATTCTTAACAAACAACACACATTAGCTAGAACTCAGACAAAAGAATTAGAAACTTTAAGTAGGGATTCAAATGCAAAATGGTAACCACTGCCTACATTGTTGGCTTTAAGTTTCAGTCAAGCTAGAGAGTCATAGAATTAAAACTTAAAAATAAATCACCTTTTCAGTTTACCAGAGTATTTCCAAGAATATGTTCAAATTTCTGTTGAATTTGGAGATATGCTACTAAAATTAGTATACTTTAAAAATACATATTAAAAGGGTAAATTTATATTAAATATTCCTATATTTTAAAAATATGCAATTGAAAAATTGGTTTGAGATCTTAGGGTAGTTGAAAAGTCTCAAATTACAAAACAATGTCTACCGTAATTATAATAATAAATCCAGTATTTGCAAGTACTATGAAGATATGGTTAGCATAAAAGTTCTACTTTGTTTATCAGTATAGTAGACTAGTACCCAGTTATGTTAGAAATTGCAGTATAACAAATATATCTGATGGCTTAATGTAATGAATTTAAATTCACTGCTACTTGACTAAATTTTATGTAGAGATCAATGCAAAAGATAAGTAATACATTTCTACAATGGCCAGTAACCAGTTGATATTAAAAAAAAAAAAAATGTATTTGATTACATGCAGATTGAAAGTATAGCACAAGCCAAATCCATTAAGATCCATGTACCTCAGACTTACCCTGGAGAAATCATCATTTAGAGGTCTGGGAGAGGAGAAGAAACCAGCAAAGGAGATTAAGAGCATCCAGAGACAGAGGATAAAAACCAGGAGAAAGTGATGCTCTGGAAGTTAAGGATGAAAGCGTTTCAAGGAAAACAAATGTTAATTGGCATGAAAGGTTGCTGATAAGTGAAATGTGGAATGGAAATGGATTAAACATTGTGGAGAGATTGGTGATCTTGATGATATAGCTTGATAAAGAGTTGACGGAGGTAACCTGATTAGTGTGAGTTCAGGAGAATATGGGAGAGCGTTAATTCTTTGATTAGTTCTGCTATAAAACAAATAAATGGAGTGGTAACTACAGATGAAACTGGGGTGAGTAGAAGATTATTTTAAGGTGGGAAAAATTATAGCGTATTTAAGTGATGATGAAAAAGATTTGATAGATGGTGTGAAAATACAAATTTCAAAAAGTTAAAAAAAGTTATCCTCAAACAAATGATTGTCAACTCTTTATTTAACTTATTAATGAGAAAATCAGTAGGTGGTAAAGAAGATTCAGAAAAAGGAGTTTAGAAATAAGAATGCAGGAACAAGATTGCAAAATTATATAAAAAACTGACTGATACCTTACAGCAACTGAACTATTATTACCTTTGGGATCATTTTTTTCCCTGTGGGATAGAAGTAATGTGTATCTTTACAGATGAAATAATTTGAAATTTATCAATTCACAAGTTCATGTCTAATTTTACAGGTTTGGGGATATAACCAATGTAGATAGTAAATCTAACAAAATTACATTCCTGAAGTTTACTGATTTTATAAGTTATATTAAAATGCACCAAATATCAGATCAATGAATAGATGAAAAGTAAAATAGATTGATAGATTGATAGGTGAGAAAACAAGCATGGTAAAATATTATCAATTTGGTCATGAGCTGTTCAATGTAAAATTCTTTTAATCTGCAATTTGTTTGAAAAGTTTTAAACCAAAATTTTAGGAAAAATACCAAAGAGCTTAGAGAAAATGCCAAGGATTAAATAGCTCCTAAGTAAAATTCTTCGAAAGTGCTCCAGTATTACTTTAGGAAAGCACAAAATAATGTTCTTGCCTCATCTCCAAGTCTGAATTCTTCTTTGTTCGTAACAGAGGAAAACACTAATGTAGAACAAAGAGGGGAGAATTGCTGGACTAATGGTCTAAGGTAAGCAAGAGAAGAAATTCTATGCACAAGGAAAAGTGTTGGCCTTAGCCAGAACCATCAGTCACTCACAGTATTCCAGGAAGGCATAGTGTTTGGCAAGAAGATAGTTCAGGGTACATAGAGGTAGCGGTTTATGGACATTCTCTTCGGAGTGCTTCTGCTGGAAGCCAGAACTGAGATTTGAGAAAAGGAGATTTAAAATAGTCCGTTGAGAACATGGCAGAGTATGAGTTTTGTGTGTTTCTCCACCTGTGTTCACTTGTGCAGGTGCAGGTGGGGTTTGGCAGCAGGTTGTATTTGAACAAAGGTATGGTTTTATCAGGTGAAAACAATTGAGTGCAAATGTCTTTGTAGTTCAAGGGAAACAGTCTTTAGTTGGATTGGTAAGTTTTATGAAATTATTGTAAGAAATAAAATAATTTTTTACCTAGAAAGAAGTTAATTCAAGTAAAAATTGAGTTGTATGAGTGCAGTAATCCAGCTTTCCATTTCAATTATTCAGTTTACATTTTGGAAGTGATTCTTTGCTCTGTAAAATTAAATAGTGAGTCTTTCTGCTTAAGGACACATGTTTGGACACAGTTTCTACACTTCTCAAATAGTGCTTTCTTTCTTTTCCATTAATAATAGTAAGAGTACATTGAAAAGCTTGGTTTAGCAAACAAAATACAAATAGTTATGTATTGTTCTGGGGAAGCAATAATAATCATAGGAACTGAGCTCTCATAATTGAAGGCACGTTAATAAACCCTTAGTTTAGCCCACAAGTAAGACAAGAAAATATTCTTAATGGAATTTTATACTGGGTTATCAGAATATGTTTCATGAAACTTTGCATTTTAAATGACTTTTTTTAAAAGCTCTGATTAGCTTTTAATTTAAATCTGAGAAATTATCAGTTGTTGCACTTTTGCCTAAAAAAATCACCCTACATTATAATGTTAACTCATATCAAACTTTCTGTTCTTAAATGAATGCATTTAACTTCTTGTTACTTTAAAAAAATAGATAAAATCACCTCAAGCAAGTTTAATGAAAAACTAATTATGGTTTTCTACCAGGGTACTTAAACAAATAGTAATTGTATTATTGGTCTATCTTCTTTTCTGTTTCTCTGAAAAGTTGTGTTCCTCAAATGAATAATTACCTACAGAATAATTAAATGTTGCTGATATCGTCTGCTCATCCCCCTTGTACATAAAAACATCACATTCTGTCTTCTTGGAAATCTATCTCTGTCATGTTGTATAAGTTTACTGTCCATCACACAACTGGCATCGATCCCTACTCAATTACACAAGAACATAGCACTATATTAAAAGACAAATAAGGTTTAATTTTAATTATTGACAGTCTGTGAGTCCATGTTCCATTATAGATTAAAAGAACCCATTATTTTTAAAAATAAAGCTCTAATGAAAAGTCGTATGAATACGTAGACAACATGGCTCTGTGCAATCTAAGCCACACTCTCAGGAGAAGTGTCTAAATCCCTTAGACCATCACAAATATGGCCATTGCTTTTCTTTAAAAACAAGACTCTTGCAGTACCTGGGAAATGATGACAACATTGGCTTATCTGCACTTCTGACTCTGTCACACTTTAGAGTGAAGCAGCTATTTGGACATGTGGATTACTTGGTGTGGTGATACATCGGGCTCTGCTAAGATCATGGCAATAATAATTGTACATAGAAATGTGATGGGGGCTTCCTCTCAGAAGTTCTTGAGAGGGTCAAGAGAACATTAAGTGGCAAAGGCAAGCGCAAGAAAGCAGCAAATCCAGGTAAAAGTTCCCCATTTATAGAACTTGTAGACCTTGTAGAACTTGTAGACCTCTTTCAGGGTCATAACTATTCAATGTGCATGAGTATGCTTGAACTCCAAAAGGATCAAACATCTCTATGAATTCCAGGCTAGGACAGCTGAGTCTTTCTGACCTGAGCACTGGAAGAGTGCCAATCTAAAGGATGACAACTTCTCTACAAAACTCAGTTTTAAAGGAATATTATTCCTTCCACCATACACAGGTTACTTGCAATGTTAGATACTCCCACAACAAGAATTGAGCTTAGTGAACAACAGAACAGACTATCTCAAGAATCCTAATTGCAAGATAAAAATCAGAGAGAGTAATCACAATGCCAAGTAAAACAGTACTGCTGGAGTGCTGGAGGAGCAACACAAACACCTGGAAACAACTAAATATATATTCTTCATATATAAATATGTATGAGAGTGTGTGTGTGTGTGTGTGTGTGTGTGTAGAGAGAGAGTACTTTAGGAAATTAAAATACAACATGCACATACACACATTCACACACACTCAAACTTCCTCAACTACCTCGACTTGTCTTCCTTTATGTCTTTAATTTTTTAAAATCTTTATTGAGATGTAAATGATATAGAATAAACTGCATATACTTAAAGTATATGATTATTATACAGTGGCAAATCCATCATCATAATCAAGAAAATAAACATGTTCGTCATTTCCAAAAGAGTCTCTGTTCCCTTTGGTAATATCCACATCTCACTCTTCCCAAATACTTTTTCCGTCCACACTCCATTCCTGGGCAACCAAAATGTAATAATACATTATATACTCTCTTTTTCCTGGCTTTTTAAATTAAGCATAATTATTTTTAGATTCATTCATGTTGTTGTATGTATAAATAGATGATGTTCCCTAATATTTATTTATTTATTTATTTATTTATTTATTTTTGAGACAAGGTCTCACTCTGCCACCCAGGCTGGAGTGCAGTGGTGCAGTCTCAGCTCACTGCAACCTCTGCTTCCCCTGCTCACGTGATGCTCCTGCCTCATCTCCCCAAATAGCTGGGACTATAGGTACGCGCCACCACCCCTGACTAATTTTTTTGTATTTTTTGTAGAGACAGGGTTTCACCATGTTGCCCAGGCTGGTTGCAATTTTTAATTTTTTAAATAAAAAAGGTAAATTATTTTAGAGGTGAAGACATTTTTATTATCATTTTAATTGACATATAATAATTGTATATAGTTATGGTGTACTATGTTATATTTTAACAAGTTTACAATAAAAAATGATAAAATCAAGGTAATTAACCTATTCTTCACCTGAAACATGTATCATGTATCATGAAAATCCTGTTTTAGCTTTTGAAAATATATAATAATTATTGTTAACTATAGTCACATTACAGTGCTATAGAACATAAGAACTTTTTCCTTCTATCTAGCTATATGTTTTGTGTCCATTATCCAGCCTCTGCCTATCCTCATCTCCCCCTTACCCTTCCTAGCCTCTGGTCACCAATACTCTACTCTTCATTTCTATGAAACCGAATTTATTTGCTGCAACAAAAGAGTGAGAACATATAGAATTTATTTATCTGTGCCTGACTTATTTCACTTTACATGATATCCTCCTGGTCCATTGATGTTGTCACAAATGACAGGATTTCATGCTTTCTTATGGCTGAATACTGTTTCCTTGTGAATATATACCACATTTTCTATATCTATTCATCTGTGGATGGACACTTAAGTTGATTCCACATCTTAGTTATTGTGAATAGTGCTCTGATAAACATGAGGGTGCAGTTGTCTCTTTGATAGCTATCTCTTGGACAATGACTTCCTTTCTTTTGAATATATACTCTGTAGTGGAATTGCTGAATCATATCTTAGTTCTATTTTTTGATTCTAGAGGAACCTCAAAACTGTTCTTCATAATAGCTGTATCCATTTACATTCCCACCAACAGTGTATAAAACTTTCCCTTTCTTCACATCTGCACTAACATTGGTTAATTTTATCTTTTTGCTAATAGTCATTTTAACTGAGGTAAGATGATTTCTTCTGGTGGTTTTTATTTGAATTTCCCTAATTATTAGTGTTGTTAAGCATTTTTTCTCCATAAACCTGTTATCAATTGGTATGTCTCCTTTTGAGAATGTCTATTTAGAACATTGAGTTACTTGTTACATTGGATTATATGTTTGTTTGCAGTTGTTTTGAGTTCCTTGAATATTCTGGATATTAGTTTCTTGTCAGATAAATAATCTGCAAATATTTTCTCCTGTTATGCAGGTTGTCTTTCCACTCTATTGATCACTTCTTTTACTGTGCAGAGCTTTTTTAGTTTGATATAGTTTCATTTGTTTATTTTTGTTTTTGCTGCCTGTGCTTTTGAAGTCTTGCCCATAAAATCTTTGCTCAGACCAGTGTCTGGAAGTATTTCTCCTATGTTTGTTCCAGGAGTTTCATAGTTTGGGTCTCACATTTAAGACTCTACCTATTTGATTTCATTTTTTGATATGGTGACAGATAGGGGTCTAGTTTCATTTTTCTGCTTATTGATATCCAGTTTTCCCAGCACCATTTGCTGAAGATACTTTTTTTCCCCCAATGTATGTCCTTGGCACCCTTGTCAATTATCATTTGGTTGTAAATAGGTATATTTATTTCTGAGTCCTCTAGTCTAGTTCATCTATGTCTGCTTCTATGCCAGTACCTTGCTATTTGTGTGACAATAGCTTTGTAGTATATTTTAAAGTCAGGTAGTGGTATGCTTCCAGCTTTGTTGTTTTTGCTCAGGATTGGTTTGGCTATCTGGGATCTTTTGTGGTTCCATAAAAATTTAGGGATTTTTTTTTTTATTTCTGTGCAGAGTGTCATTTGTATTTTGATAGGGATAGCATTTTATCTGTAGATCACTTTGGGCAATATGGTCATTAAAAATTAATTCTTTCAATCCACAAACATGTCTTTTTATTTTGTGTGTGTGTACTTTTAATTTATCAATATTTTATAGTTTTCATTGTAGAGATGTTTCCCTCTCTTGGTTAATTTTTTTCTAGATAATTTATTTAGTTTGTAGCTATTTTAATGGGATTGCTCCCTTGATTTTTTTATCCAGTTTGTTATTGGTATATAGAAACACTAATGATACTTACATTTTGAGGCATCTTGCAACCTTACTGAATTCACTTATCAGTCCTAAAAGTTTTTTAGTGGAATCTTTAGTTTTTTCTCTATATAAGACCATGTTGTCTATAAACAGTAACAATTTGACTTTCTCCTTTCCAGTCTGGATGACCTTTGTTTCTTTCTCTTGCCTAATTGCTCTCTCTCAAGGACTTCTGGTTCTATGTTAAATAAAAGTGGTACAAGTGAGTATCCTTACATTTTTCTAGTTCTTAGAGAAAAAGCTTTCAACTTTTTCCGGTTTACCATGATGCTAACTGTGAATTCGTCATATATGGTTTTATTGTGTTGTTTTTATGCCTAACTTGTAGAGAGTTTTTATCATGAAGCAGTGTTAATTTTTATCAAATGCATACCTGTATCTAGTGAGATTATCATATAGTTTTTATCTTTCATTCTATTGATGTGGTATATCACATTTATTGGTTTTCATATGCTGAAACACCCTTGCATCCCTTGTATGAATCTTGTTCATTATGACATTATTTTTTGATATGTTATTGGATTTGGTTAGTATTTTGTTGAAAATTTTTGCATCTATGTTCATCAGGGATATTGGTCTGTAATTTTTTGTGTGTGCCCTTTTCTGGTTTGGACACCAGGATAATGCTGACATTGTTGCATACGTTTGGAAGAAATTCCTCCTCTTGTATTTTTTGGGATAGTTTGAGAAGAATTGACATTAGTTATTCTTAAATGTTTGGTAGAATTTACCAGTGAAACTATCCAGTCCTGTACTTTTTTGTTGTTGTTGTTGGGAGACTTTCATTTCTGATTCACCCTTGTTACTCATTATGGATTTATTCAGGTTTTCTGTTTCTTCCTGGTTCAGTCTTGGTAGGTTGTATGTGTCCAGAAATTTATCAATTTCTTCTAAGTTTTCCCTTTTGTTGATGTATACTTGTTCATAATAATCGTAACTATCCTTTCTATTTCTGTGGTATCAGTTGTAATGTCTCCTTTTTTACTCCTAGTTTTGTGTATTTGGGCCTTACCTCTTTTTTCTTATCTAATGGTTTATAGATTTGGATTATCTTTTTAAAACCAAATTTTGTTTCATTGATCTTTTGCAATGTTTTTGGCTCTATTTTGTTTAGTTTTGCTCTGATGTTTATTATTTCTTTCCTTCTACTAATTTTTAGTTTGTTTTCCTCTTTTCTAATTCCTTAAGAAACTTTTCTAGTTTCTAGGCCTTGAGACATTGTTAAGTCGCTTATTTGAAATCTTTCTATATTCTGATGATGGCACTTATTGCTATAAACTTCCCTTTTAGCACTGCTTTTGCTGTAATCCCATAGGTTATGCTATGTTGTGTTTCTATATTCATTTGTTTCAATACATTTTTTAATTTCCCATCTAATTTCTTCATTGACTCATTTGTCTTTCAGCATGTAATTTCCAAAGTTGTATTTGTAGAGTTTCCAAAGTTTCCCTTCTTCTTGATTTCTACTTGTATTCCATTGTGGTTTGAGAAGATACTTGATATGATTTTAATTTTTCTTCCCTTGCTATTCTGCCACCCTGAGTTTCTGCGCTTCAGAGGGTTTCCATCACTTCCTTGCTAAATTTCAGTGTTCTCCCTTAGATATTCTACTTAAAGTTTAGTTTTATAGTGATGTTGATTTTTCTTTGTGGAAGAGATAGGTGTTGAGCACCTTCAGTCAGTCATTTAATGTGTTTATTATGTTTTAATGTTGAATAGCATTCCATTGTATCTACTACTTTTTTTTTTTTTTTTTTGCCATTAACCTAATGAGGGGTATTTGGACCATTTTTATATTTTCAACAAACTAGAATTAAACCTTCTCTTAATATTTATTGGCAAGTGTTGTATTAAAACATGCATTTGTTAAATGGCAAAGAATGGGATTATAGAATTGTTTGAAAGATCTACACTTAACTTTTTAAGAAACTACTACATCGTTTTTCAAAACGATTTTACCATTTTACATTCTGACTAGTGGTATGCGGAATTACCAGTTGCTTCATTTCCTTGTCATCATTGGTTATGGGCTTTCCTTTTAAATTTTAGATATTCTAATAGATGTTTGATGCTATTTAATTGTGGTTTTAATTTGTATTTCCTTAGTGAGTAATAATGTTGAGCATCATTACCGGTGCTTATTTCTCATTCACACTTTCTCAGTGGTGAAGTGTCTATACAATATTTTTAAAACTGCTTTATTTAATTTGTTATAGTTGAGTTTTGATATCTCTTTATATATTCTGGATACAAGTTTGTGGCTTATCTTTTTATTTTGTTTTTAGAAGAGTAGATGTTTTTAAATTTTCTTTCAGTTGTATTATATGGTATGAACCCATTAAGGTGTATAAAAATTAACAGTAGATGGTTAGCATGGAACCAAAACAAAGAACAAAGAGTTTGTAACAGTTTCTAAAATCTGGAATACAGAAGTAATGTTTCCAAAAAATAATTCCAAAATTCCTGCATTTTTTTCCGTATTGCTTAATTACTTGTAATATATATATAGAAATCAACAGCCACAGGCCTGGCAGCAAGAATACAAACCAGAAAACCAACCTCAAGTCTTGAATCATATTCATGATCTTTGGCTGTAATAGGAAAGCTCAATTTCTCTCTCTGTGTGTCTCTCTCACACACACAGACAGACACACAGACACACACACACACTCTTATTCACATCCATTCTCCCTCTCTCCAGTTCAAAGTCTAAGACATTAACAGATGTTTTTAATTTTGATTAACTCCAATGAAAAGAAAATAAAAGTTAGATAACATGCTTTTCATGTTGCACCAAATAAATTCTTGCTTAAAACAAGGTCAATAAATTTTTCTCCTATATTTTCTTATACAAGTTTTATACTTTTAAATTTTGTGTTTAGGTATATGATTCATTTTGAGTTAATGTATGCATATAATAAAAGTTTTAGGTCAAAGTTCAATTTTTTGCAAGTGAATATGCAACTGTCTCCGATCATTTGTTGAGAAAACTTTTCTTTTTGTACTGAATTGCCTTTTTATATTTGTCAAAAATCCATTGACTATATATATGTAAGAATCTATTCCTTGAGTTCGTGTCCTTTGTAGGGACATGGATGCAGCTGGAAACCATCATTCTCAGCAAACTATCGCAAGAACAGAAAACCAAATACCGCATGTTCTCACTCATAGGTGGGAATTGAACAATGAGAACACTTGGACACAGAAAGGGAAACATCACACACCGGGGCCTATTGTGGGGATGGGGGCGGGGGGAGGGATAGCATTAGGAGATATACCTAATATAAATGTCGAGTTAATAGGTGCAGCACACCAACACGGCATATGTATACATATGTAACAAACCTGCACGTTGTGCACATGTACCCTAGAACTTAAAGTATAATAATAATAATAATAATAAAAAACAACTACTCTCACACATCCAAAAAAAAAAAAAAAGAATCTATTTCTGGACATTTTATTCTATTCCATTAAAGTATTTATCTTCTTGTCAGTACAGCCTTTATCAACGAAACTTTAACATGATATTTGTAGTGTGAGTCTTCCAACATTGTTTTTCTTTTTCAAAGTTGTTTTATCTAGGTTATTTTTATTTCCATATGAATATTAGAAATGGCTCATCAGTTTTTACATAAACATTACTAGAATATCGATTAAAATTTTAATAAATCTATATATCACTTTGTAAGTAACTATCCTAGGTACTGTTTTTGTAGCATTCCATTAAATTTGATACGTTATTGTATTTTCATTTTCAGTTAATGCAAAATACGATTTAGTTTTCCTTCTAATTTTTTTGCTTTGTTGATTATTTAAAAGTATGTTATTTAGTTTGCAACAATTTGGGAATTTTATATATATTTTTCTATTGTCAATTTCTAATTAATTTCATTTTAGTCAGAGAAGCCATGTTTTGTCACTTGCATCATTTTAAACTTATCGAGACTTGCTTTATGGTTTGGAATATATCTCATTCAATACATGTTTGATGTGTACTTGATAAAAATCTATTTTATATTGGTGTTGACTGCAGTGTTATATAATTTTCAATTAGGTCAAATTGTCTGGCTAGTTCAGATTTTCCATAGTAATATTCTATCTACTTATGCTAGATTTTTTAGATATGGTACAAAAAGGAGAAATAATTTTAAAGGAAATAAATTAGATTTCATGTTTAAAAATGTACTTTTCAAGCCACCATTAAGAAAGTGAAAGCACAAGCTACCAATTAGGAAAAATACATTTACAAAATGCATTTCTGATAAAATAAAATTGTACCCCAGATAAGAACTCTTAGGACTCAATAATAAGACAAATAACCAATTTAAAAGTTTTTAAGTATTTGAATAGACATTTCACCAAAGGCCACACGCACATGAAAAGATGTTCAATACTGTTAGTTGTCATGGTAATGCAAATTAATATAAGGAGATAACATGTTACTTCCAACAGAATTCCTTCAATTTTTTTAAATAATTAAAAATTAATTAAAAAATCTAAAAAGCAAACGGTAACAAGTGTTTACAAAGATGTAAAGAAACTAGAATCTTGTACATTGCTAGTCCAGAATTAAAATGGTACACCTGCTTTGGAGAACAGTTTGGTAGTTTCTTAAACAATTAAATATACATTTACCCTAAGACTCAGCTTTCCACATCGAGATATTCTCCCACAAGAAGTGAACATATATACCCACACAGAGACTTGGATGTGAAAGTTCATAGCACCATTATTTATCACAGCCAAAAAGTTGAAACAACCGAAACAACCACAACCTGATTAATAAATAAAATGTTGTATCCTTACAATAAAATACTATTTTCTAACTGCTATAGTCTGAATGTACCAAACAAAACTCGTTGAAATTTAGATGCCAATTTTACAGTACTGTGAGGCAGAACATTTAAGGGGTAATCAGATGGAATAATGCCATTATTGTAGGAGTGAATACCGATAGAAATGATAAATTTGGTTCAATTTCTGTCTCTTGGGCTTGCTTGCCCTTCCACCGTATTAAATATGTTGTAGCAAGAAGGACCTTGCTAGTTGCCAGTAGCAGGCTCTTGGACCTCTTGGCCTCCAAAACTGTGAGGTAAACACACTCATTGAAAAAAATAAGTATTCACTCATTATAGCAGCACGAAATGAACTAATAATAAAAAAAAAAGTTCTGATTCTTATTACAACATGAATGAATCTCAAAAGCATTTTATTAAGTAAATTAAGTCAGTTTCAAAGTAGCACATATAAGTATGATTCCATTGACACGGCACACTCACAACAGACCATCTATAACAATGGATATTAGGTAAGAGTTTCCTGGGGCTGGGAGGTCGTGAAGTGTTAGGGAGTGATTGCTAATGGGCAGAAGGGAACTTATTGGCATGATAAAAATGTTTTGAAATTGAATTGTGTTGATGTATACAACTCAGTAACTTTACAAAACATAATTGAATTATATACTAAAAATAAGTACATTTTATTGAATACAAATTATTCCTCAATAAAGTTGTCCAAAAGCATGTATATACAGCAAATAAGAAAACTGGAATATATTCTAAATATTAGATATTAGAAAAATATTAATTTTTTATGTGTAATTATATTATGAATTTGTATAATAAAGTAGTTATTAAAATGAAGTATGATGTCTGTGACCTACTGTCAAGTGGTTCAGCAATATATCACATATATAGGTAAAGGAAATATGCTAAAATATTAATAGTTGTAGAACTACATAGAAATTATACAGGTATTATTTGTATTAGTATTCAACACCTCAAGCTGAAATATTTTATTTTAACTTTTATTTATTTATTTTTTTGAAACAGAGTCTCACTCTGTCACCCAGGCTGGAGTGCAGTGGCACAATCTCAGCTCACTGCAACCTCCTCCTTCTGAGTTCAAGCGATTCTCCTGCCTCAGCCTCCTGAGTAGCAGGGATTAAAGATGTGCACCACCACACTTGGCTAATTTTTGTATTTTTAGTAGAGATGAGGTTTCACCATGTTGGCCAGGCTGGCCTCGAACTCCTGACCTCGTGATTTGCCCGTCTCGGCCTCCCAAAGTTCTGGGATTACACACGTGAGACACTGCTCCCAGCCTATTTTATTTTTTCTCTGGAGGTAAGGTCTCTTTATCTTGCCCAGGCTGGAGTGCAGCAGCACAGTAATAGTTCACTGTAGCCTCAAACTCCAGAGCTTAAATGATCCTCCTGCCTCAGCCTCCTGAGTAGCTGGGACTACAGGTGCGTGCCACCACAGTTGGTCAATTATGTAAATTTTTTTATGGAAACAAGGTCTCACTGTGTTGCCCAGGCTGTTCTTGAACTCCTGGGCTCAAGCAGTCCTCCCATCTTGGCCTACTAAATTGCTGGTATGATAGGCATGAGCCACCATGTCCAGCTTAAAAAATCTTATAATAGACACATTGAAAAAATGTTGTATCATATTAAACGTTGGAAAAGCATCAGGAAAAATTAACCAGCCATTCTTTGTGGAAATTCTAACTAAAGTAGAAATAGAAGTAAATGGCTTTACATTTAAAGAAAAAAAATCCAATTGTTATAAACTCTAAGCACATATTGTACTAATATTGTTGAGATATTAAACGTATTTTACAGTAAATCAGAAACTAGAGGTAATATCTGCTAATATAATTTTAATATTGTGTCTACATTTTTAAATGCAATGACAGGAAAATTAATAATTAGAACACATATTGAATTCTTTAATTTTTTCTGGTGACCCAATGACTTCAGTAAAAATGACTAGGTTTAATTTTAAAAATGTGTAAGATGGCTGAATAAAAGTAAAATATAAAAGCAATGAGAGCATTTCTCCAGTCTTATAATTAAGTGCTATAAATCAAACAGAGAATAATTTCATTTATAATAACAAGAAAAACTATAAAATTTAAAAGCCTATTTAAAGGAATATACTAAGGAAAACTGTGTAGGAATTTATCATGAAATAGTAATTTTCCCCAGATTAGCATATAAATTCAATGCAATTTCTATTAGAATACAAGAAGTGGGTTGGGTGTTCTGGCTCATGCCTATAATCCCAGCATTCTGGGAGGCCAAGGTGGGTGGATCACTTGAGGCCACGGGTTCCAGATCAGCCTGGCCAGTATGGTGAAACCCGGTATCTACTAAAAATACAAAAATTAGCTGAGTGACATTGTGCACACCTATAATTTCAGCTACTCGGGAGGTTGAGGCGGGAGAATGACTTCAACCTGGGAGACAGAGGTTGCAGTGAGCAGAGAGTGTGCCACTGCACTCCAGCCTGGGTGATGTAGTGAGACTCTGTGTCTCAAAAAAAAAAAAAAAGAAAAAGAAAAAGAAAAGAAAAGAAAAAGAATATCCAAAGCATATTTTGTGAACAACTGAATAAAATAATTTTGAAGCTCAAATGGAAGAACAAATACCTGTAAATAGCCAAATAAAGCACAAAAAGAACAATGAAGGAAAAAATTACCTTCCC
This sequence comes from Macaca fascicularis, assembly GCF_037993035.2. Classification (NCBI taxonomy): domain Eukaryota; kingdom Metazoa; phylum Chordata; class Mammalia; order Primates; family Cercopithecidae; genus Macaca; species Macaca fascicularis. The sequence continues at coordinate 172,113,722 of NC_088380.1, read as the reverse complement.
AGGCAACAGAATATGCTGTAAAGTGTCTGGGATAAATTTAATATGGTGTTAGTATAGAATAATACATATGGATCAGTGGAACTGAGTGGAGAATCCAAAGTTAGACCCCATATATAAGATATATATATATAAGAGCTTTGGTGGTTATTCAATGAGAAAATATTCTCAGTAAACTGTATTGACAAAGCTAGCTGTCCTTGGGGCGAGGGGTGTTCAAATTTCTTATTTCTTACATTTATAAAATTAAATATTATGGATGGATTAAAATAAAACTTTAAATAATATACAATATTAAACTCGTGCAAAAAATAATCATAATAAGGGTGATAGGTACATGGTACACAAAGTGAGACAGACTATGAGACTGGAATTCCAGAAGTTACAAAATAAACAGAGCCAAATTTGAAAATATACAGCTTAAAAGGTAATGGCAAATAAACTGACAAAAATTCATACGTAAGTAAAAACATTAAAACAATTGAAAATCAGATGACAAAGGTTGTGACTATAATACCTGAAGAAATTTTCATTGACAAGTTGCACAAAAGAATTCATTTGAGATATAAAGAGCATGAATAAACCTTTCACAGAAGAGGAAAAGCATATATCCAACTACCTTATTAAAATGCTATAATTTACCAGTAGTCAGATAAAACTAAAGTGATATTATTTTTTACAACTACCTACTTGACATAAATTATAAGGAGCTATATAACACTCCATGGTAGGAATGTGTCAAAAGGCATACTCCTGAATTGATAGTGAAAATATAAACATATAAATATGAACGCACTCTATAGAAGTGTAAACTTGAGTATGTACACATAGTTGTGTGTACATGTAGGAATAGATAGTAGTGCTTGTACAGCTATGCATCCCATAACAATGTTTTGATCAACAACAAACTGCATATAGGATGGCGGTCCCATAAGATTATAATACCATATTTTTACTGTATCTTTTCTACATTTAGATATGTTTAGATACACAAACACTAACCATCATGTTACAGTTGCCTACAGTATTCAGTACAGTAACATGCTGTACAGGTTTGTAGCCTAGGAAAAATAAGCTATACCTATATCACATAGCCTAGGTGTATAGTAGGCTATACCACCTAGCTATATGTAAGTACACTCACCTGGTGTCCCCACAATGACAAATTGCCTAATAATGTATTTCTCAGAATGTATCCCTGTCATTAAGCAATGCATGACTGTATTTACAGAAAAAATATGCAGACTCACACTAGAAATTATGAAGGATGGGGTCAAAGAAAATAAGACTACACTAAGAATACAAATCCAAATGCATAAGCACTGTTTGCATTCATATAAACTTTCTTCATATTTCTTACTGAATAAAAAAATTAAAAAGGAAAGCAAATACTGTATTAATATGCAATGTAATATGATCCCAGTGATAATTATTTCATGCCTTTATTATTCCAGTTGCCCTCTAGCACAACTTTTTGCACTCAATCATTTCCCACTTAATTTCATTGCTTGCACCACAGGTTAAGTCTCCTCCAAACCTATTTTCACATTATCATCTTTCTACAAATGGCATCAGAGGTGTTATACCATCTGCAAATCCAGTTCAACTCACTCAAACTATGGTGGAAGATTTTGTATTATCATCTCTCTAAGACATCTTTTTTGTCCCTCAGTTTATTTTACACATGCATTTCTAACCTCAGCTCCTCAGTATTATCCTCACTCCCACCAAATCAATGTTTGCTGTGCCAAATCGCATATTAGGCTTACTGCTATTTCCTTGATTATTATAGTTCTTTCAAATAAAATATTCCCCAGCCTCCCCCTCAGCAGCTCGTGTCATTGATGTTCCTTAAAATACCACTTTATTGCAAATTAAAAGACTTCACCCATCCTTATCCATTGATCCATTTCTGGGAATAGTCATTGAGGGTCAAAAAGATTTAGTGACTAGGATGTTCATTGAAACTCTGTTTATAATAGACACAACATCAGAAACAGCTGTACGATTAGAAGAGAATAAGTTAAATAAATTCCAGCACGTCAATACAACACTAAAGCAGGCATTAAAAATCATGACTATAAAAATCATGGCAGTAAATATTTTAGTGTTTATTCTTAAATTTAGAAAAAACGATTTCAAAACATAGTAATTGTTTAATTGATGAAGTTGTGTGTTATGCAACACTACAGAGATAATTATAAGGAAACGTAGTAATTAGTTTCACAGGGTGGTTTCTTATTATATTCTTCATGAATGAATGATGGTGTCACTGCCAAGACCAATTTGCGAAAAGCAATTCAAAGACACTTTAGCACACACACAAAAAAAAGGGAGTAGGAGAGTACATGGTGCTAAGCTGGATGGCTTATTTACAGAATAGAACTTGAAGATTTGGAATGGGCAGGTCACATTTTTCAGTAAAGCCTTCCTAAACATTGGTTCTCCTAGTCACAGTTATGTCTAATTATGAATATTTACTTAGAGACAGTGAATTGGAAATTATATTATCTGGCATGTCTGGAGGGCAGATACTTTCTGCTATCAGTTAAATGCAATCGACAGAATTTATGTGAAATTTACATTATCAGGTAAAAATTGTAAAACCTGATGTGATAGATGCCGACCCAATAGCCCTTGGCAAACTTTTTCTTCTGATCTTTAGAAGCATAAAGTCTGGAAAACTAAGTACTCACTTTTACAGTCTTCTTTACAGCTGGGTTTACTTATGCAACACAGTTATATACCATGAGATCTACCTTGGGATTCTGGGAATTTCTGCTTCCTTGATAATAAGAGACAGATATGCCCAGCACTGTCCCTTCCTACTTTCTTCTTGCCTTCAACACAGAGATGATCCTGGAGCTTTTCAAGCTTCCAGGAGGGAAGGGCCAAGGGGACTCCAGATATTAAACAGAGATTTGCTCAAATAATTTCAAGTGTTATAGTTTAGATAAGTGCCTCAGAGGAAAAATAAAGAGTCTCCAGCTGGTGCTAAAACATTTGATCTAATAAATAATAAACATAACAAAATATGTGAATGCATTTTCATGATAAACATTCAAATAATACTGAAAAGTACATTAAGTGAAAAACACATACCATACAACTTTCCTTAACCCAGATGCAATTCCCTTATCAAGAGGAATAGCTGAAAATAACTAGCTGTTCAAGATCTCTGTATAAGAATTTACATCCCTACATATGTAGCATATATACATATATGGTTTAGTTTTTTATGATTTAGCCAGAAATGATAATGTGTGTACCATTTTGAAACATTTCTTCATCATTTATTAATGTGACATGAAAGTTCAGATGTGTCCATACAGGTGTAATTTCATTCTTTTTATTTGCTATATTGTAACTCATACCATAAAGGCACCACTGTTTTATATTCCACATTGAATGAAACGTAGGTGATATTCAAGTACTTCATGCTATTCAAAATGCTGCTACATTAAACATTCAAGCACATATATTTTTTGTGCATATGTGTGTGTAATTCTTTGGACTATGTACCTAGCAATAAATAGTCAGTGGATGATTAGATAAGCAAATTCTAAATTTTGATAGTTACTGTAAATGCTTTGTAAGTTTACACTTTTATTGATAAATAAGATACTGTGGTTTACTACAACCTTAACAAAACTTGATATCATCTATTATTTTTGTTTATTCCTGTGAATGTAATAAGCAAATTAAACCTACTTTAGTTTGCACTTCTTATTTTGTCAATTAAAATATATTACAATCTTTTGCACATAACTATTCATATATTTTGTCTTCTTTTATATAACTGTAAGTTTCTTATTAATCTTAGTAGCTCTCTTATATTATTGATATTAATGCTTATCTATTTAATAGAGGGGAGATAGATATTTTACCCGTATCTGTCTTTAAATTTTATCTTTGTCAATATGTTTCATTTCTACAAAGTAGAATGATCTCTTACCAGAAGATCACAGGAGGTATTCAAAACAAAGTATTAAACATCCTAATACACTTTTACGTAAATCATGCATTACTGCTAGCCACCATGAATATTATATAGTACTACACATGCTTGACTGTACATAGCACATATCCTTACATATTTACCAAGAATAGTTCCACAACACGCTTACAAGCAAGCACTCTAATGAACCAACCAACTATAGTACATAACATCAAGATCCAAAGTCCTTTTTATTGTCTTCATATTATGGCCTTAAATTAAACTCTTTAGCCCATTTGGAAAGTATTTTTATATATATTGTAATTTAGAATTTTGACTTTGTTTTCTAAGTAAAAGTTTGGTTGGTGCATTTTTTTAGTTATTATGTCATTATGAAATATTTCAGACATCCAGAAATCACAATGAATATTATAGCAACCAATTAGGTAGCCGCCATCCAGCTACATTTTTAATCACAATATTTTTTGTTTGTTTGAGATTACAGGAGAAAAAGTCTAGTATACATACTAGTCCCTTCCATTTTTTTGATATTATTCCCATCTGTATTTAGAGATTATTACTCTTCTGAAGCTGCTGGGCGTCATTCCCATTCGTATGATTATAGTTTCTCTGCATTTGTATGTAGCCACAAAGATTAAATAGGAGAATTCTCCATGATTTTCAGATTTACATTTAAATTAGACAGACTTCTAACAAAACTCCAGAATTTCCCTCCCCACCATTTTATTTCCTTGAAATGTCTTCCAGATTATTATATTTGACTACTGAATGACTTTTATGTTTAATCATATCACTGGTTTCTCTGCTTTTTTATTTTTCTTGTTCTATAATTGCCTTTTGAATGTTTAAATCTGTCTTGCTAACCCATATTTTCATAAAACGTTTTAGAGTGTGTCTGGGGGAGGTAAGGATTCTCAGTTCTTGTATCACTGAAGCTATTTGTGCTTTTCATTCTCTCCTGAATGTTGCTACAGTTCAGTACAGAATTCCATTGTCATCTAACATTCAGTGGTTGTCATGATTCTGCTGGGACAGTCTTATTCTTTGTAGTTCATTATTTTGTAAATTCCTTTTAGAAATCTTAAGATTTTCTCATCATTCTTGATTTAATGACATTTCTGCACAACAAATATGATGTAGTTTTTCATCTATTTTCCATGAGCATTTGCAGTCCCCTCCCGTGAATAATTATGACTTCATTAGCTTGTAATGTTTTTATGCTACCTCTGATTATTTCTTTTTCCATATTTTTAATTTCTCTTCTTAGAAATCATGTTAGATAAATAATGATTTTTCTTTCCTTTCTTCATGTAGGCACTTCAAATTCTTATATCATTAAACTTTGTTCTTTATTTTTAGTAAGTTTCTTCTCATTTTCAGTTTTTTAAAAATTTGTCTATTCTATCCATGGGCCTAATTAAATGTTTTCCTATTTGATAATATTTTTAGTTCTTCAAGATATTGATTTGCAGGCTATGTGCAGTAGGTCATGCCTGTAATCACAGTGCTTTGGGAGGCCTGGGTAGGAAGATTGCTTGAATCCAGGAGTTCAAGACCAGCCTGGTCAACACAGTGAGACATCATCTCTTAAAAAGTAAATAATAAATAAAATTTTAAAAATATATGTATTGTCCTACTTTTAAAATAGTCATTCCCATATCCCCAAGGATATAATATCCACTCCGAATGTTTGAGAATATAAAAAGTATTTTTTTTTTAATTTGCATTGGCTCTGTTAACTTTGAGGCTTTGGGCATTCTTCCATTTTTCCGTTTGACTGTTTATGTTTTAATTCATCAATTTACTCCTTCAAATGCTTGTTAATTTTGGGTTAGGTGTTAATATTTGTATCTGGGATTCTATATACTCCTGTTCTGGGGTGCTATTTCTAATTACCATATACTGCTGTTAGTGAGTAAGAGTGGACCCCGATTGCTATTAAACAGCTATGTGCCAGTAGTTTGAATTCTGGCTGTGGAGATCCCCGAGTCCCTAACTAATAATAATGTCAGTTGGCTTGCTGGATGCAGAGAATTTTTTAAAATTATTTCAGTCCAGGGATAAATGTTATTCACAGCTTGGCATGGAGGAGGACCAAGGTTTCAAACCAGCCATGTAGCTCGACTGGGATATTTTTCCCAAATATATTGACAGGTTCCCTAGGACTCTTATTGTGCATCTTATAAACACCACCCCTGAGTGAGTGGTTTAAGTCATATGTGGCATCGGAGTCATTTCTTTCAGGTTCAGGCTTTCAGTGTCATGGAAAGAACGCCCATTTGAAAAATTAAACACTATAATATAAATCCTCTCATACTACTTGGGGTAGCCATGTGGCCATGGGTAAGTAAGTTAACACTTCTGAGGAACAATTTTCTTATTTTTAAGAAGTATAATAGTTTTAACACAGATTTGTAGTGAGGGTTAAAGATACTACATGTAAAATATCGTAAATAAGATTTGGTGCATAGCACCTGCTTAAGAAGTGCCCCCATTATATTTAAATGCATTAAATATGGTAACTGGTGAACAGTTGTCAAACAATATTTTTGTTTTGTTTTGTTTTGTTTTTTTGAGATGGAGTCTCGCTCTGTCGCCCAGGTTGGAGTATAGTGGCGCACGATCTCGCTCACTGCAACTTCTGTCTCCTGGGTTCAAGGGATTCTTCTGCCTCAGCCTCCCCAGTCGCTGGGATTACAGGTGCCCGCCACCACGCCTGGCTAGTTTTTGTAGTTTTAGTAGAGACAGCGATTCACCATGTTGGCCAAGTTGGTCTTCAACTCCTGACCTCAGGTGATCTACCAGCCTTGGTCTCCCAAAGTGCTGGGATTACGGGCACGAGCCACCACACCTAGCCAAGATATTAACAAAGAATTTACAGAAAATGTTTGCAAAAATGTGGGTACCATACAGGTAAATTTTACTGGATTCAGAGACTAAGAAATATTCATTGTATGAGGTGCATTGAAAGCTCCAATGAATAACAGTTAAAGATTTTGGAACAGGCAAAAAACAAAAAAGAAATCCTGCTTTTCAGCATTGACCTTGTATACTGTCTTATCTAAATGCATATGTAAGTGATTGACATTATTACTGCTTTCACCTCAGATTTCATGAAGATAAGCAAGTGTTTGTGATTAAGTATTCTTATGGTGATTTAAAATAATTCATAGTTTATGCAACAACTTTGGATACCTAGCTGAAAGAGTAGGAGAGAAAGTCACTCAAGAAGCAGTGATTTATGCAGGTAACTACAAAGACAGGTAGTTTATTTGGAATCCAAATATATTTTTCCTCACTATCATTTCGAACTTTCTACAATGTATAGACAAGGGTCAGTTTCTGAGGCTGCACGGTAGATTAGATGCCATGATAGAACTGATTCACTTCCTCCATGGTCAATGTGATTCATTTTTCTAGAGCAAACAAACTAAATAGAACAATTGTGCAGATGGTTTGTGATCTAGATAATCTCACTATCTCAACCAGACCAACAGGTTAGTATCTAATCCATTTTATTAGTTTAATTTACAGAACAGTTTGAAAATACCAATTGGATTTCCAATTTGCTAAATTGTTTTACATGGATTCAGTTACTATACAATTTCTGATTCTACTAAGCACTTAAAAACCAAACAAGAGAAACTACAAACTTTAAAAAATGTTGATAATATGCGTAAATCACATATTTTAAATAGCACATGAATCTGTTCTTTCAAAAATGAAGTGAAAAAACTAAACAACTTTTAAAAATTAAAGAAAAAATGATAGTAGAATTATTGGCTGTTTATGTATACTAGCTTTGAAGTCACATTATGTGAATAAGAGTTTGGATTTACCTATTTAAAAGCCGTATGACTTCAGGCAATTTCTCTAAACTCTCTAGGTTAATTTTTTATCCAGTCTGTAATATAGAGATAACAATAAAACACTGCATAGGGTTGGGGTGAGAGCTAAAGAAGACAAGGTACACAAAACATGTTAATACAATGAAAATAATAAGCACTGAGTAAATATTAGCTATGATTATTTTACTTGCATCTATTAAGCCCTTTTCATTCCACATTTTACAGTAAGAATAATAGACAAGTTTGACACATGTTAAGCAGATTTTGTTTTGACAAATACTTAAACCTGGCAAAAAAATCTCACCCAAAGATGGGCAGGTTTTCTGTATATTTTTGTTCATCCCTGAACCAATGTAACGTAAGAATTGAAGAAAAAAACAAACCCTCTAATTTGGTTCTCCATGTAATCAAGACTGAAAATTAGATCAGCATTTTGGAAAAATAATGAATTTGTGAAACAAATAAACAATTGATTAGCAAGTAAATAGAGACATCAACTTCTTTATTTTTTGATCTTTTTAACTACAAGTTAAGTTAGAGATGATCAGAGAAGTTAAAATTTAGGATCGGGAAATCTTTATTACCCTTAATTATAATACAGAAACTTACATGCTAGCCGACCTCCTAGTATACAAAATCAAACTATGTTTTAAGTTAAATTTATGTTGACTGGGCCTTTTTATTGTAACTAAGTTCTTTTCGCTGTTTTCATTTCTTCTAAATAGCACTGAACACTAAATCACAAATATAACTAAATATTTTGAGTAGATTCAATGACTGTATAAAAAACCAGGCATATAAATAATTTATTTTATATATTTTAATCTCTAAAACAATTGCTGGATGTGAGTTGTTGACACGTAGAGTATAAAACTGTGATGGCTGTTTTTCATGGTATCTTAAAATTTTAAGCTCTTATTTAGTTCCCGTATTTTTGCTTTGTCAGGAAGATTTGTTATTTATATATGATAATGAACTTAATCATTATTTTAACACTTGAGTATAAAGAGAAGAGGACCTGAAGTCTGTCGGGATGATTTAGACAGGTGTTTATACCATATCAGGAGTCAGAGACATTTCCTTCTTCATTTAAGTGTTCACTCCATGAACTGTTCGTGCCATAGAGACCATCAAAAGTTATTCAATCTGGTATTGGGGGGTGGGGGGAACAGAAAAGGGCTATTTGTAAAACAGAAAGTTACATTTCTCAATTTCCTGAAGCTTTACTTAATATTCATTTAGACGATACCTAAATCAGCCATTATTTAGTCATTTTTAAAATACCTTTAGCTTTACTGTTAATTTTTTGATATTCATATTTTTAAAAAATTTTCATCACTTCACCAGCCTCCAGCTTTAAGTACATTAATTTAAAAAGTCCTGCACATAATGAAGCAGTTTGGAAGAGATCAAAACTCCACTGAGAACAACTAAAAAAGCTGAATATATTTTTAAAAATATTCTTGGATGCTTAGGAGTACAACTAAAGCAGGCAGAAATGGAGGGCTCAAGACAATAGAGAGAAGATACAACAAGGAACCAGGAGTCTACACTCAAAACTGTTAAGCATATTTAAAGCGCTGAAAAAAAAAAAAAAACATAGAATTCTATATCAATAAAAAGTGGCCTTAAAAAATAGGAGTGGCTCCATTTCGGGGAAAACAGTATGAGGGGCTATGCAGACTTAATTCTCAGCGAAACAAGAAAGCTGATGAAAACTATAAAAAAATGCAAACAAAACCCCAAACCCAACAATTTAATATATCTGGCATTGTTCTAAGGATACAGGGCAAATTGTAAAACATGTATTAATGAAAATCTACTAAAACATGGTTTAAAAAAAAAATCAAGAATCTGCGGTATTTTAGCCACAGCATGATCTCTGCATTTCCACTCCCAACTCAGTTTGATACAAGCTTCATTATGGGAAGATGTAGCCCACAAAACAGAGCATTCTTCCCCTTTAGTTCCCAGTCAGGGTTAACTATATCTCACTTGGAGCAGTAAGACACCAACATTTCTTAGGTCTTCTAACTCCAGCTTGAAGAGGCTAAACTTCTCATGAATACAGCTAAAGGTTTGGGGTTTATTTCATCTACCCAGCTTCCACCCACAGGACAGAGACTTTGTCTCCAAAAATAATCTTAAAAAGACACATAGAAAACAAAAGCTAAGATGGAAAATATCAATCCAGTGATATCAATAATACCGTTAAACATGCATTCAATAAATAATTAAGTCAAAGATTGTCAAAATAAACTAAGGACAAAAATACAACTATATACTGCCTACGGGAGATGCACTTTAAATTCAAATATACAAATAGGTTGAATTTGCCACTCTAGCAAAGTAACTAAACCCAAAGTCATGGGAAATCCAGCTTGAAGCCAGTCAATCAGAAATTTAGGAGGCCCAGACTTGTGACTGTTGCTTGGTGTTGTGGGGGACAATATTGGGGACCGAGCTCCCAGGCTGTGGGATCTGACACTCTCAAAGTAGATGATGTCAGAATTGAATTAGGGGACACTCGGCTGGTGTTCACTGCTCAGAGTGTGGGAAAAAGCCCCCAGAATTTTAGTCATGGAAATCTTCTGTGTTGATGCATGTGGTGTAAGAGTAGAGGAAAATCATGGTTAGAGAGAGCTTTATCTACACAATAGTTAAAGGGAAAAAAGAAAGCTTAACCTAGAAATATCCTATGGCTCATCGATTTCAGTTGAGGAGAATACTAAATAGAAATCTGTAAATAAGTACTTAAAAGGTATATGCAAGAATATTCAGAGCTGTACTATTTCTAATAGTAAAACCTCAAAAATACCTGTATCTATCAGCAGTAAAATGGGGAGATAAATTGCTATATGTTCACACAAAGTATTCTACAGTATGAGAATGGAAAAACTATTTTCTTTATGCAACATAGACAACACTCTCAAACATAATATTGAGTGAAGAAAGCCAACACAGCAAAGTTTATAAATAGATAGAACTAATCTATGGAAAGCAATGTCAGAAGCCAGCATAGTGGTGTCTTTTTAGGTAAATAGGACAGAGACTGAGACAATGTTTAAGTGTGGCCTCTGACATTTTGGTCATGCTCTAGTTCTCAGTCTCGTTGATTGTTGCATGGTGTGTTCATACTGCAAAAATTAATTGGATTTATCATGAGTAAATTCTTCTGTATATATGTCAATAAAATTCACAGATAAAAATAAATTGAACTGGCTGGGCTCAGTAGCTCCCACCTGTAAATCCCAGCACTTTGGGAGGCCAAGGCAGGCGAATCAGCAAGGCCAGGAGTTTGAGGCCAGCCTGGGCAACATAGGAAAACCCCATCTCTACTAAAAATACAAAAATTAGGTGGGCATGGTGGCATGCATCTGTAATACCAGCTACTTAGGAGGCTCAGACACGAGAATCTCCTGAACCCGGGAAGTGGAGGCTGCAATGAGCAGAGATCATGCCACCACTGCACTCCAGCCTAGGTGACAGAATGAGACTCTGTCTTGAATAAATAAATTAATTAATTAAATAAACTGAACTTATTAAAGATATCTACTGATATATTTTACACTGAAGTTTAAAAATGTATATTATTTTGGCTTTTAAGATAAAGCTTATCAATGACTTAATAGAGTTCTGGTGTTTGTGAAAACGGTTACTAAACAACAAGTAATGAACTGGACTTTCATGGTTTCATACTGTTAATATAGCTACATTGAGCTATGTTTAAATGATGCAGGCTTTCATAAAAATATAAAATATATCTATACATATGCCTCATTAGATATTTTAAACATTATAGTGTACTTAATTACAAAATAAACTGTCTTAAAATTGACATATTTAGTAAATGTATTTTAAATAGTATTTTAAATTAATCACATTGCTTCATAATCAGATCCCTAAATAAAAGGGATAGTTTAAAAAAATGTAAAAAAAATACACTAAAAAATAGCTTTCAAGTTGCAGAAACACACATTTTAACTCCAGTATCTACTTAGGGGCATAATCCCAGGTCTTTTATTCTAATTTCTATTCTAATAGATCTTGTGAACAAAATATATACATACATATATATGTGTGTGTATATATATACACTTTTCTATCACCACCCTTAACTAATTCTTTTGAATATGTTAATATTCAGAAGTGTTTATTTATTTATCTGATTTTATTTTTTCATTTTTTTGTTTCCTCTCCCTTCCTCCCTCTCACTCTCCCTCTCTTCTTCCCTCCCTTCCTTTCTTCCTTCCTCTTTCCCTCCCTTCAAGCCTCTCTTCTTTCCTCTCCTCCTTCCCTCCCCACTTCCTTCCTTTCTTCCTTTCATCTTTCCTTCCTTCCTTTCATTAACTTTTAATCTTTTGGTTAAAGATTATTGTCTACAGATCAGGAGGGCAAGATGACATTTAGCATATACAATGACTTTTTGTAAGTTATCAAAAAGCATCATTTTCTCTGGCATACATGGTCCAGATCATCTTTTCAGGAAGAAAACAGACTGAATTCAGCTACATTGCCCCCTCATCTTGGTACCCAAGCGAAGGACACAACTAACCGCTGTCTCTGATGGTGCTGAAAAGAATGGAGACAAAGCATTGAGAGAGAACCCTTTTCCCCCAACATGTGACTACTAAGTAATTAAGTCACTGGTGATTCTGGGAATGTAAGCATGAAATATTGACTATGACTAGCAAAAACATTAATTAGCAGAAGAATAGAATTTTTGAAATGTCAAAAGCAGAGAAAAATAGAAAATCTACAGAATACTTGAAAACCTTTTTAAAACCCTGGGCAGGAGGACCATAGGATACTGGTCAGGAAGGACTTGAAAAGATGCAAAAAGCTTCCAAATGTGTTTGGGAAGTAAAAATACACCATCTTAAAGGAAAGAGTAATGTGAGGGGAATATAGAAACACACATGCAATTAGACATGAAAATACACACCACCTTAAAGGGAAGAGCAGTAAATGTGAGGTGAATATAGAAACACATATTGTGTGAATGCAATTAGACATGAAAAATGGCCAATAAAGTAAATCGAGTGGTAACTTTACAAAGACTTCAAAGTCAGCAACACAATAATCTTTATATATGATGTAGCGAAACAACGGGGTTATTTGATGATCCTGGAATGAAACGTGCAGTAAGGGATAAAAAAAGTATAGCCAAAAAAAAAACTAATTTGCTTAAGTGTACATTGAAAGACTTGAGTGTAAGCCAAAAAGAGAAAAAAGGCTTTTGAACCATGCACCTTAGAGATACTAGATCAAATTTTGCTAAATGTGCAGAAGATGGAGTAGATACACCTGATGTAGATAAATCACAGCATGTAAACGGCACACACAGAACCATTTTGAGGAAATTGAAGGGTAAAATTTTTACTGTTACATAAAAGGTATGGCTTGTCCTTACAACCAGGCTAACAAGCTGGAGACATGTGCTTTGCCAATGTAACACTAATCCATAAAAATGGTTCTGGAATGGCTCTTGAATGCCAGAGCCATTCTTTCTTTATTTAATTGAAGATTCCTCTGCACAAGGCAAGCTGGTGGGATCTGCGATTAAAGAAAATGTGGGAGAAAGTGACATACATTTATAAAGAAAAATTTTGTTACGCCTATTATTCATAATTTGATTAAGTTAATCCATTTATATAATCATAATTTTATTCTCTATAGTGTTATAGTCTATAAGAGAGGGATTTGTGACACAGTTTAGAGATTTCCAGAAGGGGGATATGGTATAATAAGAAACATATTTAGTCTTTATTCCTGGCACAAAGCTTCTAAAAGCCTTGGAATTTTCTGAGTGATAGGAGTGTCTTTTATTATTCATAAAGACTCCTTTTGATCACACCTGAGTTTATGCTAATATGGTAAATTAGGGTGGGATCTCTAGATAATTTCAGGATGAGGATGGTCACCAGAAAGATCAATTGACTAAAGGGCTGGAAATTTCAGCTTCACCCACCAACCTCTGGAAAAGAGTAGGGGGTGGCTGGAGATGAAGTTCTAAAAAATTTTGAACAATGAGATTTGATGAACTTCCCAGTTGGTGTACATGTCGTGATGCTGGGAGGGCAGCACACCTGAGAGGACATGGCAGCCCTCTACTTCCCACCCATACATCTTTCCTACCCATCTCCTACTTGGTGTTTGTGAGCTGTATTTGTTATAAAAACAGGAAATGGTAAGTAAGATGTTTCCCTGACTTTGAGAGCCATTATAGCAAATTGTTGAACCTGAAGAGGAGGTCCTGGGAATATTCGATGTATACCCAATTTGGACAAAAGTGTGTGTAATCTGGGGATCCACTACTTGCGACTGGCATCGGAAGCAGGGGGCAGTTCTTGCAGGACTGAGTCCTCAACCTGTGGTTAGTATCGGAATTGAATGGAATCATCAGATACCCAGCTGGTGTTCACATAGTTGGACAACTGGTTGTTGATGTGAAATAAAACCCACACATTTGGTGTCAGAACTGTTGTGAGTAGAAAAACAATGATTCCATTAGAAGATATTATAGCTTCTCCAGGTAAGTAAAGTATATATTCTAAAGCAAGTATTTGACCTGAGTCTTAATGCATAGGATGTATTCACCCTGGGACAGTCTGGAGGGCATTTTGTCAAAAGATAATGGTTAAAAAAATGAGAAATGTAAATATTAAGAAAAAAAGACTCGGCCGGGCGCGGTGGCTCAAGCCTGTAATCCCAGCACTTTGGGAGGCCGAGATGGGCGGATCACTAGGTCACAAGATCAAGACCATCCTGGCTAACACGGTGAAACCCCGTCTCCACTAAAAATACAAAAAATTAGCCGGGTGAGGTGATGGGCCCCTGTAGTCCCAGCTACTCGGGAGGCTGACGCAGGAGAATGGCGTGAACCCAGGACGCGGAGCTTGCAGTGAGCTGAGATCCGGCCACTGCACTCTAGCCTGGGCGACAGAGCGAGACTCCGTCTCAAAAAAAAAAAAAAAAGAAAAAAGAAAAAAAGACTCAAATTTATCACTGTCTTTTGTTGTATTTTCATCTTTCCACATATGATACAGTTGTTTACCTAAACAAAAAATAAATTCACATATTTTCTAATTAATAACTTGATAGGAGGCTAAAAGATACCCATATCAATAGCTGTCTTAGAAATCATCAATAACCAATTAGAGAAGGTATTGAGTAAAGTAGAAATCTAACTCAGAATAGCGACAGAATTTAAAAAGTCATAGAAACAAACTGAGTAAGTGATGTGCAAAATAGAAAACTATAAAACTGGAAAAATAAACATAGATGCAATAGAATTAATGGAGAGTCTTGTCAAAGTAAACAGTAGTAATAATTAAGATAGGGATATTTGAATTCTCCCCTAATTATTTAAATAGAAATCATTGTGAGCCAACATCTCATTTTTTGGTGGAATGTGGGAGTATGCAGTATATGAAATGTATTCTAAATTTCATCTGGAATAATATGTGATTAAGGAATGTCAGAAACATTTTCAAAAGCAATAATAATGAGAAATTGTCTCCACTACTATGATTGCACCAGAAACACAAGTATTGACAGAAGAAAAGTTTTCCAAAGGAGTAGAGGAATGGAAGAGGGGCTCGTAAAAGAAGTGAAGATGGGATGCTGGTTCTATAGAGATGTTAATATTCACAACAGCGTTGTTCACTGTTTCTAGGCATCTGGAACAAAGTATTCTTTCAATACGCATGTTCAGCAATAATAAAAAATATATGACCTTAAACAAAAGTCAAAATAAATTACTCTTAAAATGGCTGTGCATGGTGGCTCACACCTGTAATCCCAGCAATTTTGGAGGCAAAGGTGGGCAGATGGCTTGAATCCAGGAGTTCTAGGCCAGCCTGGGAAAGATGGCTACAAAAAATACAAAAAAAAAAAATATATATTGTGGCATGGTGGTGTGTACATGTCATCCCAGCTATTTGGGAGGCTGAGGTAGGAGGATCCCTTGAGGCCAGGAGGTTGAGGCTGCCATGAGCAGTGATTGCTCTACTGCCCTCCAGCCTGGACAATAGAGGAGGACCCTGTCTCAAAGAAAAGTAAAATATAAATTACTCTTAAAATGGACAGAGCCTAAACCTAAGAGGGATTAAGCTTATCAATGAGAAAACATATTGCGTCATTAAGATAAACCACAATGTTTGGGATGCCTTCCTAAAATATAGATATTGATGGAAAGGAGATTAAATCGACCTCATGTCTCCTGATGTGGCATCAGAAATGGTTAGATAGATTAGGTATTTCTTCTTTTAGGATCACATTGCAGTGAAGATGTCTTATGGAACTCTCAGATGAAGCTCAATGGGGAGAAATCATCCCGATGCGTCCCCTGCACTTGGCAAGAAAGAGATGTGGCATTATAACGTACTTAAATCATGAAACTAATTTTGGCTGAGAAAGCTGGGTCTTGAAATGTGCTTGCCAGGAGAGTAAAATGATACAAATATGCATGCTGAATAATACATAAATATGAATATATACATAGCCACCCCCACATACCATGTTTGGGTGATAAACAGATGAAAGATTAGTATGGAGCTCCTCAGTCAAAGGGTAGTCCAGGAGGGCTCAGAATACATTGTTCTTCAGGAAAACAGTAAGTCCCTACACACAGTATCATGTTTTCCAGAACCCATTTAATCTGGGTTCAAAGGGATTTGAGGCTCTTGAACTGTTAGGACTTGAAAGATGAGAATGGGCTGCCTATGACACAAGCCACAAATCTTGAGCATATGGAAAGGGCTGACCTGCTGTGCTCCACAAATGAGAAATTCGTCTCTCTTGGCTTTTTAGGAGGTGCTATGTGCTGAGACACTGGGAAAGAACAGCTCTACCAGCAAAGCCTGAAGTGACGTGTGTCTTATTCACAACACCTTGCAATTTAAGTTTGAGGCTGAGTCTAATGTGCTAGGAAAGGGGTCAATTGTCACAAACAGAGGGGAAAAGAGCCCCACAGCTGTAACTTTCACCATCAAACTTCTCAACCAGATTTATATTTCAAATGGGAGGCAGAAAAAGGTTTGAGGAAACAGTCTAGTTTCCCTCTAAACAAGACAAAATGAAAATATTATGGTGTATTCTACCATGTGAAACTGACAACCCACACTGAGAATCGTTACCTTTGAAAACTTTGGATTTACCTTTGAAAACTTTGGGAGTGGGGTGAAGGTGGGATCTGGTTTATATAAAAAGGATTTGATTTTACTTTATTAAAAAAAGTAAAATAAATAAAGATCAAACGATAAACCATGCTTAACTAACCATTTTCATTTTCTCTTTTACTTGTGATGGTTTACATTCTTTGCCTATAAAATATACAAAATGTTAGTGAGCCTATAAAATATACAAAATGTTAGTGAGCTGAAGAAGCTGAACTATGTTTGCATTAATAGCGCCTGGAATCAACTTCGACAGGTGACACTTGTTGCCTTATTAGGTAACAGTGGAAATCATTTGGATCTCTAATTGCTCTCAGGAACAAGAGGAAACACCTGCACCCTCAGTCCTTCCTCATCTCTAAGGCAGGCTTGTGGGATTCTTAGCAAACTCACCAGGTTTGTGACTCCTCAGATCAATAATTGCAGTCCTTAAATTCTATTCCCTATGGTGAGTATTTTCCCCCGCCTCATAAAGTCATCCTTCACATGTCCCTCTGAAATATATATCTTAATGAAATAATCGGTCCAAACAAATGAGTTTCTCTTTGGATGACACACTGGTCTGCTTTGCCGAAAAGAAGATGAGGTAAAACATGAAGGTGGTGTTGATGATAGTGATTAAAACACCAGCTTGACAGGGCAATAACTATAAAATCTTGCTGCTAGTAATAATCTCTACAATACAACTGCAATACCAGTGCACCATATGTCGCAGCGTCGCAATCCATCTCTCCATGTGTCACTTGCTTAAGCAGGTTCCAGAAGAACCTATCATTATTTTTAAGTAGGGGGAAAGGACACAATTCCATTGCTGTACTACATTAGTCACTCTGATTCTAGCCTTCAGCTGACTTATTTATTTTCATGAGAAGGGATCTATAGACTTCAAGCTATTCGATCAGATATCATGAGATGTGTATTCTTCAGATCATTTATTTCTTATTCTGCAGTCTTCTAGAAAGTGTAAGCTTGCTTTTTAATTATGTTGAAAGGGAACAACAAAAAAGTTTCTGAAATTTGTGAGTAATTATTCAATCAACTATATTACATAGTTGGATGTAAGAGGTACTCAGTCCCTACAGCTGGACTAACAGATAGGCTTTAAGACCAGAACAGAAACCAGCAGCACCAGAAAGACAAAAGAACAAATTGGCGAGAATCTTCTTTAGAACTTAATGATGATAATGGTAACTTGTCTTTAAGTTATGTTGGACCGTGATGAGGGCAGTCTCTTGACTAAAGTAACTACCTCTCTAGGTTCCACATTTGCAAAGCAAGAAATGTTGATAATGAATAAATTAATTGTGTTATTGGAGTGAAAGGGGAAAAAATAATTTTCTCTGGCCATTTGTTGAAAATACCATCCACAAGCTTTTATGCAGTTTATAAATTTAATGTTTTTCATTTCAGAAAGACCGGTTTTACTTTGTGTATTACATATCATGTTAATAAATTATTGGAGGTAATGGGGCCAGTTGCTTAGTGTTTTGTGACTCAGTTTCTTCCTCTGTAAAATAAGGATGATAATAGTAAAACCCACCTCAGAGGGTTGCTGTGATGATTAAATAGTTAATATATAGTGCAGCGCTTAGAAGAGTTCCTGGATCATAGTGAATGCAATGCAACAGTTGCTACCATTTGTTGTTCTTGTGATTATTTAAGAATTAATTATGGAGTCAGAGGAGACTGAGTTCAAGTCCTGGGCCACCAATTGTTAGCTGGGTGATAGTAAGCCATTTTAAGCATCTGTAAAGTGGGCATAATAACAGTATCTTCCTTAGGTTGGGTAAAAGTAGAAGAGATCACGTGTGATAAGCCACTCCTGTGTCTGGCACGGAGTAAGTTTAGCTGTTTACCATGATGACAATGGAGACATTTTTCAGTTATACTTTTTGTCACATTAAAATAAGAAAATCAATCTATCTAAGCAAATAAAATTTCCTTGTGTTTTCCAACCTTTTAAATTCACAAATTCTACCCAACTCAGTTATCTTTTCGCTGAGTACATCCAGATAATCCCCCATTGCCCACATCAGATATGGGGCTTTCTCAGGATTTGATGCAGTGATCTGAAACAACTGTGTATCATGTTAAAGGAACTGGTGCAAATATTTCTAGTCAAATGTAAGGTACAACGTAGCTGGCTTCTAAGGAGGAGACAAGTCGCAACACATTCTTTATGCACTTCTCCAGCAAGGTAGGATTTCAAACTCCCCAGCAGATGGGCAGAAAACATGCAGACAGCTTGTTAGAGAAAGACCCAGACTGTTAAGCCCATCACAGCTCTCTTTTTCTTTCCTCATTAATTCTCTGATCCTTATTCCATTGTATAACTTAACAACTATCTCTATAGACAAAAAAAAAAAGTATCTAGTTTCCACTACCACTCTTTAGAGGCTTGTACAGTTTTTGAGGAGTAAACCAAGAGGTTCTCCCTAAATAAGAAGCTGGCAGGAAACTTTCACCTGCTCTGCAGGCAAGCAACACTTTTCAGTGAATCTCAATGAACTCAGTACAAGTGCTCTTTTGTTTCAATGTTTGATGTTACAGGTAGAGAAGATGTTTCACTCCTGAATACCGTAGGTCGACTTCCGCATTCACACAGAAACAGATCACCAAAGATTTAAAAGGAAAAGATGAAAGAGGAAATGTGAGTATACACAGAAAATAATGCGTTTTAGTTGATTTTTTTACACAGATACATTAGTTGCCTAAATCAGACTTGCACAGTTGTGCACTAAATCTGTTCGTATACCCCCACATCACTCACTCTGGCTGAGATTGAGCCAGTGGTGTTCCCATGGAGATACCTCACACTGCTCACCTAGGGTTTGTTTTCTAATTAATGATTAATGCCACCTCCTAATTAGAGAGAGAAGCAAACTCAATAACTTAAAGGACAGCCGAAATCTTTGAATTCCTATAACTTTCTTTTCAGTCTGTTACTAATTTGTGAGGCTAATATGCAACTTTATCTTACATTTTCCTCATCTATAACAGGGAAGAAAATTCTAAAAGAAAAAAAGGTGACTTTGGGAAAGGAAAACCTTAGGTTGTATTAGGGTGCCCTGCACATGTATTTAGGGTGCACCCTAAATACCAGTCCACAGAGATATTTTGCTGGCAAAAGTTTTAAACCAGGGATCTCCAACCCCTGAGCAATGTAACCAGGCTGCAGAGCAGGAGGTGAGCAGTAGGTGAGCGTTTTCATCTGTAGTTGCAGCCGCTCTCCATCACTCACATTACCACCTGAGCTCTACCTCCTATCAGATCAGCAGCACTAACTTCTCATAGGAGTGGGAACCCTACTGTGAACTGCACATGTGAAGGATCTGGGTTGCATGCTCCTTATGATAATTTAATGCCTGATGATCTCTCCCTGTCTCCTGTCACCCCTAGATGGGACTGTCTAGTTGCAAGAAAAGAAGATCAGGGCTCCCGCTGATTCTACATTGTGCTAAGTTATATCGTTATTTCATTATATATTACAATGTAATAATAATAGAAATCAAGTATATGATAAGTGTAATGTGCTTGAATCATCCCCAAACCATCAACCCTCCCCTGGTCCTTGGAAAAATTTCTTCCACAAAACTGGTCCCTGGTGCCAAAAAGGTTGGGGACCACTATTTTAAACGGTTTTAAAAGGCTTGGGCTGGACACAGTGGCTCACGCTTGTAATCCCAGCACTTTGGGAGGGTCGAGGTGGGTGGATCACTTGAGACCCAGAGTTTGAGACAGCCTAGTCAAAACCACATCTCTACTAAAAAAAATAAAATAAAATAAGCTGGGTGGTGGCACATGCCTATAATCCCAGCTACTCAGGAGGCTGAAGCAGGAGAATCGCATGGACATAGGAGGTAGAGGTTGCAGTGAGCTGAGATTGCACCTCTGCACTCCAGCCTGGGCAACAGAAACTCTGTTTCAAAAATAAAAAATAAAAAAAATAAAAAATAAAGATAAAAGGCTTGGTTTACTATGCTAATGTTTAAGAAATCTTGAGAAGTAGTGATTTAGATTTTGAATCTCTCTTAAAAAACTGGAAAATCTCACAGCATTAGACCAGAACATCTACATGGCAAATTTATCTAAGTAGCTGTCGCTTCCCCGAGGTGGAACTTTTGCTCTCCAGTTTACCAGAGACTCTCTTGTCTTATCCATCCCACCTCACTCGTTAACTGTACTTAAATGGCCATGCAGAGTCCAGTTTTAGCAAGCATCCTAAGTCAGAATCCCCACCCTGCAAACCCGGGGTGTCTGATCATTCTTGATATTTGACCAAATCTCTCATCCCCCACTATCCCCTAGTTAATATCTGACCACCCTGGCCATCTTTGAGCAAGAATGCTGTTAGGTGGTTTAGCAGAGAATTACCCTGCCCTCACAGCCATTTTCCATCCACCAGCCCCCACTTCCCCTCATCTACTCCTTGGCTATGAATGCCCACTATTTCTTGTTGTATTCAGAGTTGAGCCCAATCTCTCTTTCCCTACTGCAAAACCCCACTGCAGTAGTCTTCCATACCTATGCCGAGAGTCCTGAATGCGTCATGGAAAATTTTTATTCTTTAACTTTATGCGCATACCAGTAGACAAATTCTTCAAAAAAAGTAAAACTTAAAAATCCACAATATAATTGGTTGAAAAGTGGAAAAAACTCAATCAATAGGTTGCTGATTCTAACACTGAAAAATATGTCCTAATGTTTGGACTGTTAGTTAAGATGTTTCATGTCTTATTAACACAGCTATTATGATCACATCATATAAATCTCTATTGTACTATTTCTAGGTGATTCCTATTTGCCTTTTAAATTTTTTCACTAACTTTATCCTTGAGTGTTTCATTTTAATTTTGACTCAGTATATTTTCTATGATTAAATGAAATGTACATAACATCAGGTATAGGTATTCTGGGTGATATCCACAAATAGGTCTTAGAAATGTATGTTTATCCTGCCAGTAGGTTCATACCTAATTCTGGGTAATTTCTTTTCAATCGGTTCTCAGGTTTTCACTCGCTTTTATAGTTATCTTATTTTTAGAGAGTTTATTCTATTTGATAATATCCTGTTATTTAGTCATAACACTGATATATTTAGCTTCAAGTATTCAAACACTTTAAAGTGTTTGATTTATCATAAGTATTATATTATAAGCTTAAAGTGCTTGATTTATTGTAAGTATTTGTGGAAAAAACACCTCCAATTTACAGATCTTGTACTTAGTTAGCTTGAAACAGCATTTGTAGTAAGTATCAAAATGGTTTTATTTATTGTATAATAATATAAAATCAATTTAATTTTAATAATTAAAAAGTGGATCTCTACATATGGCATTAAGTGAGACTTTTTAAAAGAAAAATAACATGATCATAAATATTGTATTCCAAGAGATAATATTCATAGATAATTGTCACGCAATCATCTATGTCTTTAGTTATTTTGCAAATATCAACTGTTATTTCTAATTACTAAAAACATGAAGTTGTACATCAAGAGATTAGGTCTATGAAATTACAATTACTTAGGAAAATCAGAGTTAAAAACAACTTCTGCTAAGTCTTGATTTAATTCTTATTTAATAGAAAGTGAAATAACCAACAAATGGCTTTACATATTTTATAGGTAAATAAGATTAAATTACTAAGTAATTTTTAAATTATATTTTCATTCCATTATCCCAATTCATCCAAAATAGTCTCTTGAGTCCCTTACTTCAGAGAGATTACTGAAGTGATTTTCCAGAAGAATCCATGAAGACAGTATTTTAGCCCAAACTATCAAGAAAATTAAGGACTTTGCATGTGCTTACTGAATGAATTACTGTCAAGCTTTATTCTTAACAAAATACCATAAAATACTAGTCATTTCACCTCCGATAATGCTACCGTAATGTTAAGAAGTCATTACGTGCAGTGTAGTCACTCAATAGATAACTATAGAATAAATGCATGTGTATATAATAGCAATGGTTATGTTTTTGTTTTACTTTCTTTCTTGTTGCTGTTGTGCTTATTTTAGTGGAGGGTACCGTGCCAAGTAGAATAGTTCCACATGAGGGCAAATCAAAGTAAGTTTACTTCCCTTCCATCAGCATTATTGAATGCCAACATTTCCTGCTTGTAGCAAAAGGCAGTGTCTTGAATTATCTGCTTCTGAGTGGCTACCTAAAACTTTCTAGAAGTTTTAAAGGTACAGGTTAGGTGTCAAATTTCATTGTGCGTAATTTTAACTTAGATCTTGTAAAAATTTGAATTCCACACTGGAGAGTCTAATTCCATAGGATGAAGTCTATAAGGAGTTAGAATTTGCATTTTAAACAAGTAACCCACCTAATATTTTAGCTAGCCATTCTTAGGTCTATTATATAATAAAATATGATAAAACATGAAATGTTTATTATATAATAATATATAATAAAACATGTTATGTTTATTATATAATAATATATAATAAAACATGAAATGTTTATTATATAATAATATATAATAAAACGTTATGTTTATTATATAATACATAATAAAACATGTTATGTTTATTATATAATAATACATAATAAAACATGTTATGTTTATTATATAATAATACATAATAAAACATGTTATGTTTATTATATAATAATACATAATAAAATATGTTATGTTTATTATATAATAATATATAATAAAACATGTTTATTATATAAAAGTTTTTAAGGCAATACTTGTTTTTCACTCTAAATATATAACAAACTTTAGGCAATAGCTGTTTTGCTTTCTACCTCCATATCCTGCTCTTAAACATTTTATTGAATTACATTTAATGTTAAGTACCTAGCTTTAATTAGTGATATAAGAATTGCTACAGCAGTTTCTCCTTATTTGCAGGAGATACATTTCAAGACCTACAGTGGATAGGTCAGGCGCGGTGGCTCACGCCTGTAATCCCAGCACTTTGGGAGGCCGAGGCGAGCGGATCACGAGGTCAGGAGATGCAGACCATCCTGGCTAACATGGTGAAACCCCGTCTTTACTAAAAATACAAAAAAAATTAGTCGGGCGTAGTGGTGGGCGCCTGTAGTCCCAGCTACTTGGGAGGCTGAGGCAGGAGAATGGTGTGAACCCGGGAGGCAGAGCTTGCAGTGAGCCGAGATCATGCCACTGCAGTCCAGCCTGGGCAACAGAGTGAGACTCGGTCTCAAAAAATACAAAAAACAGACAAACAAAGAAAACAAAAATACGTACAGTGGATGGCTGAAACTGCAGATAATACCAAACCCTACATACTGTGGTTTTTCCTATATATAAGTATCTGTGATAAAATTTAATTTATAATTTAGGCACAGTAAGAGATTACCAACATTAACTTATAATTAGGTAGAAAAATTATAACAATATACTGTAATAAAAGTTATGTGAATGTGGTCTTTCTCTCAAAATAATCTTATTTTATGTAACATTTTTGGACTGCAGTTGACTGCAGGTACCTGAAACCATGGAAAGCAAAACCATAAACTATTATAATATTCTTTAAATCAAATATTGATATCATAAAATATGTTTTATTGAAAATATATGAATGTATTTTAAAATACTGTTTGAAGTCCAAAAGAAAATTGAATGTTCAGGTATAATAAATATAATAGTTATCATTAGTGTATTTCTTCTTTCTGTTTATCATGGTAATTAGTTTTCTTTCTCTTGCCATAACAGATGCATATCAAAATCACTAGCAAAGTAGTTTCAAAATCCACAGGACTATCTATTTTTATAGAATGAAATCTTATTGGAAATATCATCTGGTATTAGTTTTGGAAGTATTTTTCAGATTTATACCTCTCGGTCCCTCAACTAAATTAAAAACCACAGCAATAGACAGTGAGAAGAGGTCATCTCCATGATGTAAATTAATATAATAAAATTATTACCCCGCTCTCAACTAGCTCCTACAACCAGATCTGCATGCATTTATAATCAAGCTAATACCAGAAATGCAAATTCTCCAATAGCACTATTGAGTAATGTTTCTAACTGAGGATTTCATGAAGTCACGAGTGGAGGAGAGAATTATGCCTAACAGAGCAAAATTTCTTCATTTTAATTGTTTTCTTTCTTAAAATATCTCTATCTGTCTCACAATCATGTTCTCTCTCTTGTTCTCTCTTTCCTTTTCTCTTATTGAAATCCCCTCTTTATTCTAAGGCACACAATCCCCCAACTCACAATTTGACATACCATTCCGATATAGTAAACGAATTCTCAGACTGACATCCCATCCACTCCCATTTCACAAGAACAAAAGCTCCTCTTCTTCAGATCTACCCTCTTCTTTACAGGTAAAGAACAAATTCATTTTTCTTCCCTGTCAGTAAAATGGAGGCAACTAAAACATATGCCTGACTTGAATATAGTGTATAGTCTATTATGTTAGTATATTTAAAGTTACATGGTGTCAAAATAAGAAAGTTGTTAAAAAAAGATCAGAAAATTGGGGCATCAGAAAGAACAAATTTCCCATAGATTACCAAGAACACTTGAATCTGTAGGGGTAAAAATAATAAGTATGGTATTGTCTTACCTTTGCTAGGTGGGGAGAGGAGGAGAAAGGGGAACCTGCTGTTTTGGTCAGACCTCAATCTTAAACATCACTATCAAGTTGACTGACACACTAAAATGGATCTGTACCTGTTGAACTGATAAATATTCATGATAAGATTTAAACATATTTTAGAAGAAAGCAAATGTTATGATCACTTTGGAATTTTCACCAAAAACAAACAGTCCTCCAAAAAACAAAACTAACTTTGCTTAATCTTGAGTAGAGTATTTGCTGGAAACCTCTATATCTGAACTACCATGTTTTTGTGTAGACAGTCATGTCACACTGAAATGTCTTGCGTTTTTCAGCCTTCCTTTCTTTGAACCTTGGTTAGTACAAGTACTTTAAAATGCTAAGTACTTTCTAAATACCTAAATTCTTAGGATGATGGGAATGCCTTAGTTCAATACCTCTTTTTTTCTCTAAATAAATGAAGTAGAAACTTTCCTAATATGATGACACGTAAGTTGAACAAATCCAAAAACTGTAAATTATACATTATTTCAAAAAAAAAAGATTTTTCATAAATACATGTAGCTGAAGCAACCAAGCACTAGGCATAGGCTTCCTATATTTAGGCATAAGCACTGATTTTTCTATGGGAGGTCATGTTTTTTGAAGTGGCAATTCAAGTGGGAGTATTTTGCCCCTAAAGTCTTCATTCAAACTATTTTCCAGTAGTGTCACAAACAGATAAATGCACCTAATTACTAGATTGCACATCCTGATGTATGTTTATTTGACTATGCAAACAACCCACCAAATGTACAATTTTCTCTTCTTAAAAAACGTAGTAATTTAAATGCAAAAGATATGTTAATCAGCATTATCATTAAGATTTTTCATATGTCAAGTTAGGATGCTTGGAATTATCATTTTGCTGTCAGCAATAAAGCAGCTTACGCTGGAAATCTCTTATGGAAATATTTCAACAAACTCAATAAAATGGATCTCAGAGTTCTCCTGACAGAATAAAGCAAGCATGGTGGCAAAAGACAAAATTATAACAAATTTACTTTAAAGATCTTAATTGGCTTTAATTTGCCACTCTAGAATCTAGCAACACCTCATCCTACAAAACAGAGTTTTCCAATGAGCTGAAGAGGTTGGCTTTAGAGAGAGAAAAGGACCGGGAAAAGCAGAAACAGAGGAACGAAAAGTTTTTTGGGTTTTCAAAGTTATTTCCCTTGTAAAGGTTAAAGCAGAGGGGACTTAACATGCCAGCTAAAACTGGCCTGCTGGGGAATTTGGCTATTATTTCTCTTCTGATTTCTGGGACGGTTAGATAAGCCATTTAGTTTTGGCTTGGTTACATGGAAGTTTAGTCTGAGTGACTCTGTTTTGGTTTGGTCTGTTGGACCTAGTGCAGGAGTTCAGCTCAAAACGGTGGTCTCTTCTACATTTTATTTTCTTTTACTTTTTTGGTTACTGACTTTAGCTCATTATAAATTATATTTAACAATGGTGCTGGCTTTTATATAATAATTTAGTAGGTACAAACTATTTCCAAGAAGAGTAAGAAGAGGTGAAGCCCAGGATATAATACTGTAGAAAAGAGTCTGTAAAACATTAAGAACAAAATTTGAAAATGAAGGGAATAAATAGAATGGGCTCTTCCAAATTACTGTACAAGTATTTTTTTTGAAGTAGAAGTAGTCATTGCAATATGAAAACCTGAAGTTGAGGCGTTTTAATCATACCAGGAGTGGTGGGGACTCAACCAGAAGAACGTACTCCCATAAGCACCTCCTGTGGTAATTGTTATTTTAATTGGCTGAAATAAACTAAAATGCCCTCAGGCCAGCGATGAAGCTGTGTAAGTAGGCAGCTTTATTCCCTTTAGGAAAGAGACCCACTAAGAAAGTTTATACTTTGAATTAAAAAGAGAAAATGGTATTGTTACTCATTTTATCAATGTTAAATTACCTGAAACCTGTTCTCCCATGTCCCCTCCATCACACTTCCACTTGTCACAGAAAAGCTGTATTTTGTGTGGGAAGGGGCTGCTTTTAAACTATTAATTTACCCTCTATTGCTTCCAAACTTCCACCTCTGTTTCCCCACGTCCAAAGCCTTAAAACTGAAAGGTCTTATTACTAGGTTACAAATTCCAATTAATAAATACAATGGGCAGTTACAAATTTGTGGGAACATAGATCCTTTAAAAACTGCAATCATGGCCATGGCCAGACATGGTGGCTCACACCTGTAATCCCAGCACTTTGGAAGGCCGAGGCGGGAGGATCACTTGAGGCCAGGAGTTCGAAACCAGGTTGGCCAACATGGTGAAACCCTGTCTCTACTAATAATAAAAAATTAGCTGGGGGTGGCGGTGTGTGCCTATAATCCCAGCTATTTGGGAGGCCGAGGCAGGAGAATCGTTGGAACCTGGAAGGTGGAGATTGCAGTAAACTGAGACTGTGCCACTGCACTCCAGCGTGGGTGACAGAGCGAGACTCCATCTATAAAAAACAAAAACAAACAAAAAACCAAAAAAACAAGAAACTGAAATTATTTCGTTCCTGATACATTCAACTGCATGCTTCCAAGTACAAAGCCATGCACTGACTGATGGTATGGGATTTCAGAGATGAAAATTCCATTCAGTTCAAGATTAAAAATAAGGCAATGAGATGCATGTAAAATGTTATGAACTGGTGGAAACAATAGAAGTACTATTTAAGAAATCCAATTATTTTACTTGAGTACAGGTTGAGTTTCAGTTTGAGGGTGCAGAGAAAGAGACCTGTTAGGAATAAAATGTGTTAGCTCAGAAAAGAGAGCATGAAAGCCTGAAGAAGGTTAAGTTGCACTGGGACTCTGCCAAGAGTGAGTAAAAGATTTATCTGAAAGTAAAAACGTTTAGCATAAATGACTAACTATATAATCAGGATTTTTAAAAAAGATGAGAGATCAGATCAAAAACATAACAGTGGCATAAATCCTGGAAAACTGAGAGAATAGCAAAATTGGAAAATAAAACAAATGAAGTGAAAGATAATTAGCTTACATTGAGGTATGTTGAATCAATGACACATTTATATTTGTTTAATATTTAGAAATCTACATTATAGCCATTTATGTGTGAGTATGAGTGAAAGTGGTGGGAGTGAAATACAGTTATAGATTTATTTCTCAGTATTACAGGAGCTAAAGACAGCGCTCTTCTGCCCTCTCAAAGGATATGATGCAAACATTACAGTGAAAACATAGTGTACCTCTATCATTTCAGAAAATTATCTATTGTAAAGCCTTATAAATTATACCAACAGATTAAATATTCAAGTAATATGATAATACTGATAATACTTCTGTAACCTGAAGGACCATGACTTGATACTGTGAGAGACACTATGATTAACACAACCAAAGTTTCCCCATAGCTTCCAAGAAATCAAACAGTGAACTATTCTTGAAACAAAAGTGAACTTTGAATGCCCTTCCTTAATTTATCCTGTACAATCTTCAAGCTTGCCTCCCATGTTGCAACTTTTTAATAAAGGCTTGAACTATTGACTTTGGTTGATGTTTCTCCTTCTACAATCCTTGTAGATGGTTATTCATCCTGAGGATTCAGTGCCATCTTCAAGTGAATCCAAGTCTCACTTCTTTTCGGGTAGAATGTATCTATAACCCCTTCTGGAGATTGACAAATTTACCAAGAATCATTCCAGAAGAGAAAAAAAGTCAAAAACGAACAAAAAATCCAACCAAATTTTATATAGGGAATGTAAGAAACAGATCCTTAGAAAAAGTGCTGCTAACCTGGTGTGGCTTTCCTGAAAGTCTGCAAATCACAAAGAAACAAAAAGCCTAACCTTCTGTCATAGCGAGTTTATCTCCCTTGTGGAGATGATGGAACAAGAGTAACAGAAAATTGTTTACTCAGACCATTTCACTCAGACCTAAACTGCTTCTGTTTTTTGCATTCATAAACAGAATAACCTGTCTTTCCAAAAAAAAAAAAAAAAACCCGGAATTGTTGTGTCCACAGATATTCAGTGGCTAGAGGCATAGAGGCGTGCAGATTTATCAAAATGGCTGTCAGCAGACTACACAGTTTAAAGCAGCCTTCTTTAGAGTAAACCATAAGTCACCTGTGGAATTCCAAAAGAGGAGGCAATATAGAAATGAGTACATTTTCTACGGAATAAAATCCGTCCAACTTAGAAAGACTTTAGTGAGATCTTTCCCATATTGAAAGTTAATTTTATTTTTACATTTTAGAAATAAGGGAAAAATAAAACTCTTTTTCCTATGAAAGGAATTTGTTTAAAAAAAATCTTAAAAGAAATGCAGGTTGATGAACATACCTCTGATAAAGATCAAGTTTTCTGACGACTGGAGCCAAGACGAGGATTTCCTGCAGACCAAGCTTTCTTAAAGTGCTTCAGAGTTTCTGTCTGCTATATTTTTAATCTAATGTATCTTCACCTCGAAGCCCTTAATGGCAGTGTTCTGAGGACCTACGAAGGGGGGAAAATAACATTTTAAAAAGACTGCTGAGTTACAGCAAAGTCACCTTGCCTTTGCTTCAGTTGTTGTGCATTCCGGAATATAAAACAGAAACATCTTGTTTATAGCAGTCAACTTGTTCAACGCGGGGAAAGGGTGGAGAGGCTAAGACACATCCAGGTAGTATAAAAAGGAAAAAAATAAATAACAGAAGACTCTTACTGTATACAAGGCCAGTTTGGTTTTGAGAATTGCTTTTACAAAGGATGTTGCTGCATTTTGTTTGAGAATAGGGCTGGCAAGGGTGAGGGGAGTTGGAGGGAGAATGCTGAGCAATGTTATTATTCAATGCTTATATAAGGAGTGGCTTCTACATGCAGTTGCAATGATGAGCAACAGAACAACAGTAGTTACACATTATGCCTTTCCAGAGTTTACACTACAACTAGATAAAAATAAGCAAACATGCAATTATAGTGCAATGAGATAAATGTGATGGTAGGTGATGTGCATGATTATGTGGGATGTTACAAATTCCCTAAACTTGGGAGGCAAGAAGGGTCAGGGAAGCCTTCCCAGTAGAAAAGTCACCCAACCAGGGAGCTGAAGGAAGTGCAGTATTTAAACAAGTTAGAACCTCAGAGCTGCAGGTCCAGAGAGGCATGGACAAGAAAGAGGAAAGTGAAGAGCATGAAGTCGTAAGAAAGACTGGAAAGGTGAGGAAACAAATCTCACCTTGACTTCTATGCCTTGTTTAAGAGGAGCGACTTGAACTTGCAAATTACAACCAGATTTTGAGCAAGAAGAGCAATGCCTAGCAGGCTGTCAGGCTCACAAGAGGCCTTAAGAAAGTCTTACTGATTTATGTTAACCAACTTACTTTTAACTCATTAATAAAAGTTTTTCTAAAGCTAATTTTAAAGAGTTTCAATTTAATGTCTTTTGGGACCTAAATCAAATGAATATATGTAACATATGTAATTTTTTTTTAAAAAAAGAAACCAGCTTTTATTTTTTAAAGATCGAACAAAGAAACAAGTTTTTCTTTGGATTTGGCTAAGCTGGGATGCTGATAAGATGGCTGTTTGCAAATGGACCAGTTTGTGTCCACAGAGTGATATATATAGACTCTCATATAAATATGCATACACATATGTATTCACATGTATTATTTTCTCCCTCTTTCTTTTTCTCCTCTCTTTCATTTGTTCTTTCTTTCCTTTTTTAAACTCTTCTATCTTTTGGAACTATGAGGGCAAACCTAAATATGTTGTGAGGTAACTAATTTTTATCTAATGAACATATACAACAGCCCATTGAACAAAATAATAAATAGTATATTTTAAGTATTAAAGTTTATTTGATCTAAAGTGTGGAAACAAAGTCATTTGAGCTACTTATTGGACTGAAACGTGGATTTGCATGATTCTCTATGTAAAGTGAGTTTTTAAACTAAATTTCTTGACAAAGAGGGAAGAGGGAAGAGAAGCCCATGTTTGGAATGCATAAGCACGGTGATAACTCTTTGGAGTTTTGTCCTTTCACACAGGAGAACACTAGTCACCACGTGTGCCTGCTTCTCTTTTTGATAGTTTCAGAGCCCCCATCCAATTATCTTTTGCCTTAAACTCCAGACAAAAAAAGAACTGTAAATGATTAGATACTGCAGGTGGTGGTTACAAATGCATAATGTGTTTTACTAACTGTAAGTAGAACTGTTGAACCTATAGTGTTTGATCTCATAAATGAACTTTGTGCACTAGATTTAAACTACTATTCCATCAACTTGGATACACTGAGTTATATGCATTTCAATACCTACTTGGTGGTCTAAAAATATAATTATTATTACTATTTGTTTTAGAGACGGGGTCTTCTTCTGTCATCCATGTTGGAGTGCAATGGTGAGAAAATGGCTCACTGTAGCCTCCAGCTCCTGGGCTCAAGTGATCCTCCTGCCTCACCCTCCTGAGTAGCAGGGACTATAGGTATGTGTCACCATGCCAGGCTATTTTTTTCATATTTTGTAGAGATAGGGTCTCACTATGTTGCCATGCTGGTCTGAAACTCCTCAAGTGATCCTCCCACCTTGGCCCCCCAAGGTGCTGGGATTACAGGTGTGTGCCACCACACCTTGCCTAGAAACAGAATTATTGAATGAACTAAATCATAGTTCTGCTAAATATAACTGAAAATAGTTCAGTTCAAGTTATCAAATTGGTAAACATTAGTTGTTATAAATCCCTAGTATATAATAATACATAGAAATTGTACTGTATCCTTTTATACTTGTAAAGCATATTACGCTAAATTTTAAATGCTATCACTAATTGTCCATTAAGTTATAGTCATATTATATCATCCAACTAAAAAAAAAAAACTGCTTCTCAGTCTAAAACCCCCAAAAGAAATAATTCAGTCAAACAATAACACGTTTAAATTTTTCAAATTTTATGGTTTCAGCCATCAGTGTAACAAACATGTACCATTACACATATCATATATTTTATTATGTGCCATTAACCGTTCAGAACAAGTGGTTTATTCTCCTCTAACTGAAAGTTGCTATAGGATAAATGTGTTGTGTTAGCCTACCCAGAGCCATCTCTCCATCTTCTGTAAGCAGATGATCTCATCATATTTCTTTCATTTGACTATAATTTTGGTGGGACACTTTTTTGAGGTACTGACAAAGGGATGGCAAATAACCCAAATTAGGTCAGCCAAAATCTATCTCAGGAATTGTAAGCCTGAGTAAAATGAAGTAAGAATAGAAAACAGTTGGAGTTCATTTTTTCTGACATTGGGACCTTGATGATTCTCTTCCTTTGTTTTAGATACTGATATCTGAGGACTTTTCCTATTTCTAACTTTCTTGAAGTCTGGTTGTTCTACTTTTCCATCCATTCCATGAGCTGCCCCACATGTTTTATTTTATTTTTTTAAATTTCAGTAGCTTTAGAGGAACGAGTCGTTTTTGGTTACATGGATGAATTGTATAGTGATAAAATCTGGTCTTTTAGTGTACCTGTCACTTGAATAGTGTACCCTGTACCCAATAAATAGGTAATTTTTCATCTCTCACTCTGCTCCCTCCCTCACCCCTCCCACTGCATCTCCAATGTCCATCATATCACTCTGTATGCCTTTACATACCCATAGCTTAGCTCCCACTTACAAGTGAGGACATGTGGTATTTGGTTTTCTGTTCCTCATTTACTTCACTTAGATAGTGGCCTCCATTTCCAACCAAGCTGCTGCGAAAGACATTATTTTCTTCATTTTTACGACTGAGTAGTATTCCATGGTGTGTGTGTGTGTGTGTGTGTGTGTGTGTGTGTGTGTGTGTGTGTGTGTGTCTCACATTTTCTTTATCAACACAGAGGTTGATGGGCACTTAGGCTGATTCCATGTATTCAATTGTGACTTGTGCTGTGTGCAGGTGTGTGCTTTCTTTCCTAATGACTTCTTTTCCTTCGAGTAGATACACAGTAGTGTGATTGCTATATCTACTGGTAGATTTAATTTTACTTCTTTGAGGAATCTCCATACCATTTTCCACAGGGGTTGTATTTTATTTTTTTCTTTCTCTCTCTCTCTCTCCCTCCATCTCCCCCTTCCTTTTCTCCCTCTTTCTTTCCTCCCTCTCTTCCTTCCTTCTTTCTTCCTTTCAAGTTAGCCATAGATGGTTTCTATTACTTGTAAGTAAAGAATCCTAACCGATACTAAAAAAGTGATAGCAAAACTCATAGATACAACGTAAGTGCTGAGAGAACTACATTACAAGGCAAAAATTTAAGTACCATAAGGGAAAAAAAACAACATATTACAAGGGTATAATAAAAGAGGCAGAACTAGCTCATGTTTATTAAAAGAACTTTAATGGAGAAAATAAAAGTATGAATAAATTTTCAGAGGAGATTAGGAGAATAGAGCAAACACCAGCAAAGTGATCAAGGGAAGACAATTTTAATATGTAATCAATGGTTAGGAATAACCCTGCTTCACACATATAGAAACATAGAACACAGAACGAAATGAGAAAAAATATTGGAATGGATGATTTGTTCGTTTTTAAAATAAATGTTTATTGTAGTTCTGTGATCCAATGGTAAATAAGACAGATGTGTTTCCTACCTTCAGGAAACTTATATTCTCCTGAAGTAAAGAAACAAATAACTACCAAAAAAAAAAAAAGATCTTGAACAAACAAAGTTATTACTTTAAAAATGCAATAAGCTCTGTGATGAAGAAAACAAGGAGCTAAAATACAGAGTATGGATGGTTGGATAAGGTAGGGAGTTTAGAAAGGGCTGGAGGAATGTTGTGATATTCTAGATAATAAATGAATTATGATAAAATGAGAGAACTGGAGCTCTCCAGGCCAAGGCGCAGATAATGCAAATGTCCCTGGCACAGGGAAGAATTTCACTTGTTCTCAGAATTAATTTAAAAGGCTCCAGCCAGGTGAGCAAAGGAGTGTGCACTGTGAGATGATACTGGAAAAACAGCCAGGGACAAGATCCTGTAGGGGCTTAGATTTTATTCTAAATTTGTGAGGAAGCTGAGAGAGGGGTTTGGATTTTATTCCAAATTTGTGAGGAAGCTATTTACATTTTATGAAGATCAACTTCATGGCTATGGAGCTGGGGGCAATTATTATGGGGTGGGAGCAATTATTACACTATACAATAATAGTTTTGAATGATGGGTTAGATTTAGAAGATGAAGAAATGGGAGGAATGAAGGGTAAATCATGGCAGACATAATGGGAGATATTAAATATGAGGATATAGATTTTTTGTTATTGAGTGTATAATTTAGAACTCCTGAAAATATTTGTTTTAGGGACAACTGTCTTCCATAATGACATTATTCCTAATGCATATTTCTACTTCTAATCTTCCCCACTATGTATACTTCCTGTCATATGATTTAGCACTTAATTACATGCTGACCAGTACTCTGCAATTTCCACTATATTTTATTTCCCAATTTGATTCAGAACATCTGAAGGGCAGGGCCAATTCCACACATTTCTGGATCTTTCACATGACCTAATATATTTTCATATAAATATGAATTAGTAATAATAACAAGTATGTATTTAATTCTTATCATGTTCTTGGTGCTGTTCTAAGAGTTTTACATGTATAATTTCATTTAATTCTTGTACAAAATCTATGAAGAAAGCCTGGTTATTATTTTATGATGAGAAAATTCAAATTTGCCATGATGAAGCCACTTGTCCACTTATTATGAATTGATTCATTTCCCTGTAATACTTTTGAAGAAGAAAAAACAAGCACCTGGTCAGATAGGCTGTCATGGTGTATTGAAAGAGTACATGTGAATCATATTTTCATGATATTATTCCTAGTCCTCCTAGGAATCCACCATAAATCTGTTGATGGTGATAGAATTCCACATATTTTCCCCATCTGTATTTGCTAGCTGTATATGTCATTTCAATAGAAAGGTTTAATTCAGATCACATGACACTCTGCCTCAGTTGCCCTCTCTTTCAGTTAATGAAGCCAGCCTATATTTATCCCACCACTGAATCAGAGAGATCACATCTTCAGTAGTTGCGGCTGGTTCATTTTGTTTGGATCCTAAGCATTTCCAACATAAATATCCATGGAGAAATACCTATCAAGTAATTATTGTGACACAGATGATGATTGTAGTGCAGTTATCTCAACAGATGCCAAGAAGTTAAAAAAAAAAAAAAAGAAGGGAGATGGTGATATAAATGAAAGAGAAAAACACACACAATACTAATGGGAATTAGAAGGAAAAATAAAGACTGTCAAAGAATATTACTGATGGGCAAACTATAGGAGGACACCAGAAAAAAAAAGCGCAAAATTTAAAATAATTTAGATTCCACCCTGAGGCATTCAAATATACAAACAATAGAGCAATTTTAATTGGGCAAATAGACTCTAAGTGTTTGCTTAAAACGATTTCTCTCCTTGAAACACAGCGACAAGGATGACATCCTTGACTTCTGCTCACAGTCTGTTTTCCTCATCAAAGATTAAATTTTATAAATAGAAAATTCCAATTTATATTTTGGTTTATAGTATGAACTCAAATAAATATGTCCTCTGTGTCGTGGGTGTGACTGACTGGGGTCGCCGTCGTGGGAGGTAAAAGAATTTACCAAGACAGTCGTGGGTAAATAAAGGCAGATTGATTAGAGAAAATATGAAGATACATTTTGAGAGAGCAATGGGCAGCATGGCAGAGAGAAGGCTGTCTGCCAAGAGGCAGGGCTTGTAGAGAAGTTTTACAGGGTTGTGCTGGAGAGGCTCGGTGCAGGTAGAGTCATTCTGCTGGGGCTACCTGCAGAAAGAGGTGTTTGGGAACAGGATGCTGTACAAGCGGTTTGTCTGCGGTTAGCCATTTCTTAGAACAATTGTTCTCCCCTACCTTGGAGCCCCCTCCCCATTGTTGCTACCGTATTAGGACTCCACGCCCTGTCTCATTAGGAAGAGAGTAAACAATAAGTGGAAGATGATATTAAAACGGATACTATCATGCCACCGATTTGTATGGAAAATTAGACAAGGCAGAGGAGAAACTTGGCAAGAACGGGAGAAGTAAAATGGAAGAAGAAGAAAAGGAAAGGAAAGAGAACAGCAGAAACAACAAAACACACACACACACACACACATCAATTGCTGATCATTTTGAAAATTTCAAGTGTTCAGGTTAGCTCAGTTTTTCCAGAGGTCATTCATTTTCTGGCCATGTTTGATATCTTGTCCACCCTCTCATCCCCACTCCTAATTTGGTGTAGGTTGCTTGACTTACAGAAAATTGTGTCATTCAGAAATACTAGGATCACAACAGGCTGATTAATAACTGTGTTGAAAAGCTGAATTTAGGTGATAGACTATATAAATCTCTATTATATGAGATGTTGGCTCTGCAGGCTGTAGTGTTGGGTATTTATCTTAGATTTTAGGTGAGTTTCTTTAGGAGCCCCGGCAAAGCAGGACCACAGAGAAAATACTATTAGAGTCATTTGCATTTTCTTACTGAAGAGGTGGAAACCTGGATTGCAAGAACTCTGCCATTCAGCATCCACTATTTGGGTGAAGTAGGAAAAAGTAGCATAATAACATGGGAATAAAAATGCTTTTAAAATATTTTTAAATGCAGCTCTCATTTCTTCAAAAATTTAGAGAATTAGTCACTTGGCATCTCATTTAATGCTCAAAATTCAATTTAGCCTAAAATATTCTAATAAATATAAAAGACCTTGGAAATATATAAAAATAACATTTTGTAAACATCATATGGCTTCACAAATTGGAGGCAATTTACTTATATTACTTTTTTTCTGATATGTGTTACAAAATATTCTTCTTATTTCTGCCCTTTTACTTCTCTCTAGTCATACTTTGTTTTTTTTTTTTTTTTTTTTTTTTTTTTTTTTCTTACTACGGAAACATTTTGGCGGGGAGGGTGGGGACACCTATCTAGATATCATAGGACACTATTGTTCATTAAGCGTAATTTTAAAAATGCTAACTTGCTTTTCCCTTCCCTGAATAAAACACCATCACTCAGACCCTAGGTCAGGAAAATAGGACATAGAAAACAAGCAAGAGTCTACCAGCTGAAGACTAAAATGCAAGAGGAAATTGCTTTAAGAGAAGCCACAGAATTAATGCCTGTACACATTCTGAAACTTTTTGAAAACCAGCCACCTTTTCCACCTGTAGACTGAGCTGTGGCTCTATCCTAAACCTTGCAGGTCTTCTTTATGCCTACAATTGTCTTAATAACTTACAGTAATGTCAGCACACTGTTGTCCTCATAACACAGACTGTAGTACATGCATGACTGTCCCGGTTCTAAGCTCTGCTTTGCCTCTTACTGGTTTTCAGACATTTGGTGGGTAACTTAACTTCCCTATGCTCCACTTTCTTCATCTGTAAATGGGCATACTTCTCAGGCCTACCTCATAAGACTGTTATGGTAGTTATAAGAGGTTGAGAAACATGCCTCGAGCAGACTAATGCCATATACATGTTTGATAAATGCATATATGAAATTAAAAAGCAGATTAAATCAGTAAATATGAAGTAGGCAGCTACACTGTTGCAAGCCGTGTTACAATAAAGAACAAGATAAAACTGGCCAAATCAGTGGACTTGAACTTACATCCTAGAGAAAAGGAACAGAAGTAATCTTGTAAACAAATAAACAAGACATTTTTATATGGAGATAAATGCTATAAAGAAATGACTGTCATGTGATAGCAATAGAGGAAAATGCTTTGGGAAAGCCCTTTTGGGACCTGGGATTTGAGGTAAGACCTGAAAAATGAGAGGCTGTTCAGGAATAAGAAACAGGAGCTCTAGGTACTCAGCAACTAGAAGCACTGTTTTGCTATAGGACCGAGGAGACCTGGGTATGGAGCTGGAGAAGGAAGGGGATGGTAGGGTATAATGTCAGAAAAGCAGGCAAGAGGTCTGTTGGTCAGGTCTTGGAGTTTGACTTTTAGTGCAATGAAAAACCACTGCAGGATTTAAAACTGAGGACAAGGGTGATCTACTTTAACTGCCAAAAAATTCCTTTGCTTCTGAATGTCTACTGAAACCATTCACTTAACGCCAATTTATTGACTTACTTTATGCATTGACTTGGTGCTTTGGACTCTAAATTTCATCTTGTTATTGACTCAAAAAATGCAGAAGATACTAGCTGTGAAGTAAATATATATCTGCCATTAAGAGATTTTACTCCAAAGTACTTGGTAGCTACGTTCGTCTAGTTTTACTTATATGTAGTTATGTAAATCTTTTCTTTGACTCATCTTTTCTTTTCTTTTCTTTTCTTTCACTCATCCAAATTTTGCATGACAATTCCCTTGTAGTTTCTTGCCATAAACCCTGGACAGGACCAGCTATATGTACAGGCTATAGGCAGCTGCCTACATTTATATGATGTGTGAGGCGCTACACAACATTTACGTAACAAAGACTTTCTTGATCACTAGTCTACTGTGGTACGTAAAACTCTTACCAATAGATTTATGGCATTGAGTTGCAGAGGTTAAATGTCAGAGCAAACAGAAGGTGCATCTTACTGAGGTGAAAGAAAACATTATCAGAGGATAGGGCGCTGTACCAATTAGATAGGGAACAGAGTAGATTTGACAGAAGTACTAAGCCATGAAGGGCCCATCCAGTTGGATATCTACTTACAGACACGCATCACTTAACAATGGGGATACATTATAAGGAATGTATTGCTAAGTGATTTCATCACGTAAACATCATGTAGTGTACTTACACAAACCTAGATGGTACAGCCTACTACACACCTTGGCTATATGGTATGGGCTATCAGTCCTAGACTAAAAACCTTAATACTGTACTTAATACTGTAAGCAGCTGTAACACAATGGCAAGTATTTGCGTATCTAAATATAACTAAGCTTAGAAAACATACAGTAGGCTGGGCATGGTGGCTCATGCCTGAATCCGAGAACTTTGGGAGGCCAAGGCGGT
The DNA here is from genome assembly GCF_037993035.2 of Macaca fascicularis. NCBI lineage: Eukaryota > Metazoa > Chordata > Mammalia > Primates > Cercopithecidae > Macaca > Macaca fascicularis. The sequence continues at coordinate 172,074,174 of NC_088380.1, read as the reverse complement.
TGGATCACTTGAGGTCAGGAGTTCAAGACCAGCCTGGTCAACATGGTGAAACCCTGTCTCAACTAAAAACACACAAAAAATTACCCAGGTGTGGTGGCAGGCACCTGTAGTCCCAGCAACTCGGGAGGCTGAGGCAGGATAATCGCTTGAACCTGGCAGGTGGAGATTGCAGTGAGCCAAGATCATGCCACTGCACTCCAGTATGGGCAACAGAGTGAGACTCTAACTCAAAAAAAAGAAAAAGAAAAAGAAAAAGAAAAGGTACAGTAAAAATATGATATAAAAAATTTACAAATGATACCATCAATGGTGTCTGCAGCACTGGAAGTTGATCTGAGAAAGTTAATGAGTGAATGGGAGTGAATGTGAAAGCCTAGGACATTACTGTACACTACTTTATAAACACTGTACACTGAAGCTACATACACTAAATTTATTTTAAAATCTCTCTTTAATAATGAGCTTTAGCTCTCTGTAACTTTTTTAAGTTTATAAACACTTTAATTTTTAAAACTTTTAAACTCTTTTGTAACAACATAACTTGAAACATGAATACACTGTAAAGGTGTACAAAAATATTTTTTTCTTTATAGTGTTATTTTAGGCAATTCTATTTTTAAGTGTTTAATATTTTTAACTTTTTTGCTTAAAACTAAGACAAAAAGACACACATTAGCTTAGGCCTACACAGGGTCAGCATCATCCATCTCACTGTCTTTCACCTCCACGTCTTATCCCACTGAAAGGTCGTCAGGAGCAATAGCACGCATGGAGCTGTCATCTGCGATAGCAATGACTTCTTCCGGAATATCTCCTGAAGAACCTGCCTGAGGCTGTTTACAGTTAACTTTTTAAAAAATAGAAAGAGTGTACTCTAAAATAACATTAAGAAGTACAGTCAATACATAAACCAGCAACATAGTTATTATCAAGTATTATGCACTGTGTATAATTGTATGTGCTAGACTTAATACAACTAGCAGCACAGTTGGTTTTTTTACGCTGGCATCACCACAAACATGTAAGTAATGAGTTGCATTATGAGTTAAAATGACCATGATGTCACTAAGTGATAGGAATTTTTCAGCTCCAGTATAATCTTATAGGACCAACATTCTACATGTGGTTCCATGAGATTATAGATTCATGAGGTACATGACTGTATGTATCCTGCCTTCATCTACTCATGATTTGAACCAATATGTGGATGGTCAATCCTTTTTGCATTTAAAATTATCTCCAGAAGCCCTTAATCTTACAAGTCTGTTTTCCCCCATTCTGTTTTAATGGACTCTAATTTTATCAGTGAGACTCTTTATTTCTAACTTTCTAAAACTGTTCAACTTAAAAAACTATCTGGGGAGCAAGATGGCCGAATAGGAACAGCTCCAGTCTCCAACTCCCAGCGCGAGCGACACAGAAGACCGGTGATTTCTGCATTTTCAACTGAGGTACTGGGTTCATCTCACTGGGGAGTGCCGGACGATCGGTGCTGGTCAGCTGCTGCAGCCCGACCAGCGAGAGCTGAAGCAGGGCGAGGCATTGCCTCACCTGGGAAGCGCAAGGGGGAAGGGAATCCCTTTTCCTAGCCAGGGGAACTGAGACACACAACACCTGGAAAATCGGGTAACTCCCACCCCAATACTGCGCTTTAAGCCAACAGGCACACCAGGAGATCATATCCCACACCTGGCCGGGAGGGTCCCACACCCACGGAGCCTCCCTCATTGCTAGCACAGCAGTCTGTGATCTACCGGCAAGGCAGCAGCGAGGCTGGGGGAGGGGCGCCCGCCATTGCTGAGGCTTAAGTAGGTAAACAAAGCTGCTGAGAAGCTCGAAGTGGGTGGAGCTCACAGCAGCTCAAGGAAACCTGCCTGTCTCTGTAGACTCCACCTCTGGGGACAGGGCAATAACAAACATAGCCGAAACCTCTGCAGACGCAAACGACTCTGTCTGACAGCTTTGAAGAGAGCAGTGGATCTCCCAACACGGAGGTTGAGATCTGAGAAGGGACAGACTTCCTGCTCAAGTGGGTCCCTGACCCCTGAGTAGCCTAACTGGGAGACATCCCCCACTAGGGGCAGTCTGACACCCCACACCTCACAGGGTGGAGTACACCCCTGAGAGGAAGCCTCCAAAGCAAGAATCAGACAGGTACACTCGCTGTTCAGAAATATTCTATCTTCTGCAGCCTCTGCTGCTGATACCCAGGCAAACAGGGTCTGGAGTGGACCTCAAGTAATCTCCAACAGACCTACAGCTGAGGGTCCTGACTGTTAGAAGGAAAACTATCAAACAGGAAGGACACCTACACCAAAACCCCATCAGTACATCACCATCATCAAAGACCAGAGGCAGATAAAACCACAAAGATGGGGAAAAAGCAGGGCAGAAAAGCTGGAAATTCCAAAAATAAGAGTGCATCTCCCCCGGCAAAGGAGCGCAGCTCATCGCCAGCAACGGATCAAAGCTGGACGGAGAATGACTTTGACGAGATGAGAGAAGAAGGCTTCAGTCCATCAAATTTCTCAGAGCTAAAGGAGGAATTACGTACCCAGCGCAAAGAAACTAAAAATCTTGAAAAAAAAGTGGAAGAATTGATGGCTAGAGTAATTAATGCAGAGAAGGTCATAAACGAAATGAAAGAGATGAAAAACATGACACGAGAAATACGTGACAAATGCACAAGCTTCAGTAACCGACTCGATCAACTGGAAGAAAGAGTATCTGCGATTGAGGATCAAATGAATGAAATGAAGCGAGAAGAGAAACCAAAAGAAAAAAGAAGAAAAAGAAATGAACAAAGCCTGCAAGAAGTATGGGATTATGTAAAAAGACCAAATCTACGTCTGATTGGGGTGCCTGAAACTGAGGGGGAAAATGGAACCAAGTTGGAAAACACTCTTCAGGATATCATCCAGGAGAACTTCCCCAACCTAGTAGGGCAGGCCAACATTCAAATCCAGGAAATACAGAGAACGCCACAAAGATACTCCTCGAGAAGAGCAACTCCAAGACACATAATTGCCAGATTCACCAAAGTTGAAATGAAGGAAAAAATCTTAAGGGCAGCCAGAGAGAAAGGTCGGGTTACCCACAAAGGGAAGCCCATAAGACTAACAGCAGATCTCTCAGCAGAAACTCTCCAAGCCAGAAGAGAGTGGGGGCCAATATTCAACATTCTTAAAGAAAAGAATTTTAAACCCAGAATTTCATATCCAGCCAAACTAAGTTTCATAAGTGAAGGAGAAATAAAATCCTTTACAGATAAGCAAATGCTTAGAGATTTTGTCACCACTAGGCCTGCCTTACAAGAGACCCTGAAGGAAGCACTAAACATGGAAAGGAACAACTGGTACCAGCCATTGCAAAAACATGCCAAAATGTAAAGACCATCGAGGCTAGGAAGAAACTGCATCAACTAACGAGCAAAATAACCAGTTAATATCATAATGGCAGGATCAAGTTCACACATAACAATCTTAACCTTAAATGTAAATGGACTAAATGCTCCAATTAAAAGACACAGACTGTCAAACTGGATAAAGAGTCAAGACCCATCAGTCTGCTGTATTCAGGAGACCCATCTCACACGCAGAGACATACATAGGCTCAAAATAAAGGGATGGAGGAAGATTTACCAAGCAAATGGAGAACAAAAAAAAGCGGGGGTTGCAATACTAGTCTCTGATAAAACAGACTTTAAACCATCAAAGATCAAAAGAGACAAAGAAGGCCATTACATAATGGTAAAGGGATCAATTCAACAGGAAGCGCTAACTATCCTAAATATATATGCACCCAATACAGGAGCACCCAGATTCATAAAGCAAGTCCTTAGAGACTTACAAAGAGACTTAGACTCCCATACAATAATAATGGGAGACTTCAACACTCCACTGTCAACATTAGACAGATCAACGAGACAGAAAGTTAACAAGGATATCCAGGAATTGAACTCATCTCTGCAGCAAGCAGACCTAATAGACATCTATAGAACTCTCCACCCCAAATCAACAGAATATACATTCTTCTCAGCACCACATCGTACTTACTCCAAAATCGACCACGTAATTGGAAGTAAAGCACTCCTCAGCAAATGTACAAGAACAGAAATTATAACAAACTGTCTCTCAGACCACAGTGCAATCAAACTAGAACTCAGGACTAAGAAACTCAATCAAAACCGCTCAACTACATGGAAACTGAACAACCTGCTCCTGAATGACTACTGGGTACATAACGAAATGAAGGCAGAAATAAAGATGTTCTTTGAAACCAATGAGAACAAAGATACAACATACCAGAATCTCTGGGACACATTTAAAGCAGTGTGTAGAGGGAAATTTATAGCACTAAATGCCCACAAGAGAAAGCAGGAAAGATCTAAAATTGACACTCTAACATCACAATTAAAAGAACTAGAGAAGCAAGAGCAAACACATTCGAAAGCTAGCAGAAGGCTAGAAATAACTAAGATCAGAGCAGAACTGAAGGAGATAGAGACACAAAAAACTCTCCAAAAAATCAATGAATCCAGGAGTTGGTTTTTTGAAAAGATCAACAAAATTGACAGACCACTAGCAAGACTAATAAAGAAGAAAAGAGAGAGGAATCAAATCGACGCAATTAAAAATGATAAAGGGGATATCACCACCGACCCCACAGAAATACAAACTACCATCAGAGAATACTATAAACACCTCTACGCAAATAAACTGGAAAATCTAGAAGAAATGGATAATTTCCTGGACACTTACACTCTTCCAAGACTAAACCAGGAAGAAGTTGAATCCCTGAATAGACCAATAGCAGGCTCTGAAATTGAGGCAATAATTAATAGCCTACCAACCAAAAAAAGTCCAGGACCAGATGGATTCACAGCTGAATTCTACCAGAGGTACAAGGAGGAGTTGGTACCATTCCTTCTGAAACTATTCCAATCAATAGAAAAAGAGGGAATCCTCCCTAACTCATTTTATGAGGCCAACATCATCCTGATACCAAAGCCTGGCAGAGACACAACTAAAAAAGAGAATTTTAGACCAATATCCCTGATGAACATCGATGCAAAAATCCTCAATAAAATACTGGCAAACCGGATTCAGCAACACATCAAAAAGCTTATCCACCATGATCAAGTGGGCTTCATCCCTGGGATGCAAGGCTGGTTCAACATTCGCAAATCAATAAACATAATCCAGCATATAAACAGAACCAAAGACAAGAACCACATGATTATCTCAATTGATGCAGAAAAGGCTTTTGACAAAATTCAACAGCCCTTCATGCTAAAAACGCTCAATAAATTCGGTATTGATGGAACGTACCTCAAAATAATAACAGCTATTTATGACAAACCCACAGCCAATATCATACTGAATGGGCAAAAACTGGAAAAATTCCCTTTGAAAACTGGCACAAGACAGGGATGCCCTCTCTCACCACTCCTATTCAACATAGTGTTGGAAGTTCTGGCTAGGGCAATTAGGCAAGAGAAAGAAATCAAGGGTATTCAGTTAGGAAAAGAAGAAGTCAAACTGTCCCTGTTTGCAGATGACATGATTGTATATTTAGAAAACCCCATTGTCTCAGCCCAAAATCTCCTTAAGCTGATAAGCAACTTCAGCAAAGTCTCAGGATACAAAATTAATGTGCAAAAATCACAAGCATTCTTATACACCAGTAACAGACAAACAGAGAGCCAAATCAGGAATGAACTTCCATTCACAATTGCTTCAAAGAGAATAAAATACCTAGGAATCCAACTTACAAGGGATGTAAAGGACCTCTTCAAGGAGAACTACAAACCACTGCTCAGTGAAATCAAAGAGGACACAAACAAATGGAAGAACATACCATGCTCATGGATAGGAAGAATCAATATCGTGAAAATGGCCATATTGCCCAAGGTAATTTATAGATTCAATGCCATCCCCATCAAGCTACCAATGAGTTTCTTCACAGAATTGGAAAAAACTGCTTTAAAGTTCATATGGAACCAAAAAAGAGCCCGCATCTCCAAGACAATCCTAAGTCAAAAGAACAAAGCTGGAGGCATCATGCTACCTGACTTCAAACTATACTACAAGGCTACAGTAACCAAAACAGCATGGTACTGGTACCAAAACAGAGATATAGACCAATGGAACAGAACAGAGCCCTCAGAAATAATACCACACATCTACAGCCATCTGATCTTTGACAAACCTGAGAGAAACAAGAAATGGGGAAAGGATTCCCTATTTAATAAATGGTGCTGGGAAAATTGGCTAGCCATAAGTAGAAAGCTGAAACTGGATCCTTTCCTTACTCCTTATACAAAAATTAATTCAAGATGGATTAGAGACTTAAATGTTAGACCTAATACCATAAAAATCCTAGAGGAAAACCTAGGTAGTACCATTCAGGACATAGGCATGGGCAAAGACTTCATGTCTAAAACACCAAAAGCAACGGCAGCAAAAGCCAAAATTGACAAATGGGATCTCATTAAATTAAAGAGCTTCTGCACAGCAAAAGAAACTACCACCAGAGTGAACAGGCAACCTACAGAATGGGAGAAAATTTTTGCAATCTACTCATCTGACAAAGGGCTAATATCCAGAACCTACAAGGAACTCAAACAAATTTACAAGAAAAAAACAAACAACCCCATCAAAAAGTGGGCAAAGGATATGAACAGACATTTCTCAAAAGAAGACATTCATACAGCCAACAGACACATGAAAAAATGCTCATCATCACTGGCCATCAGAGAAATGCAAATCAAAACCACAATGAGATACCATCTCACACCAGTTAGAATGGCGATCATTAAAAAGTCAGGAGACAACAGGTGCTGGAGAGGATGTGGAGAAATAGGAACACTTTTACACTGTTGGTGGGATTGTAAACTAGTTCAACCATTATGGAAAACAGTATGGCGATTCCTCAAGGATCTAGAACTAGATGTACCATATGACCCAGCCATCCCATTACTGGGTATATACCCAAAGGATTATAAATTATGCTGCTATAAAGACACATGCACACGTATGTTTATTGCAGCACTCTTCACAATAGCAAAGACTTGGAATCAACCCAAATGTCCATCAGTGACAGATTGGATTAAGAAAATGTGGCATATATACACCATGGAATACTATGCAGCCATCAAAAAGGATGAGTTTGCATCCTTTGTAGGGACATGGATGCAGCTGGAAACCATCATTCTTAGCAAACTATCACAAGAACAGAAAACCAAACACCGCATGTTCTCACTCATAGGTGGGAACTGAACAATGAGATCACATGGACTCAGGAAGGGGAACATCACACACCGGGGCCTATCATGGGGAGGGGGGAGGGGGGAGGGATTGCATTGGGAGTTATACCTGATGTAAACGATGAGTTGATGGGTGCAGCACACCAACATGGCACAAGTATACATATGTAACAAACCTGCACGTTATGCACATGTACCCTACAACTTAAAGCATAATAAAAAAAAAAAAAAAAAAAAGAAAAGTACTGAGCAATTACACTCAAAAAAAAAAAAAAAAAAAAAAAAAACTATCTGGAATAACAACAGAGATGCATACAGCTTTAAGAAAAGAGAGTCATGCTTCTCAAAATTGAGATTTATGAGAACAAACAATTTAATTCAAACAACATTAGAATACGGTATCTTCTCCCCAGGAGCTAATAATAAAATTACTTTTATACCAATGTCTTAATTTCGTTAGATTTTTCATAGCTCTTTATACATTTTCTGCTTGGTTGCCTAGGAGTCTTAATAGTGTTGGAGGTAGTTTGCTGATTGGCTGAGGTTAGCAATCACAGTAGTCAAATATGCAATGTTTAAATGGATGCCACCTGTATTTCTTCAATAAAACCAGGTAGTGGAAAAAAACACATTTAACATGAAAAATCCCCATTTTATGGATTCAATAGACTAAACTGATGGGAACTTAATTTCCCTATGCTTTGATGTTTTCATCATAAGTAAAACCAAAAGTGGGCAGATACTGGCATTTTTGAAGTGCAGTTACTATGATCTTACCTAGAATGTTTTCCTCCAAACTGTGTCTTCATAGTTAATAATTAGCTTTATTTCCACTTGTTTGCAAATAAGTTTGTACTTAATTATTTAAAGGACTTGCCACTATTTTCCAAAATAACCATTTTGGAAAAGCCATGTTGGTTAAACCTTAATGACATTGTTTGGTATATTCCAATTCTAACAATAAATTAGGGGACTTGTTTTTGGCATTCAGGCACTTTCTTACTCAGATAAGTTGATTAATTCCACTTGTGTCTTACAGTCTTATGAGGTATGTTATTTATTTCATGGCTCTTAATATCTTTATCCCTTTTTTATTCTTTTCAGTTTTTATAACGACCCTGATTTCTTTAAACTCAAACCATAAAATTATGTATATGTATAGTGTTAGTTTCCGAGTCTATGTTAAATTAAATATTGACTTTGCAAGCTCTTTATCATTTATTATTAACCATTATCAATCTGTGGAATTTATTAAAAAATTGATAAGAATGCCTGATGGTGAAATCCCCATAGGTGTCAAATTGGATGACCCAACCAAGCCAATTACACAATTGATAAATCTGTGGTTACTTCGATAAAATGACACAATTTGCTTTTAACAGGGACTGATATTTCTTAAGGACACTTTGAGACATTTTCTTTGAAGGAATAATGTTCTTCAATTTTAGAAAACTACCTTTTTTTTAATTCTTTTCAGAAGATTGCCTTCTTGTGAGGCTTGTTAGTCTTTCTGTTCTTTCTGCCTTTTTCCAGAAGTTGATTTCTCATTCTTCGGCACTTTAGAAAATGTTGGGAGAGAATTTCAAGTATTTAAAAAAAATATTTTTAGCAGATTTACCTTTTGTGCAAAGTGTCAGACAGTTCAAGGGGCACCCTGAGCTTTCTCACATCTTTTGTCAGTGGAACAGAATTTCATTCCTAAAGAACAATTGTTCACATTACAAAAATAAGCCTCCTACATAGGTGCCCTTGTCGATAGCCTCCAGAGAAAGGATAAAAAATAAATGATCTTATAGACTGATTAATCTACTCTTTCACCCCACATGAAATCTAGGGCTCTTAGTAAGGTTGTAATGAAGGGTCCTGGGAAAAACGCTTTGCCGTTTTCTAAACAGTTTTTAAACTTCTAACATACAACTGCTTTCTAATTTAACTTATTGTGAGCAGAGGTTATGCAAGTAAAAACAAAAAGTCAAATGAAATAAAGTCATCTTGAGGGGAATGTGAAAAATTCCATTCTTTCATACCCATGAGGTTAAGCATATCAATAGTTTTAGTTGAAAAGAAAGGGTGTGTGTGTGGGGGGGGGGGGAGGAATAGCTATTTTCAATTCAATGCAGTTATCAAACAAAAGCTCTCTTTCCCTCAGTCATCCAATCTATCTGTTCACACATATGTAGTTAGCACAGTTTCGCAAGCCTGGATCCATATTCGAACCACTTGAGGAGCTTCTGAAGCTTACCGCAGCCGGACGTCGGCAGCCTGGGGGTCCAGCAGCGGAGAATCTGCTTTCCTGGGAGCATTAGCGCATGCTGGTGCTTCCCCAGGTGACCCAGAGTTGAGAAACACTGAGTTAGACTGACACCTCTACTTTTAAGAGGATGCTTGAAAACGTCTGAAAAGGAACATATTTTCAAGCAATTTTTCTTTCCAATGAGATTCAGACTTGTCCGGGGATGGCTGGCTGTGTGTTTCACTTGTATTTATCTTTCTAGTAATGCTCTGTGATTTATTATTGTTCTTAGCATCATTATTAGAATTATAGCTTCTGAGACATAGCTTTCAATTAATCAATACATTGATTGATATATGTAGATACCCTGAAGAAATACTCAACAAAAGAATTTAAAATATTTTGTGTCATCAGGGCACGTATCCATTTTATGATGAAGACAGTGCAGACTGAGGAAGTACAGGTAACAAGGAGAGAAGGAATGGGTTTGTGCTCTGTTGCATTTCTAATATTGAGGATTAGAGTGAAATAGATGTTTAGAAAACATGGGCCAAGTCATAAATAGCTGCAGGTGACACCTGTTAAGTCTTGTGCTGTATCATTGAAGATACCATAGTCTTAAACTCTTGACTTTAGTCAGGGAAAACACTTCATATCCCATCCATTCCTGCTTTCCCGTTCATTCAATACTCAACCATCACAAAGTTGGGATACCACAGCATGTATTGGATGTTGTTCCTCTTACAGTAGAAAAGAGTGTTTGCAGTAAAATGTCACTGTACAAGAATACTGGGAGGGAGGTGTGGTTATATCTGCATTAACAACAGAGATTAGTAATAACCTGTGGTTAATTTTTGAACAGTAACGCCTGCATGTCTCAACATTTTATTTTAACAGTGATTCAGAGCTCTGACTCTGGAATCAGACTCCCTGGCCTCTAGGATTTCCTATTTAGGTCTGCTCGGACTTACGATTTAATCCTGAAGCCTCAGTTATTCACAGCCCGAAACTGGGGGTAGTGAGAGTACCATTTTCAGATGGTTTTGTAAAATTACATTCTGGAATCCATATCAAGGGCTTAACAACGTACTTGGCGCGTGGTAAGTTCTCAAGAAAATGCTAGTTATAGTTGCTATTGCCTTTTGCTGTTATTTATTTATTAAAACAAGTAATACATATATGCCTCACTGTATGGCATGAGGTAATGGAGCACCAAGCAGCAAAATAAACAGAGAATGGTGAAACTCAACTAACAGAATCGAAATTTAAGGAGTTACATTTGAAAATCACGCTGAACCTAAAACAACGCCAAAGGTGCATGAATGAGCAAATGTGCTTCATGAAAATGGGAATGTTGTAGGAATTCTCATTATCCACTATGTAAAAATGCAGTATCAATTTTTCAATAATGACAAGGCATGGGAGCTAGACTATTCAAGAAAACTAAGTTAGAAATGCTAATTTTAGCTTTTGTAGGTTACAGTTAAGTAATTCATAGGAATTCAGGAAATAAGTACTTGTGAAGAACCCAGATATTACATAATCAGAAGCCTATGAAGTTTTTGTAAAGAATATTTTCTAGTTTATATCAAGCTACTAGATCCCAGTAGAGGACATTTCAAGGTATCTTAAAGGGAACATCTATTTTTAAATCTATTACATGGCTTCCTTTTTTTTTTTTTTTTTTTTTTTTTTTTTAGCTTCTTGAGGGTCAAAAGTAAAACCAAGAAAAACAAATGTTTATTCAATCAGATTCATATCAAAAACACCCTCAAAGCCTGTCTAAAAGCTAAGATATTTTTTCAACAATTTCAAAAGGTAAATGGAATATTCCAGATGTCCAGAGTGTCAGTGTATAAATGTTGAGCTGAGAATCTGCTCTATAAGTGCATACTGATGCACTTAGGGTGACTGGTCCAGGCTGTGAAAGAGACAGAGAAAGTCCATTACTGCTGATGAGAAGACAGTGAGCTTGATGGAGGATAAACAAGGACAGTGTCTGTAGCTTAAGTTCTTAGACTCCTGCAAAGTATGGGCCATGCCACTTGCTGGAAATGTAAAAAAATTAGAGTGAAGTAGGAGGTAGCAAAATGGGCTGGAACCAAGATGGAAACATCTGAATATGTTGAAGGGGAATATTTAAGGTTGGGTGGAGAGGCTATTTGAACAGAGAACAAGAAAGATGAAAATGAGATTGCTATCTGATCATGTAGCAATTTTACTCTGGTAGTAGGGATTATGCCAGAGCAAGTCCTTGGGTGAACATGTCAATGTTTTGAGTTTCAGTCCTTTTCTATCTACACTGTCTACACTGTATGTTATCTACAATACTGAAAAACCTGGGCAACTCATATGGTGAGCGTGCAACAAATAATTGGTAAATGGATGAATTAATCTTTTGTTATATAGGTTAATAACAGGTTACAAATAATAAGTGGAGGAGGAAGTTGTCAAAAAAAAGGTAACAATCAAGGAGAAAGAAAGACTGAAGCCAGCAAAATTCAAAATGGTTGAATGGTGGTAGGAAACAGACACTTTAAACAAGAAGAAATATATGTACAAAACATTTCCACAAGTATTTAGAAATAATAACCTTTATCCCATCCAAGAATCTGTATGCTCAGTTTCACCAGGGGACTTCCTTGATGGTGTCAGATAGTTGTGCAATGCATTTTATTAGAAGCAATTTTTTTAAAGAGTTGCAAAGGAAATATTTATGATTTATCTGGATAGATCCTTACCAGCTAGAATTGTCTTTGGATGGAGGGAAAATGATACTAAAAACTTTACATATTTAGGCATAAGACATTTGACTCTAGCTTTGTAGTGAACAGATGAAAGAAACAGCATGGGGAGTAAACTTTATGAACTTTCATTATGTTTGACTACACTATTAATAAAGCATTCTCCCTGGCAAATCCATTGTAGTGTCATATCTATCAATACTCACCGTCCAATATTAATGCCATCGACAATAAAGCAGTGATCACAATTTCACAACTGCTTATAAAGAGCTTATGGCCTTTCATTTGGTAATGAGTTACACACATGGTCGGTGACTGTTAATATGCACCGTGTGTGTGTGTGTGTGTGTGTGTGTGTATCTTTTCCAGGAACCAGGATAAGAATTAAGAGATTCAGATCCTAAATGCCTGTGTTTTTTCTCACTACTTAAAAATGCATCTTTAAAGATGTAAGTAGGAAACTCTGAGAGGAAAAGTGAAAGTGGACAGTATTTTAAATCCCCAAGTAATTATTTAGTAGTTCCAAACACAGATGCTTAACGAGGGAGGTCAGTTTGATGTCTAGCACTTCTACGCGACTCTATTTTTACTTTTCCCTCTATGATAAAAAATGTTTTAACTCATTTAAATCCATAAAATAGAACATTCATTTCACCTGGTTTATTTCCTTCAATGGCAACATCTTTATTATAATGTGCTTTTGTTGGAATCAAACTGAATTCTTAAGAGGGTCATTTAATTCTGCACACTATTGTGATAATGGGGATAAAGTCTAAGAATACACAATCAAAAATTACAATAACATGATTAAAATCAAATAAGCTGTATTTTATTTGAAATTATATACTGTATAGGAGAAATCCAAGTTAAAAATAGGCACTGCTCCAATATTTTAGCTGAAAATGGAGTATTAGGATTTAGGATACAATTTTATCTATTAAAATATGTTACAAATAGTGTTCAGATTGCCAGGCACATCTCCCAAATTAAATTTAACCTACAATATTATCAATATATGATTTCGTGGAGAAAGTACAACAAATACTGTTGTTACCCTAGAAACAGACATTTTTAAATAGAAATTAGCTTTTTATTCATTTTGATCTTGGGTGCTTGAGGCAAGAGAAGTTTAATTAGATAAACAAAAAATGTCTAAGTTTATCGGTGTCAATTCTGAAGAAAAACTGAGAGGTATCTTTTTTAAGTGCCTACTATGTGTCAAAAGTGTGCTAGAAGATTTACATACGATACCTCAATTAGACCTCAGACTAACTTCAAGAGTTATACATTTTATCTCATTACAAAGATGAAAAAATGAGGTATATTAAAGTTAAATCATTGCCTTAAGTCACATAGCTTCTAGGTGGGACATATAGGATCTTAAATCAAGTCTGTCAAATGTTTATTCTTCAGACTTTGAGATTTTCTAATTGTTAGCAGTTTAGGATTCTGGATATTTGCAATGGTGAATTTCACTTCTGAATATAACTTTTCTTTTCCATGATAGTGGATCAGAAACACTGTGAGAAGAATACAGAGGAGACAATGCTATGCACTGTCAAAGGAAGGTCTGTCCTCATCATTTTGATCATTTTTCCCTATCGAGGTCTTACTACATGCAAAACGCTATGCAATGCTCTTTACACTTAGCTTGCTTGGTTCCCTAAGCAGTTCTGTGAAATAATCCAGTTAGTATTCTTATTTTTCAGTGAAGAAGCTAAGACCCTCAGCACTTAGCTTCTTCAATATGTCAACCATTACTTCAATAAGCAATTGTTAATCCTCTACCAAGATAGGCTGACTTCAGAATTCATTTATCTCATCTACTGTTTTCAGATACCACACTACCAGCATCCATATGGATCTACCGTATACTTAAGTTCTGTTTCTTATATCCTTTATTAGTGTTTAAAGACTTTTCACCCTCGAAGTTATGATAGACATTTTCAGTTTTGCTAAATCAGTTGGATTTTCTCCCTCCTGTTGTTACATCTCATTACCTGGAACTTCCTTTCTGGGGAGCAGGTGTGTTTATATTCCCAACCAGACTTTCACTGAAAGAGAGCCGGGAACATGGCTAGGCTTCAGACAGTATATATACAGGAAACTCCTAGTGGCTGCTTTGATTATATGGCTGGTATAAGACACATAGGACCTTCTAATGAGAATCAAAGTCATATTTTGGCTCAGAAGTTAGATAAAGAGAGAAAAAAAGACCAAGGAAAAAGAAGTCCTTTGAGGCAAACTTTGAATGTAAAGTTAAAAAGCAAACCTGGGTTCAAGTTCTGTTTCTATGGCATTGTCAAAGCTGGTATTTCTGAACTTTAGTTTTCTCATTTGTTAAAGAAAAAGTAATATAATAATACATTCCATTGAGTCTAGGATGTGCTTTTTCACATTTTAACATCTTTGAAATAAGAACATGTCTTATAATCAGTGATAGGACATAGTCTAATTGAAAAAATATTTTATTTCTTAGTGGCACTTAAATAATGTGTTTTAGAATTGAAGGTACCTTAGATTTGGTTAAATATAATATGTCCCTTACCAATTATTATATTCATTTAAAAAAATTCTCTGCCATCTAATTCTCCTCAGATAATTTAGTTCTAAGCCAATGATTGTACGCCCATTTTTCTTGACAAATACATGACTGGCTAATTTCAGGGAAAACTTTCTGCCCTAATAGGAAAGCCAGAAAGAAACAGCTTTCTAAACATTGTCATGTTTAAATGTGACTTTTATAACAGGAGAAGACATTTCCTTTCCAGCTTGATGTTTAAAAAAAAAAGTTAGAAAAGCACAAAACCACAAGAAATGCTAAAAAGAGGGATGAGCCATGAATCATGCCCGGAGTGCTATAATCCCTGTTATATATGACAATACATTTTCTTCTTATTAATAGAATTTAGATCGTGAATGATTTGTGTTATATGTTTATGAAAGGGCTCAATGTAACACTGTCGAAGACTAGCTAGGTACCAATAAGATTATGTTTTGAGTCATTTACTTTTGAACTATTTTTATCAATAAATTGAAAAAAAAAGTATATAGAAATTATGGTTATATGTTTATGTCCATCATTGTGCATTTGAAACAAAGTTAGAAAATAATGTGATAGGGTCAAAGTTTAAAATAATTCTTATATTATATAGGTGAATAGCAGGAACTCTGAACTCAGTCTTCCTGGGTTTGAAATTTGGCTTCAACTCTGCCAGCCTTAGTTTTGTTATAACGTAATGATACTGACACATTCCATGACGGTTCTTGTTAGAAGAAAGTGAGTTGATACATATAATACATGTAAACAAAGTACCTAGCTCATATTGTGTTCACAAATGTTAACTATGATTATTATTCTTAACATTATAGCAATGAAATACAATTTTTTCTTATATATTACTTATAATTTGGTATTTGTCAGGAGGGCAATCTAATATATTGAAGAAGCAAAAAAGTTTTACATTTAGTAGCATAAAAGTGTTGATAGTGAGTTCAATGCAGATGTTGGGAGAACAGGAAAGGAGGGGACAAGGAGGTTATGGAATAAGATGAATCACATTGGGAGTTTCATTAAATAAAGAAGAGAGTTTCAATGGGATTAAATTGTATAGCTACCATCCCTTATGTTTTAGTTCTGGCTGCCCTCTCCATATGATAATGATATTACAAACATAAGCTATATGCAAATGAATTGAACACGGATTAAGAGCCAAACAAAACAGAATCTAGCTCATTTTATCTTGCCAGAAGACTCAGAGTTAGGTTTAGGAAGGGTTTGTGCAGGAGACAAAGGATAAGATTACAAGAGAATGAGCGTGGCTTTTACACAACAGAATTATACTGAGATGTCCGGTTCTGAAATTTGTTTGGTACTGCAGAAAGCTTGCCTTGCCTCCAGATGTGGTTTAGTGTAAGCAAACTGTTCATAGATACCTTCTTTAACTGGTGCTACTTTTTCAATTTGGGATGGTTGCTGTATTGAAGGAAACCCCAGGAATGAGATTAGGTAAAAGCTATTCATCTGGTGAAACGGATTTTGAAAATCAGAATATCTTCCAGGCTGCGGCCCCTTATTATGTTGATTGCTCTGCCTGCCCCTTGCTTCCATCAAGAAGGACAAAACCTATTTTAAACAATCTTATAGTTGAAAGTAGAGTTATACAATTATTAAACATATAGTACTTTCTAATCGTTCACTTGGGAAATCTCTAGTGGGGGTTAGTTGACCACTACAATTATGACTGTGATGAACAGATTTTAAATCATGTATCAAAGTCCTATCTCAACAGATATTTACTATTTTTACCTTGACTTTTATGCTCTGTACATGGATGCTCCACCATAAAGGGCTATGTTAATTCAACCAGAAAGTGGCACCAGCACAACATGCCACTTTCTGGCTGAATTAGACTTACTCTAGAGGATAAAAATGTGATGAAGCATGAGTACTGTTTCATAAGAAAAAAGTGAGGCAAAACTTGTGAACATCAAGGCTAAATAATATAATTTGGGGTCATAACAGAGCCAGTCAAATATTTGAAATGATACCCTTCTGAAGTGTTCAACATATATTATATTGCTACAAAAATTATAAATAGGATTGTTAATTGCAAGTCAGAGACATATTTCACTTCAACATCATTTAAAAATTACAAAAAAAAAAAAAACATTAACTTCCTCATGAGCTCTTTAATAAGGTGCCAAGCATCTTCCTCATCAATGAATTTATCCAAACAGAAGCTGGATGCCATCTGCCAGGATAGCTGTAGAAGGCATTTCTGCATTAGTGCAGGAAGTTGGAAGAGAGAACATTGTGTATCCTTTCCAACTCTAAGTAAACAACCCACATTTACCGAGTGTCTATGATTTGCAAGACATTAAGCTAGGTTTGGAGATTCAGAGAAAAAGGACGCAAGCCTGCAAAGAGCTTCAGTCTAGATGTTAAGCCGGGTTATTCAGTAAAATTCAGAAATGATAGAGCGATAGCGTGGATTGCAGTGGAAGCATGGAGGTGAACCAAAAACTGTGGAGGTAAGGGAGGAAGTGATGAGGTAAATCCTAAAGGATGTACAGAAAATAGTGGGAGAAAAAACAGAGAGATTCTGTAATTCAGTTCAGCACATAAATGTAAAGTATCATTTTGTTCACTCAGTATAAGAGCAAGAGGAAGACTTAAGAACATTCATTGTCTATAACACAGTTGCCTGTACTTCTATGTACTAATATTTAGTTACCCTAAACTAAATTCAAGTACCATTAAAAAACATAATTAGTAAAAATACAAATGTCAGCAGCTTTTCAGTCTGTAAACCATAGGGGAAAATATGTAAATAAAATCCTGCTAAATCATTGCTTTTCTTAGAGCATTGAAATTTAGAAACCACTATTTTAAGTAACCTTGTTTATCTTATCCAATTAAACAAATCGTTAGTAGTTAACAACTCTCTGTACATCTCAGTTGCCATAAAAAAAAATCCTTATGAAATTCCTTAGGAATGTGGGAACAATAGCATGAGATCCATTCATGATAAGCATACCAAATATGATAATGTTCTATGGATTTCTTTTGAAGAGTGAGTTAATTTGAGAAATCTGGCTTAAAAAGCTATTAGTAATAGAGCAGACTCCCTATTTCGTATATTGTTTTATTATACAATATGTTTCGATTTGAAGTGAAAAACTATAGCTTGTGGTTGCAAGTGATGGCTCATGCCTCTAATCTCAGTGCTTTGGGAGGCTGAGGCAGGAGGAGAGCTTGAAGCCAGAAGTTTGAGACCATTCTGGGCAACGTAATGAGTCCTGTCTCTACAAAAATAAAAATAAAAATAAAAATAAATTAGATGAGCCTAGTGCGCCTGTAGTCCTAGTTACTCAGGAGGCTGAGGCAGGACGATCACTTAAGCCCAAGAGTTCAAGGTTATAATGAACTATGATCGCGCCACTGTACTATACTCTGGACAATACAGCGAGACCCTGTCTCAAAAATTATAAAAATAAAAATTGAAAAAAGATACTGTTAAAGCTGTACCTCAATGATTCTTACCTCCTAAAATGTATAAACTTATATCCCATAGTGAATAAGGCTGATCAGTGTAGCAGTTAGGATATTGTGGTAGTGACAGTATGTGGCATCTGAGGCTGGTCCCAAAAGACACTGTGACTCCTGCCTTTCTCTTTCGCATTACTTGCTCTGGGGGAAGCCATCTGTCATGTCATGAGGGTACTCAAGCAGTCCTCTGGAGAGAAGAGACTCACATGGCAAGGAAATGAGGCCCCCTGCTAACAGCCATGTAAGTGATCCATATTGGAAGTAACTCCTCCAGCCACATCAAGCCTTCAAGTGGCTGCAGTTCCTGGTTACATCTTGACTGCAACATCATGGAAAATCTTGAGCTATTATAGAACCAAGCAGCTAAGCTACTCCCAAGTTCCCAAGTCCATACCCAAACAAAAAAGTAAAATAATAATTGCTTATTGTTTTTATTGTATTGTCTTAATTGAGATATAATTATCTATTATAAACTTTGGCAGTTTAAAGTATCCAATTCATTGTTTCCAAATATATTTACAGAGTTGCACAATGATCACCAAGATCTAATTTTAGGACATTTTCATTATCCTAAAGCTAAGTCTGTACTTAACAGCAGCCACTCCCCTCTCTCTTGCCTCCCACCTGGTACTTCTTATCCTTCAGGCCTAGGCAACCACTGACCTTCCTCTGTCTGTATACATTTTCCTACATTGCACATTACATACAAATGGAATAATACAATATGTGGTCTTTGTGACTATCTAATTTCACTTAATAATATTTTTAAGATTCACCCATGTTGTAGCATGTATTACTATTTCATTTATTTTTATTACCATGTAATAACTTACCATATAGTAGAACATATTTTGTTTATCCACCCATCAGTTGATAGGTATTGGAGCTGTTTCCACTTTTGGCTATTGTGAATAATACTGCTATGAATATTCATTTATAAGTTTTTGTGTGGACATATGCTTTCTCATTTCTCTTGGGTATATGCCTAGGAATGGAATTGCTGGATCATATGGTAACTCTATGTTTAACTTTTTGAGGAACTGCCAGATTGTCTTCCAAAGAGGCTGCACCAGCTTACATTCCCACCAGCAGTGTATGATGGTTCCAATTTTTCCACATCCTTGCCAAAACTTGTTATTATCTGCCTTTTGAAATTTGCCACCCTGGTGAGTGTGAAGTGATATCTCATTGTGGTTTTCACTTTTATCTCTTTAATGACTAATGATGTCGGGCATCTTTCTGTGACTATTAGTCACTCCTATATTTTCTTTGGGCATATGACTATTCAAATCTTCTGCCCATCTTAAAAATTGGTTCATTTCTCATTTATTATTGAGTTGTTTATTATTTTAAGCTGATAATTTTTCAAGTAACTTGATACAGGCTAACAGATAACTAACACAAGCAGTACTTTTACATTTCTTTTAGGAAAATGAGATGATGGTACTTTTTAATTGATTAGAAGGAGAATTTGCTAATGTTTTCTTGGAGATAAAAAATGGTATTTTTACTACAGTGATTGATAGCTATAGAGAGAGTATATAGTTGAAGTACATAAAATAAATTAATCAGAATAAGAAACATAATTCAAATGCATGCACTCACTTATTATAATAATGAAAGAGCCAAAGAAATTTCTTGAGTATCGTTGTTAATCAAAACAATTTTCCCTAACAATACAGAAAACAAGTGAAAATGTCTGACAAATTTCTTTTAAATTCTCCTTGTCTAGACATTCCTTTGCATATATAAAATAAAGGACACTTAGCACAAAACAGAAATGTATTTCATAATCTTTTTAAAAACATGCAAAACAAAATCATATTTTTTATTAAAAAGTTATAATTTAAAAGAAGACAATTTTGAATTGCACAAATTATTTGGTGACTGGGCATACACTGTGTTCAGATTTAGGAACCAGATTAAATTAAGCATTTTGTAAACATTTATTGAAACTATATAAAAAATTTAGTATAATTTTTACAAATTTATTTCTGTAGTTTTTTTTAGCCTTGGTTATTTAATTAATCCCTACAATGGGATAAAAATATAAATTAGAAAAAAAAAATAGGTGGCCTGAAATAAGAATGTGAAGTAAGTAAATTTGTTTTAAAGCAACAGTAGAAAAGATCTATGTAGTTCAGTGAAATGTTTCACTTCTCTTTCTCCACTATGGAGGAAATATCCTAAAATCCTGCTATCATAGCAAAGAAATTTTAAACTATCCCAACTATATTTTCTCCAATTATCTTACTTTTAATATAATTTAGTTCTACTTTTCTACACCCATGATAAAAAAAAAAAAAAAAATTCATTCTATTGACTTGGATGCTATCATTGTTACATAGTGCTTGTGTTCTTTTATTTCCAAATGTCTGTTATAAATATTAAATTCAACAAACATATACTACATGCTTTCAATCTGAAGTTACCATGACATGTTCAGAGAAAATGGAAACAATTATTGTGTTTATTTTAAATATTAAGTTGGTAAAAGTATACTTAATTCATTAACTAATTATTTTGTTTGAGACGGAGTCTCACTGTGTCACCCAGGCTGGAGTGCAGTGGCGTGATCTCGGCTCACTGCAAGCTCCGCCTCCTGGATTCCCGCCATTCTCCTGCCTCAACCTCCCGAGTTGCTGGGACTACAAGTGCTCACCACCATGCTCGGCTAAGTTTTTGCACTTTTTAGTAGAGACGGCGTTTCACCGTGTTAGCCAGGATGGTCTCGACCTCCTGACATCGTGATCCGCCCACCTCGGCCTCCCAAAGTGCTGGGATTACAGACGTGAGCCACCGCACCCGGCCACTTAATTTATTTTTATGACATTTGGATGAACACAAGGAATTAATCTCCAGAGACTGATGATAAGTGCCCTCTAATACCTCCAAAAATATCAAAAGCATCACCGTATAAAAATATAATAGTACCTTATGATAAAGTATGACAATCTTTATTATTTTGTGAATAAATGTAAGCAAGACTATATAGGCTCTTTAATATTAAGTATACAAAGAATAAATGTAAGCAAGACTTTGTATACTTAATAATATTAAGTATACAAAGAATAAATGTAAGCAAGACTATATAGGCTCTTTAATATTAAGTATACAAATTCAATATCAGTTCTATACGTGAAAAATGAAACTTTGTGAGTTTATGAAGTTTACTGCTCTGTTTTCAAAGTGTATGACATTTATCCCTTTTAAATAATTTATTGTAGAACTATAGTAGAATGTTGTTTTTTTTTAAATATTTCATGGAGATATTAGAATATCATTGTCAGATTATGTCACACCTGATTACATGTTTTTCAAATGTTTCCTTTTAAAGCATTTTGAAAGTGTCCAAAACATAAAATTAACTTACATATTTGAAGTATGATGGGGAATTACCATTATATTTAGACTCACGCTAAATGGAGTGATTGACATATTTCCTATATTCCTTCACTGAAGGCAAATTTTTATTGAGTGTTGTGAAAATCTAATAATTATGATTGTTTGTGGCCAATCGTACAAACGTCAAAAAAATTTTTATTTTGGATTCTGTTTGTAATTCTGTAGACTATTTCTTTTCTTTCTTTCTTTCTTTTTGTTTGTTTGTTTGTTTGTTTGTTTGTTTGAGACTGGCTGGAAGTGCAATGGCTGCAATCTTGGCACACTGCAACCTCTGCTGCCCAGGTTCAAGTGATTCTCCTGCCTCAGCCTCCTGAGTAGCTGGTTATAGGCATGCGCCACTACACTAGGATAGTTTCTGTATTTTTAGTAGAGATAGGGCTTCAATATGTTGGCCAGACAGGTCTCAAACTCCTGACCTCCAGCGATCTGCCCACCTAGGCCTCCCAAAGTTCTGGGATTACAGGCATGAGTCACCATGCCTGATCTACATATTATTTCTAATCATAAAGATGTCTGGCAATAATTAAACAGTGGAATTCTAAAGAATGATTTTTTTTTTCACTAAAGAAACTTGATTAACATTCCTTCACTCCTGCATCCTTCATATAGTCTATTTTTCTCTGCATAACAACAATGTATTAATCAATACTCAAAATTAAAACTTTTTACCATTGTCTAAAAGACTGCTAACTGTGGCACTGGGACGCTCTTTCCCAGTGAACCTAAAGTTTCACTGCATCCTCTGTCATTTGGCTGTAGCCTTCTATCAGTTTTTAGAATATTCTAGCCTTCTAGCACTAGCCGTCTATCAGTTTTTAGAATATTCTAGCCTTCTAGCACTAGCCTTCTATCAGTTTTTAAAATATTCTAAATTTTTCCCAATCCGAGGACATTTGCACTCTATTTCTTCTGCAGAAAATACTTTTCTATGTTTGGGTCCTCCCCAGCATTCATATTTCAGCTTGTCTACAATATTATTTTGACAGACATGCCTCCTCTCCCTAATTTAAATAAACGATTTCCCTCCATTCTCAATCACAGTACCCTATTTATTTCCTTCCAAGCAGTTATCAGAACCTGCAGTGATTATATTTTATGTTTTTATTTTGGGACTCCCTGACTAGAACATGAGCTGCTACATGCGGGAAGGGCTTTGCCCATCATCCTCCTAGTACTGTCACATGTGTAATGGTAAATATTTGTTACATGAATAAAGCAACATGGACAAATTATCTAGTTATAACTAAGCTTCCCTGGAGTGGTATGATCTCTATACTACATGAGTCATATCCTTAAGTCCTTTCCAGTTTTAAGGCCAATTATGTGATACATGTTTTCCAAATTGAGTAGAATAATATTTCAGAATGGAGCTCCCCACAAAATTCAATTAATGTAATAAAAGTAAAATTCAAAATAAATCTCTAAAGCCTTCACTTCAGCAAATTGTTTTGTTCTTATGAATTGAATCTGTATTTTAAATATTTTACTTATGTCAAATGCAACATACAGATTTTAATCAAAATGGTAAGGTAAATTCTAGTAGAAGTTACCTCGTGACATTCTTTTTGGTAAGAGTTGTAAAGAAGGAAGGAAAAGGTCATTTTATTTTTAAGTTATTAAAAAATGGATCTAATGATTCCTTTTAATATTCTCATTGTATAAAGAGGGTAATTTAATTTTAGCTAAAAACTGAGGCTAATAAATTAGGAATCATCTTTTTTTTCAAGTGTTTTCAGTGACATGAATTTGAGTAAGCTGGAATAAATTATTAACTTTGTTCAACTAGGTAGCAAAAGTGGATTGAAAAGTTGAGGAGGTAAAGAGCTCTTCATAAAAAGTCAAGATATGTATACACATATATCCATCAAGGTATGCATTACAAATATGTTTTAAGACATCTAAATATAAAATCCAGATGTTAAAATATCCTCACTGGAAATTTAATGCCTAAGCATGTATATGCAAGAGATACAAAGACAGAAGAATAATAGGATATAATATACAAATTTGTCCATTTTGGTTTTTAAATTAATAGACTAATTTTTACAATCATAAGCCTGAGAGCAGACTGTCAAAATATATCTGTTGAGAAAACTCTCAGCCCACTGAGATGACTGCATTAGCTTTTGTCAGGACAAACAAAAATAAAATTTCCTTTTGAATATATAGAGCATATTGTGGAGGCTGCTACAGAAAGGAGACAGAGAGACAGAGAGAGGAGAGAGAGAAGAAAAAATATCAGGGTGAATATATCTTATTTATTTTAAGCGTATTACTTACTGATGATTACTGATGATTTTGTATACCCTAAGAACTTTCTTTACAAATTTAGTTCATTCTTTCATACTGGAAAAAACTAAGTCCTCTATTTATTTTTTCTGGCTTCTAAAGATATCTTTATTGAGAACAGTGTCTTACATATATTTTCCTTTATGCTGAGGTTCATATGGAAGGATAATGAAATACATGTTTTTGGTTATCTCTCCACATAGCAGGGTAAGTAGTTTTAGGAAAAAATAAGCAGGTTCACTGATCTGCTTTATACATGCAAAAAATGATTTAGTATCCTTGGGCCGTAAGCACTCTTTTTTTCAATTAAGAAAATCAAATATTCAAGGGAAACACATCACTCATCCTCTCTTTCTTCACACAACTCCCTCTAATCCTTTCTTTTTAATCCTTATTCCTCTTCCCCTCCTAGCACTGATTGTAGGATGTGGCCCACTGGAGAGTAAAATTAAAACAAAAAAGCAAAGTAGAAAGTCATAAAAAAAGTGTTTAATGATTTTTCCCTTAAAAGAAGATTCATGGTTAATTGTTATAAAAACTGACAAACAAACAAGAAAACCAAACCCTTTCCAGGCTCTTA
Source organism: Macaca fascicularis (assembly GCF_037993035.2). NCBI lineage: Eukaryota > Metazoa > Chordata > Mammalia > Primates > Cercopithecidae > Macaca > Macaca fascicularis. The sequence continues at coordinate 172,049,604 of NC_088380.1, read as the reverse complement.
AAATTTACAACTGTTGCATGATTTTAAGCCCCAATTTAATGAGAAGGCTTAATAGATACATGTGACTTCAATGATATGAGATGGACCAATATTCTTTCTATGTTTATTGAGAAAAATATAGCATTTATTAACATATTGAATGATCTTCTTTTTTTATAGGTGATATGGTTTGACTGTGTCCCCACCCAAATCTCATCTTGAATTGTAGCTCCCATATTCCCAACACAGCATAGGAGGGACCTGGTGGGAGGTAATCGAGTTGTGGGAGTGGGTTTTTCCCATGCTGTTCTCATGATATTGAATAAGTCTCAAGAGAACTATGGTGTTACAAAAGGGCAGTTCCCCTGTACATGCTGTGTTGCTTGCTGCCATGTAAGACGTGCCTTTGCTCCTCCTTCACCTTCCGCCACGATTGTGAGGCCTCCCCAGCCATATGGAACTGCAAGTTCATTAAACTTCCTTTCCTTTATAAATTTCAGTCTCAGGTATTTCCTCACAGCAGCATGAAAATGGATTAATACAGTAAATTGTTACCAGTAGAGTGGGGTGTTGTTATAAGGATACCTGAAAATGTGGAAACAACTTCAGAACTGGGCAGAGGTTGAAACAGTTTGGAGGGTTCAGAAAAAGACAGGAATATGTGGGAAAGTTTGGAACTTCCTAGAGACTTGTTGAATGCCTTTGACCAAAAATCCGATAGTTATATGGACAATAAAGTTCAGGAGATGAATAACCTGTTAGGAACTGGAACTAAAGGTCACTCTCTACCCGAAGAGACTGGTGGCATTTACCCCTGCCCTAGAGATCTGTGGAACTTTGAATTTTAGAGAGATGATTTAGGGTATCCAGAAGAAGAAATTTCTGAGCGGCAAGCATTCAAGAGGAAGCAGACTATAAACATTCAGAAAATTTATAGCCTGACAATATGATAGAAAAGGAAAACCCATTTTCTGAAGAGAAATGCAAGCTGGCTGCATAAATTTGCATAAGTAATGAGGAAGCAAATGTTAATCACCAAGACAATGGGGAAAATGTCTCCAGGGCATGTCAGAGGTCTTCAAAGGTCTTCAAAGCAGCCTGTCCCATCACAGGCCCAGAGGCATAGAAGGTAAAAAAATAGTTTCATGGGCCAGGTCCAGGGTCTCGCTGCTTTGTGCAGTCTCGGGAGTGGTGCCTTGTATTCCAGCTATGACTGAAAGGGGCCACTGTACAGCTCAGGTGATTGTTTCAGAGGGTGCAAGCCCCAAGCCTTGGCAGCTTATATGTTGTTCTAGGCCCACCCATGTGCAGAAGTCAAAACTGAGGTTTGGGAACCTCCATTTAGATTTAAGAGGATGTATGGAAACACCTAGATGTCAGGCAGAGGTTTGCTTCAGGGGCAAAACCCTCATGGAGAATCTCTGCCAGGGCAGTGTGGAAGCGAAATGTGTGGTGGGAACCCCCACACAGAGTGCACTGGGGCACTGCCTAGTGGAACTGTGAGAAGCGGGCTACCATCCTCCAGCCCCCAGATTGGTAGATCCACCAACAGCTTACACTGTGTGCCTAGAAAAGCTGCAGACACTAACACCAGCCAAAGAAAGCAGCTGGGGGGGAGGCTGTCCCCTGCAAAGCCACAGTGCTGGAGCTGCCCAAGACCATGGGAACCCAACTCTTGCATCAGCGTGACCTGGATGTGAGACTTGGAGTCAAAGGAGCTCATTTTGGAGCTTTCACTTTTGACTACCCCACTAGATTTTGGGTTTACATAGGTCCTGTACCCCCTTCATTTTGGCCAATTTCTCCCATTTGGGACAGGTGTATTTACCCAATACCTGTACCCACTTTATATCTAAGAAGTAACTAACTTGCTCTTTATTTTACAGGCTCTTAGACAGAAGGGACTTGCCTTATATTAGAGGAGACTTTGGACTGTGGACTTTTGAGGTAATGCTGAAACGAGTTAAGACTTTGGGGGACTGTTGGGAAGGCATGATTGGTTTTGAAATGTGAGGATATGAGATTTGGGAGGTGCCAGGGTCAGAATGACATGATTTGGCTGTGTCCTTACGCAAATCTCATCTTGAATTGTGGCTCCCATAATCCCCACATGATGTGGGAGGGAACCAGTGGGAGGTAACTGAATCATGGGGATGGGTTTTTCCTGTGCTGCTCTCACGATAGTGAATAAGCCTCACAAGAACTTACAGTTTTATAAAAGGCAGTTCCCCTGCATATGCTCTGTTGCCAAATGCCATCTGAAGAAGTATGTGTTTGCTTCCCCTTCTGCCATGATTATAAGTTTCCTGAGGCCTCCCCAGCCATGTTGAACTATAAGTCAATTAAACTACCCAGTCTTGGGTATGTCTGTATTAGCCGTGTGTGAATGGACTAATACAAAAGGCTTACTCTATGCTTTTCATTTTATTCAATCCTTCAGCTTTGTTTGATTACACATAGACCACCAAGTTTCCTATTTTTAATAGGGAAGAAAAAACCTTATCAATAAAATTACAATTTGGATGAATTTTGTAGAATGAGTAATGCCCACCAAAAATGGGGCATAGAAAATAAGCCTTCAAAAACATTCTCACATTATAGCAATGAAAAGCATATTGACTAATAGAGAAAAAACACATGCATAGGGAAAAATCACCGAGATCTAAAATGGCAATGCCATGTCCAGAAGATCTGGGACTGAGTATGAGTTTGCAAAAAAGAGCATTGATGTTAATGGCTAAACAGCAAGTCTAGTCAGAAGATTTGGGCATTTGATTATAACATGTCAGGGTAAAGTGAAGTTTAATGTATCTATTCTCTTTTTACTGGGTTTCTGAAATGGAAGCAGGTTGAGAAGAGCAGATCAACAATGCAAACAAACACTTGCAGGACATGCAAATGAGGGAGGGCAAATAACATAAGAGACATTTTCCTACCAAAGGAAAATAAGAGTATAAATGCAATTGAAATGCGATTACAACAGTCCCCTCTTACCCTTGGAGGACTTGCCCCAAGATCACCAGTGGGTGCCTAAAACCGTGGATAGCACCAAATCCTATATAAACTATTTTTTTATTCCTATGCATACATACCTATGATTAAGTTTAGTTTATTAGTTAGGCACAGTTAGAGATTAGCAACAGTAACTAAAAAGAGAGTAGAAGAATTGTAACAATATACTGTAATAAAAGTTATGCGAATATAGTCTCTCTCTCTCCCTCTAATATCTTATTGTACTGTACTCATCCTTCTTGTGATGATGTGAGGAGATAAAATGCTTGCATAATGAGGTGAAGTCAGGTAAATGATGTAAGCATTGTGACCTAAATGGAAAATTCCAGAAATATATATACAATTCATCAATTTTAAATTGAGTGCCACTTGGAGAAGGATGAATGAAAGCTTACACCATGGGCTCCATCCTGACAGGGACATACATGAATCTTGTCTATGTCCACCAGCTCCACCCTTTGCATTCTCCCCGTCCATTCATCACTCAGTAGCCATTTCAGTTAGACAGACTGTGGAGGTATCACTAGTGCTTGTGTTCAAGGAACCCTTATGTGACTCAGTGATAAGAGTCCTCGTTTATGCTCCTTTTCTGAAAGGTAGGGACACTGGTGCCAAACTTTTGGATTTCTCGATGGTCAGAAATCTAGATGTGAAAAATGTCTGATCCGGTGGCTCACACCTGTAATTCCATCACTTTGGGAGGCCGAGGTGGGCAGATCATGAGGTCAGGAGATCGAGACCATCCTGGCAAACACAGTGAAACCCCATCTCTACTAAAAATACAAAAAAAAATTAGCCAGTTGTGGTAGCACGCACCTGTAACCCCAGCTACCTGGGAGGCTGAGGGAGGAGAATTGCTTGAAGCCAGGAGGCAGAGATTGTAGTGAGCTGAGATCGCACCATTGCACTCCAGCCTGGGCGACAGAGTGGGACTCTGTCTCAAAAAAAAAAAAAAAAAGAAAGAAAAATGTCTGATCATGATCTAAATGTTTCTTTGCTTAATTAAAATAAAAATACCGTGTTGACAAAACAAAGTATGTCTGCTTGATGGGCACGGTGGCTCACACCTGTAATTCCAGCACTTTGGGAGGCCGAGGCAGACGGATCACGAGGTCAGGAGATTGAGACCATCCTGACCAACATGGTGAAACCCTGTCTCTACTAAAATACAAAAAATTAGCTGGGTGTGGGGGTGGGTGCCCGTAATCCCAGCTACTTGGGAGGCTGAGGCAGGAGAATCGCTTGAACCAGAGAGGCAGAGGTTGTGGAGAGCCAAGATTGCACCACTGCACTGCAGGCTGGGCGACAGAGCAAGACTCTATCTCAAAAAAAAAAAAAAAAAAAAAAGACAAAAAAGTCTGCTGCAAGTGGGAGAAAGTAGGGAGGGAATAAAGTAGAATATGTTTTATTTTAAAATATAAAAGTTCAATTTGGAAGTGACCTGTGGTATTTTTATTTTAGTCAAACATTTGTGCAGAACCAAACTATGCATAGATCATGTGTTTTGCTCAATGGTGGAGCTGAGTAAAAGTATTCTGTTTCCTTACTCTGTGCTCTCTTTGTTATATAAAATGCACTGAAAATATTTAAGATATTGGATTTTCTCCATTTTGAAATTAGAAGGGTAGCACACGAGTGCTTTGTTGTCCTCTTTGAAGTCATGTCATTCAAATATATACTACTAATGTATTTTCAAAAAGTAATGTATCAGCCAGGCACAGTGGTTCACACCTGTAATCCCAGCACTTTGGGAGGCTGAGGTGGGTGGATCACCTGAGGTCAGGAGTTCAAGACCAGTCTGGCCAATGTGGTGAAACCCCCATCTCTACTGAAAATACAAAAATTAGCTGGGCATGGTGGCAGGCACCTGTAATCACAGCTACTCGGGAGGCTGAGGCAGGATAATCATTTGAACCTAGGAGGCAAAGGTTGCAGTGAGCGGAGATCACGCCACTGCACTCCAGCCTGGATGCCAAGAGCAAAGCTCCATCTCAAAAAAAAAGAAAAGAAAAAAGAATTTCTCATTTATTATAAAGAATACCAAAATATTTTTCTTTGACCCAGTTACTCCATTTCAGAATCTTTCCTCTAAAACAAAAATGCCAAATTGAGCAAAATAATTGTGTATATAACCATTAATCATAATATTAATTATAGTAGAAATATAAAATACAAAAAGAAAGAAAGTGACAAACAGGCAAATCTCTAGTAATATGAATATGGGGAAGAACAATCTGAATACATGTAAAAATATCAATAATTCCTTATGTTGGTAGTTTCCTGATTATCAAAAAATTAAATCATTTGAAAATACAGAAATATATACTGGGGATAGTACCTTTAAATCCAATTTCCAAATGCAACTATTCTTACCATATCAGCTTATAATATACAGGTATTCTCTATATATATATATAGTATATATACATACTATTTGATTAAACATATAATAGTATAATACTATGAAATATTTAAATACCTGTTACTTTCACTGAAATACATGCTACACAACTCATATCAGTAAAATTAAAATTATAACTTTCAATGTTTATTATAATCTGTTTATAGTCTACTCCGTCTCTAAATGACATAGGCACTGATTCTCATTTTTTTTATTACTGAAAGATATTATAAATGAAAAGCCTTTAATAAAGGTACTTTATAATCTCCCGTTGTTATTTATTATGATGGTGATTTATTATCAATTAGGTTTTTTATATATTTGATATTTGAAAACTGTCATTGTTTTCACATTCAAGCACTGAATCCATTTTTAAAGTGTGCATTTCTTTATGTATGATTAAATGTTAGCACCCTTTTCTATGTTTGTTGTAATTTAAAGATGTAGTTTTGGGTATTTTACAATATTTTTAATCTTTTAAATGCACTGCGCTGAGAACAGGCCTCATGTGGCTGATGTGCACAGACACACACTCACTGCCAGCAAAGCAGGGAGAGCTGACAAACGGTTACATAGGTATTTTTTAAAGGGTTCATAAGAACTTTTATTTATGAAGGTTAGTACCTGCTATAGTTTGGATATTTGACCCTCCAATCCTCATGATGAAATTTGATTTCCAGTGTCGGAGGTGGGGCATCTTGGCAGGTATTTGGGTCATGGGGTGGATCCTGCGTGAATGACTTGGTACCTTCCTTAAGGTACCAAGTGAGTTATTCTGTTATTTCCTGGGAGATTTGCCCAGAGAGGTGATTGTTAAAATGAGCCTGGCACTTCCCTCTCCTCTCTCTTTCTTCTTCTCTCTCTTTCTGCCTGTCTCTTCAAGTGAGTCTGGCTACCCTTTGCCTTCCACCATGAATGGAAGCTTCCTGAGGCCCTCATCAGAAGCAGATGCCTGTGCCATGCTTTGGTACAACCTGAAACTGTGAGACAAATACACCTCTTTTCCTTATAAATTACCCAGCCTCAGGTATTCCTTTATAGCAGGCTAAGACTTTGCTGTACGTTTGCAAATATGTTTTCCATGATTTTATGTCTTAAATCTTTTTTGTAATCATGCCTTTCTGAATAAATACATTTCAAATTTTTATGAAATAAAATGTGTTAAAATGTTGTATTTTCTAGATTTGATAGAACACTAAAAAACAAACAAACAAAAAACAAAACCAAAACAAAACAAAAAACTTTTCCAGAAGCCAAGGCTATATTTCCAAAATATTAAATTATTTTTTTTAAAAGGTTGGTTAGGCCCAGCGCGGTGGCCCACACCTGTAATCCCAGCACTTTGGAAGGTTCAGGCAGGTAGATCTTGAGGTCAGGAGTTAAGACCAACATGGCCAACACGGCGAAACCCTGTCTCTACTAAAAATACAAAGATTAGCCACGCGTGGTGAGACAGGAGAGTCACTTGAACCTGGGAGGCAGAAACTGCAGTGAGCCGAGATGGCGCCATTGCACTCCAGCCTGGGCAACAGAGCCAGACTCTGTCTCAAATAAAAAAAAAAAAAAGAAGTTGGTTAAACATTTAGCCATTAGCCATGCCATAATTTATATAGCTATGTGCAGATGTACAATAAAAAATGACTCAAAATTTTTCATTATAGGGGGGCATTCTATGTGAAGGCCTATTTACAAGAATCAAAATGTTAGTACAAAGTACAAAATTTAGAAATAAGTTTCCACAGCTTGTTATAAGCTGTGGGTAAAGAACTGCCTATTTTGTTTTCTCCTATATTTAGATTAGAAGTACTTTTAGACTGTGTCAAGTATTGCATAATAATAAAGGCATTTGTTTACTTTTTACTATCTTTTACAACATTTTTTAGTCTACTAAAATTGTGGATCTAACAAACAAAAATGAACAAATACATGTATATTTTTCTCTTTTTCACAGTATAAAACATGCAAACATTGCACGAACATCATACATATTTTAACACTTAAGAAATTCCTACATGCATGATCAGAATTCTCAATTGATTAGGAGACAAAATAATCAAAGTTATATTTTTGGGATAAACATCATGGCCCTAAATATTAAAATTAGTGTAAAAACTTAAAAAATTCATATATAATTTGAACGTATCTTTCCTCAAGCAGTTATCCCTTTGGGTTCAGAGAGGGGACAAGAAGATGAAAATCATATATTTGTTTTCTTTTTCATCTAATACCACTAGGAGTCCACTGAAAATGTTAATATGTTAAACTATTAATCAAAAGTTTAGGAAGATAAGTCATTAATTTTACATTCCTACCTGAATCACATTGAAGACATTCGACATACAAACTTAATTTTTCTAATTAATATTAATGTTAATTTTTTCCCTGATTGAACCTAGCAATCTTCTACTTTTTAAATATCCTTTTTTGTTAAAATATTATGCTCTTGTTCTCAAATTATCAATAGAACTTAGATCAATTTTAACAAGTTTTTTTTTTTTCTATTTCTCTTTGCTTATAGCACTTAACTTTCTTTCTCTGACCCCTCCTGTGCATTTAAAAAAATGAAAACCCATATTCCCAAACTGAAATATTTGTTCTCTTTAGTAAGATTCTTTCTGGCTTCAGGGAGAATAAATTTACAGAGACATTCTGGGACTTTGGGACTCCAACGATTCAAATTTTTACCTTGAATATCTATTCTTGACTTTTCCTTCTTTTTGAATAAACATCCCCTAAAGAGAATACTGGCTTTGTGACTTACTTTATTGAATAAATTATGCAGTGCTTCTGTCTGCAACTCATGTGAGTGATGCGAAATAAAGCAGACATAGCTGTTGGACATCATTTTAGTCCCTCTATCTGATTGGCAGATCACAGGAAGGAAAAAATGTCCCAAGAGCCCCTCTGTGAGGTCGTTACCAACTGATTGAGTATTCGCCTTAAATATCTGAAACCCAGGTGTGTTGTAGATTAGCACAACTTACAAGCACTGTGTGGAGATTTATTATGATAATTGTTGCTTTTATTTTTTATTTCCCTGAACTCAAAGATAATTAATGTCAGTATGTGTCCTGGTATCTGACTCTCTTAATTGGTCCTATGGTGCCTTGGGTGTTTTAAAATCCACTCACTTAAAGGCTTTTTTTTTTCTTTTGACTTGTTTTCCTGGAGCTGTTCATTAGTGCCTAAAATATTTGATTACATTTAATTGTGATGTCTTCAATTTTGTGCACCTGCTGCAATTTACATGAGGGGGAAAAAGGCTTGCAGAAGCAGGAAAAAAAAAAAAGTGAGAGGGGGAATTAAATTTTAAAAGAATTCCCCTGCACAGGGTAATTGGGGTTAAATACAGAAACAAACTTAATAGGTAGTCAGATTTTTGTAACTACTATGGTTATACTAAAAAGGTTCTAAATCAAACATTCTCTATCATACAAACCCTTAACATATATTTTCACATTTTTCTTCAAGGGCTTTGGCTTCTGAGGGACATCCACATTTACTTTAAATTTAGTATCTTGTATGAAAGAGCCCACTTGGAGAAGAAGAAAATACTGAGTCAGAAACCCAGTTGGAGCTGTTTTCTGTTTCTTATGCATTTTTTAATGAAATATAACATGGCTTTTTATTTCAACAAATATCGAAGCATTTTATCACCAATTTCACGAGTAGTTTTATGTTTATTTTATTGTTTTATGATTGTTGAAACAGCCCAGTTCCCTGATCAAGTATGAGGTTCCTTTGCAAAATATGACTTAAAGTAACATATAAGAAACAGATTATATCCACAAAGAATTACCAGCTTCAAAGAATGATGTTGACCTGAATATCAATTTCACTGACCATACTATAATTCAGCAGAGTCGGAAGAAACACAGGGTATCTGCTGCATTTTCAGTAGAAGAAATAAATGACCTTTCTATTTCTTCTGTAAAGCCATCAGTTCTTTTTTTTTTTTTTCCATTTAGTTTTAAGGAACAGTGAAATCTCTAAATCTGCTTCAAACCCATGCTGTTAAAAGAAGTAATTATACCAGTCCTATGGTTATTATGGTAGTAATACAATGAGATCTCTATGTTAAATATATCAACACAATGCACCGCTTTACCATAGATATTTTTATTCACTAAACATTCTAAGGATCAAGAAAGCAGAAAGGTACTGGTAATCCTTTATGGAAACTCATCTGTCAAGGGGCCAACTCAAGTTTTATCTCCTCCAGGAAGTCTCTCTGATCCTTCTATACCAACTTCAAATGTCCGTCTTTCCAATTTTACTGCATTGGTGGACTAGACTATAAAACACACTACACGGGTCTATCCTTTTCTGTAAAACTTATTTATACATGTTTTATTCATGTTATCATTGTTGCCTTGAAAAATGTTTTGAATTTCTTAAGCATGGGGGTGATTAGTAAAATTAATGCATGTGCAATATTTGCCATTTTCAAAGTACTTTCACAGCCATTACCTTATTGATTTTCAGAATAACCTTGTGCTGCAGACTATAATTTTCACAAATGTGGAACCCAAGTTTCTTTTTCTCAACTTTGTATCCCTGGGGTTTCTATTATCTTCTGTATAACAGGTTTTCAAGATATATGAAATGAATGAATGAACGAATGAAGAATGAATGAATGAATGAAGCAGTATCTCCACTCTTGTTTCAGAAAATAAAAAAGAAAATTTGAGCACACAGGGACTTAGTGACTTTCCTAAGATCACATGCCTGGTCACTGAGGCAACAGTGATATAAGCCCAATTCCTGGGCCTCTCAATTCTAAACTTATCTCAACTTCTACATTGATAAATTATAGTAAAGGAATTGGGCATTGATATTTTCAAAAATATTAAATGTATTAAGCTCATAGATGTTCAATAAAATTTTAACTCGTTTTAATGTATTTGGGACTTACACCATAGCACACATTTTTAGAATCTGGAAGCTGAGCAGTGAATACACATCACAGGAGGTGTCCTAGAGATGACGACATGTTTGGGCTCATGATTTGATCAGGGGTCTATGTGAGAGGGTGGGACTGAGGACCCTCATGGGAATGAAATCCTTGGAAAACTGAGGGAACCAGTTGAAAGAACGGGGTGGGGGGGAGGGGCAAGGCTGAGGCAAGAACAATGGTGATGATGGATTGTTTAGCAGATCTGTCACACAAGTTGTTGCCTGCACACCTTGCACCACCATTTTCAATGGCCCCAGTAAAATGTTCCATCATTCCAGTCCCTTTGGAAAATATTTAGAAATCTACATCAAACACCAGTTTTGTTATCCAAGAGATTATAATGCAAATCCAACTGAAGATGGTTTTCTGTATCCTTTATCCCAGTTTCTGCTGTAGCATAAAAGCATGTAGGAAGTAGCAAAGGATATCTCCATAGATAATGTCAGAAACAAGAGAAGATGACTTTGGCCTGGGCACCTAAACACATGGACAATGTGTGCTAATTCCAGAAGGAACCTCAGGACAATGTGGCTGAGAGACAAGGAAATGGGAACTGTGTTCTCCAGTACCTGTCTGTATTAATTAGTTTTCACACCTTTCTGAAGAAATACCTGAGACTGAATAATTTACAAAGAACAGAGGTTTAATTCACTCACAGTTCCACAGGCTGTACAGGAAGCATGGCAGAATCCACTTCTGTGGAGGCCTCGGGGAACTTAGAGTCATGGTGGAAGGCAAAGGGAAAAGTGGGCACATCTTACATGGCCAGAGCAGAAGAAAGGGGTTGGGGGAGGTGCCAAACAATTTTAAACAACCAGATCTCACTCATTATACAGTACCAAAAGGGAATGTTGCTAAACCATTAATAACTCCACCCACATGATCCAGTCACCTCTCACCAAGCCCTACCTTCAACACTGGGAATTACGACTCGACATGAGATTTGGACAGGGACACAGATCCAAGCCATATCACTGTTTCACACCCCTTCCCCCCATATCCAAAATATCGTGGCTAGGGCTGAATCAAATAAACACTGTTTTACTTATATGGTAATTGCCATCTTTCACTGCATCAAAGGGACCACAGTTTACCCATGGCCTCTGTTTGCACCTCCTGCTATGTTCTCTGACCTCCAGATACACTGGCTGTGGAGTTCCTGGAACATTTCATGTGCCCTTCCACAACAGGGTTGCTCCCATTTACAGGTTTTCCTGAGTTATCTTTTAAAGTTCAGTTCAAGTCACCTCCTAAGGAAAGCTTCCTTCTCCAAAAGGCACCTTCGTTCAGATTCCGCTCTTAATATATTCCAGTGTAAGATAAATCTATTTCATAACATGTTCTTGGTGCATGTTTGTACACTCATTTGCATTAATCTTATGACTGTCTCTTCTACTAGACTGTAATCTCCATAAATAGAAGTTCTGCACTTACTTTTGCTCCCTTATGCTAGAACCATACCTGAGGATTGTTGTTCAATGAAGTCATTAACATGTACTTATATGAGCATGTATTTATATTACCTCCGGCCCAGGTGATCTTCATCATATAGAATGAAAGCAAAAAAAGTCATAGTTCACTTTACTTAGATAACTTGTATTCTCTTACTCTCTCTCTCTCTCTCTCTCTCTCTCTCTGTGTCTCTGTCTCTCTCTCCCTTCCTCCCTCCCTCCCTCTCTCCCTCCCTCACTCATTCTGGCTTTATCTGGCTTGGATGTGTCTATCAGCAAGCCTAGTGATGTTTATGTGGGCAATCAGAATGTACATTAACCACAATAATTGTAAATATGTAATATAATATTGTGCAATGTTGAAAGAAACACACAGGTGTGTACATGCCTCAGAACACCTACATGAACACAATGATGAAAAGTTGCTTTTTTTTTTCTATTAGATGAACTATACATTTATAAAGAACAATTTGTGGCCCAGTGGCAAAGCCTTATTAATGAAATTCATAATAAGAAAAGAGATCTTTAGGAATTGTAGGCTAGAAGTCAGAGGTTCTGCCTCAGTGGGGGTAGTTGCATTTGGATGAGGCCCCTGGCTTCCCCATTAGACTCTCCGCTTCATGAGATCAGAGTCCAAATTCCCACTTGTTCACCACAGTCCCTGCCATGTATTAGATCCTCCTCATTAATGTCTATTGTTGACTCTTTTACTGTTTCTTACAAGGAGGGGGATGGAGAGTAAACATTTTGGAAACAAAGTCACATGGCAAACATGGGGTAAAGGGAAAAAATGTCTCTGGACTAAGACAGTGATAGATGACAAACATCATTTTCTGCATGAAAGCAAATGTCAAGTTAGCTCCTAGGATTTTTTTTTTTTTTTAATTAACCATTCTTATTTCCCTGGTTCTGAGACATCAACAGTTCTAAAATCTGTGGTCCTTTTGTTTATATTTCTTCCTCTTCTCTGCTATTTTTTCCTCCTTTATTCTCTCTTCTCCTCTTTTCCCTCATCATATTTTTCTCTTTCCCTAATGTTAGAAGTTACTATTATTTTAATAATAAATTCACTTCGATGATTTCTCAGCTGAGGCCAACATGCCTTTTGGTATTGGTGGTCGGTCAGAAAGACTGTTACATGACAAGTGAGGGAAGGATCTGGAAAGTAGCCAGATGGCAGAGGCAACATCCCCTAGTCTACTGGGTGGCTGAAAATCTCTAGTAGGCCAAATATGGCTTGGAGCTCGGTGGGGTCCAGCGAACTGGCTCAATGAAGGGATTTCACATGAATATGGCAAAGGTCATTTGTAACAAAGTCAAAGAACTGTCATTTGTAACAAAGTCAAAGACCTGTTCTCACTATGACGTGAGTCCGACAAAAAATTAGTCATTAATTCCAGTAATTTTCATCTGAACAAATCATCAGATGTCATCCTTCTCTCTCCAGCCTCTGACTAGTTTTTGTTTTTTATTTGATATTTTCTGAGTGTTCATGATCTAGATTTAAGTTGTATGGCAGGGTGTTTTAGAGTCTTGCAACAGTAAGTGTGGTGTGAGGACCAGCAGCATCGGCCCCACTGAGGAGCTTGTTAGAAATGAAGACTTCCAGGCTTCATCCCAGACCTATTGAGTCTCCATCTTAACAAGATTTCCCAGTGATATGGTTTGGCTGTGTCCCCAACCAAATCTCATTTTGAATTGTAATCTCCATAATCCCCATGTGTCAAGGGAGGGACCCTGTGGGAGGTGATTGGATTGTGGGGGCAGTTTCCCCCATGCTGCTCTCAGGATAGTAAATGAATTCTCATGAGATCTGGTAGTCTTATAAATGATAGTTTTTCCTGTGCTCTCACACACTCGCTCTCTCTTACCTGCCGCCATGTAAGATGTTCCTGCTTCACCTCCCACCATGATTGTAAGTTTCCTGAGGCCACCCCAGCCATGCAAAACTGTGAGTCAATTAAACCTCTTCCCTTTATAAACTACCCAGTCTTTGGTAGTATTTTTACAGCAGTGTGAAAACGGACTAATACATCCAGGAAATTTGTCTGTATATTAAAGAGACGAGAAACCTTAATAAAGACCACTGACTGGATTTTCACAGGTCTGGGATTGAGGATACTTAAGCCCTCTGAGTCTCAATGTATTCTGTAAAATGGAAATTATAATACATTTTTCTGAGGATTACTGTGAGGCTTCAAAGAGCTATGTAAGCCAAAGATAGCTTAACACAGTTCTTGGCACATATCAAGTTTCAGCAAATGATAAATCTACATAATAAATACATTATAGAACTCAGAAAAAAAGATATTTTGAAAGCATCCATAAGTGGTTCTATCAGATGCAAAAGCAATATAGAGCATATTGAAATCTGAGAGAGAGTAGATATCCATTTGTTGGCCTGTGATGGTATCCACTGTAAATTTTAATAACCAGCAAATATGCAGAACAATTTTTCAAGAGTAAAGTATAAATGGGTATATAGGAAGTAACATTGATTGAATGTTTTTACAAATATCATCTCATTGAATTTTTCTAACAACCTTGCGAAGTATGTATTACTGGAAGATGGGGTATTATATAGATTAAAAAAAAAAAAAAAAAAAAAAAAAAAAAAAGCTTGGATATCACAAGTTTGAGCTACCCAAAATGACACACTTCATCAATGACAGAGATGGGTTACAAAGCAATGATTACCACTGAAGAGTTACAAACTTGTGCATTTTCCTTTGCTCAAGAATATATATCGATGAAATGACTGCTACCTGAATCCACGAAGAAAACAAGTGATTGGAATGCTCTTAAATGTCAGGATAATTTCTCTGCCTTTTCATGATGGAAAGTGTCTCTTTAAACACAGAAAATCAGAAGGAGTTTACCAAACCCTTTGCATTACTTTTAACACATTACAAGTATTTCCTAAATCAATTTTATATATAAATTTATTCTCAAGGTCACTCATCTAGGTCTTTTTTCTTTCTTTTCTGTTTTAACAAATAGAGAGGAAGAAATTAAGGAAGCTAACTAAGAGAACATTCATTAACTTATTTCCTTAATTATGGTTGTCCACTTCTAAAGTCAGATGTAAATGGACTGGTGAAAATGAGAATTGCTTGAAGGGAATATTCCTCTCGATGGCATGTAGGCTGTGGGAATAGCTTTGTTTGTGTGCGCAGAGGAGAGAAAGCGAGAGACAAGCAGTGGTCATGCTTCTTGTATTTGGTGGCATGTAGTGAATAATTGATCATTCTTCCTTTCTTCTTGCCGCAATCACTAATTCTCTCAGTGCCTCACTTCTACATGTGTCATGCTCATGATTAGGCCAGCAGAGGACCCTGACAAACCCAGGAGGCTTCCTTCTGTCTGAGATGCCATTTATAACCCAAATGAAAAATTAAATGGGAAAAGCAAGAAAATGCCTCTGAAGGTTTACTGATTTATTTATTTATTTGCCTCCACCTTTACTCTACCCTGTGTTGTTTGACAAGGCGGGTCGCATGTTCTCCAAGCAAATGCCATACTCAAGGAGCAAACCAAAGAATGGAATGCATGCAGAGGTTTACAAAGGGAGGCCAGAATCTCCTAGTGACTGGAGACAGTGTCGCTTCTAAACTTTTAATGGAAACTTTTACAATGCTTCAAAACAGTACCGATTCAACTCATTATCATTCCCTAAGCTCCTGATAATTTTACATTAACCCAAATGCAAAGGAATATATGACTTCTCGCTTTTAGGAAAACAATGCATCCTACATGGAGGGGCTTATTTTCAGACTCACATTTTCAACTGTCATATTGTAGATCAGTAACTTGCTGAATACAAAATTTTGAGGCGAAACAAATGGTTTTCTTTTCTTTCAGAACGTAAAGTGTTTTCAGAAAGATTTCCAGACCCTGCCTAGGAATTGGGCATTGCCATGTCACTTTAAGGGCAATTCCCTTTATTTGGCTTTTTGCCCTCCAATGAAAAAGACAAATCCTGCACTGCCTTCTCATTAAGGAAAAAGTAACTGCAAAGACAGCATATTTCTAGAGTAAACAAATCTCCCAGAGGCTGTATTTTTGATAAGTATTTTTGCAGTGCTAGTTTGAAGGTTTAACGGTGTGTAGTGTTTCACTTTAATAGTCAGACTAGCAAGCTATAACAAATGCACTTTAAAAACTTTACACTCTGTGAGTTCTGCTTTGACAGGCCTTCCTTGGAATCGGGAGGTAATATGGCTTCTCAGTGAGCCATACTTACATTTCAAGCTGAAGAGGAAATTATTCTTGAAACACTGGATCTGCTGGTAATTCATGGCTCAGTTTACAGTGGCCTTTTAAATTCACCCTGTCTCACTGGGTTTTCCTGGATAGAGCTCAGAGTGGAGAGATTATGCAAAGGTGATGACTGCTTACAGAAGGCAGCAGTCTAAATTGGGGATTCAGTTCAGAGGTCTGTGTAAGCACGTGTATCAGCAGTAGGCACCCATGGCCTGATTATGGCCATTGTGCAATGTGTCATTTTTTACTCAGAGATGGAATAACTGAAGGAAACATTCTAAGGAAGTATAACAAGAAACAAAGAACATATGAATCTTTTCATAATTTCACATGACATTTTTCATGTGCAGTTGGGATGGGTGAGTGTTCCATATATACAAGGGTATACACAAACACACACACAGATACACACATATTCTCACAAATACATCCACAGTTTTAAATCCTAGTTCCATATGTTGTACATGAACTTTCTCACTATTATTTCATTTTCAAAACTGAATTGGGGTTTATGAATATGGGCTCTGGACCAAAATGCCCCCATTTCATCACAATCTCTCTTGTTATATCTGTAAACATTTTGTGCCTCATTTTTCTCATTTGTCAAGGGGAGATCATAATAGTACCTACTTCAAAGTAGTGAGAATCTGATAATACAAGTACTTTGCTTTGTATAAGAAGCACATCATAATGACAGTTATAAAAAATGTCATGATGAGAAAAATAGTTTCTAGGAGTACAAGAAATAGATAAAAATGACTTAACTGCTACTAAGTGTGTGTGAGTTAAGATTTTTTGGCTGTACACGCTGGAAGTGTACTAGTACTGACTAAGCATATTTGAGGACCAAGGTGCATGTGATACAAGTCAAAAGTAGAATGTAGAGCCAGGAAGGCCTAGAATCAGGAAAGAAAAAGCTGCTAGGCACCAAGACTGCTGTGCTCTAGGTTTCTTGCTCTTCTGGGTCACAAAGGCTCTTCTTGGCTCATGTGCTTCTACCTGCAGACCGCTTTTCTCTGACTTTCTCTGCACACAGTATCCACACAGAACCTGAAAACATGTGTCCTTGGTTCTAGCTACATGCAGATGGACCAGATGGAGAGAGAGGTGCTTATCCAGCTTGAACTAAGTCCACTCCTGGCTCATTCAGCTCTAAGAAAAGGCTCTGGCACTTAGGCCCCCACCTTGTGCGTAGATGCAGAACTTGACTCCCAGAGCCAGGGAAGCATTAAGAGCTTGCCAGATTTGTTCAAAAGATATGGAAGACAGTGTGTATAATGATTATAAACATTGACTAGGTAAAAGAGTTAAACAACAGTACAGTCTTACAAAATAAAATTTCCCGTTCATAGAGTGTCATGAATGTTTTTTCTTTCCTCCTACTAGTGGGTTGAAATATTTCTTAAATGCGTTAGACCATGTATACCTTGGAAAGTACACTGTAGAAAATCGAATTTATTTTTCCCATGATTCGTGAGCAGCCTCAGGGCTAAAAATTGGTTCACCAGAGATCAGAATTAATCTTGACAGATCCTAGTCACATTGTAGAAAACATTTTATTCACTTATGGTATAATTCTTTTGTTACTGCAATTGTTATTGCTATTAACTTCTTTATCCTTCAACTACAGCTCAAGAAGAAAAAGAAAACAATGATGATAAATTGAGTTTTCCAGTTAATCAGTGGTTCTCTCTATTTAGACTCTCAGTGGGTTCTCTGAGGAGGTTTACAAGGAAATCTTGTTGGGTGTGATATAACTTAATAAGCATGATGCAGAGAGCTTTCTAAAGAGAAGTATTACATGGGGAGTTTCTCGAAATACCACTGACTATAGATGGTACTGAGACACTCATGGATTAAAATGCTGCCTTTATGTGATAAGAAAACTTAAATTCA
The DNA here is from genome assembly GCF_037993035.2 of Macaca fascicularis. NCBI lineage: Eukaryota > Metazoa > Chordata > Mammalia > Primates > Cercopithecidae > Macaca > Macaca fascicularis. The sequence continues at coordinate 172,031,645 of NC_088380.1, read as the reverse complement.
GAGAATGAGCAAAGGGCCAGTAGTAAACATACTCCTTCCTGAGGGTGCAGAGGCAGATAGGGCTGAATGTATTAGGGGTCTGTAGTATGTTCCTGGTCTGTAGTCCATGTTCCTTGCACTGTCAAGTCATAAACGAATGTATAGAAAGCTGATAATTTTTTGTTTTTGAGTTTGAGTTTTGCTCTTGTTGCCGAGGCTGGAGTGCAATGGCACAATCCTGGCTCACTGCAACCTCCGTCTCCCGGGTTCAAGCAAATGTCCTGCCTCAGCCTGCCGAGTAGCTGGGACTACAGGCACATGCCACCACGCCCAGCTAATTTTTTGTATTTTTAGTAGAGACAGAGTTTCACCATGTTGGCCAGGGTGGTCTTCATCTCCTGACCTCGTGATCCTCCCCCTTCGGCCTCCCAAAGTGCTGGGATTATAGGCGTGAGCCACCATGTCGGGCTATAGTTTCCTTATTCATACTTCTACAAGTTTATCCTCTTAGAAAAAACTCAAATTTATCTTACTAAAACCTGCTTGTTTCAGTTGCCAATCTTATATAAGAAACATCATTTCCTTTTTAATTTGTCATCATTTATTATTATCTATTAATATTAATGATAATATCAACAATAATGTTATTATCTATAATATATCTATTAATCTATTATCTATTAATATTATCTATTAGGAAGGACCAAAATAAAATTTAGCATTACTGTAACAGGAGAAATAGGAGAATGGGTATATCAAAATGGGAGATGGGTAAAGAAGTTGAACTAATAAAAGTATTTTCACAATTTTTGTTGAAGATAACTTCAGCAGATTTATGAAGTTCACCCATTCTGTTCGTATGTAGGGAAGTTACTTTTTAAAATTGTATCGACTTAGACATGAATTATTAAACAGTAAATGGTATTGAACTTCAAGTACAAGCATTATGTGCTAGGATTATAGGCAAAAACAGAGAAAATGAGAAGGTTAGAACAATAAGGTGCCACAATCCCTGGCCCCAAAGAATTTATGATATTTCTAAAAAATAAATTAGAAAAAATAAACAATAAAAGGATAATACAATGTAATAAAGTGCTAAATCATATAGATACAAGAGAGATCACCCTCCTTTGGGCTTACACATGACCCTCCCTGGCAAGAGGTACAAGATGCATTGCTCTGCTGAATTATAACACTGTCTATTTACAATTTCACAACTGTAAAATCAATGAAGTTTTACCAGTAGCTGTTTACTTGTAGCAAAGAGCCATATGGCCAAAAATATTGAGAATTCACCAAGAAGTGTTATTTGCACAGAAAAATAAAATACTTTGTTATTTTTATTTACTCTGCATAGAAAAAAATTAAGAAGACTATCATTAGATATCTTGGTAGTGATGTGATAACAAATTTACAATTTGAAAAAGTTCATCACTCAATTTTCCAGGCATATTTTTTGAAATAAGATTTGTTCTCCTAGAGAATTGAAAAGTCAGCAGTTGAGATTAAAAGAAAGCAACATGAAGCCTTCTTGCCTTTGGAAAAGAAATAAAGAAAGTGAATCATGGGCAGGATTAGAGCAGTTTTATAAACCAGCAAAGATCAAAACATAGATGCACCTCGCCCATTGTAGAAAATACAAAGCTACCTCACTTTCTGGGATTAGTGTTCACTTTGATCTTGACATTTCTATAGATCACAACACATGGTAAAGTGATAATTGACAATAAGAGGAAAAAAATTAAAAGTTATACAGAATGATACTTCCTGACATTCAACATAACTGTGAAAGTGTGTCTGGAATTTTTTAAAAATGTGAATACTGCTGGGTAAACCACATCTTTTTATTTTACACTGTATTAGTCCGTTTTTTTACTACTATGAAGAAATACTGGAGACTAGGTAATTTATAAAGAAAAACAGGTTTAATGGACTTATAGTTCCACATGGCTGGGGAGGCCTGACAATCATGGTGGAAGGCAAAGGAGGAGCAAAGGCACATCTTACATGGCGGCAAGCAAAATAGCATGTTTTATAAAGGGGAACTACCCTTTATAAAACCATCAGATCTCATGAGACTTATTTGACATCACAGGAACAGCACAGGAAACACCCTCATGATTCAATTACCTCCCACAAGGTCCCTCCTACAACACACAGGGATTATAGAAGCTACAATTCATGATGAGATTTGGGTGGGGATATAGCTAAATCATATCATACACAAAATAGTTGCCAATAACTTACGGGATGCAGACTCTGTAGACTTGTAGATCAACTTAGCTAGTCCACATATTTGAGAATTTAAATGAAAAATAATAATAGAAAAATCAACATTAAGATTTTATAAGTTAATAAATGAATGACATAAATTTTAAAGGTTAAATTTTACCCCATTTGCTTTAATAGTGAGACTCTTAAGAGATTACTTCTTACAAAGAACTTTCTCTGAAGAAACGTTCTGCTGAAACTCAAATTCATTCTTTCTTGTTCAAGAATCTTTTAAACATTAGCTAGTACACATAGGCCTTGTGACGGGTGGGGCAAGAAGGAGAAGACAATGTTCCCTCTGTTTCCAGGATTTTTAACCTGTTCAACGAATAGTGCTGGAGGTCACAATGCCTAGGTACTAGTCTTATGTGTGCCTTCTTTGTGTTTTCCTATTGGTCACTTCATGTATATTCCTAAAGAGGTATATATTTTTATTAACGGATACAGTAGGAATTTGTCAGTGACCATTATTTGTCAGAGTCCCCATATTTAACAGGTTCAAAAAAAGCAAAAATTGTCATGAGCTGCAAAGACCCATGAATAATCAGATTATGAAATCAGTATCCACTCAAACATATCTTCTCACATAATGTATTAGTCCATGAAAAATAATACTCCAGTGCAAAAACAAGGGAAAATTATCCTAAGTGATTCCACAAACGTGTTAAAGATGGACATGTCCCAAACAATATCTTAATGTTTATGAGACAATCTTATTTTGGGCATTGACACCTAAGTGTATGAATTTTGGAGACTGCTTCAATTGGAATTCTTGCTTTATTATGTACTAACTCTAAAGAGTGGGTAGCAAACTTATTCTCTCTTGGCTTCGGTTTTTGATCTGTACAATGGGAAGATGACGGGTCTTATTAAATAGTGATTTTTGTGAGGATGAAATAAGATAATGCCTGTAAATTGTATATAACAGGGCCTGATAACATACTTAATAAATGTTAGAGAAATTCAAATAATAACCAAAAAATACAATTTTGCTCGAAGAAAAAATTGATAAGGGTGTGTTTAAAGAGAAAATGATTTAGGTATTAAAATATTAATTGAGAGTGCTAGAAAAATTTATGAAGCCCTTGAATGTTTTTGTAGTCATGAACCTTATAATGTTGCTGCAAAAGTCAAAAGAAAAGTAAACTAAGTCATATATTTCTATCATTCAATCTGATGAAAATTGTACATTAAAAAGGAGCACTTATTTTCTAGTAATTGTTTATAATCTATTTTTTAAATATGAAAAGTACTTTTATAGTTCCTTTTTTAAGTCCCAAGAACACTTGTTTTTACTCTTTTTTTTTTTTTTTTTTCTTTTGAGACAGAGTCTCAAAAGAAAACTCTGTCACCCAGGCTGGAGTGCAGTGGCATGATCTTGGCTCAATGCAACCTCAGCCTCCTGGGTCCAAATGATTCTCCTGTCTCAGCCTCCCAAGTAGCTGAGATTACAGGCATGTGCCACCAGACCTGGCTAATTTTTTTTTTTTTTTTTTTTTTTTTTTAGTAGAGATGGGGTTTTGCCATGTTGGCCAGGCTGGTCTTGAACTCCTGACCTCAGGTGATCCATCTGCCCCGGCCTCCCAAAGTGCCGGGATTTCAGGCGTGAGCCACTGCACCTGGCCTTCACTCTTTATTATTGTTAGAGTAGGCAGTTAGGCAGACATGAGCAGGCAGGAGAGGGCCACCTCTGCTCCACCAGGAATGTCAGGCAAGTATCAGGTGATGGTCAGGTGGTTATTCAATTGTCTCTCTAAAATAGTAATCGTTTGCAGCGAATGACAGGGAAAGGCAGTCTTCCAATAGAAAGAAAATGCCTGAAGCTGGTGATCAGCAGCTTCCTGATAAGATCTCAGGATTTGGGCAGGTGGGCTCAAGCATGCACACTAAGAGGCAAAATGGCAGAGTTTAACTGGTGTATGACCTTCCTCTAGCAACACTCGACTGGTAAAGGAAAAACGCCTGAAGTGAGCATGTGTACAGCTTTAGTAAACATACTGTTCATGTGGCCCCTCCCAAGTGCTGGCAGGCCATTGTGCATATGGACAGCCTACCCCAAGGGAAGAATCAGAGTAAGAGAGATGCAACCCCCTAGATGCACGCCAATATATAAAACTCCAAGTCAAAAGTCAAATTACACACTTGAATCTCCCAAGTTGCCACTTGGCCTTCTTCAAAGTGTCCCTTACTTCCTTTCATTCCTGTTCTAAAACTTTTTAATTGACTTTCACTCCTGCTCTAAAATTTGCCTCAGTCTCTCACTGTGCCCTATGCCCCTCGGTCAAATTCTTTCTTCTGAGGAGGCAAGAATTGAGGTTGCTGCAGACCTGTGTGGATTCACTGCTGCTAACATTGTGACATTTTAATGGTAAGTAGATTCATTTTAACTGAGTTTTTCCTGTTACTTTTTATACTTAGAGATTCTTCAGTATTTAACATACATAAAGATGCATGTCCTGTTTGCCACAATGAATTCTGTGTGTATATGTAACCAACGAAAGTACAAAAACAGTATTTATTTTAGAAATAGAAAGAAATTATCCGTTTCTTCAAAAAATAAGACTAAAGTTTGCAATAACAAACCAGTCAGCTAGTTAAATATTTCAGCTAAAAAATAATGCAATATTAATACAAATGTTTGAGCTCAATTCATCATTTAGAGTGCCTCACTAACCCCCAAACCACACGTACAAACACATGTAATTAATATAGAAGGTCTTTATAAGCCAACCAGTGGTTAAGTTTTATAAAACAGAGACTGAACTGATATTGATTCATGAAAATGGAAATCTTCCTTTTCTTGAAGCAAAAATAAGTAATTAAATAAGTTTTTAGTCACAATACATAAGGTTTGAAAAGAACTGCCATCACAACAGAGTTTTTCAATAGACAGAAAAGAAATGAATAGCAAGCAACCTGAGCTCTTGACCCAATCATTTTCTACCTTTGGATGAATTATTAAATCTCATATCCCTGAAATGTCCTTATTCTCAAAACATATCATTTGAATATATTTCAAATGGCTGCTATATAAAAACTTGCCGAGGTGCTAGATTAATCCTACCTGGAATCAGAGAATCATTATATCCATTAAAATTCAAATGTGAAATTAATTCTGACTTGACTTGGCAGATTCAGCAAAACAATGAGTCTATTAGAAAGTACCAGTTAGACAATAGAGGGTTCGAGAACTTTCTGTGATGCATTTGAAAAGCAAAGAAAGGCAGTAAAAAGTACCTCCTTCTTAAACAGGAGAGAGTTTGTTTTGTTTAACTTGGGTTAGGAAATAATCTAACATTTCTAGTATTGTATATTCTTTTATTCAACAAATATTTATTAAGTTCCTATTATGTACCAGGCACTAATTTTTGTAGAAACGATATAAATGAGTAAGTCAGAAATTATTTCTGAGCTCTCGAATTCCAGTGAAGAAAATAAGCACTGACCAAGTAATAAACAATAAGTGTAAGGAGTGTTTCTAAAAGGGAGGGAAAAAATACTGTAAGAAATTCCACTTTCAAGTATATTGGTATATTGACTTTATAATTTATAAATACATGTAAAGTTTTTATTTAACTTGAGGCGCACACGCGCGCGTGCACACACACACACACACACACTTTGTAATGAAATTAAATCTTAGGTCCCTAACAGGGTCCTCTGATTCTAGAAATTAAAAAGTTTGTGCTACTTTTACCTGAACATCTAATGTCACTACCTACAACATCAATGAATTTTGACATATTGCCTTTACCATTTCACCAATGAGTGTACCATCAAATTGAATTCATTCATTCCTTTCTTTATTCTTTTATTCTAAACTCTTAGTTATCACACATATATGGAGCAACCACTATGCTCAGCACTAAGAAGAAAGCAGGGTTAAGCAAAATTTAAATCTAAAACAGGAAGAAGCAGCTGACTTCATAGTAGATATTGCCATGAAGTAAGTGTAATGAATACTGTCCACTTCGCTCTACAAATGTCGTGTTAGCGTCAAGAAACTAAAGCACTGTCAAGAAAAATACTTGTAATTAATATTCTTGATTTTGACCAAGATAAATTCAACACTATCCTCAGCTTGACTAAATTTTAAACAAGCATCTTGACCACAGGCCCCTGTTTTTTCTTTCCTTAGAGTATTTATTTAGAAAACTTTAAGCTGTTTCTTTGCCCTTTTGAGAAGTATATCTTCTATAGCCCAGAAATGTCTTTCTGAAATACCTAGGAGTCATCCATTTAAAACGTAGTCATCAAGAAAGCTAGAACCCTGTCTCAGTCTCTGCGGAAAGATGGAAGCCTAACTTTGCTAAGCACCAACTAGCAAACACAAATGGCCCAATCACCTGGACTGATATCTTAATGTTCTCCATTAGCTCATACCAGCATTAAGAATCCCCCTGCCTTTTGTTTCAGCATAGTTGGATTCAATCTTTCTTCCTATTGCAAAAGTCTCTCCTATTGCAACAGTCACGAATAATGTCTTCCTTACCTGTTGAACTGGTCCAGTGCATTTTTTCTTTCACTATATTCAATTATTACATACTAATGTCCACAGTGGACACTCTGTAACTGTTTCAAAGAACAGCGTTACTGGGTCATAATAATCTAAACTGTTGAACATTATATAGACCAGGTATACTGAAAGCTAGACAAGTGAAGTGACTTTTCCAAGGTCTTGGGTGAAAGAAGTAACAGGACAGAGAACACAAGTTCCATAACCTTTGGTTTACCTAGTTTCCTTGTCACAATGACATGCAGGTCTTATTCAGGAATACACCAGGGAAGTAAAGACAATATGTCTTGTTGATGGCTCCAGGTAATGTTCCAAACTATGCCTTCAGGGCAAGTAAATTTCCAGCTGAACATTGTACTCTTTCTTTTTCTCTTCTATACATGGCAATCCAAATACTTGTCTACGTGAAATTTATATCACATATCGGATAATATTCTTCTGAATTAGAAAACTCTCTATCTGTGTGTGTCTTTGTGTGTATGTGTCTGTGTGTGTGTAGAAGGGGGCTTGAAATCAGCCCTTTATTTTATTTTATTTTATTTTTTTGTTTTTGAGACAGAGACTCGCTCTGTCGCCTGGGCTGGAGTGCAGTGGCCGGATCTCAGCTCACTGCAAGCTCCACCTCCCGGGTTTACGCTGCCTCAGCCTCTGGAGTAGCTGGGACTATAGGCGCCTGCCTAGTTTTTTGTATTTTTTTAGTAGAGACGGGGTTTCACCATATTAGCCAGGATGGTCTCGATCTCCTGACCTCGTGATCCGCCCGTCTCGGCCTCCCAAAGTGCTGGGATTACAGGCTTGAGCCACCGCGCCCGGCCTGCCCCTTCTTTTTAAACACTGCCACTTAAGAGTCAGGTAGACTTGGGCAAGTTGCTTATCAACTTTAGTATTCAGTTTTTTCTTCTATAAAATGGTGATAATACCTACTGTGCAAGGTCATATTGAATGTTAATATAATGTAAGATGCCTTGCTAGTGTCTGCCACACAATAGTTGGTAAATTAATGTAAGCTATAATTACTAGTCTTAATAATAGCAAGACCTTTAAAGGAGGAAAATTTTAGTCCTATGTTATGCTAAAAGTTATGCTTTCAGTTTTTACATATGTGTGCTATTTTAAATTTCATTATTAATACATCAGTTAATCTAGTAATACAGGGTATTTATGTTTTGTTGTTGGTAGTTGTATTTTAGTTTAGGGTTTTTGTTTTTGTTTTTGTTTTTTGTTTTTTTAAATCCCCAATGCCTAATTTATTTCACTAATGGTACTCACTAGAAGAATAAAAGCTCAATAACAAAGGCATGATTTTTTATTGAAGTGAGTTTTTGTTGTTTAATCCTAAAGTATTCGATCTTCCTTTTTTCCCTTAAGAATGGTGGAAAGAAAATTACTCAATATGCCTAAATAATTGGTATCGCCAAAATACATTATCAAGTGTCTACTTACGTTAAAACTATTGGCATTCTAGTATATACAACCCATACCTCTATCATGTTATAGAACATTTCCACCACCCCATAATGATCCCTTATACTATCTCTCAGTATCTAGCCCTGACCCCTTTAGAGGCAGCCACTATTACAATTTCTATCACCTGTTCTTAAAAATCATATAAAGAAAATAATACAGTATGCATTATAGTTTGCTTCCTTTTTTTCAATCAGCATGCTTTTGAGATTCATCAATACTGTTGCATGTACCAGTAGTTTGTTCTTTTTAATGCCAGGTGGTATTACATTATATTGAAATATACCACAATTTGTTTATCCATTCAAATTGTGACATTTGGGTTGTTTCTAATATTTGGTTAGTCTGAATAAGGTGGCTAGGGATACTTTTATATGCCTTTTTTATACGTACAACTTTATACATTAATTTTTCTCTTGAGTAAATATCTAGAAGTAAATTTGAAGATAACCATGGTCAGTAAGAAAAATGTGTCCTTAAAGATGTCCACACCTTAATCTCTTACATCTGTGAAGATATTACATTACTTGAAAAAGCAAATTTGGAGATACGATTAAATATAAAGTATGAAAGAAAAGAGAGCCGTTGAGGCAAGAAGCTCCTGAAATCTGCATGACAGTTGCCTTGATTCTGGCTGAATAGAAGATGCACATGTGCGAGGAGAGATAGGGACATTATTCTGGATTACCTAGGTGAGCTCAATCTAGTCACATAAATCCTTAAAAGTGAAAAACAGTTCTTGGCTACAGTCAGAGAGAGAGAACGAGAGATTTGACAATGGACTAGGATCAGAGAAAGCAACATTGCTGGCTTTGAAGTTGAAGGAGTAGCCATGATCTTAGGAATTCAGGCAACCTCTAGGAACTGTAAAGAGCAGAGAAACAGATTTTTCCCCTAGCATTATTTCGAGCTACCAAGTTCGTGGTAATTTATTACACTAACAATGTAAAACTAGTATAGTAACTTTATAAGAAAATTCTAGACCAGTTTCCAAAGAGTTTGTATTATGTTATCCTCCTCCATGCATGAGATTTTTCACTTGCTTCATATTTTCACCAGCATTTGACATGGTCAATGGCTTCAATTTCAGCTATTCTAAAGGTAGGTAGTGTGTAATATTGTCAGTTTAATTTGCATTTCCCTAATGATTAATGATGTTATTTGATATTTTTGTGTGCTTGTTGGCACATTCTTAATGTATTTATTGGTAAATGCTAAAATGAACTTTGAAAATGCTTGTTCAAAGCTTTTGCTCATTTTAAAAATGTTTTTACTTTAAGTGAGGAAAGTTGTTTGTATATAAATCTTTTGTAGGATATATGTATTGCAATTATTTTCTGTGTCAGAATGTGGCTTGCCTATCCAGTTTTATTTTTTGGATGGAGTCTTGCTCCGTTGCCAGGCTGCAGTGCCGCAGTGCAATCTCTGCTCACTGCAACCTCCATCTCCCAGGTTCAAGCAATTCCCCTGCCTCAGCCTCCCGAGTAGCTGGGACTACAGGCATGTGCCACCATGCCCAGCTAATTATTTTGTATTTTAGTAGAGACGGGGTTTCACCATGTTGGCCAGGATGGTCTCTATCTCCTGACCTCGTGATCCACCTGCCTTGACCTCCCAAAGTGCTGGGATTACAGGCGTGAGCCACCATGTCTGGCCGCCTATCCGGTTTTTTTGTTTTTCTTTTGATTAGCAAAAGTTTTAAATGTTGACAATATATAATTTTTTAAGCTTTGACTTATATAATTAGTGCCTTCTGGGTCTTGTATAAGAAATCACTGTCTATTCCGAGGTAATGAAGATGTTCTATTTTCTTTTAGAAAAAGCTATATAGGCCAGGCATGGTGGGTCACACCTGTAATCACAGCACTTTGGGAACCCGAGGCAGGTGGATCACCTGAGGTCAGGATTAGAGACCATCCTGGCTAACATGGTGAAACCCCATCTCTCCTAAAAATACAAAACATTAGCCGGGCATGATGGCAGGTGCTTGTAATCCCAGTTACTCTGAAGGCTGAGGTAGGAGAACCGCTTGAACCCAGGAGGCAGTGATTGCAGTGAGCCGAGATCGCACCATTGCACTCCAGCCCGGAACAAGAGAGAAACTCCCTTTCAAAAGAAAAAAAAAAGAAAGAAAGAAAAAAAAAAGCTATATAAAATATGTTTTAAGTTTTACTCCTAGGACTATGATCAATCTTGATTTAATTTTACTGTATGGAATGAGGTAAAGGTCAGTGTTTACTCTCTTCCCCCTACCCCAACATATCTAGTTGTGCTCAGCTCCATTTGTTAAGAAGCTTTCAATTTTCATTGGATTACTTTGGCATCTTGGTTCAAAATCAATTGACAATAAATATGTAGACCTACTTCTGGATTATTTATTTTATTAAATTATTTATCTATCTTTATGCCAGTACTGCAGACTTAATTATCATAACTTAATAAATGAAATACAGAAATGTAAGTTCTTTAACTTTGTTCTTTTTCATAATTCTTTTTTTTTTTTTTTTTTTTGAGACGGAGTCTCGCTCTGTAGCCCAGGCTGGAGTGCAGTGGCCGGATCTCAGCTCACTGCAAGCTCCGCCTCCCGGGTTCACGCCATTCTCCGGCCTCAGCCTCCCAAGTAGCTGGGACTACAGGCGCCCGCCACCTCGCCCGGCTATTTTTTGTATTTCTTAGTAGAGACGGGGTTTCACCGTGTTAGCCAGGATGGTCTCGATCTCCTGACCTCGTGATCCGCCCATCTCGGCCTCCCAAAGTGCTGGGATTACAGGCTTGAGCCACCGCGCCCGGCCCATAATTCTTTAGTCATACTTTTTTCTTTAAATTTCTATATACATTTTAGAGTCAGCCTGTCAATTTCTACAAAAAAAAAGAAAGTCCTCTGAGATATTGATTGAGATTATGCTGACTGTACAGATCAACTGGGGAGAAAATCACATCTACACAATATTTTGTATTCCTATCCATGAACATAGTTAATCTGATTAGTAAAGTTATCCATTAATTTCTCTCAGCTACGTTTTATTGTTTTCAGTGCAGCAGTTTTGTACGATGTCATTAGATTCATTTCTATTTATTTTTCATGATATTGTAAATAGTATTTTTTTGTTTCAGTTTTTAAATTGTTTTTATGTGGAATTGTAGTTAATATTTACCTTTGACTCTCTATTCTATAACCTTGCTAAACAAACACATTAGTTCTATTGATAGTTTTGCTGTTACTGAAGGGTTTTTTACATACCTGTTGTCTGTGAATATTGAGTTTTACTTTTTTCCTTATTTGTATCTTTTATTTATTTTTCTTGCATTATAGCACTGGCTAAGGCCATCAAGTAAATGATGAACAGAAATGATATAAGAAACTCTTGACTCGTTCATTCTCTTACATGAGAAGCACTTAATGTTACATCATTAAGCCTGGCATTAATTGTAAGTTTTTTTTTTTTTTTAATTATAGATGACTTTCTCAGTTTGAAGAAGTCCGTTTCGAATTAGCAAAAATATTTATTATAAAGTAGCATTAAAACATGTCAATTTTTTCCTACATTTATTGTGATAACCTTAATCTTTTCCTATTTCATTCTGCTACTGTAGCATCTTACATCGATTGATTTTCTTACATTAACCAATATTTCATCCTTGAATAACCATCAGGTCATGATGTATTATATCTTTACTGGTTTTGTTAGCTTATATATTACCTTAAAATTAATTGAGATGTATTTCATATTCTACTTTATGATAGAGTTTATGTAAAATTGGCATTATTTTTTCTTTAAATAGTTCATGAAATTAACCAGGAGGATCATTTAGACTTGGAATTTTCCTAGTGAGAAAAATTATAAGTATCAATTTTCTTTATTTTCTATTTCTCCATTGATGCCCTTATTTGTACTTATGTGTTTATTATTATGATTTCCCATAATATTTATGATTTCCTCTAAATCCTTTAACATGTTGCTGATAGCTATTTTAAAATCCTTGTTCACAAATTTCATTACTGTTGTTACTTCTGGATGTGTTTCTTTTGGTTTTCATTCTGGTATGGGCCTCAGTGTTTTTTGCTTCTTGGAATTTTTGATTGAAAGCTATCCTGTTGATTGTCTGGCTTTTGTCTTATTTCTTAATGAGGGTTTGAGTTTTGCTCTTTTAGCCTGTTAATTTACTTGAGTATAAGCTTGATACTTTCAAGACTTATTTTTCAGTTTTATTAGCATGCGTCTAGAGTAACATTACTTTCATGCTAAATTAGTTTTACTTCAAAAGCATTTCCTTTCTGAGTATGTACTGAATGTGTAGGGTGTTCAAAGTGCTTTCTTCATTAAGGTCTCCCAACCCCATGCAAGCTCTGATAGTTCAGCCTACAGTGCTCTGGAATTGTCCCCTACCCCCAGGAACAACTATTTCATTTTTGTTCTTTGTCCAGCCATATAGTGTCCCTGTACATGTGCATCTTTGTATTCAGTGAGAGACTCAAGGGAATTACTAGATTTCAGACATTTCTTCCCTGAACAGATCTCTTCCTCTTTGATACTTTGTCCTGCAAATTCTAGCCGATTCCCTCTCCTTAGCTTAGGAAGATCACTGGGCTTAATTCTGATTGCCACTTCCTGTTCCTTACCAGTCTAGAAGATGATGCCTACAGAAAGCTAGGGTAACCATAGAACTAACCTTCATTCTCTTATCTTCTTTCAGATGCCACAGTAATGTGCTGTCTGTTGTCTAGCATCTGAAAAGTTATTTCATATACTTTTATTTTTTAAAAGCTAGAGAGCTAATTTAGTATCCATTACTTTGCCATTTTGGGGAGTGAAAGTTGATACCCATGGTTCCTTTTTAATAAAATAACTATCTTTTGATTTGCCAAAGCTGATTTATAGAGTACCAAAACATCTGTAGGGAAGTGACACACTCCAATCTAGTGTTTTTCTACTTTGTCTATATATAACAACTGCACATCTAATCAAATTTTCATTTGCAACATTTTATTTGAATGTATGACATTGTGCAGACATAGAGCATGCACTTCTGATATATAGGACACTTATAAACTCCTCGTAAAAACAAAGCAAACATACTTTTCCCCTTTCTAATATTTTAAGTGGACACCATTTCTTTTGTAAGGTGTGTTAAATTTGAGAGGGTATGATTTTTTTTCTTTCTTCCAGTCTCTAATCAATGTTGAGTGGCTGTCACCTGTAAAGCAACTAAACATGTTCAGATGCAGTTACACACTGTGAACTCAATGAGATGGGTTAGGGATAATAGTATTTCCACGATGCTTCTTCATGTTCGCTTGAGAACTTGTCACATTTCCATCTCTAACCACATTGGCTGAATAAGATTTAATTCAAAACATTTTTGCTCTTATTTTTTAAGCAAATTTAAGATTCTGTTTACTTATGTGTGCTCACTGGAGGTCATGCTGAAAAACGAGGCTCTGAGTATGCTGGGGAGACCATAAAATATGAAATGATAATAGTTAAGCTTATAATCTATTATTCTCTTTACATGAAATAGTGCAACCCAGCATGTTCATTGAATTGAAGATTATAAACAACTTGCATAATGCCAAAAGAATGTTCTTTCAACTAAGAATTTATCACCAGAATGCCTGTTATATGTAATGTTTGCTTTAGAATTAAACATAAGAATAAGCACAATATCATATTTAGCTGATTCTTCATCTTAAAAGACATTTAAAATAATAGGTGGCTCATAAGAAGGAAAAAAACACAAGATTTTACATAGTTTCATAAGCGTTTCCTGAATGTTAATATATTCATGGATGTCTGAAAACAACTAGACACCATGAACTATTTATATTATGTTAATTTTTTCCAAAGAAGTAATATCTTATTATATTGCTCTAAAGCATACAATTTGCTTATCTGTTTAGTGTATTATTTTCTCTCTCTGTCTCTCTCTCTCTGTCTCTCAATTTTTAGGGCACACTAGCATATAGCCTTTAAAACTCCTTACTCCTCATATATTTATTTATGAACTGGTGTTTATCATATCATTTCTGCTTCTCAGTACTACTGCATTACGCTTAGTTCTATTTAGGTTGCCCAAAGTAAAAAGCAATTCACAGATGATTTTATGTAGGAAAAAAAGAGAAATGAATGTATATCATTAATTTTTATTTTCAGTAGCACTAGATATTCTGTGATTGGGGAAAGTAAGATAAATCAGAGGTTTATTGACTTTCAGGGTCCTGGATATAATATTATGGTTAAAAGCATAACTTTTGATGTCATATAGACTTGAATTATTTGTTTACAGCCCTTACATAGTATGTGGCTATGGACATATTATTTATGTGAAATTTCTCTCAGCTATAAAGCTGAAATGCTGAATGCTAAGCAACATGAGGACAAGGATTTGGGTTAATTTTATATTTTCCACATCCAGATGAGTGCCTGGTGTATAGGTAGCACTCACTCAGTACCTACTGAATGAATAAGTTGAGTCTATAGAATGAAAAGAATTTTAAAAATTGGTTCATGTGAATGTCAAGAAAATTAAGTAGGATAGCTATTCTTGACACATTCATTCTGAAGCCCCAGTACTGAGTGCACATTCATAAACCGCAGCTAGACACTAGCACTGATTTTTTTCCTGTCTGAATGAAGAGTTAATATTTCCAGACTTAGTTTGCAGCTACCAAATTTCCAAAATCAATGTTGATTTGGCGAGGCAAAAAAAATAACATTATTGGATATCATGTTGAGAAAAATCATGGTCAATTGGTTTATTTCTCACTTTTTTAATGTTATAATCTGGCATATTTAGATGTCCCCTTTTGTAAGAATACCACTAAATTTCAACTTTGGACCTATGACTTTAGATTCACCAGGTACGGATATCTATCAAAAATAGTATCAGAATAGGTTACTTAACTCAGAAAGTTGGTGCAAAAGCAATTGCGATTTGTGCAGTTACTTTTGCACCAACCTAATAAAACCATCCCAAAGGTATTGATTGGAAATGCCTGATTATCATTTGGAATAACATCAGCACTGTGTTCACTACACAGGTAAAAAACTCAATTACACTTAGAACAAAAGACAAAGCATGATTTTTTTTTTCTGGAATAAATTCACAGCCAGTACTTACCAAATAATTGGTAAAATTATTTTAGATACATAATAATTGTATATATTTATGGAGTACATGTGATTTTTGAAAAATGCATAGAATATATAGTGCTACATCGGGCTAACTGGAATATCCATTACCTCAAATATTTATCACTTGTGTTTATAACATTACAAATATTTTCTTCTAGCTATTTTAAAACTTACAATAAACCATTAATAACTATATTCACCCTACGTGCTTTTGAACACCAGAATTTATCTCCAGAATTCTTTCCATTCCTGGCTTATTTCACTTAACATACTGTCCTCAAGTTTTATTCATGTTTCTGCAAATGACAAGACTGTATTCTTTTTTATGGCTAAATAATAGTCTACGCATACATTTCCTTTATTCGTCTGTTGATGGAGACAAATTGATTCCATATATTGGCCATTGTGAACAGTGCTACAATAAACAGGAGAGTGGAAATATCTCTTTGATATGCTAATTTTCTTTCTATCACACATATACCCAGCAATGACACGACTGGATCATAGGATGGTTCTATTTTTAGTTTTTTGAAGAACCTATATATTGTTTTCCAAAATGGCTGTACTAATTTATATTTCCAAAAGTGTACCAGAGTACCCCTTACTTTGCATCCTTGCTGGCATCTGTTATTTTTAGTCTTTTTGATAATAGCCATTTTACCTGGGATGAGATGATATCGCATTGTGGTTTTGATTTGCATTTCCCAGATCATCAAAGTTGTTGAGCATTTTTCATAAATCTATTGGCCATTTATATGCTTTTGAGAAATGTCTATTTAGATCATTTTTCCATCTTTTAATAGAATTATTTGTTTTCTTAACTGTTTTTGAGTTCCTTATATGTTTCAACTATTCATCTCCTGTTGGGTAAAGAGCTTGCAAATATTTTCGTCCATTTTGTAGGCTCTTTACTGTTAATGGTTTTCTTTGCTACACAGAAACCTTTTAGTTTGATATAATCCCATTTGTATATCTGTTTTTGCTTTTTTGCTGTGTCACATAGGCTTTTAAAATTCTTTCTTCTTCTTTTCTGTTTTGTCTGACTGGGTTATTTCAAAAGACCTGACTTCAAATTCAGAAATTCTTTTTTCTCTGCTTGACCACATCTATTGTTGAAGATCTTGGTTGTGTTTGTTACTTTACTCATTGAATTATTCATTTTAATGATTTCTGTTTGGGTTTTTAGAATGATAAAATTGAATAAAGAATTACTTTGTTGAAATTTTCAGATCGTGAATACTTTTTCCTGATTTACTTGTATTGTTTATCCATGTTCTCTTTTATCTCACTGAGTTTTCTTATCATTTTTAAACTTGTTTTCATGCATTTCATTTCATGACTTCATTTTCTTTGGGGTCTGTCACTGGATAATTATTGTAGTCCTTTGGAGATATGTTTCCTTGTTATTTCATGTTTCTTGTGTTCTTACACTGATATCTGCACATCTGATGTAATAGTCACTTCTAATTTTATGGATTAGCTTTCATAGGGAAAAATAGATGTATCTATAATGTCAGTTAAGTGGAGTACTTTTGGCTTTAGTTCTGAGTACGCACTCTAGTGTAGATTCCATATAGTTACCTTTACTCAGTGTCAGCAGTGTGTGTTAGTTTCCCAGTGGCTAAGTCGTAGTGGTTTGTGAAAGCTGTGATGTGGCTTTGATGGGCATAGGGGTACCAAGCAAGCCAGTCCTCAGTCCCTTAGCTGGTAGATGCTGTCATTAATTGTAGCAGAGGCATTCACTGGTTGGGTCAGTCTTTGGGCCCCAGGTGGAGTATGTGGGTACTGGCAGTGGTGGTGGTAGTCTGGGTGTACCAGTCTTGGAGCCCCAGGGCAGGGAGGGGTACACAGGCACTGGCAGGCCAGACATTGCACTCTCTGAGCCTTCGAGTGGGATATGTAAGCGTCAATAGTCTTAGCGGTGGGACGGACACACAGGCAGTTTCCCAGGCCCCCAGGCAGGTTTCACATGTGTTGGCTGTGTCCACAGCTGGGCAGATGAACTGGGACCAGTGTTCCTGGGCTGGGTGCACAGTGTGTGGTGGCCCCAGCTGCTGGAGGGGGTGGGGTTGCTGCTGGTCCTGGTGGCCCTGGGCAGGCAGTCTTTAGGTCCTGAAAAGTGCCTCCTTTATTTCTCTATATCTTGGGGTACCTCCCTAATGTGTTGAACTGTGGTTCCCTGGGATCTAGCATAGCTGCACTGGCTCAGGTGCTAGTGTCATGGCTACACCACTGGGTCTAGTTGGCATGTGAAGCTGTAGCCCTCTGGAGGAATGTGGGTGGATATTGGTAGGCCCCAGGGATGTGGAGATGTAAGGGCTATTGAGTCCCAAGGGAGGATATAGTGAGGTGTTGGATCTGCTCTCAAAATCGTGTTGAGATATACCAGCTTGCATCACATTGGTGGGACTGAGCACAGATTCCCTCTAAAACAACACAGTTGTGTGGACTCTGAGAAGCTTCCTATATTAGACCCAGTGCCAGTGAGGGTCGAGGGACTTTCCTGTAGCTAAGACTATAGGCATCTGCGGTGGGAATGTGGACTGCTAGGCATCTCGTGCTCATCTTTCCCCACAATGGGGCGTCCCCCCTGGCTCAGAGCTGATCTGGCCAGCTGTTCTGCTTTGCTGCCATCTCAGGCTTCTGTGCCTCAAAAGTTCCCTGTGGCTTCCCTGCTAGATTAGCGTTATCCCCTAGACTCCGTTCAACATGTGGTTATCTACTTGCTGTTATAGTCCTTCTTTGTGGAGGAGGCCAGTACTGGGTGTCTCTAGTCAGCCATCTTGATGACGTCTACCTTGGTGAAATTCTTGACTGTATAACGGTCAGGAAATGACTGTCCTGGAGCAGAAGCATTCAGAACATCTTCTCTTTCATTTCCCTTTTTCCCTAATCCTCTTTCCTAAGTCCTAAACCAGGCAGCTCCAAGAGAAAGGAAATAGAAAAATTTAACAGGGGAATGCTTCGTATTTTTCTCACACGGGCTTCCCCAAAACAATACTGTAATTGCTTGTTCCAACTTCTTTTATTTTTCAAAGAAGAATTCTTTATTTCTGGGTCAGGATAAAGTCAATCTATATACCAAAATAATGGAGAACCAAGGAGAAAACTGAGATCTGGACATTGGGAAAAAGTTTGGGAGAATAAAGATGAGAATCTGAAACTTCTACAGTGAAAGAGAAATGGGTGTTAGGAAAAAAATGAGATTTTTAATGTGTTTTCCTGTACATATGTTCATATAACTTTTGGAGTTTTTACAAATGCAGGTATTAAGGATATTAATAGTTAATATTTGAGAAGGCCTCAAAATCTGACCTTTTATTCCCTAAGATTTATAGAAAATTCCTTTTTAAAAAGTCAGAATCTTTGGTATTAATGGTAAAGGTTTTTCAGTGACTGTCTTCAACGACTTATTGTTCAGTATTTAATTATTGAGTCTGCCTGGGCTCTAAAAGCTCAGGAAGTACATTGCCTGAAACCGAAGGTGCTTCCTTTTTTCTAATTTAGATGTTGCAGTTTCTTTTCTCACGCTAGCTTCTGCTTAGGGATGGTTTCTTTGTCTTAGTATTATATTTATCTAATCTGCCCTTTTTGCCTAGGTGTGGAGAGATGGTTGTCATAAAGGCCTATCTTTTCAACAGAATAACTTCCTAGGAGAGCTTAACTTTTAAAAGATTTCTCAATGTGCACATTTTTTAAGCTCTATGGCTGTTCATTTGCCATGTTGAACAACATCCTTTCTGTTGGAACAATTTGGTTGTATTTTGTTTTGTTTTGTTTTGTTTTGTTTGAGATGGAGTCTCACTCTGTCACCCAGGCTGGAGTGCAGTGGCACCATCTTGGCTCACTGCAACCTCCGCCCCCACCAGGTTCAAGCAATTCTCCTGCCTCAGCCTCCTGAGTAGCTCCGATTACAGGCACCTGCCACTGCACACAGCTAAATTTGGTATTTTTTTCTAGTAGAGATGGGGTTTCACCGTTTTGGACAGGCTGGTCTTGAACTCCTGACCTTGTGATCCACCCGCCTTGGCCTCCAAAGTGCTAGGATAACAGGCATAAGCCACTGAGCCGGGCCTCATTTTTCTTTTCATTAATGTTTCTCACTTTAGTGGGCAACAGAATTACCTACAACATTTGTTGTAACTGCGATGACTGGACCTCACCTTTAGAGTTCCCGATTCAGTAAATGTGGGGTAATGCCCCCAAATTTGCATTTCTAACAAGATCCCAGGAGATGCTAATGCCACTGAGTGGACATGATTGTGTATGTTAAATAAGCCTGAGGCTGATGAAGTCATTACTCAAGTAATGACTCAATATCCAGGCTTTCCAAGAAAATCCTGAAAATTTGGGCAGTTATGCGCAGTGGGAAGAAATAAGCATCTCAGTGATAGAAAACTAAATTAACCTTTGTTCTTCCAGAAATACAACTCTCCGTACTATATCCAAGCAATGGCTCAGGCAGTCCTCTTCAACAATCATCTTTGAAGAAGAAAGGGCCTTTCAGGAGTTAACTCCATACCTCAAAGCAAAAAAGTAAAGATGGCACTAAGACGCCAAGGTTAATATTCAGACTAATATGGATCTATTAATCATTCATTTTTTTAACCCCTGTTTGAATCTATTGTATCAGCCTCTTATCTATCTCTGGAAGTAAAACATTTCATCTATTCATTGTCCATTCATATGAAGTATTATATTCTTTTATTTGTTCTAAAGTGTGTTGCAAGAGGCAGAAGTCTCATTTAACCCCACCAGAAGCACATTTTCATAGAAATCATTTTCTATTTATGTCTTCTATTAGCTAAGGGGACTCATGGCAGTCTGGAAGTACTGCTATATACCAGCATTTCATTACATTCATAGAAGGTCATAAACCTGAGTAGTTTGCATCTTTTTATAATCGTAATCTATCACAACACCCTCTCCATTCCCTGTTATTCACCAAATAAGTAGCAGTAATATTGCATTAAACTGAAGGTGGCACAATTTTGTAGCTCACATTTGTATCTATATAAACCAGCCTGCAAATGTTTGCCTCAATTGAGCCTTTTCTCTGACTCTGAAATGGAGAGCAAGTTAAGATGGTTGTGGGTGGAGGTTAGAATAAAACAATCCCAATACAGAGGAAGCACTTTTGTTGTAATTTGAAACAACAAATTCTGTTATTATGTGGAATATCAGTAATTATCAGTCCTTAAATATTTCTCATATTTCATATTTCACTCAATTACATTTCTGGGGGAATCACTGAATCATATTAGAACATGAGCGTCTTTGAGAATAACACAGTATCCCAGTTTTAATTTGCATCTCAAAATGCTTGATATAGACCATGTTCTGAAGCTCCTAAAAATAATGTAAAGGATAATGTGAGCAGCTTAAGGCTGAGGAGCATTAAACACAGCTGTATATAATCCCCAAAGCTGAGGTTGAGTGGTACAAACAATCTAAAATATGGTTTGAGGTGGATGACTGATATCCTTTGAGGTGTAGTTAGGAATCACACCTGTGAAGGGCAGGGAAGCAAGACTGGCAAAGGGCAAGTTGTGCTGCCTTGGAGTTCAAACACAGACCTTAAAAGATACCAGGAGGAGCTCAGGAGTTGAGACAGTTCTTCAGAGTTGTCTTTGAGAACAAGACTTTTATAACCCTCCTTTGATAGTCATTGGAAGAAGTATGATATTAGCAAGACAGCTTCCTTCAGAGGAAGACAATTCCTGATTCCCAGACAGGTGCTTAGCAGGAGCCAGAACTCCCAGCAGGCAGGAGAAGGGTGTTCCAGTGCTGAGGTGAGGGATATGGGTGGACCAGCACACTATGTCCACTTTAGGGCAGGGATTAGCAAATGGTGTCCTACAGCCTGTTTTTCTACACCCTGTAAACTAAAAATAGTTTTGAAAATACATCAAAATTGTAACATATTTACCTAAGGCTTTACATCATCTCATGCACTATTCTAAATATGTGCATGTATCCACATACTTTATCTTTAAACAGCCCTGGACAGGTATTATTACTGATTTGATAGATAAGAACACCAAAGCTTCCATATAAGTTAGCTAAGAAATCAAAGATCACACAGCCAATGGGTAGTTCCGCTGAAATTCAAGCCCAGGGTCTAACCAGAGGTAGCCTCGTTGTCAAACAAAGTTCTCCAGCACTGTGAGAGTAGTATAGGACAGGCAAATGAGTGAGGCACTTGAGACTTCTGCTGAGTTCCTAGAAGGGAAGATCCCTGTGTTTCAGAGAAGCAGCAAAAGGCTTTGTGGGAGAATGAGGCCACATTTCTACTATGGTGATAAGTAACATTAACTGAACTACAAGGAATCCCAGTGTTCTTCGATTACAGAAACGTATACTCAATGATCATCTTATACTCAATGATCATCTTTTAAATGTCACCAGTAAAATGTTTGTGAAAATTTGCTCTCTCTCTTGATTCATAATTAACTACATATTAGCCTTGATTTTCCTTCTTGGCCAACAAATACAAAATTATTTACTCTCTGAACCTTTACAGAAAATCTTGTCCATCCCCGCTCTAGGGGATTCAGTGGGAAACTGAGTTTTTAATCGTCCTGGTTACCCTACAATAATAAAAAAAATCCTGCAACCATCAGTGTCTCATGCCCCAATTTGATAGAATGCTTGATACTCCTGTGAAAGCAGCAGCAACATCATACTAAAGGTGAATTGGCCTCCTACATCAACCAGAGAGGTTTTCCTGTCATTTCCTACCCTGCGCAAACAAGAACTTGAGATTTGTCCTCTTTCTTATTGTTAAGAGTATCAGCTGGACCTAGGGATTCATGAAGCATGCCACTGCATTGGAAACTTTTTTGAAACCCCATTGTAAGCACAACATTCTTCAAATGCAACAATGTTCAGTGAAATGAGCAAGATAGGCCGGGCGCGGTGGCTCAAGCCTGTAATCCCAGCACTTTAGGAGGCCGAGACGGGCGGATCAGGAGGTCAGGAGATCAAGACCATCCTAGCTAACGCGGTGAAACCCCATCTCTACTAAAAAAATACAAAAAACTAGCCGGGCGAGGTGGTGGGTGCCTGTAGTCCCAGCTACTCGGGAGGCTGAGGCAGGAGAATGGCGTGAACCCAGGAGGCAGAGCTTGCAGTGAGCCGACATCCCGCCATTGCACTCCAGCCTGGGCGAGAGAGCGAGACTCTGCCTCAAAAAAAAAAAAAAAAAAAAGAAGAAGAAAGAAGCAAGATATAAAGTTGTATATGCAGTGTGATATCAAGTATATATCACAAATCTCTGCTTTTCTATATTTTCATATTTTTCTTTAATCATAAGATATTTCAAAATTTATAATCCAGATTTACATTAAGGTACAGTTGCTTATGCCACTAACTCAGAATGTTATAATCACTAGGCTGGAATCTCTCAGGTAGATTAGGAATCTGATTTTCTTATCCACCTCCGTGCCTGTGCAAAAGGCACCCTGTACTTTATGGATGCCTAGTGAACGCCAACTGGGACACCATAAAACTTCCACTGACTTTTCTGAGATATGGTCTTTGAAATTGTACTAAAATTGATTCAATGAAAAACGCTTTCGTGAATTAAACTCTGTATGCATTATCAAACTCTCCTGTCATTATGAGGGTGTCATAATTCCCTAATAAAGCATTAACTCATCTGTCCAACACTACAGAATATCACAAAAGTTATTATAAGACACTTTAAAAAATTAATATGTGTATGTATGTGTGTGTGAGAGAGAAGAGAGAGAGAGAGATATGCAGAGAGAAACCTGTTCATCTGTTCATGCGTGGCCCTGCAAAGTATTGTAAACTTGGCCCAAATTGTTGACACCAAGGCATTCAGACATTTAGAATTTTTAAATATTCTCCTTTCCTTTATACCAGAGTGCAGTAAAGGATCTTCTCCTCTGAGATATCTAAAATATGGTTTTTTTTCTTCTGTTTGAAAATGAAAGCTCTATTTTATTTGTCATGGTTTAAGAAAAGGAGTATTATATTCCCTCTGCAACATATACCAGGCCTACTAAACAACTGATGAAAATATTCACATCTTGGTATGTCATTATTATTATTATTATTATTGATATAATGCTATTGGTGGAATGTAAAGAAAAATTGGAAATACAGAGTAAGATAAGCCTTTACTTTCACATTATGATAACATGCTCTATTATAAGGGACTGATATGGATGGTGAGCAATAAATTTCTAAAGAAATCATAAACTAAAGAAACCCTTTAGTTTCTTACTTGAACCTAGTATGGGCATAATTGTAGTAATTTGTACATAATCTTCATCTCAATAAGTAAGCTGTGTTACAATAAATCAAGTCAAAGAAATGTAATGGATTGCCATTTGTGCTCTAAGTGTTCATATTTGTTTACCTGCTAAGATTAAGATATTAATGTTTGATATATTAAAGACATGGTGATTTTCGAATTGCTTTCTCGCAAATATGCAGAAGATATTAAAACTGATACTGAAGTAAACAACCACCGGTGAGCTTGCTATGACAGTCATAACACGCTGGCCTCTTTTTCTCAAGCTCTTGGTGTTCTTCTATAATCTTGCCTCTGCTTCTACTTTTTATTTTACATTTTTGTTGAGGGAGGGGGATATCGTTTTCTAAAATCTTTTTAGTCAGTCATCATTTGTGTCAAGATACAGCAAAACATTACCTGTTTGGTGAAGTTTCTTCTGCTTCTCCAAACAGACCTCCAGTCTCTTCGTTCCCGTAATATCTTATACAGGCCTCCATTAAAAAACAAAACTGGCAATGTTATTATGTCATGATTTAAAATAAAATTGTGCCGGGCGCGGTGGCTCAAGCCTGTAATCCCAGCACTTTGGGAGGCCGAGGCGGGTGGATCACAAGGTCAGGAGATCGAGACCACGGTGAAACCCCGTCTCTACTAAAAATACAAAAAATTAGCCGGGCGCGGTGGCGGGCGCCTGTAGTCCCAGCTACTCAGGAGGCTGAGGCAGGAGAATGGCGGGAACCCGGGAGGCGGAGCTTGCAGTGAGCCGAGATCGCGCCACTGCACTCCAGCCTGGGCAACAGCGTGAGACTCCGTCTCAAAAAAAAATAAATAAATAAATAAATAAAATAAAATAAAATAAAATAAAATATAATTGTATGCATACATGTGAATTTATATGTAATCCAATTGCTCATTATAAAAAGTATTGTAGATGTGCTGTTGTATAGATACAGATAAGACATCAGCACCAAAAAAGTAACAGAGATGAGGAATGGGAAGAGGGCTCAACAAGCCTTAAGTGTGTCTGATGTAGTTGAAGTTAAATGACCGTAGATTGAATATATCAAAATACTTCACACAACTAGTGTTAGTTTAGGAGTGAGGGGAGCAAGGATGAATCTGTGATAACTTGTTATAAAACTTCGTAGAGTCCTTTCAACGAGAATAAAGTAATTGCTCAGAAAATTAGAGGTTTTTCTTGTAGCTGGAAGACATGTTTCCACTATGTAGTCATAAAAAAAAACCAGGTAGAATATATAAAGGACAGGGTCAAACACTACTCCTGCATTCCAATAATCGATGTGACCAAGCCATCATCCACAGTGCGGTCCAAAAGTACAACTTACACATAGCCTGAGTAGTTGGGGGTAAGATGAGAAAAAATGAATCCTAAGAATGGCATAGGAAGGAAGTGAAGATAAGAAGAGGGAAATGAATATAAAACTGGAAGGGTAGTATATGTTCCAAGTATTGTGATGGCCGCTTTTTATTATATTAACTTATTTGGTATCCATACAAAGTCTGAAAGTTGACTTATTTTAATTTTTAAATTGAGAAAATGAGAGCCTAAAAAATTCAAAAAACGTATTTGGAGTAATACAGTGAGTGAGGATCAGAGCTAGCATAGAACTCAGCAATGTAGAGATTGATAATTTAATTACTTTAATCAGAGTCAGCTATTTTCAGAAAACATCAGCAGTCAAACTTCATTAGTTTCTTGAGTTTTAAAGATAGAAAAATTTAGATTACGATACAACAATAGTGCTTTACTTAGAATCCAAACACATAGGTAAACTGTCTCTAAATTATAACTTGAACTTTGGTATTTACATGATTTCATCAACTTAACATTGAATATTGTATAGACTATAGGCAAGGATTCAGTTAATAAAATAAATATACAATACAAAGCAAGATTAGAAATAGTATATTCCCCAATTTAGTTTGAGTGCTTTAATACAAATATTGCTAAATCCACTCATTTCATTAAATAAAATGGCTCTTTAATATAAATTTTGTATTTAGAGCAAAAATATTCAAAAACAGTTGTAGTTTCTTATTCTTTAAATAGGATTGATGGTGCTATTTATGTATCCTTTGTTAGATATCAATGTAACAAACATTCCACGTGTTCTAATAAAAAACTAGTGTGCTAATGCTGTGCCACTGTTATCTCCAAACAATTAGATTGTCAATTTTCCTGTGCACTTTCTATATTTATTGAATTACATGTTAAATAAGTTGTTGTCAAGCAATGATTTTTAAGCAACAGCACAGGGGCCTCCCCCTGCTAAGACGTGACACCTGGCATGATGGAGTAATTGGGAAAGGAGTTGAACTTAATGATCAATGACTTCTTTGAGCCAAATGAAAAATCCATGAGCATAAAAGCACTGTGGAGCTCTGGACAAAATCATCAAGAAAACTAAAACCAATATTGAAATGTTGCAAAGCTGTGCTGCCAACTCTAACACTTTCCTCTGTAAGACACACATATACCTATAGACACACACATTCACACACACTGTGCCATTCTCTTAGATCATGAAATTTAAAGCAAAAATGCATGTGAATGCATAACATGTAAAGGATTGAAACTGGGCGTCTATTGTTTCTGCATTTAAATTCAATTTTTACAGATTTCGAACAATGAGAATCATGATTTTGAAACTCCGAATTATCCAATGTATTCACCATACAAAAGTTTGTATGTCACCAAGTCAGGAGGCAAATTCTTGAAACTGAGAGTGAATTATTAAAGACACATGCAAATCTTGTATTTAGAGCAAAAATATTCAAAAACAGTTGCAGTTTCTTCATCTTAAAATAGGATTGATGGTGCTATTTATCTATCCTTTACATAGCCATCTTGGTACAACAAGAAGATACATCCGATTTTGGAAATATATTTTATAAGAAGAAGTATTTAGAACACTTCCTTCAAACATTCCTCAGTCTCACAATCCAAATATTTAAACTCTACTTAAAAATATTAAGCTTCAATATGGGTCTTATGGTGCTCTGCGAATTATTATTGTCCTGAGCAAATGAAAATTTTTCTCCAAAGTGGAATTAAATATCATATTTTAAAAAGAATTTAAAAAACAGACTTAACTATAAAAGCATTGAAGGTAACAAATATTTAACGAAAATCTTTATTTTCCTGTCCTTTAAAGGTACTTAAATTGTTGCATTGCCTAGACAGTTGTTGATGATACATCTGTAACTTACAGAATAAGCATGTTTATAGCATAAAAAAGGAGCTAATGTGAGTTGTAATGAAATTTAACAGATGAAAGCTTCTATTAAATTTTGTTTATAAAGTGTTGTCCTAGATCTGATAGTAAACTCTTACAGAAACCATTTTTAGAACAGCAGAAATATGACAGGAGAAAAGTGCAATAGAGTGTGCCTAATTCATTCCAATTCACAGAGTAATGCATTTCAATTCACACAGTGATGCATTCTAGTCTCCAACATGAGAATCCAATCTAGTTGATGCTTAGTAGAGTTGAAACAAACTCACAGCACCAGAAACCTGACAATGTCTATTTTGCTAAATAGAGAAATACTTTAAATATTTTTTTTTCAGTTTTTTTCCGAGCTTGGCTATGCCTTATTTACCAAACTATACATTATGACAATAGACCTATACCACTCACAACATAAGACAACAGTCTTTGATGTTTGAAGTCTTCACCTATTTTCATAGTAATTGAAGCTGGCTAAAAGGCAGCTTCCGATGCTCATTTGATTTTTTAAAACAGGTTTGAAAGCCTAGATATCGTCAAATGTTTAACTTCTGAAAACCAGTTGAGTGTTTACCATGAGAAACTGGCTTACTGGTATTGGAAGCTTCTTCTGGAAATATACTATGACATATAATTTCAATTTTTAAATATCATCATAAATCTTAATGATGTTAAGTAGTAAATCTTCAGCTTCACTGTGTTAAGTATTAAGTCTTCAGATTCACTGTTATTTTCTATATTTTCTTGATACATACTAATTTTGCATTAATTTTCAGGTTATTACTAGGAATTATTATTTTCCACAAAAATTCCTATTTTTCAGGTTAAAAATCTAAATAGATAAAGGACATTAATAAATTGGCTGATGACTTCCTGGGAGTTAGAAAAAAAATCTGAATTTACATGATTCTGGTACAGGCAAATTAGCTCATATATTTCCTTGAGAGAGAAAAATAAAGAAAAAATATAAGAAACTACACTAAGAAAAGCTTCATAAAATCTGCTGAAGGGGCAAGATGGGGTCTGACATCAGTCTTGATGTTCATCTTTGCACTGAAGGAAACAAAACTGGGTCAAAGGAAAGGGAGATAAAGATATTAACATTAAATATTTCTATGATTTTCCTTGAAAGCTAATTTATTTTGTCTGGAGGTTGGAGGGGACATGTGAACCTCTGATTCATTGCGTCCATTTGTCACATGAAAAGTCATGATGAAAAGAACAGCAAAGTCCCTTAGGTATGTAGCTATACAATACCACTCAGAACATTTCACTCAAAAAACAGCATTGACTTAGCCATCAACCCATCACAGGCATCACCTCCATTTTACAGACTGGGTCATTTCAAATGAAAATGGTTAACTGACCTTTCACCCAAGAAATTTCAGCTGAGCTGGGGATTAGTTTAAATGGAAGCACACAGATCACCTGAGGTTGGGAGTTCAAGACCAGCCTGACCAACATGGAGAAACCCGTCTCTACTAAAAGTACAAAAGATTAGCCGGGCATGGTGGTACATGCCTGTAACCTCAGCTACTCGGGAGGCTGAGGTAGGAGAATCACTTGAATCCGGGAGGCAGAGTTTGCGGTAGGCTGAGATCGCGCCATTGCACTCCAGCCTGGGCAACATGAGCAAAACTCCATCTCAAAAAAAAAAAAAAAAAAAAAAAAAAAAATTGAAGCATGGTGAATGTGCCTTGCAAATGGCTTTCTAATTTGAAGGCTATATTTTCTCTGGATTATAAACTAGGCATTAAAATAGTAGAAACTCTTTAGAAATTTAATTAGAGTAACATATCTTGCTCATTAAATTACATGCATTCAAGATACAATGTCATTTCCAGCCAATCTTCCCAACATACAATCTTCTAGGTAATTATAGTGTATTTTATAATTAAAATGCTAATTTGATGTTAAACTCATGCATTGTGTCAACAGTAGACTAAACTAAGTGGTACAACTTCAGCTTAATGAAGAGAAAGGTTATTTTATGTTCATTCAGCAAACATTTATTGAGTAGTTACAATATATCGTGCAATGTGCAAAACACTGGGAGTAGATACATGAGTAAGATAAAAACTCTAAAGTCACAGTCTTCCAGATAGATGGACAACTAAAGCAACACTGATCAAACAATGTGGCAAGGAAAATAATAGAAATATACTCGAGGAGGAATAGGTGTATAATGTAATGCACCTAACTCAGCAAAAGAAAGAGCTTGAGCTGTCATATGGTTGTGACTTAGAAAATATGAGCAGCTATTCACTCATGCATTCAACTGTGATGTAATAGCCACCTACAGAGTTTAGAAATGGATACATTTGCAGATATATGATAGTGAGAAAAAAAACACGTTACTTTCTCTCATGAAGCCCATACAATAGTGAAGAAGATAAGAAATACTATGAAAATAAGTGTATAAGATAAGATGAGGAATTAAGATCAAATATCCTTTGATCTTGACAAAAGAGATAAAGCCCAATGAACAAGCTATTTTAGATAGAGATCAGGGAAGTCTACTCTGAAAAACTGATATTTAAGCACATATCAAAAGAAGTAGATGAATTAGTGATGCCAATATGTGTGAGGAGAGAGTATTAGGCAGAAATAGCAACAAGTGCAAAAAACCCTGTGGTATAAATGAGCTTGGCATATTTTGGAGAGCACTATGACATGACTATGCCATCAATAGGTGTGAGGTATAATGATCAATAAACCTTTAGAGGATTTTGAACAGGAGAGTAACATGATCTTGTTTTGGATAAACACAGCTTCCTGTGGCCTTGTCTCAATCCACACAAATGTACCACGACAAAATTTATTGTTCAGCAGTCTACATGGTTTAGTAATTGTTGCCCAGGCTGTAGACACATGGTAGCCACGTCTTAAATCCTCTATGCAAAGTGAGTAGGGTGACTTCAATACAAATATTAATTATGCCCATGCTTCCAATCTGTGGAATGAAACCTTTAGGGGGAACTTAAGAGTTGTTTTTAAAATCCTAGAAATAAAAATGTGAACCATTATTTTTCTGTAGCCAGAATAATCTAGCAATGAGGGACAACATGGGCTTACAGTTGGGTGGATTCAGATTTTCTTCCAGGCTTTCTCAGGTAAACGTTGAGGTACATTAGTCAGGTGTCTTTTGTAACTTTTAGTTTTCTCATATCTCAAATGAGGATAATGAAGGTTTGAGAGGATTAATTCACACCAGGTCTATAAAATGTAGTACATGGTATAGTCTAACATAGAGTAAATGTGTACTTTATATTTATGATGATTGTTATCATGTATAGAATGAATGCATTCTTCCCATAGATCTCTCCAACTATTCAAATGTATTTCATGATGCAGGTCCTCTTATCCAACAAATATTTAATATAAACACACTCTGTACCTATCACAGTACAAAGCACAGTGGGAAATAAGACATTTCCCAGGGAGCTCAGAGATAAATTAGATTATAATAACTACTTTGGTAAAAATAGGCATAGTGTGATATAGAACATAAATAAGAGGCACCTAATTAGGCCTTTTGAGAAAAAAAATTCCTGGATAAAGTCCTGCAGTATGACCAGAAGATGGTCTAGTTAAGGGTGGAGAGGAAGGAGAAGAAGAAAAGGCTTGCAGCAGGCAGGGAAACAGCAATGAAAAAAAAAAAAAAAAAACACTAGTGAAAACACATTATGTACTGAGAAACTGAATATATAATTTAGTGACCCAATAAACATGTAAATTGACAAGCTGTGATAAAAAATGCAAATCCTTTTGTGATATGTAGTATGTAGTATGTAATGGTGACCACCATCAATTTCTTCCATCTCTGAATGTGTATGGAACTCTACCATTAAAAGCGAAATTGATTTCCCCCTTCTTGAATCTCTGCATACCCTCAGACTTTCCTTGAGGAATAGAGTATGGTAAAAGTGGCATCGTGCCGATTAAGCATAAGCACATCTGGCAGCTTCCACTTTCACTCTGGGGAAGTCAACTGACCTATAAACTGAACTCTCGAGACCACTATACTGTGACAAAAGCCTGTGGAAAGGCCTTGTGGAATATTACACACAGTGGGGTCTTCTCATACTTTGTAGCCCAGTCGGGCTGCTGACAAATGAGTGACCACCAAAGATACCACATGGAACAGGAGAACCATCCCACTGAGCCCTGCCCAACTTCCTGAACAACAGAATCATGTGAAGAAATAAATCATCATGAAATTTTAGGAAAGCTTTCGGGTGGTTTGTTCCACAGCTGTATGTAAGTAAAACAGAAATTGCTATCCACAAGTGAAGTGCTGTTGGGACAACAGGCAAAACCTATGAAACTAACTTTGAGGATTAGGTGTGAGGAGATTGTTAGTGAAGGCTAGAAGTGCAGTGTGCTATTGGAGGATTCAGGGTAAAAAACACTTGTGTTATGTACAGTGAAGATTTTGATGACACTATTGCTTGAAATAATGTGTAATATAGAAAATTATGGATATAGATAATTGAATGAATCATTTGGCTGCTTTTAGCTGACAATAATAAGATTTTGAAAGAGAAAGATGAACTAAGAGGGTAAATGTTCAGTTTTCAAGCAAATTTAGACAAATTATTTCCAACTCAGAACTTGCTAGGTTAGAAAATAAAACTCTTTTATTCTGAGGCTTTCCAAAGAGCAGAAGTTTCTAAAAGGTAGAGCCAGTCATCTGGTAAAGATCAAATAAAGGTTGTGGTTGTAAGATGCTTTGTTAGGACCTCGGAAAAATTTAAACTGGGTGTCATAGACTCCCTCAATTAGACAAATAAACAAAAGATGTCAAGAATCTTAAAGGAATTATGTCACAGCACCCTGACTTACAGCCCAAAGGAGAGAAGTACTTGTCACAAAGATGTATGTATATATGGTTTTTGCCTAATGGTTTGAACCACAGGAAGATTCATAGGAGATCCATATTTTCAAGAGAAATGTATTGTTAAAAGCACCAACAGCTTAGATTAAAAGAGAAAGAGGCAATTCAAAATAAAGAGAACACTAGGACCTCAGGATCCCATCCATTCAAAAGTAGGAATCAGGCTAAAAAAAAAATATTCAGCTGCCAACACAATTCATTATTTATTTTAATAAAAGACGGAAGGCTCAGAAGGCAAACAAATAGCCTATTGCTATAGAGCTATTCCCAGGGAGAAAACAGCTGCGCCCTAATCAAGGAAATTTCCCAAGCCTCAGAGCAAAGTGAACAGAAATGTGTGCAGCTGATTTCTTGACTGCTATGGATCAGCAACTGCTGTGTGCTCACATTATCTGTTTGAACAGCAGTTTCTATCATGGTTATCTTTTCCCTCTACCACCATTATATGTTGGGTACATAAGAGGGCAGACAACTTATGTTTCAATGCATAAGCCTCTGTGCCCAAGGTTCTGCACCAGAGGAGCTACACCTCAGGAACTGCTACAAGAAGGCTCATGCACGTGTGGACTTTAGACAGCTTTAAGATTATGCCTTAATAGGGTGAGAATTTTGAAAGTGGCAGTGAAGTTATTTTGTATGTAGGAAGGATATAAATTATTGTGGCCAGATACATTTAAATATGTACACTATCAATATTGTTCTTGTTTATATGTGATATGCTCTGACCATCAAGAGATGGAGACTATATTTTTATTTCTTGAATGCAGTAGAAGCAACCCTATTTAAGTCCCAGTCTTAGACTTTAAGAAGCCCAGCAGCTTGCACTATTTTTTTTTTTTTTTTTTTTTCTGAGATGGAGTCTCTGTCACCAGGCTGGAGTGCAGTGGTGTGATCTAGGCTCACCGCTACCTCCGCCTCCTGGGTTCAAGCGATTCTCCTGCCTCAGCCTCCGAAGTAGCTAGGACTACAGGTGCTTGCCACTATGCCCGGCTATTTTTTATTTTTTTTTATTTTTATTTTTTATTTTTAGTAGAGACAGGGTTTCACTGTGTCAGCCAGCATGGTCTCGATCTCCTGACCTCATGATCTGTCCACCTCAGCCTTCCAAAGTGCTGGGATTACAGGCATGAGCCACTGCGCACGGCCAGCTTCCACTTTTGTTCTGCAGATGTAATAACCCTGAACTTAAAACTCTGAAAAATTCCAAGTTAGCCATGTGAGGAAGTCACTAAAGAGAGAAGAGAGAAATCTTGACATGCAGTTGAGACCTTTGTGGCTCCCCCAGCCTAGCTCAGCTGCTAGCTAAAAACAGTTGAGTGAGTGACCCCACCAACAGCTTGTGAAGCAGAACTGCCCGTCACAGCCATGATGGACTTCTGACCTAGAAAATTGTTATGGATAATAAAATTGCACTGTTTTCAAGTACTATGGTTTAAGGAATTGTTATTTACCCACAGATAACTAAAATTAATTTTAAAGATGTGAAGATTATTCAGAGTAGCTTTGCGTTTTTATGGATTTTCTCTCCTTAAGGATATAACCAAAATTACAAAAAGCTTTCATTTTAAAAAAGGCACCCTTTACACTGGTCTAAAATTGGAAATGGCCCAAATCTTAACAGAAGAATGGATAAAGAAATTGTGGTATATCTGTACAATATGATACTACATAGCAATGTAACAACTGGTGCTACACTCAGGAACATGAATGAATCTCACAGACACAGCCATGAGTGAAGGAAGCTGTATAGAGAGCACTATATTTTGATCATTTTATTCAATCATGTTAGAAAGTAGAATAATGACTTCCCCTAGAATGGAGAGTATTTACTGGGAAGAGTCATTAGGGAAACTTTTAGGATGTGGAAATATTGTATTTCTTCCTATGAATTGTATGATTAATGTTTGTGAACTATCCCAGTATATTAAAACTGATTTAGAAAAAATTGTTTTAAACATCAAAACACTAACAAACAAAAACACACAAAAGCATTCCTATACTTGCAAATTACTATGAGGCAACTTGAGATCACAGAGTTTAGGTGATTTGCCCAAACTCTATACTGCTAGAAGGTAATGAAAGTGGTTCTAGTGCCTTTTCTCTCATTCTCAAATATTTTTAAAAAGTCTAGTAGGGCCTATAATATGCAAATTTTCTTTTATTTTACTGTACTCTCTTGAAAGAGAGACCTTAGATCAGATTGTGAAGTCCCTAAAATTTAAGAGTCTCCAATAAATACTGAGGAAACATGTGGACATTAGTAAGTCACAGAAGCTTTAGAGAAGGCAGCTCCAGAATGTCATAAGAATCCATGAGCGAGCTCAGAGAGTGGATTTTGTCAGAACTAGTTCTCGTATGGACCACACCTTTTAGAGAAGCTTTGCTTCTGTTGCATAGGACAATGCCAATGGCAAAAGTCAGAAAATCACCTTGAATATTACCATGTTAGCAGACCTTTTTTATGACCTGACATTTTAGCAGGACCATCTAAATGTTGTGCATATTAGAGAAAGCATATCCATGATCTGAACTGATTTTAGTTCACAAGAGGTTCCATTTGTTTTTATTGAGGTTAATGGATCTGTATTCACAGATCCATTAACCCCAGAATTTTTAAATGTTAAATCAGCAGCTTTAAATAAATGTTAACATGAGACACCAATTACTGATACTGTAATACCAAATAGAGGGCAAGATTTGGAGCATTGCCTAGGAAGAATATGTTAAAAATTCTGAACTTCTTTATTAGCAAGATAAAAAATGATGTAAAGATATTAATATTTTGTTGGGTCAAAGCCAATAAAAATAAATTATTTTCCATTTAAAAAATACATTTAGCAAATAGCTGCATAGTCTCTATAAGATTTTATGTTTCTAAACTTTCAAAGGATTATGGTTATTGTTATTAATGTTACCATTACTACCCTTGCAATGCCATTGCTACATTAAGGAATTGATTTACTCAGGTCTTATGGCTGTAATTACCACATGCACTCTTGAAACAGTGCATTGTAAGGATATATGTAACGCCTTGCTAGGATAGTGATTCTGCACAGTGCTGCATGGAGGCTGGCATTGAGATTTATTTTGCTCTATTTTAAATTATTTTGTATAAATATTAGTGGAACTAATAGTTAACCTTTGCTTTTTGTGATGAAAATTTCATTATAGTTAAGGGAACTTAATTCAATTCAATATGCACTTGCTGGATACTTCTTAAGAACCTAGCCCTATTCTCAAGTAACACGCCTGGTCTCCGGGGGAATTCCCAGCATTTGGAATCAAGCCATCTTGGTTCACATTCCAGCTTTGTGTAATTGCTGAAAGGTTGTTTAATTTTTTGATGCCCCAATTTCTCCATTCATTAAATTGGCATAATACTACTTATTGCATGGAGTTTTATTGAGATAGTGAAAATATAACTGTTAAGACTATATGTACCACATAAGTAATGCTTTGTAAGTGATAGGTATTATTTAAGCAACATGCCTGCTTTAGAAAATACCATAAAATTTGAGTACCAGACAAGAATGAAAAACGATAGGAAGCAACTTTATAATATTTATTTCTAGGGTATTAGGATAGTCAATGTCCTGTCTTCTACAACAATACTTTATTTGTCAAGACATTTGAATTTTCCCAATATCATTGTATACTAAGACAATTACATTGTGTAAAAGAGAATGTGCCATATAGTTTTAAAATGATGGTGAATCAATGGTTCTAGGACTGCATAAATCCTAGTTATCAGGTAATCTTTATGGTCTAATAAATGGTCTATTTTGTAAATGGTGCATGTGTGTTCAAAAAGAACATATTCTTTGAATTGTGATTATAGATGTCTTTCAGTCTCTGCACACACACATATACTTATCATATTTCAAATCTTAAATATCTACTTATGTATCTACTCTTACACTAATACATAATAAAATATTTAAATTGTATTATTCAGATACCTAATATATCTATTTTATCTATTAGTTTTGTGAGTAACATGTTAAAATCTTGAACTACAATTATAGGTTTATGTATATTTCTCTTCAGTTCTGACATTTGAAGATTTACATATTTTGAGGCAATATTGCTGGGTGCATACAAGTTCATACTGATGATAGCTTATAATTCTTTCAGCCTTTTAATCAGAATATATCCTTCATTGGCCATTTGAATTACTTTTCTTAAATCATATTGTGTCATGTTAGAGTGTTACTGTTTTCCATGGCTATGTACTTGGCCTATCTTTGTCCACTTTTTCTGTATCCTTCTGTTTTAAATGTCTCTGCAGATATGTGGTTAGGAAATATATATATATATATTTTATATGTGTGTGTGTATGTCTGTGTGTGTGTATATATATATATATATATAATCTGAGAAACCAAATCTTTTATTTGTGGAGATTAATCTATTTGTATGTACAGTATTTCTGCTGATTTCAAACTAATCTCTTTACCCTTAACTATTGCTTTCTGGAGAAATTCCTCAATTTGATCCTTTGACATACCAATTCATTTCTTAGCTGTATCCCTACAGCTAGATAGGTCAAGAATTGTATTTTTCATTATAATTATTATATTTCTCAGATTCTTTGTATGGTGCATTTTTCTTGTTTCATATTATCTATCTTTATCCTTTTTATATATTCATCATGTTCTTTTAAATTCTCAGCCATCCATTTTAATAATTATGCCTTTTATATTGTTCGCTTTGATATCTTCTCTCACCTCTTTGTACTTTTTAGGTGCCTGGTTATTTTGGTCTGGAAAGTCATGTTTCCCTGTGCCCATGGGCTATTCTCTCTGTGTCATATCTGGAAAGGGTAAGGCTCCAAACTGTATTTATTTTGGTAAACTTTTAAAACTGAGAGGAGATGTGCTCCAGAGTGGAGAGACCTAGGCCCCTCACAGCACACCTTGAAGCCTTCATTTGCGGCCTCTCTACCTAGTAACCCTTCTTCTTAGAGTTTTGTTTTCATGCACTAATGAAGAAGTGCTTTGAGAGAAGACAGTCTCATTAGTTTTAATTTTGATGGGTCCTATTTACTTTATACCAGCACATCTGAAAAGGGAGGAATAGACTAAAAAGAAAATAAGTTATATAGTAATTGTGATTCCTAAACCTTAGTCAAATCTTTATTCCATGAATCTCCTAAAGAAAATCTGCTACAATATGTCTTCTAAAAAAAGATCTTAGAGTTCATCTACCATCCATCAACAGCATTTGTGACCACACACAGCTAGATTTACTTGATTACATTATGGTTTGCATAAACATATTGAATCATGCAAATTCAATTTTGATTTTACCACGAAAAATATTTGTTACTTTTTATGTGGAAACCGAGTTACAAAACATTTAGATGATATTAAAAAGTATCATGAACTATGCCGGAGGTTCCTTTGTGATTTTACACACTTGACTGGTGAACCCCAGATACACAAAAACATCAAGTCACTATATGTATGAGATGTGGGAAGGAATGTTTATATACTCATTCATTCATTCATTCATTCATTCAATCATTCCCAAAACATGTATTATTTTCTTGCTCTGTGCCAGTCTCTGTTCTAGAAATTGAAGACACTATGAAGAGCATAATAAGATCCCTGCTCTCAGAACACACCTGTTCTTGTAAAGGAGAAAAAGAGAAACAAGAGTAAAACAATGTGGCAAGCACTTTAATAAGAAAGCACACACAGTAACACACACAGACACAGTTTCTATGACTCACTGAGGAGTCACAGAAATGACCAACAGCAGCTTACAAAAAGGATAAAATGTGAAGGGCATAACTCAAAAAATAAACATAAGGATGTTTTCTCAGCAATGTTATTAATAAACATAACTACTAGAACCTGGAAATTAGTGACAATGGGAAAGGGTGTTGAATTGATAGGGGATGGAAGATGGTATTGTAAAGTCAAGTCCCAAACTGGACAAATACTAATCCCCCAAGTTGTGCTTGAATCAGAGTATAGTTACACTAGATTCTGGACAGCATTGGAAAGTTGTAAAAGGCACCTATAAACATGCAACTCAAATAGATTTTAATTTTTCCACATTATCCTGACAGTCTATGGAAGTGAAGCTACATATTCAAATATGAATAGGCAAATTTAGCTGAAGAAGTTAAATTATACAAAATATGAGAGAAGGTCAGGCGTGGTGGCTCACGTCTGTAATCCTAGCACTTTGGGAAGCCAAGGCAGGTGGATCACCTGAGGTCAGGAGTTCGAGACCAACCTGACCCACATGGTGAAACCCTGTCTCTACTAAAAATACAAAAATTAGCCGGTGTAGTGGTACAAGCCTGTAATCCCAGCTACTTGGGAGGCTGAGGCAGGAGAATCACTTGAACCCAGGAGACAGAGGTTGCAGTGACCAGAGATTGCACAACTGCACTCCAGCCTAGGAAACAGAGTGAGACTGCATCTCAAGAAAAAAAAAAAAAAAAAAGTGAAAGAAAAAAAATGATCAATACTTTCTCCTTATTCAAGAAAATGGCAAATACTTTTTCTTTATTTGGGAGAAATAAGGAGACCTTTTCTGTTTTAAGAAGCAAATTGTCCTACACTGAAACTACAAATAAACTAGTTACCTAATTAACTACCATGCAGCAAGGAAAAGAAACGACTCACCACAGAAGTCACACCTTTCCTTATGCATGTAAAAGCTGTAAGGGGAAAGAGGATTGGGCAGAGGAAACCATGCAGAAATGTAGAATTTCAAGGACAAATGATAAGTATCAGGAAAAATACTGTATAACAAACTTGCTTTCTGTAGCTGCAAACTTTGATATTGAACTAGAGAGCCAACAGTTTTTATGAGGAACTTCTTTCATAGTTCTAGTCTGATTTCTCTGTGAGATAAGTCCTTGGAAAAATGTGTCCAGAGCAAAAAGATGGGGAAATACAATTGTGCAGTAAGTTACAGAAATCTTGGTTATCAGTGGTTTCAGCATTTATTGTCTGCTTAACTAGAAGCCTGATGGTGGGCTTAACTAGAAGCCTGATTTCTGCAGTAAGTTACAGAAATCTTGGTTATCAGTGGTTTCAGCATTTATTGTCTCCTTAACTAGAAGTCATGGGTTGGTTGAGCAGCTTTACAATGTCAGAGTACAGGATTAGCAGCTCTGAAATTCTGTTTTTGCTTTTGTTGTTTCCTATGGTAGAAAGATGGCTGTCCCAACTCCAGATGAATATTCTCAGAGCCATGTTCAAAGGTAGGAAGCACAAGAGTAGCCAGGACAATGCAAGTATACGTATTTCATCAAGAAGGACACTAGTTTTTGCCTGATTTCTGGCTGACTTAATCTGAACAGGTACTCCTGACCATGCTCAAACTGAAGGAAAGGCTGGTAAAATGAGTATCTTGCATATACAAGTTCATAGATGAAAAGTGGGTAAGAGGAAAAGACAGACAGAGAGAGATTGGGGATTGTATTTGGGAACCAGTTAAAAGCATGTATCACAGAAGAGGGTGAGAAGTATGATAACTCTTGTCATTCATTGATCAATACGGATATGATTTAGTGATTTTTTTTTTTTTTTTTTTTTTTTTTTAAGACGAGGTCTTGCTCTGTCACCCAGACTGAAGTGCAGTAGAGAGATCATGGCTTCCTGCAGCCTCAACCTCCCAGGCTCAGGTGATTCTCTTACCTCAGCCTCCTGAGTAGCTGGGACTACAGACGCATGCTGCTATACCCAGCTAATTTTTATTTATTTATTTATTTTGTAGAGACAGGGTTTCACTATGTTGCCCAGGCTGGTCTTGAAACCCTGGACTCAAGGGATCCATCTGCCTCGGTCTCCCAAAGCGCTGGGGTTACAGGCATGAGCCACCACGCCTGGCCTATAAAAAAAACCTTGTTTTCCTTTGATGTATTTATTAAACACTTACCATGGGCTAGGCATTCTGTTAGAAGCAAAGAGTATAATCATGAGGAAAAACAGCCATAATGCTTTTGGACCTGAGGCAAACATGGTTCACTGAAGGAACTGAAAGCAGGGCAAGGAAATGGAATTATAGGAGGCAATTCCATCTCAATATATTGGAAACATATGACATCATCTGCCCTTAACTGACTTATAGTATGCCTCTATCCTCTTTCCTACCATTCTCCAATCAATCCCTTGAAACTGCCAAGCCTGTTCCTTCCTTGGAGAATAATGAATTAACTGCTCTCCCTGTCTGGAACTTGACTCCTTTGCAAGGCTAGCTTCCTTTGGTTGTCAGTTCTCATCTCAAGGAGTAGCTACTGGAAGCCGTGTTTGCTGGCCCCAAATCTAAGCTGATCCTTCCTGCTTTAGTCATCCTCTCTATTAAGTAACCAGTGCTATTTCCTTTATGACATCTATCACTATGGGAAATTATCTTATTTTTTTTTTTTTTAGTATTTTGTTCATGTATTGTTTGCCTTCCTTTTTATGCTGTAAGTTTTGTCTTTAAGAGCAAGGATTTTGTCTTACTTATTGCAGTAACTATAAAGCTCACAGTGTGGGCTAAAAAGATGAGATGGATCAAGAACCTAGGCCATATTTAAGAATTTGGGTCTTCATTCTAAGATAAATAGGAAGTGTTTGAATTGTTTTATAGTGATATGATTGGATTTATACAATTACCCTGTTTTGCAGTAATTATTAATTTAAACATCTTATTCCTACACAGACACCACATATCTCAGTACAGGTGTGTGCATATTATTAACTAGGTTTCTAGTAACCTTGACTAAAATGATAATAATAATAATGATGCCTGAGCTGAGCTTGAAGTCCTACTGGTTATATTATATTGCAATATTATTTCAACACCTAAAATGGCAGCACAACAGAATCATTTTTCAGTTTTTCTGAGAATTCAGAGTGAAATTTTAATAAAAGAAATCTGTGTAGCAACCAATAACCTATTCAAATTATAGTCTTATTTTACATCAAAATATTTATAGAATGACAAAAGTTACCATCAGTATGTCATCTTCAAATATACAAGATAAATATAATTTTTAAACGACTTAGAATTAAGCTCTGCATAAATTCAAGATCTTGGTATGACAAAATAGCTCCAATTCGGAGTGACAGAGGGTCATTTATTTAAATAGATAGTAATTAATTTAGAGGGAGACCCTGAGTAACTTATCATGTTTGCTTCTAGGTAGCCCGAGACCATTTTAACCTTTAATTTTATCTTAAAATTTCAGAAAATTAAGTCACTGAGCTAATAACATGTTCTGCCCACTTTTATTCCCCACACCTTTCATTTAGAGTCCACTGTTAAAACTCAGTGAAATTCATATATATCTATATTGAGAAGCACTACACAACCATAATCAAAAACATGAAGTCATAAAGTTAAAACCATTTAATCCTATTAAAGCCTCATTAAATCAAGGCAGTATTTATAGGATGGGACTTCATTCCCTTGTACACTAGCAAATCTGCAACCCGAGTCAATGTTCACAAATTAATTAGCAACCGCACTAAGGGCAGGTGTTTGACTGACATTTCCCTTGATCTCTTCCCTCAAGGTTACACGCTGTACAGTCATGCAATTCCTTGCTATTAATCCTTAACCCCACCAGAATGTTTGTTTACTTTGCTGAATAAGAACAAGAGCATGAGCTACAAAACAAATATGTAGAATGCAGAGGGGTGCTTTTTTGAGATAATATTTCTTGTATTAAAAGATAATACGAAGAAGGGAAGCTTTGCATGGCCATGTCTGCTATCTGTGTTTAGAAAAAAAAAAAAATCCTCATTTTGGAGGACAGAGATAACTTTTCGAATAGTTTTCACACACATCAGCTAAAGCTTCAAGTAAAAAAATGATAGAATTTTAAGGCTTGAGAGACTTGAAATATTATTTGGCCCAAAGCCTTCATTTTTCAGTTGGAGAAACTGAGCCATAGGAAATTTTTTATATCGCCTGAGGTACCTAGCCCATAAAGTCAGGCCAAGTCTAAAACTCCTAATTCAACTAGACTAGATTGTGTTTATATTCTTTTTTTTTTTTCTAGCTATTGCTATTCTTCTAAAATAAACCAAGAATTTGACACATGACATTTGTTATTTATGACTTTCTTGGCAGTGATGATAAAAACATATTTAGGTCTTGAATGGCAAGTGAATAATATCCTCTTCAAAATACTGACAGTGGTCAAGACATAACTTCAAGTTCAGGTTGATGGGCTTTTAACTATCATGTCATCCAAAGCAGCTGAATGAGTCAGATACTTTTATAAGCTTCTATAGGTCATGCATAAGCATTTAGTTTTAATTTTTCTTGGCTGAGTTAGCTTTCATTTCTCTGTTCAAACAATGGTTCCTTAATATAGCCGAATAGTTTTGTTGACAATTGAGGTCAGAGACCAAAGTTATATTATCCTATCAAGTACAGTACTCAAAATGGCCGTGAAACATGCTGCAGTCGAACTAGGACTTCTAGAACCGCAAATGATATATTGGTTAACTGGATATTCCCTTTATTCTGCAGACACTTTGCACAAACATGGACATGAAGCAAGGATTCAAATTTTAGTTAGTTTTTTTTTTTTTTTTTCTGTGTGTTTAAAGTGTATCCTACTCGATCTGCTTCAAGTATTTAACTTACATAAATTTACATGCATATAAAAATAACGAATTAATCTTAAAAATCATTTACTCTTCTAGGTACATTTGGAGATTAAACACAAATAATAAGAAAGGTATATACATGAAAAAAATTACAAAATTATTTAAGGAGGCAAGCAAAAAGACTATCTTTAGCAAATTTTTCATTCTATTCATGTTATTTTCAATGTTAAAGCAAAGCAGAAAACAGCAAAAATTGAGGGTCTGTTAACTACGAACTCTAACATCAGAAGAAATTGGCAGTAAAGTATTTTAAACTTTTTTTACATTTAAAATTTTATTTTTAAAAACAATGATAAAAATGTACAGTTTATTTGAAAATTAGTTATTTTGGACATTTAGTACTGATCAATGTGCCACTGTAATGACATGACAAGCCTAAGTATTATTTTTTCTATAATCAAACTCCCTAATCCTAGAAATCAAGCATGTTATTAAAAAACTTAAAAAAAAAATTCAGATAAAAGAGAACGGACATGGGACCTTCAAAAAATATATTGATTGATCCATTTTTCTACCTAGAACAAAGATCAAACTTACTAAATTGTAATAATGTGCCAGGAACCAAGAACGGAACTCTGAACAAATTTTAAAGGAACTCAACAAGTCTATCAAAACCTATACTTTAATTAGACTTAGAGTTCCCTCGGATTAAGAGACAGAGAGTCAAGGTTCATATTACAGAGCAAGTTAAATCAGTCACAAATTCAATGGCGTGGGTAACAAATCCAACAGGAACTTTAGAAATACAGAACAAAGATGAACTACACGGGATTTGGAACAGGATTAGACTGGCATCTAGGTTCCACTATTTACTAACTCTGTGTTCTTTCAGGGTTTTAAATCTCAATTCTTAGTTTTCTTCCCTGTAAAACGCAAACAACCAAAATGCTTGCCCTCAAAGGTCAACAGGAGAGTTGAACAAGCAAAGCATAACAAGAGCCCATGCTTAAGTAGGCACTTAATTAAGGTTAGATTTGATGTCAGTGAAGAGGACTGTGATGATCACATGAACAATCTACGTGCAAGAGCGCAGAGAAGCAATCCTTGAACAAAACTAGAATTTGAAGAAGTAGCAAAGCTAGAGAGATTTGGAATAGGAGTTAATATATGAGAATATTAAAAGACATTTATGTAATAATTCCACTTTTGCAGAAATTTGTCAATCCAACAAGGATACCTATATTCTAAGTTTCCTCTGAAAACTCAGAGAAAGAAAAGAGAAAACAGTACTGAAAATCAATTATGACAACAGAGCAATTTATTTTCTAATGCAATTTATTTGATGTTAAAAATAAATAAGAACATTCAGAATAAAATATTAGCAGAAATTAAAATTAGCAGAAGGATTGTCTATGTCCATTTGTTCTTTTGCTTATTGTCCTTTCTTATGGTGATTACATTTATTTTAGATTTTTTAATTCCCTTTAGACATTATGTAATTTCAGGAAAGTGATATCTGAAATTCAAACAAAGGTGAAATTGCTAAAGTTAGTTGGATGAGATGTTTTCCATAAAGCAACACTTTTCCAGGTTCAAAAGCCAATCCATTCATAATGGGAAATATGGATCTTATATTAACAAATTATAATAAGCATGTAGACGATTTTACAAGTCAATATTATCAAAAACAAACAAGATAGCTCCAGTAAAGAATGCATCTCGGGCACTGAAACTTATTAGTTTGATAATGATAGGGAAAGTGTATCATTAGATTAATTGAGCAATTAGAAAAACTCACAGCTGCACTTTTTGACAACAGGAGAAAATATTCACTTCCTTATTAGGAAGATATTTGAAAGAATATTTAAATGCCTGAAAATAATATCTACCCTCTTAGAAACTAATCTTGTATGGCCTAATAAACAACAACAAAAAAAGAAATAACTACTTCCTTTGAAAGTAGCAAGATTTTTGATTTGTGTTTTGCCTGATGGAGACACATGGTTACAATTCTAG
The DNA here is from genome assembly GCF_037993035.2 of Macaca fascicularis. NCBI lineage: Eukaryota > Metazoa > Chordata > Mammalia > Primates > Cercopithecidae > Macaca > Macaca fascicularis. The sequence goes on along the minus strand of NC_088380.1, from coordinate 171,987,281 downwards.
CACCTCATTAGTGGTTCAATTACAAAAGCCAGTAATAAATATCTTACAACTGAACTATAGATATGGATATAAAAGTAGAAATATACAATACATTTTTGTGCATGCTTTTGAATAAAAAAATACAAAATCAAAACTACGAAAACAGACCCTTGATTACCATCTACAACAGCTTAGTTTCTTAGAATATAAGGCTGTTTTTAATCAGCTTTAACAATAAATATCAGATAAATAAATGTTTCTGTAAATTTCATTTTTTGGAAGTTTATGGTTGCCTCATTAACAGAGAATTGTTGAATGTGTTGTCAAAGGGTGCAGCTGTGAATTTTGCTAATTATCTAATTAATCTAATAATATATTTCCCCTATCATTTTCAATCTGAAACATTGCTGTACTAGACAGTCTCCAAAAGAAAAATCAGAGTTGTCTTTATGAATGAATAATGGAATTTCAGAATAAGCCCCATTTCTGGTATAATAAAGTCCACATCCATACTGGGGATCTGAAAATTTTAACATTTTTACCTCCAGAATGAACTGGAGGAAACTTTAATTTGCCAAAAATCTTATTCCTGGGCTATTGTATACATTTCTGTGTTTGTTATAGCTGAAAATCTTGTTTCCTCAGAAGAGATTAAAAAGTCTGATGAAATTGATGTAGTTCTTGGTAAGAAATGCAATGTCGTACCTGAAAGAAATGCATGCTTGAGAGTAAACACTACAGTTACTAGTAAATATTCCTTCAAATAACTTAAAAGTTATTGAGGTCTACCCACCAAAAACTCCCTGATGTATTTCTCCTTATCAAAACACCTTAATAATTGTTATATTAATATATTTTATTTGAGAACATCTTGGAGGAAGGAACAGCTTTCTTCCCTCCCTGAGGGCATGGTTTGGTTTTTTGATCTCTGCTTTACAAGAATGCAATATTAGAAGAGGCGTTTCATAAAGAGGGAAGTAAATAGAAAACAATGATTCTCTTTGTAAGGTTATACAGAAAGATGTTCCCCATGAGATTTCATGTTCTGTTTCTCAGACTCAGCCACATTAAATTTATAAACTTTTCATTCTTATTTATGAAAATAAAGTTTGTTAAGAAAATTTCTCATGAATATATATTGTGGGTAAAATGACTTTCTAGAGCAAACATGGTGTGTATTTGGTGATATTCAAGCTATGCCAAAGCCAGGTGGAATAAAAGGTCACCTGGTTTGTTTATATTCCCAGCTCTAGTCACCTTGTTTTCTCTTTCTCAGTTTTTCTTTCCACTAACTTCCCAAAACAGTGGTGCCCAAGTGTTACTGTGTATTGGGATCACCAGAGAATTCCTTGAAACAGCAGGTTTATGAGCCCCACACTACAGGATTCAAATTCTCTGTAGATGGGGGGAAGAGAGTGGTGGCCAGGCTGCTAACATTTTAAAATAAGCATTTTAAGTGATACAAATGTAGATGTTCCTGTGAGTACACTCTGAAATCTCATTTCCAGAATCGCTGTCCAAAGCATATTTTCAAAAGTATTGGGAGAAACAGAAGAATTAAACAATAACAACAAGAACAACAACAACAACAAAAAACCAAGAGTGAAGAGAGGACACTGTAAATAAAGATCATGGAGCAATACTTAAGGTAAATGTGCAAAATAGAAACTGGCCTTTAAACCACACTGTCCAAATTAGAGATAAAACATCTCCTTTACATTTCTATGTTTCAAGGGAAAACAAAGAGCATGCAAACCACCTGTTTGACTTGAAGTGATAGAAGGAAAAAGTGATATACCCAGACAACACTCTGAACCTGTAATTCCCTCTTGCTAAGAGAATATGCAGAGGGCATTCTGACTTAGGCCTTGCCTTGCCAAGTTCCCCCGTTCTCCTTCTTGGTTTACATAATCTCCTTACTCCTGGCTATACATGCCTCCTCCGGCAAATTGTGAAGGCAGCTTTCAGATCTTGTACAAAGCCTCCCAGATTTATTACCAGTTTTTCTGCAAGGAGTGATCCTCCTCTCCCAGCCCAATCCCTGCTGAGTTTTGTGGATATTCATGAAGGATAAATACAGCATGTGCAGGACAAAGAAAATTTGCTCTTCCAATCACCAGGCTGGATTGCTCAGTTACTGTTGACAGAAGGAGGCAGAATTGATACGCTCGTTTCATTACGCCAAACTCTCTCATGCCTCTATATGGACTTCACAGGCCTGTTGCCATATATTAGCACTTTAATCAGAAAGCAGCTCTACTGGGGGAGTTGAACAAGAGAGCGCTTCCTTTTCCTTTGCATGTTTACATCCTTTTATCTATTTATTATCGAATTCTCCTTCCAAATTGACATGTAGAGAATATGCAGGAATCCAGATGGCTCTGGAAAAGTCACGGAGACAAAGATTCTGTTGCAAATGCTTACTGTCCCTCCCACACCCAAATGTGCAAAAAACGCTCTAATAGGCATTAAGCATGCATGTGAGGCCATATACCACCAAAAGGACAGACATTCAAAAAAGACAAGACTATTCCAATTCAGGTACATTTCAAACTTGATTTAGCAATAGAAATGAGGTATTGAAGAGCTCCATAAACAACCTAGCCCAATTCGTATTTTCCCCCAAACTTTACCAGCTTTCCTCTATTGGACTAATAAGTTTAATATGAACTTTTAAAAAACGTTCCTTCCATACATCCATCACATATCCATAGATATAACCTATAGAACACATAAATAGATTAAAAGTGTCAACATATTAAAATTTAATCCTATTTAAAGAAAGCATATTCGGCCGGGTGCGGGGGCTCATGTCTGCAATCCCAGCACTTTGGGAGGCCAAGGCAGGTGGATCGCAAGGTCAGGAGTTCAAGACCAGCCTGGTCAACATGGTGAAACCCCATCTCTACTGAAAATACAAAATTTAGCCAGGCATGGTGGCAGGTGCCTGTAATCCCAGCTACTTGGGAGGCTGAGACAGGAGAATCACTTGAACCTGGGAAGCGGAGGTTGCAGTGAGCCGAACCATTGCACTCCAGCCTGGGCAACAAGACCGATACTCTGTCTCAAAAAGGAAGGAAGGAAGGAAGCGAGGGAGGGAGGGAGGGAGGGTGGGAGGGAGGAAGGGAGGAAGGAAGGAATATATATTCATTTTAGTGGGAATGCAAGGAACAGAATGATTTTAAGTTGTAATCAAATTTCCTTTTTAATCTCTTTCTGACAAATGATATTCCGCTTCTCCACCCTCTACTTTCTTGCCCACAGGTGGTTCCAAGCACCTAAATTCATAAGCTTTCCAATTACTGATGTTCTCATTTCCACATTATTAGTCCCTATAAAATTTGTATTTTAGTAATCTCAATTATTTTCATTTGAGTAAGAGTTAGCAGATCTTTTAGAAAGAATAGCTATTGTTTCTTACCATTTTCCTTCAGAGTTTTCTAAAAAGTTACAGAAAGAATAACTTTTACTAATTTAAGCCCTGAGAACAGTTTGCTTCATGTCAGGATGTTTTCTAAAGCAAGTAATGCAATGCATTTTGTACCTTATGTTTTCCTAGTCACAAAGTTATCAAAATCATTTTGAGATTAAATTTTTTTTTCCAAATTGTGTTAATAGATACGCATTTTGCTTTGACTTGAATGTGGGTACTCAGAGGTATTCCCAAGTCATGTTCAACATTTTATGAGCCGAAGATGAAAAATAGTTATCTGGGCCCTGCTCCTGGTGTATACCGTTTTGGCCCCGGGCGAATAGAAATTATAGCTCCCATGTAGCAATTCAAATATCTTCAGATGAAACTAAAAGAATGCTTAACTGAAAGCATCCTACGATGTAGGGATATTTTCATATATAACAGACACACAAGGATGGGACATCCTGGGATTAATTCGGGGCCTCAATAATGTCAGATACCGGCTTGGTTTCACTGAAATTCTTTTGGCTTTTCTCTCACAGTTGAAAACTACTGCAGCAATTCCAAACATGAAATTCTCATATAATCCCCAAATCAGAAAAAAGAAAGTAGGGAGAAATGTTTTCCTGTGCAACTTTCTCTTTTTATCATGGAGGGAAAGTTTTCTAAGAAACTGTTAAGTAGGCTTCTTTTGTATCTATTAGCCCAACACAGAGTTGGATGCTCTTGTCTAATCCTAATCACTGGCAGAATGGAGTGGGAGTAACTGTGATTAGATGAAAAGAAAAGAAAAAAACAAAAAAACATCCTCAGCAGCTTGGGAGGGGTCAGTATTCCTGAGCTCACTGACATCTAACTGCTACCGGACTAAAATTTTAAAAAATGTTAGCAATGAAGAAACAAAACTTCCTTGTTTCTGTTAACTAGGTAATCAACAAGATCTACCACAAGCTAACACCTCTGGTTTTTGTAGTCGTTTTCTAATGTTTTAAACGAGCACGGAATTGTGGGAGACTTCTAGTGTCATGGGTAAGACAATCCTTCATTGGCTGCGGCTGTCCCTCTTATTGAAGGATTTTTAGCACTCATGACTTCACACAAAACCTCCTGCCAGTGTCATCACCTCTCTCAGCCACTGCTACAGCCCAAAGCACCACACTCTTCCAAATGCTCCCCGGTGGCTGCACTGCCCTCAGTTAAAAATGGTTACCATTCTCTCCACAAAAACACAAAACGCTGATGAGCTGATGAATGTGTTGATTCATAGCTCATTCAAGCTCTACTGAATCTTTCTACAATGTATAGCATATATCCAAACATCCTAAATATGGACAGTTATTATTTATCAACTAAACATAAATACATAAACAATTTTTAAAGAAACACTGGTATTTGATCTTTTCTTACTTGAATTCCGGGTATGTTTTGAAGAAAGGAGAACTGAGATGGCAATAAATAAATCCTTAAGATAGAATATCACAGAGTGTTTGAAATCAAGGTGCAGCAATTCGCCCATTATGTTGTATTTTATATCATGCTTCCCTATATTCTCACTGTAATGAGTGGTTTATTTATTTATTTTTTTTTTTTGAGATGGAGTCTCAATCTGTCGCCCACGCTGGAGTGCAGTGGCACCATCTCAGCTCACTGCAACCTCCGCCTCCCGGGTTCACGCCATTCTCCTGCCTCAGCCTCCTGAGTAGCTGGGACTACAGGCACCTGCCACCACGCCCAGCTAATTTTTTGTATTTTTAGTAGACGTGGGGTTTCACCGTGTTAGCCAGGATGGTCTCCATCTCCTGACCTCGTGATCCACCTGCCTAGGCCTCCCAAAGTACCGGGATTACAGGCATGAGCCACCGCGCCCTGCCTGTTACGAGTTCTTTGAGGTGTACTCTTTTCATTACACAGAGATTTTATACATATACACATGCACAAATATTTGGGAATGCCAAAGATTTTAAATTCCAAGATTGACTCTTTAAAGCTATACATATTCATCCGAAATTTTTTTTAACACTGCTTCATCTTCTATAAAATAGGGATAATTATACCAAATTTAAGGTGTTGCCCTCAGGATTAGAAAAGATTGTATACATGAAACACAAAACACAGTACCTAAAACATACTAAATATTTATAAATAATTCCATCTCATATTTAAATATTGAAAATTAGCATAATAAATGAGCCCATACTTTGAATATTGCACCAGAAAATATTATTCATACTCCTGCTGCTCATGGAAAAAACTCACCTTGGGGTAAATGTGTATAATACATCACTTTCTAGAAAAAGGATTGGAAAACTGCAAACTTCAGATGAAATCTCATTTGCTGCCTGTTGTAAATAAAGTTTTACTGGAACACAGTCGTGCACATTCATTTACTGTTGTCTATGGCTGCTTTCAGAATACAGTGGCAGAGCTGAATAGTTGCAATGGTGATTATAAAAGTCTGCAAAGCTGAAAATATTTACTATCTGGGCCTTTATAGCAAAAGTTTATGAATTCCCTTCTAGAAAATAAAACATTTTATCAGAATGTATATGTCTGAAATAATAAAGATAAGGGAGGGAGGGAGGGAGGAAGGAAAGAAGGAAGGAGGGAGGGAGGGAGGGAGGGAAGGAGGGAGGGAGGAATGAAAGAAGGAAGGGGAAAGAAACAAAAAAGGAAGAAAAGAATGAAAGAAGGAAGGAAGGAAAAAGGAACGCAAGAAGAGAGAAAGGAAAAGAGGGGAGAGAGAGGAAAAAAATAAATTATTTGTTAACCTCTGCAGAACCTAGAAATTTATCTGGCAACTAAATAGACTCCACTGTTTTATTTAATGCTGTTCCTCCTCAATCTGCTTCCTTATCTAAGTAGTGTTCTTCTTTCATTTTTTTCTTAATTCACCTCAACTATACCTGTTCTACTCAAACTTCTTGGTAATAATTTGTTTCTTTAAATAGTCTTTGGATTTTATAGCATGGAATAGCTCAGCAGTAGCAGCTGTTTTCATTTCAGCCCTTTTCTTTCCAATATTAAAAGGTAAACATCCTATAGATATTTCCAGTGTTATAAGAGCCACCAGCAAGCACTGTCAAATATCATCTCTGAGAAATTAATTTGGATTAATACATTCACAAAATACATTTAATTCTGTGCTATTGAAAGCCAAGGTTTTTAAATTTGCACACACACACCCATGCACACACATATGGCAAAAATATTATTCACGACTAAAATATTTTTATTATTTAGTTGGAAATACAGTGGCTTGAAGAGGAGACAACTGCTCCAGCTTCTTTTCCAAATTGCATTCAGTGATAGATAACTCCCCCCCCTTTTTTTTTTGACCTACCAATATTTAGATATAATGAGTGGTAGCCAATTAGGCAGTTTTTCCTTATTAATTTCAAACTCTGTCTGTGGCTTCATATTTTGTGATCAGGAAATATGACCTACTTTAGCAGGATATAAGTACATCCTATATGTATAAACTCTGCAGGGACACCTATAGAGGCCAAAAGCTCTGTGGTCTGGTCTCAGATATGACCATGCAGCTTTATTTGCAAATAATTGACTATATACCAGCAACAGAAATAAAGAGAAAACAACTTGTTTTGTGTAAATCCTACCTACCGATGAGCTAACATTAGTTTTCCAAGCATTTTCTACCTCAGAACACAGAAGGATAAGAGCCAAGTAGAGTTCATTTAAAAGATTGTCATAAGCAGCAGTTTGAGATTTAGCATCCAGCTACCTCTACTTCGAATTCCTCTGGGTTCTCATTTCCATTAAATCTAACTTTTCTGAAGATTAGTTTAGATTAAATCCTAGAAATGACATTTGAGACACCTGTCCAAGACTGTACTTAATAAATGATCCAATCCCTCCCTTTGGCACTACTAGAATTCATCTTGTCTCATGCAGTAAACAACAAACACACCAAATGAATTCATCATGTGGTTGCTTAGTTCTGAAAACAGAGTCACACAGATTCAATGCACCAAAGTTACTATTTGAATAGAGTACTTTAAGCTAATGATTGAGTTACCTCTTGCCATCAAGTACCCCTTTACTGGCAGGTGTTAGAATCCACAATAATGACAGGGTTTGAGCTAGAGACCCCATAGAGCAGAAACTCTTCATCACACATGCCCATGTGAAATTTGGCCTGGCTTCCAGACCTGCCTTGCCTGTGCCCATGTGGAATTCAGTAGGATAGGAAACACCTGCAGTTCTGCCCACTCACCCCTTGCTGGGGAAAGTGCAAAGGGCTGCTGTGTCTTGCATGGCGGGAGTTAGAAGCAATGAACTTGAAGAACCAGTGGTAAAAGAAAACAGCAATGACAAACAACAACAACAAAAAAGATATTGCTGGTTTGCTGCTGATTCATTCTAATGAGGCACTCAATAATATTATTTCTCTTTTCTGCATTTCTCTTTCACTTATTAATCTCATGGTAAGTGTCTAAAATGAACATGACTCTCTTTAGTGTGGATTGAGAATCAAACATATTTGGGATACATATTTGGGTAGAAGATCTGTCTTTTTTCTGTTCCTATCAAGGTGACCTGGGGTAAGTCCTTTAAACCCCTTGGGTCTCATTTTCCTCATCTATAAAAAGAAAGGCCCAGATTAGATCTTCTCTAGAGTCTGCTTTTAGAGTTAATTCTCTACCAGCCTCTTTTTCTTGTTTCATATAGAACAGTGTGCTATTCTTTTTGCTTTCCAAACTACTACCCACAACCTAAAAAGACCTTTCCTACCTAATCCCTCCTATCCCTCAAGCAAGCTCATTTCCTGCTTACTCCTCCTCAATCGACTCTAGCCAGCCACAGTGGACTTAGTGCTAGTGCCTTTCTCTTTTCCTCTACCTAGAATGCACTTCCCCCAATTTCTCTGAAGATGTATTTCCTGACCGGCCAGTCATCATCTAGGATTTTCCAAAGGCAGACTGAGAGACTAGGATTTAAGTATAAATAGTTCACTTGGGAGGTCAAGGAAAACACTGGCAGGGGAAGGAGGAAGTGACACAGGCAAGGAACAGAGCCAATAGAAACTGCACAATTACACCAGCCGCCACCACTGTGGGCCAGTGGAGCTTCAGAAGATAGTCTAACCCATGCTTTGGAGTTATCCTGTTCTGAGAGTGATGACGCTGGGGATATTTGTAAAGTCATGAAAGCTTACCTGAAAGGTGACAACTCTTCTGGGGGGATGTTCATTCCCCTTTACTTCAGCTCTGTCATTTTAGAGACTAGAGCCACCATCTTCTTGGCACCAGAGAAAGCTCACAAAGACAACGTAGGTACTGGCAGGTGGAGGTTGTTCTGAGTCAAACCCCAGGGTATATGCAGGGTGCCGACAGTGTCTACTCTCTAGAACAGCACCTTCCCCTCAGCCATTCTCTCTGCTTCCAGTTTTCTTTCTCCTCGTATCGCTCACCAATACCAAAGGTGATACTATATATCCTTCACTTACTTTAACAGGCAATATACCATAGTACTTGAAAGCATTAACTCCAAAGTCAGGCTGCCTAGTTTTCAACCCTAGCCTATCATGCTATTAGTTGCATGTCACTGTTTTCCAATTTACCGAAAAATAATAGGAACTTCTGCAATGGGTTGCTATAAGGTTCAAATTAGTGCTTTTCAATAAAACCTAGGAACAGTGCCTGGCACATAGTATGTACTTAATAAATATTAGCTCTTATTGTAGTTATGTGCATATTGCCTGTCTTCCCATTAGCATGAGAGTTGCATGTAGGATCAAACATTTTTGTCCTGCTCATCGTTTGTTGCCCAGGGTCCAGCAAAGCAATGTAATAGTTGCTCAATAAATATTTACTAAATGAACAATGAAGATATGGTTTCTGAAATACTACCTCTAACCTTACTCCCCCACAAAAAACCCACCTTCAAATAGTCAATTTCAGTTTTTCTCTTTGCTGTCTAAAGATCAGTACAAAAGTCTATTTTTCTAGGAATCCTGCTCTGACTTCCTCCTTTCCCTCTAAATTGCCTAGTTACCCCGCCTGCAGGCTTCCTTCATCATGCCTTTATCACACTCTATTGTGATTGTTTGCTTCCTTGTGATTTCCTGGAGAGTGAAGAATGTATTGTATTTGGGGTTTTGTCCCTAAGCACACAGCCAAGTACCAGGTGCTCAACAAATATTTATAGAATGAATTAATAAATTTGCCCGGCTAATCATTTTAATACCTGGCAGCTAATCCTTCAAATCCTTCCTAGATCGCCCTCTGGTGTGTAAAGGGTAGACAACTTGGGATCTTAAAAGAGAAGATGCCAGGGCTGAACGCAGTGGATCACGTCTGTAATTCCAGCACTTCGGGAGGCTGAGGCGGGCGGATCACCTGAGGTCAGGAGTTCGATACCAGCCTGACCAATATGGAGAAACCTCATCTCTACTAAAAATACAAAAAAATTAGCTGGGCGTGGTGACGCATGCCTGTAACCTCAGCTACTCGGGAGGCTGAGGCAGAAGAATCGCCTGAACCCGGAGGCGGAGGTTGTGGTGAACCAAGATTGTGCCATTGCACTCCAGCCTGGGCAACAAGAGTGAAACTCAGTCTCAAAAAAATAAATAAATAAATAAATAAATAAATAAATAAAAAAGGAAGATTCCAGTCTCACCTCCAGAAAATCAGATAGCCATGAAAGGTTGAACGTTTTGTGTGTCATGGGTGCTGTGGAAGAACCAGTGATGCCAGAATAGATGGTCATACAAAACTTCGTCTTTTGAAATATATTGTAGAGAAAATGAAAAAAATATATGTCTTTCAGTGGAGGATGAGAAACTCCACTGCTCTCATTCATGAGGTCCCTCATTTCACAAAGATAATAAAAATTTGTGTTCCCCTAGGCTTACCTAATGACTAACCAGAGGCCACAACTGATATGCTGAAAGATACTGAAACAAAAGCATCTTGGTTCTACATATTGTCCATTTTTCTGTTTAAAAAGAATCCCTTTTTTTGTTGTTGTTGTCTTTTCAATTTATTTAAGCATCCAGAAATGCCCTTAAATTGATCGTCTATATTCTGCCAAGTCAAAACCAAGTACCATATTCCTATACATGTTAGCCATATGTTACCTGCATCTGGAGAAGGTGTAGGCTAAATTCAGAGTAAAAAGTCTGAAATTTGAGAATATCCAAAGGACATGACAGTGACCCAGTCTGGACAAAAAAGATAAAACATGAGACAAATACTTTTCAAATCTTTTTGTATCCATGATTCAATTGAAAATAAATTCTCTCTCAAAAATCAGAAACTTCAGTTGTTAATTTGTTTTACACATGATTTTTAAAAATTTGTAATATGAAAAGCAAGAACATTGGTGTCAATCTTAAAAAAGAAACATAAAGCAAGTGGTTCTGAAACAAGGAGGCTCCAATGCTCTGGTTTCATTCCCTTTAGGCAAACTGATAATCCCCAATTTACTATGAAATGCTTCTTCTAGCTCGTTTGTTTCTAATTGGGCTCCTTTGTGTGTTCAGGTCCTGGAGGGTTAGAGAAATTGTCTGATCTCCTCACTGACTACTCCTTACTTCACCTCCAGTTTCCCACACCAATCTTCCTTTTCCTTTTTTGTTGTAATACTTCTTCATTTGTTCCATATTCTCAGCCTCATTATAAATTCTTCCGGTATTTCCGTATATAATACCAATCAACCCTGACACATTTTTGCCTTATTTTTTTCTTCCAACTATTATGCCCTAGAGAAAGATGTAAAGATGTCCACATCTTACTGTCGTCTAGATAATCAGTACTTACACTGTTTTGTTTGTTTGTTTCTTTCTTTCCCTCTGTCCCTCCCTCTCTCTCTCTCTCTCTCTCTCTCTCTCTCTCTCTCTCTCTCTCTCTCTCTCTCTCTCTCATTACAACAGCATGGTCACATTTTCTAGAATCAATATTCAATTCAATCTCTTGGCTAGAACATGAGGACAGATAAAATAAAGAGAATTTGTCTTTGTATTTGAGTTCCTTTTTAAGCCACATACATCCAAAATGTCACCTCAGTATTTCCCAAAGCCCAGCACTTTGAATTACTGTTGTTTCACTTCTGTTATCAAAAGATTTTAAAATAACGAGTTCTGTAGTAAAGGAAGGCTTATTCGTTCACTGCATGGCACCGTTTACTAATGAGGTGAATATTCAGTATAGCTTTAAATATGCTTGTGATTCAAAGGACTATTTGCTTCTAGTTAACATTCTATAAAATAATTATTAATATGATAGAAACTTCAGCAAAATTTGGATGAGTATAAATAAGGGGTTTTTTGCTTGTTTTTTTAAATAAAAGTTGCCTGTCTATGGTCCATCAACTTATTTTTCTGATACATCTCACATAGTGGCTCTTACTATAATGAAACTCTCTTCAATGATTTTATTTATAAAACAATAGCCACAGAGATACATGGCATTTCATGGTTCAGTGACTGTCATCTAACCAAGTCATATAAGATTGAATCATCCAGGGTTAAATAAAACACCTGCCTCCAAATATATATTACCTGAGGTTTCTCTGATTTCAATCACATAGTCAGCAGGCTGACCTCAGAGATGGGAGGATAGATGAAGAATGAGAAGGATTTGAGACATTGACTCTGTAGGTCACTTAACCGTGTCAGCAAAATATTATATATATTTTTACAGTTTAGAATGGACCTTCCCAAACCAATAATATCTGAAATCACCAATTCAGTATCTCTCAAGACCTTGTAAGAAAACCAAAAATTGACCTTGATATATGTTATGAGATTAAAAACTAAAAATGAAACCCAAACAAAAAATTCCATATATAGATCCAAAGAAGACAGATATCAATACAGATTTTTTTAAAGGGGGTTTTAAATACAATTCTCCTGAGATGGACATGTCTGGATGCTTGATTTATTCTTTAAGCAAGAAGCTCAATACCTTAAGTATTGACTCTGGGTGCTTAAAAAAAAAAAAAAAAGAAAAGAAAAAAAAAGAAAAAGCTATCCATGACAGGTGTCTACTATTTAGTTGCATTCAGAGGCAAGCCAAAGAGATACAATTGCTTCCAGTGACAATGTATCCAATTTTAGCTTCAGTCTTTGGTCCTTTTCTCTCTGATGTCCACTCTAGCTCTACTCCCTCTGGTGGCCCACTGGCTTACCTACCAGGCACGTCAGACTCTGAACAAATCCCACTGATCTCTGTATAGTGTCCTGCTGTTCCCTATGCCTGTTCTTTACAGGCATATCCTGTAAAGAACCTCCCTATCCCTGAGACTCCTTTAAGAAGGGATCTGTTTTCTCTCTCATTCCATGATTCCTACATCGGAATTAGTTGCTCTTAAGTACCTGGCTCATATATCTTGATTTCCAAACTGAACTTACCCACAGCATATTGTATACAATAGATAATTATTATATATTTCAACACAGTAGGTATTAAACTAAAAGCCAGTTAAAATTAAGGAGTAAATCTGTGAGCAAATATCATCAATACATTCTTATGTCTGCATGTAATTAATTGTGGAGAGAAAGCTAGTCAAACCTGAAAGAAAAATGTTCAAATATTAGCACCTCGGATAAACTTATGAAATAAAATCTGTGATGCTTTCGTATTTATTTCTATTTAGAACCATAGATATCACAGGTGATTCCCATTCTGATTAACATAAACATGAAAACATTCACTAAGCCAAATGACTTAAGAAGCATACTTCTTCCTTCCCAGAAAAGAAAACAAAAAGGTCAAAACAAGGAGTGAGTCCATGTGGGCACTGATGGACTGAGACTGACATCAAGGAAATCGAATTCTGTAACCTTGTGACCTCCAAAACTACGTTGGAAAACCAGAACTGGTGATCCTATTAGTGAGTCAACTCTCCTCTCTTTAAGTGTCAAAAGGGAAGTCTCCATACAGTAAAAGACCCCAAGACACGATGAACCTCCAGAACTCCTCAGTAGTTCAATTTGTATTCAAAAATGTCAGTGTAAATAATAAAAATGCTCTAGCAAATGTAAAACCAAAACAAGAGAGAATAAAAATAGTATATAAGATAATTAAAATTCTGCTTGGTCATATATTTCATTTTACCTTGATTTATAGCTATCTTTATTTCTTAACCAAGTTGCAGCAAACATAACAACATATCTTGTACACCAAAAAGTTACACATTCTAAAAAAGATTCTTTTATTTAAAATACATTTAAATCTAAATTTGGAATTTCTACTGATCTTAAAGTCTGCTTTTTTTTTTAAAGTATAATTCATTGGCCTCAAAATATTACCACCTAACATATGTAGAGTTAAAAGAAGAAATAAATCTTATATATTTGTTCCATAAATATGAGGCTGAAATATTGCCCCATAATGAGATTATATTCTCAAATTATATTATGACCTTTAAAAAATTTCATACTAGCAGTTAAAGTACAATCCCACTGCTTATGATTTATTCTATCCAGAGACAATTCTGAAAATGGTGCTGTTAACATGGCACAGGCATTATTTGCAATAATCCTGGAGCCTGCTCATCTACAGAGTTGTTGCTGACCAAAAATAATCCACCTCTATCTCTCTTAGATAGATGATACACAAATACACAGATACATATAGATAGATGTATAAACATACATACACGTACATGTGCACAACCACACACACACAGAATCTCTCTTCATACAGTTTTCAGACATTGCCTTTCATTTCAAATTCTTGAGGGATGAAACCTCAATGACACACCCATGTAGTGAAAACTGGGGTAGGGCCTGCTAGACCTGAATCCCAATTGCAGCATTTATCTGTTTGAACAAATTATAAATTCTCTAAATCTTTTTCTCATGCATAATAATGCCTACTTTGCAGGATTAATCTAAAAACAGAGAAACCTTATTTTCAGTGAAAATACAGAATACAGTGTGTAGTACAGAATAGAAGGTCAGTAAATATTGTCATACCTAGTTTGATCTCACTAACTAGACAATATTCTTTTATTTTTTCCTAGTTCTTTATCTTCCTTTATTATCTGGCCCTTCTCTACTATCTTCCATCTTTTCTTAATCCGTACCCTTTCCCTAACATGTCAAATAATGAGACTAAGAATAATTCTTATTTAATTTTTGATAGCTTGTTTTACTCACAAAACTTTGAATAGTAAAAGTTGATGAGTTTAACATGTTATACTTCCTGAAAAAAAAAAAAAAAGTGTTCTCTTGAATTTTCCAATGATATCCCCCCTTTTTTTTTTTGGAGCTTGAGTTTTACTAGATTTTTTGTGCACAGAAATAATTGAACTTCACAATTTTAGGCTACGGTATTTCTGGCAGCACCAGCAAACCTGGCATTGTTGAACTTCTTACAGGGGGGCCAAAAGCTGCAGTCTGTTCTCCCTCAGCACTCCTCTATCTTTGAGTAAACCCCACTGCTTTCTGGATCACCTGCCCCTCCACACGCCTCCTGTTTATTTATCTTTCCATTTATTCATTCTATCAACAAACATTTTTGAAAAGACTTTTATGTGCCAAGTACAGTGCTAAACAGATGAGAAATAACAGGCATAGTCTTGAAGTTAGCTAAAGGAGCGAATAGACTCATGGAGAGAAAGCCAACTGTTCCATTTTATTGCAGAGTTGTTAAGGGATATAATGGGGTAATTAAGTGACACCACAGGGACTTTTAGGGGATGCCCAACTTAGTGTTGTGGGGTTGAGGGGAGATTTCCTTAAAAAGTAACACTTAGGGTTGAGAGCTGTCAGCAGAAGTAGGAGGAAGCCAGGCAACTAGGGATAATTTCTTCTAACTTATTCTATCTCCTCCCATGCACGAATTATTCTGGTCTTGGCTGAGAGACTTCTCTTCCTAATGTTCTGCAATCATCCTGGCTGACTTCAACATCCATGCAGAAGGCCCAGCCAACACCCAAACTTTTATTTCACCATTTCCTCAACATCAGTGACCTTTGCCTGTTTTCTCTATCAAAACATGGATATGCCAATGGCAAACCTTTTTCAGCCAAAACATATTAGGATTTATGTAATTGATTTATCTGAATATTAAGCTATGTTTATTTTCCTTCTCTGCCCCTCAAAATTAACTTTTCTGATTTTTCTTATACGATGACATTTCATCATCTCAGAATCCCTGCTTTTGGGGGGAGAGGATCTCTTACTTCTTTGTCCAGTTCTTAAATGTTGCTTATCCTTAGAAATGTATCATGCTTCTTCCACCTCACCCTACATATTTTCCAGGGAATGAATCAATAGTGCTCTACATGCTGACATCTTCCAAATATTTATTTATAGCTGAGATTCCTCCCTTGAATTATCAACCTCTAATTATATAAATTGCTTTGGTATTTCTCTTGCATATATCACTGGTGTCTTAGAGACAATTTGTCTAACTTGAACTCATAATCTTCTTCCCTTCCCAACTTTTTATACCTTATTTTTACATCCTCAGTTGTTCCTTTCTTTGAATGATATCACTATTGACCTTGTGGTTCAATTTGGAAATGTATAAACTTTTCTTCCACCACTCATATGGAATTAATCATCAAGTTCTCCTGGGAATGCCTATTAATATATCTAGAGGCCAGCTACTTCTCAGCAGTCCTGGTACTACTCTTTTAGTTTGGGTAACCACCTCGTGTTGTTAGTTTTTTGTCATTCTATTTGTAATAGGTCCATTTTTGTTCCCATTTATTCTTTGCCTTTCTTGTAAGATTATTACAGTTCCCCACAACATTAACCTCAGCCTTGGCAATTTGGCTATCTTTGGTTACTGTAAAGAGAATTGGTATGTATGGTTTTAAATTAGAAACTTGCTATCCTATGACTTAGCCATGGTGTGACCTTTTTATTGTAAGGTAAAACACAGCTACAGAAAACACAGACACAGATGTAGAAAACAAAATATAAGTATGTGACTAAGAAAAAAAGTGTTTGTAAATAAATGCAGATCAAGAAATAGAATTAGACTAGGGACCTGAGGCCATAAGAAGGTGGCTGTCTGCAAGCCAGGAACAAAGATCTCACCAGAAACCAATTATGCTGGCACCTTAATCGTGGACTTTGAGCCTCCAGAACTGTGAGAAAATAAATTTCTGTTGTTGAAGCCACCCAGACTGAGACATTCAGTTATGGCAGCCCAAGCAGATTGACACACATGGGCATGTAACCAAAGCAGACTGTATTCGAGTATAGGGACATTGAGGGAGACACAATAACTCTATTTTTCTGGGCCAACCAGCTTTAAGAATCAAACTCTGGAGCTGCTAGAAGCCACTATTCCTGGCACACAGAAAAAAACTGCTAATGTATAATAAATATATCAAAGCTGAGGGATGGTGATGAGCGGGTGAGGAAGTGGAGGAGGAGCAGACAGAGACAGAATCTGATGCACTGTTTGAAATTCCAAAAGCACTCATGTCAGAAGCCACAATGCCCACTGAGTTTCTCAGTTATGTGAGGCAATAAATCCTTTTCTGTTATCTGCTTCCTTCTTTAAATCTAATGATTCTTTCTTCTTATACATAATGATCCTGTTTTAACCAGGTCTTCCTCATACACCCTCAGTAAGAACATGAGTGAAGGCAGAAAATGAGCTCACAAGAGCAAGAGCAGTAGGAAGCTATTTGGGAAGTGTGGGTAACCAGGTTTCACATCATGCCCTTACATGGTACTTAGAGTTACTGAAACAAGGGGAGAGAATGGTAAGTGTGTAAAAAGAAAGCAAAGATTCGACTAGGATCAGATTTTATGTCTATAAAAGATCATTTTTGGTAGTTCTCCAAATACATATCAGTATTATTTATTTAAATTACTTGAAACCCACTTCTTTGGGCATTGTTATTAAAGAGAAAAAGCTCCTTTGTCAGCATTCTTAACACCATTAATAACCTTCCATACCCTGTTACACTCTCTCTTGGTTAAGGCCACTAAATAATTGCTTTATTTGCATATTTGTACCATGTCCACCTCATTATGGATATTCAATGCATCCTTATTAATAGCATCAGTATCAGATAAGAGAGAAAAATCATATAATTTACCAATGACAAAACAAATTTACCAAGACCTGTGGTAATTTCCTTCTAATTCCTAAGTCAAAGCACTGACTTTGAGACAGTGCATATGGTTTTTAGACCTCTATAAGAGACAAGAAATTATGAAATTCACAGGAAAATTATGGCTACTGCACTAGCTACCATTCAATCTGTGTTGACCACATACTCCTCATGATTTTAAGAGCTTTAAGTATTTTAACTCATTTAATTCTTACAACATTGCTGTGAGTTCTGTAATACTATTGCTATTTACCGAAGAGGAAACTGAGGCACAAAAAGCCCAAGCTCTTGCACAAGGATCAGAAGAGGGTATAACCAGAATTGGTTTCTCAGCATCCTGACAATCAATTATTTTACCTACTACACAGGGAAGCCTTTCAAATATAATCCAGTGTATCCACTTCGTTTTACAACTAAAGAAATGAAGGCTGGGTGAGGATCAAGGCCTAACAAAGATTATGTGTTTAGGTAATGACTGAACTATGACAGAAACTCCCAATCTCCAGATTTCCAATTCTGAACTCTTACTTCTCTGTCTATAATAAAGTTCTCCAAACCAAAAATATATAGTAACTTCAACCATCTAGGGACCTAAAATTTCTTACCATTTCAAAGTGGCTTTGTAACGTTTAACTTGGCTAGTCTGTACTTTATTTTCTGGAATTCCCTTTCTTGTATGTTTCTGTTTCGGGTGGACCACAAAGACATTCTTCTGTCACTCACATATGTTGCTGCTGATCTTTCAACTGACCTCATTGGCATGAGGCTACAGCTGGGCCTGAGACTACTCTATATTTTTTTAAATTGTCCTTTAGTTTTTTGGATTCTTGGGCCAAGTGTGTGTGTTTAACTTCTTGAGGAAAAACTTCAACTACTTTAGATCGCCCATGCCAAAAATTTCAGAGTCAGTGAGAACGTATACAGGTTTCAATGTAAATTCTCACTGGGCTACAGCCTATGCTTGTAGCTTCCAGCTTCTTCTAAATCTCCTTAACTTTGTGTCCATTACTGGCTTCCCAGCCACTCCAGTTATTATATAATGGGCTCATAAATAAAGTGGCCATCATGGCAGGAATCAAGGTTATCTACGGCATCAACAACATGAATTTTCTCTCACCCAGGCCAATATAGCTACAGCCACTGCTGAATGCCCCTTTTGCCAAAATCAGAAACAAATACCGTTCCTGCAATATGGCCCCATTTCCTGAAGGATCAGCCAGCTACCTGTTGCCAGGTTGATTATATTGGGCCACTTCTGTCATTGTAGGCACAGCACTTTGTTTTCACTGGTTGAGCTATTAATCTGGATATAGATTTGCCTTCTTACTAGCAGTGCATCTTCAAACTGTCCACAGATTTACAGGATATCTTATTCGCCGTATTCCACATAGCATCATTTCTGACCAAGAAACTCATTTCACAGCAAATAAAGTGCAGCAATACACCCAAACTCACGGAATTTACTGGTCTAATCATATTCTCTATTGCGCTGAAGCAGCTAGCTTGATGGACTGATGAAATGGCCCTTTGAAGTCTTATTCATGACAGCATCTGGGTGGCAACATGATGCAGGCCTAGAAAAATGTCCTCCAGGATAAAATATGTGCATTAAATCAGCATATGGTATATGATGTCGTTTCTCTAACAACTAGGATTTACATATCTAGGAACCAAGGGGTAGAAATAAGAATGGCTCCTCTCAACATTATCCCTAGCAATCCAATAACTAGATTTTTGTCTTCCATCCTTACCACTTCAGTTTCTGCTGGTTCCAAAAGAAGAATGCTTCTCCCAGGAGACATGACAATGATTCCATTGAACAGGAAATTGAGACTGCCACCTGGCCACTTTGGGCTCCTCATGCCTCTGAATCAACAGGCAAAGAAGAGAGTTATGGATCCTAACCACCCAGGAGAAAGCCACTACAGAGACAGAGTAAGAGGAGCATTTCTATGATGCAGGAGATCCTCTAGAATGTTTGTTAGTATTCCCAAGTCCTGTGATTAAAGCAGGGAGAAAAGTGTAGCAGCCCAATTCAGGATGTTTCACTAAGGGCCCAGATACTTCAGAAAGCGAGAATTGTGTCTCTGCACCTCATTGACCAGTTGAGAGGCTAGCTGAGTGCAAAGAAAATACGAAATGAGTAAGGGAAGAAGGTAGCCATAAACGCCAGTTACGGCCACATGACCAATTATAGGAACAGTACTAGAATAGTGTGAGTACTTATTTCTTATTTTGATATGACTACGTTTGTGTTAACCAAGTATCTCCCTTGTCTTCCTCTCTCATCTGATCAAATATAAGATACATTAATAGTAATTAAATTTATATCATAGTCTTGAAATTACAAGATATCCAACTTGAAGCTTGAATTAGGAGAATAATAAATATCATCCAAAGACAAAAAAAAAAAAAAAAAAAAAAAAAAAAAAAACATGATGTTGTGTTCTACTAAAAGGAAAAAAGAAGCCTGTTTTCAGATGTACTTAGAAGAGATATATCGTGATAGGTGGAAGTCTGACTTTGTCGTGAACTTTTTTGTAGACTAAGTATAATTTAAGATGTTTATGAGGGCCAAATTGATAAGGAGTGGATTGTGCTGGCTCTGCAAGCTGTGTCAGCTTGGCTGTACTGGGCTACATTTCCCAGAATAACCTTCCCTGTATATCTCCACTTAGGGTGGGCCAAGAGAGATTCTTGCAGGCGATTTAGTGTGTGGAAGTAAAGCCACAACTATTTCATATCTTGTGCATATTTTTGTCGGTCTGGTTAAATTATTGGTGTGAGGCACGAGGTGGACCTACAACTAGTGCACCTTCCCTTGGATATTTCTTCAGCTTGTCTGACTCTGGGGCCAGGTGTTCGTGTTTAACTCCATGGTGAGGAGAATCATCTTCTGATGGACCCCTATACCATCCAGGTCAGAGGCAACAAGAAATGGCATGCATTTCAGTTTATCCTTCTGTGGCTCCAGCTTGTACATGTGAATTCTAGATTTTTTTTAATTTTCCCCACTTTACAATCATCTTCCCTTTCCCCTTCCTTGTGGACTTCAAGCTCCAGCATCCAAGCAAAGACAAGAACCTTGCAGAAACTACTTAACTAACTCCCACAATTGCATAAGGTAAGATCCATGTAACAATTGTATAGATCTGTCTATTGATCTCCTGATGGTTTTGCTTCTCTGATTAAATTCTGGATACAAATGGACTATAATTAAATTGCATTCAGTTAAATTGCTTTAATGAAATACTTGTATAAAATTGCTAGTATTAAAGGAAAGAAAAATATTTGTTATTTGACCACCATGATTATATTCTACTTCCTCAACATGGCCTCAGTGTGTCAACATAGATCTACTTATTTAAAAAGCATTGTTAAAATTACCAATGACTTAATTTTACTTAAGACACTTTAGTAAACACATCTAAACACATACACATATGTAAACATACCTCTAATGATATTGCCACTATTTTAGCTGCAGATGTTTCATAATAAAATCTCCTTTTCTGTGTTCAAGGCAATTATATAAAATAAACATTATTTTTAAATTATTTTTATATTATTATTTATGTTATTTATATTATTATATTATATTATTTATATTTTATATTATTTTTAATTTATTTTTTGAGACGGAGTCTCACTGTTGCCAGGCTGGAGTGCAGTGGTGCGATCTCAGCTCACTGCAATCTCCGCCTCCTAGGTTCAAGTGATTCTCCTGCCTCAGCCTCCCAAGTAGTGGGGACTACAGGTACGCATCATCATGCTCAGCTAATTTTTTAATTTTTACTAGAGACAGGGTTTCACCATGTTGGTCAGGATGGTTTCAATCTCTTGACCTTATGATCTGCCTGCCTCGGCCTCCCAAAGTGCTGGGATTACAGGCATTAGCCACCGCGCCTGGCCAATAAACATTATTATTAAGTCCATTTTAGAGAGTGAGGAAACTGAGGCTTAGAATTAATTCTCTTTCAAAATCACATAGCAAGTAAATGGTAGGATACGTTGATTACAGGATATTTAATTCCATATGCTACCCATTTGTGTTCAAAATCCTACACTGGTATTCAGAGTAAATGAGTTTTGCTGTGAGAATTAAAAATGACATTGCATAAAGCCTTGAGTTTATAGGTCTTCAACATGTATGTCTGGAAAATTTTAGTTGTTGAAATTATGATTATCATTATTAATATTTATAGCTGACAGTTCTTGGCATGATTGTTATATAATTAGCTTTATGTATCTTGTCATGTCTATCCAGTAAGACCAAAAACCCAGCTCTCCAAGGGGCAGCAATTGTGCAGCAGATTACTTATTTAGATTTAGATTTGCTGGGCTCAGCCATTTGCCAATCATACGTTTTTGATAAAATTAAGTGTTAAAAGCTTTAGTTCCCTCACCTGTAATCTGGGTGTATTCGTAATGGTTACCTTATATGCTATTGTTTAAATTTCATTTTAAGAGCAATGGGAAGCCACTAAAGTGTTTTTAAAAGGAGAATTCTCGTTTACTCTTTTTAAAGATTGCTATTTTATGTAAAGAATGGATGATGAAGGCAAAAGTGGAGATGAAAAAAGTAATTAGCAGGATACAACATATTCAAGGGAGAAGTAGTCTTATCTTCGACTCAGATGATGTCCCTGGAGTGCCAGTTTAGTGATAGAGTACACGGGATTTAGTCTTAAATGAAGAGTAAGACAGAGAAGTGAAGACAGATCTCCAGGTTTCTGAATTGAATAGTGAGGTCAATGAAGTTGCTGTAAATTGAGGAAGTAAAGACTAGAAAAAGTGCACCTTTTGGCAGTGGTGATGGCGGTGGTAAGAGTGGTCCACAAAAATAACCGTTCTCACTTATTGGGGTAGGAAGTTCATTTCTCTGCTTTATTTTTTATGAGCATCTATATTTTTCAAGTCGAGAGTCTAGCAGAATAGGTTGGTAAATAAAATATTATGGGAGGACCATTTTAATAGATGGTCATCTATTTACAGAAAGATTCCTTTTTACTAGTTATCTATCTTTTAAAAACCTTACTGATATTGCTCTCTAATTTATTATTAATTTCTTTCAGGATCTAAATGAAAATATTTCTGCAGCGAACCAGTTCTATTGTTTTAAATATCACCCTTATTAAAGAGAGCTTTGACAGTTTTCTATGTGAAGACATGATTCACACTCTTTGTTTTAATTTTACTTTTCTTTGGCCTCCATTTGAGTTGCTGCCTAAATTCTAGGCTATGGTATCTACTGCTCTCTCCTAAGGAGTTTCTCACCACCAGCCGCTACTGCAAAACCTGCCAGATGCCCTAAAACATGCAAATGCTTGGGTTACTCCTAGACTTGTAAATGCAATGACTCTGTTGCCTCCAGAAAAATGTCTGAATTCCTTCATCTATTTCAGAAACAGTAAGCAGTATAATATGAAAAGAATATATAGAAATCAGCAGAAAAACTAGACTGAAAATTAAGTCCATAGACCCTTTTGCCTATTCTCTGAGCCAAAAATCAGAAAATATACATGACTTGAGAAATATAACATTAAGCAAGAGGTCATAAGGATAAATCGTGAAAAATCGTAGTATCTTAAAAAATCCGGATATAAGTTTATTTTAGCTGTTAGCATGTGTTTGATCATGGCATTTAGCTCTTAAATAATTATTGGTTTATGGTTTCCTTGATGGGACTGTGAGCATCTTGATGCCAAGGACTATGATATTTAATTTTATGTACACTATATCTGGATATAATAGATGCTCATGAAGCATTTGTTGACAGGATGAAGCACAGATTGATACCTGATAGCATTAGAAGTTTTATATATTCAATTACTACTGCTGACATGTCAGTAGCATGGAACAGCTTGTAATTGTCAAGATGATGTTATTATTTGCCATTTGCTAAATGGAGCACTAGCTTGGCTTAGAATCCCTTGCACTGTTTTCTGTAGGGTGATGGGAACATGTGGAGTTTGTCAGCTAGCACGGATAAATTTGTTATTGGATGTAACACTTCCTGGGTCATTCAGGTGTAGGTTAAAAAGAAAAATGACCATAATGCTGGTGAGAGGTATTTTCATTTGGCAGCCCTTATATTGAACTCAGTGTACTGAAAGCAAAGGCTGCAGGCAATAGCCTTGAGTCCAAGCTTCCAGGGAAACCTTTACCCCACCGCTCCTTGCTCCTGACCTAACATCCATCTTAAGAGGTGAAGCAGGGGTTCATGTCCCTGGCTCCTTCAAACTTGGAGTTACAGCCCAACTCCCAAGCCGGCTGTCAATTACTGCCAATTTACAGGGCTAAGAGAAAATGTTTTATGGCCTCTTAGAAGCAGAGGAAGAAGAAAAAGAGAAAAAATGAAGTGAATATGAGTTTGGGAGATGCTATTAATATACATGTTGTGCTTTGCCTTTAGTTAATTTTCTAAAGCTCTCTGACTTATAGAAATCTGCTATCACATGAATAGCTAAAGGAAAAATATTCAAGGGCATTTGGTGCTCACATTCCAGTTTGCAGGTAAACTGCAACATCCCTCAAAATGAAAGCTGCACACAAATGCATCTCAAAGTCTAGTGACTGTTAGAATCGTCTAGAGGGTTTGATAAAGCACAGATGATTGCTTGACGCCATCCCAGAGTTTCTGACTCAGTAGGTCTGGTATAGGGTGTGACAATTTGCATTTCAAACAAGTTCCCAGGTGAGGCTGATGTTATTGATCAGGGGACCACAATTTGGGAACCATTGCCAAAAACATTACTGTAAAGTTAATTTTTAAAATAATTTTGTACATCAGTTGACATAAACACTGCAAATGTACTTTCACCTTAAAAAAAAAAAAAAAAAAAAAAAAAAAGCAAGAAACCAAAAACTATGTAAAAAATGTGTTGCATCCAGTACATAGAAGGTGTATTACAGGAACTGAATCCATAGGGCAAAACTGCCTTTTCAGTGCCCACACATATTCTAGAAGAAAATGAGGAAGAATAAGATGATAAGCATGCCTGACATTAAAGAAAAGCTTACTCGTGCCTAATGCAATGGAGAATTTGTTTAAGAACAATTCAGGAGCATGGCAGTCTGACCCCTTCAGTGAGTCAAGTTCACGAAGTCCTTAGCTGTTGGCTAAATACGTGCAAATAAAGTACAGTAGATGGTAACAGAGGCAGAGGTCATGTAAAATGGTGACACACATTCTACCATTCTCAGAGTTAAAGGACAAAGTTTTTGCCCTAACCTTTCCATAAGTTTCTTATTAGTTCTTTCCTACATATCCATCTTCCCACTTGGAGAAGCTAAACCCGTTCTTCTATAGCTACAAGTTATTTGGATAAATAACCTGATTTTAAAACGTGATATACTTGAAGGAGAACATACTCTAGTTTATACCAATTGCTCTCAACTGGGGAATTTTTGACCCCCAAGAACATCTTGGCAATGTCTGATGACATTTTTGATTGTCACAGCTGGGGAGATACTATTGGCATTTAATGAGTAGAGGCCAGGGATGCCACTTAGCATCCTACAGTGTGCAGGACAGTCCTACAACAAAGATTTATCCAGCTCAAAATGCCAATAGTGCCAAACCTGAGAAACCCTGGTTTATACTCAGGAACTAGATGGACTGACGAAAATCATCTCTTCACACCTTTCTTTCTGTGTTGTCTCCAGTGTGAAAGAAATGTTATTAGACTACAGCATAGGACCAGAGAATCCCTCCAGAAATGTGTTCCCACACTGTTCCAACCTGGTGGTTGCTGACCAGGCATCTTGCAGCCTTACTCATGAAATGAATACACTAGAATATTAAAATAAATCCCCATTTACAACAGAGTATACTTTACCTATTTCTTTTGTTTTATTCTTTTTCATAGGTATTGTTATCAAATACAAAAGGCTCCAAATGGCTTTTATTATGCCCCGTTAGTGGTGATACTGATGGCTGTCCTACCGATGGTGCTGCTACAAATGACAGTCAAACATCCACAAAAGCAACCTTTCCAATTTTACTCAAGCTATTTGAGTTTACTTGTCTTTTGTAATAAAATTGGCATATTAAAAAATTATAAACACAAATTGCTCAAATGAAAGCATTTTGAATAGACTTCTCAACAGAGGGTTTCTTTCTTTTTTTTTTTTTTTGCATGCTTCAGTGATAGTTATTCTTTTTATCAGTCAAAGTAAAAGTAAATCAATATTTATGTCATCCAAGAAATCTGACTAATGCTAGGAATTACTGAATAGGCAATTACATTTCAAATGCAAAATTCAACAAAATAGTGGTATAATGCAGGAAGCAAATGAAGTAGCAATACAGTAAAACCAAGTGCATTTCAAAGAGCTCATTGATTTGAAGCTTTTCCACAATCCGTTTTCAAAACCTTCTTTTGATATTCATAAATTCAAATTAAATAATAGAATTAATGAAAGAAATAAAAAAGTCTTAAAGATAGGATCTTTCAACATAATATTCTTGAGTAGTTTATGACTATAAACAGAGTGGCAGCTTTATCTATGTTAACAGTGAGTTTCAAGGAACAAGATTGAAAAGTATGTTCAGGAGGAAATATGTCAAGTTCATTAAATACTTAACATATCATGAAGAGTTTTATATACAAGCATGTGTATTTCTCCCTTACTTCAACTTCTAATATACATTTATTAACCTAAATATCTCCTCTATGGTAGAACTGCAAAAAATAATATGATTCAATAAAGTCATTTTTATTTGAATTTATTTACTTGGTGATTATAATAGTCAAATTAATATGATGAATTACTTCTGTAACATTTATCACAGGCCTTAGAATCCATACGTAACAGAAAAACTCTGCTGAGTCATACTACTCCTTATAATTTCACTTTTAAATTTGTATATTTCTAGATTTGCATCTAAATCAGTATTTAGTCTACACATTGATGCTTCTAAGATTCCAAGTCACTTTTTATTGTCTAGAAGAAAACATATGATAAAATATACTCTACTTACGCATCCATTCCACCAATAACTTTTTTCAATGTTTTGTTTCATTATTTGACAGGAGCTCTTCCTGGCATGTAAGTTACTGTATCAGTCAGTTTTCATGCTGCTGATGAAGACATACCCGAGACTGGGCAATTTACAAAAGAAAGAGTTTTAATTGGACTTACAGCTCCACGTGGCTGGGGAAGCCTCACAATCATGGCAGAAGGCAAGGAGGAGCAAGTCACGTTTTACACGAATGGCAGCAGGGAAAGAGAGAACTTGTGCAGGGAAACTCCTCTTTTTACAACCATCAGATCTCATGAGACTTATTCACTACCATGAGAACAGCACAGGAAAGACCTGCCCCCATGATTCAATTACCTCCCACCGGGTCCCTCCCACAACACGTAGGAATTCAAGATGAGATTTGGGTGGGGACACAACTAAACCATATCAGTTACCAACTTCATGGTTTGTCCATGGCTCTCCTAGTTTTAGCACTGAAAGTTCTGTATTTCAGGAAACTGCTCAATCCTGGGCAAACTGAGGCACTTGATTAAGAGACACTTGATTCTTGCTTTATAAGGTTGTTCATGAATTTCACTTCCAAAAAGCAAAGTGAGTTTTCCTGATGGAAAAGTACATGGATTTTGGAGTAAGTCTCAACAGGGTTTGATATGGTTTGGCTGTGTCCCCACTCAAATTTCATCTCGAATTCTAACTCCCACAATTCCCATGTGTCATGGGAAGAACCCAGTGGGAGTTAATTGAATCATGAGGCCAGGTCTTTCCCATGCTGTTCTCATGACATCAAATGAGTCTCACTAGATATGATGGTATTATAAGGGTGAGTTTCCCCACCCAATCTCTCTCTCTTTGCCTGCAGCCATCCACGTAAGATGTGACTTGCTCTTGCTTGCCTTCTGCCATGATTGTGAGACTTCCCCAGCCATGTGGAACTATAATTCATTAAAATTATTTCTTTTTTAAATTGCCCAGTCTCAGGTTTGTCTTTATCAGTAGCATGAAAACGGACTAATACAGGGTTCAAATCTCTGAGCTCTTCCATTTCTTAGTTCTGTGACCTTAGACAATTAAATGTCTCTCAGCTCTATGTTTTATATGTCCAAAGAGATAATCAAGCTCATCTTTCAAGGTTGTGAAAGGAATGAGGCACATCCCCCATATATCTCCCAACTTCCTGAGGCCAGCACAAACACATTCCTCCATATTTCTTTCAAACTTCAGAAAAACATCACCTGGGAGATCTCCGATAAGGAATGCTAAATGTAGAATGTTAACCAATTGTAATGCTGTAACCGAGAGAATTACCTTGTTCCCTATAACTTTACATATCCTGTTTACATCGGGCTATAAAAAGCAAGCACTCGCATTGTTCGAGGCCCTCCTGTATGCTGTGGAATGGAGGGACCAGGTTCGAACTTGTAGTAAAGATCCTTGCCGCTTGGCTTTGACTCTGGACTCTGGTGGTCTTCTTTGGGGAACAAACGGTCTGGGCATAACAGTTGTTATAAGGATTGTTACATATGTAAGTAAAAAGCTACTATTGAACATATATGTTACTCAACATATAAAAGTATTGCTATCAAAACTCAAAATATCAAAACAGCATAAAGCCTTTCAAAGATCTGATGTGGCAAAATGATACAAATATTGAATACATCGGGACTTCCAAAAAGAGCAACGTAGGAAGAAAATTATATAACATTTCATCTAGTCATGTCAGTGGTTTTATAATTCAATGGGCAGAACAGTAGAGAAAAAAGTCATATATATGTAAGTTTACAAAATAAAAGCAATTCCAAATACATTGATCCAAATAATCCTGAAGCTGAGTTCTGTGAAACCTTGGGACACAATTTTCTTTAAACCTTTGCTTCTAAATATCAAGAATGTGACACAGGAATTACAGCCAACTCAAAGTCATGGATTCTGAGCTTGTAGTCTCAGGTTATTTATTCGGTTCAATATCCTCTGTATTTATTTATGTTTCCTCTGGCCTTCAAACCTTCAGTTTCCTGTAAGGAAATTGTCACAACCAGGTTTTTGTATTCTATGCACAGTTCATGTCCCACTGATTCTAGGTTTATTTTCTTTCTAAATCTCCTAACCTTTCTCCTCCTCAACACATCTAAAATCACCATGAATTTGCAGGAAAATACAGAGGCACAATAAAATGGCAGAATTGGTAATGGAACAGTTGAGCATTCATTACAAAGTCAGATGAGTTCTCTGTCATTTAAGAAGACAGGAGAAGGACTGACATTAAAATACAGTTCATTAAAAGTGAGTTTTAGCCTGGCCATTTACAGTGCCAAAACATCTGGAGAGTATTTTAATTTACGGAGGAGTGCTTTCAAAACCATTTGAACTCCTAACTAAACACAAGGGAATTGGTAAATAAAAGGCTTTGGCTTTTGTACTGAAGTGACGTATCTATTCATTTTTCAGAACTCTGCCATATATCAGCCTGAGTATCCTTCAACACAAACTCGGTTATGCTCTTTTGAAGTGTTATTTTCTTCTTGTCCTTCCATTTTTACTGTAACATTTTGCTGGAATAGAAGCTAACGATTAAGCAAGCTAGAGTAAATTCCGCCCCCCCCCCCAACCCAGATTGTTCACCCTCATCTAAATAAAAAGGGTGAGAAACAGAGCTCAGTAGGGCACATGATGCACAGGTAAAAGTGAATCCAATGCCAACCATAGCAGCAGCAGCACTGTCCCTTCTTGTCCCTTCTTGTCCTTGCAAAGCTCAAGTATCTCTGGAGCCATCACCACCAGCATTTACATTTCCCTTTCCCACATTTGAGTGGGAGCTATTTATTTGCATAATGATTTATAACATCTTTGGTCTTTATTTTTTTTATTCATCTTAATATATTTTTGGAGAGTGAAGTGGCAGCTCCTTACAAAGGGAAGTGAGTCTTACAGTCATCTTTGGGGAGTGTGTGAGTCAATGGTCAGATAAATGCTGGTTCATAAGAAAAAAAATATCACTTAGGATCGAAGCGTAAGGACCAAAGGCTGTTTTAATGCCAATTGACTAGAAATAAATAAACTTTTGATTTGTGTAATCTCTCTCTTGTTGCCAGGAAAAAACAAAACACCACAATCAGATCTTGCTAAGACATTTAGTCTCCAATTTCAAATTTTATTTAAATCATGAGGACTTTCCTGCTTTACCCATCCAGAAAAAGCAGTCCTTTCTGTTTCCTCTCACTGTGTTACTCAAACGTCTATTGACTAATTTCTATCTGCCGTGGATTCAAGCATATGCCTCCTTTCCCAAGTCCAGATAGTTTACATATTTTTAAATGGCAGAGACTTTGACTATGCCTCCACTATATTTTCCAAATGCCAAGCCCAGCGCCTTATCCAGAACAGGTGTTCAACGAATGCATAAGATTAAGCATTCATTAAGATATAGATGAGATTAGTATATAGATGATTGTCAGAGTTAGTCAAGTCTCATTCTTGTTTCATATTTTATGTAGAGTGCAATTTACATTACGATAGAAGAATAGTTTTAGTTGTACATGTCCCTCCCAACTTTTTTGTTTACAAAATATTGGAATTCATCAGAATAAGGGAGGAGACCGCCCCTCATATTGTCTTATGCCCAATTTCTGCCTCCAAAGAAAGAAAAAGTAAAAACTATAAGGCAGAAATGAAATCCACAAGCAGACAGCCCGGCACCACACCCTGGGCCTGGTAGTTAAAGATCCACCCCTGACCTAATGGGTTATGTTATCTATAGATTACAGACATTGTATAGAAAAGCACTGTGAAAATCTCTATCCTGTTTTGTTCCGATCTAATTACTGCTGCATGCAGCCCCGAGTCACGTACCCCATGCTTGCTCAATCAATCACGACTCTCTCACATGCACCCGCTTAGAGTTGTGAGCCCTTAAGAGGGACAGGAATTGCCCACTTGGGGAGCTCGGCTCTTAAGACAGGAGTCTTGCCAATGCCCTGGCCGAATAAACCCCTTCCTTCTTTACCTTGGTGTCTGAGGAGTTTTGTCTGCGGCTTGTCCTGCTACAATAATGCACTGTCACTGATTCACTGTTCATTCATTCATTCATTTAACAAATACCTATTGCTATGCACTCATTCATATTCCAATCACTATATGCCTACTGTACCATGTCTTATAAAGGCAACAATGAGCAGACCCCAAATTTCAGTACAGATCTGTCTGAAGCCTGACCTCTTTATATTTTATCCTTTTTATTCCCCATGACCCCTCTCTTATTCCTGAATTCCAAAACTAATACAAAAGAGCACATAATTTCATCCCCCAAATTCTTCAGAATGCATCAAAAATAACATAAAGGACATTTCTTTATATGCCACACATATATTAGGATACTGAACACAATTAACAGTAATTACTTAATACCATTTAATAAACAGTCCATATTTAACCTTCTCCAACTTTCTAGTTTGTTTTAATCAGGATACAAACAAGTGCCACAGTTTTTATTTGGTTGCTACGGCTCTTAGATATCCTTTAATCTAAAACAAACTTTCTCCCTACCCCCTTTTTATCCATGTCATTCACTTGTTTGAAGAGCCAGGCTAGCTGTCCTGTAGAATGTCCTGCATCCCAGATTTGGCTCATTGCTTGCTCATGATGTGGATAAACTTGTTTCTCCATTTATTTACTTTTGAACCCTCTCCAACCAGGCTTGCACACCCAAACACTCCATAGAAACTGCTTTTCTGAGGATTACCAATGACTCCATATAATTAAATATAATGATTAATTTTTGGCCCTCAAATTACTTGACATATTAGCAGCATTTGACTTCATCACTTTCTCTACCTTTAACCTTTTTTTTTTTGTTTGTCTTTCCTAACCTTAAGCTGATTTCAGTATGTTAAATTCTACCTTGGGTCAAATTAGTTAGTTATATTTTGTAAGTGGCAACTGAAACCTATATTTATATATTTTTTACTACTCCTTTGCTTCTGCTTCAAATTCTTTCCTCTCTAGTCTCCTTTCAATGCTAAGAAAAACACATAATCTGTTTATAAAACGTTTATAACCATAGCAATCAAGATTACATTTTATTTGTATCTATATTCAGAGCTGGTATTCACCTGGTGCACACCTGATATGAACAGATGTTTTATTTATCTTTGCCATCAATTCTTACTGTCTACTGCATGTGCCATACCATTTGCAGTAGCACCCCCATGCCTCATACAAAGCCTCCTGAGCAGGCTGCCCAAGGGAAGACAAGATCATCTCAATTCCCATTGCCAGTGTGGCAGCAAATAATTGAGCATGATGGACTCCCTAAAATATCCGGAAAACTAGATTCCTTTTGTCTTGCTGTATTATTTTTGAGGTCCTTTGGTTATAGATTTTGGATATTTTTAGCTCTTGTTTGGGGGAGAATACTAGAGAAAAGAAACTGGGCCACGGAAATAGAAAAAGTGACAAAGCTAAATGAACAGCCCTCATAAAATGCAGACTTGATATGTATTAAGAGATCTATACATTTTTATATATAAAATCTGGATATGAAAGCCTGAATCATGGTAGAGTTGTCCACTTAAACTTCTGCTATAGTAAGGAACTCTTTTGTGCAGATTTAAAGACATAGAATTTAGTTTGGAAAATAAGCATTAGAAAAAGTCCTTATGAGTTAGAGAGTTTTATCTTTTAAGTAAATGAAGTGAAGTGTGGGTTAGAAATGGATTTTTCCTTCTATCTTTCCACTCTGCCATAGTGAGGATGCTTGCATTCTTTCTCACATTTGTCCCCTAGTTTCAAGATGTTGCTACAAATCCAGAGAGCATGGCCATGTTCACACAAGAATAAGGAAAAGGAGGCAGCTATGTCTGTACTAATTTACCAGGAAAGTCACCCCACTTCCTCCAATAGACTTTCTTCTGAGCTTAACCTCAACTGCGTCCCAAGATCACTGCTAGTTGCAAAGGAGAATGTCAAAGCAAGAAACAGAATTCTTATGTTGGGTTATGTTAATCATTATCTATCATCCTCCATAAACCAAAGCAGGGTACTCTAAGCAAGGCAGACGGAGCAAATAGATCCCGAGTGGGCAAACAGTGGAATCTGCTACACAGCATATGTTAAAGGTGGCTGAATATTATCTGAGCATTTGGTTAACATAAACTTCCTTTGCTACAATCTCACATACATTCAGAAAAGAGTTAACATTGTACATTCTAGACAAGCTCAGACAGTATAAACAATACTTGATTAATGCTTTTTAAGGGCCAGGCTAGTGTTCATTTGCATGTCGGTATTATAAAATGTAAGAGCTTTTAAATTCAAAACCTGAGGCACTAGAGTGGGGCAAAAGACTTTGAACTTATTAAATGTTAAGTTGAATATTTTAGAAAATAATCATAGGAAACTCCATGGAATTACATATTGATATTTACTTAATATGATTTCACAGTGTGTATATATTATGAATAAATGTATATTTGCCTAATATAATATTGTATTTG
Source organism: Macaca fascicularis (assembly GCF_037993035.2). Classification (NCBI taxonomy): domain Eukaryota; kingdom Metazoa; phylum Chordata; class Mammalia; order Primates; family Cercopithecidae; genus Macaca; species Macaca fascicularis. The sequence continues at coordinate 171,954,361 of NC_088380.1, read as the reverse complement.
GGGCATCATAGATACTGAGTTATCTTTTGCATTCATATTTTATTTTTATCACAGGCAAGTTTTCATATTGCCCTATTATCATAGGAATACTTCCTACAGAGAAAATGTGTTTAAGTCATTATACTTAATGTATGGTAACTACCGCATCTTACATTACGCTTTGCTATATGATTTTTCTTATCTAGTAAGAAAACAAAGGATAAATTATGCCCACTTTATGTAATGTTTACTTTAAATTCTATATAGTGCAATGTATTTATTTCCTTAGATTGTGTTTTGTTCCTGTTATTCTCAAGCCTAGTAAATATTTGCACTCATACGCTGCCTGTAGCTTCCATGTGCTCAACAATGAATAGATAAAAGGATAAAATGATAGAGAAAGAACAAAATTTACCATCAACTTCCATGCAAATGCAATGCACAGAAGAGATTCTGATTTACATTTCTATTATGTGAAATTAGGATTTCATTTCTGGCTTTTCACTCTTTCAAGGAACCACTACTTATCAAGGTAGAGCCATGGGGTTTCTTAAGCAGCTGTGTGGCTTTGAAACCATAAGAAGTCCAGCTGTGATTGCAGATCCAAGTGTTTTAGAATGAGAGAAAAGTTTCTGAAGACCATTTCTAGTACCTATCCTTGAATTCAGCAATTGTGTGAAATATTGGAGATGATGACTCAGCTTATTGCATTCATGCCTTGCCGGCAAAACTGATCTCTTTGAAAAATCATATAGGCTATAAATGCCAGGTCTAATGATCATTTATAAATCAAACTTAAGAAGCTCTCTTTATTCATGGACATGAGATTAGACGTTGTTATATTTATCATTTCCTTCTTCCGCCTATCAGGATAAACCTTGATACCGTGAGAAAGGAGGATGAGCTCTGTGAGCTTCTTGCTCTGATTCATATACATAAATCCTTGTGAGGCTAGATAAAGGGATGGTAGAACGACCTTGGACAAGTAAGTATTACCATCTGCCCTCCTCCAAGTACAAGCCATTTTTTCAGCAATGTTTCATTGGGGGAGGGTAAACAATACATCTGAAGTCAATTTGTCAAATGATCAATTCTCAGAAAGTATAAGCATTCAAGCTAAAGAAAAATAATCTATGTTTAAGGGAAAGCTCATCCATTTATATAAAATGTCCAGAAATGAGGAAGTGCTAGGTGTCTAACATTAAGTTCCATAAATTCCATAAATTCAGTATCTGGCAAGTTGATTTTCCCTGAATTGGCTTTTATTTTGTTTAATTAATTTATTTTCAGATGGAGTCTTGTTCTTTTGTCCAGACTGGAGTACAGTGGCATGATCTCGGCTCACTGTGCACTCCACCTCCTGGGTTCAAGTTATTCTCTTGCCTCAGACTCCTGAGTAGCTGGAATTACAGGCTTGTACCACCAGGCATGGCTAAATTTCGTATTTTTATCAGAGATGAGGTTGGCCAAGCTGGTCTCGAACTTCTGACCTCAAGTGATCTGCCTGCCTCAGCCTCCCAAAGTGATAGGATTACAGGCATGAGCCACTGCGTGCCACCTGAATTGTCTTTTAAAGAATTGCCGGCTGAATATGATGGCATCAAAAACCACTACACACTTTGAATTACACTATTATTTTGGTTTGCATACAAAGCACTTCTTACAATAGTGCACAATTCTATAGTAGTGCACATGATATAATCAGATCAATAGCTGGCACTACATTAGAGGAGAAGGTAGGAGGTCAAATTGAATTGGGTGGGAGGAAAGAGACATTTGCTTTCAGGATTTATTTTCACAGGAGAATTATTGTGAATAATAGAAAAAGGCTGAGAAAAATGAAATGTCTGCATGGGACAAGGTTACATAATACGTAAAGCATAGATTTAGGCATTTATGTGACAATGAATATGTATCAACATGGAAAGATACTTACATTATTTTGTAGAATATGAGAGCAGAAACTTAATCATTTTTGCTCACCATTGAGTCTTGCACAGTGCCAGGTATAAGGGAAAAGAGATCAGACTACTAGAATAATACAAAATCACAATTTCTATAAAAAAGAGGCTTTTGAAAAATGTCCTAAGGTTTTAACAATGCTAAGTCTTTTAAAAATTGCTTATCTAGAATTCCTATGTTATGTCAATGAATGTGTTTTGATTTTAAAAGAAAAATAAAATTAGATGAATGGAATTCCATTGTTGTGAAATTGTTTTCAAACCTCGTATAGTTTAGTATCCTTGAATCTAGACTGCATATGTAACCCTTTTTGCCAGGCGGCTAATATATTCCATTGCAATATAAAATAGAGATCTATCATCTATCATGACCCACCAACCCCTGCTACTGATACCTAAGAAGCAGTATGGTGATTTTTGTTTTTTTGTTTTTTGTTTTGTTTTGTTTTGTTTTTGAGACGGAGTCTCACTCTGTCGCCCAGGTTGGAGTGCAGTGGCGCGATCTCGTCCCGTGCAAGTTCCGCCTCCCGGGTTCACGCCATTCTCCTGTCTCAGCCTGGACTGAGGCGCCTGGCACCACATCCGGCTGTAGTTCCGCCACCACGCCGACTGTAGCTGGGACTACAGGCGCCTGCCACCACACCTGGCTAATTTTTGTTGTTGTTGTTTTCTGTATTTTTAGTAGAGACGGGGTTTCTCCATGTTAGCCAGGATGGTCTTGATCTCCTGACCTTCATGATCCACCCGCCTCAGCCTCCCAAAGTGCTGGGATTACAGGCGTGAGCCACCGCGCCGGCCAAGAAGCAGTATGTTTTATATAGCTTTCTGCTTAGGTGTATTGTGAAAGTGTGCATGCCAAGGTGATCTCAATTATATTCTGCTTTTATGCATATATATTGCTATGCAATGGACATATGGAAAGGCCACTAGAATGCCTGTTGTACACTAGCTGAGTGGTGATTATCACAAGTTTAAAGAACAAAACAAAACCCAAAAGCTGTTCTCTATGAGTCCTTTTAGAGAGAAGGCGTAAATAAATATAAGCAGTTTTAGAAAATATTCCTGATTAAAGTTAACAGCCACTTACAAGCTATCTTTAGTATATAGTCTTTAGAGGTTTATTAATAGTTAAGAATGCTTTCTTACATTCAGGCTTTACCCAAATTCATACTTAGCTTCTAAATATGTCTGCAGGTTTTCTAGGTAATATTCAGTTTAATAGAAATGTTAATATGGAATGCTTTCTTTAGTTCCAAAGCATATTCTATCTTAACTTATTTTAATGAAATAGTAAAATATCTCCTCTCTTCCATCCCACTGCAATCCATTTCTCTGCACAAAGGGAGAATACTGTATGTTGTCACCTTTCCACTTACAGTGATTAGTACAGGAAAGAATTTTGCTTAAGATTCAAGTCTAGCTCAACGTATATGAATGCTTAGCTTCCTCACAAAGGTTCTGCAGCATTTTTGCAAGAATAATATAAGTAGAAGCAACAGATAGATGTCTCTATTAGACAATGTACCAAAAAATCTTCAGGTCTCAGAGAGTGAAAAAGCAAGAACCGATGATGCTTTGCATAATAACGCAAAAACTTACACCCATTGCCGATAGGAAATTAAGCTTGGGAGTGACAAAGTGCACTCTCCATTTTCAGCCTAAAACAGTTATTTTAGACTAATAAAAATGAACTATGAAAAATAACCTGAGCATTTGGGGTCTTTATGAATGCCTCTGTGAGTGAAAGAACCAATTCTAGGGCAATACCAGTCCTTGAAGGAAGGAAGTGAAGAATTGCATGCTGAAGGATTGAAAGTAAAGGACCAAATTACTCTTCTCATTGGCACTATCTTTTCCCCTAGCTTGTTTCATTTTCTTCATGGTATTCATCACCACAGAAAATAATGTTCTTTGCTTATTTCTTGTTCATTATTTGTTCCTTCTCCCCACCAGAATGCAAGCTGCATGAGAACAGAAGTTATGTCTACTTTGATTGCTGACACATCCCATCATTCTAAGGGTGCCTGGAACAGGGTAGTCAGTTGCTTAATAAACATTTATCATTCGAAGGCATGAATGACTGATATTATGAGAAATTGAGGAATGGACAGAGAGCTGAGGTTAAGAGAGCTGAGGTAAGCATCATTGCTCGCCTCTTGGAAATATGATGGTGTAGGATTGCCAGACTGTGACAATTAGCAGGAAGAGTAGAGCGGTTGGGAGGAGGAGATATAATGAAGCAGCTGTGGTTTTGGCAGTCTCAGATACAGATGAGAGAAACTACTCTAGAGGAAGATGACTTATGAAAAAGAGAAAATGGATTCTTGATTTACTTTGAGAAGGATGAGCTGCTCAACTTACCATAAATTCTCATTGGACCTAACTTTTAATTTCTGAGTTCTAAAGAAAGGTTAACCAATCTATATTTCCTGAACTGTGTCTAAGCTATGTTTTCATCGCATGGCAATTGTAGATTGCAAAGTACATCTGTATAATCCTAAGCTTTTCTTGGCTTGCAGTCTGGAAAATGTCAGTGGCTTATATCTCACGGGAAATGCTGTAAACATTTTAATTAGATGCCATTCTGTTTCACTCTCTTATTTCTGGAGGAACGTGGCTCCTGTTACATCTCTCCTCCTGAGAGATACAGACAGAATGTCAAAAGTATAGGGCCATCCTATATTGCCCACCACAGTGAATATGTATGTATGCATATATATGTGTACAATGTATGTGTATGTTTGTGTGTGTGCCTTTGTGTGTGCACATTTCCTGATTTAGGCTAATAATTCAGATGTAATGAGGAGTTGAAAGATTGTCATGATTTGTTAGCAATTAGAAATCCAGGTGGTCCTCAAGTTCTAAACCTTAGATGGTAAAAAGATCCAGAAAGCAGTCTTTTTTCATTAAGCAGGCGTTCTGAATAATAGTTACTCACTAGAGACCACAAGACCAAATGAAGGATAAGGAATCATCTATTAATCACACACAGGCAGAGAGGCATCAAAGCGACATGGCCTGAGAAAGAACAATGTGAACCATTAAAAGTACTGAAAGATCTTTTCCTGTTTCAGATAACTCAGACATTGAGAAGTAGTGCATCATATTGTACTTTCACTATAAAAGAGACCAAAAATCAAATATTGGTTTACAACTGTAAGTAATATAATAACATTTAAGCACTTTAGGCTTCTTATGAAATTACCTCCAATCAACCCAGCACCAACAAATGTGAGTCTGATTAGCTTCCAGGAACATATAGGATGACTTCTGCCCATAGTAACATGGCACTACTGGCCCATCATGAGTATTTGTGAGAAATAGAGAAATATATCTGAGTGCTTTATGCATGCTCTTTTATTTTTTATTTTTATTTTTTTAACGTATACCAAATATATCCAAGATAGTTCACCATCAGCAGCACTCACGATAATGGAATAGAATGAATCCAACTGCCTGGTTGACATCTCCAATTGGATGTATAATTGGTGTATTAAATGTGGCACATCCAAAGGATCAAAAAACCCTCTATATTCAGTTCTAATTATTGCCTTTTCTCCATCTTTTTTGTATCAGTAAATGTTACTGTTGCCTGTCCAGTTGTTGAAGGTAAAAATGTCAGCATCATCCTTATTGCTTTGCTTTCCTCTTTCCCCATATGTAATCCATTGGCAAATTATTGTGCCCCACCTTGAAAATGTTTTTTCTCTATGCAACTGGTATTTAATGTTTAAACCACAAACATACATCTTAAATTCCTACGATTCATTCTCCATACAGCAGTACAAGTGATCTTTTTGTAATATACATATTATATCTATGTCCTGATTAAATTTCTTAGAAACTTCTTATTGTTATTAGAATGAAATCCATACACCCTCTATTTATTATCTTGCTCCTGTCTATAGTCCCCAGCTGTACTCCCTTCCTTCAACTTCCATCACTCACTCTTCTCTGGTCACCTTTTTAAATTCTGTTTTTTAGCCAAAATATGGAGGTTCCTGAACAGGGGTCTCTCTCGCTTAATGCAAGACTAAATACAGATATCTGAGGACTATAAAGACTAAATGTTAGTAGGCAGATTGGGAAAAAAAGACGGTAATTCAAGGTATCACTAAACTGGTGGTGAAATTGCCATTTTTCCCCTCTCCTGTATTTCCTGGCCTAGAAACAAAGGCAGCATAAAATTGCATGCTGGATGAAGGCAGAAAGAGCTCCAGGAGCTTCAAGAAATAGGAAACAGGACTTCTCAAACAAAGAGAGAGTGGGAGAAATCTTGGTGGCTATTTTTCTTCCTTTGTTTTTTTCCATTGTATCCTGCACTCTAGCCCTGAGAGAATTCTATAGCTGAAGCATTAATAATAGTAGTTCAACGGACACCTAAAACTAGGAAAGAGAACATTTCCTTCTTTCTTTTTTTTTTTTTTTTTAATTTTCTTATATTTATTTTATAGAGACCAGGTCTTTTTATGTTGCCCAGCCTGATCTTGAACTCCTTGGCTCAAGCAATCCTCTCACCTGTACTTCCAAAAGTGCTGGGATTGCAGGTGTTAGCCACCATGCCCAGCTATGTCTCTAATTCTTATTGGAAATAGTGATGCCTCCATTTCATAGGATTGAAAGGGGAATTAAAGGAAAAATGCAAATAAAGTGATCTCGTGGTTTGTATGTTTGTTCCCTTTGAAATTCACGTTTAAACTTAATCCCCAATGTGACAGTATTGATAGCACCCCAGCTAACTTTTTTTTTTTTTTTTTAACAGAAGAGTCATGATCCTAAGAACATAAGGGAGATCCCTGTTGCTTTGACTTCTTGCTGTCCCCCTGCTATTTAGCTCCAAATGCAAACTCAGTTATGAGAAGTACATAGAAAACAGGTAAACTAAAGCGCAGGCTTTTTGACCAGAGGATGTGGAAAAGAGGCTTCAGGAAATTGAGAAGTGTTATGGAGATTGCAAAAATGAGGGAGCTGAAGAAAGACTGAGAATGAGAGCGAATGAGATGAGAGAGAGAGAGATGAATACCACAAAGTTGTGTATGTACTTCTGGACTATACCCTGAGCTGAGCATGTAAACATCTGACCACAGATGGTATGATAAGGCTTGGAAAACTAAGCTATAACAAAGACCATCACCCAGGCCAAAAATTGCTACCTGGAAATGCACACACAGACTGATCCAAATAGCACTGAAAACACTTAAAGAAATGGTGCAGACATTGGCATCACAATCCAAAGAAGACAGATCAGAGTTTGTTCCATAAGCCTGAATATGTTGATTGCCTAATGTAAGAAGAAAATCAACCTTTTTCTTATGATTTAAGACATAATCAGTGTCTCATAACATAGTATTCAAAATGCCCAGGATATAATTTAAAATTACCTGGCATATGAGAAACCAGTGTGATCTTCTCTTAATTCCTAAAGAAAAAGACAAAAAATATCACAACCAAAATGACAGGATTGTTGTATTTATCAGATAAAGATATTAAAGAGATATTATAACCATGCTCTAATAGGCAAATGAAAAGACTCACATAATGAATAGAAAAATAGAAAGCCTCAGCAAAGAGAATATGTGAAGATGAAAAATGGAAATTTTAGAACTGAACAATGTGACAGTCGTAAGAGAAAATTCACCAGATAGACTAAACAGGAGAATGGAGATAATAGAGGAAAAGAGGCAGATGACTTGAATATACATCATGAGAAATTAACCATTTCAAAGAAGAGAGTAAAAGGAGACTTAAAAAAAATTATTAGAGCCTCTGAGTCCTGTGAAACAAAGAAAAAAGCGTAACATTGGTGTCATCTGAACCACAGAAGGAAGAAAAGTATATGATATGAGAAAAAATATCTAAAGAAAAATAACAAGAAACTTCCTTAATTTGGTGAAAGATAAAATCTTAAAGATGCCTGAGGAGGCTCAGGAAACTCTAACGAGAATAAGCTACAAAAATCTACACTCAAACATATCAGAATAAAACTTCTGCCATTAAAAAACAAAGAAAAAATTTTTTAATGTACCCAGAAACTCAATACAATGGAGAATTCTGATTTGAATACTGTATATTTTATATAAGGAAACATGGTAGTCAAGGTGGAGTGAAACAACACGTTTTAACTGATGCAAAAAATAATTCAATATTCAGAAATTTTTATCCAGTAAAAATATTCTTGAGAAATGAAAATCAAAAAAAGTTATTCTTGATGAAACTAAATTAAGAGCATTTGCCATCAGTAAGAAACTTATAACATCAGGAATAAAGGAAGAGTAACAGATTTGGTAAAATATAAGAGACTATTCTTCTCTCCTTCAGTTCTTTAAAATATGCATGATGACTGAAAACATAAATTATAACAAAATATACAACATAAAAGAAGGAAAATAAAGGTACCTTTATTGTGATGATTTTCTGCTTACCCTTTAAAGTGATAAAATGTTGACTCTAAATAGAATGTAAAAAAGTAAGTACATGTGTCATAATCCCTATAGGGAAGCTACCAAAAATACTATACAAAGTGATATTTTCAAAAACGCAATGATAAATTAAAATAGAATACTGAAAAAGAAAAAAAAAATGTTTACCTAATCCAAAAGAAGGCAGCAAAGGGAAGACATAAAAATGAAAAAGAAAAATTAGAAAACCAGTAGTAAAATGGTATATCTAAATTTAAACATGTTGATAATTCTATTAAATTTGAATGTTTTATACTCATCATTTGAAATACAGAGATTGCCAAGATTTCTTTTTTTTTTAAGAAAAAACCCATATCTATCTCTCTATAACAATCCTACTTTACATATAATTAGAGTAAAAGTAAATGGATGACAAAAATTGTGTACAACAACTAATCAAAAGAAAACTGTAGTAACTATATGTTAACACCAGACAAAGTAGACTTCAGAACAAGAAATATTACCTGTGATATAAGATGGATATTATATAACAATAAAATCTTCAATTCACCAAGAAAATAGTTTCAGAATACATGAAGGAAAAACTGATAGAACCAAAGACTTGAAAAGATCCATTATGATGTCTTGAGACTTCAATGCTCTTTTTATAGTAATTGATAGAAAAACTAAGAGGAAAATCATCAAAGATACAGAATAATTGAACAACACCATCAACCAAGTATATGTAATTGACACTTACACAGCACCCAACAGCAGCAGAGCACACATTCTTTACAGGTGTACATAGAATATTTCATAAAAAGAGACAATACTATTCATTGGGATTTAAAGAAAACACAAGAACTGAAATCAAAGAAAGTATAATGTTCTTTAACCACACTGGAATTAGACATCCCCAGATCATTCTCATTTCACGGCTTCAAAACTTATTGGTTCACCCGGGAAACTGGTGAACATGTGACTAGCTTTTAGCTAACCTTTAAGAGTCTCAGCTTAAATACCACCTTTTAGAAGAGGTTCTTTTTTTTTTTGAGACGGAGTCTCGCTCAGTCGCCCAGGCTGGAGTGCAGTGGCGCGATCTAGGCTCAAAGCAAGCTCCACCTCCCGGGTTCACGCCATTCTCCTGCCTCAACCTCCCGAGTGGCTGGGACTATAGGCGCCCACCTCCACGCTCTGCTAATTTTTTTGTATTTTTAGTAGAAACGGGGTTTCACCGTGTTAGCCAGGATGGTCTAGATCTCCAGACCTCGTGATCAGCCTGCCTTGGCCTCCCAAAGTGCTGGGATTACAGGCCTGAGTCACCACGCCCGGCCCAGAAGAGGTTCTCTTTAACCACACCTCCCTAAATTGCCTCTATCATTTACTCTATTATTTTCTAAACCAAGTTTAGCCTACAGCTGCCTCTTTACATATTTTAAGTTCAACCTAAAGGTTTTCTTTGTATCACTATATAGTGAACTCTAAGCTAAATGGAGGTGTAAACAAACTGTAACCTACTTTTGTGCCAATTACCAAGTTTTGGACAATCAAAGGGAGCCATCTGTTCAAACCATGTTCAAATAAGGCAAAAACACTAAGCTGAAGTGAGGCTGTTTCTCTTCCTCAATTCCATTTTCTGCATGTCACTTTCCTTTTCCTGTCCTTTGTGACTGCACAAAAGTCTCTTGTGAAACAACTCTGGCTGGGGAGGCTGTCTGAAATATAAATCCTTCTTTTCTCAGTTAAATTCTATTACATTTAATTTGCTAAAGATTTTCTTTTAACATTTCCTTCAAAGCACTTTTCATAAGCTACAATTAATCGGTTTATTTATTTATTGCTTTTGTATCTTTTCTTTCACTTAGTGGTATGTGAGCTCCAGGAAAAAAAGTGTCCAGCTCAGGGTCTCAGCTCTTCACATAGTTCCTAGCAAACTATATGCTCTTAATAAATAATTATTGAATAACTACATGATGATTAATTCAAATATATGACCTCTACCTTGGTAATAGGTCTACTCTATGACATAAACATTACACAAAATAAGGTAAAGAAAGCATATAGCATAGTGCTTCTAATAGAGTAGTGTATGATCTATGTTAGGAGTTGATATTGTTATTATTACTTAGCATCCAGAATGATGTAAATTATGTTTAAAAAGTCAGTTAGTACCTTTTTACATACACCATACATTAATCTATTGCCTAGTATCTGGTTTCAGCTAAATTCCATGTAGTACTTTTTTTCCAAAGATTGCTATACCATGAAAGAAGAGAGACAGCAAATGGGAGAGGCAAACAAAATCACTGTCTTTCTACTGCATCAAGCCGTGTAGTTATGCTATTCATACGCTTTCAGTAATCACTTATTAGCAGTGCAAGCCTAGCAGATTCTGGTATTTCAGTGGTGTGGCATTATTACTACAAGTAAGCATGGTAGTACCAACTACTCTTCAAGCACACATCTTATAACTTTTTCCACCTAAGGAATGCAGATGTGAGTGCTCCTACAATGTGAAAGGACAAGTTTAAGGAAAAGATCATGAACATTGTAGAAATTTGCACCAGTCAAATGTATCAAGATATCATTTAACTGAAAAATGAGTAAAATGGTTTTGTTATTGAAATTCAGTTTTAATTTTATAGTATAACTGAATTTCCTAAACCCTGTACTTAAATATACTGGACTGCTTGGCTAATGCACACCCAATTATAACCATATGAGTTTTTTTTTCAAAGTTCTACGTGTAAGAAAGATTTTAAGAGAGGATTTTTATTGAGTAGAACATAAATCATATTCAGAGTTTCCATTCAGAATTTTTTTAGCGTTTGATACAGAAAATTTAAAAATCACCTATGCACATTCATGTTAAGATTCCTAACTCATAATCCACAATATGTTAAGTAATCCAGTATTTTTAAAAAGAGAGATGGGAAGGATTTAAACAAAAACGTTAAGGTTTATTATGAGGAATGATAGGTAAATTTTACTTTTTAAGTTTTTGAGTTGTACAATATTTTTACAATGTATATACTTTTAAAAAAACATAAACAACATTCAAAATTATAATAAGAAACTGTGAGGGGCTTCTGTTTCCTATTAAGAGTAAAAATAAGATAAGCTCCTAGTTCTCTCTTCAAAGTAAACTTTGAGGAACTACGAAAGCAAGAAAGGAATGTAAGCACAGGAATTAACAACTAAAGCAATATAAAATTAAAAATATTAAAAACAAACAAATGTAAACAAATACAAGAAATCCCTACATAGAAAATTGGATCCTGAGCTAAAGGAGAGATTTAAGTCAATAATTCTTCAAGTGTGGTCTCCAGACCAGCAGTATCAACATCATGGGAGCATGTGTTAGAAATGCAAATTTTATAACCCAGAAACTCTGAGGGTGGGGCCCAGCAACCTGTTTGACAAGCCCTCCCAGTGATTCTGATGCACATTCAAGCTTAAAAATCCTTGTTTTAAGGAAGACTCTTTAATTCTCTTTTCAGTACTAGGATAAATCATCAACTGTTCTTTGCTAGAGAGATCTACAGTAATATCTACCTCAGGTGTTAACCTTTCCCAAGCAGGTTAAAAGCCCTGCTTATTTAAGGTATAGGATCCCATTGGGATGACCAGGAGCATCAACTTCTCCTCCTTTTCTTCACTCTATTTCCTCAGATATGGCGAATTGCAATCTAAGGAGATGGCCTTCCCCCAAAGCTTCTTATTTCTGAGAATTTAAAGGAAAATTCCTCACCAGATATATTGGTTGGTGGATTTAAAAAAAAGGTAGCAATAGAGAATGGTCAGCAGGGGTTCTGTGGTATGTGGGGTCTCTCTTTCCTTGTGTTGCATCATTGTCTCTCTTCCTAAGATTAATAGGCAAGCACAGCCAAACTAGTCTTCTAATATTCTAGTCCTCTAATCTTCCCTCATATTAACCATGTACCTAGTTGACATATCCTCCTCCAATCCTAACCTAAAAGAGAATGACATTACAAACAATGCTGACCAATTTTGGCTGACCAACATAATTGAGTTGCTTCAGAAAATCCTGAGACAAAAGCAGCAGCATTACAGACCAATTTTGTAAATATCGCAGCAATGGTACCCAGATTTCAGTGTTTAAAGCTCCCTTGGTGACTGCAATGTGAAGTTAAGGGCAAGAATTTTTGCTATAAAAGATGACAAACCAAATAATAAAATCCTACTGAAACAGAATTAGTGGAATAGAACAAATATTAGAAAATAAGCATAAAATAACAATATAAATTAGGAATTATAATACCAATGTGGAGGAAAAGTAGAAACTTATTAAAATACAAATCATAACTTTAGAATCTAGTAGTTGAATTAAAACCCCCATAGATAAGACATCATCACCCAAAATGTAGAGCTGATGAATAAATTAGACAGTTGAAAGATCATGTTAATAAAACTTAAAAAAAATACAGGAAATAAAAAAGAGATCAAAGATATAAAAGCAAGTTAAAGGGATATGGAGTTTACAAATAGAAATGCTGGCCGGGCATGGTGGCTCATACCTGTAATCCCAGCACTTTGGGAGGCCGAGGTGGGTGGATCATGAGGTCAGGAGATGGAGATCATCCTAGTCAACATGGTGAAACCCTGCCTCTACTAAAAATACAAAAATTAGCTGGGTGTGGTGGTGCATGCCTGTAATCCCAGCTACTTGGGAGGCTGAGGCAGGAGAATTGCTTGAACCAGGGAGTTGGAGGTTGCAGTGAGCCGAGATCACACCACTGCACTCCAGTCTGGCGACAGGGCGAGAATCTGTGTCAAAAAAAAAGAAAAAAAAATTGAAACACTGGGTAGAAGTCCAAGAAGAAGAAAGTAAGCCAGAGTACAAAAGAGCCAGAGAAAAAGAGGGAGGAGCAGGGCTAGGAGGAAAGAGATTGAGAGAGAGAGAAGGGTTTGAAAAAAATTCCTACTTGTTATGGACTAAGTGTTTCTGTCTCCCCAGAATTCATATGTTGAAGGCCGAAATCCCAGTGTAGCTGCGTTTGGAGATGGAGCCTTTAAGGAAGCAATCAAGGTAAAATGAGGTCTTAAGGCTAGGGCCCAAATCTGATAGGATTGGTATCCTTATAAGGAGAGAGACACCAGAAAACTGACTCTCTCTTTCTCTACGTGCACATGCACTCAGGAGAATCCATGGGAAGACACAGCCAGAAGGCAGCAGTCTATAAGCCAGGAAGAGAGTCCTTACCACACAGTGAGTTGACTGGTACCTTGATCTTGAACTTCTGGCCTCCAGAACTGTGAGAAAATATATTTCTGTTGTGAAAGCCACCCAGTCTGTGGTATTTGTTTTACAGCCTCAGCAGACTAACACACTAGTATAACGGAGAAATTACCGACCTCAGATATAAACCATTGATAAAGTGCTGATCATATATAATATGTAATTGTAACATTTAAGAACACCAAAGAAAAGAAGATAATTCTAAAAACTCTTGTACAGAAAGAGAAGACCACCTGATTGGCATAAAAATTTTTAATATTAGCATTGGATATGAAAAAAAGTGAGAAACATTTTTAATTATTAAAGAAAAAACACTTTACAGACACAGATCGTCTAATAAATCAATAGAGGTAAGTATATGTGGAAATTTGCATAAAGGAAAACTACAAGAACAAGAATCTTTTTTTTATAACTTCTAAATCAAGAGATGATAAATCCAGCTAATAATAGAGCAGAAATGAAAAAAAAAAGTATAATAAATGGAAATATAAAATGAGGAATAATTTTACTGGTTATAATTAATTTATGAGAAAAGGCATTACATTTACAAACAGTTAAAGTCTAAATAACAGAGAATACAATAAGTGTTTTGAATTCAACCAGGCTAAGAAAAATTACGTGGAATAGTATTTTCCCTTACATGGTAATACAATATTAACCCAATCAAGTATTTTCTGCCTCTGTTCACTAAAGATCCAGTGAGACTAAGACATTTTATAACGTACAATTAGCAATTAGCTTATAGTAACAGTATGCTGTCACTTTCTGGAAAACTCTATTCAGCTACTGCATTATCTTAAGGCTATTCATGTTAGAATTTGTATAGGTTACGTGTTTTAAAAAGATGTATAATCATATATCCCTAGCCTGTTAAGCTACTTAGTGTCAAAAGCTAACATAAACCTTTATTCATTCATAAATCCAAGATATATTTAATGTTTCAGTCATGTACTAGGAATATAGGTGTGAATAAAACAGACAAGCTCCCTCATCTGATGGTGATGACAAACAAAATTTGATGTCAATTGTCTTTCATAATAACTAAGAATTACCATTTGATCTTAATGTGTTTATCAAAAACACACCTGTGTTTTCATTGATAAAGTACAGGGGTGTGTGTATATGTGTATATGCACTTGTGTGCTGGGGTGTTAATTTTGGTGCTATGAATTGAATAACTGGTTATACCGTATTTTCTTCTCACGTTGTCTACCAGCTTATGGCCAGATTTGTGGTCCAATTTTAGATGGAATCTTTTTCTTTATTACATGCAATTTATATACTAAAATCACCTATGTCTGCCTTATTTTTTCATTGTTCTCATTTATTTTAAATTATTTCATCCATTGTATTAATCTTTACATGTAAACTAAAATCCAATTCAGGAGGAAGCATTATATAAACAATTAAAAAATTAAAAAACAAAAAAAATGCTATTAAACACTAATCGTAAATTTAGGGTAAATTTTGGTCAAATATTTAGATGTACAAGTGAAACTATAAAAATATAAGAAGCATTTATGATGTTTAAATAATTTTAGAGTACAGGTATCCTTTCTACTATGTCTGAAATCCAAGCAATTAAAAACAAATGTAAACATTTACGCACAGAAGAATAAAGCAGATTCTATGTGAGGGAAAAACCCGCCACATGAGACTCAATAAACTTCGAAATTCAGAGGTTAAAATTTAACAAACTAATAAGAAAATGTGTAAAGGATATGAACAAACAGTATGTAAAAGATGAAATACAAATGGGTGTTAAGCATGAGAATAGACTGTTCAATCTCATTGCTGAGAAGAGATGGACATTTAGCACCACAATGAAATACTTTTTTTATTCACCTATCAAATTGGTAGTTAAAATGTTGCTGATACACTGTGTTGAAAAGAGAGAATAAAAGCACCTACATATTGCTGGTGGGAGTGTCAAGTTATCCAGTCCCTCTGGAGGGTGACCTGGTGTTTAGTAGCAAAGTGAGAGATGCACAAAATTTTGGATCTAGCACTTTCACTCCAAGAATTTATTCTACAGATATTCTCACATGCATGCTAGTGTTGAATAGGCAAATACGTAGACTGAAATATTGCAAAAGGAATTGATAACATGGATTATGTTCTAGAGTGGAATATTGTGTCGCTGTTAAAAATAAGGACACAAAATTGTGTTCTAATACAAAAAGATATTATAAAATATTTTAAAAAGTAACAGTCATATGAATTGAGAGTATTTAATCTTTTATATGGTTGGGGGAAGGGGAGCAGGAGGAGGAGTTTCTGATAAATATTCATATCTGTTTGTGAATACATTGTCTCTGAGAGGAGATCCCTAAAGCTACAAGCAGGATTTGCCTCTGGGGAAGGTAGCTGAGTGGCTAGGGTAAAGAAGGAGGTTTATTTTTGACTATATATATTTTCTATCTTTTAGATTGTATATCATTGGCATGTATCACCCATTCCCCTCTCTTGCCTCCAAAAAAAATAAACAAAAAACAAAAGTGAGTATTACTCATAGGGCAAAAACAAGATGGCAGGAAGCTCAACCATGGCTATACAATCAGAATTACCATGGACCTTTTAAAAATAGGTATATCAGAGTTTTACCCTAGAACAATTAAATCAGAGTAACTGGGTGCAGGGTTAATTTTATAAATGTACACACACAAATGTATATATATGTATACATATATATGAATATAATATTCAATACATAAACGTGCTATTTATATATAATTAAATGATGTTTTATATATAAGATATATAAGATATGTAATACATATGACATATATATATATATATATATATATATATATATATATATATAAAACGCACACATACACACACACATATTTAAAACTACCCTGGTGAGTGTAATATGTAAGCTGAGTTGAAAACCATCAGAGTGGAATGATCAGCGAATCTTCTTGGAGAAGACAACACTCACTCTGAATTTGAAAGCTGGGTCATCCCTAGAAAGATGAATATCTACTGACTGAAGTTTAGATTGCACTTATACATCTTGAGGCATCCAGCTAAATGAAATAAAAGCAGATGGATACCAAATAGGCCTGCTAAAAGAAAAGAGAGATAAATAAATAAAAGCAGGATAAAACAGCTAGAAGAGGAGAGATAGGAGATTTACACGTGACTGATTATTCTTTGAGTAAAGAAGTACAAGACATTTGTGATATTTATTATAATCATTAATGTAGAATTATTTGATACTTTAGGTGGCATGATAGTTAAGATAAATATCGCATTACTTATTTAAAACTATTGATAAATTTCAATACATACACGAACACACTTCTAAGCACTATCGACTGCATGCTACATCAACGTACCTTTTGCAAAATGCTGCAGAAACTCTGACCACTGTCAAACAAAATCTCACTGATATGTTTTTTTCCCAGACTGGAAAATATGACACTTTTCCAGGCTGGGGCTACAGTTTTCAGCACACAGTAAAACCAAAGGTGATGGAAGGGTACTATACTTAGTCTTAAGGTTGCAGATATACACCAAGTGTTTGACATATTGTATTATAGAATATTTTTTACTGAATTTTAATGTTGTTCCTTTAGCAAGATTTTGAAAGTCAGTAAAATTCAAGCCTATGGATAGATGTTAAAAGTAAATTTTTTCCTCCTATCCTTAGGTACATATATGAAGCATTTTCAATTCTTATATTTAAAAGACTTCTGAAATCTGCCTGTGGCTATGCCCTGGAACACCCAGACAAATTTTTAGGTGAGAAATTCTATGAATCTGTTTACTGTAATTCCCTTCTGTGGGCAAGAAGTGGTATTGAAATCATGCCACTGTATAACTAATTTATGCCTCAATGATAAATTTGACTGTCTGAAAAAGTCAAGTTATTTAACTTTATTATGTATTTGAGGGAGAAAGTATTTTCCGAAATGCTCAGAGTAGAACTTGGCAGTATTACAGTCACATTTGGTCTTCAAAATATTCACCTATGACACTTGTAGGCAAAATGGTTATCACTCAAGAGAATAAAGTAGAATGACAAGCTTTTAAAGTAATGCTTACTGTGTCAGGCTGGAAGGGACTTATCCTTCTCTAAAGAACTCATCTCCTCTAAAGAGAAGAGATGGCCTAAAAGGTCAAAGCAGTTTCTATGTGCCTTGAAGTGCAGGGGTACAAGTGGACAGACATACCCTTCAAGGACGCTCTGAAACGTTAATGTCCCGTAATACTGATGCCACCTGCAGAAAGACAGTCCTGGGGCTGTGCTGGAGACAGAAATCAAGTGATACAAGGTAAGACTTCTTTTCAGTAAAAAAGTGAAGATATGGTTTGCAAGAATTAATATCTCCTACTGGTTCAGACTCATTCATTGCTATTGGAGCATGACTGGCTATAAATATTAATTGAATAAATTCAGTGAAGGCATCTGTCCATAATGAATGGGATCTGCCCTAAAGTGATCTAGAAGATATAAGAGAAGCGCAGAGAACAGATTTCTCTGTGGCCTCTCCTAGAAGAACTTCGAGTGTCAGAACAGGTGCAAGGCAAAACCTTCCTCTGGAAAAAATAAAAATAAAAAAAAGTGTTCCTTGTCAAAATTTATTCTCTTCTGAAATAGCCAGAGGGAATATTACTTAACAATTTTATAAGCCCTGGATTGTAACAAACCTATGACTTTTAAAAACCATTGCTTGCCTTTGTAAAATCCTGTCATTGATTTTATTTTAAATTGTATTCTTTTATAATCACTACCATTTTAGAAAATGTGTTTAATCAAAAAGTCTACTTTAAGTGTCAGGACAAATTTTATAATCATGTTATGCTCACCCCACCCCTCACTTCCCTGCGTGCGTGTGCGCGCGCGCGCGCACACACACACACACACACACACACACACACACACACACAATTTTTAGCATGGTGATGCAAACTCTTCCAGTGTAAACTATCAGATAAAAGAGGTTGTCAGTATTCTGTAAGATAGCCTTTTGAGAATGTAGTCATTTTAGTTATCTTAGTTTTAGATAAATCTGCCATGAGATGATTCATTTTTCACAAAGTTATTTCTACCATGAATCTCCTGCTCCATCTGAAAAAAAAATATGAAAAAAAATCTATGGTCATGTGTTTCAACACCAAGAAATACACCTGTTTCTGTGTGAGGACAGGCATTACTATTCTTGTGGTCATCATCAGTCATAATCCATTCACCCGTAACACTTTCAAAAATAGTTTCTGCAAATCATCAGTTCATACTAATTCATGTGGTTTTCTGAAATATTTATTCCTGTTACTCCAATAACATGCTACATCGGTTATGTGTTTGTATTGATAAAAATAATAAAATAATAAGATTTTTATATTTGCTCTCTTCCTGGGGAATTCATTTAGGAATAGGCAAGCAGGGAAGCAATCACCACTAGATGTCGCTATAAACAGACCATTTTTGTCTGATACCGATTTAATTTCTTGCATTTCCAGATTTACCAGACTGGGGGAAATTCTTTCTGGCAGTATTGATTCCATCTAATCTCTGGTTTGTTTAGTCAAAGGTTACGAACTGCTAAATTTACATTCTTTCTTGTGTCCCTTTGCACATCTGCAAAACAGTTTTTATTGAGGAAAAAATCACAGCATGGATTTTAAAATGGTCACCATTTTATTAATCAGGTGAGGGTGTCATGCTGAGTCAGTCAGTTTATTATTTCTTAAGAAAGATCTTGTAGTGAGTGTGTGTCTCATTAGAGAACTGGAGGACCAGACAGATTAATGCAGATGTGCTACAACGTTAATTAGAGAGTCAGATTGTTCACAGAATAGATAATTTGATAGTGACAATGGAAACAGCAATTAGCTGAGCGTCTTTTAGAAAGCATCTGAGGGGCTTGAGTTGAGAAGAAAGCCCACTATGACTTTAGATGTAAAATGGACACTAGAATGATAAGATCACCGAGTTACAGAGAGTTTAGAAGTTTTCTAGTTTGTTTAGGTTTTTCATACCTCTTTCCATTCAAAGCAGAATGTTTTCTATGAAACCCCTGAACAGTCATCTTTAAGAGCATATAATTTGTGTCTCAGTGGAAGTTTCAGCAATTAGACTGCAATTATATTTCTTTGTAAAAATCTGCTTAATGCATTTTGGCCGAGAAAGGGATATACTACAACCAAACTATCCAGCAAATTCTAAACCACATTTAAAAAAAAAATGTCACATTAAATCAACTTACACAAACCAAGGCTTAATTGGAAATATCAGCAATCAACTGCTAAAATGTCCTTAATAATAGACTGGTGGAGTAGGAATAACAGGAGCGACTGAGTATCAAACTTCCTTGTTAGTTGACATTTAAAAATTCACATTTTAAAAATGACATTTAGCAGACGAGATGATGATGCAAATGAAATCTATATTTAGGGAGGGGTGAAAAACAGCATCTAATTTGTAGTGATTATATATTCTGTTCTACCTGTGGAAATTCTGCTCTAGTTTCTCTAGTGTTCTTTAAAAGTATCCCTCTCTTCTTCTGTCCTCTCTCTGCTCTCTCCCTCCAATTCATTCTCCTTCCCCCGACCCCTCCCAGCTGTCTCCTCCCTTCCCTTTTCTCTCTTCCTCCTCCTCCTCTGCAATGAGAAGCTAAGGACATGGAGAAAACATTTGTAGTCATTCCAATCAACACACAACCAGAAGACAACCAGCACCAGGCCAGGTGTGGTGGCTCACGCCTGTAATCCCAGCACTTTGGGAGGCTTAGGCAGGAGGATCACCTGAGGTCAGGAGTTCAAAACCAGCCTGGCTAACATGTGGAAACCCTGTGTCTACTAAAAATACAAAAAAAAAAAAAAAAAAAAAATTAGCTGGGCATGGTGGTAAATGCCTGTAATCCTAGCTACTCGGGAGACTGAGGCAGGAGAATCTCTTGAACCCAGGAGGCAGGGGTTGCAGTGAGCAGAGATCATGCCACTGCACTTCAGCCTGGGTGACAGAGTGAGACTCCATCTCAATAAATAAATAAATAAATAAATAAATAAATAAATAAAAAGATAACCAGCACCAATTGCCAGTCACCTGATGAACTACCTTAGATATAGGGACCAGTGAAATGTACTCAACCCAAACTCCATTTGACTGAAAAAACAAAACCCAAGCTAGAACTACCCTAATAATCTCACCCAATTTACAGAACCATGAGAGATAATCAGTTGTTATTTTAATCTGCTAAATGTGAGTGTGTTTTGTTATGTAGTAGTAGAGAGCTGGAATATAGTCAATTTGTTTTTGAAGGGAAAAGGGGAAAGTTGTAAGAACATCCATAGACAGACAACTTGAAAGAAAGGCTCTGAGCTTCTGACTTAAGCCTATGGTTAGCAGGATATTCTTTTTCTCAGCCTTTCATGTGGGATTTTCTTTCTTTTGCATGTGAGCTCTGACTTATGTTTTCCCTCTTCATTTGTCATTATTATCAATTTTCCTTTCATGCAGTCATTTTTACATTTCACATTCATCCATTGTCATTGGTTTGCTCTTTCACTGCAATTTTGAATCGCATTAGACAGACTTAAGACCGATGAAGTGCTCAAGCATACACACACTTAAAAATTAACTTGAGGTCTGTTCTGTAAATGTGTATGTTGGAGAAGGTTGAGCAGCAAAGAACCTCAATTTGCCAAATGATGAATAGGAATATAGAACCCCACACCCCATCTCAGAGATACAAATTGACGTTTTTTTAAATAGTAATTTCTAAACCTGAGCGTACATCCAAATCACCTGGAGCTCTATTAACATACAGATTCTAGTCTGGTAGGATTGAATTTTGGCCTGAGATTCTGCATTTTGAATAAGCCTCCTATTAAGGCCAAACAAAAGTTAAGTGGCAGAATTCTAGGATTTTTCAGTTTTCTATTATATTTACCACCATTCTTTACTCCCCTTTGTTCTCCATCTCCATTCACATAATCACACAAGCTGGAGCAGGAAATATTACTTTATGTGCACTCCAGGAAAAGAAACATTGAGGAAAGAAATAACTTAATTTCCTAGCAAAGTTTTTGCTCCCTCTTTGCCCCACACACTTCTCTTTCCTAGGTACTTTCAATGACTTCCTTGCACCTGCAGTTTGCATTCTAAGATTTATTCTTATCACAATAAGAACCATTTAAAAATTCTGAAGCTGAACCAGAGAGTGACATTACACATTTATTTTCAAGATATACTGGGCTTAGCACTGGGAACAACCTCTGACAAATGTTGCTTTACGGTGGCAGTGTAGGGGGAAGGGTGTTATCTGGTTGTAGTTGCTTCTATTTGCATATGAATTTTTTCCCCCCAGTGTATTTTCCCATTCCGGTATTTTCCCATCCTCTCAGTCTCTTCCAGTTGCACCCTGGATCAACCCGTCATCATTGCCTCTCTTTACTCCTAAAAAGTGCCACCTTACCAGGAGGCCTACATCTGTTCTTACTGATATTCAGTCCCTTCTTTGAAGTTTAGCTGCTGGTTCTCTTAAAATACAGATAAAGTTTTGTTATGTGACTTACAAAACCCTGAATAATCAGACTCTGGATCCTCATCTCTTTTTATACTTACTTTTATTCTTTATCTTCAGCCACTCTGGGTATTTTTAATGCTTCATAACTGATATATTCCCTCCAGCCACAGGGTCTTTGGCAGGCGGTTTTCTCTGCCTAGATCTGTCATCCCTCCCTCCCTCCTTCATTTAACAAACTCCTACTTTTTCTTCCCATGTCAATTCAAAACTCTCTCTCTCAAGGAAGCATTCTCTGTACATAGTTAAGTGTGGTTTCTTATCCCCTCACTCTCCTTTCTAGCAATAGTATAGCTCTAATTGGATATTTATGTGCATAATTCTTTTCTTTTTTACTAGAGTGGAGATTCCAGGGATTGTCTGGTTTTATACACGATAGTCTCTCTAGCTCTGCGCTCAGTGGCTGGAACCAAAAATAGTGGCTCCGGAAATACCTGTTGAAGGAACAAACACATTTGAAGCCACCCATTCTAATGTGCCACTGTCACCTTATTTGCATTCATCCGATTCACTATTTTGTTTGACCTGGCTTCCTTTGAGCCTTACTCCTGTGTTGCCAAGAAAGGCATAAATGAGGATCGGCCTCTCTATTTAGTGATATCTGGGTATGTGTTCTCGAAGAAAATTCTTCATCTCTCTAATTTTAAAGTCTTTCCAAGATGCCACGTTCAGTTTCACTGGCTTGTTCTGTGACTCAGAGATCACAGAGTGCTCCTAGTCCCACTTACCTGGATCCAGGTCTCTAGCTCTCGCCCAAGTCTATTCTGAATTATCCTCCTATAGTTCTCATTCTAACCCAAGTTGCAACCTTACTTATAAGAACCTGCTGATGCCTCTCATCCTGGCACTGCAAATAATCACACCAATTTCAACATTGCCTGGGACTTAATATCAATGCTTTCTAAACAGAAAACAGAAAGGAGATTGTTATCTTCAGGTTGGAAGATTTTCGTTTCCTTTGGTAGGAAATAAATGGACAATAAATCAACATTATTAAGAGGCCTTTAAAGGAGAAACAAATGTCAAGAAGCCTAAACGCTCCATGCAGCCTAATGGTGCCCCATTTCTTTCCTCATTTCTGATCCGAAGACTAGGAACAATTGGTCGGCAGGATGCTTCTAGCCTACAGTTTTTCTCTCGCTGTGTCTCTCTCGCTAGGCAAAGCCAGGGAAATATTCCTGATCAAGCATTTATAGTTCATATGAATTTCACCTGAAGCAAAGCAGTGGTGCCCACATTAGCCAGTTGAATTTAGGTGTAGCTGGGTAAAAGGTGGGGGAGATTTTTAGTGTTAACAATCCTTTCAAGTTAACACTTCATCGCAGCAGGACTGGATCTGGCCTTCACAAACACTATGCACCTAGCTGTATGTCTCTTTCTCATTTTGCACATTTCAGATCTGCCACCCATCTGACAACACGGTAGGCATCATATATTTAAGAACAGTACTTGCCGCTGGAAAAGCAATCACATTCAAGGTCAAGTTGAATTGTGAAAAGACTATTATGTGAAAAAGTTGTTTGTATTGTCCTGATAACTGCCAACATTTTCCTGTTTTGAGACAGAATTATTTGGTTCATTTTTTAAAGCTTTAAATCGATCATCAAGTTGTTAAAAAGAAATAGATGTGCAAATTTTCAAAAGTGCACTTTTGATAAGAGATTTTCTCTGTGATGAATGCAGAAGGGGGTGCTCATTCATCACCTCTTGTTTGGCCTATAAATATTTAGATTCCATGTATATAAAATATAGATAATATATAATATATATAATATATACAATAGCAGAATATTTATAGCCCAAATTAGGGAGGGCAGTAATTCATACAGTAAGAAGTATTTTTAAATTCAAAGGTTATAACCTTGATTTCCCTTACTGTATCTTTTATCTCTGATTTCCTGATATTGGCAAACAAATATGGCTGTGCACATTCTACATACTTCCTTCAATCTGGAAAGGAAAAAGCATAACAAAATGATAAATACAACTGTATTGCAATGCATAGTTTTCAGTGTCACAATTTATAAATAAACTTAATCATAATGTCTTAAAGATTCACATAGCTAAACAATGAAAACTAAGAAAAATAAATTATGTCCTAAGAATATCTTATAAGTATATTCTTTTAGCCATAATGTATTAATATTATATGGCAACATAATATAAAGATAAGACTCAAAATGAACATAGACAAGCTCTTTTTTTTAAAAATGAATTACCAGGGGGATGTGCCATCCCAAATGAAAGCTACAAACATGGACTTCAAGTGACTCTGAAAAGAAGAATATCTTGTGTTGAGTTGAACAAAATGATGAAATTGAAAAAATACATATATACAGTTTGAAAAGTATAGAATAATACAAACAATAATTCAGAAGAAGGATATTAATTTAGACTCAGATAAATTAATTAGGTCCTAGTTTTATACCTCAACATTAGAATGCCCTCAGTTGTGATGATTAAAGAGGGTAAAGAAAACAAGTGAATAATGGTGAAGGTAATTAGAAGCATTTGCATGAGAGGTCAAAATGAAGAAAGATCGCTGAAACGCAGAGCAGGGAGCCATTGCTAGAGCTATCCTGAGGCATATGGCAATATCTAAGCTAGAGGCTTGAGCTGTGATGGCCACTCAAGGAAAGAGATAGGGCCTTGGTCTAGGTGGGGATGTGGTGTGGCCTTCAACAATAACAGCAAACAAATAAACAATAAAATGAAAATAACAAAAACAGAGGTAGGCAAGAAGTGTACTAACAGAAATTTTCTGCTTTGGCCTTGGCTCTAGGCAGATATATATATATATATAAAAAAAAGGATTCCCCTTAAAAATCTGTATAAACTTTTACCTAGTAGGTTTGCTGTCTTAAGTCTTCCACTTGCATTTTTCCTGATTTGAAAGCTTCCCCTTATTCCTGGTAGTATCAAATGTCAATATTTTCCAGAGAAACAAACCATCAATAAACAAATTATGTGATTCATCCAGCATGTCCCACCCAACATGGGATCATACGGTACATTGATAGATTAAGTGGACAGACATGACAGCAGTCTGGGCTAATCAAAGGTCACATAAAAGGTTAGGTGAATGAATTAAAACTCGGAAACTCCTCTATCAGAGCAGTAGACCAATTGGGAAGGGAGAGTGGGTTGTTAGTAGATGGTCAATAACTCACCATAGGTGGTTTTACAGCATGGGAACCAACAGATACATAACACATATGTAAACATTGGAACATCTTTTGTTTATTTTGGCATGGTTGAAATGGATATATCAAAATGTAAAATCATTGTCTTTTTAAAATTTTACCATGAAATTTGTACAACACATCCACCTGACCCTTGGGTTATTTCTTATCCTTACTCAATCCTGACCATAATCACATGCAATTGTGAATGCTTATTGACACTGCTAACTTAAGCAGACACAGGCACTAATAGAAAAACTGTATATATTCATACCTTAATTTTATCATGTACTAGTGGTTACTTATTGAAGCTTTCGTCAATGATCCAAAAAAAAGTAAAACCATATGGCCTTGTCCTGTGAAACATGTTTATCTACATGGTGGATAGAGATAAAGAAAACTTGCTTATCAGACTTTCAGGTGACCTCAGACTAGGAGGGTAAGGAAATATGAGAGTTGACAGAATTAGCATTCTGAAAAGGCTCAAACTAGAATGACTGTGAAAGATCAACATTATAAAAATGTATAGGAATAAATCTGAATCCTATGATTACATTAAACAAGCAGAAACATATATCACAAGAAAGTACAGTCAGAGAAGTCTCTCCTCATATCAGGAAAGATATGTTGTTTAAGATTTGACTATTTTACTTGACTACACTTAATAATTCAACAATATTTAGTGATGACTTAAAGTTCCTGGTTCAAGCTAGGCATAATGACTCATCCTGTGATCTCAGCATTTTGGGAAGCCAAGGTGGGAGGATTGCTTGAGTACAGAGTTTGAGGTTGCAACAAGATATGACTATGCTACTGCACTCTAGCCTGCGTGACAAAGTGAGATGCTGTCTCTACTAGCATGAAACACAGAAATATTTTTCGCCCAGCCTCTATTCACCTTCCTTATTCTTAACAGTTCTTCTGAATTATCTTTTCAAAACTCCTCCTCTCTCAACCATCATTATCAGTCATATAGTTTACATACCAAATGACCAGTCAAAGCCATCCTCAATTCCAGGCTCATTCCAGTCTGCATGATCCATGACCTCAACAGCAACTGTTTCAGTCATGTACTAATATCCCAAATAGGCTGATGCAACACACGGGTATATATTTGTTAGGGTTTTCTAGGAGAGAAAACTTTTTACTTTCTCTTTCTTAGCTTTCTATTAGCAGAGGATATTAAGTGTTTTTTCATGGGTGCTGTGATGTCAGAATGTGAAACCTAGACTTTGCTATGTGAGGGAAAGCCTGTACAAGCAGGGCTGATGGTGTACTACTTGGAGTCTGGTGGAGAAGCCCACATCATTGTAGTTAGAGTAGAGAAAAGTAAGATCCTAGCTTACTTTACTTGAGCTGCTGAATCAAATCTCATCTGAGGTCATTCCTATTTTTGCATTTTTCAGTCATATAAAGCAATTAATTATCCTTATTTTTAAGCCAGAGTGAGTTAAGCTTTCTATTATGAGCAACCTAAGAGTCATAACTTATAAAGACAGGGACTATATGTTAATGATTTATTTACTTATCAGGAGCAAGAACATGGTAAGTACTCAATAGATTTTTCTTAAATAGTTAGGTTAAAAATATACCTAATCAAAAATATAATAAAAGTTTAAGTTAAAAGTATGTAATTGTACTGAAATACAGTAAAGAAATGGTTTTACTATACTGTGTACTTGGTTTATTTTTGTATTTAATTCAAAGTACTATATTTAAATGCACTAGACTAAGAGACAAAAGAACTTTTAATGTATCTTCTGTCCCATGTAAGTTATGAGACAGACGTAAATTATTTACCTGGTTAATTTTAATCTTCCTGAGTTGGAGTTACCAAAATCTTTCTTGTCATCCTAACTGTATCACTGTAGGAATTATACAGAGTGAATTATACAACTGTGGGAATTATACAGGTTAAACATTTCTGGAAATATGACAGAAAATAGATAAATCCATTCATTAAAACAACTAAAATTACTGGATAAATTATTTTTAATCTACTAAAATGAATCCATAGCACAATTCTTTGGCAAGAAAGTGAGGTAGACTCAGCTGAGGTCGTGAGTGAAAAATAAGTGGAGATTTTGCCTCAAGATATTTACCAAATAGATGAACTTGAGAGTTATTTTTCATAGTCTCATGCAATTTAGGGTAAATAAATTTCACAGACAAAATCAGGGCTGAACAAGGTAGAGAAACCTATTAGAGACAACCAACCATAAATCCTGGACACTTCCCCCACAAATGCTTATAGCCTCAACATAAATATGCAGTGTAAAATAATACTTTTCTAAAAATTGTTAGCGAATAAAAAACAATCATTTTATAATGACTTTAAATCTGAAAACCCTGATTCAAATAATTTATTCATTGATTCTTTGGGGTATTCAACATAAGCAGTCATCTGAAGATATTTTCCATTTTGTTTCTTCCTTTATAATTATTTTACAATTTATTTTATTTCATGCATTACTGTAAGACCTTCAGTAAAATGTTGAATGGAAATGCTAAGAGCAGGCACTCTTGTCCCTATGTTTAAGAGTTGCTTATTGCACTAGAGTAATAAAGCAAAGCATTATAACTATAAAAGTTTTAAAAGGAATAGGTTGGAATCATAAAAATATAATTAATCTAGAAACCTTGGAAGGTGAAAATGGGAATAAAGAACAGATAGGACTATTAGGCAATAAATATTGTAATGATACCTTTAAACCTAAAAATGTTAATAATTGTATTAAAAATAAATAGACTAAATGCCCCCAATTAAAATGCAGAGATCATCAAAATGGATAAAAAAGCAAGATGTTGCCTACAAGTAACACACCTTAAATATAAAACCAGAAATCAATTAAAAATAAAGGAATCAAAAATATGTTATGCTAATACTAATTAAAAGGAAGAAAAAATTGCAATTTATTATTAGACAAAATTGATTTCGGGTCCAGTAACTACCAGGAATAGGGAAGTTGTTTTTTAGAAAAAGATAAAGGAAGTGCTTCATCAAGATGATACAACAATACAAATTGCTTAAGCCCCTCGTAACAAAGCTTAAAAATACATGGAGCAGAAACTGATTAAAAAAACAAAACTCTAAGAATAAATATAAAATTAGAGTGAAAGATTTCAATATCGCATCTCAATAACTGATACAACAGGTAGACAGAAAAATGAATAAGGGTATAGGAGATTTAAACAACACAATTAACCAGCTTTTCCTATTTGACATTATAAAGTGCTCCACCAAAGAGCAACAGAATTTACATTTTTCTGAAGTACACACCACATATTTTCCAATACAGATTTGTATAAAACAAATCTCATTAAAATTTAAAATACTTATGCCTACAAATTTTTTCCCTGACCACATTAAAACAGAAATTAAAAACAAAAAAATCTCTGGAACAAAACACAAAATTTGAAAACTAAATAACATATCGCCTTTCTTGACCAATAAGTCAGAAAACATTAAAGAGGAAAGTGTCAGTATTTTGAGCTGATTGAAAAGAGAATACAAGTTACCAACTATGTTGGATGTTTGTAAAGCAATGCTTAGAAGAAATTTTGTAGTATTAAATATCTGTGTTAACAAAGGAAGAAAATGTCAAATCAATGACCTCAGCATCTACCTTAAGAAACCAGAAAAATTGGAGAAAGTAAACTGAAATTAGGCTGAAGTAAAAAAGCATAAAGATAAGGGTAGAAATTAATTCTACAAAAAACAGAAATAATATAGAAAAAGTGAAACAAAAATGTTTATTTGAGAAGATCAATAAAATTGTCAACCCTTTCTCCAGACCAATTAGAAAAGACGGGTGAAATGACACAAATTACCAATATTTTGAATGGGAGTGGTGGCATTATTGCAGATTTTACAGAAATTAAAAACTTAATGCTGATAAAGTCCATACTGAGATGAAAAGGAAAAAGCCCTTTAAAGATACAAACTACCAAAGCTCACTCAAGAAGAAATGTATAAACTGAACAGATTTGTATCTACTAAATAAATTCAAGTTGTGGTTAAAAACCTTTCCATTAAAACAATGCTAGGGCCAGATGTCTTCAAGATGATGTCTATGAAACATTTAAGGGAGAATAATAGCATTTTTACATAAACCTGTCCAGAATATTTTAGAAAAGAGTATACTTTCCAATTCAGTCTATGAGATTAGCCTCTCCTTCATACAAAACCTTATAGCTGTTATACAAGAAAAGTGAATTATAGACCAATATCCCTTATTAACATAGATGCTTACTCTTAAACACAATTTTAATAAATCTAATAATATTTAAATAGGAATACATATCATGACCAAGTGGAGTGTATCCCAGGAATGCAAGGCTGATTTAATGTTCAAAATAATGTAGTCCACCATATTAACAAACTGTTTTAAAAAAGAAGAAAATATATTACTTCAATAAATATAGAAAATGCCTTTAAGAAAATCTATCCTCCATTCCTGATAAAAACCCTCAGCAAAGCAGTAATAGAATTTTCTCAACTTGATAAAAGTAATATACAGAAAACCTACAGCTTACATCATACGTTATGCTGATAGACTGACTGCTTTTTCCCTCCACTAAGAAATAAGATAGGATATCTACTTTACCAATTCTTTTCTTTTCCAAACTTTTATTTTAGGTTCTGGGGTACAAGCACAGGTTTGTTATATGGGTAAACCTTTGTCACAGGGGTTTGTTGTACAGATTACTTTGTCACCAGTGTGCTAAGCCTAGGACCCAATAGCTATTTTTTCTGCTTCTCTCCCTCTTCCTACCCTCCACCCTCAAGTAGCTCCAGGTGTCTGCTGTTCCCTTCTTTGCGTTCATGAGTTCTCATCATTTAGCTCCCACATATAAGAGAAAACATGCAGTATTTGGTTTTCTGTTCCTGTGTTAGTTTGCTAAGGATAATGGCCTCCACCTCCACTCATGTTCCCACAAAAGACATGATCTCATTCTTTTTTTATGGCTGCATAATATTCCAGGGTGCTTCATCACTTCTATTTAATATTCAACACGGACTGAGAATTCTAGCTAGAAATAATAGTCTAGAGAAAGAAATGACATCCAAATTGAATGTTGACTTGTGCTGATAATAAAAACAAATAAAACCTGCACTTCTTTTATAACTTTGACATTGTAGCACAATTATATAAATTATTATGTACATGGACTATGTTTGAATTCACCCTAGTGAACTCCCTAGAGTATTCTCTAGAAGATATAGAAAGTGATTTAATGATTCAGTTAATTGGTGCTTATTCCCCTGAAAGAGAATGACATTTAGAAAACAAGAAATTCAGATAGCACTTACAATCTTAACTGCGATTTTGAGCAGATTCCTCACTTTGGGGAAGTTTCATAAATTCTGATTGACTGAATACCATTTTATAATCAAAATTTGTTGCAAAAATTCAAAGATAAAAATTAAAAGAGATCTAAAAAGTGCCTAACTAAGGATCTGGCACAGAATAAGAGTGCAATAAGAGTTAACCACAGCCATGTGGTGCTTTGGCCTTGAAGAGGACCCACATAGGAAGAATGTGGAGGCTAGGATTGTTTGAAAGAGGCTGGAGCTTGGACAAATAATTTATTATGGCCTGGATTAAGACCATTGAAGGAGAGATAAAAATAGCAAGTATATGTTTGAATACCAAAGAATATATGCAGGATAAGTCAACATTATTTCAACAGTATTTTTCAGTGTCACTTTCTTTAAGTAATAAAACAACTGCTAGTGGTTTTCAGGAGATTTAAAAAAAATTTAGGTCCTAGATTCAGAAAATAAAAAGAAAAATTTTTGGCATTTTAAAATAGTAACATTAAAATGGATAATGCCTACTGAAAAGGCTTTCTGTGTTTAAGTTCAGACTTGTATACCTATTTTTCTTTTTCTACCTCCTCTTAGTTTTGGTGAAAACTGTGTTTAAAGACCGTAAAGAACTAATGAAAATTTTGACTCACAGAAAAGGTAAAGTGACAAAATAAGTCAGTCAGTCTTCAGGTACCTGAATATCTTAATGGCATAGGTTTTGTTTTCCTGCTAGTTATACAAGAATTATTTGATTTTTTAGTCTTATAGCATCATAAAACCAAATAAATCCAATGCATACTTTTGTGGCAGTTAACACATAAGAAGAAAAGGAAGCTAAAAATACACTGTTATAGTTCCTTTTTGAGTTAAAAAGATGAATAAAGAATAAGTCTAGTTCAGTAATTTAGTATTAACACAATACAACTTCACAACTCCTTACCCACACTTCCAAAATCCAAAAATATCTGGAAACCAAAAGATTTTTTCAGAACTTATTTTGTGGCAAAACCTATCCTGACCTCAACCTATGTCACATATATTTCTAACTTGGACTGAAATGACACAATTTGCCCACTCCATTTATTCCATTTATTGCGAATGTTCATACGTTTCACTAGAGAAATAGTCAGGTTTTTCATGCAGAGTACTGCCCTGGATTTCACTGTGAATATAAGGTAACATGCAGGAATGTACAGAAATGAGATAACCCTTTAAAACATCCATAAAATCTGAAATCTAATACACATAATGGTTTGTAGATCTGTAGTATATTATCTTAAAGTTGTGTCTGTACAGTTTAAAATATTTGAATATCACTGATAATCCGGATTTATGTTGCAAATTGAGTATAACTGCTTAATATCTCAAAAACATCTTTACTTTCTAAGAATAAAACAAGTCTAAATTATGACAGCTAAGTACAATGAGTCTGTTATTCTAAGAGACAGTTTATGGAAATTATTTGTGATGTTCCCAACTTTTCAAACAAATTCCATGGTAGTTTTTTTGTTTGATTGGTTGGTTTTTGAGATGGTCTCACACTGTTGCCCAAGCTGGAGTGCAGTAGCATGATCTTGGCTCACTGCTACCTCTGCCTCCCAGGTTCAAGCGATTCTCCCACCTTAGCCTCCCGAGTAGCTGGGACCACAGGCACAGACCACCACATCTGGCTAATTTTTGTATTTTTAGTAGAAATGGGATCTCACCATGCTGGCCAGGTTGATCTCAAACTCCTGACCTCAGGTGATCACCCTGCCTTGGCCTCCCAAAGTGCTGGGATTACAGGTGTGAGCCACTGTATCCAGCTTTCATGGTTTTTAAAAATATCTAGATATTTCTCATTTCCATGGATTTAAATGTTTTAATTTTCATATGAACAAACAGAAATATTACAAAATTTAATCCTATACAAGGGGCTAAAATTTTTATATGCCTATAAAAGCCAGAGTGGTAAGAAAAATGAGTGAAGTTGGATGGATAGGTTAGATGTATATTCTAGATTGGCACTGTCTGATAGAAATATATCACAGCTTGCAAGCCAAGTGGCATTTGCCAGAAACCCATGGAATTTTTAATTTCTTAGTAACTTCATAAGAAGATAAATACTGACCAGGCACAGTGACTCACGCCTGCAATCCCAGCACTTTGGGAGGCTGAGGCGGGAGAATCTCTTGATGTTCAGAGTTCGAGACCAGTCTGGACAACATGGCAAAACTTTGTCTCTACTAAAAATACAAAAATTATTCAGGCATGGTTGGCAGGTGCCTGTAATCCCAGCTACTTGGGAGGCTGAGGCATGAGAATCGTTTGAACCTGGGAGGTGGAGGCTGCAGTGAGCCGAGATAGCACCACTGCACTCCAGCCTGGGCGACAGAGCAAGACTCTCCCTCAAGAAAAAAAAAAAAAAAAAAAAAAGAAAAAGAAAAGAAAAGAAAAAGAAAGAAAAATACAAATGAATGAGATTAATGTTAGTAATATGATTTATATAACTAATGATATAAAAATATTTTCTTTTAATGTATAATGAATTTAAAAGTTATTCCAGAGGCCATCAGAGAAATGCAAATCAAAACCACAATGAGATACCATCTCCACCAGTTAGAATGACAATCATTAAAAAGTCAGGAAACAACAGGTGCTGGAGAGGATGGGGAGAAATAGGAACACTTTTATACTGTTAGTGGGATTGTAAACTAGTTCAACCATTGTGGAAGACAGTGTGGTGATTCCTCAAGGATCTAGAACTAGAAATACCATATGACCCAGCCATCCCATTACTGGGTATATACCCAAAGGATTATAAGTCATGCTGCTATAAAGACACATGCACACGTATGTTTGTTGCGGCACTATTCACAATAGCAAAGACTTGGAATCAACCCAAATGTCCATCAGTGACAGACTGGATTAAGAAAATGTGGCACATATACACCATGGAATACTATGCAGCCATCAAAAAGGATGAGTTTGTGTCCTTTGTAGGGACATGGATGCAGCTGGAAACCATCATTCTCAGCTATTGCAAGAACAGAAAACCAAACACCGCATGTTCTCACTCATAGTTGGGAATTGAACAATGAGATCACTTGGGACATGGGAAGGGGAACATCACACACTGGGGCTTATTATGGGGGGGCAGGGAAGGGATGGCATTGGGAGTTATACCTGATGTAAATGACGAGTTGATGGGTGCTGATGAGTTGAAGGGTACAGCACACCAACATGGCACAAGTATACATATGTAACAAACCTGCACGTTGTGCACATGTACCCTAGAACTTAAAATATAATAATAAAAAAAAGTTATTCCAGAAATGTTTCACATTTTTTTTTCAGTAATTCTTCAAAATTCGGTGTTCATTTCAACTTCCAGCACATATTCAATTTGGACTAGCCACATTTCAAATGCTCAAGAGCTGTATGTGGCTAAGATAATCATATTAAGCAACATAGTTCTAAATACACTGTCAATTTGCTATTAAACATGCTTTAAATATGCTTTAGTCTTTTAATAAAATATGCCTTATCCCAATTTTCTTGAACTATGAAGTCCTTTTGGTCTACGTTTCATTTTCCCTTTCCAATAGAGATGTGGCTATAGAGACATATTTCTGTATTTCTTCTATACCAAGA
The DNA here is from genome assembly GCF_037993035.2 of Macaca fascicularis. Classification (NCBI taxonomy): domain Eukaryota; kingdom Metazoa; phylum Chordata; class Mammalia; order Primates; family Cercopithecidae; genus Macaca; species Macaca fascicularis. The sequence continues at coordinate 171,920,097 of NC_088380.1, read as the reverse complement.
CAACAACTCAAGTTCCCTGGTTAATGATACCTGACTGAGCATTTCATTTTTGGGGAGAACAGTGAGGCCTGCTGTGAATTCTGATTGCATGCCTAGTCTATTAGGGTACTCATTCATTGGCTTCTTCCTACTGATGCCATCTTGCACTGCAAATCAAGTGCTGCTACATTTTCTCTATATTCAAGAGAACTAAGAAATAAGAAATCTTATGTAAAATCACCAGATTTATACATGTTGACTTATGTTTGTAAGGGATGTCTCCACCACACGTAGTACTGACTGTCTACGTGTCACCTACTTGACCTACTTGACACTGAGTTCCCAGACTTTTGAAGATTGGAGGAAGTTGTTGCAAACACATAGAAGGTAACACTAATACATGGAAATGCCAGGATCAGTCTATATTAATACCTCAAGATTGTGAAAACCCTTGGAATGAAGCTTCTTTCCTTATTTTACATCACACACACACACTTACACACACATGCACATGTGTGAATAACCTAGGATCTTAAAATTTCAAGAGATATATTTCTATATATCTTTTTGTACTTACAAGTCTCATTCTTGTATTCTTAATTTTGCTAAGTAAACCGGTGTTCCTTTTATTTGTACACTTCAAGATCTCACAGAATTCAGAGGCATTCTCTTGAAACTTCTTTTAAGACTAAGTTCTTGCTATTTTTGTCAGTTCTCCTATATGTACTTCTGACATAAATATCTCTAGAACTTTGCACATTTAACTCACTTGCTATAATGGATTCAATGATCCAGTGTATATTTCTTCATGGCTATGTACTAAATGATAAACATTATGCAAGACCAGGGAAAAGGTGAAATTATGTTTTTCACACCACTATCATTCCCTCTCACCTCTATGGATGGGAGGAATTAATCTAGAACACAGTTTAAAAATGTATATAGCATTAATTCTAAAAAGTCTCATACAACTTTCATGCTTACCTTTGCCTCTAACTTCCTTATTAATCCTTCTTAAACTGATTGTTGGAGTGTTCCCCTCCAAAAATTCAAAAAATAGGTCTTATTATCTTTTATCTTAGACATTAACTTCTAGTAGTATCAGTGACTAAGGAGTAAGGTAGGAATATGGCAGGTTATGTAGATGATTTCATAGTCCCTTACAGTCAACACTGCATATTCTTGTAAGAGCCTTGATTTTGCTTCGGAAAGTTTGTAATGCTTTAAGATTCTTTTGGAGTCGCTCCTCCTGATATAAAGACTTTGCTTATGAAAGATGGTGGTTCAATTCTATATCATAATTTGCTTTGTATATACAATAAATATAAACTCATAAATTCATTCTCCGTTTATTAATAAATCAAGTAAAAACTTTGTTAGAATTGTGTCCAGATACCAACAAAAAATGGAAACAGACAAAAGCCCAGGAATCACACCTTGCAGGAGCTTTAAAACAGAGATTGACTTTTTTCCCTATATAACAAGAAGTGGAGTGACAGGGAGTGTTGGCTTAGAGCAATAACTTAGCATTATACACCAGGAAGCCAGCTCTTCCTATCTTACGGCTCTGTCACCTTTAGGATGTTGAATTTTGTACCCATGGTTGCCAGTAATTGCTGTTCTTCAAGGCTTTATTTCTATAGTTCAGACAAGAGGAAAGGGAAAGGGAAATTTTGTGCAGCAGCAATGATTCTCTTTAGAGAAGAAAAATAAGCTTTCTTTATGATAACATCCTTTTTTAGCAGACCTCTGCTTATGAGTTTTAGGCCAAAACTGCCATAGCCCCAGGTGGCAAGAATTTGGAAAACTGAAAAGAAAGAAAAGTTTAGAAAAGTTGCTCAGTGAACAAAACTTCAATGTATGCTGCAACTTTAATATGGCAAGCCTATTATCAAGTTATTAGTACTGTTATCTAGCTTCAGAACAGTGCTATATCTATGTTTCACTGTATTTAATTATATATTAATTCCCATGACTCCTACTCAACTTGGTATTCCATTCATATAAAGTCAAGCTATGTGATGCTTAATCTGTGTCAATTCATCTAGGCTATAGCACTCTGTCATTTAATCACTTTTCTAGTTATTGTTGTAAAGGCATTTTGTCGATTTTGCTAACCTATAGATATGGTTAAACTGTAGATGTAGCAAAACCTGAGGTTCCTGGAGAAGAAGAAACTCTATCTTGAGACTGCAGTATGAACTCCTGAGTTTCCAGCCTGCTGACCTGCCCTACAGATTTCAGACTCAAAACTCCAGCATCATCTCCTGCCTGCATGCCTACTCTGCCAGCCTGCCCAATAGATGCTGGAGTTGCCACCCTCCTTACAATCATATCAGCCAATTCCTTAAAAGAAAGCTTTAAGAAACCTCTCTCTTAACAAGAAGTGGAATGACAGGGAGCATTAGCTGACAGCAACAACTCAGTATTACATGCCAGGAATGTAGCTTAAAATTGCATATTTATAGATGGAGAATCCTGACTGAAACAAGGTATGGATTCAATCACATGAATTAGGCCAATTTCCTCAATGTTAAATATGAAAATGTATCAAAGGCCTACTACCTATGTGACCTAGGCAAATAATTTTACTTTGCAATGGCTTAACCATATGTGTTTGCAACTGTGCTGGAGATAGTATCTAATGTATGAGAAGATATTAGTACCGTGACTTTGATAAAAGTTCCCAGAAGCAAATGCTTTTACATCATTTAAATTATCAAATTAGTTATATTTAATGAAATTAGAACAATGCCTGGTACATAATAAGTACTATATAAAAGTTCTTCATCTTCTCATTATTATTACAATTATCCTCATAGTCATCAGGAAGCATGAAGCATATTGACACTGAGATGATTAAAAAAGGGACACCTTTGTTCCTGAGCTGCATGGCATATGTTTTAAGGCAATAAACCATCAACTCCACTAATGGAACTAATAGGTTAATTTTCCCAGGTTGCCTGAATTATTTCCCCAAGAAAATTAAATTTTCTTAATAGAAAACCTAATTTTATCTTGAGTAACTTGAAAATCTTAATTAGTGACACAAAAGCCATGTTCAAATTACTTAGATCAGAAATAAACACATCATTATACGAAAATAAACAAATTGAAGTGTTACTGTAGTTTATTTGACATTCCACACACCGTATCTTGATAAAAGTAAGATACAAACAGGCAATTTCAAAAGGAAAGAATCAACATCAATCACAAAAATTAAATTGATTAACTTTCATACTTAATCAATCACAGGCATGAATCTTATACAATCTACTGGTGACCTCAGTTACTTTGTTTAATCATGCACACCAATATCAGTGCAATGCTTGATTTTCCAATTAAAGCAACTTTGCAATTAGATCTAATTAACGTGTTCCAATTAAATAGGTTAAATGCAGCAGTATTCAATATATTTAAGCACCCTACTTTTCTCTTGGTAAAAAGGTTCTCTAAAAGTGTTTGGATATATAATCCTTTTGGTACCACAGCTTAACAAAAGAAGTAAGAAAAGGTCAACAACCTGGCTCTGAAATAACATAAGCCAGATTTGGTAGAGAAAACAAGCATCCCAAATTTCTCAATTATCTTCTGGATCATCACATAAGCCCCTCGTGATGGCCCCATTAACAATCTGCTGGCAGAAGTATTTGTTAAAGGAATATTTGCCCTTTTCACAAAAGAGTACCTATCTCTTCTTGGAGCCAAGCAGTTTTATAGTTGTTCTTCATAACTCATACATGAAAGAAATATGGTTTGTTGGATGTTTGAACCAGGGAACTCTTCCTTTGGCCTTTGGTTAAAGTAACACACAGTAAATCTCCCTTCCAAAGTTTCCTATAGGGACAAATGTAAGTAAAGTTTTGTTAATTTGTTTTTAAGCCTTTGATTTATAGGATTCTGAATTCAGACCCCCCACTTCCTGTTTCCTTTAGCCAACAGAGCTTCTGCTGTGATGAATATATTGTAATGAGTATCAGTAAGTTCCCTTGGAGAATCTACTGCTCACAGGGAGCCATCCGTCTCTGAGAAGTTAGGGCAAGTAAAACTTGACTCTCAGAGGCCTTTGAGGGATGGTTAGAGAGCAGTAGAGCATTAACTTCATACTTTAAGCCAAATACAAGGCAGATGTTAAAGAGTCGAGTCTCTAGAGTTCGTCCATTCTTTTACATGTATATTTTTCTCTTTGAATTCCTCAAATTTTCTGTTGCCTGTATCTTGATATAAACGAACCTATAAAACAAGTGAGCACAGCTGTTGTTACAATCATATGCAGTGTTTGACTTTTTCAAAGGAAGCTACTTGTTAAAGCATGATGTTTACACGCTTTTTATGTCTTAATTTTTTACTCATTGCTTTCACTTGCTTGGGAGTAAATTCTACTAATAATTTTTAAAAGCCCCAATGATAAATCTATCAATGCACACAGAACAATTCAATAAACTGATCTCGGTCATTAGTATAGAAACTTGTACTCACTTTCAAGATAAACATATGCTGATCTATAGCACATTGGGCAAACTCATCCTATTCTAGATATTTATCCCACAGGGCTAATAAACACAACTTTTATTGACTTTCAAAAGAGGAGATTGGAACTTCCGTGTAGTCCAAAAACATTTACTCACCACTATATAGTTCTTAATGCCTCATGCTTTGTATGGAAAAGTTGATAGGAACGTATCTACAAACTTGGTAATAATTCTTTAAAATCAAAAACCAGATATACACATTGTAATCTTTACTTTGAGCAGGACAGAGATCCCAGTGATTTTCTGAATGGTTCTTTTGAAGGAAAAATGTACCAGCTCTTGCTGTATCCAGATGAAGATACTATATAGGTCTCTTAATGGCAATAAAAATTACTCAAGTCATACCAGTCTAAGATCAATTTGGGTGCGAGGAAGTGGTTAGCTTATGTACAGAAACCTCATTGACCTAGAAACCAAACTTTAGGTAGACTTACGGGATCTGGAATAAAAGCTGCTAAGAACTCAACAGAGTTTCTTCTCTAAAAGGTTTCATATTCTCCTGCCTCCAACAAATCCTAGACAGTATTTCTTGGTTAAGAGGATGCTCTCCAGTGTCAGACTGTTGAAGTTTAATCTCCTGCCCAGTCACTTTCTACATATACAATCTTCAATAAGTTACCGAACTGATTTTTTCCACAGGATCCATCATTATAGCACAAGTATACTTCAAAGATGTTGCAGATTTTGTTTCAGACCATTGCGATAAAGTATCACAATAAAGCTAGTCACAGGCAAATTTTTTAGTTTCTCAATGCATATAAAAGTTATGCTGACACTATAATGTAGTCTATTAAATGTGCAATAGCATTATGTCTAAAAATGTACAGGTCATAATTAAAATATTGTATTGCTAAAAAAAATGCTAACAATCATCTGAGACTTTAGCAAGTCATACCTTTTTGCTGGTGGAAGACCTTGGCTTGATGCTGATAGCTACTGAGTGATCAGGGTGGTGGCTGATGACAGTTGGGTGTCTGTGGCAATTTCTTAAAATAAGACAACAATGATGTTTGCCACATCAATTGACTCTTCCTCTTATGAAAGATTTCTCTGTAGCATGTAATGCTGTTGGATAGCATTTTACTCACACTAGAATTTTTTTCAAAATAGGAGTCAATTCTCTCAAACCCTGCCACTGCTTTACTGACTACATTTATGCCATATTCTAAATCCTTTGTTGTCATTTCAACAATGTTCCCTGCTTCTTCACCAGGAGTAGTTTCTATTTCAAAAATTAGTTTCCACTTTCTTTGCTCATCCATAAGAAGCAGTTCCTCATCCACTCAAGTGTTAGCATGAGACTGCAGCCATTCAGTCACATCTTCAGGTCCCACTTCTAATTCTAGTTCTCCTGCTATTTTTACCACATCTGCAGTTACTTGTTCCACTCAAGCTTTTAATCCTTCAAAGTCATTCATGAGGATTGGAATCAATTTCTTTCAAACTCCTGTTATGTTGCTATGTTGACGTCCTCCCATGAATCACCAATACACTTATATACTTTAATGATATTTGGAATGGTAAATCCCTTCCAGAATATTTCCAATTTATTTTCCCCAGATCCATCAGAAAAATCACTGTCTATGGCAGCTATAGCCTTATGAAATGTATGCCTTAAATAAGACTTAAAAGTAAAAATTACTCCTTGATCCATGGGCTGCAGAATGAACGTTATGTTTGCAGGCATGAGAACAACATAAATCTCCCTGTATTTTCCATCAGAGCTCTTGAGTAACGCAGTGCATTGTCAACTAACAGTAATATTTTGAATTTTTTTTTTTTTTTTTTTTTTTTTTTTTTTAACCTGAGCAGTAGGTTTCAACAGCAGGCTTAAAATATTTAGTCAACTGGCCGGGCGTGGTGGCTCCCTCCTGTAATCCTAGCACTTTGGGAGGCCGAGGCAGGCAGATCTCGAGGTCAGGAGATTAAGACCATCCTGGCTAACATGGTGAAGCCCCGTTTCTACTAAAAATACAAAAAATTAGCCAGGCGTGGTGGTGAGTACCTGTAGTCCCAGCTACTTGGGAGGCAGAGGCAGGAGAATGGTGTGAACCCAGGAGGCAGAGCTTGCAGTGAGCTGAGATCACTCCACTGCACTCCAGCCTGGGTGACAGAGCGAAACTCCGTCTCAAAAAAAAAAAAAAAATATATATATATATATATATATATATATATATAGAGAGAGAGAGAGAGAGAGAGAGAGAGAGAGAGAGAGTCATTTATGCTGCACAAACATGTGCTGTTATCTAGGCTTTGTTGTTGTTCCATTTACAGAGCACAGGCAGAGTAGATTTAGCATCATTTTTAAGAGCCCTAGGATTTTCAGAATGGTAAACAGGCATTGGCTTTAACCTATATTTACCCAATCCCTTAGTCTCTTACAAGAGAGTCAGCCTGTCATTTTTAGCCAGGCATTGACTTCTCCTTTCTAATTAGGAAGGTCCTAAAGAGGATCTTCTTCCAAGATAAGGCTGCTTAGTCTGCATTGAAAATCTGTTACTTAGTGTATTCACCTTCACCAATTATCTTAGCTAGATCTTTAGGATAATTTGACACAATTTCTCCATCAGCACCTGCTGACACACCTTGCACTTTCATGTTATGAAAAAAGGCTTCTTTCCTTAATCCTTAGGAACCAAACTCCTTTAGCTTCAAACTTTTTTCTGCAGTTTCCTCACCTCTCCCAGCCTTCATAGAGTTGAAGAGAGTTAGGGCCTTACTCTGGATTAGGTTTCTGCTTAAGAGAATGTTGTGGCTGGTTTGATCTTCTATACAGACCATTAAAACTTTCTCCATATCATCAATAAGACTGTTTCTTACATGATAAGACATTTATCTTATGATAGACATTTATCTTATGAAGTCTTTGATAAGACTGTTTCTTAAATGATAAGACATTTCTTATCATTTGTGTGTTCTTTGGAGGAGCACTTTAAATTTTCTTTAAGAACTTCTCCTTTGCATTAAAAAAATGTCTGTTTGGTGCAAGAGGCCTTCGCTTTTGACCTATCTCAGCTTTCAACATGCCTTTCTCACTAAAATTAATCATTTTTAGCTTTTGATTTAAAGTGTGAAATGTGCAACTCTTCCTTTCATTTGAACACTTAAAGGCCATTGTAGGAAGACCCAATAAAAAAGAGAGACAGATGTAGGAATGACCGGTTAGTAGAGTAGTCAGAATACACACAACATTCATAGAGTAAGTTTGCTATCTTAAAAGTGGGTGGCTTGTAGCAGCCGATACAATTACAATAGTAACATCAAAGTTCAGTGATCAAAAATACTTTAAAACATATAACAATAAAAAGTTTGAAATATTGTGAGAATTAGCAAAACATGATGCAGAGACACAAAGTGAGCTCATCCTGTTGGAAAAATGGCGCTGAACCTCTTGCCCAATGCAGGGTTGCCACAAATTTTCAACCTATAAAGATTATCTGAGAAGGGCAATAAAAGGAAGCACAAAAAGAAGTATACCTGTATCATTCAAAATAGTTTCACTGCCTTTCAAATCCTCTTTGCTTCACTTATTCATTATTCCCTCCTCTCCGCCCTCTGGCAGCCACTGATCTTTTTACTGTCTCCACGGTTTTGCCTTGTTCTTCTTATCTTCCTCTTGTTTCTCTATGATTCAACAGATCTGCTAGCCTCAACTCTTCATGAGTATCTAAATTTAATCTTTATTGCTGGGGTAACTTCAATCTTATGTGTCTTCTAGTTTAAAAATTTGCTATCTGAGAATGCGATGTTTTTTCTGGTTCACTGGCTGGTCATAAGATGGATGTTTATCTCCAGTTTTATTGTCTGTAGACCAGGAGGAGAAAGCCAGTAGAGCCATGCACTCAGGCCTGTACTTCCAGTGAGCATGATGGGTGGATTTCGTATTATGCCAAAGAAGAGGACAGTGAGTTGGAAGGATACACCAAATTATGCCCCAAAATAGAAGTTTTGTTAAAAAAGAGAATAAAGTGAAAATGTGATTTTCTGGGACCTTCCTAAGGCAAGCCCATCTGTTCACAGTCTAATAATATATTTCCTTCTATCCATACTCCCATGCATTGAGGTCCTTTTGGCTTTTGGGTAGTAAATTTCTGGGACTTAGTACCATTCTGTACAAATGAAGTGCTTAGACAAAGTAATTTCCATCATTCCTTCCAGCTCTAAAACTCTGTGGAATTCCAGTTATACACAGTGTCAGTAGCTGCTGTGAACCTGTGGGATCTGATGATAAAGCCTTAACATTGTAAATATGCTTTAATTATCAAATTATCTGTTGTATAAATGACTCTGGAATTTATTATTGTTGACCATCAATCATTAATTTGCCATTGTCTGATAAGAGTACAGGAAACTTTCACTGAAGAACTTCTTCTGCCTGTGTTAGTTAATGTGTGTACATGCCCAGGCCTAAGCCAATCAGTGCACTTTATCTCCTATCAAAAGTGATTGTTTTAGGGAAGGGCATATCACACACTATGGACCAATGACATCTTGGCTCCAGATATTTATGGAATCGTTAGGGAGAAAGCAGTTTATTTTTCACTGATGTTAGAATGCTGAAGTTAGAGGCCCAAACCTTCTGGGGATTACTGCAGGAAGCAAGCTTAAGAACTTTGCCAAATATGAAAAACAGGAACAGAGTTGGGGCAAGAGCAAAGACGACAAGTGACTGGGGGAGTTATTTCTGGACATTTTATCTATAGTAGTTAGAGATTCTGTTTTTGCCCAAGCCAATTAGAGATTGGGTGTTCTACTTCCGGATATAGAAGAATCTACCGAATATGCCATAAAACGTACTTCAAAATTTGGCTCTAATGTCCCAGCTTTTTCAGAGAAGTTTCCTAAAGTTTTACCAAAATGTGTATGTATTGACTACATGTATATTGCAATGGAATAATCACGTAGAGGAAAAGTATTTCAAGTGACTTAAAAACATAGTAATTTGACCATAACAACCTTTGTAGTATATACTGTAAGAACAAAAAGCAATGTAAAAAACAAAATTGTAAAATGTTTTTGTGACTATAATCTTGATGATGGATATTCAAAGTTGTATTGTTGCATTTTAAGACAAAGCAAATGAGGAACTATATTTTGTCATTTCCATTGTTATTCACAACGGGGTTTTTCAGCTTGGGAAGAAGGAATACTGATATAAAGTAGTAGAGATAAATACAATTTTGTAGACTTGAATTCAATTGGAAATGACAGGATAGGCTTATGTATTTTATCTTTAAAAATCTCATAATGTACTTTACACTAAAATAAAACTTCTTGGTATGACCACTGAAAAGGTCTAGAACCAATGTCAAACCCAGTAGTAATGAGACCCAGCATTGAGACTGTGGCCTTAAAATACTACTTCTGGATCAAAATAACCAGAGCTCCTTGGAGAAATAGCTGGTTCCACACCTAGCGCTGGAACTATACCGGGTGAGCTGGAACATTTTATAACAACAGAAAATAAGAAGCTACCGGCTCATCATGGCAGACAGGAGGCAGGACTACATGGCAGCTCCAACTCAGATGGGCAGAGCAGCATGCAGAGGCTTGCATTGTGAGTTTTAGCTCCAGATCAACTGCAAGAACAACGCAGCAATCCCGACAGGACTCACAGACCCTCTGAAGGAAGCACATGGCTCTTGCAGGACCCGGGAGACACCCCAAATACTGTGAGTGCCCCAACTGCAGAAGTGGAAAAGGGAGAGCCTCCTCTCCTGAACACTCACCCCCACTGGAGAAACTGAAGGTCTGTTTGCAGGAGAAGTTTCCAATTTTACCTGGTGGTGAGTCAATTTAGAGAGCTCAGCAAAATACAGGGATAGATGAAGCAGCAGAAAGGCCTTGGGAGTCCACTGGGTCTCCAATCAGGTCATTCCTGTCTGGGACCACAGGGATCCATTGGGAGGATGGCCAGAGGAGTGAGGGGGAAAACACCACTGCGAGGAAATCTCCAATGGAACTTTGTAATTATTTGAATGAGGTGAGAAGCCTCCTGGCCAGAACTCAGGGGAGGGCACAATCTGGTATGCAGACTCCACAGGTGGGGGAAGAACCGAGCCATTTTCTTTCACAGCTTGGTAGTGGGTAGCCTGAGGCAAGTGCTCAAGGCCACCTTGCCCACTGCCTGGAAAGAGACTCAGGGTTATTGGGGGTGGGGTGGGGGGCGGTGCTCAGTGGGAGTGAGACTGGTCCTTCAGCTTGTCTGGGAGCTGGGTGAGGCCTGTGACTACCAGTTTTCCCCCACTTCCCTGACAACCCGCATGACTCAGCAGAGGTAGCCATAATCCTCTTAGGTACACAACTTCATTGACCTGGGAACGTTATTCCCATCTTTCACAGCAGCTGCAGCAAGACCCACCTAAGGAGAGTCTGAGCTCAGACATACCTAGCACTGCCCCCACCTAATGGTCCTTCCCTACCCACCCTGGTACATGACGACAAAGGATATATAATCATGGGAGTTCTAGGGCCCCATCCACTGCCGGTTCCTCTCCATACTACCACGGTTGATGCTCTCAGGAAAGTGCCACCTCCTGGCAGGACACCAACCAGCACAAAAATAGAGCATTAAACTTCCAAAGGTAAGAATCCTCATGGAGTCCATTGCAACCCCCTGCCACTTCCACTGGAACAGGTGCTGGTACAACTGAGAGACCCATAGATGGTTAACATCACAGGACTCTGTGAAGACAACCCCCAGTACCAGCCCGGGGCCAGGTAGACTTGCTGCTGGCTAGACCCAGAAGAGAGACAACAATCACTGCAGTTCGGCCCACAGGAAGCCATATCCACAGGAAAAGGGGAAGAGTGCTATATCAGGAAAACACCCCATCGGATAAAAGAATCTGAACAGTCTTCATCCCTAGACCTTCTCTCTGACAGAGTCTACCCAAATGAGAAGGAACCAGAAAACCAACTCTGGTAATATGACAAAACAAGGCTCCTTAGCATCCCCGAAAAATCACACTAGTTCACCAGCAATGGATCCAAACCAAGAAGAAATCCCTGATTTACCTGAAAAAGAATTCAGGAGGTTAGTTATTAATCTAATTAGGGAAACACCAGAGAAAGGTGAAGCCCAAAGCAAGGAAATGCAAAAAAGATATGAGAAGTGAAAGGAGAAATATTCAAGGAAATAGATAGCTTAAAGAAAAAAACAATAAAAAAAAATTGAGGAAATAGTGGACACACTTATAGAAATACTAAATGCTCTGGAAAGTCTCAGCAACAGAATTGAACAAGTGGAAGAAAGAAATTCAGAGCTCGAAGACAAGGTCTTCGAATTAACCTAATCCAACAAAGACAAAGAAAAAAGAACAAGAAAATATGCACAAAGCCTCCAAGAAGTTTGGTATTATGTTAAGTGATGAAACTTAAGAATAATTGGTGTTCCTGAGGAAGAAGAGAATTCTAAAAGTTAGGAAAACATATTTGGGGCAATAATTGAGGAAAACTTTCCTGACCTTGCTAGATACCTAGACATCCAAATACAAGAAGCACAAAGAACACCTGGGAAATTCATCACAAAAAGATCATTGCCTAGGCACATAGTCATCAGGTTATCCAAAGTTAAGATGAAGGAAAGAATCTTAAGAGCTGTGAGGCAAAAGCACCAGGTAACCTATAAAGGAAAACCTATCAGATTAATAGGAGATTTCTCAGCAGAAACCCTACAAGCTAGAAGGGATTGGGGCCCTATCTTCAGCCTCCTCAAACAAAATAATTATCAGTCAAGGATTTTGTATCCAGTGAAAATAAGCATCATACATGAAGGAAAGAAACAGTCATTTTCAGACAAACAAATGTTGACGGAATTCACTACTACCAAGCCACCACTACAAGAACTGCTAAAAGGAGCTCTAAATCTTGAAACAAGTCCTGGAAACACATCAAAACAGAATGTCTTTAAAGCATAAATCACACAGAACCCATAAAACAAAAATACAAGTTAAAAAAAGCAAAACCAAAAACCAAAAACAAAGTACACAGACAACAAATAGCACAATGAATGCAACAGTACCTCACATCTCAATACTAACACTGAATGTAAATGGCCTAATTGCTCCACCTAAAAGATACAGAACTGCAGAATGGATAAGAACTCTGTTACCAACTATCTGCTGCCTTCAGGAGACTCACTCAACACATAAGGACTCACATAAACTTAAAGTAAAGGGGTGCAAAAATGCATTTCATGCAAATAGACACCAAAAGTGAGGGGACAGGGGATCTATCCTTATATCAGACAAAACAAACTTTAAAGCAACAGCAGTTAAAAGAGACAAAGAGGGACATTATATAATGGTAAAAGACCTTGTGTCCAACAGAAAAATATCACAATTCTAAACACATAGGCACCTCACACTGGAGCTCTCAAATTTATAAAACAATTACTAAGGCCGGGCGCGGTGGCTCAAGCCTGTAATCCCAGCACTTTGGGAGGCCGAGGCGGGCGGATCACAAGGTCAGGAGATCGAGACCACAGTGAAACCCCGTCTCTACTAAAAATACAAAAAATTAGCCGGGCGCGGTGGCGGGCGCCTGTAGTCCCAGCTACTCAGGAGGCTGAGGCAGGAGAATGGCGTGAACCCAGGAGGCGGAGCTTGCAGTGAGCCGAGATCGCGCCACTGCACTCCAGCCTGGGCAACAGCGTGAGACTCCGTCTCAAAAAAAAAAAAAAAAACAAAAAAAAACAATTACTAATAGACCTAAGAAGTAAGATAGACAGCAACACAATAATAGTGGGGGACTTAAATTCTCCACTGACAGCACTAGACAGGTCATCAAGACAGAAAGTCAACAAAGAAACAATGGATTTAAACTATACATTGAAACAAATGGACTTCACAGATATATACAGAACGTTTTGCCTAACAAACTGCAGAATACACATTCTATTCAACAGTGCATGGAACTTTCTCCAAGATAGACCATATGATAGGCCATAAAATGAGCCTCATTAAATTTAAGAAAATTGAAATTATATCTCTCAGATCACAGTGGAATAAAACTGGAAATCAACTCCAAAAAGAACCTTCAAAACCATGCAAAACATGGAAATTAAATAACCTGCTCCTGAATGAGCATTGGGTCAAAAATGAAATCAAGATGGAAATTAAAAAATTCTTTGAACTGCACAATAATGATACAGCCTGTCTCAGATACAGTAAAAGCAGTGCTAAGAGGATAGTTCATAGCCCTAAATGACTACATCAAAAAGACTGAAAGTGGCTGGGCGCAGTGGCTTGTGCCTGTAATCCCAGTACTTTGGGAGGCCAAAGCAGACAGATCACTAGAGGTCAAGAGTTTGAGACCAGCCTGGTCAACATGCTGAAACCCTGTCCCTACTGAAAATACAAAAATTAGTTGGGTATGGTGGTATGTGCCTGTAATCCCAGCTACTCAGGAGGCTGAGGCAGGAGAATCACTTGAACCTGGTAGGTGGAGGTTGCAGTGAGCTGAGTTTGCACCACTGCACTGCAGCCTGGGTAAGAGATCAAGACTCCATCTCAAGAAAAAAAAGAAAGAAAGACAAGACTGAAACAGCACCAACTGATATTCTAATGTCATACCTCAAGGAACTAGAGAAGAACAAACTGAACCGAAATGCAGCAGGAAAAAGGAAATAACCAAGATCAGAGCAGAGCTAAATGAAATTGAAACAAACAAACAAACAAAAAAAATAAATGAAACAAAAAGCTGGTTCTGTAAAAAGATAAATAAAATTGATAGACCATTAGCAAGATTAACCAAGAAGAGAGAAAATCCAAATAACCTCATTAAAAAATGAAACAGGAGGTATTACAAGTGACACCACTGAAATACGAAAGATCATACAAGGCTACTATGAACACCTTTATGCACATAAACTAGAAAACCTAGAAAAGACGGAAAAATTCCTGGAAAAATGCAACCCTCCTAGCTTAAATCAGGACGAATAAGTTACCCTGAACAGACCAATAACAAGCAGCGAGATTGAAATTGTAATTTAAAAATTACCAACGAAAAAAGTTCAAGAACAGATGGATTCACAGCAGAATTTTACCAGACATTCAAAGAAGAATTACCAATCCTTTTTGTACTATTCCACAAGATAGAGAAAGAAGGAACCCTGCCTAATTCATTCTATGCAGCCAGCATCACCCTAATACAAAAACCAAGAAAGGACATAACCAAAAAAGAAAACTGCAGAACCACGTCCTTGATGAACATAGATGCTAAAATCCTTAACAAAATACTAGCTAACCTAATCCAACAACAAACCAAAGATAAGCCACTATAATCAAGTGAGTTTCATACCAGAGATGCGTGCCTGGTTTATCAAATGCAAGTCAATAAATGCGATACACCACATAAACAGAATTAAAAACAAAAATCACATGATCACCTTAATATTTGCAGAAAAAGCATTTGACAAAATCTAGCATCCTTTTATGATTAAAACTCTCAGCAAAATTGGCATACAAGGGACATACCTCAATGTAATAAAAAAACCCATCTATGACAAACCCACAACTATAATAATACTGAATGGGGAAAAAGTGGGAAGCATTCCCTTTGAGAACTGGAACAAGACAAGGATGCCCATTCTCCCCACTCATCTTCAACATAGTACTAGAAGTCCTAGCTAGAGCAAACAGACAAGAGAAAGAAATAAAGGACATCCAAATCAGTAAAGAGGAAGTCAAACTGTCACTGTTTGCTGATGATATGATTGTTTACCTTGAAAACCCTAAAAACTCCTTCAGAAAGCTCCTAGAACTGATAAAAGAATTCAGCAAATTTCCAGATACAAGATTAATGTACACAAATCAGTAGCTCTTCTATATACCAACAGTGACCCAGCAGAGAAACACATCAAGAACTCAACCACTTTTACAATAGCTGCAATAAAATGAAATGAAATAAAATAAAATAAACTACTTAGGAATATACCTAACCAAGGAATCAAAAGACCTCT
This sequence comes from Macaca fascicularis, assembly GCF_037993035.2. Classification (NCBI taxonomy): domain Eukaryota; kingdom Metazoa; phylum Chordata; class Mammalia; order Primates; family Cercopithecidae; genus Macaca; species Macaca fascicularis. The sequence goes on along the minus strand of NC_088380.1, from coordinate 171,904,623 downwards.
ACAAGGAAAACTACAAAACTGCTGAAAGAAATCACAGATGACACAAACAAATGGAAACATATCCCATGCTCATGGATGGGTAGAATCAATATTGTGAAAATGACCAAACTGCCAAAAGCAATCTACAAATTCAATACAATCCCCATCAAAATACTACCATCATTCTTCACATAATTAGAAAAAACAATTCTAAAATTCATATGGAACCAAAAAAGAGCCCACATAGCCAAAGCAAGACTAAGCAAAAAAAACAAATCTGGAAGCATCACACTACCTGATTTCAAACTATACTATAAGGCCATAGTCAGCAAAACAGCATGATACTGGTATAAAAATCGGCACCTAAACCAATGGAACAGAATAGAGAATGCAGAAATAAACCCAAACACAGCCAACTGATCTTCAACAAAGCAAACAAAAACATAAAGTGGGGAAAGGACACCCTTTTCAACAAATGGTGGTGGGATAATTGGCAAGCCACATGTAGGAGAATGAAACTGAATCCTCACCTCTCACTTTACACAACAATAAACTCAAGATGGATTAAGCACTTAAATCTAAGACCTGAAACTATAAAGATTCTAGAAAGTAACATTTTCTAGAAAATGTTTTCTCTAGAAATTGGCTTAGGCAAGGATTTCATGACCAAGAGCCCAAAAGCAAATGCAATAAAAACAAAGATAAATAGCTGGGACTTAATTAAACTAAAAAGCTTTTGCACGGCAAAAAGAACAGTCAGCAGAGTAAACAAATGACCTACAGAGTGGGAGAAAATCTTCACAATCTGTACATCTGACAAAAGACTAATACCCAGAATCTACAATGAATTCAAACAAATCAGTAAGAAAAAGACAATCCCATCAAAAGTGGGCTAAGGACATGAACAGATAATTCTCAAAAGAAGATATACAAACGGCTAACAAACATATGAAAACATGCTCAACATCACTAATGATCAGGGAAATGCAAATCAAAACCACAATGTGATACCACCTTACTCCTGCAAGAATGACCATAATAAAAAATAAAAATAAAAAAACAGTAGATGTTGACGTGGATGCAGTGATTAGGGAACACTTCTACACTGCTGGTAGGAATGTAAACTAGTACAGTCACTATGGAAAACAGTGTGGAGATTCCTTAAAGAACTAAAAGTAGAAATACCATTTTATTCAGCAATCCCACTACTGGGTATCTATCCAGAGGAAAAGAAGTCATTATACTAAAAAGATATTGCGCACACACGTTTATAGCAGCACAATTCACAGTTGCAAAATCGTGGAACTAACCCAAATGTCCATTGGTCAGTGAGTGGATAAAGAAACTGTCAAAAAAAAAGACATATATGTATGTGTGTGTGTATATATATATATTTACACACACACCTATATATACGCACACACATATATATACATTTATATATATATACACACACACCTATATATATATACACACAAACATATATATGATGGAATACTACTGAGCCATAAAAAGGAATGAATTAACAGCATTTTCTGTGACCTATATGAGACTGGAGACTGTTATTCAAAGTTAAGTAACTGAGGAACAGAAAACTAAACATTGTATGTTCCCACTGACATTTGGGAGCTCAGCTATGAGAATGCAAAGGCATAAATGATACAGTGGACTTTGGGGACTTGCAGGGAAGAGTGAGCGGTGGGAGCGAGGGATAAAAGACTACAAATAGGGTGCAGTGCATACTGCTCAGGTGGTGGGTGCACCAAAATCTCACAAATCACCGCTAAAGAACTTACTCATGTAGCCAAATACCACCTGAACCCCAATAACTTGTGGAAAAAGAATAAAAAAAGAAGCTACCCAAAACTACTAAGATGATGCCCCCTCCCCCCAAAAAAATCTACATACACATGCAAAACCTGTCAGGAACCAATTTGAAGAACCTTCCACATGTTAAAGTGGAAACTGGAGCATCAATATGGATACAAATTTTAACAGATTGAATCATATCAAACATTTTTAGTTGGAGTATCCTCATGACCAATCTATTATTTTGAAAGCTATCAAATAAAGGGGGAAAATCATGTATTTATTCTGCCTGTGCTATTTAAACTGTACCACTGGTAGTAGAATAAATATGGGAAAGTTTTTTTTTTTTTTTTTTATAGACACACACACACACACACACACACACATACATATATGAATTCCAGGTCATGAGCTATAGAATTAGATTATGATGATTTTGCAACTCTTAGTCAATGATGCAACTAGACATTGATCATCAGTAGCTGCTAACATCACAAAGGCAAAACTTTATATTGTACCTGGTGAAAGAACACTGTATCATGTGTGAAAAACTATTGCCAAAAATTGAACCTGAATGTGCTAAGTCCTTCAGATCAGCACTCTGCAATAGAACCTTCTACTGTCATGAAAATGGTTTAATTAACTTGAATTTAAATAGCTACATGTATCTAGTGGTTACCATATTGCAGAATGCATTAAATCTAACTACTGATTTACAGAAAAAGAGGGCAGAAAAGCATATTAAAATAGCCATAAGGTATATAATCAGCAAAATCTGGACTGTGGCAATGTTCTCAGATACAAAAGGCCCTGGGAGAGTAGAAATTTGAGGGGAAAACTTTATACTAATGGAACACAAGGGATATATCAATGAAGCAAAATATGTGTACTTGTTTTGGATATAAAATAAAATGTAAAAAAAGTATTAAAATTTGGAAATTTTAACACTGAACAAATATTTAACATTATTAAAGAACTTTTATTTTTGAGGTACAAGAATATAGTACTATAGTTTTATTAACAATATTCTTATGCTTTTTAAAAATACATTCACTTATTTACAGATGAAATAATATAATAATATGCTCTCTGTGACTTACTTTAAAATAATAACCAGAAGTGGTGGTACAGGCCTGCAGTCCCAGCTACTTGGGAGGCCAAGGCAGGAGGATCATTTTAGCTTAGGAGTTCAAGGCTGCAATGAGCTGTGATCATGCCACTGCACTTCAGCCTGGGCGACAGAGTGAGACCCCAGGTCTAAAATACAATAATAAATTAATATAATTTAAATTAAGTATAGAAAAAGAAGGGAAGTAGATATAAATGAAAAGCAATCGACCACTTGTAATTATTGAAGCTGAAAATGGGTATGTTAGATTCAAAATAAATGAACTTCCAATTTGGCAAATGCTAACAACAGTCTATAATTGAACATTTACAAATATATTAGTGGTCATGATATCACAAGTCATTGATTGATTGATAGGATATCACTCTGTCTCCCAGGTAGGGGTGCAGTGGTGCAATCATGGCCCCACTGCAGCCTCAACCTCCCTGGGCTCAAGCAATCCTCTCATCTCAGCTCCCCAACTAACTGGAACTACAGGCACGTGTCACCACACTTGTTAATTTTTGTATTTTTTGCAAAGACAGGGTGTCACCATGTTGCCCAGACTGTTCTCAAACTCCTAGGTTCAAATGATCCATCCTCCTTGACCTCCCAAAGTGCTGAGATGGCAGGCATGAGCCACAGCACCGAGCCACAAGTCATTTTAAAAGTCAAAAGTTTAAGGGTAATAAGAGAGCACTCACAAACTATCATTTTAGTGCTTTTTAGCAATAAAAAGCAAACATTTAGCAAAGATTTAGTTACTGTGACCATAAATGTACATGAAGAATATTTTAATAAATTAACCATTTTCAATTTAGACAGCATTCAGACTTAGATATAAATAATATTGAAATTAGAAACTAAATAAAAGAACACAGAAAATAAGTGTAATGTCCATTCTTTCTCAGATCTCAGGATAATATAACTATCTAAATATAAAGTTGACTTTATTCTTGGCACAGCAAGATTGGAACCCAGTCTGAGACTGCAAGGATAGTGGCTTGAAATAAAGTATTTCCTCTCTCTTGATCTTGCAGTTCACATTTCCTGAAATAGAATCTTCAAACTAAGTATTTAACCAGTTGCAGGAGGAATTGCTGCCTCCTGTTATGAAGACCCAAAGGCAGGGATAGGGAGATGATTCCCCAGATTTCAAGCCAGAAGACAGACCCTTGGCCCTAACCCACATTTTCTTATTATGCAGAAAATAGGAGAGGAGAAGACTAAAACCATCACATGAACATGTTGGCTTGAGAGAATTTGCTTGGGAAGAGATCAGTTATGCATATTTTTGCCTTCCCCAAAGCCACTAGTTAGAGTCCAGCTTTTCCTTCTAGGACAGGAGTGAAAAAAGGAAGATGAAGATTAGAATGGAAGCCAATGTCCCAAGGCCTCTAAGAGAGTGAAGCTTTTAGTTTACAGAGAAAGGAAAGTAAACTGGGAGACGAATAAAATAATCCACCAAAAAGAACTATGTAAAGGTATCAAGGAAATAGGGAAGGGGTCATTTTGACTGGTGGAAAGAAGGCATAGAGCATGGTGTGATTTGCAGGCTTAGTACAAAGTATATAGGCTGGGTGCAGTGGCTCATGCCTGTAATTCCAGCACTTTGGGAGGCTGAGACGGTAGGATCATGAGGTCAAGAGATCGAGACCATCCTGGCCAACATGGTGAAACCCTGTCTCTACTAAAAATACAAAAATTAGCTGGGTGTGGTGATGCATGCCTGTAGTCCCAGCTAGTCAGGAGGCTGAGGCAGGAGAATCGCTTGAATCTGGGAGGGTGGAAGATGCAGTGAGCCGATATTGCCTCACTGAACTCCAGCCTGGCAACAGAATGAGACTTCATCTCAAAAAAAAAAAAAAAAAAAAAAAAAAAAAGTGTATAAATTGGGGAGGATTGGTGAAAATTATTTACAATATAATTTTCAAGTGTTTAATATTTATAGAGAAGTCACACAAACACACGAACTTGGCATATGCCTTTCTAAATGCCTCTGAATTCCTATGATGGCATGAACTCTTGGCCTTTGTAATCTGGGAAATGGCTCTTATTCTCGCATCAAAGACATAGAGGTAGAAATGGTTTCCAAAAGCTAAACATCTGGGATATATTTCCTCTTTTATGAAAAAAATTCAATGCGTTTGATATTCTTAACCCCATGCTTCTTATGCCCTCATCTGTCAACAGACAATGCTTTCAAGATAGCATCCAATTCCAAACCTTTATTGCTAGCTGAAGTACATTTAATAAATGACTTCTCCACTACCTTTTTGCTTGCTAGCAATTGAAGAAGAAACTGATTCACTTGCTTAAACTGCACAATATATAAGTGGCCAAGTATCATTGTGAGTGATGTTCTTCCAGTTCTGCAAAAATTATAAATTTGTCCAAAAAGAAAGTTTTGGAGTCACCAAAGTCACATCCATATGTCATCTCACCACTAGAGCCCCAGGTTCTGAATACCATTTCTTGACTGCATTCCAATAGTCAGATAGATGCCAAACCCATCAAAGTTTATTCAGCAGTTGGCAAGAAAAATGGAGGCACAAGTTGTGATTAATCGCCAAACGACTCTGCTGATGTCTATCGTATTCCCATGAAATGATTCCCTTCTTGTTTAGGAGTACTAAGGACCCTCTTATTTAAGAAAGTCTCTGTTGAAAAGGTTTCCATTGATTTTGGCAAACTTTTAAAAGAGAAAATAAACCCACACAAACTGAAGGAAGTATTTTGTCCCGTACTAAGGTTTGGTTTAGGCTTATTCTACCAGGAGGCTAGAAACTGAGACATGTTATTTTAGTCGATTCTGTGCTGCTATAACAGAATGCCTGAGACTGGGTAATTTGTAAAAAACAGAAATTTATTTCTTACAGTTCTGGAGTGTGGAAAGTGCAAGATCAAAACTCCAGCATCAGATGCAAGCCTTCTTACTGAATCCTCACATAAAGGAGGGCAGCAGAGTGAGTGTGTGTCTGTGTGTGTGTGTGTGTGTGTGTGTGTGTGAGAGAGAGAGAGAGAGAGAGAGAGAGACAGAGACAGTGAGAGTGAGCACAAGAGCCCACTTCTGCAGGTTTTTCTAATAGCAGCATTAATCCATTCATGGCAGAAGGGACTTTGTGACCTAAACATCTTCCAAAGTTCCCAACCAACACTGTTGCATTGAGGATTAAGTTTCTGACACGTGGATTTTGGAAAACATACCTTCAAATCATAGAACATGCATTTGAAGAGAAATAGCGCTGGGCACTGGAAAATAAAGAGAAGTCCAAGTACTGGTGAGTGGTGAGTGATCTGATTAAAGGTCATAGGGTGAAAGCTGAGATTAAAAAGAATAAGATTAAGACTATGGATTAGATTCAGATTATAAAGTGCCAAAGTCACTAGAATGATAATTTGGGATATTTATACTCACGATGAGAACAATTGAGAGAGTTTGAGAAGTGGAGTTAACTAATTAAGGTTGGCCTTAATAACAAAACTTTGTCAGCAGAGAAAGGACTTGGAGGGATAAAAGAGTGAAGGCATAGACACCAGTAAGCAAGTTAGCACAATGGATTGCTCCTGAACTAATAAGTGCCTGAACTATGGCAATGGAAATGAACGTAGACACAACATGGCAAGTTAAGGATATATTCCTGTGGATTTGGCTTTACTCATTGGATTTGGAAGCAAGTACATTTGACAGTGCTTCTTTAAAGGCAAAAACACCTGACTTTTACTACAGTTTGGAAATTTAATTTAAAGAATAGTGATAGTAGTGCTAAAGTGGATAAGAGTATTTTGGTATTTTGAGGGGCATTGACGGTCTTAGCATGTTCCCTCTAGCATGGTTTCAGTGATTACTCATTGATGAGAAAAATAAGCAACAAAACACTCGCCTATCAAACCCAAATGTCACCTGGTTTTATCACTGTCACTCCTACCTTGATATTCCTATTGGAAGTATTCTGAGTCCTATACATTTTCAAGAACCTAGCGCCCCTAAAAATGTGCCCCAGTTATTTCTTGAATTTCCCAAAACCATGTTTCCTAGTGACTCATAAATCAGTGTAACAATCAGCACAATATCTCAAGGATACCCTTTGCCTGATCTACTATTCATTTATTGAATTTTAATGCTTTTCAAGTCACTTGAAGGCAAATGATTAATACTTCCAAGTCCACTGCTGCCACTGCATGTAGGTGTTATGCAATTGAAAACCAGTGGCTGTGTCAGGATTCACGGAACCTTGTGCTTCCAAAGTTGACAGCTTTCACGGTGTCAGCCAGAGTGGAGTTCTAAGGACATTTGCCTTCTCTTCAGGTCTATGCCATCCTTTGTCATGAAAATCATGAAAGAGATGTGCTTTGGGTCAAATTCTCAATAACTCAGGAAAAAAAAAAAAAGGTTTTTCAACTTCTGCTTCATCTTCTGCATATACCCTTCTAAATATATAGGATTAATTGTCATACAAGTAGAGTAGGGAAAGATGCAAAAAATATATTCTCCAATATCTCTTTTCCTTTACCAGTCTCAAAAACTGTCCCTAGACAAAATGATTCTGAGACCATCAAATGCAAATAGAAACATGAGTTTGTGTGTGTGCTTGGGGTGATGGGAGGTAATGGTGCTGGTTTGATAGAAAAAAAATGGTTTCATCACATTTAAAATCCCTCGTTTGGAATTTTTGGGGCCAGATGTGTTTCAGAATTCAAAATGGTTCTGATTTTAGAAAGGAAGCCCCATGCATAATATAACACCACCATTAATCTGTCTCTAGCAAAATGTATGACTATTTATATGAAAGGAAAAGACTATGTGTCACCTCCTATTAGATCAAGCCAAGAGAGGTTTTGACACCAAATGATTCACAAAAATACTTTCAACATTTAGGGTTTTTTTTTTTTTTTTTTTTTTTGGATTTTAGGAAAGCAGACTTGTGGACTTTATCAAGGCCTGATAGCTGCTCATGGGCCAAAATAGCTTTGCCAACCACAGCTATTTGCTGCTGTAAGTTTTTCCTTAGTTTGCATAGTGAAAAGTGAACTTCTGTTAAATTCCCCAAGTCTCTTCTTTTTTCACAGGCTGTTTCAAGAGTGTAATTATCCTCAAGTCCTTGGAAATTCTGTTGTATCTGAAGAACGAAAATACCAAAATTTACTTCATCATCCTTCCATTAGCTCGACTCTGTTGTACATTTACACTTAAATTAATTTTGCTCCTGTTGAAAAAGTAAACTCTACCTTGAAAGTTTTATTTGAATTTTCTTATATAGTTTTTGGATTTGTATTTTGGAGCTGGAGGATAATTTCATATTATATCTATGCAGTATTAATAGAGACATATTGGATTTTAGGGAATGTAACAAAAATGGGCCAAGGCACACAGTCTAAAAAGAATGAACAGAAAAGATAGGGTAAAGGCTTAATGTTTCATACAGAGAGAAAGACTAAATTCCAGCTTGTCTGTTTTTGCTGGTGCCTGACTTCCTTTTTGTTAGCTCAATCTGAACACCACATTTTTGTGAATATGCATCACATTCATTTTGGATTATTTAATTTAACTTCCTTTCCAGATGAACTAGCTTTATTAAATGCTTGCCATGGATGGGCAAACAGAGTTTATGCAGGCTATAAATATCTATGATTAGTTTGGTATAGTATATTGCAATCTAAGGTGTAGCAATTATGCATAATATTTTCTCCCAAGCTTGATAAACCATTTGGGAACAAAAAAGAAAAAAATCTAAAAAGTAATTTATGCGAACCCCACGAATAATGGCATTGGTAAACATTATATTTCTCTGAGCTCCTGGTCAGCAGCACAAACACACACATGATTGAAATCCTGAGTTAAAGAGAAGAAAATAAGTTTGACGCCATATGCCTTAAAGATGGGCATGATGTAAAAATTATATTGCCTGTGATACCACTTTTGATTTTTCCAACATAGCTTCTAATTAATAAGTTACTTCTATTATACTGAGGTCATTTCTCAAAACTGATTGCTCCCGAACGAATTTATCTACATGTATTATTCTAATATTATACACACACATAAATAGTGTTTTGATGTGTATACATTGCCGAGCTTTTACATTATCTCTAGGGTTATATTTTTAATCACCATTAAAAGACTCTATTGGGTATACAGACACGGTGTATCTTCTTTGTGCAAAACAGTTTAGGAATAGCAAATATAGGATTAGAAATTCACCTGTAATTTCCAATCCATCAAAATTTATTGTAGATGATTGCAAATAAACATAATACGTAAAAACAAACATAATGCAAGTTAGTAGTAGTAAGTGCTATTATGGAGACCTATCTGAAATATAAAATAGTACAGATGAGAGAGATGCATAGTAAAGATCCATGCTATTGGGAAGAACTGGGAGTAAATTTGGGAGGATGTAAGATGTAAATAGGTTCTGGAAGGACAAATAGAACTTTGACAAAAATAGAGACAAAAAGTAGGGTTATTCCAGGTGGATGAATCACACAAGTAAAGACATAGAGACACACTTTTATGATGTGACTGAACCACAAGGGATAGAACAGGGGTAAAGTCAGAATGATGGATAGACTACAAATGATTTGGGGCTAGATTTTCTGTCCATTTGGACTTCCCATTGCATCACTAACTGAATATTTTCCAACAAGATATGTATCTTCAGCCAATCCCCAATCATTTTCAATTCCCCATTTCCTAAACCTCAATAATCATTTTGACTTCACTTTACCATATTAACATTCACTAATTTGTCTACTTAATTCACACATGCAACAATATTTTTAATATGTACTATGCAAGAACAAAAATAAATAAAATGGGGGAACTTTGTCTTGAAAAATACACAGAAAATAAATTAGAATACAGTATATTGTACATTATAATAGAGTTGTCCAGAATGCTACAATAGTAATGATGCAATTTTGTTCAGTTTAACCAAAATTTACTGAGCATCTACAATGTGGCAGGTAGTCTGCTAGCCATTGAGAATTTAAAGATGAATGAACTTGGTCATTGCCCTCCAGTAGCTCACAGTCTAAGGAAGACTACAGAGAAAAGCAGATAATTTGACTACAATGGCTAAGAACGTAGGCTGAGGTGTGCCTTGAGTAAGGACTGACTGATAACATTGCAGTGGGATGGTAGGATAAGGAAAATTTCCTTTCCTATGTGAAGCATTCCATTCCTTAACCCACCATTCCCTTCCAGTAGAATCAATTGCTGAAAAGGGGCCCTATCAATACCTTAGGAGTGACTGAGAAACAAGCAAGACCCAGCTAGGCAAACAGGAAGCAAATGGTGGGTCAATTTAGGTATACTTAGAAGACTCAAAGAAGACATAAGGTGTGAGAACTAGACTTCAGACATAGAGAATCTTTGTAATTTCCTTGGAGGAGGTTTCTTCACACTTTTCAAAGCCCTACCTCGATGGGTATGATTTTTGTTCATCTTCATAGACCAACAGAAAAGTCAAGAGGGATCATATGTGTGTCAAGGAGGGCGGTTTTGATAGCTAGAAAGTCGCAAGTGATCTCAGAATAAAATTTAGTAGAGTGTCTTGTTTGGAGGCAGGGGCTAGGGAAAAAGTAGTGTAACAATAAAGTGGTGATAGTGAATGGTGATTATTTTGTCCTGAGAAAAAAGAAAGAAAAGAAAAATGACCTGACTGGAAAAAGAAAAACACTTTCTTATTACATGTTAGCAATAACAACCTTACTAGCCAGTTGATTCCTTAACTATCTCCCAAGCACACCATTCTTTTATTATCCTAAATTACGTAAGTTTTGCCCTCCACCTCTCCAAACAGTAGGTCATATTCAAGTCCATCTTTCTCTATTTAAGTCACACCAGATTACTGTAGTCCATACAAGTTTAATTCTTTGACCTATTTCTGTGTACTTTTGCACTTAATTCTAATTTGTCTTTATTATCCTCTCATTCCTTCAGTTCTACCCCACCATACCTATATAAAACTGTCTTCACTTTTTTAACAGCTAAGCATATCCATGTCTTCTTGACAATATCTTATCCACTATACAGAGCTTGTTATAATACATAATGAATACAGTCTTTTTTTTCTTTGTGTACCTGTTTTAAGGTTTTACGCTCTATGTCCTGAGTGTGCTATTACAAATCTATATCTCCCCTTTAAATATCTTTAAATGTTAATTATTTCCAATCTCAATCTTTATTTTTTCTTACTTAAAGGTATTTTGCATTTTCTTCCATTTCCATGTACAGATTTCTGCATCACTTTTACCATTCATTTTGGTAGCTGACAGTTTCAACTTCCATTATGGCTATTGTCCAAGACTACAAATAGATTTCTGCGTTTAAGAAGAGATGGTTTTCTTTTTACTTTAAAATCCTTCTTGATGATGTACGCAATTGTCAGTTGTACATTTGGACCTTGGCAGGTATATAAGTCTAATGATATCAATTACAACTTATTTGGTTTTAATGACAGAAATACAACTCAAACTAATCTAGGCAAGAAAAGAGATATTGGTTTTAAAAGTGCTAGAGTATCTCATATAACCAATCCACTAGAAGTGCATGGGAGCATCTGGCTTCAACTGACCACAGGGCCTCAGTGGGGCTGGGTTGCCTCAATGGTTCATTTTCTCAGTTCTTAGATCTATTTTCTTGCACTGTAGACCATCTTCATTCATATACATGGAAATTTGGGTGCCAACAGCTGTCAAGCTTCACATCCCTCAGCTATAACCATCAGAAAGGACAGAGGAACAACCCTAGCTTAGCTCCAGATTTACACATATAATATAGATATTTAAGTTTTCTACAGTCATTTACTGTAATTACATATATAAAATTTATACATTATATATATTAAAATATATTATTAAATAAATATTTGTATTTATAAAATATATATATATTTTAATACATATTATATATATGTAATTACAGTGAATGACTCTTGGAATCCATCTTCAAAAGCACCACTTAAGAATTAAGGATAATGTAGCAGAAACCTGGCAAGTGGAGACTTCCCCACTTCCCATGGAAGGAGGAGGTGTACCAGGCACCATTCATTCATGGCTACTACAAATAATGTGCACAATATGACAGAAAGGACCTTATTGTCCCTGCCTACCACTGCATCCCCAAGAGCCTAGAAGTGGATTATATAATTGTTCCACACAATGTAGAGTGTTATTAGAGACTGACTTATCATCTTTTTCTAGATAATGCATCTATATTTCTGAATTGAGGAAACAGAAATAATATTTCTATGATTCATGAAATGTACTAGTTTTGTATTGACTCCTCTATTATGGAAAATTATGCCGGGCAGTCAGCTGGCACTGTGTTTGGCAAAAAAATCTTTAAAAAGTGATGCCTGAAGTAAAAAATCAGAGCAGTTGTCATAAACTGCAAAATGTGAACATTATTTCTAGTGATTTAGTAAGTTAGTTGTTTCTGTGTTTATTACAAGTTGACTAATTTGGTTCTTCCAGAATATAGCACAATTCTGCTCTCTGTTGAAAATATATCACAAACACATATAAATCATTTTATATCCTAGTTTATGTTATTTTTATATCATCTAGCCATATGACTTTCATATACACATACTTCAAAATATAGTATATATTTTTAACTATGGCTAAAATATATGTCAAATTTTAAAAACCATCTTTATTGCACTCCTTGGAAAAATATATGTATTAACTTTGTGCCTAGAGTCTACCATGTAAACTTCAACATAACTGATAATTATTGATATATTTTTTTAAAGTTCTACTTGATTTTTTTTTTTTTTTTTGCCTTTCAGGCTAATAATACTTTTTATATTTTTAACAAAATTATCTAGATTATTGACTCTACCTAAGCTTTTTAGTTCCCTTCAGGGAAATTCAGCACTTTTTCTTTTCCTTCCACTATATTTCTCTCATCACTTTTGAAAATCGTAATTATCATTAGTTTTATAATAAAATAAATGAACTAATCTTTATTAAGCGCTTTCATTGTGCCAGGTACTGTACTTAATACTGACACTCATTTATTTCCTATTTAATAATGTTTAATACATTCTTCCTTCCAACAAATATTTATTAGGCTGCTACAATGTTGGGGACACAAAATGAAACAAAACACTTCTCTGTCTTCAAGTTCCCTGTGAATGGTGGAGGAAATATTAATGGAATGAATAGATAGTATGTAGTGTCAAGTAATGATTAAGACCTATGAAGAAAGAGAAGCCAGGTTAAGTGATAGAGAGTGTCAGGGGTAGCTATTGCGAATGGAGTGGTCAAGGAAGATCTCTGGAAGGAGGTACCATTTGAGCAGAGACCCCCAAAAAATAAGTGAGTAAAATACAGGAATAGCTGAAGAAAGAAGATTTTGAGCATTGAAATCTGCAAGTGTAAATTGTGACAGGAGATTTTCGGAAAGCGTATGTGGGAGTGTGACATCATTTTACTTACACTGATCAATGGTGGTTAAAAGCACAGTTTCTAAAGCCAGCCTGCCTGAACCTGGGTTAATGTGCCTCCACATTCTGGCTATGACCATGGCAAATTACCTTACCTTTCTGGGCTTTGTTTTTCCCACTGATAACATAAGGATGATGCACATCCCTTCCTCATAGTTTGGATATAAATGAGGAAATAAATCCACACAGAAAGATGAGCACAGTCTGTAGCATATAGTGAATGCCTGAGAAATGTTAGCTATCATTCTTGTCATTCATTTTTTGAAACTTGCAATCCAGGATTGTAAAGGCCTTAAGTTTGGGCTATAATGGCTTCCACATTATGGACAGGACTCTGGTGCAGATGCACACCTAAGAAAGCAGACCACCATACACCTGTGAAATACACCACCATACACCTGTGCCTATGAAAGTGAGGACTCTGATATTAGTGAGGGAGGGGCTCTACACTCTCTTTAATTGCTTTCGATCAAAGGAAGAATAAATTGAGAATGATTAAATTAAGTGAACTGGAGAAAGCTTATTACTAATGTAAATCATTATAAAAGCTTCAGTAGGCAAAGAAGTAAAAAAGTAGAGAATATAATGTAGTATCTTTGGATAGTCTTCTAGTAGACAATTAAATTGCTAAAAGTGATACAGTACCATTAATAATTGCACATTTCGTTTAGTATATAATTATTCATTGTGGCCTTGTGGGCTTTCTTAAGCTTAGAAATGGAAGTGACCCTTTTATTCTGACTGTACTTATTCCTCTGAGTGTCTAAAGCTGTCTCCATTTATCTTCATTCACCTTGTACCTAATGCATAAGGAAGGGAATACTTCTTTGTCTCTTTAAGACTAAAATGTCAAATGAAAACATTCATTCCTCCATAAGAAGACAAGGAATACTTACCTTCCTAGAGATAATAAATATGCTGACTTATTACGTGTCTACTATCCCATGTGAAAATGATATTTCTAGACAAAAACTTTTAAAAACAGCAGTGGATTGTGGTAAAATATAGTGGTTCTAAAACGGCTGAATTCTCTACTCAAAATATGTCACAAATTAAGGAAAAAAAACAAAATTTATTAGCAAAATTCTTTAAACTACTAACCAATAATTATTGCCTGACTACATACTTACCAAACAGATACTTATATCCTGTTTATAGAGTTCCTTTAGGTTGCAAATAACTTTCATAACCACTACCTTTTCTGATTAAAATAATAATACCTAATTTATTGAGAATCCTTACTAAGTCCCAGATCCTTCTCACAACAGCTCTGAAGTAGATTCTATTGCTCCATAATTTACAGATCAGAAACTGAGATTAAGAAATACCAAATAATTTCCCTCAATCTTTCACAGATATTGAGTTATAAATCAGATTCCTGAATCTTCCTTAAGTATCTTATAACCTTACCCTTTACCCTGTGGTGAGATAATAGGGCAAGCATTACTGCTATTTTAATTTTTTAAAAAATGTCCAAGACGTTAAGTAACTTGTCCAAGATGGAGTAGTCAATGAGAAGCAAACTCTGGACAAGAATTTTAGTTGGGAAGGATGAAGAGTCCCACAGGTGAGTAATCATCAAGCGTTCCCCTTTCATGCAGTCACAAAGGAGAAAAATGAAAATAGTTCAACATTGAAGTTTACTGAACTTTAAGCAAAATCTGTTCCAACCAATTAAACTTTCTACTTATATAAAGATGGACTCTCCACCTGACTCATGACTGAATTAAGTTTATTTTCAGTTAGATTTTTTCGTCTAAAATATTCAAATTGTTTGTTTCTTATAATCATTTTGGTCAGGCCCAAATATTACATTTTTTATGAATCTCTCCTGATCTCCTAAATCAAATAGCAACTCTTCCTCATCTCAATCACTATCTGCCACATAACTATCACATTAACCAAAAGTATTATCTTCATAGTGCTTATTATTACGTGAACATTTTTTTTTGTCATTGTCTCTCTCTATTACTACAATATAAGTTATGTGACAGAATTACCTTATCCTTTTGGTTTGCTACTATATCCCTAATGTCAAGATGAGTTCCTGGAGCAGAGTAGCTACTCAATAAATATTGAATGCATAAATGAATGGAGTCAGCACAATCACTGAGTTGTAAAAAACAATGTAGGCACTAATTGTGTATGTGTGAATCTGTGTGCGAGTAGACACATAGATATGCAGACACACACACACACATAAACGTATATAGAGTGCATTTTTAAATCTGCAGTTCTATTATAACTACAGTTCTTTAATTAGCAATCAGATCCCCAACCATATTGTTAACACTTGGAAAGACGCCTAATGAAAATATAAACACAAAGTTGTCTCTAATGAGGGACAAAAAGCCAAAAAAGAATTAAAAACCTGTCCCCCATACTTCATTAGAAAGCATCTCAAGCCCATCAGATTCAGAAATATTTCAATATTGGAGTTTGATGAGCAATGTAAAAAGTTTCGGGAAAACAATGAAATGACTGAAAATCACTCAATGAGTAGCCAAGTTACAGTGCTACTGTAACTTGCAGTAAAAAAGAATCCTCAAAGTGCATTAAAAAATACTCAACTAAAATTATGCAGATAGATCTGGCACTGAATCAGGATGTCCTAATATTTTTGTGGCTTTCCTGCTTAAATTAAAACAAGCAATTATATAGATAAAATTTACAAAATATGCAAGCTCAAAAGTTGTGTTTGGTGAAATAATAGACAAACCAATTAAATATAATTACGAAGCTTAATCTAACTCATATCCTCTACACAACAAAATCTCCAGTTAGTGATGTGACGCAAATTCAGTCTTTGCATATTACTCTTTAGTGGTTATCATGGATTTGAGCCAGATTTTGAAAAAGCTTTATGAAGCTGATATTTGATTGCCATCCTTGATCCCATAGGCTTAAGCTCTCTTGGCATTACACTACAAATTGCAGACACTGATAAAAGTGCTCATAAAAAATTGAGATACCAGTTTTGGAGGAAAGCTATGTTATGTTGTAGGCTCCAATAGCAAAATAACTGGGCCAGCCATTGGGTATAGGAAAGGTTTTCTGAGAAAAGGACTTCAAATTTGACAGTAAGCATGCATGTAAGTTCACTATGGTGGAAAGGAGGAGAGGGAAAAGGAGGCAGACAGAATAATATGACCAAAGTTCCTAGGTTGCAGAAAACATGGAGCTCTAAGGAGATTGTACAGCCCAGAGAGTCAAAGCTGAGAAACCGAAGTAGCAAGAAGCACTATAGAAGGTGGGGGAGGTGGGCAGGTACAAGATCATGATCGATCTTGTAATATGGTTGAAAGATTTTTGCTTTTCTCTTACACCAATGAGAAACAATTCTGCTTTTGTCTTATATCAACAATAATGAACTGTGTGTGTATGTGTGTGTGTCTGGGTGTGTGGGTCTGTGTGTGTGTCTGGGTGTGTGGGTCTGCGTGTGTGTCTATGTACATGGAGGGGAGGATCATATATTAAGTTTGGGAGAGAGGTATCAGTTGGAAGATAATCAGTTTGAGAGGTCAAATGTATGAGTTTTCAGTGCTATCAAGAGCCATAATGTAGGAAGGAATGCTTTAACTTTTAATCACTTTCCTTGGAAATCCCCACTACACTATGGATTTCCAGTTCATGCTCAGTGGCTTCTTTAACCTGAGGAATTGATTAATTAGTATTTATGGAACCAGTTACTTCACTACTGTTGTTGCTCTTGGTTATTTAGAGTGGAGTCAAACCAGTTCTAAACTCAAAAAATGATGAACACAGTAGAATCTGTGGGTTGGCTACCCAGAATCCCATCTTCTCATCTTCCTTTTTGGTAGACCTATGTATTCTATTTAGATATGCATCCCTGCCCCATAAAGCTAATTATCGCAGGGGAATATGTAGACTCAACCACAAAACTTTGTGAGGTCCAGTACAAAATAAAAATGCAGGCTTCTTGTTAATAATTATTCAGAATTTCAAGATGGTGCTAGCAGAGCATTAAACTAAGAATGGTGCTCTTCTAAGTCCAGGACCCTGTGCTATTGCATAGATAGCATCACCATGAAGTCAGCTCTTGGAAGGTGTCCCTTGATTCAATTACCTCTTACCAGGTCCCTCCCCCGCCATGTGGGGATGATGGGTACTACAATTCAAGATGAGATTTGGGTGGAGACACCACCAAACCCTATCAGTCCCCAAAAGTGTATGGGTCTGAAATTTCCTCAGTGAAGCATAGTGGGGAAGAGATGAGTTTGCTCAGTGGCCTCTGTACAGTTTTTTATTTCTTAGGAGAGAGAGAAAGGAAGAAATGATCTATTTGCTTTGTCTACATTTGATGTCTGGAAATGTTGTATCCGTTTTAAATGAAGCAAATATTGATGATGACAGAAGTACAGAAATTAAAAGAATGCAGAGAGTTGATCACATTGTTGAACCCATAAATCAACCAACTCAGACACCCATCATAATTCACGACTTCCTGTTATACCAGATAATACACTTTCCTTATTGTTTAACTAATTTTGAGTCAGGGTTTTTGTTACTAGAAGGTAGAAACATTTCAACTGACAAAAATAATAAAGTCTCTGAAACGAACTTTGCTGAAAGTAGTAGTTCCTTATTTGGTAGGTAATATTTGCTACATTGTTAAATATTTTTAGAGCTTGGAAGAAATGAGTATTACCTAGGATAACAGAGGTTGGCAGTTTATTTCTTGAAAAATAAAGAGATCACATGACATAAAATAAAATGCAATAACATGATCTCTGTTGGTACAGTCTAAGAAAATAATGTTTAATTGCAAGACAACTTCCAGGTGAGTAACAATATTCCGGGTTTGCTTCTAACATTAAATATAAATATGTATTTTTATGCTTTTTGTGCTAAAAAAATTTGTAATGGAACAAGATATCATCCAGAGTTCTCAAAAGGCAAAGGACCATACAGTCTATCAGATAAGCAAGCATCATAACAAGAGAACAGCTATGAAAATCAATCAGAATAAAATTATGTAAAAGAAAAGTGAGAGAGTTTTCCCTGAGGAATTAATTAGCATAGCTATCCCAATCTGCAACACCCTCTCTATTTTAGTCTCAAAGTTTATGTATGATTACATCCATTCTTTAAACTTGTGACAAAAGAAGGAAAAAAACAGTGGATCTACTTACTTTACTGTAGCAAGTCTGTAAGATTAACAAAAACAATATATTCTGAGTTTATTCACTCACAAAGCTATTTGTAGTAGTTGATGCGAGCACGAAATATGATCGCATCTAGTTGTTCTATGGTCATGCAAAGCCTGATACTGTTGGCTATGGCAGTTACAAACCTAATAGAGGCAGTAAGAGGACAGAGTCAAGTTCAACTCCAGATCTGACTTAGAAGCCTACGTTCTTAACTCCCACAAATCACAATCTCCTCCTGTATATAAAACTAGAGCTAAAATAGAAGGAACCTCATAATGGGATGATAAAAAGGAAGTAGAAACAAAAGCTGCCAAGGAAGGTAAGCTAAGTCTAAATTGTAGTGACTTTGTGGCTGAGTGAATCTTAAAGCTGAAGTGGGGAATTTTTAGGTAAAAAGTAAAATAAAATAAACTGGGCAGAGAGAATGATGTATAAATATTTATTGAAGTTTAATCTCATGGATGATCTTGGGTTGCTGTGGATTTTAGAACCTATTAGGGAGGTTACTTTGACAATAAGTAACCTCATTTACAAGGTGACTTGGGAGAGGAAAAGAGGAGGTAGTAGGTTTCTACACCATGATTTTATCCCTGCCCCCAAGAGAACTTAAAATCCTTTTACAAAAATAAAAAATTAAAAGACAAAATGTTAAATGAAAATAATATAATTAAATAGTGTTTCAGTGTAAAAGACAGGGAATATATTACATGGAAATAAATGGCCACATTCTAAATGAATTATAGAGACTGAAGTTTCAGAAGTTCTAAATATTTATTCATTTGTTTGTTGATGGACACTTAGCTTGTTTCTATATGTTGACTATTGTGAATAATGCTGAAATGAACATTGGAGAGAAGATACCTTTATGATTACATTGTATGCCTTAAATATACACAATAAAATTTATTTTTAAAATATTTGGAAGTTATTTTTAAATAGATTGGTCAGGGAAGTTGTGTGTAGAGAGAAAATCTGAGCTAGGTTTTAAATGATAAGTTAAATGCATAGGTTCAATAAAAACAGCAGAATATACAAGATCTGTGTTAAGTCAGGTTTCTTAGAAGACAAGCCTGAGTGTGACTGACTGAGCTAGCGCTCCTTAGGAAAACCCTGTAAGCAGAGGAATAAAGCTGGATGTGATAGGGAAGGGATTCAAGAATTCAGCAATGGTGTGGTCTCAGGAAGTGTAACTTTGGCCTGATCCATAGGTGAGAGTTTTTTTTTTTTTTTTTTTTTTTTTTTTTTTTTGAGACGGAGTCTCGCTCTGTCGTCCAGGCTGGAGTGCAGTGGCCGGATCTCAGCTCACTGCAAGCGCCGCCTCCCGGGTTTACGCCATTCTCCTGCCTCAGCCTCCCGAGTAGCTGAGACTACAGGCGCCCGTCACCTCGCCCGGCTAGTTTTTTTTGTTGTTGTTCTTTTTTTTGTATTTTCTTAGTAGAGACGGGGTTTCACCGTGTTAGCCAGGATGGTCTCGATCTCCTGAGCTCGTGATCCGCCCATCTCGGCCTCCCAAAGTTCTGGGATTACAGGCTTGAGCCACCGCGCCCGGCCTATAGGTGAGAGTTTTAAAGCATGAACTGCATGAAATGCATGGGAATGAGATGGATTTCCAGGATGGTGGGAAACCATGAGCAAAAGTGCAACTGTAGATGAGTGCAAGTGGAACTAATGTGAGCAAAGTTGGAACTGCATGGAAAGAAACAGAAATAGGACAAAGTGCGGGGGGTGGGGGGGGGCGGGTAGTTGGTGCCAGGTCTTGGATGGCCTTGACTATGAGTCTATAACTTTGAAACTAACCATTGTAGATAATCTCACGAGTTTGTTGAGTGAGATGTGAAAGTCTAATTTAGAGTTGTGCATCTGGCAAAATGGTGCAGGATGAAATGAAATGAGAGAAAGTTTAGAGTCAAAAAAACTAGTCAATAGGCAAACATAGCATGACAAATTAGGATATGGATGTGGCAACAGGTATGGGAGATTAAAGGATATTATAAGGAACAGATTAATAAAAGTTATTAACTGATGGGATAAGAAGGTGAGTGATAATGAGCAGTCTCTGATCATTGTCATAGCTTAGCCACATGAATAAATCCAAAAAGTGTAGTTTTAAGATGACAACAGACCATGTAAATGGAAATATCAAGCAAGCTGCCTTGTAATGGAAAGCAGAATATAGATCTGAGAGGTCTCCTCATGGAGAAAACTGTTGTGATTATTGATGTACCCTTTAAAGTGCAGAGCATAATCAAAGAATTGCACAGACGCTACAATTCCTTGCTTTAGAGGCACTGGCTCATTTCTCTGCCTGGAAAGTTCTTGTCTACTTTCTTACCTGTAAATCTTCAATTTACCTGTAAAGTCTCAGCACAGAAGTCATTTTCAGAATGGCTTTCTCTGACAATTGCAGAGTAGTTTTGCTTTTTATTCTGGTCTTTCTGGCACCTATTCATTAATTCACCAAACAGTCATTGAGTTGCTAGTATAGTCTTGACATTGCTCTTGGTGCAGGAAAACCAGTGTCAAACAGATAAACAGTGTCCTTCTTCTTATGGGTCTGTGTATATTTTAGCTGGATTAGACAGTCAACCAATCAATCAAGCCATCCAACAATACATAGTATCTTAGGTGGTGATGAATGTGTTTTAAGAGGGGAGCTATTTTAGATTATGTAGTCAGAAAAGCCTGACGGATGAAACAGCATCCGATCACAGACTTAAAGGAAGTACATGAGCAAACCATGCCAAGAATGGAAAGAGAAAGTTTAGGGAGAGTAACCAGCGTCTGCAATAATCTGCCTACTTAGTATGTTTGAGAATCAGCAAAGAGGCTAATGCAACTGGAGTCGAATCATTATATTAGGGGTAGTGCTGGGTGACCGGAAAGAGTGTCAGAAAAGTATTGGAAGACCAGATCTTTAGAGTCTTGTAGATCATGCTGAAGAATTTGGGAAATTATTGCAGGGTTTTGACCAGGGAGATCAACTAGTTGTATTACGCTGATTCTAACCAGCCGTCTCATAAGTGAAAGTGTCAGCAGTGGAGGTGAAGAAGGCCTTAAAGTACTAGTGGATCTCACCAAGCAACACTAAAGAGTGATGAGAAATTTGCAAATGATGACATGGTTTAAAAATGGGGGAGATTGGAGACTGAGAAGTAGAAGGGCAGGGGAAAGAAAAAGAAAAGGAAAAGACTGTGGTGCATACTGAAGTGTTTATTTCCTCTAACAGCTGTGCGCTGTCTCCGAGCTGCTCGTGGAGCCTAGCTGTCTCCTCCTCTGGAGACTATTCCTAGGCTGTGTGGAACTGACCCACCCAGGAAATTAAGCCAAGAAAAGGATGTCTCATAGCTAATGACTGATGTGGGGCATAGTCAGCACCTTTGCCTCCAGGGCAACTCTGAACTGCAGTTCATGCTTTAGAACTCCCACCTATGGGTCAGGCAGAAGCTACACTTCCTGAGACCACATCATTGCTGAATTCTTGAATCCCTTTCCTATCACATCCAGCTTTATTCCCCTGCTTACAGGGTTTTCCTAAGGAGCGCTAGCTCAGTCAATTACAGTCAGGCTTGGCTTCTAAGAAACCCGACTTAAAACAGATCTTTATTTTCTGCTGTTTTCATTTCTCACAGAACCTAATAAAATTCTGAGAATGACATCAGTGCATAATAAATATTTGCTGAATAAAGAACAGACATAAGAGTTATAGAAGAGTAGGGAATGCTATCCATCAACAATATTGTGAAATACCAGGTGATACCCTCACATTAAGGGTACTTATTTCCAATTTATATAAATTGGGTAAAAATGACAGAGTAAGAATACATAGGCATACATAATTATTTAGTTTTTATTTTATGGGTAAATCATTTAAAATTTTTATGAGTCACCCTTCCTAAGTGCATATTTGCCACCTTTTAAGTCTATAATACAAACAAATTTGGTGAATTAACTTGAGTACTTTCCGTCTCATCTTAAGACCCTCATTAGACGCTGATGAATATGCTAAGCTGTAGCTTCTTGCTATCTCCCCTGACATTTAACTTTAGTCACCTGACCACACAGGAATGCTGAGAAAGAGTTTGATTATTTGCTGAGATTGTACATGTTAAACCGAATGCACATGATGTGATGAGATAAATCATAAGAACACTGCATGCTTAGTTGGTAGCCCAGGATTATAATATTTGGTTCCCTTAAGACAAATAGTCATTTAAAAAATTTATATTCCCTAGCCAATACAGAGAGTCTTATTTTTCCTAGTTATTGTATATCTATCTCCTTTTTCTCCCATTCTTTTTATGCATCCCAAAGCTTGTCACTCAGTGTCATGGAAAATTTCATAACTTTCTTAGATGTCATCTGGTGCACCTTTTTTTTTTCAGTTTGATCTCATGCACTTTTAGGTTTTGTTTTCTCATTGAACTTTTCACTCTATTAACACCAGTATTACACATGTTTCTTGTTACATGCTTGACGATCATATATCCATGTTGAATGGCCAATAGAAGATTCCTGACTTATTAGAAAGTTTATTATACCCATTTCAATGTAATATAATCAGGAATTTTTAATCTCATTAGTTTTATAATATTCTTTCAAGTTTACTCTTATGGCACGTCAGTTACATATTATTTCAAATATTGGACTGGGAAGTACTTGCAAAATCTAGATAAATGGTAATTTTCTACAGAGTTTTTGATTTTATACACAAGGATTGTCTAATGTATTTACCATTGACTATGTATACGGTTCTGTGGGTAGAAAGATGTGTGAGAAGTTCCCAACACTCAAAGACCTCATTATCACCTTGAAGGAAATCACATACATGTGCACACAGGTCACATTAGCAGTAGACAAGGAGTTATGAAAAAAATAATTATCTCTTTGGTACTTAAAATTGTTCCCCATTGCTTAAATGATCAAATAATTATCATAACCTAGGACTTGTTAACCTCTAAAGTCTTTTCAGTTTCTGCTTCTCATGTTCACTTTTATCTCAATTGTTATTTAAAAAGTAACCCAAGGCCAGTGTAGAAATGTATGAAAAATACAGAAAAATAGAAGAAAGTGAAAATTTCCCTTATCACATTACCATGGGAAAACTACCATTAAAATTTTGCTATGTAAGCTTCTGGCCTATCTCTATGTATATTTAAAGCTACATGGCTGGGTGCAGTGGCTCATGCCTGTAATCCCAGCACTTTGGGAGGCCGAGGTGGGTGGATCACCTGAGGTCAGGAGTTTGAGACCAGCCTGAGCAATATGGTGAAACTCCGTCTCTACTAAAAATAAAAAATTAACTGGGCGTGGTGGTGGGCACCTGTAGTCCCACCTACTAGTGAGGCTGAGACAGGAGAATTGCTTGAACTCAGGAAGTGGAGGTTGTTGAGCTTGCACCACTGCACTCAAGCCTGGGTGACAGAGAGAGACTCCATCTCAAAAAAAAAAAAAAAAAAAAAAAAAAAGAAAAAGAAAAAGAAAAGCTACATTTGGTAACAACACCAAAATACAGTCCTCTATTTTTTAAAACCTAAATATAGTTACCAGCATTTCCTGTCTCTTTGGATACATTTTTGCTATTTTATTATCCTATTCCATTGCATAGATGCTATACAATT
Source organism: Macaca fascicularis (assembly GCF_037993035.2). Lineage (NCBI taxonomy): Eukaryota > Metazoa > Chordata > Mammalia > Primates > Cercopithecidae > Macaca > Macaca fascicularis. The sequence continues at coordinate 171,880,481 of NC_088380.1, read as the reverse complement.
TAACTAATTTCATCAGTTAAGATATTTAGTTTTTATCTAACTTTTCACATGAATCGTTATGCACATATCTGCTTATTCTTACAAATAGATACCTAGAGGTGAGATATTGACAAAAAAGAGATTGGACTTGTTTTCATTGTCTTATTAGTCATTCATAATTTATTTTGTCCAGAATGATGCCTTTTCTCATTAGTCTACTGATAGCATTGCATTTTATCTTAAACTATTAAAAGATTATCAAAAATCTGTTTGTAGTTTATGAACAATTCACATTTCATCATTTGTCATTTTCCTGATCATTTTTTATTTCTTGTTACATAGATGCTTTATATTTTTTGTTTTTGTTGTACATTTAGGTATATATTAATTTGGGGTTTTACACTTACATCTTTGAGCCATTTGGAGTTAAATCTGCATACGGTATATGAGATAAGCTTTGAGAGTATTATGTATTTTTGTTCTTCCTTTTGGTTTTACATATAGAAAGCAAGTTGTTTCAGCATGATTTATTGAAAAGATTATTCTTTCCCCTTAAATTGCTTTGACACTTCTGCTGAAATTCAGTTGATCATATAGGTGCAAGTTTTATTTTTGCGCTCTTTATTCTGTTGCAGACATTTATTTGTCTACCTTTATGCCAATAACACACTATCTTGGTTACTATAGATTTATAGGAAGACTTTTTTTTCTCTTCAAATTCCTTCTTGGTAAGTCCTTTGTGTTTCCCTGAAAATTTTAGAATCATCTTGTCAATTTATTTAAAAAAAAAAAAAAAACTACTGTGATCTTGATTGGAAGTGCATCTATAGATGAATTTGGAGATGGTTGATATCTTAACAATAGTGAGTCTTCCAATGCATGATTATGGTGCATCTCACTTTTAATTTTTCATCTTTGAGTTTTTAATGTACAGGTTTTCCCCATCTTTTTTCTTTCAATTCATTCCTATTTGATATATTTGATTCTATTTTAAATGCTATTTTAAATTTTAATTTCCAATTGTTTGTGTCCAGTACATATACATTTCATTAATTTATGTATCACTATCTTATATACTACGATTTTACCAAACTTGTGATAGGTAGTTTTTCTTATTATATTCTGTAGAATTTACTAGCATAGATAACCAAGCCATCTTCAATAAAAGACAATTGATTCTTCCTTTCTAATCTGGGTGTCTTTTTCTTTTTTATAGACAGAGTCTAGCCCTGTCGCCCAGGCTCACTGCAAACTCCGCCTCCTGGGTTCATGCCATTCTCCCGCCTCAGTCTCCCGAGCAGTAGGGACTACAGGCACCCACCACCACGCCTGGCAAATTTTTGTATTTTTAGTAGAGACAGGGTTTCACCATGTTGGCCAGGCTGGTCTGAAACTCCCGACCTCAGGTGATCCGCCCACCTCAGCCTCCCAAAGTGCTAGGATTACAGGCATGAGCGACCGCACCCAACTTTTTCTTTGTTTTTTTTTCTTTGTTTACTTTTAAATCTATAATACAGTTAATTGGTTTCCATGTACCGTGGCTACCATTTTCTCTTCCCTACCATGGATTGTGTAGGCTTCTTTACTGGGATGGTTTGTATTTGCCATTGTTGGGATACTAAAGGATTTACTGGCACATGACCAGTTTTTATTTGTAATGGTCACACTGGCAGGACTGCAATTTTAGTCACAAGCCCACTTTAGCACTACCCGAGACCCAGCATGGGTTACTTGCTTTTGTGCCCAGTCCCATGGCTAGTCTTTTTGTGATTGTTTAACAGAAAGGACAATTCCTCTATTGAGTGAGCCTTTATGCAAGGAGCCCTGATCCAGTTCTCTGCTACGCACAGTGCCTATTTTTTCTGCACAGGTTTTTCATTTTTTGTTAAATTTTTCAAATGGATACATAATAATTGCACATATGTTGACAATGAGAACCCAGATTTTAGGCCAGTGACTGATTCTGCATCTTTTGGCTTCAAATCTAGTCCACTACTATGGGTTTAAATTTCTAATTTCTGAACCCTGGAGATGAGCTTTTATTGCTTTTGCACTTTTACATTCAACTCAAGACATTTTAAATAAATTTCCCACTTTTCTCTGTTATTATACATTCACTTCTCTACTACTATTGATGGTTAAAAATGAAAAAAATTGTATCTTCCATAGCCTCCTACTTTCTAATAGCTGTGCATCCCAGCAGTGCACTGCTCTAAGAAAAGTTCAGCAAAAAAAAAAAAAAAAATTAAAGAATCTCTGTAAAAACAGTGACTTTCAAACATGAGAGGCAAAAATTATTTTTTTCCACAATGTACTCAGTATTGATGGTATGGATAAAAATATCTCTTTAGAACTATTACCTTGAGAACTTAAGAATCTGAGATCATCTTATCTTAATTCTGTGTGGGAGGACTGCCTCTGACAAGCTTAATTTTTTTGCTCCAGATAACTCACCTCTCAACTTGTCAAGTCTCTGATGTGAGATCCAGTATTAAACAAAGAGTCACATTGAAAGACTTACACAGTGGAAGAGTTTAAAGTAAGGTAAGATATGACACTTGTTAATGGAAAAAAAAAAAAAAAAAAAAAGTTTTGTAGCCTTAGTGATAATTCTACCTTTTATGAAAATAATTTACAAATGTGCTTTCTCTAATTTAGTCAAGACTTTGTTACAACTCCAGATAAATATGAAAAGAAATTTAATTTTTTTTACTTCCATCACAGTTCTTCAATTCTGCTTTTGAAAGATTGTATTATTTTAAAAACATTTTATATTAACATGAGCTGGAATGACAGATATTTGTTATTTAAACCCAGTTGAGTCAACGTGACAACACTGCCACCTTTTCATACAACAGAGACTATGTGCTCTTTGAAGGCTGTAAGACAACTTTCATTCATCTGACTGAAAAACTCAGGGGTCTGGCTTCCTGAAGCCTACTCTAGTTCCCTCATTCCCGTTGAGAAATGCATAGGTATTTAAACAGTATAGGTATCCAATTTTAACTTGATATATCTGTTGCTATTCTATACTCTACTTTGAATCTAGACAGCCATTGCTTATGGAAAAATATGCAATTGTATTGTTTGTAAGCAAAGAGCAATTATTTATCAACAGCTGTCTTGTCCTGTCTATAAAGCAGTTCAATATCTAGTACAAATTGGTCATCAGTAAATAATATTCATTACTAATATGTTGATAATTATTAACAATATCATAAAAATCACCATCTACATTTGAGAATTGCTACTTTGCTAATATCCTTACCTCTCTTCCCTTTTGGCTTTATCCCACCCCCCTTTTCTTTTTCAAAATTTCTCAACCATTTTCTCTTCTCTCCTACTCTGCAACTCAATTCTTGCTGTAACTGGATGACCCAAATGACTACTGTAAATGTTTAAAATAAAGGTTCTAAAAGGTCAAGCCTAAATAATTATTAATTTTTTGTGTGTGCAATGGAATATATATTTGGAAATTTTGTTTTTACCTTATTTCTTATTTGTGTATGTGTCTATCTATGACAACACAAGCATTAAAGAGTATTGAGGTCAACTAATGGATGTTAAGTTAGTGCATGCAAGATTCTGGTGCACTGCTAGGCAAAAAGTAAAAATTAAATAAACAGCTGAAGGTGATGATAGTTGTAGTAGGAGTGATACGCCTTCGGTTCTTTGTGGAATTTGGATTTCTTCCAATGTTTAGATGCAATGAATCTATTACATTTAATAAGAGTATTAATGAATAGGTGTTATTAAGGAGTTTAACTCAAAAAAAAGCAACATACCGTAATATATTACCTTTTAAAAATAAACTCCTTTTAACTCCTTGAACTTCACACAACTGTGCCTTTCTATATATCAAAATAAAGAACTGTGAATCATTAAAAATGCTCCCACTTTGAAAAGTCTAGAAAGAACATTTTGAAAGATAAAAATGTTCTGAGCTAAGCCCTTAAAAATAAGCATTGTTTGACCCAGCCTTTCACAAGTTTGATTTTTTTTGTAGTCTAATAACTTACAAAATGCCATTTTCCAAATCTGAGCTGTATTTTGAGTTTCAGAAACTCAAATGAATGTCTAAAACAACAAAACATATTCCATACCTGCTCCCCCCCAACAAAATCTGATTTCTCAAAAATCACTTTCTTGGTGAGGTCTTGTCTTGTATGTCAAGTTCTTGCCGGAAGCCAATTTTTATTGCCAGGTTATAAACCTCTAAAATAGTAGCTCTATTATGAAAACAGACACAACCTTAGCCATAGTGATATGAATGGCACAAGTATAATACAGTGAACGCAGCATCAGCCATTAGCTCGAATAGCTTGATTTTGCCCCATTGTTGCTCATTGTCCCCTATACATTTGCTATAATGCCTGTGGTGCCTTTCAATACTACTTAACTATAGGCTGTCCTCCAGGAAATGTCAGGCAAAGCCACCTCTGGTGACATGCAGACATGTGCTAGTTAGCACTGGTTTGTCACTGAGATACTAACTTGATACACGTACTTTTTTTTCTGTAAAAAATATACTCCTTTACCAAAAGAACAGGACCCCCCAAGCTATGTTGTAATATGAAGCTGCTGACTGATCTCATTATAGCCTATTGTTTTCAGGTAGTTTACTAATGCGGTACATGTCTGAACCAAAATGCTGTTTACAGAGTATAGGGGTAAAAGTGTTATTTTTCTCCCTTTTTTTTTTTTTTGTTTTACTTAACTCATTCTTTAAATCTTGATTGTGGTGGTGCTTTAGTTGAATGTGTACCATTATATTAGGGTTTTGCGTAATGATGTGATGGATAACAGCCTAATCAGGCTGAATTATAAAATCTCAACCCCTTGGTGAGTTATCAATGTGGACAGGGGCATCAGGCTACGCACACAATAAGACCTTCTTAAGACTGACTCCCAGAATCCCCCGATAGGTGAGGAAGAACTATCTGTCTTCAGGGTAGTAAGAAACTCTTCAGAAACATGCTGAAGATAATCAGAAAAACATATTCATAAGATTTCTGGCTCATAGCAGTAGCTCTAAACAAAGACAGGCACAGTTTAATAACAGATATGGTTTTCCTCATTTCATTTTAGATACAAAGACATCTAAAATGGTGGCAAATTCATGTAAAAGACACCCGCTTCGGCAAAAATAGGCACAGCACTTTGCATTAACAATACTCATTGTTATGGAAATTTTCAGCTGAAGTTGCTGGCTAATAGTGAGAAGATTAGTGAATTCTAATAAGATCTATAAATATTTATGTGTGGCTAATAATTTTATGACAATATATCCAACATCCTAAAAGTAATATCTTCATAAATGTGTATGCAATAAGTCTGAATAAAACAAATCAAGAACATTATTTTCTTTGCTATTACCCTGTTTGATATGAAATCAAATGTTGGCATTTTAGGTGCATCTGCTTAAATTTTAAAGGATCATGACCTATGAAATCAGGATACAGTGAAGAAGATCACATGACTGGTTTTCTCCATCTTCAAAATAGTCTAACAAAATGCTTCAAATAGGACAAGAGATTTCCAATTGTAATCCAAATTATAAAAGAAGTCATAGAAATTCTCCCTCCAATCCCAGGAACACACTCAAGAAATCAGCACCACAATGTCTGAATTTACTGAAATTCCAATATATACCCAAAAGTCACATGGTTTAAGTATAGGAGTGGTGAAGTAACTGCCTAAAATTGTAGGTGAGTGCATTAGAGTTTTGTCATTGCCTTAACAAATCACCACAAATTTAGCATCTTAAAGCAAACTCCATTAATTATCTCACAGTTTCCACAGGTCAGAAGCCCAGCCGGTTCAGCAGGGTCTCTGCTTCAAGTCTCAGAAGGCACAAATCAAGGTGTTGGCAGGTCCATGTTTCTTTCTGGAGGTTCTAGTGAAGAATCCATTTACTTGTCCATTCAATTTGCTGGCAGAATTCAGTTCCATGTAGCTGTAGTACTGAGGTCCCAGTTCTTTCTGGGCTGTCAACCGAGGGTCTTTCTCAGCTTTAGAGGGCTCCTGCATCTTTTGGCTCATGGCCTCCTTTCTCCATCTCCAAAGCCAATAACAGCAAGTTGAGTCCTCCTCATGCTACATTTCTCTAACACACCCATGCACGCATGCACAAGTGTGCGCGCATGCGCGCGCACACACACACACACACTCTTTGACTTTTCTGCCTCTGGTTCTTCTTGCACTTTGCTATGCCTTTACAGGCCCATGTAATTACACTGTCCCACCTGAATAATCCAGGATTATCTCCCTATACCAGGGTACCTAATATTCATTCCATCTGCCAACTCCCTTTTGCCACAGAAGGTAACATGCATAGGCATAATGCCGAGTGGAATGGTGGTGGTATATCATTCTGTTCCCACATTGCTATAAAGAACTACCTCAGGCTGGGTAATGTATAAAGAAAAGAGGTTTCATTGGTTCACAGTTTCACAGGCTGTACAGGAAGCATGGCCTCAGGAAACTTACAGTCGTGTTGGATGGAAAGCAAAGGGGAAGCAGGCATGTCTTACATGGCCAGAGTAGGAGGAAAAGAACCAGATCTTGTGAGAACTTACTATCAGGAGAACAGCAAGGGGGAAATCCACCCCCATGATCCAATCACCTCCCACCAGGCCCCTCCTCCAACACTGAGGATTACAATTTGACGTGAGATTTGGGTAGGGACATAAATCCAAACCAAAGCAGGGGGCAAGTGGGGGAGATCATAGAAACCAAAATGCTGCCTACCATAGAGAGTATTATGTTCTTATCTTTAAGTTACTATTACTTTCTTCATAACATGGTTACGCAAAAAGCAGCACTCTAATTTTTATAAGCTAGGTAAAATAAATGTTATTTTCCGAATGAGTTTCCAAAATTTAATTTGATCAGGATTATACTATACTCAGGTCACCTAGTTCAACAAACTCATTTCCTTTCAACTTTTATCCTCTACTAGAATACCACACATGTGCTCTGGAACAAAATGTGAGCACCCACTCTCATTGTCTTTGAATAATAGAATTTTAAATATATTTCAAACAGACTGTGAAGACATTATGGGAAAGCACCATATCTTTCATATTAATTTCTTGAGCAAAAATCAGGATGAGAGAATTGCTCTGTGATCCACATTCTGCTAAAAATAGCACCTTACACTATGAAAATATTTACTTGAAAGTCCATATATTTTATAAAACTTGATTCACAATCAAGATAACACAGAAATCTATTCATCAGCCTGTGGCTATCTCTATTATATTTTCTTAGCTATAAAAATTTCTGCACAAGGTGGGCATGGTGGCTCACACCTGTAATCCCAGTACTTTGGGAGGCCAAGGCGGGTGGATCACTTGAGGTTGGGAGTTTGAGACCAGCCTGACCAACATGGAGAAACCCCATCTGTATTAAAAATACAAAATTAGCCGGGCATGGTGGTGCACACCTGTAATCCCAGCTACTCACGAGGCTGAGGCATGAGAATCCCTTGAACCCAGGAGGTGGAGGTTATGGTGACCCGAGATCACGCCATTGCATTCCAGCCTGGGCAACAAGAGTGAAACTGTCTCAAAAAAGAAGGAAAGAAGGAAGGAAAGAAGGAAGGAAAGAAGGAAGGGAAGAAGGAAGGGAAGAAGGAAGGGAAGAAGGAAGGGAAGAAGGAAGGGAAGAGGGAAGGGAAGGGAAGGGAAGGGAAGGGAGGAAGGAAAGGAGGAGAGAAGGAAGGACAGAAAGAAATCTCTGCACAAAGAGATCTCCATGAGACAGTAAAAACAACTCAAATACTGCCTTTAGCAACTGACAATAACCTGGCTTGCATGGCAATCTTGCCATATTCCAAGCAAGACCAACCAACCAGAATTATGTTGGTATGGCAGGTAGATAATATAACAGTTACTGCAACCACAAGCATGGAGAAACTAGAGGGAAATTCCCAAGACAGTATTTCCTGTTCATTTCACTCTGGCTTTCACATCCATGGGAAAGGGAATGTAGGTGGCAGACTATGGTGCACTATCAACTGAAAGTGAGGATTGGAAGAAAAGCATCCCAGTTTGAACAAGCAGTAATAACAGATGCTCTTCAGGGAGAGGTTGCAAAAAAACAAAAACAAAAACAAAAAAAATTAGAAGATTTATTTAATAGAAACAAGTAATCCCTTTGTGGGAAAAATATGGCCTTTTCATTATGTATTTCAATCATTTGGATTAAAAAACAGAGGAGATGGCTACAACTTGTAGGATGAGGCTACGATTGTTTTTATTGCTCTTCCAGAAACATTTAAGAAAGATAATTAGGCCGGGCGCGGTGGCTCACGCCTGTAATCCCAGCACTTTGGGAGGCCGAGGCGGGCGGATCACAAGGTCAGGAGATCGAGACCACGGTGAAACCCCGTCTCTACTAAAAATACAAAAAATTAGCCGGGCGCGGTGGCGGGCGCCTGTAGTCCCAGCTACTCAGGAGGCTGAGGCAGGAGAATGGCGTGAACCCGGGAGGCGGAGCTTGCAGTGAGCCGAGATCGCGCCACTGCACTCCAGCCTGGGCGACAGAGCGAGACTCCGTCTCAAAAAAAAAAAAAAAAAAAAAAAAAAAGAAAGATAATTAAACTGAAATTTAAAATTAAACTGCATGTGTGTGTGTGTGTGAAGCTATTTCCAATCCTGAATTTTTTTCTCCTACCGGAAGAGCGTCTTGGAACATCTCTTTTGAAAGGATTCTGCCTCTCTGAGAATAGTCAACTTGACAAAATCTCAACTTTTTATGTGACATGGAAAGTAATTATTGAACAGACCTTAACATATTTGGGGGGTATACAGAAGATTTGTTGAGACCGACAATTATAATTTCTTTCTTTGTCATGAGAACTATGAGATATATTTCATAATAAAATAGATTAACACTCTACCTTTGAAGATTGTATTTACAGTAAAAGCTACATTTGCTCCCTGGGTATTTTTACCACCTATTCAAAGACTAACATATGTTCTGCTTCTCACTGAAGTTTTATAAATAATACTCTTGATAACAGAGGCCAACTATTGGGTTAAAGTTGACCAAAACACATTCTTTGTCAAGCATGAAAACCTTGCCTTGACCTTTACACAATTATTTTTTCAAATGAAGAATTAATGTTTTCCAAAATAGTCATACAATGATGTGGGAACTGTATTAGTTTAAGGTTAAAAACTCCTGACACTGTGAATGAGATGCTTATTTTCTAGTATTCATTTGCATGATTAAAAGGAACTCCTTCCCTAGCCGAAATCTGGGGGCAAATGGTCATGGTATCTATTCATAGTAACTGTTTATAATGTCTTGCTTTTAAAACTTAGTGCATTCAAATATTAGTCAAATGAAAAAACATAAAATCATGTAATCTGTGTTAGAAAAAAATTACCATAAAGATAACTGATGCCAATATTTTCTCCATAGCATGGTCTATCTAAAATTTTCCAGATCCAATTTGATCCCTCGCATTCCCCTAACAATCATGGAAAAATTACAAGCCTTTGACATTTTTAAGTAGTTCTAATTTTCAGAAAGGTTTTCCTTATAGTGAACCAAAATATGTCTTTTTGCTTTTTCTCTGTTTCATTGGAGTTGTATAGGTCTAAGGCGCCTTTTCCCATTACAAACAGCTTCAAATATTTTTAAACTCCTTTGTCTCTTGAAGTTATCCTTTCTCCTATTTAGGCATCCCAATTGCCTTAAAAAATTTTTTTATTCATTCATAATAATTGTATACATTTATGGGGTACATTGGATATTTTTATACATGTATACAATCCCGCTGCTAGGCATATATTTATTTTAATCATCTTAATCCCTTTTAAAGATTTCCTAATCTTCCATCTTTATACTGGAAGCAGTGGTAGACAAATCAGTTGAGACCTCAGTCTTTGGAGTTGGTCTTGTCCAGCTTTGAAATCCTTTTCTGCTCCTATTTACATTTGTTTGGATCAAAGTGGTAATTTTATCTCTCTGACCCTTTATTTCTTCTGCCACTTCTACAACCTTAATCAATGTAAGGTGAAACTCTTGAAGCCTTCCCTCTCTCCCATACTATCTGTTTAATCTTGAGTAAGACATATATCATTTCTGAGTTCTTAAATCTTCATGTGTATATGGAAATAGTGGAGTTGCTCTGAAAGATTACCAAAGATAATTTGCATAAAATTCTTTAAAAGAATTTCTGGAACAAAGAGAGCACTGACAAAATATGAGTGACTGTTTCTGCCCTCCTTTTGACCTAATCACATTTTTCAATATCCCTGTCTTTCTTAGCTAGAGTCCTCTAAAAAAAAGCAAAAATTAACACAGTGAATCAAAAATTTAAGTGTTGTAATCTCTTTGGAAGGTGTAAGCCCAGGGTGGAGAGGGTGAGGGGAGGAAAAGCATGAGTCTGTTTCTGAGATGCCTGCTGCTTCCCAAGGGGCCTCAGAGAGAGTGAAGGGTGCACAGCCCCTGCGTTTGCTCTGCATGTGGGACTTCACTGGGCTCACTGCAGGGAGAATCATATCTGGAAGCTGGACACGGAGGGGTGAAAGGAAGGAAAATTAATCTGCGTGGAGATCTTTAGTCTCCTGGTTCTCATTTGCCTTCTATATCCAGGTGGTTTCATCTAGTTCTCCAGTAGCTGCTTAGGAAGTCAGACGTCAGGTTTTGTGATGTGGTGTTTCAACAGAGTACAGAAGTGAAGAAAAGTTGTTTGTGTTGGTTAGGGCCAACTAAGAAGAACTAGGAAATCTGAGAAACCACTAAAGAATGCCCTATTCATTGCAAAGGTTATCCTTTCAGAATTTCCTAAAGATAGATGAGACATCAGAAGAGTAAACTCCTTGTTATTGTTGCTATTTTGTTATTGTTTTACTTCTATTAAATTTGTCTAGAAATCACGAAACAGGTCCACATTGTTAACTTTTTACTAAACATACAACCAGACCATTATTGTTATTATTTTAACATTGCTGCCATACTATCCTATATCCCTCATCTAAACTCATTACTATTGTAGACTTTCCGAAATCTGTATCAAATTTATTTTTCCATATTGAACACTAATTTATAATCTCTTCACTCTAATAACTTGAACTATTCCTTCTACCTAAGCCTTCTCCTCTGAGTAAACTTTGTCAGTGATGTGTAGAATACGTTCTTTCAAAAATTTGTGAAAGACCATTTCTGAGTCCTCATATCATCTTTATGTGGAAATAATGAAGTTGCTGTGAAAGATTATGAATGATAACTTGCATAACATACTGAGAAGGAATTTGGATGGTATACTCAAACACTTCTTTAAGAACAAGTTACGGTGTCATCTTCTTCATAAAGTTGTATCATGCCCCTAGGTGGAAGTACTGTTTTTTCTTTTTACATAAAAAAGTTTTGTGGTTAGTAGTCTGAACTGAAGATTTAGAGCTATGAGGGACATCATGGAAGAGTCTTCTAATACTCTATTGACTCCACTCCTCACCTTTCTCCTCATCTAAGATCTGCTTCTCGCCTCATAACTTTCCAGCAGCTCTGGGAGTTTAGTATTCTATTTCGGCCTCTGCCCAATAAGGTTAAAATGTGAACCACCTATACCATTTTAAATTTTCTACTAGTTATGTTTTAAGAAAAAGTTTTAAAAGAGGCAAAAATAATTTTAATGATATATTTTATTTAACTTGATATATCCAAAATATTAATATTTTAACATTCCGCCATATGAAATTAATAAGATATTAGATGACTTTTCCATACTGTTTTTAAGATTCACTGTGCATTTAATACTCACAACACATCTATATTTACATTAGCCACATTTCAAGTGTTCAATAGTCACATTTGACTAATGATTACCATAATGGACAGCACCACTATGCTGTAAATCATTTTATCTCTCCCAAGGTCCTACTCTCAAAACTCTTACAGTCAAATCTTTTGAATTGTTTTTCTGTTACACATGGTTTTTCTCCCTAATTATTCATGAGTTATATGAGGGGAACCCTATGTCCTTACTTATTTATTCATTTATTTATATCATGTACCTAATTTAGGATTCGATACACATTTACTAATTGATTAATACATGATGCTAGACTTTTACAATATCCCTTGTCTATTCCCAGATCTTTTTGTTCTATTTTCTATGCTTTCTTTAGATTGATTGTGCCTTTAATCTGATCTGCCAGGATTATAACAATCTGGGAAATAGTTCAGTACAACAGAAATGGCACAGAAACACGTGTTCAAGTGTTGGATCAACCTGTGATAATCTATGTGGTTTCGCAGAGTAATTTATCATCATTATACCTTTGTTTCTTAATCTGTAAAATGACAAGCATTTATAAATTTTCACCACAGGAAAATTTTGTGATCATATTAAAAGAATATATGTCAAAGTATTCCCAAAATTTTAAAGCATAAAAGCAATGGAAAAATATATGGTTTTGATTTTTCTGTTTTGCTTTCAATATGCTGCCTATATTTTTTGGCTTTTGCCTGAAGTAGAACATTGTGCCAGTGGTTCACAATGGCTTTTAAAATCCCCTTGTAATTCACAGTTTGTAATTTTGAGCCCAGTAACTTATAAAACCACTTGGGATTAGTTTTTCCTAACTGTATTAATTTACTTGTTTACACTGAAGCTTTATTTTTCCATGTCTTACAGAAGGGTAGTAGATTCCTGAACTAGCTAAACACCGTTATAATGTTACCAAGCATTTTAATCTTGGGGAGAGAGAAGCAAAGAGAAATTTTTTAAAATAGAAAAGCACAATGAATATATTTGTGAATAATTACATTTATTACAACTAGAGAAATAAGCTTTTGTCAAGATTAACACCCATTGCAAGTCAATCTTATCAGAGTTCTGAATTCACTTTAATATTTTGCTAAATTGATTAGCACTGCTTTGGCAAAATTTCAATTTTCGTAAAGCCCTGAAGCCAAGGAAAAATAATAATGTGAATTTTTAAAAACAAAATTGCTCCTCTATTTTTCCCCTTAGATGCAAAAGTAACAGAAATGTAGATTCCCATCTAAATACCCCAGCATTTTCATGTTTGCCAGGAAATTTATGTTTATTTTTAAACACAAAAATATCAAGAGCCATTTGGCAATCCTAAAATATGTATTCAAACACACACACACACACACACACACACACACAAACAATAAAATCCACCTAATGAACAACCTTTTGAACACCACACCTGCTCAATTAGAAAGATTCAGGGCAGTACATTTCTCTGCATTCACGCAATGGCTGAGCCGCTTAATCAACTTCAATAGTGTTTACTCCAGTACAATCTTCGCTTTTGCCTGGTATGGACAGATTCTCACACTTCTGTAAAATTTCTCACCATGAAACCTTTTGTACATTTTATGCAACCACCTGATTTATTAGTACTATTAAATATTTAATCTTAACTTATTATATTTGAAACTTAAGTTAATATTCTCAGGAATAACAATTTTTCTAAGCCACTCTGAAATGTCATTATCATCCATAATATTGTACTTCTGCAGTCAATAGTCCTTCCATTTTTAGTTTTTTCTTTATGATCTCTGCAAGTTAAGAGAGCTTTCTAGCACCTGCATACATGCAATCTATTTTTCCCCTCCTCTCAATTTTATTTGAAGAACTAGTTTTGATCATTTCTGAGTTCAGTCTTTTGATGATATTATCCTGGTGCAAGCTGGACAAAGCCTATGTTTATTTAGTTTTCTTCCACAGTAAGAGAAAAAATTTACAAAGTTAAAACTGTTAAGATTATAGGTAATTCACGGAATTAAAACACACATATATACAGAGAGCGAGAAAATAACAAGACGCATAGTCTCCGATTTTTCCTTGATGATAGGACAATATGGCACTTCAACCTATGGCATTAGGGTCCTAAAGCCAAACTAGGGGTCAATAAATATCATGAACCACAACCAACCCGAATTTGATTACTCGGTGGTTATAGAGCTGAGACTCAAAGCCTCTAAAAAGAATCCTAAGCTTGTGACATTTACAAAGCTGTTTCTAAAGACAAAACAGGTATGAAAGGTCATGACAGACTAAGGCTTTAGGGGGCAGGAGGCGGGAGCTGTTCATCCACAGGAAGATTAAAGGATTCAAAGTTGTAGAGAACAAAGTTGGTAATTTTTCTGTACACAAGAGGATATATTGTTTGTGATACTTATATCTGCCATGAATCTCAAGGCTGAAAATAAAATGATTATGGAATAATTTATTTCATTTGAATTCATTTTATCAGGCCCTCTTTCCTTTATCAATTCATCCTATGAATCCCATAATGAGAGCACATGGGGAAATATGAGAGTGAGAAATAAAATGAGCAAGCCCCGTATTTTTGTCTCCATGTTTATTATGATAATTTGGGTAGCATATTACAAGCTGAAAACTTATACTGATAATTCCATATAGTTAGACTTCTTTGCAAGCATGCATTTCCCTGTTTTTTTCCCAATACTTACTGATTTTCTTTCCACGTGATCCAAGGAAGCTGCCTTGGGATGGGATCACTGACCTAGATGTGCATATTTGAAACTGGTCCCACCTCCAAGCTTTTATCTATTTGTGCAAAAAAAAAAAAAAAAAAAAAAAAAAAAAAAATTCCACTTCCCTGCTTACACTGGTCTGAGTCATGTTTCCAGTTACCAGCTGCAACCAAATGAATCCTAACTGATCTCTCAGTATGAAGCTCTATGAAGAAGGAAATTAAGGTTATAAGAGAATTTAAGCTTTTCTATTTTTGTAACTATACTAGTATTTTTAAATATGCCATATTTGTAAAACTTTTAAGTTCTTGAAACCATCAAAACTGGACTTGGAACAAAAGTACCAATTTTTAAATTACAAAAAGTCTTGACACCAATTGTCATGAGCTTTTAATTAATGTCTCAAGCAGGGAATAACCATCAGCACATTAATTAGTTGGAATTTTCCTTATATTTGAATATTATCAAATTTTAACATTCATTTTAACTGAAGCCACCTGCTTCCATTGTATTAGTGACTATCATAAAATTCCCTTTTACTGCATAATCTTCACACTTCTGCATTTTTCAAAGCAATGTCTGTTTTCATATTTCAAAACAACTATATTTGTATTACATATAATATGTATGTAAATATTTACCTTATGGAATAAACATAAAGCATCATTTAGCCTAATAAAGCATTGGCCATCAAAATACAAACACAATTCTGTTTTAATTCAGTTTTTTGAAATAAACATACATGAAAGAATTATTTGCTGTCCATAGGGAAAAATCACTTAATTTTTCGACAATTCACAGTCATTTTCTACAAAAAAAGAGTAGGATAGACCATAATCCTCTAGTTTCTCTTTCCAATTTCAAGCTCTATGTGCAAGAAATCTAAAATAATCTTGTCTTTCCAACTTTGCCATCACAGTCAACTCTTCAGGCTAAGGCCAACAATCCAAATACTTGAAATTATAAATAGTGAAACATTTCTACTGTTAACACTAGTCCCACAATAATCTCCACTTACAATATATATGTACTTTATTAAAAATTAGCAACAACAAATTAAGTCTTAAGACTACAGATACTTTCAGTAAACATTTGTATGTTGTCAACAGAATTTATGAAGAAAAGAGTTGTAAAACTATTTTAAAAAACAAAGTTACACTCTAAATAATAAAAGCTTACTTTACTATTGGCCCATATGCAAAAGCTGTAGTAAAGATGATTAAAAAGGAGAAAAAGGAAACAGTATTTGCATTCATTCTGGTAATAGAATATGAAATTAAAGCATGAAAGGATTAATGTTTTAAAGCTTGACTTGCAGTGATAAAGCTAAGGTATTAGAACAGACAACATAACGGTTACAGGATAGACAAGCAAAGAAAAAGCAGCAAATGCCTTAAAGATGAGCAAGTCAACCTAGAATGGAATTACAAAATGATTAATCAATACAAATGAGAAACTGTACAAGGAAAGAGAGCTTCGTGAGACTTCTTATGGGACTCAACACTGCAGCCGCTTAAAGATAATGAAAGGAGCTGAGCAAAGCCAAAGAAATGCTTTCATTCCGTGGCAAAGTCATTTGTGAACAGTTTAAATTACCCTAATCACCTCCCCTCCAGCCGTCAGTAGGCTCTGACTCTTTAGTTATTTAAAAAAAGGAGTTTGGGGAAATGAGTTCTGCGAATCTAAGCTGCAAAATAATTATACACACACCGTTTTAGCATTTTAACAATGCAATCCCAAACATTTGTTCTCATTAGAATGCAAATCGACTCATTTAATAATCCCACAAGAGAATTCCACCACATTCAGCTTAAAAAGCGCAATGGTATTCAAAATATTATTAATAAATGCCAAGTATGGAAAAGCCAGTTTGCTTTGCCAACAGCTCAAGCTAGATAAAAGAAATATACTTACATTTCCAATCTTTCTTTTTTTTTTTTCCTGACCAAATTTAGTTTAATTGAAATTTAACAGTTGAACTGGCCTGGGACAGACTTCAAAAAAGAAAAAAAAGAAAAAATCAAGGTGACAATCCCCTCTGTCTGGCACGTAAACTTTCACGCTCATCACTAAGTCACAGCTTGTCATGCAAGCCAAAGACATCCATTTATCCTGAGTACTGTCTAATTTCATTACTCTAAATGGTTGCTAATTGTCTTAACTCGTGGTAGACAGAAAACAGTTTAAGATTAAGTTTGCCCTAGGTTGAGAATTTAGAGCCAATCACCAGAACTTAGGAATGTGAGCCTTCCTTTTTAAGAAGAGATTTTTTTAAAAAAACATACAAATTTGACCCTACACAATATATTGATTTTTATAGAGCTAGTATTGAAAGAGAAAAAAAATTGAATTATACATAGTCTGTATTCATATTAACATATCTAAAAAAGTTATTTTCAAAAATAGTCTTGTAGCCCACTTCTTAAATTAGGAATTACTTAGAGAATGGACATAATTTTTATAAAATTCAATCGATGAGTCACTAATTTTTCATTCAGACTTTTATATGCCAGACACTGTCCAATTTTATTACTGTTATTACCAATCCCCTCGCCCTCTCTCTCTCTGATTTAATTTCTTGGTTATATCCAAACCCTCCCCTTTTACGGCATCTCAAGGAACTGTGATGATGACTAATCACTTTTTCTAACTCATCATATATGCACTAAGGAAAGGATTTAAAATTTATACACAGAGGCAAGTGACTAAAAATGCTTTTTCCTTCAGAGTAGTGTCTTTTTAATAACCTGAAAGAATGAAAAGAACAGATTTTCAGACATGAAGACAGGTCTTTAAATAATATCCATATTGTTCATTCTTTGTGAGGAAGTCAGGGTAGGAGAGTAGATAACTTTACTGAGCCATCAAAACCAGAAAGAAAATACACACACACACACACACACACACACACACACACACACAAAGATAACAAAGATACATTATATGTTTCAGGATAAATCCCTGACGTATTTCCACCTAGTTAGCAATAATCAAACATAAATATTATTAAGTTACAAATAATAAGACGGGTTCCTATCCAAGTCTCCTAAAAAACAGACACTCAAATTTTGTCACACCTACTCAAAATGTGGAGCTAATATGGTATAGATGGTTAGATGGTTTATTTTGTATACACATTTATAGATGAGAAAAAGTACTCAAGGCATGTTATGAATTGAATTGTGTTCCCCCAAATTAATATGTTGATGCTCTAACCCCCAAGGTGACTGCTTGAAGATACAACCTTTGAAGAGTTCAACAAGAATATATGAGTTAATAAAGGTAGGGCTCTAACCCAATATCACTAGTGTCCTTATAAGAAGAGATACATCAGAGTAATTTGAGCACAGAAAGACCATGTGAGGCTACAGTGAGAAGTTGGCTGTCTGCAAGCCAAGGAGAGAGGACTTGGGAGAAACCAAACCTGCCAACACGTTGATCTTCCAGCCTCCAGACTTCCAGACTCCAGAACTGACAGACAGATTTTTTGGTTTGTGCAGCCACCAAGTCTGTGTTATTTTGTTATGGTAGTCATTCTGACTACTATCGAGTGTCATATTTTTCTCAAATTCCTTCCACAGTTTCTGTATGTTCCTCAGGCTATGCACATAGATTAGCAGAAAAGACAATATTCCAAAGGGAAGACAATAGAGAAAGAATGAAGACTTTTATTAAACATAGGGTTTAGAATGGTGTTCAAACTAGCAATTCAGGAATCAAAAGATGTGTAATTGAGATTAGGTGAAAAATGACATATACTTATCTATTTGTGGTAATGGTCTAAACATCTCATTCTCCAAAGCAGTTGAATGCTAATTCTCAAGTTGAACATAATCTGATGTTTGTTTCTTGGTTTTCTCTGAACAATAAACTTGAAGGGGTAGATTAAGACTAAGCCCACCTAGGAGCAACCCTAAGAATTAAAGGGAACGAAAAAATACATGGTTCCCTTCTTTGACAGCTAATGGCAGAACATTATTGTAATGTAACTTAAGGCAAGGCAAGAAGAATGTTTTCTTGACCTAATAAAAGAGAAATAAGGTGGTCTCAGAAGAAATAGTTGGAATTACCATTCTCCATGGTAATTGATATCAGTAGTTACTCTCATTGTAAACTACTGAATATCAATGAGCATTTATCTACTGATATTAACCCAGCTGTTAAAACACATCAATCTCCCAGACTATACTCTCAAAGGGCATTTGGATGAAGGAAGAACAAAAGACCCTAGCCCAGTGTCTCCCTGCATACTGGCAAATGCCAAAACAGAAGTGACTGTAGATAAAGCAGATGGACCCATGGTGATTTGTTTTAAGTGATGCAGTTTTTTCAAATTCGATTCCCTTCTTGATGTGTATCTGTGTTACGTCTGCTCTGAAGGCACTGTTGTTTGGGCATGGAGAAAGATAATTTTTGAAAACTTTCAGAAGGGAGGATGAGAGTAGGTCCTAGACGGAGACTCTGAAAAAACAATGGATGACTGATGGTCCCAGCAAGAATAAAGGAAAGATCAAAGACAAATAGCCTACTGTGAGTTTTCTTTATCTACTTGTGATTTCAAAGAAGATACTCTCAGAATTGGAAGAAACTAAAATGGTTGTTGCTAATTGGGGGAGTACCCTGAACTGCAGTGCTGCAAACCAGGAGATGAGAGCAAGAGGATTGATTTCAAAAAGCTAAACTGTACCTAGTGCCTCCATGAAGTATTCTTACTAAAACATGAACCCACAAAAGTTTCTAGAGCTAATATCCATTAACAAGAAATATGAGGGAAAGGAAATGCAGTAAATACCACCACAAGGAAGCAGAGAGAGAGAGAGAGAAAAAAAAAAAAAACAGAATATGAAACATTCTGGGATGAATGAAATATCGTTAACTTTGATAGCTTGGCTAATGGCACTGCGGCAGTAAGTTTGATCTTAATTATTTTTATTTTTATTTTTTAGAGATATACGCTGAAATATTGGGAGATCTAAATGCCACAATGTCCGGAATTTAGTTTAAAACACTTTAGTAAAACAAGGAAAGATGATACATAAAGTTACAAAATTTTTTAAAATGTTGATAGATGTTCATCTGGTTTTTAATAGTTTATAAAGTTTTTAATAATAAAATAGTGAAGCTTAGCTTAAATAATAATATATAATGAAATAGTCCAAAGTTTCGAAAAATCACTAGAAGGCTAAATACTTTCCAGGCCTGCCTGAGTCCTCTATTTCCTGATGGGATATATTATCAGATCAAAAGAACATGGCAGTGTAGGTAGATTGGATTTAAGAGTAGTAATCACAGAAGTAAACCCTGGCAGTGTCCATCCAATCATTATCAAGAGGGCAGGACATCTTCGATTTGTCCAAGTGACAAGAGGTGTCTATTCTGAGATAACTATAGGACAGAGATATCAAACTGGTTAGCCACACGGCACTGCTGGCAGGTATTTTTTGGTTGTCACAGTGTCTTTTAAAATATTTTAATTCATTGACAATACTATGTTTAAATAGGAGATTTCATGTAAACATTCTATTTTTTTTTACTTTTCCTGAAAAATCAGGATGATATGGTTATATTTTCTAGTGTGGTCATCAATGAGACTGCACACTCTTCCAACCTTAAGCCCTTCATATCTGAGTTTACTAACATGGGGTTCATACATGTACCAGCTCATAAAGCTGTTTTCAATATTAAATGAGGTAGTGAATATAAAGCATCTGGCACAAGAATTGGCATATATTAAAAATGGTAGCTGTTATAATTATCAGAAGTATGGTAATGGTGGCAGTATTTCATGAAATTTGAGTATTTTTTGGTCTATGCAAGTGAGGTGTTAGGGCAAATCAATAAATTGCTTTTCAGGCATGATTCATCTTTCTGTATTGCTTGACCAGAAAAATATAGATTGATCAGGTAAAAATGGCATGTGTCAGTTATCAACTCATTGTCTCTTAGCTCCAAATCTACTCGTTTGTTCACTTTTGTGCAACTGAAGCTGGACCTTGTAAACATTTCTTCTCTATCAGTTGTCACAATGTTAAACCAGTAAGAGTATTTATGGAGGGACACTGCAGAATGAAGGGGCTTCTCTCCCTGGTCTGGTACTTGCTTTCTTACACCTGAGGTGCTACACTCTTGCCAGTGTGTGGAGGTGTGCAGGAGACTTGGTGGTGTACAGCTAAGTTTTTCTAGCATCCTGCTTAGAAGCTTCCCAGTGAGTTGTGCCAATTGCCCAGGAGGATGAGTCCTAGTAAATTACACCAGCAGCACAGTGGTAAGCTTCATTAATGTCCCCAATAGGCCAAAAGTATCTCAGGTATACTAGTGTGGAATTTCTTACTGCCATTCCTAGCCTAAACACCTCAATAAACATTTCCACCATCTAGAGGGCCAGCCACAGTCACACCCTTTGCAATGAACTCTGAATCTCAGCTTTCAGAAGCAGTGTCCTTTTCCAACTTGGTTCCTTTAGATGCTCTACCTCAACACTAGAGGTAATAATTGTTCTTTACATCTACTACTCTTGCATTCTGTAGACTATGGCCCTCTTAGAATACAATCCCTACTACTAGTTTTTTTCTATTAAAAGAGTATTTTCTATTAAATTCCCCCTTCATATTACTGGCAGAGTTTTTGTCAACTTGCTGGATTCTGACACAGAATACTTATTATGTACAATAGTATTTTGTTGCATATATCTGCTATTCCGATCTAGCTAGCATCCCTAGTTCAATTATTCTGATAATATTTCCTTTATGACCTAGGTTAACTGACTTCTCTTCATTATATGTGGTCCTGGAGCAGCTACCAATCACTACTCAAGTGCCTAACTCCCACTCCACTTTCTCCTCCCAAGTCTGTCTCTCCTTCATGTGCTCAACATGTGACATAGGCTCTATCAACTACATGACTTCACCTATTTGGCCAAATTTATTAATTCTGAGATGGTCACATGACTCAATTCAGGAAAATTACAATCCGCCTATAGGATCTCTGCATAAAGAAGGAGACAGAAGTTTTCTCTTTCTAGATTATCAAACCTAAAAATGTGAAACTCCCTTCTTTTTCCTGTCATGTCTCTAGAAGTAACATTTATTTATTTTTTTATTTTTTTTATTTTTTTAAAGAAATGGAGTCTTGCTCTGTCACCCAGGCTTGAGTGCAGTGGCCTGAGCTTGGCTCACTGCAACCTCCGCATCCCGAGTTAAAGCAAGTCTCTGCTTCAGCCTCCTGAGTAGCTTGGATTACAGGTGCCCACCACTACACCCAGCTAATTTTTGTATTTTTTCTTTTTTTTTTTTTAGCAGAGATGGGGTTTCAACCATGTTGGCCAGGCTGGTGTAGAACTCCTGACCTCAGATGATTCACCTGCCTCAGCCTCCCAAAGTGCTGGGATTACAGGCATAAGCCACTGTGCCTGGCCTCTGGAAGTAAAATCTGATTAAAACATAAAATCCAAACCAAAAATAAAGCATGAGTAAGATGAATTGCGCTAGGAGATGGGAGGGAAAATGGGAAACGGGAGAGAGGACTGACTTCAGGTCAATAGTATCATTTAAGTTTACAAATTTCCTGAAACTTCTCTGACCTTGAACTTACAGTTGCACTAACCAAAATGTTTTATTTTGTAGGCTACTTAAGTTGTTGCAATTGAATAATCTGAACAAATTCAATTGTTATTAATAAACTGAACTTACATTCTATCTCAATATCATGGTTATTACATATTCTTGAACTTCTATCTCATGACTGGTCATCCAATGATATTGAGAAAAAAAAATTGCTTGGTTTTCAATACATACAACTATATCCAAATGGTCTTTACATACCTAAGCAGTATATATTTCCAGGTGTTTAAAAAATTTTATTTATCTACATGTTTTGTGTACTATGAGAATGTTCTCAAGGGCATTTTTGAAAAATAAGTGCCCACCTTCTGATATAGCCCTTCTAGGAGAAGAGAACCTTGAAGATCAAATAATAAATAAATAAAGGTTTAGTTCTAAATACTGTTTTTTGAATTACTATAATTGCTTTTCTCCAATCACTGTATCACTTCCAATTATTTATTCTTATCTATAAATGTGTTTATATACAAAAGGTCTAAGTCCCCTTTTACATAAATAAACTTCAAAAATCATAAATCAACTTTGGGGCATAAATGTCAAGAAAATTTCATAATACTCTTTCAATTAAAAATTTGGCAACTAAATAAATCACTGAATATCACCCAGGTTTACTCAATAGACATCTAATTTATGGCTAGCCAATTTTTTTTCCAATTCAAGAAAATTCTACATTTTATTGAAATATAATAAATATGTAGTGAAATGCACAAATATCAAATGTAGAGCCTGAACAGCTTTGACAAGTATACACAATTTTGTCCTATGGCCAATAAAGATAGCAAACATTCCTGTTCTTCTAGACGGTTACTTTGTGCCTTTTACAAACAAGGTTTTGACACTCAGAGAACACTGTTCTCCTTATTGTCAACATAGAGATTAGTCTTCCTATTCTTCAATTTCCTATAATGGAATCATACTACAATATGTAGAATCTGACTTTATCTACTCAGCATAATTTTTTGTGTGATCCATCCATGTTGCTGCATGTATTAATAATTTATTGCTAAGTAATACTCCATTGTATACATGTATCACTT
This sequence comes from Macaca fascicularis, assembly GCF_037993035.2. Classification (NCBI taxonomy): domain Eukaryota; kingdom Metazoa; phylum Chordata; class Mammalia; order Primates; family Cercopithecidae; genus Macaca; species Macaca fascicularis. Next base: position 171,857,350 of record NC_088380.1, on the reverse strand, counting down.
TTTGTTTTATTATACTTGAAGTTGTAGGGTACGTGTGCACAATGTGCAGGTTACGTAGGTATACATGTGCCATGATGGTGTGCTGCACCCATTAACTCATCATTTACATTAGGTATCTCTCCTAGTGCTATCCCTCCTCCCTCCCCGGACCCCACTACAGACCCCAGTGTGTGATGTTCCTCACCCTGTGTCCAAGTGTTCTCATTGTTCAATTCCCAACTATGAGTCAGAACATGTGGTGTTTGGTTCTCTGTCCTTGCGATAGTTTGCTCAGAATGACAGTTTCTAGCTTCATCCATGTGCCTACAAAGGACATGAACTCATCCTTTTTTATGGCTGCATAGTATTCCATGATGTATATGTGCCACATTTTCTTAATCCAGTCTGTCACTGATGGACACTGGGTTGGTTCCAAGTCTTTGCTATTGTGAAGAGTGCCTCAATAAACATACGTGTGCATGTGTCTTTATAGCAGCATGATTTATAATCCTTTGGGTACATATCCAGTAATGGGATGGCTGGGTCAAATGGTATTTCTAGTTCTAGATCCTTAAGGAATTGCCACACTGTCTTCCACAATGGTTGAACTAGTTTACACTCCCACCAACAGTGTAAAAGTGTCCCTATCTCTCCACATCCCCTCCAGCACCTGTTGTTTCCTGACTTTTTAATGATTGCCATTCTAACTGGTGTGAGATGGTATTTCATTGTGGTTTTGATATGCATTTCTCTAATGGCCAGTGATGATGAGCATTTTTTCCTGTGTCTGTTGGCTGCAGAGATGTCTTTTGAGAAGTGTTTGTTCATATCTTTCACCCACTTTTTGATGGGTTGATTTTTTCTTGTAAATTTGTTTAAGTTCTTTGTAGATTCTGGATATTAGCCCTTTATCAGATGAGTAGATTGCAAAATTTTCTCCCATTCTGAAGGTTGCCTGTTCACTCTGATGTTAGTTTCTTTTGCTGTGCAGAAGCTCTTTAGTTTAATTATATCTCATTTGTCAATTTTGGCTTTTGTTATCATTGCTTTTGGTGTTTTAGTCATGAAGTCCTTGCCCATGCTTATGGCCTGAATGGTACTGCCTAGGTTTTCTTCTAGGGATTTTATGTTTTAGGTCTAACATTTAAGTCTTTACTCCATCTTGAATTAATTTTTGTATAAGTTGTAAGGAAGGGATCCAGTTTCAGCTTTCTACATATGGCTAGCCAGTTTTCCCAGCACCATTTATTAAACAGGGAATCCTTTCCCCATTTCTTGTTTTTGTCAGGTTTGTCAAAGATCAGATGGTTGTAGATGTGTGGTATAATTTCTGAGGGCTCTGTTCTGTTCCATTAGTCTGTATCTCTGTTTTGGTACCAGTACCATGCTGTTTTGCTTACTGTAGCCTTGTAGTATAGTTTGAAGTCAGGTAGCGTGATGCCTCCAGTTTTGTTCTTTTGGCTTAGGATTGCTTGACAATGCGGGCTCTTTTTTGGTTCCATATAAACTTTAGTTTTTTCCAATTCTGTGGAGAAAGTCATTGGTACCTTAAGGGGGATGGCATTGAATCTATAAATTACCTTGGGCAGTATGGCCATTTTCACAATATTAAATTTTCCTATCCATGAACATGGAATGTCCTTCCATTTGTTTATGTCCTCTTTTATTTCGTTGAGCAGTGGTTTGTAGTTCTCCTTGAAGAGGTCCTTCATATCCCTTGTAAGTTGGATTCTTAGGTATTTTATTCTCTTTGAAGCAATTGTGAATGGGAGTTCACTCATGATTTGGCTGTTTGTTATTGGTGTATAGAAATGCTTGTGATTTTTGCACACTGATTTTGTATCCTGAGTCTTTGCTGAAATTGCTTATCAGCTTAAGGAGATTTGGGGTGAGATGATGGGGTTTTCTAAATATACAATCATGTCATCTGCAAACAAGGACAATTTGACTTCCTCTTTTCCTATAATATGAATACCCTTTATTTCTTTCTCCTGCCTGATTGCCCTGGCCAGATCTTCCAACACTATGTTGAAAAGAAGTGGTGAGAGAGGGCATCCCTGTCTTGTGCCAATTTTCAAAGGGAATGCTTCCAGTTTTTGCCCATTCAGTATATTGGTTGTAGGTTTGTCATAAATAGCTTATTTTGAGATACATTCCATCAATACCTAGTTTATTGAGAGTTTTCAGCATGAAGGGCCGTTGAATTTTGTCAAAGGTCTTTTCTGCATTTATTGAGATAATCATGTGGTTTTTGTCTTTGGTTCTGTTTATGTGATGGATTACATTTATTGATTTGCATATGTTGAACCAGCCTTGCATCCCAGGGATGAAGCCAGCTTGATTATGGTGGATAAGCTTTGTGATGTGCTGCTGGATTTGGTTTGCCAGTATTTTATTGAGGATTTTTATATCAATGTTTATCAGGGATATTGGTCTAAAATTTTCTTTTTTGTGTGTGTGTCTCTGCCAGGCATTGGTATCAGGATGATGCTGGTCTCATAAAATGAGTTAGGGAGGATTCCCTCTTTTTCTATTTATTGGAATAGTTTCGCAAGGAATGGTACCAGCTCCTCTTTGTATCTCTGATAGAATTCGACTGTGAATCCATCTGGTCCTGTACTTTTTTGGTTAGCAGGCTATTAATTATTGCTTCAATTTCAGAGCCTGTTGTTGGTCTATTCAGGAATTCAACTTCTTCCTGTTTTAGTCTTGGGAGGGTATATGTGTCCAGGAATATATCCATTTCTCATAGATTTTCTAGTTTGTGTAGAGGTGTTTATAGTAGTCTCCGATGGTAGTTTGTATTTCTGCATGTATCACATTTTTCTTATCCATTCGTCTGTTTACTAACATTTACTTTACTGCAGATTTTGACTACAAGAATAAAATGCCTGTAACGTTTTTGTATAAGAATATTTGTGAATATTTATTTTCATTGATCATGGATACGTTCCTAGGAATAGAAATTGCTGAGTCACAGTAAAGATGTACGTTTTACTATATAAGAAACCCAGAAAATATTTTCCAGATAAGTTATTTCTGTTATGCACATACCAGTATTGTATGAGAATCCCCACTGTTTCACATCCATAGAAACATTTGGCACTATCAGTCTCTATAATTTTACGTACTCTGCTGTATATCTAGCAGTGTCTTATTGTGATTTTAATTTGCATTTCACTGATGAGTAAGGCTATAGAGAATTCCTGTTATTTGTGCATTTCGTCTTGTGTGAATTGTCTCTTCAAAATTATTTTCAGGTGTATGGGGTTGTTTTCCTTTTTATTATTCAGTTGTAACTTTATTATATTTGATGGACACATTTTATCAATACACGTCCTATCAATTTTTTTTTAGCAGCATGCAGCTTGCTTTTTCATTGTCTCACTGGTGTTTATGAGCAAATTATTTTAATTTTGATTAAAACAATTTTGTGTATTTTTGGGGGGTTAGTGCTTTTTGTGTTCAGTGTAAGAAATATTTGCTCCTCCCACAGCCTAAAAAAGTCTCCGATATTTTCTCCTAGAAACTTTTATGTTCAGACCTATGATACATCTCAAATTAACCCTTGTTTTTGGAGTGAATTAGTATCTAGTTTCACATGATTTATTGAGAACACTGCTATTTCCCTATATTAAATTGTGTTGGTATCTTTGTCAAAAAAATAATTATTTAATTACATGTTTATTTTTGGACTTTATGTTCTGTTTCAATGCAGAAAGAAGACAGACAACATTTTGTTTCTTTAGAAGGGCCCTGTGACTTTATCAACTCTGTCTTAGCTAATGAGAAGAGGAAAGGCAAAAACCACAATAGTTTTAGGTGCATGAGAGCAGACAGAAATTGTGTTCTACTTTGTGGTTATAAAAAACAGCAGAAAGATTTACAGTGGTGACCAGTAGCAGATCGGTGTGGCAACAGTAGAAATGGATGGTATTAAAGCATGTCCAGACACAGACAGCTTCCAAGAGCATTCCTGTGCCTCCAGCAGGGTATACTGGGGCATTTGGAAGTTCCCCTGCTTCCCTAGGAGGAGCTTGGCAGCCGCTGAGGAAGAGCCTATAGGTCTAGAGAGGCCCCTTGATCAGTAACTGGAGACGGAAAGGCCACCACTGCATTAGACAGGGATGCAGATAGTGCAGAGGAATCAGCGCAGACTATGACCACCAAGGACCCAGCACCTCTTTTCCACAGATACCATGGCAGTAGATCATACTTGCGGATCTGAGACTCCACTGAATGGAAAGGAAGAGGAAGGGCTTCTATCTTGCCTGAGAAGACTGAATTGACTGGATTTCTCCCGAGTTCACAAAGATGATGCTTTTCCTCTTTAGAGGATCTTGTAATAGAGATTAACCTGAGATAATGTAATAAGAGGGTACTCTTTCCTTCTAACCTAATTTATTGAGAAATTTATGTTAGCTATAATTGAAACTCATTTTCTAAGCCCAGCATCTTTCATACAAAAAATAGCTATGGCTGGGCGCAGTGGCTCACGCCTGTAATCCCAGCACTTTGGGAGGCCAAGGCGGGCAGATCACGAGGTCAAGAGATGGAGACCATCCTGGTCAACATGGTGAAACCCCGTCTCTACTAAAAATACAAAAATTAGCCGGGTGTTGTGGCACACACCTGTAGTCCCAGCTACTTGGGAGGCTGAGGCAGGAGAATCACTTGAACCCGGGTGGCGGAGGTTGCAGTGAGCCGAGATCGCACCACTGCACTGCAGCCAGGGCGACAGAGCCAGATTCCATCTCAAAACAAAAAAAACAAAACAAAACAACAACAACTAAACCCGCTATACAGTATATAAGAAAAAAAGTCAATGTGGAGTCTGGAAGCTTTAACACAGTCTCAGTCTTGTTACTTTATAGCTATGTATTCATAGAATGGTATCTTTAACTTTGTTTTTCTTTTTAGTATCAGAAGTATTCGTTGAACACCTGAAATGTGCCAAGCACTCTGATAAGTTGTTTACATGCATAATCGAATTTCTACAGCAGCTCAGGGAGATAGGTACTATATTATTTTCATTTTGCTGAAGAGGGAAGCATGTTAGTGCCTTCATCTCTACAATGTAATGGTAGTCATACTTCTGTCTCTGAAGGTTTTGTGTGTATCAAATCAGACGATGCATATGAACATGCTCCACATGTCGAAGAACTAAACCTTTGCTATTGTTATAAATAGTCACACTCTTAGAGAGATCTCCAAATTAATTTCTATTTATCTCCTCTACAATGCCTCATAGCAGCAATTCTCACCAGTGTTGTTTCATAGAATTGAACTTATTTGGGTGACATTATTACATGCATTTCTTTTCTTTATATGCCTTTAAAAACTAAAGATTTATGGCTGCATTTCTTTCATCATCAAAATAGAAGGGAGATATTTTTAACAGTGTCTAAATACCCATATTTTATGACTTACGACTTCAGATATAAATATCAGTAATGTTCTGATAATGTAAGTTTATGTCCATGCATGTATTGTGTATGAACACTTTTCCTTCCAATTCTAAATCACTTGTTGCTATAGTTTCTAAGCACTCAGTAATGATAATTATTTTTTAATTAGCCCAATGTCACACTCTGCTTATTTAAAAAGCATTCGTGTAATACTGAAAACTAAAATTGTATTTTTAATAAACTTCTTGAAGTCAAGAATTATTTCCTCAAATTCTTTGTTGCTCAGACTTAAAGGGTAATACTCGATGAGATTTATTGATCGGTAACTTAAAGATTTGGTAAGATGTTAATCATACACCAGCTAATAGGTAAAGCAAGCATACATAAAATGTTCTAATTCATGAAAAATATGAGAGTATTACAGCAGTATTTACTTTTATTTAATTTCAGATTGTTTTTTAGTATGAGTGATTTGTGGAGTCTATTTTTGTTCTTGCCTTTTGTGCTACTCAAGCAATCAGACATGACAGAGTGTGCAATTATTTTGGGGGGAGTGCTATTACATACATTTTATTTTACTCATACTTTCAATCATAATAGACACGCGATTATTACACAACTGTATCTTGAAACCATCATAATAGCTAGTTATTTATAAAAACAAGAAAGAACTCACACATACGCCATTTCCAAATTAAAATGCTGAGACATTTTTATTCTGACTTAACATTTGTATTTCTAAGTAATTACAAACCTGCTCCTTGTAAAATAGATTTCTTAAACTACCCTACAGATGAGTATGTTCATTATTGTCATGTTTCCTTTCTAAAAATTTCTAAAAATCATGGTTTATTTATTATGTATGAATCTAACTCAGTTATATTTATGTGTTGTAAAACAGTTAACTTGATGAGCACAGAAAACAAATCCAGTAGATTCAAACCTCAAATCTATTTTTAAAAAACAGCGTATTTTATTGCTGTATACTTGGCCCCCATATATCTGAGTGTGGGGAACTCAATTGAACTTTATGCTGCATAAGCACAAATTTAGGTAGAATCTGTCTAGAACATGGTAGACTGTGCACTAGTAAGTACCTTATTCATTTGTACCTAATGATGTCACAAAAGTATGAGCTCCTTACATGGACTTATGAGTGATTAGTAACCCAGATGATTTAATCCTGCATAGCTTAGCTAACTTCATTGTTCCCTTTTTATCAAGATTACAGTACAATTAATTTTACCCTTTCTTGTGGGTAGCTAACATAAAAATTTTAAACTCTTCCATATTTTATTTCCTGTTGAGATTACTATTCAATATCTTCACCAACTATTATGCAACAGCACATTAGAACACCACTTAAATATAAAAACAGTAAACACATTGAGAGGAAGAGCTATATTCTTTATTCCACTTATATTTCACTCCATGGGTACATAAATATGTATTGAGAAGTGTTAATATTTGGCAAGTTTCAATATCATGCATATTAAAATAATTCTGCCTACATCATTTGAGATTTTGGGTGTCAATATAAAGATACACATTTTCTCGATCATATCTTTATTCTCACCTTTGCATTTTGGCCATTCTTTCTAAGGAACATTCTGTACCCTTTTGCTTCGCTAGTCTTTGTACGTACTGCTCCATCTGTGAAATGCTCTTCCCTCATCCTCACAAAGCTAGCTCCCGCACATCATTGAGCTCTTCATGCACATGTCATCCATGCACACAGACTTCCCTGACCACATCACTTTTGCTAAATTAGCACCACATCCTTTACTTTCTGTCCCATTAGCTTATTTGTGTGTGTGTGTGTGGCATTGTCCCTTTATAAAATTAAGTTATTCATATATTTGTTTATGAGCTTATCTCTCACCCATACCAGAAGTTATAACGACAACAACATAAAAAGCAACTAACATTTATTGAGCAAGCCAGGAACTATTCCAAGTATTTTAAAGGTATTAATACTTTGACTCTTCACAATAATCTTACAAACTCAGTACTGTTATAATCTGCATTTTATAGATGAAGTAACTGAATGATAGAGAGGGTCTTCCTGGCCGAACCACCCTCCGGTTCACACAACGCTCTCTCCAAACCTGCCTCTTTGATGTTCTATCTCTTCCCTCGTCACTCTGTTCTGCTTTAATCTTGGTCCACCGCTAACACTATCAGTGAGAGCCACTATCTTCATAAAAGTAAAATAAGTATTTCAACAAGGTAATAAATGCATTTTGGAGCATAACATTTTGGCATACTTTTATTTTATTTTATTATTTTGAGGCAGAGTCCTTGCTCTGTCGCCCAGGCTGGAGTGCAGTGGCACAATCTTGTCTCACTGCAAGCTCCGCCTCCTGGGTTCATTCCATTCTCCTGCCTCAGCCTCCCCAGTAGCTGGGACTACAGGCGCCCGCCACCACACCAGACTAATTTTTTGTATTTTTTAGTAGAGACTGGGTTTCACCATGTTAGCCAGGATGGTCTCGATCTCCTTGACCTTGTGATCTGCCCGCCTTGGCCTCCAAAGTCCTGGGATTACAGGCGTGAGCCACTGCACCCAGCTGGCATACGTATGTTTTCTAATGAATGAAATAATACTTATGGAATGTTGCCTGAAAATATAGTCTATTTTGTTCTTTAAAAAAGTTGTATTTTTTTTTGGAGACAGTGTCTCACTATGTTGTCCAGGCTGGAAGCACACTCCGGTGCCCAAGCAATCCTCCCACCTGTCTCCAGAGTAGTTGAGACTGCAGGTGTGCACCACCAAGTCCAATCATTTTGTACTTTTAAACAGTCCTCGGAGTAAGACAGAATGCTGAGTGCTTGTCCTCCACATTGTGGTGGTTCTAACATTTTGTTGCCCCCTTCCTCCAAAATCCCCACCTAATTATTTTTACTGAAACATGTTCACTGACAGAGGTAATTAAAAGAGAATTTTAGAAACAAGAGAACAGAGTTGTCATATTGACGTTTCCACTGCCTCATTACATTCCAATCTGACTTTTGTCCTACACAATGACTGGGGTGGCCCGGTCAAAGTCACTGGCGATCCCTGTCTCCATGTCTCATATTAAATGGTGGTTTTTTTCATTCTTCCTCCTCTCTCAGCTTCTCAGTTAGCTTTACACCTAAATTACAAGCACCATCTTCCCCATCTCTTCTGATTAAGTTCCTCTATCTCAGTTACAAATATGAAATTATTCAGAGAAATGTACAGCCATTCAGATAAAGCTGGAGTAAATTAGTAAACCAAATATATAATATAAAGTCTTATATACCTCGTGACCAAGTCTGGCCACAAGGTAATTATGGGCTACGTAATTTGACTACACATGTCAGAGAAACCAACTCTTAGCAAAGGATGATCAATACTTTGCAATCATTTAGTAATTGCTTGTTTCTGTTACAATTATCACTTTCTTTCTTACCACTCTCTTTCCTCATATTGTCCAAACTAGTTAAAAGATAATAATTTCTAAAACTACTCTTGTTTTTTCCATTCAAACATTAGAACCTTTCCCTGAAACACAAGTCAACTACCATTGAAGGCTTACAAAACTGTCCACACTAGAAAGGTGTAATATAGTGGCCTTATTTTCAAATTCTGGAAAGCAAGACACTGCATAACTCAATATAAGTATATGCTTGTATAAGTTTTCCATACTAATAAGTATAGTGCTCTTATACAAGTACAGTCAGCCCTCTGTAGCCATGACTTCTGCATCCATGGATTAAAAATATTAAAAAAAAATAAAAAGTAGCAATATGACAGTAAAAAATAACACAAAATACTTATAGTAACTATTTACATGGCATTTAAATTTTAAGTATTATTATAAGTATTATAAGTAATTAATTATAAGTATTCTAGAATTATAAGTAATCTAGAAATATATTATTATAAGTAATCTAGAAATAATATCAAGTATACAGGAGGATGTGTGCATAGGTTATGTTCAAATAATAGGCTATTTTATACAAAGGACTGGAACACCTGTGGATTTCGGTATCTGTAGAGATACCAATCCCCCTCAGATACTGAGGAACCATTGTATTACTTATATAGGCATACATGTGCTGAATCAATATAAGTTATATACAGTGTGAAGTATATCTCCAAGCTATCACAATGTACATTATTTTGAAAGAAAATACTGGTAGGGGTAAGGGAAAATAAAATATATGTTCTGGTCAATTAATATTGGTGTATATTATTATTTCTCTGTTAGAATCACAATACACATTGGCATATTAAAAGCTCTGAGAATTAGTACTAAAAAGAAATTGCCTAATTTAATGTATATTACAAAAAATTGCTTTAAATATGATACTTTATCTCCATATCTATTTATTTTTGAGGTAGTCATATTTACATCCCTTGGGATATTATTTTATGCTAACTTGAAAAGTGTTATTGAAAATTCATCTGAATAAATAAGGGCAGAAGCATTATTTATATCAATCAGATTTTATTTTATTACTATTACTGTCACTATTATCATCATCATTATCATCATCTGGATCAGTGGTTATTACTTAAATTGAAGGAGGAAGCGAAATGTCAGAATTATTTTCTCAAAATATCTCTCATTAAGCCCATCCAAAATTTTTTGAATCAAAATCAGAAGAGGAAAAGCCCAAGGATACAAATCGTTTGGAAAAGCTTTATAGGTGATTCTGTTACTAATTTATCTCTCCCTCCTCCAGTTTCATCTTTCTCCTTCAACTACTGGTCTGTATAATTACTCTGATTTTTCACTTTGTTTTGTTTAAAAAAAAGCATATTAATCTCTCAAGACTACATGTTACCGACAGAATCACAAACTCTAGAGTTATCCATTAGCCTAAAATATACAAAATAAGCTTGTTTCCAGTTTTAGATAGTTAAGTAGACTTACAGAAATGTTGGTGTACTCATTGTCAAGAATTCTGAAAGTTTTTTGAACTTAAGGTATCTACTGAATATTATTTTTTCCCCCTCACAAATACAGACTCATTTCCCATAAGCCACCTAAGCCCTGTCACAGGAGTGTCTCAAGTATTTTACTGTTGGACAAAGACTTATTTCATAATATGTTTCTAACATTTGGGTTCAGAGAATTGTACTGTTTAATTTCGCATGTTGAATTAAAATTATTCAGATCTGTGGCATTTCAGCTTAGTGTTGTGGTTTAATAAGTACCAAGTGAATGTTGTCATTAGAAAAATAACATTCATCATTTTATTTACACAATGATATTTACATCCTTCTAACCAATCTTCCAATCTGATGGACCAAACAGATAATATTCAGGTAGACTTAAACTGACCAGTGAAATTTTTTTCACATTATGGGCAGGCATAATCTATTTAAAGCTAACTGGATCTGGCACAGGTCATTTTGGATGACGGTTTGTTTTAACCACCCTGGCCAAGCTTGTTGTAAGACATTCAACTTCAAGTTCCAGTTGGCTTTTGCTATACACATGTGTATCCAATGTTTGCTCATCTGGCTTCAGTAACAGTCTCACTTTAATTTGTGAAGGATTTGTCCACTTTATCAAGTGATATTTATTCATTTTATTTGACTTCTGAATTGGCAAGATCTTTCTAGCCCCATCACATGGAAATGGAATCCAAACTTACAAGGCTGATCAAATCTCAGATGCAGACCACAATAAACAACCATCCATTCATCTATTAAAAATTCATTGCATATATAGTGCTTTGCTTATACATTGCACTCAGTAGATAGAAGAGCCGAGAGGAAGATATTTCACATATGTTATAAAGGAGACAGGGTTACTCCCCTTGAAGGAGTTAAAGTCTAGCTAATCTCCCCTTTATATGTAAGTCGAGTGATATCATGCCTGCCTAAAGACTATGAATATAAATGACTTTCCTTTAAAAAAAAAAGGGAACCATCTCTACGTTTATGTATAAAAGAAGAACAATGAATCTGGCAAAATAGACAGCTTACCAGAAATAAGGTAACTTTTCATGAAAGAGAATTGCTGGTACAATGCCAAAATACAACCACTTCTGGGTATCTAGAGTAGGCATATGCAAGGAAGGAGTATGTCTACTTATTTACATAGATTCAAAGACCATCGTCCTGTGAATAAGTCTACTACTGAATCATCCATTTATGGCTTGGAAGCAATTATCTTTGTTAGTATATCATACAATTAAAATAGTATTTACTAATTAGAAAGATTTTGACACAGTAAAATCTTGTTTTAAACTTGTTAGGAGGAAGAAAATTGCCATAATGCCTTCAGACTAGATACAAATATCGTCAGCTTTCCACCTCTAACCAAGAAACCTTAATTTGAGCACCAACATTTTAAAACTGTCATATGAACATATAATTCTATAAAACAAACAGATCTTTCAGCATATCAGAGATGAGTTTGTTTATATTTCTACAGTCTTTTTCTCTCTGGAGAGGACAGTCAAAGCTACGAGTAGATTTTCTGAGAAGATCTGCATGCAGTCAGCATCATGTATCTCCTAAGTCTGTAGTCTGCTTGGGGCAGAGGTGAATTATCTGGTTTATAGGGGCTCAGATAGAGGTCACTGCTTGGATTGCAATTCTGACTTGCCTGTAGTTTATTTTGTGTAAATGTGGAAGTAGCAGCTTCTGAATCCCTGTAGTGAAGCAAACCTTATCCTCTGCTTGAAGCTGGATTTACCCTGAGTTTCCATGATGAGTTCTTATAAACAGAATTCTCTTTTTGGCAGATATAAATATGGAGAGCTTTATCTTTTGACTCTTCTCTGTGAATCATTATAGGCTCCAGAACATGGCTCTTAATATGTCAAAGAACAATTGGGGTACAGGATGGACATGCCTGTTTCTAAAATGTGCAAATTGAAACACAAATCAGTTGTTTCTCATGAAATAATGCTTTGGATAACAGTGCTTCTTAACAATCCACAGTTTTGATGGTTAAAAAAAGGATTTACATATTTCTAGAACAAGGAGGAAATTATTTTAATGATAATGCTATTAATGCAGCAGCAAATTAGAACCAAGGAAACACTGTTGGATCATTTTCTTCAGAATAAAACTTTGTGTTAAATTTATTGTTTATACAAATGAGGGGTGAAATCTAGTTAACAGTTGAACGTCCTTGCCAATTTCAAAATATCCAGCATAGCAGAGAACTAGCCAAATTCCAAATACCCCTGGAAAGGTCACTGTCTTCAAGCAGGATGAGCACATACCATACACCTGGATATTTTTATGCCATGAAAGAGCATGTTTCAGAACAGAATTCTCCAGGTCTCAAAGTTGGCAATTCATGAAAGTAGAATAAATGGCCAAAACACTCTCTCAAACCGGAGGTGTTTAATGAAACAACGTTGGATATCTCAGATACTCGGAGGATTTTTTCCTTACCTACAAGTAATTCCAAACGTATCAAAGAGATCATTCGCTGGCCACAGGAGGGAGGCAGGAAAACATAACTGTTTTACTTCTCAACTTAAATGGGGACATTGAGTCACTGATTATTTACTCTTTCTTCAAAATCATAATTTTATCCTGCTGGTATTATGTGAGTAGTTGGCAATAATGGAAAATCCATTTGGCTTTATTACAGGAGAAGGTATTCAAAGGCAATAAAACTTATTGTCAAACCGGGGTTGGCTCTGCAGAAAATGATTTCAAATTGTGCTTTATTTTGTTAAGAAGATTCTCTTTCTATGTAGCTATTATAGAGAGGATAATTATGGAAGTAATAAGCTAATCATCATCAGACTTAATTGAGCAAATGTGAACTATTGGTAGATTTTAAGTAATGAAAAGTCAGGTTAGATGATAAAAATCGAAATACCAAGACATCTCAGCAGCATTTCAACCATATGCAAAAATATTTTTTAAGTAAATTGGGATGATTTTATCTGTATAACAACAAAAAGCTTTCAGGTGAAATAACTTAAGATCTAGATGAAGGATTAGAACTTTCCTCACCTGTTCCCTTCAAATACAGGAAAACTTTTTCCCAAATTTTCTCTTATTTGAGGTGGACAAAAGGGAGACATTGTCATGAAGAATTAAAAGGCATGAGCTCCATCCTCTGGCATTTTTTTGTTTGTTTGTTTGTTTGTTTTTTGAGACGGAGTCTCGCTGGAGTGTTGCCCAGGCTGGAGTGCAATGGCACAATCTCAGGCCACTGCAATCCCCGCCTCCTGTGTTCAAGGGATTCTCCTGCCCCAGCCTCCCAAGTAGCTGGGATTACAGGCGTGCACCACCACATCTGGCGTTCCTTACATGCTCTCCTCAGTATGTAAGAGAGCATGTAACATTAACTCACTTATTTATTCATTTATCGAGTACATGATTCCAGAATATCATTTTCCAGGGATTGTTCTGGATATCGAGGATACAGTAGACTATTAGCCCAAGCCCCTGCTCTAATGGCATATCTATTTTTGAGAAGAAACACAATGGATAAACACATAGATATTTTCAGGCAGTGCAAATAAAATAAAAATGAAGTAGGTAGATAACAGAGGAAAGAAGAGAAATGGGGGTGGGGGGCAGTGGCAGTGAATCTTCCAGAATCAATGGTATGCTGGAGCCAGTATGTACAGTCTCGAGAAAGCTGATTATAAACTATTCAGAAATTTCATAAGCAAGTTTTTTAAGCCACTGGGTACTTGAAATTGTGGTGGAAGTTACATACCACAGAAACTGACAAAAGCTATAAATCAGAGTTTCCTCTTTTTCTCAGAAAGCCAGTTTACTAGCACAGCTTTGGAAATGGTTGTTAAGGAGTTATTTACAAAGAGAGACTTGAATGTACTAAAGAAGTCAGCCATGCAAGGATGACATGGAAGGACATTCCAGGCTGGGTGGAACTGCATGTGCAGAGGTCCCAAGATAGAAATGAACTTAAAAAGTAAGTGTAGTGTAAAAAGTAAGGTAAGAACTATCCAGAGCACCAGGAAAGGCTGTATAATATAGGTTCTTGTAAGTCATAACAAGGATTGTAGATTTTATTCTAATTATAATAGGGAACTATTGGGCAGGTCTTATATATAGGAAAGAAATGTGATTTGTTTAAATTATTGTTAAGGATTAATTCTAGATGCTCTATGGAACATAGGTGTTAGAGATTAAAAGTAGGGAGATGTGTTTGGATATTACTGCAGTATTCCCTGAAAGAGATGATGGTGGGTTGAACTAGCATTATGGATACAGATACAGTGAGAAATGGTAAGATCTAGCATATTTTAAAGAAATATCTCTAGAGCATACAGATAGTATGAAGGTGAAAGTAATGAATCATAACCTGTATTTTTTTCAACTGAGCAAATGGTGATACCATTCTGGGAGAACATAGACTTAACAAACTGTGGCTGAGAATTCACATTCTGTTTTGCATACAGAATATCATATTAGGTTGAAAGTGGTATTAAGACCATGTATAAAACCCCCAGAAGTGTCTCTCTATTGTTTCTAATTTGGGTACACTGACTTACGGGAAAAAATATATATATATATATTTATTTATTTATATATATTTAAATATATTTATTTATTTATTTATTTATTTATTTATTTTTTGAGAAGGAGTCTTGCTTTGTCACCCAGGCAGGAGTACAGTGGCACAATCTCAGCTCACTGCAACATCCACCTCCTGAGTTCAAGTGATTCTCCTGCCTCAGCCTCCTGAGTAGCTGGGATTAGAGGCATGTGCCGCCATGTCCAGCTAATTTTTGTATTTTTAGTACAGACAGGGTTTCACCATGTTGGTCAGGCTGGTCTCGAACTCCTGACCTTGTGATCCACCCGCCTCAGCCTCCCAAAGTGCTGAGATTGCAGTCATAAGCCACTATGCCCAGCCAATGGATTATATTTTTAAGAAAACATATGTGTCAACACAGGCTCTGGTACTGCCTGTGGTCAACATTTACCCTGAAGCAGTCTGAAGAGGGGGCTAGGAAGTTATTGAATTTTATACTACTGAGAGTAATTTTCTCCGATAATCACTAGACAATACTTCTGAAATTTTTCCTTTTAATTTTCCAGTTATAGAATCTTGCAAAATTATGCTGGATATATTAAATGTTCCTTTAGAACCTGCATTGAATTACAGGAAAACATCCCAAAATAATTTTTAAGTACTTAAGACAAAGAAGTTCTATGAAAAACTTCCAGTTCAGCCATTGTGGAAAATAGTATGGCAATTCCTCAAGGATCTAGAACTAGAAATACCATATGACCCAGCCATCCCATTACTGAGTATATACCCAAAGGATTATAAATCATGCTGCTATAAAGACACATGCACATGTATGTTTACTGCGGCACTATTCACAATAGCAAAGACTTGGAATCAACCTAAATGTCCATCAGTGACAGACTGGATTAAGAAAATGTGGCACATATACACCATGGAATACTATGCAGCCATAAAAAGTATGAGTTCGTGTCCTTTGTAGGGACATGGATACAGCTGGAAACCATCATTCTCAGCAAACTATCACAAGAACAGAAAACCAAACACCGCATGTTCTCACTCACAGGTGGGAATTGAACGAGATCACTTGGACACGGGAAGGGGAACATCACACACCGGGGCCTATTGTGGGGAGGAGGGAAGGGGGAGGGATGGCATTGGGAGTTATACCTGATGTAAATGACGAGTTGATGGGTGCAGCACAACAACATGGCACATGTATAGATATGTAACAAACCTGAACATTGTGCACATGTACCCTAGAACTTAAAGTATAATGAAAAATAAATAAAAGAAAAAAAAGAAAAACTTCCCTAATATAGATATACTTGCTTAAAATGATTAAAGAGTTAAGAGCTAATTAAATATTTTAACTATTGATATAATTTGGATGTTTTTCAGCTCCAAATCTCATGTTGAAATGTAATCCTCAAAGTTGGAGGACGGGCCTGCTGAAAGGTGATTAGATCATGGGGCATGTCTCTCATGAATAGCTTAGTGGCATCCCCTGTTAAGGAGTGAGTTCTCTCTCTGAGTTCATGTAAGACCTGGTTGTTTAAGAGTTGGGCAGCTCCTCCCCCCTGTAGCTCCTCCTCTGGCCTTCTGCCATGATTGAAAGCTTCCTGAGGCCTCACCAGAAGCTGAGCAGATGACAGCACCATGCTTCCAGTCAGTATAGCCTACAGAACCACCATCCAACTAAACCTCTTTTCTTTATAAATTACCCAGTCGCCAATATTCCTTTATAGCGACACAAAAACAGACTAACACAGCTATGTTCACAGGCCAAGACACACTACGTGAAAAGTAACACAATGGGAGAACCTCTTTAATAGCAGGTAAGAGATAACATGCATAATTCTCAAAAAGGTAATCTTTTTATATAAAATATCAAGATTTGTTTATTTGGATACCATATTAGTCTGTTTTCATGCTGCAGATAAAGACATACCTGAGACTGGGTAATTTATAAAGAAAAAGAGGTTTCACGGACTCACAGTTCCACGTGGCTCGGGAGGCCTCACAGTTCCACGTGGCTCGGGAGGCCTCACAATCATGGCAGAAGGCAAGTCACGTCTTACATGGTGGCAGGGAAGAGAGAATGAGAAGCAAGCAAAAGAGATTTCCCCTTATAAAACCATTAGTTTTCATGAAACTTATTCACTACAATAAGAACAGTTTGGGGAAACCATTCTTATGATTCAATTACCTCCCACTGGGTCCCTCCCACAACACATGGGAATTATGGGAGCTACAATTCAAGATGAGATTTGGGTGGGAACACAGCCAACTATATCATATATATATATGTGTGTGTGTGTATGTGTGTGTGTATGTGTGTATATATGTGTATATGTTTCCAATGCCATATAGCATATACACACACACTAATAAGCTAATATATGCTAAATTTACAAATATTGAATTTATCTAATAGTACCATATACAGTTAATGTCCAATGCATAAAAATAAAGTTGATATTTATAAAAATACTCATATATATAACTGTTAATGAAGTTTGATTCGCATTTGTTATGTCCTTTATCAATCAGTAATTCTTTAAATGCTTGTCACATGCTATGAAGTAAATATGAAAACATATTTTTGTTTACTAGTTTCTGAATAACTGAATTAAATTGTTCTGAAATTTGCATTCTACGTATAGAGCATTGGATCTTCCTGTATTGCTGACTTACTTTATCAAGAAATACATATTGTCAGTATTTGATATTTGTTATGTGTTTCTGATTAAGAGGCTATACCCACCAGTCATAAAAAAAAATAGTAGAATGTCTTCTTTTGCTTGGTGACAGGTTTAAGGAAAGTAAATACAGATAGAAATAGGTTAGCGTCAATAAATATAAATCACTTTGGAACAGAAAGGTCTGCTTCCTTCCATGTGTAGCTTGTCTCTGTCATAAGTTATCTACAGGTAATACTGATAAATAAATTAGCTACTCAAAATGAAAATCTCCTGCTACCTTAAGGAAGAACTACGTTTGAATAAGGAAGGTGAAGATATGTGACAAAAATTTGATACACAAGGATGCAAAGAAAAAAAAAAATCAAACCTCTTTCTTAGATTAAAAAAAAAAAAAAAAAAAAATTTCACACTCAAATCCTTACCAGTGCTTGAAAAGATCCCAGGAAACCCAAGGCATCTTTCACACTTATCTCCTTTGATTGTTATTAGTGGAAAATTGATATAGGTGTGCTTTTGATTGATTTAATATATATTTCACACCTATTAGATGAATGTTTTGTGAAAATTATAGTTCAAGCTTCCCAAGAAATAGGAACACTGAGAAAGATCCTGTGTAGCCACCATAGCAATTGTAGGTAAAAGGGTAAAGTCACACTTGTCATAATAGGAGATACATTAGGTGAATTAACATGTCCTAGGGAACTGAAGCTCCCTTTCAGGCACTTAATCCTCGAGATTACTAAAGCTTGGCATAGAAGTTCACCTGCAATCATAACAATGCAGCCCTGGGAGAAAAAGCAAAACCACACAAAATCAACTGTCTTTCTCTCTCTCTCTCTTTCTTTCTTTTCTTTTCCTTCCTTCCCTTCTTTGACAGGGTCTCACTGTGTCACCCAGACTGGAGTACAGTGGCATGATCTCGGCTTACTACAGCCTCCACCTCACAGGCTCAGCCAATCCTCCCAACTCAGCCTCCTGAGTAGCTGGGACCACAGATGCACACCATCACTCCTGTTTAATTTTTATATATTTTTTCACCATGTAGGGTTTCACCATGTTGCCTAAGCTGATCTCAAACTCCTGGGCTCAAGTGACCTGCCAGCCTCGGCTTCCCAAGGTGCTGGGATTACAATCATGAGCCACTGTGCCAGGCTCAAAATCAACATTCAGTTGGAAAGTGGACTTCTTGATTTCATCCAAGAAATAGTGTCTCCTCCTTTCAAAGAACAGATGACGAAATGAAGATGTACTGGTGATCAGGCCTGGTACAGTGGCTCATGGCTATAATCCCAGCACTTTGGGAGGCCAAGGCGGGTGGATCATCTGGGATTGGGAGTTTGAGACCAGACTGACCAACATGGAGAAACCCCGTACTAAAAAATACAAAATTAGCCGGGCGTGCTAGGGTGCACGCCTGTAAACCCAGCTACTCCAGAGGCTGAGGCAGGAGAACTGTTTGAACCCAGCAGGTGGAGGTTACAGTGAGCCGGGATTGCACCACTGCATTCCAGCCTGGGCAAGATGAGCAAAACTCCATCTAAAAAAAAAAAAAGAAAATGTACTGGTGATTATCTGAAAATGTTTAACTCTCCCTATTCTCCTGTTTGACTAAGATTACAAGCCCTTGAGGGAAAGTCTAAAACCAAATGCTTTACTCATCAGTCACTCATTCCTCATCTATAAATTGGGATAGGAGTACATGTCTTAGAGAATTCTTACAAAGATGAAATGAGAAAGTACATACCTTGTTCTAAGTGCATGTTTATTTTCTAAAATAGAGTCAAGTAATGATCTTCCATCCTTGACTATGACTAATAGCCTTTGGTTGACTAGAAACCTTACCAATAACAAAAACAGTTAATACATATTTTGTATGCTATATGTATTATATGCCATATTCTGACTATAAAGTAAGCCACAGAAAAAAATGTTCTTATGAATATCATAAAGAAGAGAAAATAATTTACTATTCACTCAGAGGAAGTGGGTCATCATAAAGGTCTTCATTTCATTGTCTTCACCCTGAGAAGGCTGAGGATGGGGAAGAAAGGGAGGGGTTGGTATTGGTGTTTCAGGAGTGGCACAGGCAGAAGAGTTGGAGGAGGTGGAAGGGGAGGTTGGAGGGGAAAACTCACTGTGTACAACTTTACAAAAATATATCATGATTTCTTTTTTGCTTTTTCATTTCTCTAAAAATGTTTCTAGATGGTACCAATACTCTCATGGTTTGCTTTAGTTTCTGTGCCCTCCATGTCATAAAAGAAGTCAAAAGCAGTCTCAGATAATCAAAGCCCTTCTGCTAGATTTTCTAATGTCAACTTGTTTTCTAGCACTGCTTCCTCTATGTCTTCTTCCTCACCATCTGCCACTGCTTTGGAAGTACTCACCTCCATCAACTCATCTTCTTTGAATTTTTCTGGTGTAGTGTCTATAAGTGTTTGCATTTCTGCAACATCTGTATCCTGAAACCCTTCACCTCTCACTATATTTTTTGGCCATATCAACAGTCCCTTACATGAATTCCTTGATGGGCTCTGCCATGAATCCTGGGAAGCAATGCACAACCTCTGGACAAGGCTCTTTTTAGCAGATTATCATTTCAGGTTCAATGGCTTTCATGGCTTTTACTGTGACAATGATGTCCCTTTCAGTGGTGTAATCCTCCCATATTTTTATGATGCTGTCTGTGTCAGGGTTCTCCTCCATAGCATTGACAAATCTCATCCGTAGAGTTCCATGTGTAATGTGTCTTAAAGATCTTTATGACCTCCTGGTTAAGAGGTTGAAATAGGGATGTTGTGTTTGGGAGAAAGTAGACCACTGTGAAGCATTTGTTGTTGAACTCATGGCATTCTGGGTGGCCAGGGTCATAGTTCAATATAAAAATAACTTAAAAGTCAGTTTCTTCCTAGAAGGGTACTCCTGATTTCATGGCCAAAACATCAGTTGAACCAATTCAGAAAAACTGTTCTCCTTGCTCAGTGCTTCTTGTTATACAAAAGATCTGCAACTGGTGTTTATCTTTTCTCTTTGTAGTTAGCAGTTTTATAGAAAAGAGGAGTCCTGATCACAAACATGGTTGCATTTTCACAAAACAGAAGAGTTAACCTATCCTTTCCTGCCTTAAATCCTTACTAATAAAAGTCCTTTGTGACACTCTTTCTAATAAATGTCCTTTGTGACACTTTTCCAGAATATGGCACTTTCATCTGCATTAAAAACCTGTTCAAGCAGATATCCTTTCTCCTCAATGATTTTTGTTTGTTTGTTTTGAGACAGGGTCTCGCTCTGACACCCACACTGGAGTGCAGTGGCACAATCTCAGCTCACTGCAACCTCTGTCTCCTGGAATCAGGTGATCCCTCTCAAGTCAGCTTCCTGAGTAGCTAGAACTACAGGCATGTGCCATCACGCCTGGCTAATTTTTATATTTTATATTTTTAGTAGAGACGGGGTTTCGCAATGTTGCCCAGGCTGGTCTTCAATCCCTGGATTCAAACAATCCTCCCGCCTCGGCCTCCCAAAATGCTGGGATTATAGGCATAAGCCACTGCACCCGGCCTCCTCAATGATTTTCTTAATGGCAGCTGGAAACTTGTCTTCTGCCTTAGTCAGCAGAAGCTGCTTCTCCTGTTATCTCAATGTGTTTAAAGCCAAACCTCTTTCTAAAATTATCAAACCATCCTTTTCTAGTATTAAATTCTTCAGCTTTAAATCCTTCATCTTCCTTTTGCTTTAAGTTGCCATATAATGACTTTCCTTTTTCTCAAATCATACTAGAGTCTATAGATGTGCCTTTCTTATAGCAATCCTGCATCCACATAAAAGCTCCATTTTCAATGTATGTATCTCATGCAAGGTTTTTGCGTCTGCTGGCATAGCTACAGTGACAGCCTTGTAAATGTCTTTTTTGTTTTTATACAATTAATCTTACACTGGATTCATTTATCTTGAAATGATGGGCAACAGCAGCTGCAGACTTCAAAGTACGGTATATGTCAAGCAATTCAACTTATTCTTGTAACATCCTGACTTTTCTCTGCTTCTTGAGAGCACTTCCAACATTACTAGTGGCACTCTGTATGAGTCTCACGGTGTTATTCGAGGTTCAGGATATTGCACTAAGCATGATGAGACATGCGAGAACCATGAGAGATCACTTTTTACCATGACGCCCAATTTACTGGAGAGACGAACTGCTCACATGGAGATTATGAGCATCACATGGTGTTTTAAGTAGATACTCTCCACACTTGAGCTCCCTGCAATACTGACAGGAGGTGGCTATAAAATTATTACAGTAGTGTAGTATGTACTACAGTTAATTTTGTGCAGTTATGATTTAATACTGCATCTTTACATTTCTCTCAGCTGCAAATGGCACCATTTAAGCTCTGTAATCTGAGGGTAAGTTTAGAAAATTTTAACTTTTTATAATAAATTTGTGTATACTCCATAGTAAACAAGATAGACTAAAACCTACATGTTGTATACATTCATGACATCACCTTTGATTATTTTTTGATATTAATAGGCTATGGAGCTCATCTGTGGGTGTTTTCAAATTCTCGCAAATCTCCAAAACATTTTCCAATATACTTAAGAATCTGCATATAATTGGAGCCATTCAGTTCAAACTGTGCTACTCAAGGGTTAACTGTATTTTATTTTATTTAATAGTTAATGTATTAATCTGTTCTCACACTGGTAATAGACCTACCGAAGACTGGGTAATTTATAAAGGAAAGAGGTTTAATTGACTCACAGTTCCACACGGCTGACGAGCCCTCACAATCATGGTATAAGGTGAATGAGGAGTAAAGTCAAGTCTTATGTGGTAACAAGCAAGAGAGCTTGTTCAGAGGAACTCCCGTTTATAAGACATCAGTTCTCCTGAGCCTTATTCAGTAACAGGAGAACAGTGCAGGGAAACTGCCCTCATGATTCAGTTATTACCACGTGGCCCCACCCTTGACATGTGCGGACTATTACAATTCAAGGTCAGATATGGGTGGGGACACAGCCAAACTATATCAGTTAACAACACAGTGCTTATAATACGGTCATTGTGGCGTTTGTGACATGCCCATCACTGCTTGTAAGTGCTTCACAAATACGAAGTCATTAAATCTTAATAACAAATATATTTATAAAGAACTGCTTCTCCCCCTCCCCCTGCATTTTGCAAGTTAGGAAATTAAGGCACAGAGAAGCTGGCTGGCTCCCAGCACACACTTAAACCTTATATTCTGCTACTGTCCTCTTTTAGATATTACAAAATTTCAACTTTTACTTCAAAGATTTTATCACTTGAGTATCAAATGTCGCTTATTTATTTCTATAAAAGTACTGCACCATTCAAATTTTTCCTTAAGTAGACATTCAAAGTGAATAACTATAAAAGCCTGACAATACTCCCTTTACTTGGGATAAGAAAACAGCCGGGCATGGTGACTCACGCCTGTAATCCCAGAACTTTAGGAGGCCGAGGCGGGTGGATCACGAGGTCAGGAGATGGAGGCCATCCTGGCTAACACGATAAAACCCTGTCTCTACCAAAAATACAAAAAATTAGCCGGGCGTGGTGGTGGGCGCCTGTAGTCCCAGATACTTGGGAGGCTGAGGCAGGAGAATAGCGGGAACCTGGGAGGCGGGGCTTGCAGAGAGCCAAGATTGTGCCACTGCACTCCAGCCTGGGCGACAGAGAATCCGTCTCAAAAAAAAAAAAAAAAAAAAAGAAAGAAAGAAAACAGAGACCATCAGTTGCTTTCTTATTTATAGCTGAGAATATTTCTCCCTAAACAGAGTTAAATTTACATTTAAAACACCCACCTTATCGAAAAAATTTAAAATTTAAAAATTATATTGAACTAATATTTGTTGATTGCATACAATATGCTAGGCATTGTTCAAGTGGTTTTTGTGTATTAACTCATTTTGGTTTGGGATACATAAATAGCACCAACTGGTTTTTGATGGTTGATTCTTATGCTGCCCGTACAAATTTGAGAATTGACCCAAACTCAATGGACCTATAAAGAGAGACCTTCTTATGACGTAAGCAATGCCTCTGTTCGGTCCTATTTTCCTCATACATGGAGAGTCATAATACACATTTATATGCTGCTAAAATGTGTAGGCTAGAGAAGTGCCATAGACTCATTAATTTTACAAATTGTAGTGGAAAAAGAGAGTAAAGGAAAACGGGTAACATTTTTAGTTGCCAATAAATGGATTCAATAGAAGATACCTTCTTAAATAGAGGGCCTGATTTTCTGTAAAAGGTATTTTTTCTTCATTACAATGTTTAGAGATAACATCTAAATTATATTTTTACAGTTTTTAGGTCATATGTAGCAGCTAATTATTGCTTAAAAGTAGTTTTACAAAGTTATCTACATGTTAGTGTGAGTTCATATGCTATCTACTGCATCATTTGAGCTAAAGTTATTTTGTCTCTAATATTGGGCTAAAAATATTTCCTATTTGCTATATATTTTATTCAATATAGATTTAAAATCATTTTCCACAGTCTGCCAAATTATCCTTCACCTGCACTAAAATTACAACCTCAGCCATAACCTATGGAAAAGAAATAAAATTGATAACCAATAGTAATACTGGGGAGATTAAAAGAAATATTCTCTATTGTACATCTCAGAGAATATTAGGTTAAAATTCAAATTCCTTTTAGTGACAGATTGTTGCAAGAATAAGAAATGGCACAAACAATCCATTTCAGGACAAAGATTTTACAAAAATAGGAAGGTTAATTATAATTGAATATTCCCTATGGATATCTCAGAAGATATGCCTCAATCTCCTATTGACAGGTGGTAGTGTAAATTAAATGTAGTATTATGCATTCAAATTGGATTTCAACTACTCATCATCTATAGTGTGACATTAGAATTAGCCTCAATGATGACAGTCTAAAGATCATAATGAGAAGAGCTGCCCTTTTCCATTCATATTGTACTTTCACTGGTGGGGAGGGGAGGTGTTAGAGATTGGATTCAAATTTTGTTATAATCTTTGCTGCCCAAAAATTTATTCCATGAATCAACTATCCTGAATATTAATACTGTACTGACTGTTCTTTGAATTAATGACACACAAAAGGCCACTTGTCTTCTATAAATACTGTGCCAAATCCAAAAAGCAGCATTCAAGATTCTGTCAATTCCACCATCAATCATTGTTTATCGGTGTATACAAACATGGGGATGCTGGTGTGTTTTTGTTTCAAACAAAAACAAAACCAAAACCAAAAGGAAAACAAAACACAGCAGGAATGAGGCCTGTATCTTTAAAAAAGAAAAAGGAGGCCAGGTGTGGTGGCTCGCATCTGTAATCCCAGCACTTTGGGAGGCGGAGGCAGAGGCAGAAGCAGGATCACTTGAGGCCAGGAGTTCAAGGCCAGCGTGACCAAAATGGCGAAACCCCGTCTCCAGTGAAAACATAAAAATTAGCCAGGTGTGGCGGTATACACCTGTAATCCCAGCTACTAGTGGCTGAGGCAGGAGAATCACTTGAACCCAGGAGGGAGAGGTTGAAGTGAGCCAAAATCATGCCACTGCACTGCACCCTAAACAACAGAGTGAGACTCTATCTCAAAACACACACACACAGAAAAAGGAAAGAAAGGAAGGAAGGGCAGGGGCTTAAAAAGAGGGTTTGTCTCTCTGGTGAGGATCATAAGTGACCTCAATTGTATGGACCAGCTGTTCTTATTCAGGGATGTGCTGCAGAAACCTGACGTAGAATGCTATGAAGGTATCCATGTGCTCTGGCAATGTGAATGCTCAAATCACTCCTTGTGTAATTCTGATGGACAGCTATCCCCCAAATCCTTGGCAATCTCTCTCAAAATGAGCATTTGCAGACAACTTGCATTAGAAAAAGCACCAAGGCAGGTTGAGCAGGTGCTTGTTGAAAATGCAGATCCTGGGACCTACTTTGGTCCTACTAATTCAGCATTTTTGAGAGTGAGGCCTGAGAACCTCTTAAAAACAAAATAAACAAAACAATACCAAACAAAAGAAACACTACCTGCAGGTACGTTCAAACTGTTATAAAGTGTAAGAATCACTGGAATAAGACTGTAGAATCAGCACTTAGCTGTTCAGTCATTATTATGGCAATTTCAAAGCCTAGACATTAAGGTAGAAATGTCATGTGATGAGTTATTCTATTTAAAATTAGTACATTATTTTGGCTGTTAAAGAATATTTTTACTATTACAGGCATAGTATTTTTTTATGCCACAGACAAATCAAATGTTTCTGGTTAGTCATTAAGACTAACAACCAAGATTTATTGTTTAAAATTATTGCTAGTTAGCATGTATGAAGATTGAAGAAAAACAGTTGGCCCATAATATTAGACATCTGAACACAAATATAGCATATAACAAGTAGCTTCAATAAAACAAATGTCCATTTTCTTTTAATGTGTCTCCAAACAATTGCCTATACTTTAAACTGCAAGAAATAATAATTATAATAGCATCTGGTAGAATTTCTATCTCAACAGAGTTGTTTTTTTTTTCTTTATTTTAATAATGATATGTAATTATTCATGACATTTGGGATTACTGAAGACAAACAGAAGAAAGAAAGAAATGTTAAGCCTTCCTGGGTATCAAAGAGAGTATATTTTTATTATAACTTCTAATTTAATTAATGTATTCTTAATGCCATCTGGTCAGATTATCTTAAAAGTTAACAGAAGAGATTGACATTTCACAAATAAATCTGAAAATGTATAATACTGAAATTATACAATCATATCTAGAATAATATAAAAAAAGAATAAGAGGAAAAAATCATTTCAGTCAACTCTAAGCACATTTAGTATTATCTTGGAATGAAGAAAAGAGACTCATTATGCCCTCAACCATGATTTAAGTCATCACTATAGTATTATATTTAAGTATATTTAAATACAAGTGAGATGTATACCTGTTCCAAATGCTTCATTGAAAGAAGTTAATAAAATATGAGTAACAACATATGTCTGGAGCCAAATACTCAAGTTTTCAATCTAAAACTACTCTTTGCTAGCTGTGAGACCTGGGTAAGTTGTAACCTTCTCTGGACCCAGGTCCTCATTGAAAAATATGATTATTCACACAAAGCATTCAGAAGAGTGGTAGGCATATGTATATAAATTTTTATATTCTCTATATAACTTATTTTAGCAATTGAAAACCTGTCGTGTATCCTATAAATTAACACTTGATTCACAATCAGAAAATAGCTTTAGATAGTGGCTCTGTGGTATTGATATGGAACAAATCACTCTTTTGAAACTTAGGTTATTTTTTCTTTTCTTGATGGGAAAATGAGGTGATTATTATTTATTATATAAGATTGTTATTAAGATTAAATAAATTTGCTTTTATTAAAGTCTCCATAGAGTTTCTCACAAATAGTGGGGCCCGATTAGTTTTTTCAAGTCCCAATTTGGATATAGTATTCCAACCATCTCCAGTGGACAAGGAACACAAATATTAAAAACTAAAAACGACTTTGTACTTATTCTCATAATGGTTAAAATACTATCTGAGAAATACATTTTATTTCTTAGTTCTGTAGTCTGAAATTTGAGATCGGATTAGGTATTTTAATCCATATTTTGGTTACCTCATTCTATATCTGTGAGTTTGTTTCAAAGGCCATCCCAGTCTTTAATAACCATAAAGTATGTACATTTGGACAAATCTAACAACCAATGTTTTTGGAGTTCTGAGCCATCAATCCCAGATGAAAAAGAAGCTATGTTGCTTTTCTATTCTTATGAATCTGAACACACAAAGTGTTTAGGGATATTAAAGTACCACAATTAGCAACCTCAGTTATTTAGATTTGCACCATTCTGAATGCTGTCACTTAAAAATTAAAAAGTCCAGACCATATCACTGAAGGAAGGATAGAGTCAAGAATTCATTTTTCTTCACTTAAAGTTATGTCATAAACACAATCTTTATCAACATGAATGTAATAATACCCAGCAAATACATTTGGACAATATGGTATGCTCTGCTTAAAAACAAGATATTAACATAAACATTCATCATTCAGGGATCTTTATAAAGTCATCAGTTCAATTAGGTACAGAGGGAAATAAGATAAGACATAATTCAATTATACAGAAAAATGTGAAAGACAAGCAAGGCTAAAAACATTGCTTAAGTTTTACTAGAAAATAATGTTTTTGTTGGAATGTCTCAAATTTAGTTTAGTGCATTGAATTGATTAGGTTTAGGTGTTATATTGGTAGCCATTTATTCACTTTTTCTTTGACATTCCCTTATTCCCCACGGTTTAGATAAGACAAAAATGCATGTATCAATTTGCAGAGAAAGAGTAAATGTAAGTTATTTTCGCTGTTTATTCATATGTTAGATTAACTTTGTTTATCAACCCATATATTAAAATGTAATCATTTCATTGTCAGGAGCCTAAAGCTAATGTTAATTACAGTTTGAAACTTCGATTATTAATGCATCTTTACCTACTGAAGTGTGAAATAAGCAATAGTAGTTGGAATACACCAATTAAATTAACTTCTGAGACAAGAATTCGTAAGTAGGCATTTGTTCATAAAGTAGGCATTTGTTCATTATGAACAAATGCTGTAGGATTTCATTCTAAGCTACATTTGTGAAATACCAGTCCCAAGGTGGGAGAAAAATTACTCAATGAGGTGAAGAATAAATGACATATCCAATCAATAAAATCGTTGTGATAGGCATTCTCTATCTTTTCCATTTACATTCTACGTGTCATTCAGATAAAATAATATATACACTCGATCCACAGAAGAACACTTAAACGTTTTATTTTGCTTCGTTTTAAATAAGG
Organism: Macaca fascicularis; assembly: GCF_037993035.2. Classification (NCBI taxonomy): domain Eukaryota; kingdom Metazoa; phylum Chordata; class Mammalia; order Primates; family Cercopithecidae; genus Macaca; species Macaca fascicularis. The sequence goes on along the minus strand of NC_088380.1, from coordinate 171,828,929 downwards.
AAACAGGAGAGATCTGTTTTGTTTACATGGGGTACCAAAATCATGCAAGATTTGGCAATTATTGTTTATTGTCTTTTTTTATTGAACTATAAAATGCAAATAATTCTTGCCTTAGTCAACCTATGCCTTATATGCTTTTTGGGTAAAGCATTGCTTCCTTCTTGGTTGATTGGTCAGTTTTGCTTCTCACAATGCTATATACATAATGCTTTATATTGTATTGTCTGTAAAAAATAATGTTGACTAATATTTATGAAGTGCATGGTACTATGTGTCATGATACAATAACCCTCACTTTTTTATGTATGTTCAATTAACATTATTTTACAAACTAGAAACTTGGGCCACAGAAAGGTTAAAGTAGTGGTCTAAAATGCCACAATTTGTAAGCAACACTCCAATCTGTGTGCATTTTTTTTTAGAATTTTGCTCATAATGAAATTTTCAAACATAATAAAGAAACTTTCCATATGCAACCCAGATTTTAAATATTTTTATAGTTTGCCAATACTTTTAAAGAATAAAAGGATTACAGATAAAGTCCTCTCCTCTCTAATACTGTTATTCTTGATTTCTCCCCAGAAATAACCATTGCCAATAACTTGTTTATATTCCTGATGCCTTCTTTTTATACCTTAACAAGAAACACATGTTACATTTTTTGCACTCTTAAGCTTTTTGTAAATATTTTCATGCTGTAGTATCATTAGGCAACCTTTAGTGTATTTGGCATCTTTTTATGGAATTTAAATATATTGTTATATGTATATCTAGTTCATTTTATCTACGTAATTTACTATTATATGAAATGTAGCTTAACAGCATTTACTATAAAACATCAAGGCATGCACTTATTTGTATTTTTCTTGGCTGGACTGTTGAAGTACATTTTTATCTAATAATTCATTCCTCTCAATTCTAGGCACTTACTTTGCTATGGTTTCTATATCTATCTGTCTGTCTATCTATCCATTTCTTGAAGCTTCTCTGGATTACCTCATACTTTACAGCGCAGACATTTTACATCTTTTCCTATGACTTTTCTTCTATTCTGCTTGTTTTAAAAATAAATATTTTCTGAAACAGTAGAGTTTGTAACTTTGCCAAAAATTACGTGTCTCAATCTTTACTTTCTGTCTTACTCCTGCCATATTTTTTAGTTTATTGAGAGGGTTATTAGTCTTTCATTTAAAGAGGAAATGAAAACTTAGTTACTTTCCAACTCAATCATATTTTCATATATATATATATTTTTTGAGAGAGAGATGACAAATAGGTAGACACTTACACACATTACCCCGATATACACGATAGTGATAAGAAATTACTTGAATATTTACATAATTTTTCTCAATAGAGATGCCATTGTTTATGAATATACCTTTAATAAGTATATTTGTTATAAGGACAAGGCCCTATGGACATAGTCTGGATAGGCTAGAAGAGACAAAGAGACTGATAAACTGTTTTGTGTAAGAATGGGAATTTACAGTGTCAGAAAGTAAAATATATTCTGTTAGAAATGCCTGTGTGTCACTTATGAGCAGGCAGCAAGTAATGGAGAAAAAATGGCCAATATTAATAATTTCAACAAAATAAAGTACATAATAATTTTGTGACATCCAGATGTCCCCAATTTCCAGCATATCTTTTCCAGTCCCATTTTATTAAATGAGATGGGTTACATAGGGCAGGAGGATGTCGATCTAGATTGCACAAATTGTTTCATAATGTTCAAACTTTATTTTAAACTTGAATTTTGTTATCCTAATATTATAGAATATTTAAATCACTTTGAGAAGGCATGTACTAAAAAGGGCCATATTGTATCTATGCAAGGGAATATTATTTGACAATAATAAGAGAAAAAGCGGTGATGCATGGCACACCACAAAAGAATCTTGAAAATATGCTCAATGAAAGGAGCTGGTAATAAGAGATCACATATTGTATGATTCCACTGTTATAAATTGTGCAGAACAAGCCAATTTACAGAGATAAATAGTGGACTATTAGTTGCCTAGGACTAGGGGTGTTGGGGGCAAATGGAAGTGACTTCTAATGGGTATCATGTAGGATTTGGGTGGTAAGTGATAAAAATGTTCTATAATTTATCATGATTTAGATTGTGCAACTCTATGAATATACAAAAAACATCTATCTGTGCACTTTAAATGAATGAACTGTATAATATGCAAATTATGTCTCAATAAAGCTGCTTCCCCTCAAAAAGTCGAATCTTTTTATTTACAATATGCTCAATCTTAAATATTGTAACAATAAAAGGAAAGATGCCATAGAATTAAATGGAGTCATTAAATTAAATATTACAATATAGATTCCACATGAGCTTCAAATTTGCCACACTGAAATTCACCTTAGAAATCATCCCATCCCACCAACATATAAAAGGAACGACAATATAACAATAATTATGAAGGAATTCAGGCAAAGCATTTCCCACGTTTTACTAAAGACAGGGGTATAGTGAAGAATTACATTTTAAAAATAAATAGAGAGTAGAAATCTTATTTCTATATACCCCTGGAACACTGAGGCAGGGGGGCTATAACAAAAGTGAAATATATAAGATTGGTTTAATTCTTTTATTAAAAATAATTTTAAATTACCAATGGCCCCTTGCTCTATCAGTTTTAAGGGAAATACTTTTGACAGTGCAATAGTACCTAATGGTTTCAGTACTTCATATCTTAAAGCCTCGCAATAGTTCCTAATTGATGCCAATAAAATCTGCCACTGATTTGGGAACAACAACAACAACAAAATTTCTGACTGAGAATAGTAGCCAAGTCAGGTTTAAGTTTCTGCAAAACAGGAGTGCTAGAATTTAATCCAAAGCCCTTAGGCCTCCTGGACAATGAATTTACTTTCTAGAGAATACTTAAATGGGGCACTCACTGACCATGTGATAGTTTACTCTGGCTAGAAGCAAAAACTCACAGAACGGCTGTCATTCCTGTGCTTTTTAAGAAATGGAGAGAAATAAAAAGATTAGTTAGAAATTCTATTTTGTTTACAGTTAAGCCAGAGGAAGTTTTCCTCATGGTGCTATAGGTTAACAATATGAAGACCAAGCAATTATTATGATAGTTTCACCATTACCAGCATCTTTTCTATAAAACTGACCATTGTTTTCTTTATCCTCCAGCATTATCCACAGTAACTCTAGTGATTGCATACCCACTTTTCTCCTGATGAGAAAATGGCAATTTGTCCAGATAACTCCCCTAAATAGTCAGCACAGATATGGTTGCCTTTCATGTCCTGGTTGATACAAAACAGTAAATCTAATCCATTCCCTTCAAATGTTTGATGTAAGCAAGAACAATGGACATTTCTGATCAGTAACAGAAAAGGTATGCCTGCTGGGACATTGCTGAGAAATATATTCCCATTTTGAAAAGAAAGTGAAACATTATATTCTGTACTTGAAACTTGCTAAGAGAAAACTGTGTGTTCTCACCACAGAAAATAAGTATCTGAGGTAATGCATATGTTAAATGGCTTCATATAGCCATTCACAATGTATACATATATCAAAACATCATATTGTACACTATAAATATATACAACTTTTCCTTATAAATTAACCAATTAAATAAAGAAAAGGTATTAAAAATAAGAGATAATTGGCTGGGCGCGGTGGCTCACACCTGTAATCCCAGCACTTTGAGAGGCCAAGGCAGGCGGATCACGAGGTCAAGAGATCGAGACCATCCTGACCAACATTGCGAAACCCCGTTTCCACTAAAAATACAAAAAATTAGCCAGGTGTGGTGGCGGGCGCCTGTAGTCCCAGCTACTCAGGAGGCTGCGGCAGTAGAATGGTGTGAACCTGGGAGGTGGAGCTTGCAGTGAGCCAAGATCACACCACTGCACTCCAGTCTGGGCGACAGAGTGAGACTCAATCTCAAAAAAGATAATACTCTTTCTCTACTGAGAACTGTTGCATCTGTATGTGATGCCTAAAAGTGAAATAGCCATCTTAAAACCAGGAGGATTGCTGGTGTGGAATCAAAGCTGCACAAACTGGAAGTTTGAATATGACAGAGAAAAAAATATTGGTGATATAATGAAGCTACGGTATTCACTAATCCTCAATTTCTTATTATATACACATTTTTTCCTTGCTTAAGTCCACTGAATCTGGATTTTCTTCTCTTTATAGCCAAAAGCATTCTTACACTTCCTTGAATTTCTTTGTGAGGGCACAAAAGTTCACAATCATCTGCTTGGTCGCTGCTCCAATTGATAGATGATAGGGTTTGGCTGTGTCCCCACCCAAATCTCATCTTGAATTGTAACTTCTGTAATTCCTACGTGCCATGGGAGGAACCTGGTGGGAGTCAATTGAATCATGGGGGTGGTCCCTCTTGTGCTGTTCTCATGCCAGTGAATACATGTCATGAGATCTGATGGTTTTATGAAGGGGAGTTCCCCTACACATGCTCTATTGCCTGCCACCATGTAAGATATGACTTTGCCCTTCATTTACCTTCTGCCACGATTATTAGATCTCCCCAGCCATGTGAAACTGTGAGTCAATTAAACTTATTTCCTTTATAAATTATCCAGTCTTGGGTAAGTGTTTATTAGCAGGATGAGAACAGACTAATACAGTAAATTGGTACCAGGCGTGGGGTGCTGCTGTAAAGATACCCAAAAATGTAGAAGTGACTTTGGAACTGGGTAACAAGCAGAGGTTGGAACAGTTTGGAGGGCTCAGAAGAATACAGGAAAATGTGGGAAAGTCTGGAACTTCCTAGATACTTGGAGGTCTCAGAAGACAGGAAGATGTGGGAAAGTTTGGAAATTCCTAGAGACCTTTTGAATGGCTTTGACCAAAATGCTCATAGTGATATGGACAATGAAGTCCAGGCTGAGGTGGTTTCAGATGGAGATGAGGAACTTGTTGGTAACTGGAGTGAAGGTCACTCTTGCTATGCAAAGACAATGGTGGCATTTTACCCCCGCCCTAGAGATATATGGAACTTTGAACTTGAAGGGGTGATTTAGGGTATCTGGTAGAAAAAATTTCTAAGCAGCAAAATGTTCAAGAGGAAGCAAAGCATACATTTTGAACAATTTTAGGATGACAATGGAATAAAAAAGAAAAACCAATTTTCTCTGGAGAAATTCAAGTTGGCAGCAGAAATTTGCTTAAGTAACGAGGAGTCAAATGTTAGTCACTAAGACAATGGGGAAAATGTTTCCAGGGCATTTCAGAGCAGCCCCTCCCATCATAGGACTAGAGGCCTAGGAGAACAACATCATTTTGTGGGCTGAGCACAGGGTCCCTAATGCTGTGTACAACCTAGGGACTTGGTGCCTTACATCCCAGCCACTCCAGTCATAGATAAAATGGGCCAAGGTACAGCTCAGGCCATGGCTTCAGAGTACAAGCTCCAAGCCTTGGTAGCTTCCACATGGTTTTGAGCCTGCAGGTGCAAAGAAGTCAAGAATTGAGGTTTGAGAACCTCCACCTAGATTTCAGAAGATGTATGGAAATATCTGGATGTCCAGGCAGAAGTTTGCTGCAGGGGTGAGGCCCTCATGCAAAATCTCTGGCTAGGGTAGTGCAGGAGGGAAATGTGGTGTCAGAGCCCCCACAAAGAATTTCCACTGGGACACTACCTATTAGAGCTGGGAGAAGAGGGCAGGCATCTTTCAGATGCTAAAATGTTAGATCTACTAACAGCTTACACCATGTGCCTGGAAAAGCTGCAGGCACTCAATGCCAGCCTGGGAAAGCAGCTAGGAGGGGGGCTGTACCCTGCAAAGCCAAAGGGGTGGAGGTGCCCAAGACCATGGGAACCCACCACTTGAACAGTGTGACCTGGATGTGAAACATGGAATCAAACAAGATCATTTTGGAGCTTTAAAATTTGACTTAAATCTTAAAGCTGGATTTTGGACTTGTGTCAAGTCTGTAGCCCCTACTTAAAAAAAAAAAAAAAAAAAAAAAAAAAAGGCTGGTTTGTCTGTAAAATGTTGATATAAATGCTGGTAGAGCATGTTTCTAGGGTGAAAGTAATGGCTCTTCATTAATGGACAAAATATTCCAGCAATGAATTAAAAAGAAAACAGTGAAATCTTCTTAATCTCCTCTTACGCTCACTGCAGCATTATTCATAATAGCCAAATTACAGAAACAACCTAAATGTCCAGTGACAGATGAATGGATAAGAAAATGTGGCATATACATACAATGAAATATTATTCAGCCTTGAAAAGGAAGAAAATCCTGCCATATTCAACTGCTTGGATGATCCTGGAAATAAGCCGGTCACAAAAGGATATGTACTGCATGATTTCACTTACATGAGGTATCTAAAATATTCAAACTCATAGAAACAGAGTGTAGAATGGTCACTGCTAGGGGCTGAGGGGTGAGAGAGGGATGAGGATTTGCTGTACAATGGGCATAAAGTTCCAGTTATGCAAAATGAATAAGGTCTAGAGTTTTACTGTACAACATTGAACTTATAGTTAACAATACCGTATTGTGCACTTAAAAATTTGTTAAAAGGGTAGATCTCATGTCAAATGTTCTTACCACAATAAAGAGGGAGAAATTACTGAAATACTTAGTACTATGTCTGATATGTTTGGCTATGTCTCCACCCAAATGTCAACTTGAATTGTATCTCCCAGAATTAGCACATGTTGTGGGAGGAACCCATGGGGAGGTAACTACATCATGGGGGCTGGTCTTTCCCATGCTATTCTCGTGATAGTGAATTAAGCCTTGTGAGATCTGATTGGCTTATCAGGGGTTTCTCCTTTTGCTTCTTCCACATTTTCACTTGCTGCCACCATGTAAGAAGGGCCTTTTGCCTCTCACCATGATTCTGAGGCCTCCCCCAACCACGTGGAACTACAAGTCCAGTTAAACTTCTTTTGCTTCCCAGTCTCGGTATGTCTTTGTCAGCATCATGAAAACAGACTACTACAGTACATTGGTACCAATATAGCGGGGCATTGATGAAAAGATACCCAAAATGTGGATGCAACTTTGGAACTGGGTATCAAGCAGAGACTGGGACTGTTTAGAGGGCTCAGAAGAAGACAGAAAAATGTGGGAAAGTTTGAAGCCTGCTAGAGACTTGTTGAATGGCTTTGGCAAAAATGCAGATAGTGATGTGAACAATAATGTCCAGGCTGAGGTGGTCTCAGATGGAGATGAGGAACCTCTTGGGAACTAGAGCAAATGCGACTCTTGTTGTGTTTTAGCAAAGAGACTGGCAGCATTTTGCCCCTAGAGATTTTGTGGAACTTTGAACTTAAGATGGTTTAGGGTATCTAGTGGAAGAAATGTCTAAGCAGCAAAGCATTCAGAAGGTGATTTGGGTGCTGTTAAAACCATTCAATTTTAAAAGGGTAACAGCATAAAAGCTCAGAAAATTTGCAGCCTGATGATGCAGTAGAAAAGAAAAAAACGTTTTTTGAGGAGAAATTCAAGCCAGCTGCAGAAATTTGCATAAGTAGCAAGAAGCCTAATGTTAATCCCCAAGACCATGGGGAAAATGTCTCCAGGCCATGTCAGAGGCCTTCATGGAAGCCCCTCCTATCACAGGCCCAGAGGCACAGGAGGAAAAAGTGGTTTTGCAGGCCAGGCCCAGGGTCCCCATGCTGTGTGCAGCCTAGGGAATTGGTGCCCTGTGTCCCAGCTGCAGCAGCTATGGCTGAAAGGGGCCAATAGAGCTTGGTCTGTGACTTCAGAGGGTGCAAGCCCCAATCCTCGGCAGCTTCCACACAGTGTTGAGCCTGCAGGTACACAGAAGTCAAGAATTGAGGTTTGGGAACCTCCTCCTAGATTTCAGAAGATGTATGGAAGCCCAGGCAAAAGTTTACTGCAGGGATGGGGCCCTCATGGAGAACCTCTGCTAGGGCAGTGCAAAAGGGAAATGTGGGGTCAGAACTCCCATACAGAGTCCTACTAGGGCACTGCCTGGTGGAGCTGTGAGAAGAGGGCTACTGTCCCCCAGATCCTGGAATAGATCCACCCACAGCTTGCACTGTGCACCTGGAAAAGCCACAGACACTCAATACCAGCCCACAAAAGCAGCTGGGAAGGAGGTTGCACCCTGCAAAGCCACAGGGATTGAGCTCCCCAAGACCATGGGAACCCACCCCTTGCATCAGCGTGCCTTGGATATGAGACATGGAGTCAAAAGAGATCATTTTGCAGCTTTAAGAGTTTACTGCCCTGCTGGATTTTGGACTTGCATGGGACTTGTAGCCCCTTTGTTTTGGCCAATTAATCCCATTTGGAATGGCTATATTTACCCAATACCTGTACTACCATTGTATCTAGGAAGTAACTAGCTTGCTTTTGATTTTACAGGCTAGTAAGCAGAAGAGACTTGCCTTTTCCCAAATAAGATTTTGGACTGTGGACTTCTGGATTAACGCTGAAATGAGTTAGGACTTTGGGGGACTGTTGGGAGGGCATGATTGTTTTTGAAATTTGAGGACATGAGATATGGAGGGGTCAGGGGCAGAATTAAATGGTTTGGCTCTGTCCCCACCCAAATCTCAACTAGAATTGTATCTCCCAGAATTCCCACATGTTGTGGTAGGGACCCAGGGGAAGGTAACTGAATCATGGGGGCCTGTCTTTCCTGTGCTATTCTCCTGGTAGTGAATTAAGCCTCACGAGATCTGATGGGTTTATCAGGGGTTTCTGCTTTGGCTTTTTCATTTTCTCTTGCCATCATCATGTAAGAAGTGCCTTTCACCTCCCACCATGATTCTGAGGCCTCCCCAGCCATGTGGAACTGTAAGTTCAATTAAACCTCTTTTTCTTCCCAGTCTTGGGCATGTCATTATCAGTTAGCTGCATGATAAATACAACGTCATACTTTAAAAACCTGAGAAATTTTAAGATAATTGTCATGAAAAGAAAATATACAACATCATTTTTACTTTGCTGAGGCAGGGGGCAGATTGGGAATGTTTAACCTCAAAATAAACTTACACTTAGATGAAATGCAAAATTATATTGTGAAGAACAGAAGAAAGTAGTAAATTTAGGAGGGAAGGAAGAAATAAAGGCAGGCAGGCAGTCAGATATAATTATCCAGCATGGCAATGAAAAGCTCATGTATTCGATGGAATAAAGATATCTATCATATTTAAGTAATAGAATTCTAGAAGGTTAATGTAAAGAAATACAGTTTTAATGTCAGATTGAGTATATTGATAATGAAAATCTACAACTCTGAAAGAGAAACTTATAATGCTATTAAATCTTGTTGCCAGAGTTAGCATTTAAAACACAATTTAGCAGAAATTAAAAATGTAGGATGACCAGTTACATTTGAATTTCAGATGAACAGAAAATAATTTAGTAGTATAAGTATGTCCAAAATATTGCATGGGAAATACTTATATTAAACTTTCCCTAAAATTCAAGTTTAACTGAATGCACTGTATGATATCTGGCAACTCTAAATGCATAGCTTTTACTTAAAATATTATTGCCAGATTTCAGAAGAAGTGACCACATATATTCAAAGAGTATTTGAATTTTGAATTTGAAACTTTTGAATTTGAGATAGAAAGGACGAAATGGAAAGGAAGTTGTTGGAAAGGTCTAAACTTTCGAAAATAGTTTTATCTTTTCAGTATTTATTTCTTTATTGTGGCCCTGAGGCAATGTAAAATAAAAACTAAAATCTCCAGTTGTTTTTGTTTGTTGTTTGTTTTGCTGCATGATAGCCCACATGCTGTGGAAGTCAAGCAATGCTCCAATTGAAAAGTAGCTTGGGGTCAGAAAGAGAGGAAGCAAACTCCAGGAGAGTGAGGAAAGTACTTAATTTTTTTTTTTTTTTTTTTTAAGGCAAATTCTCGATCTATTACCCAGGCTATAGTGCAGTGGTGCAATCTCAGTTCACTGGAACCTCTGCCTCCTGGGTTCAAGCGATTCTCCTGCCTCAACCGCCCAAGTAGCTGGGATTCCAAGCATCGGCCACCACAACTGACTAATTTTTGTACTTTTAGTAGAGACAGGGTTTCACCATGTTGGCCGGGCTGGTCTTGAACTCCTGACCTCTACTGATTTGCCTGCCTCAGCCTCCCATCAGCCTCCCAAAGTGACGGGATTATACTTCTTTGAGCCTTACTCTTCTAGTTTATAAAATGAAGTGTTGATGCTATTAGAGGTTAAATAAGATAGTCATTACAATGCACTTAAGACAATGATTACCACGTGAACAGCTCACAGTTGTCAACTGTTGTATTGATATTCTCTTTTTGTAATTGTTATAATTATTTTACTTAGTATTATTACTATATGACACCTATATCAGGTTTATAGGGATGCTGTGACAGAGACTAAAACCTGCAGATTTGGATTTTTTAAATAAAGATATTCTATTCTGTGAGAACATGGAAAAGCAGTTATGCAGATATCTGACTCTCCAAAGACAGCACCCTAAAGACTATTCCAGTACTACAGAAAATTTTAAAAATTTCTGTCTTCTATAAGATTATTTTAAATTCAACTTTTATGTTAGGCCCCATATGGTTAATAATGTCATAAATACAAGTAAGTCAGTCAAAAAATTGGCACTAGATCTCTATATTGGTTAAGGGCAAGGTGTTTTGTATAAGCAAATTAAGCTATAATTTGCCACTCAATAGTTTGCTTTATTCTAACACATTTTCCCCTAAATACTAAACATTGTGTACTTATAAAAAGTTTGTGTACTTAGTGGTAGATTCTTTGTAAATTCTATACCTCAAAGACATACTTGTTCAGTAGACACAGAAAATTATTGCCTCACTTTTATACCCATCCAAAATCTTATGGTATATTTGCTAATGATTCTCTTCTTTCTTTTATTCTTTTACATCTGTTTGGGAAAAAATACTCATGAAGAGAATCATTTTAAAGTCCTTCAGATTTCTTAAGGTTCTAATTTTTTTCTGCAAATTACATCTATTGCACAACAACCTTGAGAGTCACATTTTAAGTTTTTTGGATTTCTTTGCTAATGTAAGCAATGGTAAAGTAAAAATAGGTTAACTTACAAGCAATGGAAAGAGCTTCTTACAAAGTTTCTGATAAGTCTAAAAAAAGATGGGGTATGTTTTAGAAAATGGTTGATGAAAATGACTGAGCGTCTGCATAAGTATTTATCTTTCCCTTTCCTTGAATCAGAGACATCCATATAATTTACATGCTTTTCTCCTACCTTCGATAACAGATAATAAATGTTAAGTGGGACCTCAGCATATATTAAGCACTTGGATCCCGTTCAGACAGCTTCCTTACTTTTCCTGAGCATCTTTGTAAACTAGGGAAACAGGATGCATTGCAGATCAATTCAATCAATCAACTTTAATCATAACAGAGGAATTAAGTTACTTTTCAGGCATGATGCAATAGAGAAAATTGCTCGGATTTTTTTTCTAAGGCACTAAGCGTCCTACAAGGGTTGTCATTTTGCTTCTATCTCTGCTCTCTATTCCAGAAGTCTGCATTTTCTTGAGGGATGTACAAGAAAGTCTAAAGCAGTTAGAATCTGGGGGCATAATGAATGTATTTTATGTCGTTTAAACACACCCAGGATCACTGACAAGAAATAAAAACAGAAAGTCAAAAATATTTGCTGAAGGAAAGACAGAGCCCCAGAAGGATTTTTTTCTTCCATTATTTGTTGCTTTGGGTTATGTCAGTTTATTTTATGGCTGCAGCAATTTTAAATGCATTTTCCTCTCCTGTGAGATGCACTCTTTCAACTTTCCTGGAGGCGAGCTTGAGGGTCACATCTGATGTGCGCTCACATCTGACCATAAAACACATGGTAATTTAGCAGGGGTGAGTTTCCTCTGCTCTTGTTCCTGGTTTGAGGGATTAAACCTTTCTTGCTGCATAGAACTGCATGATGAGCTTCTTAAACGCACACATACTCACACACACACACACACAACCGTGTCAACAATCTTCAACATCAGTATTTTTTTTCTTAAGTAATTTTTTTCTCTTTCCTTAATGAATCTGGAGAAGAGAAAAAAATAACATTTGTTTTTGAAATATTTGAATGAGGATATTTCAAGTCAACATAAAGCAATTGCAAAATAAACTACCTAAAATATTTAAATAAATAAATCTAAAGTGCTATAATCATTTCTTATTGACACCAATAACCTATTTTATGAATAATGTTCAATTTAATCTAATAAGATCAAAATAAATTAGCATACCATCTTTGAGTTACCAAAAAATAAAAACAAAAATGTGGAAGAAGACAACTAGAATTTGCCACTTAAGTAGATTTCCCCCTTTCTGATTATAAAATTATTTTCTGCCAAAATATTTGATCTAATAAAATAGCTGTAAATAATTTTAAAATATGAATGTCAGGTTATGAGCTAACTTCTTAATAGTGCAGAATTTCTGACTAAAGTCAACTTAGCAAAATGCAAATTATTTAACACCAGGAACTGAAATAAGAGCAAACTATGAGTTTAAATATAAACAGAAAAATCATCTTTGCCAATTATACTTGAGATAAAAATTCATTGTCAAAATTTTGATTCCTGGTTGTTTTTTAAAATTTCCCTACTCATGGATTAGAAGCAAAATATACTCCCTCTTACTGACATGAATTGCTGCCTGTTCAGCATTTGCTGCCCTTTCTTCTGATGACAGCATCATGGTGTCCTTTGCTACATCTACATTACTGCTGTCCTCTACAGCTCATTACGGATCAGCAATAACTGAGCTACATCGACTACAGAATTTCTCAACCTCATCCTATTGATATTGATATTGTGGACTTGATACTTCTGTGTTGTGGGGTTGTAGGATGGTTCTGTGCATTGTAGGATGTTTAGCAGCATCTCTGGCCTCCACCCACTAAATTCCTGCAGAAATCTGCTTCCTTGTTGTAGCAACAGAAAATGTCTCCAGACATTGCCAAAATTGCCCTCCCCTCCACCATCTCTGTTGCCCCACACTTTGAGAACCATTCTTCCAGTGTCATGAGTTGGCATGTGGCTTGTTCAGGACTAATTAGAACTTGTTCAGGACCAATTAGAACCCATGCCAGGACTTCCTGGAACGAAGTGCTCTTTAGTCTACTGGATTCAAGCTTAGAGTTTGCTGCTGATGAACTTGGAGGAAGTTCTTCTTAGAATATAACCAATGTAAGACACGAAACAAAACAGTGAGTGGTAGAGAGGAATAGATTTCTGCTGGCATTTGAAGATGTGAGTACAGCGAAACCCAAAACTGTCACTATCCTTGAGTTTTTTTAGTGAATCAGTAAACTGTTTTTTATTTCCCTTAGGCCATATTTGAGGTGATTGACGTCACTTCTAACTAAATGAAACCTTATTAAATAGACTTATTATGAAAGCAAATGATGTCAATCAGAAAGCTTTCTAAATCACTAACAATAAATGCGATAATTTACATTCTGAATGCTTTTAAAGATGTATTTCTATGTCTATGCTATATGCAGGAAAACATACACTTTTTAATTTTGTTTTTATCTGATGATTAAAGTAAAATAAGAATTTTCCAATTTGTCCTTTGGCGGTCACTACAAAGTATGTTTACTCCTAGTAATTATGCTACTTTAGGGATATCACAAATGGGTAATGCATAGATATTCTGAAGCCTCTCATCCCACATATATGGCTTTTTTTTTTTTTTTTTTCCCTGCCTACAATCCGGTTGACTCCAGTCAGCATTTCAGAACTTCAAACTGGCTTTTAGAAAAAATATGCAAATAAGATTTTCTACACAATTACTGAATCAAAATCACAGTTAACCAATATCACAATCCTGTCATTAAATAGGTTTACACATTTAAAATGAGAATCGGTGAGGAAGCTTGGAAGACAATTCACATGGGATCCCTGCTATTGCTCCTCACCTGCTAATAATTAAATGAAAAGGACAAATCCTGCTGAAGTCTCATGAGCAGTAATGAAAAAAAAATATTTCATAAGATTTGCTCAGTTTGGTATTTTTTTCAACTTACTTAAGGAAATAAACCTCCAGGACTTACAAAGTCTGCTAAACAGAAAATATATAGGTGCATACAGTATAAATTTACTCTTTTTTGACCAATAGGTTAACCCCCCCTCAGCAATAGACAAGAATGTCTATAATTTTTAAAATATTAACTGGCAACAAAAAAATTATGAATTATGTCCAAATCCGGTATCATCCTTCAATAATAAGTGCACTGAAAAATAAACCGTAATGGTAAGGAAGAGAAATAGGAAAACAGGTGCCTAGTACTCATGGGAATACTTTCAATTGGTTTATGACTATAGGTTGTTTGAATCATGTTAATAATAATACATTGTGTCATAGTTGATCCTTGCCTTGTCAATCTGTTTATAACCCTATGAAATCATTTAGAAAGAAGATAGTACATTTTCTATGAAGGCTGCCTTTTCTTTACAAGTCTATGGGTATGTTTTGCTGTTAGTTGGAAGACCAGCACATTATGTGGTGGTCTTCCAATTTTATAATAATGAGATTCCAGATGATCTTTTGCTTCTTTATAAAAAATGAGGAAGAAAAAACTCTCATTACTGTTTTTTTTTCTAACAGAACTGCTTGTTATCATGCTTTACATTACCTTCCTTATATAATGTAGCCATCAATTCCAAAAAGAAAAGCACGATAATTTGGTGTTTCTCTAGGTTCTTGGGGAATGATTGCCTTTAAAGTAAAATGCTTGCTATTAAATCTGAAGGCTGTTTTAATCATTGGAGCCTTTATGTATTATACAAATATGCAAGACCTTTTCACTTTTTCTCACTGAGTATTGCTAAGAAACTTCAAGGGAATGTTACCCTTACAATTTCATGAGGGAGAGAATACCAAGAGAGTTTTCTAAGCTCATTTGAAGTCTGAGAAGGCTATTGTACCCATTTTTAAAACCTGATCAAAATTCAGTCTGCTGTTTGTTACTAAATTATGTATCTCTGAAGCATAAATGTGTTGGCTTTAGAAAGTTACAAATTAGTGCATTTCCATATGACTTGGGAAAAATGTAATTTTAACCAATTTTGTTTGGGGTGAAAAAATATTGTTTGCATTATTTTATAACACAAGGGAGCTGTCAGCCCACATGGTCATCCAATTTCTGTGGCAGAGAGAGCTTGCTTGCATCTCAAATGGTTAGCAATAAAGCTTGTACTTTTCACATTAATGCTACCGATAACCTATAAGAAATGCTTACTTTATACACCTTATTTTGCAGAAGAAAATGTGACAAGCCTAACAAAGGAATTTGGTACCTCCTTGAGTAGATATTCCATTTCTCACTCCATTATCTTTAATTCAAAAGTGTGAAACAGTATTTGAAATTGTCCTGAAACTTATTATTTTTAATCCTTTTCAGATATGCTGATTTCATTGTATTCTAGGGGAGTTCAGTTTGTGCCAGCTTGTCCTGCTGTCATCTCCTGCGTTACTGGGCTCTCATTCTTTGTTTGGTTAGTAAGCAGAGGCAAATATTAGTGGTTCCAAAAATGCCAATTTAAAGAGTAAAATGTGAGACCTGCAATGATATTAGTAAAAATTTATTAAATATGACTGTATTAGAAAAGATAAATGGGTATGGACTAAGAAGAGAGCAGAAAGAGGAGAAAATGTAATGAGGGGAAAAAGGTAAATGGAAAAACTAAAATGGAGGGGAGATTATGCAGGAAAGTAGAAAACAGTTAATGAATCAATATGGAATAACGGTATTTTAGAAGCAACATGTAATATATCAAATTGGCTAGTCAGTGGAACTTAGAAGGCATTTTTAATACATACTGCTTAAAATGCCTATTTCAGGTTCTTTATATCTAAAATGGGAAGGTCGTTTCTGAGTTATAGATGTAAAGCCTGGTGATATCAATATGATGACAAAAGATGAAATCTTATTTACCTATGGCAGCTGTTTTCAACTGGGGTTTCCAGGGAGCATTTTTGGCTTTCACAGCTGGAGGAGAGTGCTACTGGCATCTGCTGAACAGAGGCCAGGAACACTGCTAAACATCCTACAACACACAGGACAGTCTCTACAGCATAGAGTTATCTGACCCAAAATGTCAATAGTGCCAAGCTGGAGAAGCCTTGGTCTATGCCATTAACGATTTCTTTAAGAATGCTAAAGTGGACCAGTTGTCTGATTGATGTTTGATTTGAAAGCACTTTACTTTGCCCAGATGCCCATTTAAACCTTAAGTCAGGCAAAACTATCAATAGCCTTGCACTGACTCCAATCACATTTTACATGAATTATCGAGCGTCTTACAGAGTACTCTGAGGAGCACAATCACTGATCATTGGTTGGTGGAGACATATGCAGAGCTCTGGGTGCTCCTAATCCTGAATTCAAGTTGGTTCACCGATCGTATCTCAGAATAAGCAAGTATAGATGAGAGAATATATATCTTTTCAAGTGGAAAGACTACAAACAGAAGGAACAAGTGGTGTTTCAGAAGGTCCCTGATGTTGATGTATCAAGATGATCAATACAATACTTAACTTCACTTTCAGGACTAAATGACATGACAAGAGGTTGAGAGAAGGTGGTCATTTGGGGTTGTGTATCAGCAGGTCAATCTCATGCCAGAGAGTTCCCTAGAATGGTGCTACTTAAACTTCATATGCCTACAAATCACCTGGAATTTCTAATAAAATGTAGATTGTGAGTCAGCCTGTCTAAAGTTGGGGACAGAGATACTGCATTTCTAAGTCATCAAATATTACTGATTGTACAGGACTGAGGACCATACCTCAAGTGACAAGGCACTGGATTTGTCCTTTTGAAAATTATAACCACATCATTTAAAATCACACATATAAAAATTTATGTATGTATGTTATATATAAAGGACAAATTACGTATATATAATGTAAAATTTATATGACAATTTTATGGCAAAGATTAAGGTTCTCTCAAATAATTCTCATAGATTCATTTTAATTTAAAAATTACTTGTTGAAGCAATATCTGAGTAATTTCTAATTATTGAAAAAAAGTACAAATAAGGCCAAGGACCCCTTTTGATAACTGAGTATGTCTCACAGCCAGTCCTTCCTCTCCAGCTCTACTGGCATCTCCCTTTCCTCTGCCCCACTCAGAAATAAATATAATTTTTACCAGTTTGGTGTATGTTCTTCCATATCTTTTTCTATGCATTTATGTACATTCATATGCACCTATACATTATTTGTAAATTAATGTTTTAGTTGTTATAACTGTGTATGTATTATTCTGTAACTCACTTTCTTGAAAATTACATCTTATAATTACATATAGTTATATAATTCCATTTATTATCTCTTGGAACATAATACTGTATATTGAACTGTTCAGCTTATTTTTAATTACTACATTGTAATCCATAGACTGACTATGCCTTTTTTCTTTTAATAGATGCTACTTTTTAAAAATAAATACATTGTTATATATGTTGATGTTACAAAAGAAAAATAGGTAGACATCAACTGTATGTTTTAAGATAAACATGAAAATTGCAAATACTAAAGAAAATAATTGAGTTTTTCAAATCAAAATATTATGCAATTGTTAAATATCTTCTAAGCTAATAATCCAAAATTTATGTGCACTTTCACATGGGAACTAGAATAGAAAAAAAAAATCTAAAGAAGGAAAACATACTCAAGTATTTCAGCTAGGCGTGTTGGCTCACGCCTGTAATCCAAACATTTTGGGAGGCCGAGGCAGGCAGATCACCTGAGGTCAGGAGTTCAAGACCAGCCTGGCCAACATGGAAAAACCCTGTCTCTACTAAAAATAAAAAATTAGCTGGGTGTGGCAGTGGGCACCTGTTATCCCAGCTACTCGGGAGGCTGAAGGAGGAGAATCGCTTGAACCTGGGAAGTGGAGGTTGCAGTAAGCCAAGATTGAGCCATTGCTGCACTCCAGCCTGGGTGACAGAGTGAGACTCTGTTTCCAAAAAAAAAAAAAAAAAAAAAAAAAGTATTTCCTGGGTACAGGAATGCCATTTTTGTGGTGGTGTAATTTTTTCAAAGTGATACCTAAACCAATTAAATCTTTACTTTTACTAGGGTTGTCCATTCAATTGCAGCCTATACAAATAGTGGAAGACATGAATGGTGTTCCATAATGACAGGACTTTGCTTCCCCCTCAATCCCCCACCTTGTATCAGACATAATTTAGCCTTCTTGAAAATTCTCTTGGGTTTGCTCCAAGAGAATAATTTACAGCTACAATCTAGATATCTTCTAGATTTACATATTCCTAAAAGGGCTCAGAGAACACTAGCTTACATCACTACCTTCACAAAAGTGTTACCAAAGTTCTAATACTCAAAACTATAATTCTTAGCTTGTCCTTCCTGATTTTTCTGCCCTTCAACCAAATTCATGGCAGGTTTGGCAAATATTAAGCTTTCACATCGCATTTTGCAGAACTCCTCTTAGGTACCACAGGATGTATGCAGGTTTTGTCATGAATAGCACTGATGCCATATTATATTGTTCTGTCAGTCCACACACAGGGGCTGTTTTGAGTCAAGCCTGTAGCTCACTTGGGTATCATCTCCATGGTAACTTGTTTACAAGGGCTGAAATACAAGCTGAAAATTCAAGGTTAGCATTTCCTTTGTTGATGTTTTGATGTTTTTGGCAATCAGAATAATGTGGGCATAAGACTTGATTTAAACAGCTTCATGGCAGGCTGAGTCAAAACAAAACCCCATACAAAATGTGCTTTCTTCATCTCCATTAAAAAAGAGAGAATTCAAAATGATCTTTAATCAGAACCATCAGTTACATCGCCCTTTCATATTCCAAAACAACAGTCCTCTTGCTGCACTTTGGAATCACATCTTGGGAAATAGATTTAAGGCTTCGTAACTTTTGAAGCAATAATTTATTTGTGCATATGTTCTGCCTTATATGAAGAATTTAGTTTATTTAGACCAGCATTGTGTTGGGAGGGGGAAATGAACAGTTTTAGTACCCATGCTAAAGCGTTTCATCCTCCAAGTGGATGAGCCTCTTGTATTCTAAAAATTGACTGCATTTTCAATATTATGAAAAACAGTTACTACTCAAAATTACTCTTTCCTAGAAATAATTATAAAATGACTCTGATTATCACACTAGTTTATTGGAATGTTTAATGTTAATATGGGCAATTTAAATTCATTTAAAAAAACGATTTTTCGGTAAGCAACTCATATCCCAGAATAATCTTAAATCTATAAAATTTGGTCATTCAAATAAATTTCCACAAAATAGCGGAGAATAGAAAAATAATGTTGTATATCTTACTGTTCTTTATAATGTCTTAATGAAGTTTCATGAACATTAAAATAACCTCTAAAACCAGGACAGGATGTCCACTACCATTTATTTTCACCACAATTTCCTTCATATAGAACATAAATTTTCTACAGATACAATAACGTGTCCATTAGTATAAAAGTGGTGATTCAAGCAAAACTGAAGATGGCTTTTTTTTTTTGGAAAGAGTCTTGCTTTGTTGCCCAGGCTGCAGTGCAATGGCGGACTCTGGCTCACTGCAACCTCTGCCCCCTTAGTTCAAGCGATTCTCCCATCTCAGCCTCTGGAGTAGCTGGAACTACAGGTGTGTGCCACCACGCTCGGCTAACTTTTGTATTTTTAGTAGGGACGGGGTTTTGCCATGTTGGCCAGGCTGGTCTCGTACTCCTGATCCCAAATGATCCGCCTGCCTCGGCCTCCGAAAGTGCTGGGATTACAGGTGTGAGCCACTGCACCCGACCTGAAGATAAACTTTAAGGCAGGAAGTCCAATTTAGAGTTGGTATTGCTCAGGTAAAAGTGATGAAATGATAATGTTCTGCCTATTTGTCAGAAATCAGCTCATGCAAGTATTTCTTCCTTTTATATTCTTTTTGACAGAAATATGCTTCTCTGCTTCTCTCAGTACCCTGTAAGAGTGTGCATGCATGCATGTATATGTGTGTGTGTGTGTGTGTGTGTGTGTATGCATCCCGCTCTCTCTGTCTATATATATCAAGAAAGGAATACCATGCATTGGCATAACTGGTTTACTTGGTCTAACAGATTATCATCACAGTGACTGATACAAGAAGACAAATGTTAATAGTTGGTGAATAAATACCTGATTTTCTCATAGTTGGTACATTTTTCTAGGGCTTTCTTAGTGACATTGACACTTTTAGAGACCCCTCTTATGATTTTGCTTTTGCTTTCCCAATGTGGATTTGTGGAATATTTAGCTTTTCTCCACTACATAGGGAGAAAGGATAGACAGATTCTTGCCCAATACACTGTAGAGCATGTAGACCTAGACCTTCCTTTCAATTCCTCGCCCAAGCCCTTCCCCCGTATGAGAATACTTTTTGTTTTCAAATCAAACTGCATTCAAGCTTCACCATGATCCTTCCCCCTAGGTAAAGCTTTCTGAAACAATGGGTTTCACACTGACAGTGATTTCTGAGCATATCATTTGGATGGAGTTTTGTTCATTAAAATGTGTCTAGTAAAAACAGCATAGAGAAGCTTTAGTGAATGCTGAAACCAGAGTATTGGGGGCGGTGGGGGGGGGGGGAGATTTAGTCTTATTTAGAATATTTGTTCCACTTGATTAAATTCTACCTGTGTTCTTGCCTCTATTTTTTCTTTCTGTTTCTAATATTGAGTTATTTTTCTACTGCATTCTATCTTTCCTATGCACAAGTTCTTAGTCTCAAGTCACAGTCCTCCATGTACTATCCATTCTGGTTATTGTTTTACATTTCAAATATTAAGCATACAAAGTTCACTATTAGAAAAAAATTGTAAATCAAGTTGCCTGATTACAAAATAAATTCTTCCTTAAATTACGTTTTGAAGCAAGATTGAAGTAACCTAAGAATGACCTCAAGTTAAATGAAAAAGTTTGGTTTTATTGATTTACCTCTCACATGCCTCCAACTAGAGACTAATAAAATCCTAAAGAGTAGCACACAGGTGATTTTCACCCACAGATTATGGGTTTAGTTCTGAAATAAACTGTGAAGGAGGATTTTTTTTTTCCTTAATGAACCTGTATTAAAATAGATGCAACCAATGCTGATGGTGTTATATGGGCTGAGTTGCAAAGATCGTTATGTTTTAAGTCAACAACACAATTAAAAAACAACATGCTTCTTTCATCTTTTAAACTCTCCATTTACTTTAATTAAGCTCACACAGTGAAATCTTATTTTTTTTTTCCTTTTTAAAGATATAATTAAAAAGGTGAATTGAGAATTAGGATCTACCTTCATTCTGCTATATTGTTTTGGAGTGGGGGCATTAGAATAGAATCTCTGGCATATGTGGTGTAAATTTTGCATTTAGCATCATTCTAAATTTATTATTGATAATTTTTATAAAAATAAATATTTTGAAAGGAGGAAATGCAAATGAGAGATAAAGAACCTCAGCTTGATGCCCCAGTTGCAATGTCTGGCAGCTAACTTTGCCCAACACAATGAACAAGCCATGCATCATTGGAGAAGAGCAGATAAATGTCAGTCAAGCATGTTCATATGGTGGAGAGAATGTGATAGCATTAACACATTGACACAATGTGACCCTGCCTATTAACACTCCTTTTTCCTTTCAGACTCCTCCTCAGATGGTATTGTGTGAACGAGAGCATTACTATTTAATAATTCTTCATTCAGGCTTTCCTAGTTGTCCACAAAACGTTCTTTGAAACAATAGAATAAAGGTAACAGCTCTCTTTTATATTTGTTAGAATGAATAACTAAATTCATTATCCTAGTAAGAAATAAAAATCTTAATGCAACTTAGGAGTTCAAAATATGATATCAATCAGTTAAATATGTCTATTATGACACTGAAGTAATTGAAAGTACTTTTAAAATTCACTGTCTGAATAGGAAATTTAATGGCTATTCAACAAATCAAATCCACATTGACACTGTAAATTTTAAGTCAAGTAACTAGCTGCTGATAATTAATTAAATATTCCTTTTAGCTGGCCCTCCAAACTGATGCGAGGACTAACCAAACATGATAATAAAGAATCAATGCAAAATAGTACATATAGTTAAGAACTAAATTGTATGATATACTAAAAATCATCCAGGCTTTCAAAGTAGAGGTTTATTAATAAACTGACAATCAATAAGTTCTTCAAAGAAAACTCAAAATTTTGTATTTTAACTTGAATGTTAAGATTTGAACTGGTACAAATAATATATGTGTGTACTCATGCAAAGAAAAAGACTAACGTAAAATCATGGAAGTAAGAGAGTGTTTTATGGAAGAGAAAGGAGAATAATCTGATGAGGGTAGAAATTTTTGAAAGGCAGACATGGCTCAATGGGTCGCATGGAGGATCAGATCATTCTTATCATTTTCAGTCACAGAGTTTTAGATTTTTGTTAATAAACAGAAAGCAATTCATACTGATTTCAATTCATGAAAGTATTGTGTGTTTTTTTTTTCTTAGAAAGCAAGAGTATTTAAGACATATCAGTATTTCCATGACATGCCAGAAACAATGAGTTAGAGGGAAATGAGGCTTGAGTCACAATAGTTTTTGAAGAGGCTACTGTAGAGAACATATTTTGTTCAATTTAATAGCAATAAGAATGAAAAAAATTAGAGTGACACACAGCATTTGGTGTCCTACTAAATATAAGCATAAGAGGAATTGGTCAACATTTCAAACTTCAAATTTGGATGACAAAGAAGGTATGACTCAATGACAGAAACAGATCATTTATTACACAGTACAAGTGATCTTGAATATCCCCTTGTTCCACCTGTGGAATAATCTGTATTATGGTCATTCTATAACTTTATATCAAACCCTGGCATTTAGATTCATATTTCAGCGGTCAGTGAAGTTCCATCAATCTTACTGAAGTTCCTGTGAGCTGGGGCCACCCACATTCCTGAATTCTCCTTCAAATTTATCTATTATGTGCTTTCATACTTTTTCTCTTTGCCAAAGAAATGTTCAGTTGAATGTATTAGTGTAGCTTAAAATGCATGCATCTACATAAATATTTGTGAAATACTATTTTAGGTTAAATTATCTGCTAAGCACTAAAGACATTATTTTACAGGTTTTAATAAGGAAAATAAATGAAGGCATTAGAAAGCTATTCAGATCAAGCTAGTTTTCTGTCCTATTACTAACATACTTCAAGAAGAACAAGCACAAAATACTTCAACAAATGACATATTCTGTATCAGCATCAGGAATATCCTGGCTCTTGACCCAAAAAACAGATTCTCAAGTTAATTTTGGACTCTTCCTTAACAAAAATTAAATAAGATATAAATTCGAGTTTGAGAAATTGCTGCACACACATTAAAGCATGGAATTTGAGACATTAAAGTCCTTTACTCTGTAGGAAAAGTGTTGAAAGTCACAGTAGTCTATGAGTCTTCCAGTGGCTGATTAACATGCAATTTAAAAATAAAAATTTACTGTGCAAATATTTTATAGATATAAATATACTGTATATCTGTGTCTTTTTATAGCTATATGTTTTTAAATATACAATTTTTGATCTATATAAAAATTTTTTATAGATATAAAAAAAATTTTTATAGATATAAAAAAAGGAAAATCCAGACCAGATCCTAGAAAACACCAAATCTTCACCTCATAGAGAATATGGAATGATGGGCAAATGAGGTGCCTATTAACAGGACGAAGAACTACAGCCCAGCTCAGCATGGGTAGACAATAAAGAATTGAAAGTAGTAGTAGGTAATTTGTGGAGACCACTGAAGAGTAGCAACCACCTTTAAATGCACTTGAATAAAAACCAAATTTAAGTTTTACACTTGAGATGATGAAGAGGCCAAGTGTCTTAATTGTCTTTAATCAGTAACAAGCGTCTTGACATAAGGAAATACTCTTTCTAGCGTAAACTAGTGCAGGATAAAAAGAGAAATGGGAACCTGACCAATGAAAAGAGAAATCCAGATTCGATATTTTTAAGTGCTATGCTTTTAGCCACATTAAGCTAAGAGTTTTTCAGGCCCTAATGGAGAGGTTCTCATGAACCCCAGTGGATATTATTTCTAGATAATTACACATTAGGTTTAAATTAACTATATTGCTAATGATACATACGTCTTTCGTAGTGTGAATCTGGGTATCTCTTATAAGTGAAGTTAAAAGAATATATTAAAGATATATATTTAAACCTGTATATAGTCAGTATTTTACATTTTAATTTTCAGGTAGCAAGCCAGCTAAGCACTACCCCTTCTGGAATGTTTTATAATACGAGGAACATTTCCTTTTTTTCCCAAAACAGTGCATTCAAGGAAGATTTCTTGAGACCTGTAATATAGATTTTTCTCCTGAAATTAATAATAGTTAGCAAAAATGGGTTCATGCCCTGAGTGAAAATAAACAATTAACTAGTTTAGGATAATTAATTTCTATGTCTTGTATACTTTTCAGGGACTACTTATTTATGCCAATATTCATTTGGCTGTCTGCCAAATAATAAGCTGCAGGATTTGGTTTTGTTTCTGTTTTTGTTTAAGGTTAACCATATTATCATTACTCAGAATACTCCAAGCAGAGTTCAATATTGAATAGCATATGCTCTATTAATTACATTCAACTGAAATATTTTAGTTTTATCTGCCCATAAACGGAATTTCATGAAGTATTTGTCTGGAATTTCCTTTCTGATTGTTTTAGAATACCCTTTAAAATTCTTTACAAATCATCATTATTTGGTAGATATTTTAAATAATTAGTGATATTATAAAGACTCTTATACATTATGTCACATTTGCAACATGCAATGGTGGGAAGTAATGGAAAACTAGGAGAGATGTATTAGATAATCCACACATAGGTATGGATGAATCCCAAGATTAAAAAAAGATACTCAGGAATGAGAAGAGAGTATGAAAATGACCCAAAAAGAGATATATAAAAGGATATTGTTATAAACTTTCTTTTCGATTGCCATCATTTGAATGAAATTCTCTTAAATGCATACCTTCAAGGTGCCATTTTGCCTTTGAGACACAAAATTTTGATAGTTTTTTTCTTAACTCTTTGAATTTGATTATTTGCATGATTGATACTGGTTTCATTAGAAGAATGAAAAGAAATCAAATAAGAGTAGAAGGTTTTGATAGAGGAAAATTAGAGTAAACAAACAGAAAGAGTAGAATAAACATTTTAACACATTCATATGTATTTAGATTTCAAAAGAAAACTAAATTTTGGTCAGTTAAGTAAACCACTGACTCAGTAATAATTTAATTAATTTACATGGTCACTTTATTTAATGGGAAAAAATATTGACATCAACAAAAGAAGTTACAATCCATGAAATTAAGGAGTGAATATCATTCTACCATATGGATTATGCTTCAGAGTATCATGTATACTCATGCATTTAATGTACTAATACGTCACCAAATCTATTCTGCCATTTTATATACCTTAAGTACACATTTATTAAAATCAATAAAAAATATTCCAGAATTGCTGCATGGCTGTGTGAGGAGCTTGACAAATCCTCTCTTCAGAAAAATAGTGATAAAACTGGAAAAAATGGATAACAACAAATTTTGTGGTCTCTAGGACTTGAACAATGGGCATATAAAAAATTGGAAGTGCCTATGCAAAAGAATGTACTGAAGCTCAGAAAGAAAAATGAGAATCTGTGACATTTATATTAGGAGATGCCACCCCCTCACTGCCTAGCTCTGTGTTACGGAATTTCTATTCTGGACAAGTGGGGCAGCCCAAGAGGACCTGCAGCTCCCATCATTTCCCTCAGCTCCAGGGTGCAAAAGTTCCACTACAGGCATTGCCAGGGCAGGCTCTGAGGCATAGTCAGCTAAGTGCCCTTGTATGAAGGGGTTGATTTTATTTGCAGCAAAGCATGGAAACAATTATTCCCAGAAGTTTTGTCATAAACAATAGAGATCACAGAGGCCATCAACCAGTGAAGGCTAACATCTCCATGATAGCAGTAAAAACAAACAAAACAGCAGAAATTTAGCCGGGAGACCCACAGACAGCACTAACCCAAAGGGTCCCGTTAAGATTAGACTCTTCCCTGGTGCCCTGAAAGGCTGTGTATAGGCACAAAGTTACTCCATGAAGGAGTAAATGAAACTTGTGAGCCATTGGTTCTTGGCTGAATGCAGGACTGATTTGCAAACACCTTGAACTTTAAAAGTCACTCAAGACACACACAGATCTATTGGCAAAGGATGAAAGCCTCATTGGCTCAGAGGCCTTAAGCACAACTTCTGACAAATGAATGGCTGACCATTAAGTTATAGTGACTTTGGAACTGAGGCTTAAGTGTATGTGTGTGTGTGTTTAGTAAAAACCTGAACAACGGTATCAGAGGTTGCACACTCTGGGGAAAACAAGCTTAACCACATTTATGAGAATAAATCACTAAACGAACAAAGTAACAATAGCAAGCTCTGGGAGAGGGGGATCATACTCTGGAATTGCTACAATATTTTCTAAAGTGTCTCAAAAATTATGAAATATTGCATGAAATTAAGTATGTTTGATTCTTACAGTCAAAAATATGCAAACAATAGAATTGCATTTGAAAGGGTTTAGATGTTGGACTTAGCAGATAAATGCTTCAAATATGCTTCTATAATGTGTTCAAAGCACTAAAAGAATGTTTAAAGACTGAAAAGTATAATGATAATCTATGAAAGAATACCAGTAAAATTATAAAAATTAAGCAAATAGAAATTCTTGAACTGAAAATTAAATAACTAAAATAAAAACTTTATAAGGATCTCAACAGTAGTTCGATCACAAGAAAAAAATCAAATAAATCAATAGAAATATTCCAATCTGAGATTTTTTTTAAAAAAAGAAAAAGAAATAGGTAAAAATGAACAAAGTCTTAGGTGTCTGTAGGACACAATTAGGCAAACCAAACCATATATTAATAGTAACACCAAAATGTGAGGAGAGAAAGAAAGGGGCAGACAACATACTCAAGAAAAAAAATGGCCCTAACTCTTCTGAATTCGATGAAGACCTTTGCACATCCAAGAAGTTCAACAAACTTAATAGGATGAACACAAAGAGATCCGCACCTAACACATCAAAGTTAAAGAGCTGAAAGACAAAGATAATATTGAAAGCATTAAGAGAAAAGATGACTCATCATGCACAAGGTAACCCCAGTATATTAGCAGCTGACTTTCCATCAGAAAAAACAGGGGCCAGAAGGCAGTCGCTAAGATGACATATTTGAATTGCTGAAAGAAAACAGACAATTGTCAACCAAGAATCCAGCAATCTATCTTTGAAAAATAAAGGCAAAACAAAGACACACCCAAATGAATAAAGAGAATTTGTTGCTGCAAACCTTACCTTACAGAAGCTACTAAAGGAAGTGCTTTAGGCTGAAGTTACACCAGATAGCAATACAAATCCACATGGAGAAACAGAGTGCTAATACATTAAATTATAAAGATAAATTTTAAATATGGGATAATATATTTTTTCCCCATTGCTCTCAAACTGATTTTTTAATTGCATAAAACAATAGTTATAAAATTTTAATACTGAAAAAACTACAGTAAGATTTATACATTGAAAGAAGCAGTATGTGACATTAACAGCACAAAGGGAGGAGGGAATGAAGTTAAATATGAGCAAGAATATGACACCATATGGTAATTCAAATATACAGGAAAAAAATGTCAACGAAATTGTTTATCTATTCTTTAATTAGTCTTCTTGTCCATCCACTCACCTGCCCTATCCGTATTGGCCAGCTGATGGTCCTGGCACAAGCCAAGCTCAATCTTGCCTAAAGGTACTTGCACTTCCTGTTAATTCTGCCTGAGGGGCAAGGAAATCTTTGGATCCTCAGAATTTCTCTTGGATGGCTCACTCATTTCATTCAAGACTCTTCTGAAAAGTCACATGCTAGGTTTCCACCTTACCATTCTACATAAAATAGTATTCCCAATTCTCCTTTCTCCATTGTCTAGTTTATTGGATACATATTTTAGAAACACTCAAACTCAAAGAATAAAACAGCTATACAACTCCCATGTAAATCTGATGTAGAACTTATCTCCCTAATAGCAGGTATTTACATTTATTTATAAGGAAATATATATGTCCATTATTTACCGTAATATTTACATTTATATCACCTTAATATTTCATTTGTCCTGAACAATATTGATACTTTATTTTGTAGTTATTATAAGTTTGCTTTTCCTCCCAGTACATTCCTTGCTCAATCAGTAAATGGTATAATTGAGGACATAGCAAGCATTTGAAATAACTCATTATTTGATAAGTACCAGCCAAATTGCTTTAGTTTCTTTGAAATATCTAAGAGCTCTATTATGGAACTGAGAAAGCCTACAAAACTCTAGTCTATTATGTAAAGCTCTGAGTCCCATTAACAGAGATGCAGCATAGCTTTGTGTTTCTGGCTACAACTCTTTCTTATGATCTTTTAGAAGTAAAGACCCTGTGTTTCCTAAATTGTAACTAATTCCTATAGGAGATAAGACAGAGGCTGGGCTTTGAAACTGTCTTCCATAGTGTGATATATGAAATATAAAATGAAAAGTAAGACAGAGAAGAAAGAAAACAGTGAGTGAATTCTATATCTTCAGCTGAGGTATCCAAGTTCTCACATTGGAACTGACTACAGCGGTTGTGATGCGACCCACTGAGAGTGAGGAAAAGCAAGGCAGGGCAACAGCCCACCTAGGACTGTCACAGAATCAGGACAACCCCCAACCCCAGTCAAGGGAGGCAGTGAGTCATTGGGTGACCCTGCTGGGGAAACCACTCTCTTCCCACTGATCTTTGCAACCCAGGAGGCAGGAGATCTCCTCGTGAGCTCATGCCACCAGGGCTTTGGGATAGAAGCACAGAGCTATGAGGTCTCTCAGCAGCCACTCGGACAAGCACAGGAGACAGAGGGGTTTTTGCATTCCCTGGCTCCAGGAATTCCGGTGAGACAGGAGTTCCTCTGCAGTGCTCTGGAGGGGGCAGAAGCCAGGGAGCCAAGCAGCATCATTCTGTGGGCCTCACTACCATGGGCAACTCACCAGTTAAGATCCACCAGCCTGGAACCCCAGCTGTTGGCCAGCAACAGAGAGCTGGAGACTGCCTGAGATTACTGAGTTCCTAGGGGAAGGGGTGGCCACCATTTCTGTGACTGGAGCAGGTTGTTTTGGCCTGCTGGATCTGGGGAGTCTAGGCAGTCTGGACTGGGAGGAATTCCCCACAGTGTGGCACAGATGCTGTGACAGATCGTAGCTAGACTGGTTCTTTAAGTGGGACCCTGATGATCCATCCCTCCTCACCTAGCAGGACCTCTCTGTGGGAATTTCAGCAATTCCAGTCAGGTTTTATGAACAGAACTCTGAGCTCTCCCAGGGATGAAGCCATCACGAGGAGGAGTGGCTGCTGTATCTGCAGCTCAGCCTACAGCCTTTCCCACCTGCTGGCTCTAGAAAGTCCAGGCAGTCTGGACATTGGGGGATCCCTCCAGTGCAGCACACCACTCTGCCAAGGGGCAACCTGACATATTCTTTATGTGGGACCCTGATCCCATTCCTCCTGACTGGGTGAGGCCTCCCAGTAGAGGATGTCCTGATACCTCCTACAGGAGCGTTCCAGCCAGCATCAGGTCAGTGCTCTCCCTGAGACGGAGATCCCAGTGGAAGGAGCAGGCTGCCATATTTTCAGTTTTGCAGGCTTCACTGGGGATACCTCCTGGTGTGGGAGGGTCTGAAGTAAGTAGGGTCTGGAGTGGAACCCCAGCAAACCGCAGCAGCCCTATGGAAGAGGGGGCTGATTGTTAAAAACAAGCAAAAATAAAAACAGAAAACAACAACTACTACAAAAAAGACCCCACAAAAACCCCATTAATAGGTCATCAGCCTCACAGATTGCAGGTAGATAAGCCCACAAAGATGAGAAAGAATCAACACAAAAATCCTGGAAACTCGAAAAGCCACAATGCCTCTTCTCCTTCACATGATTGTAACACCTCTCCAGCAAGCGCACAGAAATGGGCTGAGGCTAAGACAAATGAATTGACAGAAGGTGGGTAATAACAAACTTCACCGAGCTAAAGGAGCATATTCTAACCCAAAGCAAAGAGGCAAAGAATCATGATAAAACATTACAAGAGCTGATAACCAGCATATCCAGTTTAGAGAGGAACATAAATGACCTGATGGAGCTGAAAAACACAACACAAGAACGTCTAAATGCAATCACAAGTATCAATAGTGAAATAGACCAAGCAGAAGAATGAATCTTTCTGAAATAAGACAGGCAGACAAGATTAAAGAAAGAATGAAAAGGAATGAACAAAACCTCCAAGAAATTAGGGATTATGAAAAAGACTGAACCTATGACTGATTGGAGTACCTGAAATAGACGGGGAGAATGGAATCAAGTTGGAGAGTATACTTCAGTATATCATCCAGGAGAACTTCCCCAACATAGCAAGACAGGCCAACATTCAAATTTACAAAATCCAGAGAACCCCAGTGAGATACTCCATGAAAAAAATCAACCCCAAGACACATAATCATCAGATTCTCCAGTGTCAAAAGAAAAACTGTTAAGGGCAGCCAGAGAGAAAGGCCAGGCCACCTACAAAGGGAAGCCAATCAGACGAACTGTGGACCTCTGAATGGAAACCCTACAATCCAGAAGAGATTGGGGGGCCAATATTCAACATTCTTAAAGCAAAGAATTTTCAACCTAGAGTTTCATATACTGCCAAACTAAGATTCATAAGCAAAGGAGAAATAAGATCCTTTTCAGGCAAGCAAATGCTAAGGTCTGCCTTGAAAGAGCTCCTAAAGGAAGCACTAAATATGGAAAGGCAAAAGCATTATCAACTACTAAAAAACACACCAAAGTATACAGACCAGCAACACTATGAAGCAACTACATAAACAAATTGGCAAAACGACTAGCTAACATCATGATGACAGAATCAAATTCACACATAACAATACTAACCTTAAATGTAAATGAAATAAATGTCCCTTGGGAGGCAGAGGCAGGCAGATCATGAGGTCAGGAGATTGAGACCATGCTGGCCAACACAGTGAAACCCTGTCTCTACTAAAAATACAAAAGTTAACTGGGTGTGGTGGTGCACACCTGTAATTCCAGCTGCTCAGGAAGCTGAGTCAGGAGAATCACTTGAGCCTGGAAGGGAGAGGTTGCAGTGAACCAAGATCACACCACTGCACTCCAGCCTGGCCACAGGGAGAGATTCCATCTCTGCGGTGGGGTGGGGGGAGGTGGGGGGCAGAAGTGGGGGAAGAAATGCCACAGTTAAAAGACACAGAATGGCAATTGGATAAAGAATCAAAACCCATCAGTACATTGTCTTCAAGAGAAACATCTCACATGCAAAAACACACATTGGCTCAAAATAAAGGGATGAAAGAAAGTTTACCAAGCAAATGGAAAACAGAATAAAGCAGGGGTTGCAATCCTAGTTTCTGACAAAATGGACTTTAAACCGACAAAGATCAAAAAAAGACAAAGAAGGGCATTACAAAATGGTATAGTGTTCAATAGACCAAGAAGAGCTAACTATCCTAAACTTATATGCATATATGCACCCATTACAGGCACACCCAGATTCATAAAGCAAGTCCTTAGAGACCTACAAAGAGACTTAGACTCCCACACAATAATAGTGAGAGATTTTAACATCCTACTGACAATATGAGATCAATGAGACAGAAAATTAAAGAAATATAGGACTTGAACTCAGCTCTGGATCAAGCGGACTTGATAGATATCTCCAGAACTCTCCACTCCAAAACAACAGAATATACATTATTCTCATGGCCACGTGGCACTTACTCTAAAATTGATCACATAGTAGGAAGTAAAATGCTCCTCAGCAAATGCAAAAAAACTGAAATCATAACAAATCATCTCTTAGATCACAGCACAATCCAATTAGAACTCAAGAATAAGAAACTCACTCAAAACCACACAACTACATGGAAATTGAACAATCTGCTCCTGAATGACTTCTGAGTAAATTGAAATTAAGACAGAAATCAAGAATTTCTTTGAAACTAATGAGAACAAAGAGACAATGCAAGAATCTCAGGGATGTGCCTAAAGCAGTATTAAAAGGGAAATTTTTAGCACTAGATATTCACATAAAAAAACAAAGATCTCAAATGAATGACCCTAACATCACAACTAAAAGAACTAGAGAACCAAGAGTAAACAAACCCCAAAGCTAGCAGAAGATAAGAAATAACCAAGATCATAGTAGAACTGAAGGAGATAGACACACACACACACACACACACACACACACACACACACAAATTCAAAAAAAAATCAACAAATCCAGGAGTTGGCTTTTTGAAAAAATTAATAAAATAGATACATCACTATCCAGATTAATAAAGAAGAAAAGAGAGAAGATTTAAATAAACACAATCAGAAATGATAAGGGGGGATATCACCAATGATCCACAGAAATACAAACAACCATCAGAGAATACTATACACATCTCTACGCAGATGGAAAATCTAGAAGAAACGCATACATTGCTGGATGCCTACACCCTTTTAAGGCTGAACTAGGAAGAAAGTGAATGACTAAATAACCAATAATGAGTTCTGAAATTGAGGCAGTAATAAATCACCAAGAATCAAAAAATTCCCAGGACCATAAGGATTTTCAGCTGAATTCTACCAGAGGTACAAAAATTAGCTAGTACCATTTTTACTGAAACTATTCCAAATAATTAAAAAGGAGGGACTCCTCCCTGATTATATGAGGCCAGCATCATTTGGATACCATAACCCTTTAGAGATACAACAACAAAAGAAATCTTCAGGCAAATATCCCTGATGAACGTCAATGTAAAAATCCTCAACAAAATACTGGCAAACCAAATCCAAGCAGCATATCGAAAAGCTTATCCACCATGATCAAGTTGGCATCTTCCCTGGGAAGCAAGGTTGTTTCAACATACGCAAATCAATAAATGTAATTCATCACATAAACAGAACCAAAGAAAATAAAACCACATGATTATCTTAATAGATGCAGAAAAGGACTTTAATAAAATTCAATACCCCTTCATGTTTAAAAACTCTCAATAAACTGGGTATTGATGGAACATACCGCAAAATAGTAAGAGCCATATATGACAAACCCACAGCCAATATCATACTGAATGGGCAAAAGCTGGAAGCACTCCCCTTGAAAACCAGCTAAAGACAAAGATGACTTATCTTACCACTCCTATTCGACATACTATCGCAAGTTCTGGCCAGGGCAATCAGGCAAGAGAAAGAAATAAAGGGTATTCAAATAGGAAGAGAGGAAGTCAAATTATCTTTTTTGCAGATGGCACAATCCTATATCTAGAAAACCCCATCATCTCAGTCCCAAAACTTAAGCTGATAAGCAACTTCAGCAAAGTCTCAGGATACAAAATCATTGTGCCAAAATTGCTAGCATTCCTACACACCAACAACAGGCAAAAAGAAAGTCAAATCATGAATGAACTCTCATTCACAATTGCTACAAAGAGAACAAAATATGTAGGGATACAGCTCAAGGAAATCCGAGAGGACTCGAACAAATGAAAAAACATTCCATGCTCATGGATAGGAATAATCAATACTGCAAAAATGGCCATACTGCCCAAAGTAATTTATAGATTCAATTCCTATTAAACTACCATTGACTTTCTTCACAGAATTAGAAAAAGCTATTTTAAAATTCATGTGGAACCAAAAAAGAGCCCATATAGCCAAAACAATCCTAAGCAAAACGAACAAAGCTGGAGGCACATGCTACCTGACTTCAAACTATACTACAAGGCTACAATAATCAAAACAGCATAGTACTGGTACAAGAACAGACACATAGACCAATGCAACAGAGTAGAGAACTCAGAAATAAGATCACCCACCTACAACCATCTTATCTTTGACAAACCAGACAAAGCAATGGTGAAAGGATTCTTTATTTAATAAATGGTGCTGGGAGAAATGGCTAGCCATATGCAGAAAATTAAAACTGGACCCCTTCTTTACACTATATACAAAAACTAACTCAAGATGGATTAAAGACTTAAATGTAAAACCCAAAACTGTAAAAATGTTAGAAGAAAACCTAGGGAATACCATTCAGGATATAGGCATAGGCAGGGCCAAGGATTTCATGATGATAATGTCAAAAGCAATTGCAACAAAAGCAAAAATTGGCAAATTGGATCTAATTAAACAAAAGAACTTCTGTACAGCAAAAGAAACTATCATCAGAGTGAACAACCTACAGAATGGGAGAAAATTTGTGCAATCTATCCATCTGGCAAAGGTCTAATATCCAGAGTCTATAAGGAATTAATAAATTTGCAAGATAAAAACAAACAACCCCATTAAAAAGTGGGCAAAGCAAATGAACAGACACTTCACAAAAGATGACATTCATGCAGCCTGCAAACATGAAAAAAAGCTCAACATCACTGATAATTAGAGAAATGCAATTCAAAACCACAGTGAAAGACCATCTCATGCCAGTCAGAACAGCAATTATTAAAAAGTCAAGAAACAATAGATGCTGGTGAGGTTGCTGGGAAAAATGAATGCTTCTATACTGTTACTGGAAATGTAAATTAGTTCAACCATTGTGGAAAGGAGTATGGAGATTCCTCAAAGATCTAGAAGCAGAAAGACCATTTGATCCAGGAATCCCATTACTGGGTATATACCCCAAGGAATATAAATTATTCTGTTATAAAGATACATACATGTATATGTTCATTACAGAACTATTCACAATAGCAAAGACAGGGAATCAACCCAAATGCCCATCAACAATATACTGGATAAAGAAACTGTGGTACATATACAGCATGGAGTACTATGCAGTCATAGAAAAGGGATGAGATCATGTGCTTTGTAGGGACCTGAATGGAGCTAGAAGCTGCTATCCTCAGCAAACTAACACAGGAACAGAAAACCAAACACTGCATGTTCTCACAAGTGAGAGCTGAGTGATGAGAACACATGACACATTGCAGGAAACAACACACACTGGGGCCTGTCAGGAAGGTAGTGGGAGGGAGAGCATCAAGAACAGCTAATGGGTGTTGAGTTTAATACTTGGGTGATGGGTTAATCTGTGCAGCAAACCACTATGGAGGATGTTTACCTATGTTAGAAACCTGCACAGCCTGCATATGTACCCTGGAATTTAAAATAAAAGTTGATTTAAAAAATTAAATAAAAACATATGATCACTTGTAAATGAGTTAATATTCTATTTTTTTCAATCAAACATACCAGGCTATAATATAAATACTTCAATAAATTATTAGTAAGTACCTTTTTAAAAAAGAGAAATAAGTACCAATTCCAGCCCAACTTGAGCTGACATGTGAATGTCTCTAAATGATTCAGTCATGCCAAAGGGATTTATTAGTATTGCCTGTGTTCACCTGTGGTCAAATAATGCATAAAGTTATATGTATACAATATCAATTTTTAACGAATTTGAATAGATTAAAATACACTTAAAACCACACTTAATGAAATTTAACTTTCTTTGGCTATTCAAAAGGCACTTGAAAAATTCATGAGGCTTTGAGTTTATTACAAACATCAGTTATCATTGCACTAAGTACGAAGGAGCCAGCTAATAGGGCATTATAGTTATGTGGAAGCCCAAAAGACTAATTCTCACTAGATCCTTAATTTTTGTGTAATTTTGGAAAGAAGGACATCTAAAAATCAATCAGTACAAAGCATAAGAGAGAGAGGAGGTTATGTGTGTAAAACGGCAATTACTAACTTGGTTTAAATACAAAAGAAAGATAAAGCAAACAACAAAAAAGAGAAAAAAAATTAAGTTTGCCTTTCTCTCATATGAGTGATTCTATACTGCACAATTTCCCTTTCCAAGGGATATCTGGTAATGTTTGGAGACATTTTTGTTGTCGTGACTCTGAGGTGCTACAGGATGGCCTCTCAGAACAAAGATTTATATGGCCCCAAATGTCCATAGGATGAGAAAGCTACATTAGAACATCTCAAATGTTCCAGAGTGAATTTAATATATTTTATATTTTATCTGCCTGCAATAATTTGCTAAAGAGTATATAGTAAATATGGAAAATCCTAGATCTTTGTTGGAAAGACAATCAAATAGGACTGGCAGACATTCAAACTCTAGATCCAAGTTTAACTTTCTGAAGGTTACATTTATTTTAACTTCCTCCAAGTCAAGATGGGATTTGTGCCTAGAGAGATTACAAATTCTGGCCATTTTTGACATGTTTTCCTATCTGTTAGAGAATATATCACAAATGCTGGTCAGGAATATATTCCCTGTCAATTTTTCCTCTTCCTCTACCTCAGCTCATTTTCTCCAGCTTGATAGAAATAAAGTTGACACAGACAGATTGTGTATGTGGAAGAGAAAAAGAGCTGGAAAGAAACTGAAGAGCTAATCCACTATGATGCCAGTCTACACCAAAGATAGTGTGCCAGAACTCTAAGGAGCCATCCATTAGAAATGCTGACAGTGTTGGCTCCTATGACCATCTTTGATACAGTGAATTTCAATAGTTATGCTTTCAAATTTTTAAGGCAATTGTGAACTTCATCCCAAAGATTTTATCTTCCAGTTAAAATGATCTTTTTAGTTCTAAATCAGTGTTTCTCAAATGCTTAGAAATTGTCAAGGTATCTTTCATTCTCTAATAATATTCCCTTTTCTAAAGGTATTATAAGAATTTAAAAAGTATTTAAATAAAGTATTTGTTTCTTCCTGGGGATTTTATAACACAAACTGAAATAAATGAAAATATCTTAGGTGATGAAAGACCCAGGCACAGAACTAGTTTGGAATACTCTTCCCTATTCAGTGTGGACACCTTGGCTATCTATTCTACTTACATAACATTAAAATCATCAATATGCTGACCAATCTCAAAAGCATATTTTCAATCCAGACCTGATTCCTGACCCCCAGACTTGTCTGTTTACTTACAACTTCAAATGGAGGGCAACAGATATTCCAAATTCTACCTGTTCAAAAACTGAGGCTGGGCACGGTGGCTTACACTTATAATCCTAGGACATTGGGAGGCCAAGACAGGCAGATCACTTGAGCTCAAGAGTTCAAGACCAGCCTAGGCAACATAGCAAAACCCGATCTCTACGAAAAATACAAAAATTAGGCAGGCGTGGTAGCTCGCACCTGTAGTCTCACCTACTTGGGGGGCTGAGGTGGAAGGATCACCTGAGCCTAGGAGGTGGAGGTTACAGTGAGTCAAGGTCAAGTCACTGCACTCCAGCCTGGGTGACAGAGTGAGAACCTCTAAAAACAAACAAACAAAAACTTAACTGCCAATCTTTCCTCCAAATCTCTTCTTCTCATAGGCTTCCTTACCTCACTTGATTACAACTACAACTTTTAGTTCCCCAGGCTGAGATTTTAGAGAGATACTTGATATCTTCCTCACTCAGCTCCCAAATCTAATCTATCAGGGGATCTTGCTTGCGTCAGCCTCAAAATATATCCAGAATTTAACCTCTACAATTGTTATAGGCTGAATTGTGTCACCCCAAAAAGATATGAAGTCCTGACCCCAGGTACCTCAGAATGTAGCCTTGGTTGGATACAGGATCTTAACAGAATTAATCAAGTTAAAATGAGGTCATTAAGGTGAGCCCTAAATCAATATGACTGGAGTCCTTATAAAAAGGGGAAATATGTAGACAGGCACACACGCATAGAGGGAAGGTGGCCATATGAAGATGGAGGATGGAGGAGATGCATCTACAAGCCAAGGAACACCGAAAATTGCTGGTAAACCACTGGGATCTGGAAAAGCAAGGAAGGCTCTTTCCCCGACAGGTTTCAGAAGGAACATTGCCCTGCCAAGATTTTTATTTCAGACATTGAGCCTTCAGAACTGTGAGACAATACATTTCTATTGTTCTGAGGGGTTTTCTAACACATGGAATTCAGCGTTAAACCAAG
This sequence comes from Macaca fascicularis, assembly GCF_037993035.2. Classification (NCBI taxonomy): domain Eukaryota; kingdom Metazoa; phylum Chordata; class Mammalia; order Primates; family Cercopithecidae; genus Macaca; species Macaca fascicularis. The sequence goes on along the minus strand of NC_088380.1, from coordinate 171,790,856 downwards.
GCAATTCTAGGCAAATTGGAACAGTTGGTCACACTATTGCTGTTCATTGAATAGGCCAGATGTCCTTCTGCCACAGGCCCTTTGATCTAGAAGTTTGCTATTCTTAAAATAAGAGTTTAAAACAGCTACCCAGATAACCACTTTACTAACTCCCTCACCTTCTTAAAGCCTTTGTGGAAAGCTTACCTTCTTTGTGAGTCTTATGCTGTACATTCTGCCTAAATTGTGCTCTGCCCTCTGTGCTTCCAATCCTCTTATCCTACTCAGTTTCCTTTATCCTACAAATTACCTTCTAACAGATTATACAGTTAACTTATTTATTATGTCTATTATCTGTTGCTGTCATATCCTTATGAAACTATAAGCCATGAGAGGGCAAGATCTTAGTATTCTATGTTCTCTGATGTATCTCAAATATTTGTTCAAATAATGAATAATTCATAGGAAAAAAACTTGCTAACTATAAATTGCTATTTTGAATGGATACTTTTTCAAATGAACTCGGCAGCATTTCTAATTTATTCTAAATGCTTTAGACACTATTTTAAACCATCATGGTAATGGATATATTTACTTGCCTATAGCTACAGAGCTAGCAAATTCATACATTCAACTGCTAATTTATAGTAATATGCTATTTTGAAGCAGAAATTATTTTCTACTTGCACTGCCTCCATTTATTTTTGGATTAAATAAACTCATCAGCGTAAGAGCATTTCCTATGCTCCTATGAGGTAACTAGAGCCCTTTCTTCCGTTTTCTTATATATTCTTAATATCAGAATTCATTGTTTTCCATATACATTCTCACACATTAGACACACACTCACATTTGCCTAGCATCCTCATTCAGCTGTTTAAGACCTTGACATGTATTATCCATTCACTGGATACCCATACTTTGGGCTAGGTGCTATGTTAGATTTGGGGATTAAAGAATAAATATGACAGGCCTCTGGTCCCATGAGTAGGTGAGCTTGCAAATAAATAGAAGACTTAAACACATTAAGTCTTTTAAGAATTATTTGAATTTTAAAAGAGATAAGCCTAAGAAAACAGCATCTATTCACAAAAGAAAGTGTTTCTATTAGAGATTTTTAAATGAGAATGTTATTTTAGGGATTCATAAAATTGAGAGTAAGCTGATAATACCCAGGATACAGTAAGGTTAGAAACCCATGGTCTGGATCAAAGACTGCTTTCGTTTAAAACCTAGTTTTTCTGTTTATTAGCTCTGTGAATTTAGGTATTTAAGCTTCTACTTTCCCATCTGTGAAATGAAGCTAATAACTGTATTACTCTTTCTGCCACATAGTACATGGCGCAGTGCCAAACACATAGTAACTGCTCAATAAATGTTCTCTCTTCTCTCTCTCTTTATATATACACACCCTCAAATTGTGCTAAATTTATATTTTAATATTTTAGTCTTATTAAAATTTTTTGAATGCCTTTACCTGAATTGTGACAATGTGTGTGTACATGTATATGTTCATATATTTCTGGAACAGACAAGAACTCAGAAATATGCAGGTACAAACAACACCTGGGTTTAGAACAAGTTCACATCCTGTTTGTGGCTCACATGTAAGAAAGGTTGGTTTAGTCTGGAGGTGGCATTTGTAAATCTAGTGGTATGTCCTAAGCAGCTAACTCAAAGTCCTTGTAATATGGAAAAGGGTGTGAAATAGTTGACATTTATGCCACAAGTTGTTTCTCTAGCTAAGTGCCTTGCAGAGATAAAATTACTATAAATCTCTGTTTTGAGCACACAAGTTTCTCTTAAATCTCCAGTGAGCATCTCCTGAGTACGTGTTAGATGATGCTTTATGTATAAAACTATCAACTGTATAGATCTTTTCTATATGCTATCTTTCAAAGTATCTTTGTATATTTCTGCACCTCGTAGTTCACATTAATTTCCAAGTATATGAATTCATTCATAACTCTCAATTCATTTGCCCATTTTGGAAAAGTTTTCTTTCATAAAGATTAGAAATATCTTGTTATTTATATTACTATTATTAGAGGACACAAAATTTGGGGGAATTTAAAAAGCATTTTTTTAACCTGGGTATAGAACTTAAAAAATTAGATAATACTCAACTTGTTTTCAAAATATTTCAAACACAGTGTTGGTAAAATGCCTCCAAGTGATTATTGAAAGAGGACAGTGATTTTTCTAGGCTAAGTTTAGATATTTTTGATATTACATGATTTATAGTATAACTTTCTTTAAAAAGGAGAAAATATTTGTAGTTTCCTTATTTCTTATAATTTGTACTTTCAGTTTACTGTTTTCCTATTCCAGCAATTAAATATTAGTTACTGAAGAAAAACACTTATGTCATCTGTTAAACATGTGATTGTGTATATGCTAAGACAAAGGCATTCAGACAGAGTTTTTATGCATGTTTTTTATTGAGTAAATGTCTAACTTACATAATGGTATTTTTTAAATATTAGTAACTATTACAGCATCCTAAGTAGTCCAGAAACTTCGGGAACGTTGTTCATAGCATAAAATAACTAAAATATTTCAAGCTAAATCACTTGTATATAACTATAGTAAGACTAAAACTGTACCAGGTGCTGTCTCTAATATACCCATCCCCTTGAGAATTTAGTGTTCAATACTTCCTTGGTAATGGAAAGGCATGCCAACTATGCCCACTACTTATATCGACACATACTCTTTATGTTTGTTAAAGAAAAATAAAATACTATCTTGTTCCCCTATCTAAATGATGGTCACAGAATCTGGGTTTTTTTTGTTTGTTTGTTTGTTTGTTTTTTTAACAAGTGGAGTAAATAATAAATTTTAGGAAAATCATTACCCACTTCACTCATTCATTCAATTCTTGTTGATCACTAAGTACCATGAAATATTTTTGAATGGGAACTCTCTGGTAAGCAAGTAAAGAGGGGGAACAAGAATGATGACATTGGAGAGCTCAAGTAGTGAGGGAGGCAGGTAACATATAAGTATGGAGTAGGCTGTAAGTGATGAAAAAAAGGAGAGAGAGAGAAAACAAAAAAATACTGTGATAGAGAGTGTGAGAGCATAATGTTGGGAGACCCATTAGATAAGTAAGCTCCCCTGGGATATCCCAATATGGTGACCACTGAGCTGAATCTGGAACAGGGAGAAAGAGGTAGCCCTCATAAAATGTGGAGAAAGTACTTTCCAGCAGAGTGCCAAGAACCAGAAGAGGGGAACGACCTGGGTTTATTAAATAAATGGGAAAAATAGGCCACAGTGGCTGAGACACAGTTTGGAAGGGAGATGAATGAGGAGATACTGGAGAGTAGATGAGGGAAGATAATGCAGGGCCGTAGGTCACGGTATGCTCTTTGGTTTCGGCAGGAACAACTCCTGCCATCCCAGTAACCTTTCTTGTCAGGGAACTTGTGCAGTGGATCTAGAGAGAACAGGGGAGCAGCGACGTCAGCTGAGCTCATGGATTTAAGCAATTTTTAAATCATGCAACATAAATATTGTCTTCAATCAGAATTTTAAGAATAAATATATTCTTCCATAAGAAAATCTTTTGGTGGTAACTATCTTGTTATATTTATTACACGGATTATGTGATTGGTGGAATAGCATCTCTCCAAGATTCATATCCACCCAGAACCTCTAAATACGACCTTATTTGGAAATAGGATATTTGCCGATATAATTATTTAAGTAAAGATGGAGTCATACTGACTGAGACTGGGTCCCAAACCCAGTGACTGGTATCCTTGGAAGAAGAAACGACACAGAGACACATGTAGGAAAGAAAACCATGTAAAGACAGAGGTAGAGATTGGAGTGATGTAGCTACAAGCCACGGAGTGCCAAGGACTCCTGGGAGCCACCAGAAGCGGGGAGGAGGCAAGGAGGGGTTGATTTTCCCATAGAACCTTAGAATGTGCATGAGCTTGCTGAAAACTCAATTTCAGACCTCTACTCTCTAGAACTATGAGACAAGAAATCTGTGTTGTTTTAAAGTACCAACTTTGTAATAATGTTTATGGCAGCACTAAGAAACATAGAGCATATGGCTAAGATTCTACCAACCTATGAGGCATTTTGATCTAAGTAATACATACAGCATTCTGCAAATTTGAGTGTAAATTGGGATACAAATTCTTAAGTATTTAAATATAACTGTTTAATGTGTTTTAGTTGTTTTTGGTTTTGTCATATAGGTCTGTGTCTACCTGGCAATCCTTCATTATCATTATTCCTCTGACCACAATTGGATAGCATCACATTCTTATTCTTTTTCCTCTGTTACCCCAATTTCAGTTTTCAACCTCAGAAGTTTTCTCATAATCTGATTACCTCTTTCAGCAGAGTGGTTTCTGGTTTGCATTCTTAACTGTAATTTGTTTCTGTAACATAACTACTTAGAATCAGATATATGGATCTAGCAAACAAAAAGACCACACATGGTCTCAGCCTCTGGGAGCTTACATCCTCTTAGGAAGTGGAGATAACAATATGTTTTATAGAGTAACTTATTTTATGAACAAAATAATTCAGAGTAACCTGAAAAAAAGTAATGTAGTGCCAGGCACAGTGGCTTACTCCTGTAATCCTAGCAATTTGGGAGGCAGAGGTAGACGGATCACAAGGTCAGAAGTTGGAAACCAGCCTGACCAACATGGTGAAATTCTGTCTCTACTAAAAATACAAAAAAATTAGCCGGGTGTGGTGGCAGGCACCTGTAATCTCAGCTACTCAGGAGGCTAAGGCAGGAGAATCACTTTAACCTGGGAGGTGGAGGTTGCAGTAAGCCAAGATGGCGCTACTGTACTCCAGCCTGGGCAATGCTATATCAAAAAAAAAAAAAAAAAAAAAATTAATGAGGTAGGCATGGCAAAATCACATAGAGTGGATGTGGAAGACACACTTTGTGTGCTCTCTTCTCATTTAGACTATTTATGTATTCTGATTAGGGTCTTGAAGTGGAGTGGCCTATAGCATGTATCACCATGGTTCTTTCTTCCATCATATTGGATTCAGACAATGGGAAGTGTCAGCAAGAGAGCAGAGAAGGGGCAGGAAGAATTTGGGGCTATTTTTCCCTTTCTTTTCTCTTCTTTAGTGTTATAGTTCTGTCACTGGCTTCATCCTTTTAGAACCACACCTCCTATCTGGAAACCTGTCTTCTCAGTGTCCAGCTTTCATCCAGTTCCTGTGACATCATATCCTCTGCCCTTGTCCTTCCGGCCTGGGGTAATAACAGCTACTTTTTGTTGTTTGTAGTGGTGGTATTCAAAAGCATTGAATATTAAGCATCTGTATGTCTCAATCTACCATTTGCTTCTCAGATTTGTTATATTTCTCACTATCTGAAATTTTGTTCATTCTTTTTACATCCTGATTAATTATCTACATCTCCCCCAAAAAAATAGATTTCCATTAGAATCTCGGATCTCGTCTATTCATTGCTATATTGCCAGCAACTGGAACAGTACTTGGAACATAGCAAGAGCTCAGAAATTATCATAGAATGATAAAAGATGACTAAAGAAATTCAAAAACTGGCACAAATCACCTTAAAAAGTGTTCATCAAAAATTATCTCTGTTTAATAGGAGATACATACATATTTTCAGCTACATTAATGGGCGATAGATGTGTAAGTTATCTTCATGCCATGGTAAAGATACTCAAAGAAATTAAGGAGCTTTGCCCATTTTTCACATAGTAGAAGGGAGTGTGACTTAAATTCAAATCTACTTGATCTAACTCAGTATTCCTTTGATGACAGAGGTATGTCTGGGCTGGATGGGTCAATACTGTATAAATGTTATCAAGTCACTACACTTGGCAGGTGTCCCAATTTACACTCAAATTTACAGAATTTTGGATATAGTATTTAGATTATAATGGATTAGTTGTTGATAGAATCTTGATTATAATGTCCATATAATAAATGTCCTTACATTTTCTTTCATTATTACTCACAAAAATCACCCAATTAAAGCATAGTGGATATTGAGGTTGCATCAATTTGATGCTTTTGAACAGCACCACTACAAAAATGCTCTCATAATAAAATAGAGTTTATGTAAAGTAACTCACAGACCATTTGGCTATATTTGACTCCTTAATTTATTCCAAAGACATCTATTGCCTCAGGGAGAGAGGATATTTGTATAGAGAAAAAGTAATAACCTAGAGAAGAACAAACAACAGGAGAAATCTCATTTATGGCTGAAGATAACGATCAGATGCTATAACCCCAACCATCTAAGACAGAGATTATTTAAGGTAGGAAAAGAAATGTAATTGATCAAGGGTAAATAACAGTGCATATCCAAGAGAAGGCAATGAGATGCACATATTTGAAAAGAATACTAGAAAGCTTATGGATGCAAGGGTCTCTAATACCAGGAGATGTTGCTATTTGAAAGGTGTGATGAGACTTGTTACTTGACATTATTAAAGAGAGCATGAGTCACTTATTCTTGAAAGGTTTTAATAGAAAAGGAAAAAGAATAAAGTATAAAAGGGACATTTTCTAAAATGTAATAAATATGTGACAAGATATGTATATTTAAAAAGCAATTCAGTACCTCACACCAAGATTTGTATCTTCAAAGGGTGCCAGAAAAGTGACGCATGGAAAAATGAAGATCATACCTGTGAGGCATATACAATGGCATACAGTAGAGGTTTACTTAGATACTTGGGTTTAAGAAGTGTAATGGCATGGATTAAAGGAAGGATATAATAAAATGCATAAAGGAAATGGCATAATGAGATGCATAATTGGACAAATGTAACGATATGCAAAGGAGAGGAAAGATGTAATATGATACACATTTTTGAGGAGTGTAATGAGATGCATAAATAGAAAGGTGTAATGAGATGTGCATGTTTAAGTAATGTAATGAGAAATATAGGTTATAATAACATACATGAAAGTAGTTTAGTAATGAGATATACAAGGGAAAGGCCTTAATGAAATCCACAAATGGAGAATATGTAAAGATGCTTAAAGGAAATGTAATGAGATGTATATATTTGAAAGTTTTAATGAGATGCTTTAATAGAAGTGTGTAATGAAATGTATATGTTTGAAAGGTGTAATGAGACACATTATCAAGGAAGAATATAAAACAATTCTCTCCTCCTATGGAGAATAATGCTTCCTGAACATCATGAAGCATCATCATCCTAAGGGATTTCTACATTTCCACTTTAGCATAAAGAAAGACACCATTGGTGCTTCAACTATTACCACATCAAGTGGCATCTCCTTCAGGTCCTGGTTTATTTTTGGCAATATGGTTTAAAACATAACCCCATGCTGGTGGCCACTTTCTAGGACAATTTAGGAATGGTGCTGATTATTAGACATTAACACAAGAGAAAAAAAAAAAAAAAGGAAAAGAAGAAACTAACAGCTATTGAGTATATGGTGCTGGATCTGTGCTAGAAATCTCTACATAACTGAATATTCCAATAACCATATAAGGCAGACATTATTATCTCCTTTTGACAACTTAGAAAAGTGAGCTCAGAAGTTAAGCTGGTTTCTCAAAGTCACATGGCTGGGGTAAGTGTTGGAGCCAGAATTTCAAAATAAGTCTGTCTGGCTCTATTTGTATTTTTATTATTTTTTTCTCTTTTTTTTTTTTCATTTTTCTTTTTGTTTGGTAATATTTTGGTGGGTAATTACTGCTAATTATGGTTGAAATCTCTAACAAGGCCTTATTAACACCTCCAGTCATAAACGTCACATATTTACACGGCTAACAGTTTTGCCAAGAGAGAGTAAGGGATAACAGACTAACCACCTGTTACTAGAGACATTTGAAAAATTATTAACCCACATGTTTTCTGAACAATTTTGTACCCTATTGGGCTCCATACAATAACCATTAGATGACGTTATTAATTAGGAACTTTGAAGAAATTACCAGGTTTTAAAAAATTAGGCCAATAATTTTTTAAAGTTATTTTGGAATGTATTTTGGCTGCACTGTGATTTTGCTGGTGAATGAATATGAAGCAAAGCAGATAAAACTATCTTCACCACCCCTTTAAAATCTACATGAATTTGGCTAAGCTTTGTAACCTCTCATGAGATTTAGCTTCCTTATCTATGAAACAGGAATAAATATGTGTCTTATCAAATTTTATTAAAGCAAAATAAAACACGTAAAATATCTAGAACATTCCATATAAGCAATGAATAAATATTAGTTTCTTCCTTCCCAACTTTTAAAATCAAGTTTATATGAATAATTATGTAAAAATTATCCTCTGCCTTAAATTTCTTTACATTTAGTTGGTGGTAGTTTATGTCAATAGACTTACTAGAGAAAAAAACTAGAAAATGTTATAAGACATGTTTTCTATAACCGTTGTAGGCAATAATTTATTTTTTGATTAATTGCTTACAGAATGACAAAGACATTAATTGGACGAGAGAATAATTTTTTATAAAATATGAGTACCACAATTATTTCCACTTTTATTGACAGAATTCAAATTAAACTAAGGACAACGTAAATTTGTGACCCTTCACCCTCGCACTAATAACTTTTCACAACCTTAATCAATCAGCATAATATAGTGATTATCATTTCAACCACATTCCCATTGGAGTCCGTGATTATTTTAGGATAGCAACTTATTGTTCAATTATGTGTCTATGAAAAGAGGTCAAACGTTGGTCACTTTTACTCATTAAAATTTTGAAGTTTTATTCTGAATATTTTGTATGTAATGGAGGATCTCATTAGCAATTAATTGTGAAAAAGTCATTCACCATACAATGAAAAGCTCACTAGCTCAGATCTAAGTACTGAATCTAAATGTATATTTTAGATCAACACACATGTCCTATTTAAGTACACCAAAACAATAATAGTTGTTTTATCTGGGCCAGCACATAGATGAACAGAGACTTATTTCAAAACTTTCATGGAGGCCTCTTTTTATGAATTTGTAAAACCAACAAAACTCATCCCTATTCGCCTTCCAAAAGGGTGGCCACGTAACTCAGAAAGTAGATAATGGATTTCATTTTTCATTCACCAGCATATGATTATTTGAAGGTTACGTCCGTTTCTCAGGAGACAGAGGAGTTCAGTGATTAAGTATGTAGGCTCTGAAGTTAAGCTGCTTTGGTTCATATCTTATCCATGCTATTTGCTAGATGTACAACCCTGGGCACATTTCTTAGTCACGCTAAGCCTCATTTTCCTGTTGGCTATTTCAAATGTTTGCTATGAGGATTAAGTAAGACAACACATGAACAGCGTCAGGCACATAATAAACTCAGCGCTCTGGTTAGAGTATGTCCATCTCATAGGGGCAGTGTAATGAGAAATAGTTTTGGATCCTCTACAGCTCTATTACTGGCGTAAGTTAGGACTCACTTGAGAGTAGGTTATATTTTGATTAATTCGATTCAGAGACCTGAGCTATATATTCTGTACCATTTGTGAAATAAGACTAAGTGTTAACCACAAAATTAATCTATCCCAATGGAACAAAAATACCTGAACTTTGACTCCTAAAAGTAAAATATGTTGGTGACCACTAGGAGACCTAGAAAGCCAGGAGAAGTGTAACCCTCATCTAGAAAGAAAGTAAAAAAGAAAAAGAAATTGAGAAAGTCAGGCAAACTGAAAGATTACAACTTTTCTTAAACCTAACAGAGAGTTGATATCTACCAACTACCCCAAAATATAAACAGACATAAGCATCTGCAGAGAGATATGGGACATGAGTACCTGTTTCACTGGAATAGAAACAGCAGAACTCTGGACATAAGAATTGAGTTAGAAATAATTAAGAAGTTGAAGGGGCAACATATGGGCTAGCAAAAGGGTGTGAAGCTCCAGGGGGGCCTATTATGGACTGATTTGTGTTTCCCTTCTGATCATCTGTAGAACCCCTACGCTCCAATGTGACATTTGGAAATGGGACCTTTGGGAGGTAGTCAGGGTTCGATGATGTCAGGAGAGCAGAGCTCTGGTTCAGTGTAATTGATGCCCGTACAACAGAGAGAAAGACAACTGAGCACTCGCCCTCTGCACATAGACAGTAGATGGGCCACGGGAGGACACAGTGAGAAGGTGGCTGTTGACAGGCCAGGAAAAGAGGCCTTGCCAGAATCCAATCCTGCTGATACCTTGATTTTAGATTTCTAGCCTCTGGAACTGTGAAAAATACATTTCCCTGCTTTGTAAGCCATCCAGATTTTGGTATTTTATGGTAGTCTAAGTGGATAAATAGAAGGCTAAAGATGAAGGGGGAGTTTGAACTCTTTTGTAACTCTTTCTCCCCAAGGTGTTTCAATGAATACTCACAAAAATAATTAGGGAGAGTGTTGAGAAACGATCCTTCATGGAACAGGACTGGCAGAGAGGAAGAACAGCCATTGCAGCAGGGTTCTCAGCTGGATCCTTCTGCCCCTATCTCCAATATGGAACAAAAACCTTAATCTGTGGGAGAAGAGGTAAAAACATTCATCATCTTAGGACACCTATAAAAATGTATTGTGGTTCGAGAAAGAAAGGCAAAATTTTTCTATTCCTGAGGGAGAGGCAGGGGCAGAAATATGTGTTGACCTTAGATACATCATTGGGAGAAAGGCAGGGATGCTGAAAAGGCCATATCCCTGAGTCCCAGGGGCACAGTGTTTGCCTAAGACTGAGACTAAATCAGAACAAAAGAGAACTTACTCTGCTATCCCCCCTACAACCGGTCTACAAACAACAAGTTACAGTGTAATACTTCTGGGAGAGATGCAAGAGCATGGAGACAGACTCTCCATGTGGCAAGTGCAAATGTAAGACTTAAAACCAAGGTTGCAACAGACATTGAGAAACACCCTCTGGCAAAGCTTCCACCCCACCATAAAGTATCATTAAAGTTGCTTGAAACCTGTGGTACAATGATGGTAACCATAGCAACAACAGACCTCAAACTCAAGCCAATTTCAGCTTAGAATGAATACATTCCCCACACTAAAGGCCAAACAGAAGGAAAGACATACCCGTTATCAGAGATAAAAACTATGTACTCTCAGTCTCTACTGTCTTGTGCAATTTGTCTGGCATTCACTAAGAACAACAACAAAATTACAAGGCATAAGAATAGAAAAGAAAAAAAAATGCACACGCTGGAAAGAGACAAAGTAATCAACAGACCTGACACAAGTATGGCACAAATATTGAAACTATCTAATAAAACATGTAAAATAACAAAGATTAAGTTAAAGCTTCTAATGGAAAAATCGGACAACATGCAAAATTAAATGAGTAATTTCGGCCAATTTTAGTAGATTCATAAATCATCAGGATGAGTTAAATATAAATGCTCACAACAAAGACCACGATAACAGGATAAAGAGTGCCTTAGGCCCCATCAGTAGATTCAAGACAGCCAAGTGCAAAAATCAGTGAACTTGAAGACAGGTAAACAAAAAATACTCAAACTGAAACACAAAGAGAAAAAGATGAAAGAGGAGAAGGCGTAGAAGGAGGAAGGAATAGAGTACCCAGAAGCTGTGAGACAATAGCAAATAGTCTAAAATATGTTTTCTAGGAATTGCAGAAGGAAAAAAGAGTAAGGCAGAAATATGTGAAGAACAATGGTTGATAATTTTTCAGAATGACAAATATTGAGCCACAGAATCAAAAAGCTCAGAGAACACAAAAGATATAATTTTTTAAAAGTATTATATTCATAATGCTGACAACAAAACTTATAGACAGGAGGAAAAGACATATAAAGAGAAAAAGAGAGTTATTACAGCTGACTTCTTATCAGAAACTAGGTAAGTCAGAAGACAATGGAATGACATTATCAAAGCACTGAAAGAAAGAAACTAAACTATCAAACTGGAATTATACACCCAGAAAAAATACACTCCAAAATTAAGGAGAAAATGAATCAATTTTTTTAAAGACAAAAACTACCAAAATTTACACAAAGAGAAATTAACAATCTGAATATTCCTATGTCTGCTGAAGGAATTGAATCAATAACTAATAACCCTCCCAAAAGGAAACACTGGGCTTAGATGGTTTACCTGGTAAATTCTGCCAAACATTTAAGTTAGTAACAATACTGGTTCTTCAAAATCTCTTACAGAAAATAGAAACAGAGGGGGTCTCCAAGTTCCACTCTAGGTTTGATGATTCACTAAGGAACTCATGGGACGCAACATGTGATCATACTCATGGCTAACGTATTACAATGAAAGGATACCAACTATAAGCATCACAGAGAAAGGCTTATGAGTAAAGTCTAAGGGAAGTCAGGTGCAAGCTCCCACAAATCCTCTCCCAGTTAATTCACATAGGAAGTGCTTAATTCAATCCATTAATGAATTGTAACAACATGTGTAAAATGTTACCAACAAGGAAAGTTCATTAGAGACTCTGTGCCCAAGTATTTATTAGGGGCTGACAATATTTAATAGTGAGAAATTGGATACTTTTCCCCTAAGACAAGAAAAAGAAAAGTGTATACATATAAGAAAGGAAAAAACAAAACTCCCTTTATTTGTAGATGATAAAATTTTCTAGGTAGAAAATCCTAAATAATTAGATAAAAGTTCCTGAATTTAATGAGAATACAGCAAAGTTGCAAGATGTAAGGTTAATATATAAAAGTCAGGTGCTTTTCTGTAGCCCAGCAGTGAATAACTGAAACTTAAAATTAAGTTTTAAAAACTACCAATTAAAATAGCACCCCAAAATTAAATGTTTAGGTATAAACATAACAAAATATTTCTAGAATCTGTGTGCAGAAAAATACCAAACACTCATGAAAGAAATTGAAGAAGAGTTAAATACAGTCACATATAGCTTAACAATGGGGATATATTCTGAGAAATATGTTGTTAGGCAATTTCGTCACTGTGCAAATATCACAGAGTACACTTACACAAACCTATAAGGCAGAGCCTACTACACACCCAGGCTATGTGGTGTAGCCTATCGCTACTAAAAAACAAACCTGTAGAGTATGTTATTGTACAGAATAACAAAGGCAGTTGTAACACAGCAGTAAGTATTTGTGGATCTAATATCTTAAACATAGAAAATGTACAGGAAAAATATGCTATTATAATCTTATGGGACCACTGTTATTATGTAGTCTGTCATTGAAATGTTGTCATATGGTGTGTAATGATTGATGGAAAGATATTTCATGTTCATGAATTGGAAGATTCTATATTGTTAAGATGTCAGTTCTTTCTAACTTGATCTATAGATACAAGCAGTTCCAATGAAAAATTCCAGAAAGCTGGTGTAAACATCCACAAACTGACTCTAAAGTATATATGGAAAGAAAAAAGACAAAACAAATAAACAAAACTTTACAGAGAAAAACACTGGAGCAATCACACTACTCAGACTCAAGACTCATTATAATATTACAGTAACCAAGACAGAATGAAATTGAAAATAATAACAGATATAGACAAATGAAAAAGAATAGAGAAGCCAGAAATACACCCACACATCTAGAGTCAACTAAACTTTGTCAGAATTGCAAATATATGTTAATAGAGAAAGAACAGACTTTTAATAAATGGTGCTGAAACAATAAAAAGTAGAAAAAGAACCTAGACCTAGTCCATATACCATTCACAAAAGTTAACTCAAAATGGATCACAGATTCAAATGTAAATACAAAACTTATAAGACTTCTAGAAGAAAACATAGATGAAAATTCTGTGACATTGGATTTGGTGATGAGTTTCTAGATATAACACCAAAAGCAAAATCCATTTTAAAAAGTTTTTAAAAATATTTTTATAGATGTAGGAGGTACACAGAAGTTCTGTTACAAGAATATATTGCAGAGCGATGAAGCCTGGGCTTTTAGTGTACCCATCTCCTGAATGGTGTACATTGTATTCATGAAGTAATTTCTCATTCCTCACCCCCCTTCCACCCTTCCAAGTTTCCAGTGTCTATTATTCCACTTCCTATGTCCATTGTTATACATCATTTAGCTCCCATTGACATGTGAAAACATGGGGAATTTTACTTTTTGTTGCTGAGTTATTTCTTTTAAGTTAATGGCCTCTAGCTCCATTCACGTTGCTGCAAAAGACACAATTTCATTTATTTTTATGGCTGAGTAGTATTCCATGGTGTTTGTGAGTGTGCATGTGTGTGTGTGCATGTATCTGTATCTATATATACACCACATTCCAAATTATACAAAGAATTTTTCTTTTTTGAGACAGAGTCTGGCTCTGTCACCAAGGCTGGAGTGCAGTGGCCCAATCCTAGATTACTGCAGCCTCAAACTCCTGGCCTCAAGCGACCTTCCCACCTCAACCCCTCAAGTAGCTAGCACTACAAGCATGTGATACCATATTCAGCTAATTTAAAAAATGTCCACTTAAAAAGTACAAAATCAAATTAATCCAAATTTTTTAAAATGGCAAAAGATCTGTATAGTTAACTCATCAAAGAGGATACTCTAAAGTCAAACAAATATGTAAGAATATGCTTAAAATTGTCATTTTATAATTTGAAATTACACATAAAAAAAGATACCACCACACATATACTAGAATTGCTAAAATCCATAAATCTGAAATACCGATTGCTGTTGAGGATGAAAAGGAACAGGAACTCACATCCATTATTGGTGGGATTGCAAACTGACTGTTACCACCACTGTGAAAAGCAGTTTTATAGTTTCTGACAAAGCTAAACATTATCTCACCATATAATCTAGCAATTGTGTTTCTATATATTTACCTATCTAAAAATGTATGTCTGCAAACACAAACAAAAAACTACACACAAATATTCATCATAGATGTATAATTGTCAAAACTGGGCATATGTGTCATACTTGTGCTATGAAATCTTATTCAGAGATGAAAAGCAATTATTCTTTTCAAGCCAAGCAAAGACATTTATGAATCTTAAATACATATTGTTAAGTAAAATAAATCAGTCTGAAAAGGCTCTACTAATTTTAAAAAAATCATTGAGGTCACTGGGCAATCTCAGGATGAAATACAAATGATGACAAAAAAATCTAACTTAATTACAAATATATAAAATAACGTAACAAAAGGGATTACAGGAAGACAGTGCTGATCTAAGTAACTTTGGAAATGAATGGTGTCTGCAAGGTTAAAGGCATGAGGAATCGCATATAAGCACTGTACACTAGTTGATCAAGTTGTTTCCTCAAGGGTATATGGGCTAATAATTCTGAAAACACTATACATCTACAGTAGAACTGACAAATCAAGTAAAAGGATGGTGGCTGATGAAAGCCAGGAGTCCCTTTTGTAGTGTTACATAAGCAAAAGGAGGAAGTCTATATAATCTATATGGTAGTGAATTAGAGTTGGAGATATTGGTATAAATTCATATTTTTCTTTATATGCATATGAATAAATAAAAAAGATTTATAGATATGTGTATATATACAGGTTGGTAACTCACATATATTTTCTTAATCTATCAGGTGAAAGGGCCCCAAAGCAATGATACCTCATAAGCACAAAGCATACCTGACACAGAGGTTTTTGTTTCTAATAAAATTCTTCAGTAAAAGGAATCAACATACTTTGTAGAAACTGGTGTTTCTAGGACTGAGGTAAGACACACACACTAGGTCAGGAGTACCTTTTAGTGCTGAAAATAAGGAAGTGCTTAAAATCTACAATGATGGTAATATATCAAAAGGACACAGAGAATAATTGGAAGAGCTTCTAATGGCAATACTGGAACAATCTAAGTTGAAAAATATAGTAATATTAGGGTATAAACTAAATATAAAATAAATGTCCTGCATCTATAATGATAAAAGCCAAAATTGACAAATGGGATCTCATTAAACTAAAGAGCTTCTGCACAGCAAAAGAAACTACCATCAGAGTGAACAGGCAACCTACAGAATGGGAGAAAATTTTTGCAATCTACTCATCTGACAAAGGGCTAATATCCAGAACCTACAAAGAACTCAAACAAATTTACAAGAAAAAAACAAACAACCCCATCAAAAAGTGGGCAAAGGATATGAACAGACATTTCTCAAAAGACATTCACACAGCCAACAGACACATGAAAAAATGCTCATCATCACTGGCCATCAGAGAAATGCAAATCAAAACCACAATGAGATACCATCTCACACCAGTTAGAATGATGATCATTAAAAAGTCAGGAAACAACAAGTTCTGGAGAGTATGTGGAGAAATAGGAACACTTTTACACTGTTGGTGGGATTGTAAACTAGTTCAATCATTATGGAAAACAGTATGGCGATTCCTCAAGGATCTAGAACTAGATGTACCATATGACCCAGCCATCCCATTACTGGGTATATACCCAAAGGATTATAAATCATGCTGCTATAAAGACACATACACACGTATGTTTATTGCGGCACTATTCACAATAGCAAAGACTTGAAATCAACCCAAATGTCCAGTGACAGATTGGATTAAGAAAATGTGGCACATATACACCATGGAATACTATGCAGACATCAAAAAGGATGAGTTTGTGTCCTTTGTAGGGACATGGATGCAGCTGGAAACCATCATTCTTAGCAAACTATCACAAGAACAGAAAACCAAACACCGCATGTTCTCACTCATAGGTGGGAACTGAACAATGAGATCACTTGGACTCAGGAAGGGGAACATCACACACCGGGCCTATCATGGGGAGGGGGAATGGGGGAGGGATTGCATTGGGAGTTATACCTGATGTAAATGACGAGTTGATGGGTGCTGACGAGTTGATGGGTGCAGCACACCAACATGGCACAAGTATACATATGTAACAAACCTGCATGTTATGCACATGTACCCTAGAACTTAAAGTATAATAATAATAAATAAATTTTAAAAAAATAAATAAATGATGAACAGGTAAATAAATTAATAAAGGAGAAGAGACAAACATCTCATGCAGATCTCCAAATAATATATGTAAATACATCCCCTTAAGGAGGAGGAGTATAATTCTTCACTCCTGAAGTGTTGCATATAGAGACTTCCTTCCAAAGAATACTGAAAAGGAGCAAAAAAGAGTAACTTTACAATGAAAAAACATGACAAACACTCCCTAATTTTAGTGATGAAGGTTAATATTGAGAGTAATAATTTGCTTTATATTATAGCCTTTTATATGAGGTGAGGCAGTTTGAGAAACGCTAATTTACCTCTGTGACCTTGCTCCCCAAAACCCGTAACCTTAGTTTAGTCATGAGAAAAACATAAGACAGATCCTAATTGACATTGTACAAAATGACTTCAATACTGTATTCACAACTGTTTTATCTTCAAAATATCTGCAAAATTGTAAAGGTTTTCAAAAACAAAGTAAGTGTAAGAAATGGTGACAGATAAGAGATGTCTAAGGTGATATGACAGTTAAATGTAATGTGGTATCCTAAATGGGATCCTGAATTGGAAAATAACATCAGGTAAAATTTGAATATATCATGTTCTTCACGTGAATATATAATCTTCTTTATTTAATAATGTACAAATATTCGCTCATTAATTGTGAAAAATGTACCATATTAATACAAGACACAAAAATAGGAGTAACTGGGTTTGGAGTTTATGGGAATTCTGTTATCACAATTTTTATGTAAAGTTAAAACTATTCTAAAATTAAAAGTTTAAAACAAAATTAGTTACACATAAAACACTAAAAATCATATATGGCAAAAATTCTAGCAAATTAATGTGTTAAGACCAAATGTAAACATAAAGTATAACATCCATAGCACAAAGAATGAGTGGGAGGAATTAGAGTATATGTTTTAAGTTCTTCCACTGCACATGAAGTAGTATAATTTCATGCAGCTAGCCTTGGATTTAGGAAGGTTCTTGTTTTAAACACTAGGACAACCAGACATACATACACACAAAAGTTAAAATGAGGAATAAACAGTAAGTGAGTAATGGAATCAAATGAAATGATAGAAAAAAATTAAAAAGCTCAAGTTACCCTCAAGGAAGGCAGAAGGAAAAAAAAAAAAAAAAAAGAAATGAACATAGGCACAAAACTCCTCAACCAAGTATTAACAAATCAAATTTAGTAATTTATAAAATATATTAATGTATATGTGTTATAAAAAATAATAATACAGTTTCAGTAAATGGGACTTCACCTAATGCAAGACTGGCTTAACATGTGAAAAGGAATTAATGTCATTCAACATGTTTTTATAGAAAAGAAGAAAACACATGATTACCTCAAAAGATGCAGAAAAAGCATATGGAAAATATCAATATCCATTCCTAATATAAACTCTCAGCAACTTTAAATAGAAAGCAAATTCCTTAACCTTGTAATGGATATATAAGGGGAAAAACAAACAAAAATAAAAACAAAATAGAGCTAATATGATACTTCAAGATGAAATACTGAATGGTTTCCCTTAAGTTCAGGAACAAAGTAAGGGAGTCTTCCTTCAACACCCCTATTAACATGTACTAGAAGTCCTAGGAAGTTCAATTAAAGCAAAAAATAAAAATAAAATACATACAAGTTAGAAAGCAAGAATTGAAATCATCTCTATTTACAGATTGTGATAATGTCTACATAGAAAATTTCAGCCAGGCGTAGTGGCTCATGCCTGTAATCCCAGCACTTTGGGAGGCTGAGGCAGGTGGATCACCTGAGGTCAGGAGTTCAAGACCAGCGTGACCAACACGGAGAAACCCCGTCTCTACTAAAAATACAAAATTAGCCAGGCATGGTGGCACATGCCTGTAATTGCAGCTACTCAGGAGGGAGGCAGGAGAATCGCTTGAACACGGGAGGCGGAGGTTGCGGTGAGCCGAAATTGTGCCACTGCACTCCAGTCTGGGCACCAAAGGGAAAACTCCATCTCAAAAAAAAGAAAAGAAATGAAAGAAAAAGAAATTTCAACGAATTTACAAAAAATACTTTACAACTAATAATTGAGTTTTAGTGAGGGTATGGAATACAAAGTCAATACAGAAAAATCAATTATAGGCTAGGCGCGATGGCTCACACCTGTAATCCAGAGGCCAAGGTGGGAGGATCACTTGAGGTCAGGAGTTCAAAATTACCCTGGCCAACATGGTGAAACCTCGTCTCTACAAAACATACAAAAAAGAGTTAGCTGGGCATGGTGGCGGATGTGTGTAACTCAGGAGGTTGAGACAGGAGAATTGCTTGAACCCAGGAGGCAGAGGTTGCAGTGAGCCAAGATCATGCCACTGAACTCCATCCTGGGTGACAGATGAGACTCTGTCTCAAAAAAAAAAAAAAAAAAAAAAAAGGAAAAATCAATTATATTACATAAACTAGCAATAATGAATTAAAACTTTAAAAATATCATTTACAACATCTCCAAAAAACAATTAAATACTGAGGTAAAATCTAAATATGTACTGCATTTGTGTACTAATACAAAGCACCCATGAAACAATAGAAAAACTAAATAAATAGAGAGATGTACATATTGGGAGAGTCATCATTAAGAAGTCACTTTTCCACAAATAAGTGTGGGGATTTAATTCAATCTCCATAAAAGTCCCACAGATATTCCACAGATATGAACAAGCTGATCCTATCATATGTTTAGAAAAACAACCTAGAAAAGTAAAAACAAAATTGAGAAAGTAGAAAAAAAGTTTGAAGAGAAATTAATGTTGTATGTTCTCAAATTACCTCCCCCAAGATATTTATCTATTACAAAGGGAAAGACAGTTGACTTTAGTGCAGGAAAACCCAGTGGACATTGCTTTAACCAAGTGATCAAGATAATTTTACCTGTGATATGACATGTACTTCATGATCTGATTCTCTGAGAAGAGCATATAACTTTTGTTTAATTCCTGAAAAATATATAACCTCAATCTAATCATGAGTAAGCATAAAACTAACCTAAACTGAGGGACATTCTGGAAAACAAGCAATATCCTTTAAAAAAATTTTCAAGATCATGAAGGAAAAGAAAGGACTAAGAAATTATCATGCATTAGAGGAGACTAAGGAGACATGACAACTAAATCAATGTGATCTCTTGCTTGGATTTTTGAAGAGAAAAAGAACATTGGTTAATAACAACAAAAAAACTTGTGAAACCTGAATAAAGTCTGAAGTTTAGTTAATAGTGGGTATCAGTGTTAACTTCTTAGTTTTGACAAAGACTTCACAGTAATGTAATATGTTGACGTTAGGGTCCTGTGTATATCAGAAATAAACTTTTCTGAAAGTCTAAAATTATTCCAAAATATTAAGTTAAAAAATAAATTTAAAGTAAGCATTATCAACTAAATATGTTATAATCACTAGGATAAAGAACAGCACAAAGCAGAAAACACATTGCTTTTCCATTTATATAAAATTATTACACTGATACAAAAATATTTTGAGAAAACATCAATGCATCAAATGTGTAATATTTGAGTGAAAAATAAGGTATTTTTAAGTGTTTTTATAGATCCTCTTCCTCACCACTAATTGGCAGGACATTGAAGAGACATAGGAGTGGGAAAAATGTTCCAGGGATTTTATTGTAAAGATAATGGAAACCAATTAAAAATGGAAAAAGGGAGAGGTTCCAAGATGGCCGAATAGGAATAGCTCCACTCTGCAGCTCCCAACTTGAGTGACGCAGAACATGAGTGATTTCTGCATTTCCAACTGAGGTACCAGGTTCACCTCACTGGGTCTTGTCAGACAGTGGGTGCAGCCCACGGAGCA
Organism: Macaca fascicularis; assembly: GCF_037993035.2. Classification (NCBI taxonomy): domain Eukaryota; kingdom Metazoa; phylum Chordata; class Mammalia; order Primates; family Cercopithecidae; genus Macaca; species Macaca fascicularis. The sequence goes on along the minus strand of NC_088380.1, from coordinate 171,770,143 downwards.
GGATGGGGCATTGCTTCACCCAGGAAGTGCAAGGGGTCAGGGAATTCCCTTTCCTAACAAATGGAAGTCATGATAGACAGTACCTGGAAAATCAGGACACTCCCTCCCTAATACTGTGCTTTTCCAAAGGCCTCAGCAAACAGCACACCAGGAGATTATATCCCCCGCCTGGCTTGGAGGGTCCCACATCCATGGAGCCTCTCTCACTGCTAGCACAGCAGTCTGAGATCGAACTGCAAGACAGCAACAATGCTGGGGGAGGGGCGTCCACCATTGTTGAGGCTTGAGTAGGTAAACAAAGCACCCTGGAAGCTCAAACTGGGTGGAACCCACCTCAGTTCAAGGAGACCTGCCTGCCTCTGTAGACTCCACCTCTGGGGGCAGGGCATAGCTGAACAAAAGGCAGTAGAAACTTCTGCAGACTTAAATGACCCTGTCTGACAGCTTTGAAGAGAACAGTGCTTCTCCCAGCACAGACTTTGAGATCTGAGACAGTCAGACTGCCTCCTCAAGTGGGTCTCTAATTCCCAAGTAGCCTAACTGGGAGACACCTCCCAGTAGGGGCCGACTGACACCTCAGACAGCCAGGTGCCCCTCTGAGATGAAGCTTCCAGGAGAAGGATCAGACAGCAACATTTTCCGTTCTGCGGTATTTGCTGTTTTGCAGCCTCTGCTGGTGATACCCAGGCAAACAGGGTCTGGAGTGGACCTCTAACAAACTCCAACAGACCTGCAGCTGAGGGACCTGACTGTTAGAAGGAAAACTAACAAACAGAAAGGACATCCACACCAAAACCCCATCTGTACGTTACCATCATAAGACCAAACGTAGATAAAACCACAAAGATGGGGGAGAAACCAGAGGAGAAAAGCTGAAAATTATAAAAATGAGAGTGCCTCTTCTCCTCCAGAGGAACAAAGCTCCCTGCCAGCAACGGAACAAAGCAGGATGGAGAATGACTTTGACGAGATGAGAGAAGAAGGCTTCAGATGATCAGTAATAATGAACTTCTCTGAGCCAAAGGAGGATGTTCTGAACCCATCGCAAAGAAGCTAAAAACCTTGAAAAAAGATTAAACGATGGCTAACTAGAATAAACAGTGTAGAGAAGTCCTTAAATGACATGATGGAGCTGAAAACCATGACACGAGAACTACGTGATGCATGCAGAAGCTTCAGTAACTGACTCAATCAACTGGAACAAAGGGTATCAGTGATTGAAGATCACGTGAATGAAATGAAGCAGAAAGATAAGTTTAGAGAAAAAAGAGTAACAAGAAATGAACAAAGCCTCCAAGAAATATGGGACTATGTGAAAAGACCAAATCTACATCTGATTGGTGTACCTGACAGTGACGGGGAGAATGGAACCAAGTTGGAAAATACTCTGCAGGATATTATCCAGGAAAACATCCCCAAGCTAGCAAGACAGGCCAACATTCAAATTCAGGAAATACAGAGAACACCACAAAAATACTCCTTGAGAAGAGCAACTCCAAGACACATAATTGTCAAATTCACCAAAGTTGAAATGAAGAAAAAAATGTTAAGGGCAGCCAAAGAGAAAAGTCGGGTTACCCACAAAGGGAAGCCCATCAGACTAACAGCAGATCTCTCGGCAGAAACTCTACAAGCCAGAAGAGAATGGGGACCAAAATTCAACATTCTTAAAAGAATTTTCAACCCAGAATTTCATATCCAGTCAAACTAAGCTTCATAAGTGAAGGAGAAATAAAATCCTTTACAGACAAACAAATGCTGAGAGATTTTGCCACCACCAAGTATGCCTTACAAGAGCTCCTGAAGGAAGCACTAAACATGGAAAGGAACAATTGGTACCAGCCACTGCAAAAACATACCTATTTGTAAAGACCGTCAATGCCAGGAAGAAACTGCATCAACTAACAGGCAAAATAATCAGCTAACATCATAATGACAGGATCAAGTTCACACATAACAATATTAACCTTAAATGTAAATTAACCTTAAATGTAAATGGGCTAAATGCTCCAATTAAAAAACACAGACTGGCAAATTGGATAGAGAGTCAAGACCCATCAGTGTGCTGTATTCTGGAAACTCATCTCATGTGCAGAGACACACATAGGCTTAAAATAAAGGGATGGAGGAAGATCTACCAAGCAAATGGAAAACAAACAAACAAAAAAGCAGGGGTTGCAATCCTAGTCTCTGAAAAACAGACTTTAAACCAACAAAGATCAAAAGAGACAGAGAAGGCCATTACATAATGGTAAAGGGATCAATTCAACAAGAAGAGCTAACTATCCTAAATACATATGCACCCAATATAGGAGCACCCAGATTCATAAAGCAAGTCCTTGGAGACCTACAAAGAGACTTAGACTCCAACACAATAATAATGGGAGACTTTAATACCCCACTGTCAACATTAGACAGGTCAACGAGACAGAAAGTTAACAAGGATATCCAGGAATTGAACTCAGCTCTGCACCAAGCAGACCTAATAGGCATCTACAGAACTCTTCACTCAAAATCAACAGAATATACATTCTTCGCAGCACCCCATCACACTTATTTCAAAATTGACCACATAATTGGAAGTAAAGCACTCCTCAGCAAATGTAAAATGACAGAAATTATAACAAACTGTCTCTCAGACCACAGGGCAATCAAACTAGAATTCAGGATTAAGAAACTCACTCAAAACTGCACAACTACATGGAAGCTGAACAACCTGCTCCTGAGTGACTACTGGGTACATAACGAAATGAAGGTAGAAATAAAGATGTTCTTTGAAACCAATGAGAACAAAGACACAACACAGCAGAATCTCTGGGACACATTTAAAGCAGTGTGTAGAGGGAAATTTATAGCACTAAATGCCCACAAGAGAAAGCAGGAAAGATCTAAAATTGATAACCTAACATCACAACGGAAAGAACTAGAGCAGCAAGTGCAAGCACATTCAAAAGCTAGCAAAAGGCAAGAAATAACTAAGATCAGAGCAGAACTGAAGGAGACAGACACAAAAAAACCCTTCAAAAAGAAATCAATGAATCCAGGAGCTGACTTTTTTGAAAAGATCAACAAAATTGATAGACTGTTAGTAAGACTAATAAAGAAGAAAAGAGAGAAGACTCAAATAGATGCAATAAAAAATGATAAAGGGATATCACCACCAATCCCACAGAAATACAAACTACCATCAGAGAATACTATAAACACCTCTATGCAAATAAACTAGAAAATCTAGAAGAAATGGATACATTCCTGGACACATACACCCTCCCAAGACTAAATCAGGAAGAGGTCAAATCCCAGAATAGACCAATAACAGGCTCTGAAATTGAGGCAATGATTACTAGCCTACCAACCAAAAAAAGTCCAGGACCAGATGGATTCACAGCCAAATTCTACAAGAGGTACAAAGAGGAGCTGGTACCATTCCTTCTGAAACTATTCCAATCAATAGAAAAAGAGGGAATCATTTTATGAGGCCAACATCATCCTGATACCAAAGCCTGGCAGAGACACAACAAAAAAAGAGAATTTTAGACCAATATCCCTGATGAACATCGATGCAAAAATCCTCAACAAAATACTGGCAAACCGAATCCAGCAGCACATCAAAAAGCTTATCCACCACTATCAAGTGGGCTTCATCCCTGGGATGCAAGGCTGGTTCAACATACACAAATCAATAAACGTAATCCAGCATATAAACAGAACCAAAGACAAACACCACATGATTATCTCAATAGATGCAGAAAAGGCCTTTGACAAAATTCAACAGCCCTTCATGCTGAAAACTCTCAATAAACTAGGTATTGATGGGACGTATCTCAAAATAATAGCTATTTATGACAAACTCACAGCCAATATTATACTGAATGGGCAAAAGCTGGAAGCATTCTCTTTGAAAACTGGCACAAGACAGGGATGCCCTCTCTTACCACTCCCATTCAACATAGTATTGGAAGTTCTGGCCAGGGCAATCAGGCAGGAGAAAGAAATAAAGGGTATTAATATAGGAAAAGAGGAAATCAAATTGTCCCTGTTTGCAGATGACATGATTGTATATTTAGAAAACCCCATTATCTCAGCCCAAAATCTCCTTAAGCCGATAACCAACTTCAGCAAAGTCTCAGGATGCAAAATCTGTGTGCAAGAATCACAAGCATTCCTATACACCAATAACAGACAAACAGAGAGCCAAATAATGAGTGAAATCCCATTCACAATTGCTTCAAAGAGAATAAAATACCTAGGAATCCAACTTACCAGGGATGTGAAGGACCTCTTCAAGGAGAACTACAAACCACTGCTCAATGAAATAAAAGAGGACACAAACAAATGGAAGAACATTCCGTGCTCATGGATAGGAATAATCAATATTGTGAAAATAGCCATACCGCCCAAGATAATCTATATATTCAGTGCCATCCCCATCAAGCTACCAATGAGTTTCTTCACAGAATTGGAAAAAAACACTTTAGAGTTCATATGGAACCAAAAAAGAGTCCACATTGCCAAGACAATCCTAAGCTAAAAGAGCAAAGCTGGAGGCATCACACTACCTGACTTCAAACTATACTACAAGGCTACAGTAACCAAAACAGCATGGTACTGGTACCAAAACAGAGATATCGACTAATGGAACAGAATAGAGCCCGCGGAAGTAATACCACACATCTACAACCATCTGAACTTTGACAAACCTGACAGAAACAAGAAATGTTGAAGGGATTCCCTGTTTAATAAATGGTGCTGGGAAAACTGGCTAGCCATATGTAGAAAGCTGAAACTGGATCCCTTCCTTACAACTTATACAAATATTAATTCAAGATGGATTGAAGACTTAAATGTTAGACCTAAAACCATAAAAACCCTAGAAGAAAACCTAGGTAGTACCATTCAGGACATAGGCATGGGAAAGGACTTCATGACTAAAACACCAAAAGCGATGGTAACAAAAGCCAAAATTGACAAATGGGATCTAATTAAACTAAAGAGCTTCTGCACAGCAAAAGAAACTACCATCAGAGTGAACAGGCATCCTACAGAATGGGAGAAAAATTTTACAATCTACCCATCTGATAAAGGCCTAATATCCAGAATCTACAAAGAACTTAAACAAATTCACAAGAAAAAAAATCAAACAACCTCATCAAAAAGTGGGTAAAGGATATGAACAGACACTTCTCCAAAAGAAGACATTTATGCAGCCAACAGACACATGAAAAAATGCTCATCATCACTGGCCATCAGAGAAATGCAAATCAAAACCACAATGAGATACCATCTCACAACAGTTAGAATGATGATCATTAAAAAGTCAGGAAACCACAGGTGCTGGAGAGGATGTAGAGAAATAGGAACACTTTTACACTGTTGGTGGGACTGTAAACGAATTCAACCATTGTGGAAGACAGTGTGGCAATTGCTCAAGGATCTAGAACTAGAAATACCATTTGACCCAGCTATCCCATTACTGGGCATGTACCCAAAGGATTATAAATCATGCTGCTATACGGACACGTGCACACGTATGTTTATTGCAGCACTATTCACAATAGCAAAGACTTGGAACCAACCAAAATGTCCATCAGTGATACACTGGATTAAGAAAATGTGGCACATATACACCATGGAATACTATGCAGCCATAAAAAAGGATGAGTTCATGTCCTTTGTAGGCACAAGCATGAAGCTGGAAACCATCATTCTGAGTAAACTATTGCAAGGACAGAAAACCAAACACCACATGTTCTCACTTATAGGTAGGAATTGAACAATGAGAACACCTGGACACAGGGTGGGGAACATCACACACTGGGGCCTGTAATGGGGTTGGGGGAGGGAGGAGGGATAGCATTAGGAGAGATACCTAATGTAAATGACAAGTTAACGGGTGCAGCACACCAACATGGCAAATGTATACCTGTGTAACAAGCCTGCACGTTGTGCACATGTATCCTAGAACTTAAATAAAAAAAAAAAAAATGGAAAAAGGAAGACGCTCATGAAAAGGACAACTGTCAAGATACAGGAAATACAGTATCACCGGAACAATATAGAAATGGAGATATAAAAATTTGCGTTGATAATTTGTTCATTTCATCCAATTGTTGGAAGTGTATTTTCCCTTGTCTAACTTTGCTCCATCTTTGATTAGTTATGGATCTCTTGAGGTTGTCACTTTGCCTCTTTATATATCCCCAGTTTGAAAAAACTCACAGAATTGTGGGAATTCAACATGACAATTTCTATAAGTACTTAACACAATTCTAGACCCAAATTCATCATCCCCCAATCAGTTCCACCTTTCCAGATGTAAGTGAAAGAAACTCAAACAAAACTAAGCAAAAAATAATAATAATAATTTATTGTAAAAAATTAAATTAATTAATTAGATTAAGCGCTCAGAGAGTAGAATTAACTTTAAACTCTGCTGAATGGAGATCTCAAACTGTGATTAGACTGCTTCTCCGTCTCCAGCTCTCTTTCTCTGTCTCCAAGTTCTGCTTGCCTCTGTGTTGGTTTCAGTAAGGGGATTTTCTCCACATGGTGGGAACATTGTTCTCTAGCAGCTTGTGATTGTTTTGCCTATGCAGCTTGGAATTTCCAAAGTATAAAAACACATTTTTTAAGCTTCTCTGAAGACATGGGAAATTCCGGTCAGCTTGGGACATGTGTCCATCCCTGAAACAATCCCATCAGGCAGGGAGTTGGAGTAGTGTAATTGGTGCTATGCAAGTCACATGCCTTCTTCTGGATTAGGACCTGTGATTTCCTCCAGCCAAACCACAGGGACAAAGCAAGATTCATAGAGTGGTGGCATCTTTAAGGAAAGAAAGTTTGACAAAACCTCAAATATAGTCATTATAGTTACTGATACTTGTTTTTCTTATTATGGCTTTGATGATCATCATTTTTGTTTCCTCTAAGAATTCACACCTTTGGGGAGGGGGGAGGGGGGAGGGATTGCATTGGGAGTTATACCTGATGTAAATGACGAGTTGATGGGTGCTGACGAGTTGATGGGTGCAGCACACCAACATGGCACAAGTATACATATGTAACAAACCTGCACGTTATACACATGTACCCTAGAACTTAAAGTATAATAATAAAAAAAAATATGTAGTGCCAATAAACTGCAACCAATGCTTAGTTCTATTAAAAAAACAAACAAACAAACAAAAAGAATTCACACCCTTGAGTCAAAAGTTGATTTTTATAATTTTTACGTTAGTAAAAACTTCTTTCACTTGGTTCTCTTATCTCTCTCCTACTTAAATATTTTAAAATGAGAGGCAAATACAGATAAAATACAAACTGAGAGAATGTGTACTGTAATTTAAACAGTCAAAATAATTTATAGTATTTTTTTAAACATTTAAAACATTCACATATACAACAGACAACTTAGGGGGACTATAAACTCTCAAGAACTTGAAATTCAAATCTTAAAAAGATTGATGTGTAAGTTCCTTCTTGCACTACTAGAGCAGAAATATATGTGCATTGTTTTTCAAATTTCATTTTCCATGTGAGTAGTTTTCTTTTCTGAGCATGGTAATTAGTTGCATATTTTTCTCCTTAGAATATGAAATGTAAAACAAGTAAATAACCTGCCCACATCTTTTGTTTTATGTCAAAGAATATTGTGCTAAAGAACGAGGTGGAGTTCAAATAAATGTTATTAGTGCTTATTCAGTCTAATCTGCCTACTTTTATATTCTGGCTGCCTCTATTTCTCTTGCTCTATAAAATCATGTTTCTGTAAATTTAAATGTAGTTAATTTTATGCAATTACTTTTGCAAATAATCACCATAGTTTTACATTTTACCTAAAACGGAAAGAATAAAAAATTAAACTTAGTGTCTATACACTCATCTCACTTTATTTTTATTGATTGTCTATTACAGGGAAGATGTAAATTATGATAGTTAAGTGCAATTAAATTAAGCTGATCCTTACCAGAAAAAAAAATAAATAAATAAAAAGTAAAATTCTACAAATAACTTGTGATTGGAATTTGGGATATAAAATTCCTTAATGTAAAAAAAGTATAAAGTATATATTCCAAATTAGAAATACGACTGTTTCTGTTTGCACTATTTTCATTTTAATCAAAAGTACATTGCTTTAATATTTTAAAAATTCATATCCTACATGCCAGTCTTCCTGTCTTTTTCTTCCAATTTCCTAAAAGACTTGTTTTAAAGATCCAGACATTGTTTCAGGGGTATTGAGTCATTACTATATCCAGGGCCAGTTCCTGTAGGGATTCTAACAGTTATAGCTAACATCTGTTAAGCTCTATTTTCAAGGTATTCCTCAAGTTTTATACATGTGAAACAGTTGCTACAATTGTAATGTCCTCATTCAGTTCATCTGGGATGCTGTATTAGTCCATTTTCATGCTGCTAATAAAGATATACCTGAGAGTGGGCAATTTACAAAAGAAAGAGGTTTAATGGACTTACAGTTCCACGTGGCTGGGGAGGCCTCACAATCATGGCAGAAGGTCAAAGACATGTCTCATAAGACAGCAAACTGAGACAGCAGAGTGAGAATCAAGCAAAAGTTTTCAGATCAAACCATCAGATCTCATGAGACTTATTCACTACCATGAGAACAGTATGGGGGAAACTGTCTCCATGATTCAATTATCTCCCATCAGGCCCACAACATGTGAGAATTATCGGAGTACAATTCAAGGTAAGATTTGGGTGGGAACACTGCCAACCCTTATCAGGTGCTAAGAACATAAGTACCTTTCAGTTTCCAATATGATATGCTACATGCCAAAGGCAGGATTTGCAAAAGAAGTTTCCAATAATTTGTTGTGTGATTGTTAGGTGATTCCCACCTCTAGACTACACAGAACGTTGGAACTATGCAGAGGAGTTGAAATTCATGAGTGCAATTTCTTTGGAGAGAATTGATGGTAAGTATGAGTCCTGATTCTCTTACCTATAGAGGAGTTTAAAAGTATAGTGAGGGTTAGCACTGGGAAGACCACTCCTTATAGAATTATCTGATTCATGGGCTCAATGCAACTGAGTAGGGTTGAGGAGAAGAAAATAACCAAAGAAGATTATGTGCTTCCCCTACAGTTTGAGGAAAATGATGGATTAGAGTCAGATCAGGTTTGAGATGCACGGACCAGACGTGGAACTCTTAAAATAATGTGAGACTGTAGTTGTTCAAGATTGTGAGCTCAAGGGATGTCTTGAAGAGAGAGATGACCTCAGAAAAAGAACTGTGAACAAGGGCAGGTCCAGATGATCTGGGACTTACAAAATGGAATTTGTTGTGGGGAGAGGCATTATGAAAAGACAGTACAAAAATATCTTAGTTTTAAATAATTAAAACATCATGGTTTAAATACATTATTATGGCCTGTCACAGGGCTTTGGAAAGGGCTTATGCACTTCCTTGGGAGTCCCTAAGCTTAAATTTCATTAGCTTTAGAAAATATCCATCAGACCTATAAAATCAGATGAGAAGACCGAGGGAGAAATAATAGTCAGCTAACAGAGATTTAGTAATACATCCCCCAGTATCTCCAAAGAACCCACAAAATAACCTAGGATAAAGACAGGGAATAAATTTGTTTTTTAAATGTACCTAAAGAGCTCTACTGGTAATCCTAAAATGTAAGTCTTATCAGTATTCTATTACATAGAAAGATAACTCAGGAAATTAAAGTAGCTTAAGTTTACAAAGTCATAAGGAGCAAATGAGGATTTGTATACATGACTGGATGACCTCACAATGAGCACCTGGAATACTCTTAATCAGCTTGCTACAGTCTCAGGAGAGTACAAGCAGCTTTTCCTCATGCTCAGAGGTCTAGACAGATACAGAGACCCTCTGAGTTATCAATCCTCACCTTAAAGTTTGTGTTGAACCTGCTCCTTGGCTCTTAACCTTGACCTATGAACCATATTAGTCTCAACCTTACCTGCATTTTTGTTCCTGCCCCTCAACTCCATACCACCCTTCACACATTGTGCTTCTTTCCAAAGAACTCTGACCAGGTTCTTTACTTGAAACACTCCAGCAAGCTCATTGTTTTTAAAACTTGCAAACTATATTTTAAATGTAAAAAATAAAAATAAATCAACAGCAATTCATTCATAAAATTTGAACTTCTATATGCAAAGCACTGTGCTAAAACTTTGAAAAGAGGAAGACAGATTATGTGAGTTAAGGGCATAGTGTGCCTCAGTAGGTGGTGCGGCAGGGACAGCAATGATCAGAGGAGGAGAAGGACTTTGGGGGTTGTGTGAATGTTGGTTACATTGAACTTGAAGATACTGGGGCCTAAATAATATGAGTGTAAGGCTCCAGCATTTCTTTCTTCCTTACTTTCTTTCTTCTCACTTTCCTGACTTTCAATTGTCATGACATTTGATGTCCTTAAAGGTTGTGATTGAAGAGAATATTCAGATATTGACATGATTTGAATGTAATGCATTGACTTTCAAATCATGATTTCCACCTAATGATGGTCTATGGAGCAATTTCTAATCAAAACACTCAATCACAGCTTAACACATTCCCAGAATATTAGTCATAAGCATGACTTTCAAAAAAGTGTGTCTGCTTGATGTAGGGAGACATTAGCAAACTTTGGTGGTGGTGGTGGTGATTTTTCCTTAACCTGCTTGACACTGTCATCCTCTAAACCAAATAAACTCCTACCAGCTAGACAGGAAGTGGAGTTAGAATAGAATATACAAGGCTTAAACATTGATCAGAATTTCTGCATTCATCAGGACATCCAGGTTTAGCTGGAGTATGGACCAAAACTCCCAGATAGGTATGAGAAATTAAGAATCAGATGAATTGTGCCTCACTTTTTGTCTGGCACACAATCCACAGAGCTCTCCTCAAACTCAAGATGTGACAGAAAAGGGCAGAATTGCCATCTAAGGAATCCAAGCCTTTCAGAACCTACATGTAAACTCAGTATGTTGCAGTGAGCAGCCACTGGTTTCTCCAGAAGGCAGTGAACAGCACAGAAGCTTCCTTTATTCAAAGTAGATCCTAAGCCAGGACCAGGAGATTTAATGCTACAGTGCACTAAGTGTACAGTAGAGCCAATGACCAAGTGGGAATATGGGTATCTTGGCAGCAGATGCCAACACTTCATAATCAGAAAAAGACAGCGATGCAATGGGTGAATTACATCACTGAGGATAAAACGGTATTACTGGGGGCTTCTTCCAGGATATATCATTGTGTGAGTCATAACAACCTCCCAGTGCTGCCCACTCTGGATTTTAGATACCATCCCAGGAAAAAGAATGGAACAGAAAAGATGAGAACAGGCCATGATGAATTTTAAACCTAAAACATTTGGGAAAACCTGGAAATTGGATGACATGAAATTTGTTATCATACCAAATGATTAATTTGAATTATACAAAATACATGTTTAAATGACCTTTCTCTCATACCTGAATTTGTTTCCTGAAAATATCATACTTACTGATGAAGTTTATCAACTTCCATATAATTGATCTATGGCGCAAGTTAATCCTTTTTATGGAGTGATTGAATATTCATGAAACTGCAGCTATGCTTTAATTATGATTCTCGATCAGTATTTGAAATCCAGACTAGACTGGCACCTACATATTCCCAAAGGAAGCAGTGAGAGCTATGCACCCATGAGAAAATACTAGCTAGTCTTAATAAGCTAAGCCTTAAGAAATGCATCCTTAATTCAAGGTGAAAGTCACAGAAGAGCTAGTGCCCAAGCCCCATGATGGTAAAAACTCACCCGAGGATTTCAGTGAACTGCTATGATTTCCCAGTCATATTTTTTTTCCCTAAAAGGATAGACTCTTATTCCAAATACTCTGCTTCATGCAGAACAGTTAGATGAAAATAACATCACTTGATTAACAGAAAAAAATCTAATGCAGAAAATTTGCTGAGAAGTTATTTCCAGTTAGAATACTATATACCTATAACTCTTTTTTAAAACCAGAGAGAAAACTTTATTATATTTCTAATGATTTTGTCTTTCTAAAAGTGAACTTCCATGTAAAGATTATAAAATGTTAAATATTCTATGCTGCTTCATACAGTCTATGATGAAGTGGGGGGGGGTAAAGAGGGGTTAATGGACTAAAAATATTAGTTTTGAGTGGATAGTTACAGAGAATGTCAAAGCTTAGTTCTACTAAAAGACTCAGTGTCAATTTATACACTGTATTAAACAATATAAGTAGCATTAAAAATTAACAGCAACTCAGCATTAAGGCCTGATTTTATTGTCAATGAAGATGATAATTGGGAGGTTTAAAATAAAATTTGCAATAAAGGAAACTATTTTATTACTTCAAGTGCTTCTCATGATATTGTGATTTTGCTTAAACTTTTATTTAAAATTAAATTAATCACTACTAGCCAAAAAATATGTGGCTCAAGGATAAATGGTGTATGGAACATGGTTGCAGATGCGTTGAAAATTAGTGATGTTACCTACACAGACTGGTATGGCTTTTTCTCCCCACCATCCTAGGGCTAAAGATGCCAGCCCACTTATAAATTCTGAAGGAGTAGTAGAGATGTGGCAGTGACAATTTAAAGAATGCTCAGGGTTGAAATGCAGAGAGAGAAAAGATTATGAGCCCATTAACCGAACTGCATATATTTGAAAGAAAAGAGGAATAAAGAAGAGGCATAAAGAATGTCATTGGCAATTAACCATATTTCCACTTTTTACTAGACTTTAATTTGCCAACTTGCAAAACTCACACACAGGTAATGTTAAATGATTTAAATCATATTTCCTAATATTACTATAATCGCTACTACTTCTGTTAATCTACTTCTAATAATAATAATAGCACTTACTGAACACTACTATGTGGCTGACAATGTACTAACATTTTTGTATAATTCTTCAGATAAACAGATGAAATATGAGCTATTATTGCTTACAGAGAAGATGGAACCTTAGAGAGATTAATTAACTACCCAAGTGAAACAGCCAGCATACAATCCTAAGTCAACCTGTTACCAATGTATAGATCTCTAAACACTACTTCCTTCTACTTTACATTTTATATTATGAGTATAATTAACTCCACATATCTGCAGGTTCCACATCTGTGGATTCAATCACGGATTGAAAATATTCAGGAAAAAATATTTTTTCAGTATAAATATATATACACATATATAATTTATATTTTATGTACTGGATAATGTATTATATATAAATGTATAAAATTATATATTTATATTTCAGTATATTTAGTAAAAATATATTCAGTATATTTTCAGAAAAAATATATATACACTCAAATACTACAATCCACAAATTTAAAAAAATACATTATAGCAACTATTTGCATAACATTTACATTGTTTTAGTTATTATGTGTAATCTAGAGATGATTTAAAGTATACAGGAGGATGTGCACAGGTTATAAGAAAATACCATGCTATTTTATATAAGGGACTGAAGCATGGTCAGATTAGTATCCACTGATGGCCCCTTAACCAATCCCCGAGAACACCTAGGGAAGACTGTATCTGCGTATACTACAAAGCTTGTAAAGAGCAATATAGATCTTGTCCCTCAACTCCACTTGTGTCTTTTTTTCTCATTTCCATTTCACCAGAATTTAAATATAACTATATTTTTGATATATTTTAAAATAGTATGCTTCTGGCTGGGCGCGGTGGCTCACGCCTGTGGTCCCAGCACTTTGGGAGGCCAAGGCGGGCAGATCACGAGGTCAGGAGATCAAGACCATCCTGGCTGATACGGTGAAATCCTGTCTCTACTAAAAATACAAAAAAATTAGCCGGGCATGGTGGCAGGCCCTGTAGTTCAGCTACGCGGGAGGCTGAGGCAGGAGAATGGCACGAACACAGGAAGCGGAGCTTGCAGTGAGCCGAGATGGCGCCACTGCACTCCAGCCTGGATGACAGAGACTCCCATCTAAAAAAAAAAAAAAAGGGGGATGCTTCTATTGCTATTTATTTTTATTGTTAGATAATCAATGTTACTCGCATGCAACATTTCTTGTATTTCCTGAGTAAACAGAATATAGTATAGTGTAAGTATCCAGCTTTCTCTACATTACCTGTTTCCTGCAATTTCCTTTTATTTTTGCTGTCTTTTCAAACAGATTTTCTCAATTATTTTTGAATCATTGATTGTTCATATTTAACAGTGCTGATTGTTCTATGTACAGAGGAAGCATGGTTTACTAGTGGGACTTCACAGTGGGGACATGCTACTTTGTTGAGAATTTTCTAAGATTTGGTATCTGAAAATCTTTTATATGGAGCTTCCTAGCTTCCAAAGGATGGAAGAGTATAATACTCTTCATTGAAGGGTAAGAGGTGTCTTAGTCCCAATGTTATGCTTTGGGCATAATACTTTTTTGGTCAGAAGTCCCCCTCTCATGCCTTCGACAAGCAGAGGCCAGTAGTACCATATAGGTAGGCTGGATGGGGAGGGCTGTGCCTGGACATTGGATCTACACTCTAGTTCTCTACTTTGGGGAATCTTTTTAACACCATTCACGCGCTGTTAATCGGGTATCCTGAAGAAATCCAGGACGCAAGCCTGATGAGGTCGTCCAAGACCCATGACTGGCTGTGGTTCCAGGATGGCAGCTTCGCAAATGAATCACTCCCACTGTTGAGCACGGTATCCCTATTACAGAATTATGTGAGATTGGGTCAACAGAACCATGCCAAAATACTGACTTGGGGTGATACTGACATAGAATGAGACCCACATCTCTTGGCTACCAATGGTTTATCTCTGACATGTGAGGTTGAACCTGTGTGTGGGCCCATGGCCTGGCCATGTTTCTGTGATAGTGCTACCTTTGTGCTATGGTCCCCAGTGATGATGGTGTGGTGTGTCAGCAGGTGTTATTTATGCTTTTTCAGTGCTGTCCACACCCCAGCAGAGCCTCCATCACCTGTCATGAGCCTTTGCCTATCTCCTCCTAAAACTTTCCAGACCATTGCTTCCCAGTCCAGTGGGTCCTTCCAATTAATAGTTTCTTTTGCCTCTTTCTCATGGGATAAGGTTACGCTCTCCTAGTTTAGTTTCAAGCCATGCTGGACAAAAAATAAACATTCTTTCTGATAAGGGAATGGCTCTTCTCACCGTGTTCAAGGGACCCTCCCCTCTCCTCCCTGGTGATGGTGGAAGGCGGTGTGTTGACCACATTGTAAGAACTTAGTGGTTACAGCTATAAAAGCTCATGAGAAGACAATTGAAAAGTGTGTTGTCTTATCTGTATGTTATAAAATTCTAAATGGAAAATATGAGAAGGAAAAAAACATTCACATTTTCCTGTATACTCTGGGATTTGCATTTGTGGACATCAATGAAACACAGTAGAATATAAAAGGCTGAATAACATGTCTGGGCATCTGGATAACCTCAGAGATTCTCCCATGACTTCTAGAGCAGTAGCAGAGAGCAGCCAGGTGTTTTCCATGTTCCCTTGTACAGAAAACAGAAGTGGCTGGAAGTAGAGTGGGTAGATTTCAAACAAGAAGATACACTGTGGTCAGAGTGGGGCAAGGAGTTGTAACTTTTGTGAACTGTATGACTGGAGAGCAAGTAATAACAGAATTTTTAATGTCTCTCATCATGAGCAGCTAATAATTATCTAACACCAAATTCCCCAATTTCCTGAGTAATTTAAAGCAACTTCCCTTGAACATAGATGTAATAGGAATGTGAGGATTACCATGAGGATTATGTAGGAAAAAAAGGTTTAGCATCTGATTTGCCAAAGGCCACCTTGATTTGAGTGAGCTTAGAGTTTTGTTCTTGGGAATGCTGCCTTGATAAAAGTCAGTTCAAAATCATAATAGCATGTATAACAATAATGACAAATTTATTGCACACTTGAGTAGGTCTGTACACAATTTAGAATCAGAAGACTGTTCTGAACCAATTAGATATATAAATAGATGGCAGAGTTTAATTAACACAGAAAGGAGAAGGGAATGGTGTTTGAATTGATGTGTGAAGAATGAGACAAGGAAATACTTAAAAGATTACAAGTATGAGATAGGTTAGCAAGTTTCCCATGTGAATTTCTTCTGAGCTGGCCAGACTAGACATGGCCAGGGAGTGTCTTAGAGGTTTAGAAATTTCTGGTAAGACTTTGAAAAATTGACAAAAAAGTGTTTCTGACATTAGTTCAAATTTTTATGTCACTCCCAAACTGCAGAGGGTCACACCTGCATTACTGTGGGTTATTCCAGTATGTACAATAAGGTGAAAAGCTACAAAGGGAAGCAGGGTCCTGACTCTCAGTCACTTTGGTAGGGCAGGCCACAATGACTTTACTACTTTAATACATATCCTTGCTTCTGCTGTTTAAAGTTACCTCTAACTATTATACACATTAGGTTTCAATATTTAGCATATTCTAAATATATAATTTATTCCGCATATTGAAAACAAGTGAAAAACATTGTTTTAAATAGGGAAATAGGATGTGGTTTGAGTAGAACTAAAGTCATGCATCTCATGATATCCAATGAGAGACTAAAATATCTAGTTTCAAGCTTTGCTTAACTTTGAAATACCTCAAACACAGAAGGATAAACAAGAAATTACTAGTTTAATGTTTCCATCTATAACATGTCTATTCAAGGTATCAACATAATTATATTTTTAAACTATCAATAAATCTTTTCCTTAATAATAGAAAAACATATTACTAGAAGATAAAACACTAAAGGCTTATTTACTTTCTGCTTTTGGGGTCTTAGCAAAGAACTGTCTCAGAAGGTCTAACTTATCTCAAAAGAACAGGCTGATGCCAACCACTAGGTTCTGGAGACTTCCTCTTTTGTATAACAAGGCTCCTTCTCTCACCACGGGGCTCCCATTACTCCCAGTCTATAAATACATAAAGCACCACATGGACAGGACCCCTCACTAGTGGCTCATTGGCCATGATGCATACACCATCCATGTCTGGACTAAATGGTGGAATAATTATATTTCACATGATGCATGTACTCTATTTCTCTGCTTATAGTTTTTTTCTTTCCCCAACAAAACTTGCATAGCACTTGTGTTATGTATCTGTGACTCCTTTGTATGAAAATATGTACACCCATGTGATCAGTACCTGAATATGCTTTGGTGTCTATCATCGTTGAGTTTAAATTATGTCATCTCAAGCTTATCAATGGCAATCATTCCTATTGACTTCTCCTATGAGAGATAACTCATTCATGCAATATTTAGATTGTAAATTACATAGGACAAGAAATATTGATATTCAATATGTAAATGCCCTAACCACACCATGTTAAGAATAATGCCCAGTCACTTCATTTCCTCTAAGGCACTTAATTTTGTACAGAAATGTTGAAACAAAACTTTTACTCTAAAATATTGTACTGGAGTTCATATTGTCATATATGAAAATATCATGTGTGCATATTAAACTACAAACTCAACATGCAAAGTACATAAAACGACCAGAAATGTATAGTTTTTTTGTAAAGTATAATTTATAGTTTATATAAATTCGTATAGTTTATATGTAAACTTATAGCTTATAAAATGCATAAACAGAATTTTATAGCTTTATGTTTACACATAAAACTATTCTAGCTACCTAGTATAGTGCAACAATTGATTCAAGTACATATTAATAAAAAATACAAGTACATGGAGACATTATAGATTCGTTCTGACTTGGAAGTGCTTAAATACAGTTCACAGTGGGAGTCTTGCATCATGAATTTCACATGAAGTGACAACCTCCGGAAGAGTGTATTATGTATCTCAAAATTAAAAATTCCTTGAAACAATGCTTACTATCACATGACAAATGAAAACTAAAAGACAACGCACACAATTTAGAACAGAAAACATCTGTTCTGTCTATTCTTCATGTAGAGTACATTACTGAAAATATAGGCCAATTAATTTCTTCTGTTAGCTTTTCACTTTGTAGGAATGACTTAGACTGCCAGATTCTACTCAAGAAACTCACTGGTAAAAGCAAGGAAACATTTTTTTTTTAGTATCTCTCTGTTAAAAAAAGAAAAAAAAAAAAAAACAAAGACATACAGGAGCTTAATTGTGCTCCTAAATTCAGCTCCTCTTCCTGACTTGATGTCACTGCACACGTATCTAGACGTCAGTCACTCATTCTTTAAACATCGTTGAGCTTTCTGACTTCGCCATCTCATCCACGGATGGCATTCTGTAATGTTTTCTGTGAATGCTACCTCCCTTCCTTTTGTAATTGCCACAATCCCAGCTCATGTCAGGGCCAGCAAAACCAGCTTCCAACTGCTCTCCATTTTAGATCAATTCTTGAAGGTCTATCATCTCTGCTTTACTCCACTCAAAAATTTGGTAATTGCAGCTGGGCCAGGCGCAGTGTCGCACGCCTGTAATCCCAGCACTTTGGGAGGCTGAGGATGGTGGATCATGAGGTCAGGAGACCGAGACCATCCTGGCTAACACGGTGAAACCCCGTCTCTATTAAAAATACCAAAAAAAAAAAAAAAAAAAAAGTCGGGTGTGGTGGTGGGCACCTGTAGTCCCAGCTACTTGGGAGGGTGAGGCAGGAGAATGGCGTGAACCTGGGAGGCGGAGTTTGCAGTGAGCTGAGATCGCCCCACTGTACTCCAGCCTGGGTGACAGAGTGAGGCTCCCTCTCAAAAAAAAAAAAAAAAAAAAAAAAAAAAATTGGTAATTGCTCATACTATACCCAATATATGTATGCAGCAAGTGTTAACTTACAACATTCTGTATTGCACTACTGGGCTAATTTTCACATGGTAAAACAACATAGTACATAGATGAGTTCAAAGGGTGAGATTAAGATGAAACAATATTTTAAGTTGCCTCTTAAATGTGGTCGCTAATTCATATTACTAGTAATAGTGGACCATTATACACATATCAAATTTTCTTAATAATGCATTTTGGCCAACTTTAGACAAACTAGCTTATAGTTATTTGCCCTCATTATGTTGGTGACCACAATTTTAACAATTATAGTCACCAACATAATGAGGGCAAACGATTTGTAATTAAAGTAGTACCACTACTGCCATTTTCTTGGTGGCTGCTTGCCCATGTATTACTAGAATAACAAACTTTTTTTGGTAAGACATTCATCTGTTTGGGAAGATATCTTTGGGAAAATAATACAGTGTAGGAATCTGCTGAGTGGACATAAATGTCAATAAGCAACAGTGAACTGGAAGCTAGGAGTAGGGGTACATTGTCATTCCCATGTGTAGTGAAATCAAACTTCCCCAAGGATGGTTTGCTAACCATATACAATGTGGGACCATGTTTCACACAGACCAAATCCCTGTGCCAAATCAACTCACATATTTACCACTAAAAATCTTGTTATTTTAATATTGTAGATTACAAATATAAATTCTAACATTTTCTTCAATATCCCAATAGATTACTTTGTCCAAACCTTGGCTATGTGCACGACACTTAAGAAATTGCAATTTTTTTTAAAGTTTACTGTTTTTACCAATGTTAATTCTTACTTTAATTTCGATATTTATTTCAGATTCAGTTCACAGGGTACATGTGCAGGTTTGTGATCTGGGTATATGGCATGATGCTGAGGTTTTGGGTACTATTCATCCCATCACCCAGTTACTGAGCATACTGCCCAAAAGTTAGTTTTCCATTTCCAGCCACAGTAGTAGTTTTCTTTCCCTCTCCACTACCAGTAGTCCCCAATATCTACTGTTTCCATCTTAATGTCCATGTGTACTCAGTGTTTGGGTCCCACTTATAAGTGAGAACATGCAGTATTCGATTTTCTGTTCCTGCGCTAATTCACTTAGGGTAATGTCCTCCAGCTGCATCCATGTTGCTGCAGAGGACATGATTTCATTCTTTTATGGCTGTGTAGTATTCCATGGTGTATATATAACACATTTTCTTTGTCCAGTCCAGTCCACCGGGGATGTATCGTGAATAGTGCTGCAATGAACATGAACATGCAAGTACATTTTTTTTTTTTTTTTGAGATGGAGTCTCACTCGGTTGCCCAGGCTGGAGTGCAGTTGTACTATCTTGGATCACTGCAACCTCTGCCCCTCCAGGTTAAGCAAGTCTCTCCTTCAGCCTCCAGGGTAGCTGGGACTACAGGCACCCACCACCTCGCCCAGCTAATTTTGTGTATTTTTAGTAGAGACGGGGTTTCACCATCTTGGCCAGGCTGGTCTTGAACTCCTGACCTTGTGGTAGAGTGATGTATTTTCTTTTGGAGATATATCCATTAAGAGGATTGCTAGGTCAAATGACAGTCTGTTTTTTAAGTTCTTCGAGAAATCTCTAACCTGCTTTTCACAGTGGCTAAACTAAGTTGCACTCCCACCAATAGTATTTAAGTGTTTCTTTTTCTCCACAGCTTTGCCAGCATCTGTTGTTTTTTTGACTTTGTTTTTTTTTTTTTTTAGACAAGGTCTTGCTCCATCACCCAAGCTGAAGTATAATGACATGATCACAGTTCACAGCAACCTCAACTTCCCGGGCTCAAGTGATCCCCTCGCTTCAAGGATAAAAGTGGGCATTTTTGTCTTCATCCAGTTCTCAAGGGGAATTCTTCTAGCTTTTGCCCATTCAGTATGATATTGGCTGTGGGTTTGTCATGGGTGGCCCCTATTATTATGAAGTATGTTCCTTTGAGGCAGAATTTGTTGAGGGTTCTTATTATGGAGGGATGTTGGATTTTATTTAAGGATTTTTCTGTGTCTATTAAGATCATCATATGGTTTTTCCTTTTAATTCTGTTTATGTGGTAAATCCATTTATTAATTTGTATATGATGAACCATCCTTGCATCTGAGGAAGGAAGCCTACTTTATCATGGTGATTTAACTTTTTGATATGCTGCTGGATTTGGTTTGCTAGTGTTTTGAGGATTTTTGCATCCACATTAATCAGGGATATTGACTTGTACTTTTCCTTTTTTTATTGTGTCTTTGCCAGGTTTTGGTATTGGGCTGATACTGGCTTTGTGGAATGAGTCAGAGAGGGGTCCCTCCTCCTCAGTTTTGTGGAAGAGTTTGAGTAGAAATGATACCAGGCCTTCTTTGTATGTCTGGTGGAATTAGGCTGTGAGTTCATTTAGTATGGGGTTATTTTGGTTAGTAGGTTTTGTATTAGTGATTCAAATTTAGAATGCAATATTGGTCTGTTCAGGGTTTCAATTTCTTCTTAGATGCCATCTTGAGATAGTGTGTTTCCAGGAATTTATCCATTTCCTCTAGATTAAAAATTGCAATTCTAAAGCACCAGTCTAATCAGATCCCTCTACTTCCTTAAAAAAAAAAAAAAAAAAAAAGAGAGAGAGGTTCTCCAACTGCTTTACCAAATTATTCTCACATTCAAGAAGGTTCACATAATTTAAACCTATATGTTCAAATTAATATGTACCCTTCATTTTAATCACTTGGAAATACATGTATTTCTCAAATACATATCATATTCTTCCACCTATAGGTTTCTGTTCAAACTATACCTTCCATCTAAATTATTACTCCAATTCCAATTTCCACTAAGTCAAAATGCCTCCTATTTTTTTAAAAAATCATCTCAAATATTATCTGAATCAACATTTTCTAGATTTGTTAAAGGTATTAATTTCCAACATAAATTCCAGTTTGGCTATATTTCTCTCAAACTAAGCAAGCACCGATTGAAAGAGGGTTTGGATTAACGTGGAGCATGAGCATTCTGTCAGCCTTAGGCACGATGGAGTTGACAGGTGAAATAAGTTGGGATATTTTTCTGGCCCCTATTAGAGCCGAGTCAGAAAATGGGTTGAAGGTCAATACCAGGAGCCCTTGGTTCAGAATTTCTGTAATGATGTGCCTTCAAAATACTGGTATTCAATGAACTGGACAAAAGTATGTCTGCTGATAAAATTGAATAATGGTGCTTTCTTCTCTGAAGTATAAAAATATATGTATTTTCCTTAACTTTAAGCTCTTACATTCTTCCCTACAGATATTTCTTAAGCCTTTGGTTTCACAATGTTACATGTACTAGAAAAGATAATTTCTTCCTTATTTTTTTTAGTTACTTAAGGTTGAAAATAGTTGTATGTCATTATATTTCCTGAAGTGCACTATGATTTCTAGGCATGAACACCTGTCAGAGCCCATATTCAACAACAGTATCTGACAACATTTTTCTACACATGAACAGATAGTAAATGTTTTAGGCATTGTGGGCCACAGGGTGTCTGCAACTCCAATGCTGTAAGTCATACATAAGCAAATGAGCTGACTGTATTTCAATACATCTTCATTCACAGACTCTGAAGTATTAACAATACTCTTTACATGTCAAGAAATACTCATTTTATTTTTCCTATCATTTAAAAGCCTAGCTACAGCTAGCCTTAGCTCAAAGGCTGTGCAAAAACAGGCAGTGGCCTAAATTTAAACCATTACGTATAGTTTGCAAACTCCTGTGCTGGGTCATCGATTTTCAAATTATGTTCTGTACTTCTGCCCTATGCACTAATTTGTGGAGAAAAAAAAATAGGAAGTCAAGAGGTGTAAGACGTACTATCAGAGCATTAATACTTTTAATTTGATTTTTTAATTTCATGGATTCATGTAAGATTTTAGGTGGAAATAGGGTCCTACTGCTAATTTTTTTTCTTTTAGTTTTTGAGGGGAGTAGGGCAGAAACTACATTTCTGAAAGAAGAGAAAGAACATAGGGATCTGAATAGGGTGAAGCCAGAAGCATAAATAAGAAATGAGAATAGGAGCTCCAACCACATTCTACCAAACTGGACAAAGTAAGGATGAATACATAAGTCCTAAGCCTATAGAGGAAATAGAAATTCTTGGGGCAAGATGCCTACTCCAGTTTTAAGGCATTCAAAGAGAAGATGAGATATGAAAATAAATAGATGAAATATGAGGGTCATAAAGGGTAAAAATAGACTTTGAGAAACAAAAATACTGGCCTTGAAGATGAGAATAGTTGAATTCGTTAGGCATAGTTGGTTCAGTCAGAGTAGTTGGGCTAATTGAAGAAGGGAATGTGCATCTGAAAGAAGAGTGGCATCACTAGAAAGAGAAGCTTAGTTCACCACAGCATCTTGTTTAATTGAAGTAGCTAGGACAGCTGTAGAGACCTATGATCGAGTAGATGGGTCAGACAGAATAAGTGATTAGAGAAGCTGGGTCTGGCAAAGTAGCTACAGTAGCAGAAGGAGTAACTGGGCAAACTGAAGTAGCTGAAGGAGTACCTGAATATCTGTATAACAGTTGTAGCAATTGCCTAGGAGTCATTTTATGAAAATAAACTTTTTGGTCAAAAAGTGAAAAAGGATCCATTAAAGAAATATGAGGCTCGAAACCTTTCTATGCTTGGTTTCAAATGGACTCAATTCTCGCATTTGGAAAATCTTTACTGCAATTCAATCTACAAAGATGATATGCTCCTCGTGTGCAGCCTGAAGTTTATTCATTATTACATATTAATATTGGTAAGTATAACATATTGTAAAGTGACCAAACTGTGAGAACAATGTAAAGAAATCTTGTGCAAAAAGGTCCAATATGATGCTGAACAAAACCTGCTAAGGAAATCCACTATCACAGTAATCAAATTGTAAGATTGAAATAGAATAAAAGACCCAGTTTTCCTACTTTTGTTCATATGGGTAAGGATAATAATAAATGGCTATGAATCTTAATTTCAAAATCTCCCTTACTTCTAATATAAGAAATATTCTCAAAGGTGATATATATAAGTGGATACAGTTTGAATTTAAAGGAGCAATTTGAATATCCTTTTATTTTCTAAATACTATGGGTTTTTACAAGCTGGTAAAAGCTATGATATTACCATGTCTATTGTAATATGGTTGGAGATATCTTGGCTAAAGAATTGCTGAGTGACATACAGGAGAATCTCTTTTCTATTTGCGGTTAAAGGGAAGAAAAAACATAAAACATATCCACTGAATGCTTACTGGATTTTAAATCCTTAAAAACACTTTTTGAGTAAGAAAACTGAGAAGCTCTGAATTCTAAAAATACATTTACTCTCTTAAAAATACAAGGCCTATTGATCAGGAGTTTGAGAACAGCTTGACCAACATGGTGAAACCCTGTCTCTGCTAAAAATGCAAAAATTAGCTGGGTGTGATGGCACATGCCTGTAACCCCAGCTACTCAGGAGGCTGAGGCAGGAGAATGGCTTGAACCAGGGAGGCAGAGGTTGCAGTGAGCCAAGATTGCACCACTGCACTCCAGTCTGGTCAGTAGAGCAAGACTTCGTCTACCAAAATATATATATATATATCTCGCCTCTTTCAAAGATCAGTGAGCACATAAGACTGACAGCTTTTAAGAGTGTTTCCATAGCTCATCTTCCAGTGGACTTTATTATGTCTCCCTAATATAGGCTAAAATGCAAAATAATAGTTTGTGATCATATTTTGGCTTTAGATTATTTGCCCTAAGACTTATATTAAGATGCAAAGCCAAGCCATTGGATTTAAGTTGAGATTTTACCTTTGAGGTAACTATAGCAATTAACGCCTCTACTGTTATTTTAAAAATTGCCTAAACAGGACACTACGAAAAGTGTATATATAACTTCTGCCAATGGAAGCATTCTTGTGCATTTTCGTTGAAATGCTGTGTGATGTAAGAGGAAGTAATACTGCAGTCTCAGAGTCTAATTTAGTTTTTGAACAGGTGCCATATTGAAAAATTATCCTTGAAAAAAATTAATGCTTCTTACACAGACACTATTAAACAATGGAATATGCTTACACTTGGGGAGACAATGAAAGACAAACCTTAACTGATATTGCAATTTTTTGGGTGATGAACAAAATATATGAAACTGGTAGTTTCCAGCTTACAAAATTTACTTGTGTATCCAGACTCCTTCCTCTTCTTTAGGCACACAATTCCCATTTCAACACCTGTTTTCACCTCACCCCTGCCAGAATGGCCATAATCAAAAAAATAAACAAAACAGATGATGGCATGGATGTGGTAAAAAGGGAACACTTTTGCACTGTTTGTGGGAATGTAAATAAGTACAACCACTATGGAAAACTGCATGGAGATTCCTTAAAGAAATCTAGATCTACCATTTGATCCAGCAATCCCACTACTAGGTATCTACCCAGAAGGAAAGAAGTCATTATATGAAAAAGATACGTGCACACACATGTTTATAGCAGCACAATTTGCAATTGCAAAAATATATACCCAGCCCAAATGCCATCAACAAATGGATAAAAATATGTAGTACACACACACATACTCACACCATAGAATACTACTCATCCATAAAAAGAAATGAAATAATGGCATTCCCATCAATCTGGATGTAATTGGAAGACTATGATTAAGTGAATTGACTCAGGAATGGAAAAACAAACATCTAATGTTCTCACTCGTAAGTAGGAGCTAAGCTATGAGGACAGGCATAAGAATGATACATTAGACTTTGGGGAGTCAGGGAAAGAGTGGGGGGGTGGATAAAAGAGTACACATTGGGTAAAGTGTACACTGCTCAGTGATAGGTGCACTGAAATCACCACTAAAGAACTTACTCATGTAACCAAACACCACCTGTTCCCCAAAAACTTATTGAAATAAAAAAAAATTAAAAATAACAAAAACAAGAATTGCTATAAATGAAATGGTAAAGTTGGAAAAAGAGAAAACTAGGAGATTTGTGGATTCAGAAGTGGAAGTTAGTATTGCAGGTGGATTGGGTGAGGTCAGCAATGTGGGTGCTAAAAAGAACTTACCAAAACAGTTGTACTCAAAGAGATATATTGCAAGAGTGCAACAGGCAGCACAGCACAGAAGGTGCTATCTGCAAAGAGACAGAGGTTAACCGGAAGTTTTATAGGGTCATGTTGAAGGGGCTATGTGCAGAGTGAGGTCAAGGTTCTGCTGCTGGAGCTTCATATGAACAAGGTATTCGGGAACAGGAGGTTGTGCCAGCAGTCAGTCTGTGATTAGTCATCTCTTAGAACAATTGTTCTACCCTATCTGGGGCCCCTTCCTTGTTTTTGCTTACTTATCGGGACTCTGCAGTGGAAAATAAAACAAAAATAATTTTATTGTGCCAAATATGTCAACATCCTAACCAGGAAAATCCTTCCTCACAATTTAGAAATTTCCCTTTTCATTTAATGACATTTCCTGAGGGTCTTCTCATTAGACTTATCTCACTTAAACATAGTTCTTACTGTTTAAAAATGGAATGAAGCCAGATAAATTGTTGTACATATCAGTCATTCACTTATTTGTAGACATTTCAATAGATGACTACATTTTGCCAAGTTTGAGATGCCCTAAAATTGTTTCAATTTTAATGTATGTGTTTCAGATTAGGGGCATCATCTGATGTTACTTAAATAGGCTTTTGGCCTTAGGCATGACAAATTTGGATAGAATAGTAGGATTGAAGGTTTAAAATAGTTGTTCTCAAAGTGTGGCCTGGGCCAACAACATGAGCATAGATTGGGAACTTGTTAAAAATGCAAATTACTGAGCCCCACCTTAATATATCACAACAATTTGCGAACCTAGTATCTCAAAATGGAGTCACTCACGTCAAGAAGCATTGAGCCCACAGTGACTCCCTCAAAGTGATAAACATATATGTAATAGACTGAGTTAGGAAAGTAACACCTGCTTTTGCTGTGTACCATGGGAGACTTCAAAGGAACTGACAAAAGGGAAAGGTGGTTGAGATAATGAAAATAGACCCATCTGGGAGAATCATAAAAACCAGGACAAGGGTTTTTTTTTTTTTTTTTGAGAGGCCTTAGGAGGGTCTGCCCGGAACTCTGAGAGCTTCTCTCATATTGACAGCTGCCACCAGGACTTCTACTTGGGAGAAGCAGTGACCTTCTACTACCACCGGTATCTTAAGGTTTTCTGGACCCACTCGATTAATCTATTGGTGTGTTGGTCCCTTGAGCCAATGCTGTGGTTTATTAGCACTATGTTATTATTGGCTGTGTGTTGAATATTAATTGCATGATTGACTGTGTGTGAAAGCCTCACAATAAACTGCAAATTCAAGTATATATAATTGGCTATTGAGTCACTGTGAAACCTTACTGAGTAAGCACACATAGGTGCCTGAACCTAATGGACATATCAATTGGCGTAGCAGATAACACATCCAGACCTATTGAACCCAAAATTCTGAGCGCTGGGGAGAGTAACAACTGGAGTATAACAAGCTTTGCAGGCAATTCACATGCTTATTTTAAAAAAGCACTAGTTTAGGGCAGCTTGAGAGATCCAGTAAACTTAAAAAAAAAAAAAAAAAAAGCCCACTATGAGGAAGGTTATGAATATAGAAAGCAAAAAAGGGTCAGCTTCCATTATATCAAAAATTTGCCACAGATTCATCAGGATATCAGCATATCCTAGCATGTCACACAATATTCTCCTTTGAGATTGGTATAGGATCCAAGAGGGTTAACTGAGGCGAGTGCTCTGATAAAATACTCATCTCTGCTCTGACCACCAGAGTGTGCTGTGTTGAGCCTACACCAGATCTTGCTCTCTCCTTGTCATGCCCAAATTACACTGTTCTCCATTAGAAAGATCAGAGTCAGAGACATTGCCAGCAGTTGTGGTATGGTCATTAAAACTCCTGCAGTCCTGCAGTGTCCTGGGGTTCATCTCAGATGCCCAGTCTTGAGTATCTCCATCCCTTCAATTTTCATAATTACCTCACCTCAAGTCTATACTTTTGGCCTCATTGTGTCTTAGTCCGGAATTTGAGACAAATTCTCTCCTTGACTCTGAACCTCGCTCAATTTCACTCCTTCAGCCCATGAGTAATTGAGGCCTTTACTCTGTTCTTGGCTCTTGGGATCTCTTCTGCTATGGCAGTTTTCTTTTCTTAATCAAAATAACTTCATTGATTCCTTTGCAGCCAATCAGGCATGGCCCAGATGTCATTCTCTCCATAGGTTCTCCACTCAGCTTTTACCTCTAGCTTCCCCAGCCCCCATCCTATCCTACCTATTACTCATCACCCTACTTTTAGTAACTACAGATAGTTTATTTCTAGACCAAGCACTAGCCCATTTCTAAAGGAATTAGCTGATGATCTCTCCCATCTATCATTTTGTTTTCCATGGATGGATACGACTATTAGGGAATTCTTTGTTTTCTCCAACAGACATCAGCTAAAATCATCAACACCTCTATCTGGGCCCCCAGCCATCCCCTCATCTCTAAATCTGATAAAACTTTCCCTTCCAATAAGAAAAAAGTATCATTATAAATAATTACGGTTAATAACTATTTGGAGGTCATCAACTATACGGTTAGAGGCAGGAAATACAGCACTCACTCTGCTACAGAGGACAGAGCAGTGAACCAAAGGAAAGAAACTACCCTTAATAAATTTACATTTATGAGGGGTCACTGATATTCAAGTATTAATAATATGAATGTTGTAAGAATAAATATGGAGTTACTTATGTTAAAAACCCTGACAATTTCCCAGGAGAAACTAGTGAAGGAAAAAAAGAAAGAAACTCTGAAAAAAAAAGTAGCAGGGAAGGTCCTAAAGAGGATTTTCATGCCTGACAACAAGAACTATCACAAAACGACTATAAAAACCAGAGTCTTGCCCAAAGGCATTCACCAGCTTACACACACACACACACACACACACACACACACACACACACACGCAAGTTCTGCAAAGACATCTGCCCAGCAACTGCCTATCCAAATGTGTATTGGTGACACCTTTATTGATATTAATACTTATAACCAAGGATAATTATCTCAAAACGATTCAGTAATCTTAAAAAAGAAAAAAAAGCCTTGTCTTGTCTTCCTTTACTTCCCTGAACACACAAATAGTATACTATACTACAGCATGAATATTCCCATTGCAATGCCTACTCCCAAATAAACATCATTTTTCTTGTAGAGATTTTTCCTGTTATTTATGTTGACAATAATATAGTTACTTATTTAATCACAACTATAATATATGCTATGAGGAGGAAATGTGAGATGTAATGAAAGCTAAAAGAGAAAGAACCAAGCCACATTTAGCCTCCAGGAAAGCATCCATGAAAGTGAGAGTTAGGCTGAGACATCTAAAACTTGAGTGGAAATTGCCTGGGCAGGGGTGAGTATTGGGTAGGAGGTGTGGTATTCCAAACAGATGGGAGAACTTGTGCCAAGACTCCGAGGCAGAAATTAGCTTCCTGCCTTCACGGAACCAAAAGAAGGGTCAGAATGTAGAGACTGAGAAGGAAAGTGGAAAGAGATGATATGATATTTAAAGGCAAGGAGGAGATCATGTATGAATTTATAGACCATGGACAGGTTTTAATATTTATTCCAGTGTAGTTGGGAATCATCTAGTCCTTGCTATTCAAAGTACCATGCATGCAGTAACAGCACAGGCATCATCTGGGAATTTGCTAGAAATATAAAGTCTCAGACTCAATCCCAGAGTTGTTAAATCAAGATCACTTTAGCAATATTCCCAAGTGGCTTCAATACACATTAAAATATTAGAAACAAAAGATTTAAGCATGGGAATAACATCACCTAATTTAGATTTTGTTAAGATAGTAGCTGTGGCCGGGCGCGGCGGCTCAAGCCTGTAATCCCAGCACTTTGGGAGGCCGAGACGGGCGGATCACGAGGTCAGGAGATCGAGACCATCCTGGCTAACACGGTGAAACCCCGTCTCTACTAAAAAATACAAAAAAGTAGCCGGGTGAGGTGGCGGGCGCCTGTAGTCCCAGCTACTCGGGAGGCTGAGGCAGGAGAATGGCGTAAACCTGGGAGGCGGAGCTTGCAGTGAGCTGAGATCCGGCCACTGCACCCCAGCCTGGGCGGCAGAGCAAGACTCCGTCTCAAAAAAAAAAAAAAAAAAAAAAAGATAGTAGCTGTATGGACCACAGACTTGGCAGGGGGTGGGAAAACAGCATATTTAGGAAAGATAATGAAGAGTTCATTGTATTAATTCATCTGAAAGATAATGTTATAGACTAGAGAGGTGTCAGCAGAAATGATGGGTTTAAAATATATTAAAGAAGTTAATTTCAGGACATTTGATTGATCTGCAAGGAAAGATGAGGCTGAATGACTGATGATTCCAAGGTTTCTCATCCGATGATTGGATAAACAATGTTATCATCACTGACAAGGGATACTACTGAAGGAACTGATTTGGGGAGAAATGTCATGAATTTACTAGTGGACCATGTTTGTTGTATACAAAATGCCATGTTACAAAAAGAAAAAAATCTGGCTGGGTGTGTTGGCTCATGCCTGTAATCCCAGCTACTCGAGAGGCTGAGGCAAGAGAATCACTTGAACCCAGGAGGCAGAGGATGCAGTGAGCTGAGATCACATCATTGCAATCCAGCCTGGGTGACAGAGCAAGACTCCATCTTGAGAAAAAAAAGAAAGAAAGAAAAAAAAAAAGAGAAAAAAAGAATCTAATATTTAAAGATGATTTTACTGTGTAAAAAGTGGTGTTCCATTTATTATCTTAGCCCTTTCTGTTATTGTCTCAATGAATTACTGTTAGTTACAAATTTGGTTAGCCCTATAAAAATCAAATGCACCCACCTGAGCAACATGGTGAAACCCCATCTCTACTACAAATACAAAAATTAGCCAGGCATGGTGGCAGGCACCTGTAATCCTAGCTACTCAGGAGGCTGAGGCAGGAGAATCACTTGAACCCAAGAGGTGGAGGTTGCAGTGAGCCGAGATCGCACCATTGCACTCCAGCCTGGGCGACAGAGCGAGACTCCTATCAAAAAAAAAAAAAAAAAAAAAAAAAAATCAAATGCAGCTATTAGAATAGTAAAGTTGTAAATAGTTCCCAAATCTTCTGACTCTAAATTTTATGCATTTCTATTATGCTATCCTACTAGGACTATGAGGATTTAGCCATAGTACTGTAATAGTGGAGGAATTGTCAGTGGTTGTCTGAGGAGCACTATGGTTTCACCAGTTAACAGTACTGGTGGGGATCTCATGGGGATTCTGCAGGGGACCAGGGAAATGATGGGATTGAGGTTGGTTAGCTACTATTTTGTTTTAATAAGAACTGAGCAGCTTATCTGTTTTCAGGTTAAATCACTCAGAGAAATGATTTAACACTTTAAAAACTATTTCAAAACTACTGCAATAAATACTGCCAAAAGAGGCATGAAGTAGTTAAGAAGTTTTCATATACCAAGGATCTTCCTAGGTGCTGGAAATAGAGTAGATCAACAAGGACTTCATCTACCTGTAGCTTTTAATTAAGTGAAGGAAGCTGAAAATATAAAAGTAAATAAGTAAATAAAAGTAAAGCTAAATAAAGTAATTGCTGATAGTTGTAAGTACCACAGACAAAAAGAAAGGAGAGGAAACAAAAGAGTGTAGCAATAAAGAATTACTTTGAGTAGGGAAGTGGTCTGGGAAGTCTTCTAGAAGGAGTTCAAGATCTGAAGGAGATTCAATGGTGAACCAGGGTAAGAACTGCCCTGCAAGGAGAAGAGAAAATGCCAAGGTGCAAAGAAGCAAGAGTTCTGGGAGCAGGCAGATCAGTCAAAGGGCTATTGCCAAAACAAAGAGGGTGCTCACCTAAACTGGGATGCTGGCAATGAAGACAAAGCAAAATGGATACCTCTGGTTCTTTAGACAGAACTGACAGGATGCACTGATGAAGACGACATCCAAGTAAAGAGGTTGAGTTGGGCACATAATCTCAAACTCAGGAGCTAGGTCAGGCCTGGCAATGTAACAAATAGACCATGTTTAGAAGCCATGAAATTGGACAAGGCATCTAGTGAGAGAGTTTGGCTCAAAAAAGAAGAGGCCCAGAAATAAGCACTGAGTTGCTCTACAATTTTGAGTAAAAGCAGAAGGGAAACTAGCATAAATAAATAAATAAAGCCATAGAAAACTTGTTTTCTGAGTCATTCATATATAGCATGTGTTCCTTTTTAATTAATGAACAGTGGATTTTATAATGTAGTACTATTTTCAAAACTTGAAATAGGTAATAGAGCATCTTATCATTAAGAGACTTTTAAAACTTCTAAAATACGTAGCTGTTATAAACTTTCCAGTTTGTATATGCCTTATACAACAGTATAGTTGTATAATGTATTGCATTGGTGTTATTTCGTGTCATGTACTTAAAATTATTTCCTGATTTTAATAATCAACAAGATATTTCTAAGAGTAAACTATAATTTATCTAACAATATTATGTGAGTAAAAATATTTTAAAGGCATTGTACTTTATCTTTTAAATTTTTATATTTTAAAAATATTAAATATTTCATAATTTATAGTAAATTTATTCATATCTATTATTTTAGCTTGTAATCATTTATTTTTAAGATCATTTTTATGTTATAAAAATGCAATTAACTACACAAGAATAAAAACAGAAAAGTAATCAACATTGCATGTGAAGAGGGGCATTGGCAAATAACTGTTGTAATAGTGTAGGGTTGTAAACATTACCAAAGAGCAAGGGGGAAAGCTAACACCTAGAATGAGAAAAGAGAAGTACAGTGCTCATAGCAGCTATCTAACATGTAGAAAAAGACTGTCGCAAGTACTGAAACTTCCATCACTAACAATTATCAACTCAGCAATCTTAGAATTGTTAAGAATATTAGAAGGGGAACAAATTACCTAAGAGTGCATACACATGGAACAAAACAAAACAGGGTACTAATTGTCCAGATATGCTTTCTTGAAATATATTCTATTTTGTGCTTGAAGGAAAATATTTTCATGTATAATGTGTATCACCCCAAAACCTAGTATCAGAAATACAGAAGACTGACTATTATAAAATCGAAATAGGAACACATGACAAAATTATTTTACATGATTCTATGGCTTGTTTTGGTAAACAAATTTATTTTTACCGGAATAAAATTACTATCACTTTTTATTTAAATGTGCACTTCACACTCATAAGTTCAGTGTTAATAGAATAATTATAGGTTATGTGATTGCTAGTTGGCCAATTTACTTTGCTAAGTTGGAGAAGGAAAAAAAACACAACAAAACATGTTGATTTCACTATAGGACATTATGTCTGACAACATTCTTTCATAATAGAAATACACTGAAAAGAATATTGGTGCTTTTTCAACAGAGCAAAAATGACTATTTTTCTTTTTCTTTCTTTTTTCCTTTTTGAGACAGAGTTTCGCTGCTGTTGCCTAGGCTGGAGTGCAATGGCATAATCTTGGCTCACTGCAACCTTTGCCTCCCAGGTTCAAGCGATTCTCCTGCCTCAGCCTCCCAAGTAGCTAGGATTACAGGCATGCACCACCACGCCTGGTTAATTTTGTATTTTCAGTAGAGATGGGATTTCACCATGTTGGTCAGGCTGGTCTCGAACTCCTGACCTCAGGTGATCCGCCCACCTTGGCCTCCCAAAGTGCTGGGATCACAGGTGTGAGCCAGCACGCCCAGCCAAAAATGACTATTTTTCAAAGTGATCCTTCTTTTGCAGATATGTGTATTATGAGTTCTTAAACATTTCTAACCGTGTACAACTGAAAAGGGAAGCTACAGACACTAGTTGCAGCTTCTCCCTGGAACATTGCTTTGTAAGCTTGAAGACAAATTGAAAGCCTGAAATTTACAGTTTTGTTTCTCATAGTTTTCAAATCACTTAGTGGGACTCAAAGTAAGAAAACCTCCCTGAGTAGCTAATGATACTAATGATAGAACCGTAGTGTAACGTGAAAAATGGCAGGATTGTTCGTGTTAACATTCCTAGTTCACTAAAATCTATAAAACTTTGTTAATTTATTTTTAATGTAAATTCTAGAATTTTAGTGCTTGTATAATATTCAGTGTTATATATGTATGTGTGTATACTTTATATATATATACTTTTATATATATAATATTTTTTTTTAATGAATCTGAACCTCTCATCTAGTGCTTGGAGAAAAATGGAACAGTCAACTTTGTTTTAAAAAGTAAGTTCTAATGTGAAATATAATTCAGTATATTATAGTGTTTTGCAATAGAACCTAGAAAACTAACATATTTTAACACTGGTTTCATAGGCAATATGATCTAAGTACCAATTATCAGTCTAATACATTAACATTAGAAATATAACCTGTTTGTATTTTGGAGATCCTTAGAACTTTCCAAGATTTTAGTGTTTATATGCATTAATTTAAAAAATTAGTAGATATATAGAGAAAAAGAGGCAAATAACTGAAAAAATAAGACAGATGAGGGAAATGCTGTAATACTTATTTAAGTGGGTTAGAAGAACAACAGAAAGTCAGCTCCAAGAACACAAACGTTTTTCCACCATATGGAAGACACAATTTCTCAACCATATGGAAGAGATAACAAGAGAAAAATGTTTAATGTATGTTGGGGAAAAAAAAGAGAAAGTTAGATTAAATGTTTAGGAAAATTCCTCTTATAAGACTACCCTAACTTACCAGCATACATACAATTTCTTTGGAGCTATTTAAGAAATGTAGTCATCTCAAATTGGAACGTAAAAATGTGTGTAGATAAATCCTTTTCTTTCAATTCTTCTGTGTTATTGTTTTGATTGTTTCCTTTCAGATCCCAAAGCTATTACAAATCAATTATGAGAATTTAGTAATTTCTACTTCAGTAGTCATAATTTTTACCTATTTTGATTAATGTCCATTAGTCATTATTCATCCTCTGTAAAATTAAACACATATAGAGAAGACAATGCTTCTTAAATGTTGTGGTAACTAACAAAACCTGATTCATATGTCAAGTTAACGTCGACAAGAAGGAATGCCAAAGGGGATTAGTTGACATAAGTGGTTCAAAATTGTAGCTTTTATTCTCTCATTGCTTTGATTTAGGAAAATATATCAACAATAAATTATTTGGGAATGAATGTATTACAAATCAAGCAATCAAAAGAAATGAGATCTGTAAGATTTAGAGTGAGAGTTTCTCAGGAGTGATGAATTTTTAAAATTATAGTTCCTCAATTTTAGGCTCAAATTGTGGGAAAAAATCATGAAAATGGAGAAATAATGTTCATCCTTAGAGTAAAAGGGAATTTGCACATGAGGCTACATATTTAGAACTCTCAAATGAATTAATAAATGCATTTTTTATTGTTTTGCAGGATCAAGAGGTATCTAGAAAATAAGGACGTGCACCTATCTATATTTTTCAATACAAAATTTTTGTTAGCAATATTTTTTTAAAGAAACAATATTGTAATTAAATATCCTTTATGCTGGCTATCAATTTTTACATATATTTTACTGGCAAAAGTATGTCTTTGGCACGGCTGAAAAGGAAAACACAAACCTGGGAAATTAATACTTTTGAAAATACCTTAAGGTTGGCTAACATAATTTGAAATCCCACCATTTAGCTTTAAGGGCTTGGAAGGAATCACAAAATTGAGTTTCTATGTCTCAGAACAACAATAATCAAATAACAAAACATTGCCATAAGTGTTACCTTTATTATTATTTATGTAGTTTGTCTACAAATCAATCTTCAACCTATTAGTCAATAATTATATTCAGATGTCTTATTTTTCCCCATTTTCAATAGCAGTAAAGATAATGAAAAATTTAATACATAAAAATGTTTAAGAATCACATAAGGAGTCATTTGAAGACTTATTTTTGACAATATTAATACATTTGTCTTCTTCAAAAAGAGAAACGCATAACATGAAGCACTGAGGAAAATAAATAAGAACACAGAGAACAATGACAAGTCTAACAGTAAAATGAAATGTACTTGGAAGGTTTCCCTCCACTGGAGAAAACTGCTTACACAATAATTTATCAATTATGATGAGAATTAGTTACAAGTTTCTCTTAGCTGATACCTCACCTAAAATACATGAATTTCATTTAATCTACTTAAAGAGGGCATTTTTATTTGAAAAGCTATACACATTAACAACACAGAGTAAAGTTCAAGTAACATTATTCCAAATTTCTGATAATTCAAAATTGTATTGGGGTTTCATCTAAATCAATCTTAGTGTGTTATATTGGAATTTGGGTATAACCATAATCAGTCAAATTATCTCTGAATTTGATAATGTATTTCATCAAGTGTAAATTCTTTAAGTTGTTTTTCAAATTTATTCATTAATTAGCAACCTTCAAGAAATATTAGAGTATTAAACGTATTTCTACAAAACACCTAGTAGGTATTTTGCCCATAACAAAAGGCAAATTGGAATTAAGTTCTTAGGGACATATGAAAACAATTTTATAATACTTACATACAATTTGTACAGTATTATAACTGCATATTTCTTAAAATTCTGCTTTCCAGTAATTCACCTTGATTTAATAAAACTAATACCAAACTGTGCTGGAAGGCTTTCTAAGAATGGTATCACTGTAGATTTATTCATTTCATCCCTTTAATGTAAATATCACTTAAATATAAATTGTATTAAATTGGGCATTTGTTTAACAAAAATATAACTGAAATATCCTCGAGTCAGTAGAAGTAGAATTTATCGCATGACAACAATCCAGAGAGTGGGACCAGAACATTAAAAAGAACAGGCAACCAAGGCAGACCCTCACTGCTACCAGCTCACCTTCTAAAGATGATTTGGCACATTTCTCAACCTGTGTCCCTACGGAGTCAGTCTAGAAGGCTGTAAAATATTATGTCTTTTATACAGCGTGCAGCTAACTGGTTCAGAAATGAAGTAAAGACAAAGTAATAAAAGTAGAATGCTTGTATTTAAAAGGCAGTTCTTAGTAATGCTTCCCTTTGGCAATTTTTAGGTTTTTACTTTAAATTTAGCAGTTAAGTGTATAAAGACATAATTTTGTGTATAGTATGTAGCACACAAGAGCTTTCTTTGCAGTCGAGTCTCCTTAGAGAATTTACAGAATTTTCTTCAATTGCAATTCTTATGTTCCACATGGTTACAACATTTTTATTTCATTAACACCTAATTTACAAGCACAAACCATTCTAAATGTATCAGAACAGATGTAGGAAATAATTATAATTTAGATTGAAATTTTCATCTCCTAGTCACATATTTTTAACCCATCTATCTTAAGAAAAAAAAATCAAGAGGATTCGAAAAAGATTAAAGAGTTCTCCAATTTAAATAAAGAGGTACCAAAATTTAAGTTATTATTTTCTTTCAATTTACCTGTTACTGCACAGATGTACCGTACCTGCTGTATTGAGCTGTATAGTTAATAATGGGACATGTACTGCATTGATATAACAATCTGCACCAATTTGAATACAGTTTTCCATGGAGTCTCCCTTTATAGCCCTTGGACATTTAGTTTAATGCTTTGAGAGCTCTTTAAAATGTCTATTCTATGTTCTAGAGAGAAATCAATCATTTTACTTGGTTGACTTGACATTTAATTTGCTACGAATAAAAATAAATACAAAAATAATCTACCATTATACAAATACTAAAATAACTTTATGTTTGCTATCATTTACCAAATCCAGTCCACTTGGTCAGAATAATAACAAAGCCTCACCTCCTACCCGTGAACAGGCTTCGTTGCTTAGCTGAATGGAATAACCCACTTGTTCTGGCCTTAAACAGACACACACCCTATGATTTAGATGTGCTAAACTGATCCTCACTCAGCATTAACTTTCAGCTCCATGTAGTCAGCATGTCCCATCATTTGTTCCCATTGGCCTTATAAACAAATCTGAATGACAGGAGTATATTTTCAGGCATAAAATCTAATAAAGATGTTTGCCTGAGACTGTCTTCTGCCTCATTTTCAATCCATCTATCCACATTTTGATTTCCGGTAGCTTATATTAACTCCACTTCCTACTCATATTCTTGACTTACTAAGTAACTGGTAAATTAAGGCCATTGAAATGCCACTTTGCATGCTTGTCTTCCTATTGTCTGCATGGGCTTTGATAGAATTATCCTTATGAGATATTGAATATTAAGCACATAAAATTTACAGTATTTTGCAATAAAAATTAATCTTTGATTTTTCTTCATTAGTGTATTAGTTTATTTTCATACTGCTGCCCCAGACTGGGTAATTTATAAAGGAAAGAGATTTAATTGACTCACAGTTCAGCATGGCTAGGGAGGCCTCAGGAAACTTACAATCATGGCGGAAGGCAAAGGGGAAGTAACGTACCTTCTTCACAAGGCGGCAGGAATGAGAGTGAACGCAGGAGGAACTACTAAACACTTATAAAAGCAGCAGATCTCGTGAACACTCACTCACTATCAGGAGAACAACATGGAGAACCTGCCCCCATGATTCAATTACCTCCACCTGGCATCTCCCTTGACACGTGGCGATTATGGGAATTACAATTCAACATGAGATTTAGGTGGGGACACAAAGCCTAATCATATCAATTAGCATATACACATTAGGTATCTGAAAATGGTGCAGATGAAGAAAAAAACAAACTTTCATTTATTCAGAAGCTTAGTATTTTCTAATTTCAGGTGACGCCAAAGAAATTTTTGAAGAGGGGATATATCTAATTGTCTTAGAAAAGCTCATCTCAGTGATAATGGGATTGTTTCCTCATAATTTGAATTCTGAATAGGTCAACTTTCTCAGAAGAGGCCCTTTTATTGTGCTTTGTATAGCTAGCTCTAAACAAATGGAAACAGAAAAGATGAAAACGTCCTTACCTTAAGGGAAATTACTGCAGGTCTTACCCCCAGACTTCATATATCTGTGACATAAAAAGAAAGACATCCAAAAATTATTTACGTAATTTAAAATACCATTTTCTTCAAGTAAGCAAAAATTGAGACATTGCACTCTCCACAATCGGGGTGAATTTCTAGTGGAGCAAACAGTAGGAAGAGATCATCACAGAGATGTTTCAGTGAATAAGAATAAATAAAGGATAACTGGAAGATAATAATTAGGGTACTCATGAGACAAAAACACGCAACAGAAACTGAGCCTCTGAGTTTCAGATTGTGGTAGAGCAGACTTTACAGTACAAAGTAATTTTTCTTACCATTAAGATCAACTTGAATTCCCATATATTCATATCATATAATGCATTCGGCATCGTTTCATTATTTTAAATTATATTTTTAGATATGTTATAATGCTAATATGAAAAATGTAAGATATTCTGTAGCACTCAGCTACTTAGATTCAGTTGATTATCATATAGTAGTAAAACAATATAATGATTACATACAATTTCGTGGTTCACAAATCATTTTTATGATTTGATTCTTATAAAAATCTAGTGAAAGGTATGAGCACTTAAGAAACAGTCTGGCAAAAAAAAAAAAAAAAAAAGACAGCAATCCCTGAGAGAAACAAATAAGGTAAGCGCTAAGACTGTCTCAGCTGGAGAAAGTTACTAGGGTGTGGGGCAGGGAGAGAAAATTCAGTCAGATGCAGTGGTCTCCCTGAGTTGAGCAGACGGAGTTGGAAATTTGAGGAAGGCCAGATGCCTAGAATTTGCAGGGCATACTACCAGAGAGAGAAGGGAGACGTGCAAAGCCAGAACTCCAGAAATCTTCGGAAGGTCCCCTTTCAGTACACAGCTGATTATTAATCATGCATGCCTGTGAAGAAATTACCCATCTCCAGAAAAAGAAACACCTGAAAGAACAGTAGCTGATGTTTAAGCATGATTGAGATAAGTGTCTGTTCCCACCAACCAGGATAGAAAACCTCATAGTTCAAGGATTGTAAGTTAGAATGCAAAGAAGGATTTTGTCTCACTAGCAAAGAAAATTAGTGCTTAAAAGCAAGACCTGAGAGAATCAAGTTGTTTCCAACTAACTTAGCCATGTCCTGAAAAAAGCTCAGGAATTTTCATAGAGATATAAAAATATCCAATA
Source organism: Macaca fascicularis (assembly GCF_037993035.2). Lineage (NCBI taxonomy): Eukaryota > Metazoa > Chordata > Mammalia > Primates > Cercopithecidae > Macaca > Macaca fascicularis. The sequence continues at coordinate 171,730,239 of NC_088380.1, read as the reverse complement.
ACCAACAAATTTGTCAAGATCTTGACCAAATCTGAGTGATGAAATGTGTTCAAAAGTACTTCCATTTAATTATGAAGAAAGCAAAAGCAAAAAAGATAGAAGTGAGTCCCACTTCTATTTTGTAATTCTCCAATATACTACTGATTTGTAAAATACCAAGACACTAAGAAACCTAGTCTTTTAAGAAAAAAAATGACTATTATTATCACTGTTTGGAAAAATATATAATGTTTTTACCTAGTGCTAGGATTTTTTCTTCTTTGAATTTTGTTTTTGTGGTTTAAATGGTCCAAAGAAGTTACCATACAGTGTATAATTTTATATTTTACAAACCATTTAAGAACATATTAACTTTTATAAAATATTAGAAACTTCTCTTCCTGTATTAACATGTGATACATGGTGCTGGCATTGTCAATTAAAGTAGTGAGGAAGGGATGGCCAAGAAAAAACAAAACAAAAACAAAAACAAAAACAAAACCACACACTTAAGGACTTAAAATTTGCAGGGACTTTTACTAGGCATTATAAATTTATTATTTACATAATTCTTGCAGCTTTCCAATCTATGGTACCAGGGTTCAAGGGATTCACCACAAATGGCTTTTAGTTGGTTTTGTGATTAATACTGCAGATTAATAATAGTTACTGTCCTGTTCTCTGTGGTTCAGGCACTCTATTTTTTTTTTTTTTTTGCACTAGATCAAATAACTGTGTTCCTATTACACAGAGCATAGTACAATGCTGGTAAACAATCCATGAGTCAAAAAAACAGAAACGGGAAATTAGAAAATATTTTGAATGAAACCATAATATATAAAAATTTGTGTGATGCAGCCAAAGCATCTCTTAGAAGAACACTCATAACATTAAATGCTTGCAGAAAATAAGAGAGGTTTCAAATCAATTATGCTTTCACCTTAAGAAATAAAAACAAAACAAAACAAAACAAAACAGAAATAGAAATAGAAAGCTAATCTCAAACAGCCAAAAGGGAACAATAAAGATAAGTACAGAAATTTATAAAGCTGAAAACCAGAAAAGCCACAGAGGAAAATCAATGAAACCAAAGCTATTTCTTTAAAAAGATCAATTCAATTAATATACCTCGAATCAGATAGAACAGAAAGATATTTTCACATAAATGGTTCCTTGATTTTCAATAGATGCCCAAGCTATTCAATAAAGAAATAATAAGATTTTTTAAAGTTTTATTTTATTTGTAATTGACACACACATATTCAATACATGTATATATTATGTAATCATCAAATCAGGATATTTATCATATCAATTGCCTCAAACATCTATATTTTCTTTGTAGTGAGAGGAATTCAAAATCCTCTCTTCTAGTTATCTTGAAATATATGATACAATATGGTTAACTGTAGTCACCTTACTGTACAGTAGAATACCAGACCTTATTCCTCCTATGTAACTATTATTTTCTACTGTTGACCTATCTCTCCCTATTCCTTATTCGACAGTCTCCCCTCCACTCCCCCAGCTTCTTCTAACCACTATTGACTCTGTACTTCTGTGAGATCAGCTTCTCTAGTTACCAGAAATGAGTGAGATCATATGATACTCATCCTTCTGTGCCTAGCTTATTTCACATTTGTAAAGAAATTGAAAGTATTATCAAAAAAACCTTAATGCATACCTCACATCACATACAAAAATTAACTCAAACTATAGAACTTAAAATAAAACTTAAAAGGGCAAATGTCTAAAAGAAAATATATGAGATAATTTTTTTGACCTTGGGTTAAGTAAAGATTTCTTAGGCACTACTCCACAAGTACTATCTCTGAAAGTGGCACAGTTAGAGGGGCTGAAAACAGATCAGTGGTTTCCAGGGTAAGGGTTGGAGGAAGGGTTTTACTACAAAGAATTGTTTCATATGATTTTGTTGGTGGTTACGAACCACATGCATTTGTCAACATCGTAAGATTGTACATTAAATGTAGTGAATTTTGATGAGTGTAAATTTTAGCTTAAAAGAACATTTTTTTAAAATAATCTGTATAATAATACCAAATAATTAAAACTTATTACTAAAAATATACTATTTATATTATATATAAGTGTCATATATATAAGTGTCATATATATACTATATATAAGTGTCAAATATATGAAATACTAGGAATAAATTATAAAATAAGGAAGATACTTACCCAAGGAAAATAAAAAACAAATCTCCACAAAGACTGAAATAAAAGTGTTCACAGAAACTTTATTCATAGTTGTCCAAATCTGGTAAATAACCCAATGCACTAAAAGTATAAAACAACACACCTTGAAACAGACTCATACATGTATAGACCCTTCACTATGACAAAGTAACACAGCAGAGCAGTGGAGATCAAGATGTTTTCAATCAATAGTGCAAGGACAAGTGGTTATCTGAAAGAGGAAAGGAAGAAAAAACCATCTGGCCCCTACTGTATACAAAAGTACATTCCAGATTAATTAAGTACTAAAATGTGAAAATGTTTTTCTAAATGATAACAGGAAAATATTTTCATCATCTCAAGGTAGTCGAACCTCTAAAACAGGACCCCAAAAGCACTAACCCAAGAAAGTATAATAAAAGTTACTACAGGAAAATAAAGAACACCCATTCACCAAAAGATACTATTAAAAATGTAGAAAGTAAGCTGCATTGTGGGAAAAGATATTTGCAACACATACGTCATGGCAAATTTTATGTGTCAGCCTGACTGGGCTAAGGGATGCCTTGATTGCTGGTAACATTATTTCTGGGTATGTCTGATGGTGTTTCCAGAAGAGATTAATGTTTGATTCAGTAGATGTAGTAAAAAAGTCCAGCCTTACAGATGAGAGAGGGCATCATTCAATCCCTTCAGAGCCCTGATAGGGGAAAAAATAAAGGCTAGAGGAAAACAAATTCTCTCTTTTTAAACTGGGGCATAAATCTTCTGCTCTCAGACATAAGAGATCTCAGTTGTTAGGCTTTCAACCCCTCAAGGACAAAATTACATCACGAGCTTTCCTGGTTCTCCAGCTTGCAGATGGCATATTCTGCATACTTCCAGCCTCTACGATTGTGTCAGACAATTTTCATAATAAATCTCCTCTAATATATCTTTATTTACCCTATTGATTCTAATTCTCTGGAGAATCCTAACTAAGGCAACATATAATTTCTAATGGCTAATATCCAGAATGTACAACTAACACCTACACATCCATAAGAAAATGAACTACTTCCCCTTCACAAATGGCCAAGAGAATTATTAACAGGGGATAATATCCAGATGGGCAATAAACATGCAGAAACTGATTAAACATTGTGAACAATCAGAGGTATGCAAGGTAAAACACTACTATTATTAATACTATAACACACAGAAATTTTTCTCACTATAACATCCCAGAATGACCAAAATTTAAAAGACAATTATGCCAACAATCTGAAACAAAAGAATCCTTGATATAGTGGTGGAGAGACTAAAAACTGGTACAACCATTTTGAAAATAGGTTGATATCAGTTATAAAGTTTGAAGATGATAGACATATCATCAGATTCAGAAGCTTCACTCCTGCTGAACAGCAATGTTGGCATATCTATATCAAGAAATATTTACAAAAATGTGTAAGTGCTCAAAACTGGAAAAAAGTAAATGTCTATCAATAGGATACTGTTAACACACATTTTAAAATTCTTTAAAGTATACAAATTTTTAAAAATCATTCAAAATAACACCACACAACAATCAAACGGAACAAACCAGAGCTACACACATAAATCATAGTTGAATTGCACAAACATAATTGTGAGCAAAACAAAGTAGATACAATTAAAGATCCTATGCTTTCATTTACATAGTGTAAAAAATAGAGGAAGAACTAACTTATCGTATGTATGGATGCAAATTTACTTGGTATAATACAAAGAAAAGTAAGAAAATAATTACCATCAATGTCAAAATATCAGTTACTGTTGATTGAGAAAAAACAGGTTATGATCAGGAGGGAGCATGAAGAGAAATTCTGGGGTGTTAGCAATGATCATGTTTATTAACTTCATTGGGGGTTACAAAGGGCCCACTTTGTCATAACTTATTGAGTTGCACATTTTTACTAATTGTCCTTTTTTGTGTTTCACAATAAAAAGCTTAGAAGCGAACCATGAATAAATGAATGAATGAATGGTTAAATGATGCTCCACTATTTCCTGAAATGTTTAACATGCTAAAAAGAAACTCAGAATCAATCATGGACAGTCAGGAGCAGATTTGGGGAGTATAATATGGGGCTTGATTATTAATAATTGAGACATGCATGGTAAAAAAGTACTAAAAGTGAAAGCAATCCAAATCAGTCTCCACATTGGACTATCAAATTCTGCCAGTGTCACCATAGCTTGCTTCCAATTCCAACTTGAAGTATATGATCCATATATTGTTGAAGCAGAAAAATGATATATTTCAGAATCTGTGAGATCAAGATTTAAGTACTAGCCTTTCCTGTTATTATCTGTATGGCTGCAAGCAAATAACCTAATTGACTTCCACTACTAGTTTTGCATCTGGTAAATGAAGATGGATACTATAATCTTACTCTTAGAATTAGATGGAATGACATATATAGAAATGATCCTAGAGTATAATTTTTTAATGTTGACTTTTTTCCCTCTGGATGGAAACCCTACATACAATTAGCTCTTTCCAACATCAATTGCCTTTTTGTAATATTTTTGAGAAAAAGAAAAGAAGTTCTGCCATCCAGGAGCTGATGGAGACACTGTTGGCTAGGCTGGGTTGCCTCTTGTTCAAACATCAGGCAAGGCACTCTGTGACCATGATGAATCAAGAGAAATAACCAACAAAACAACCAACTAACAAAAACTCCAGAAATGCATATCTGAATTCAGACAAAAAGTAGAATACTGTTCAAACAACAAAAAAGACCTAACATCACCCTAACCTTGCTGATATTAGTGATTACTGCTTCTGTGCTGATTTAAGCTTCAGGATTTCTTCATGCTTCCTTGCTTTCTAAATAAGAATTATTAGGATACCCAAATCATAAAACTGTCTCCACATCCTTGAACCTTTCCTCAAGTCACGCAATACACGTTTCTATCCTCTCCTGAGACTTTTCTAACACCTTTAAAAAAAAAAAAAAAAAAAAAAAAGAACTCCACTATTCCCCACTATATGCAGTCTTCCTCTGCAACAAGTCAATAGACCCAACTTTGACTTCAGATGTGCTCTTGGTTGGCTTTGGCTTGGGAGCACTGGCATCGCTCGCATTTGGACTCTCTTTTGGAATCCATCTGTCACGCTCTTACATGTGAGATCTGTTTTCCCTCATGTGTAAACTATTTTGGCAACCTAATTGGGCTTTCTACCCTTGCCTTTCCTACCTCCAACCATATTAAAGACTGCTGAATATGTATTAATCCAAAAAACTCTTCCTAAAAAAATACTATTTATCAGACATCTAACTTTACACATCCATTTTAATATTTAGTGAGTGAAAGACTGTCAGAAGCTGTTATCTCAAGAGACAAGATACATCCTTTGTGCTGGTGAAGCAATTGTAAGCTGTGATATATCTGGGTGTTCGCAGATAAGGTGCCAAACGCAAACCTATAAGTGGAAAAGCAATTTTCTTTTATGCCTCATATCACCGTGTGTCAAAATTCTCTAATTCCTTTGTTTTGTTGTAAATGAAGAAAGGTTAGATTGTGAGTAAAAACACTGTTTTGATAGCTTGAATCTCTGGAATAACCCCCAGAGGAATTAACAGAAAGCAGATCTCGTCAGAGCAATGTTTAGAAAATAGAAGTTTGTACTTTGTCATTCTATTTCACATTTTCAACTAGACCTGCAATGAGAAAACTAGCTTCCTAGCTTCCTTTTTTGTTTAATTCAATAGATATTTTTCATTTGTGCTTTTTAAAAAGTATTTTTAAAATTGTATTTTGCATAATGTGACACATAAATTGCACACTGTGGGAAGAATTGTCTGCCTCCCTGAATGAAACCGTTTTAATCTCAAGAGTTTTATTATCTGTTAAAATCTATTTAAATATAGGCATTCAATTTTACATTACTTGACATTTATGAGGAAGCTATTTTACAGCAGCAGGTTTCTGAATAGACAAGATCACAACAAATATTCATGATTATATGACATGCTAGATTGAAAAATATGGGGAACAAATGATCTAAATGCTCTGGGCAGTTCACATATATGAATATATCTAATAAAACTGTGGATCAGAGGTCTGCTAATACCTAATACTTGTTTGAAAACCACAAATATGACATATATAAGAATAGCCTATTTTATTTACCATATTGCAATATTAATAGAAGCTATTCTGTTTTGAATATTAGCTGAATTATTTAATATTAAAACTGGGGAACAGAGTCATCCATTTACAAAGTAAAATTTTCAGTTAGTATTTAAGGCTGTACTTTATAAAGAAAATAACAGCAATTTAGCTAGTTGAACTGGCTTGAAAGAGTGAATCCTATCTTTAACTGTGTACTATGACACGTACGTGGACTAGAAAGTATCTCAGCTTTTACTTCAATGATAGAGAAAGTCAATCCTGGGCACAGTTTTAGATTTGGAAAGATGTGACTGCCAGCCTCAATTAGGGTTAAAAGAAACTAGGAAAATGAGCTTCTACAATTAAGATTTTCTACAACTGACCTCATGGGTCTGATGTATGACAATTCAAACTGGGATTTTTATGAACAGGCAAAGAAACAAATCACCACAAGATTTTAAATTACACAGAAGAATCTGCATGAAACTTCTATCCATCAAATGGCCACTGAAAAATGAGGTAATTACCTAAAATAATTTGCATGTTAAGAGCTAATACAATATTACAAAGTAAAGTCCAGTTGTGAAAGCAATGCATAATTTCCTGATTAATGTCTCATGCACAGTATTTCTCCATGCTCTGTCAGAGCCCAAATAACAATATGGCCAATCAATCAAATTTTAAAAAAAGATAATTCAGATACGAAATGAGTTCAGCTCTAATAAATCATGATTTGAACTCAGTGAATTTTAGAGTTATGACAACTAATCACAGTATATTGTGTTTTTAAGCCAATACATTTAGGTTTTAATTGGTACAATTATAGATTTTCAGTGATTCAAGATTAGTGTGTGAAGGCAAAAAAAATCAATTTTTAGTTTGTAAAATGTCATCTATTAAGTTATTGAAGAAAACCTCATATTAAAATATCAAGTCTGTAACACACAGCGCTGCCAAAAGTTACAATTTGAGCGATATTTAGGCAGGAAGTCTAAGAATGCCAGTGGAGTAATATGGCCAAATTTCCTACAGCGAGATTATGAAACATTTTCCTTCTCAGTGGAAAGTGGAAACATTTTTTTCTACAAGTAGGATTAATCTCCTCTGTCAGCGGAAGGCAGGTGTGGAGATAAAGGAGAAGCAGGTGGACAGAGCCTGTTAATGGATACCAGGTCTCTAACAATGGAGCTGTGATCCGAGTCACTTATTAACAAATTCAGGATTGATGTTTTAACGCTCTTCTGCCATACTGTCCTTGTGTAATGGGAGACTCTCTTTAAAATATTAAGATTATTTGTGGACTGTATTAAGAGGTGGGAGTTTTCTCTTTGTTGGTGGGAAAGGAAATGGGGAGCAAAGGGAAGTTTCCTTAAAGTGAAGGTGCTCTCTGTTGTCTTTGGGGGTGGGGGAATGAGGAAAAGAAGCCGAAGAAAATGGATTCATGGTTATTTTGACCCAGTTAGAACTTCAACTCTTCTTTCGCTTCTTATGAGGACTTCATTTGACTAGTGAAGAAAGCAAGTTTTGAGGTCAGCTGAGCTGTTCAATCTGGGCCCTACTGTTTACTGATTATGATCTTGGGAAAGTTACTTAACCTCTTTCATGACTGTTTCTCAACTTGAAAATCAGAGATAAGAACATAACACACCCTAATAGATCATAACACTACTGACCATGACCAATTTAAGTGATGTATTGTTACTATACTAGTGACTAGTGCTTAGCTTAGTGACTGGTACTAGTTAGTGCTGAACAGACAACACAGAATTTATCAATATTGTTATTAAATCATTTATTTAAACTCTTCTGCCCGTTTTCTCATATCTAAAATGAAGATAATCTTATATATTTGATATATTTGTTGTGAGAATTAAATGGATTAAGAGAGCTATATTTCTTTATTTTACTTTATTATTATTATTTTTTCCTGTTTTTGAGACAGACTCTCACTCTGTCACCCAGGCTGGAGCAACCTCAGCTCACTGTACACCTCCACCTCCCGGGTTCAGTTGATTCTCCTGCCTCAGCCTCCCGAGTATCTGGGATTACAGGTACCTGCCACCACGCCCAGATAACTTTTGTATTTTTAGTAAAGATAGGGTTTCACCACGTTGTCCAGGCTGGTCTCGAAACTCCTGACCTTGGGTGATCCGCCCACCTTGGTTTCCCAAAGTGCTGGAATTACAGGCGTGAGCCACTGCGCCCGGCTACAGCTACATTTCTTATAACAGTGCCTAATACATAATAAGTACTCAACATTTTAATACATTAATCATTGGTAGCCACATGCCATCATCCAAATTCAAATTGAAATTCACATTAAATAAAATTCAAAATGCCATATGGGCCACGTTTCAAGAACTCAGTTGCCACAGGTGGCTAGTGCCTCTTGCATTGGCAACACAGATTAGGATATTTCTGTCATCTCAGAAAATGTTATAGGACAATGATAATAGATCTGGCCTTAAAGAAAGAGTTGAAAGAAAAAGCAGCCATTCATTCATATTGTTAGCTGTGGAGTGGGTGGAGAGGATGAGGCAAAGAATAGACAGTATGCAGTAGATGACTGAACTTGTAATGTACATAGCTTTACATTGTTTCAGGGTTTTTTTAAGGCAGTTTTTTTTTTAACATTTACATATACTTTTAAAGATATATTTTAATTTATAAAATAAAATTATTAGCATTTTAACTTTAGATCATATTGTCTCTGGTTAACAAGAAAGTAATTATTCAAACTACCAATTCAATTAGCAGTGTTTGAGGGTATAACTCCATTTAAAAAAAAAACTTTAAAAGTGCTTTTGAGTGATATGCCAATGAAACAAAACTTTCAAACTTTTTGCAGATTCGTTTGCAGACTAAATTCTTGCAACTGTGATTATTAATGTTTTTCAAAGGCTGTCAGGCTTTGTAATATTCTCATAAGTCACATATAACTGCCATGCCATTGTCAGCAACTACTTAACACCATACTTAATATTTATTTAAAAATAGGACGAATTATGAAAAGTGCAATTCTGTCACCAGTCTTTGAAGTGACAATGACCTCTAAGTTAAAAACTAACCAGCCATTTTTAACATTCTCATTTCTTTGGTCACGAGTTTCTTTATAATATTTGATACTCATAACTATTTTTTAATTTGGGGAATCCAATCTTCCCTTGGTTTTGTTACACAAATCTCTACTTCTTCTTCCTCAGTACTACTTCTTTTCAGTATATTTCTGGGTTTTTTTTGTTTTTGTTTTTAAGACGGAATCTTGCTCTGTCACCCAGGCTGGAGTGCAGTGGTGCAATCTCAGTTCATTGCAACCTCCGAGGCCTCCCAGGTTCAAGCAATTATTCTGCCTCAGCCCCCTGAGTAGATGGGATTACAGGCACCCACCATCACGCCCAGCTAATTTTTGTGTTTTTAGTAGAGACAGAGTATCACCATGTTGGCCAGGTTGGTCTTGAACTCCTGATTTTAGGTGATCTGCCCTCCTTTGCCTCCCAAAGTGTTGAGATTACAGGTGTGAGCCACTGCGCCCAGCCAAGAGCACCTCATTTTTGGTGCATTTTCCTCACACTTCCTTTCACCCTCCTCTTCTATATAGAACTCAAGTTCTGACTCTTTCCTTAGAACATTTATTATATCATAAAGGTAAAATGTCTGTCTGTTTGGAATGATTGTGAGATGTTTAAAGATGCCATTCTTAGTATAATATTGGGGAGATGTTAATATCATAGTCTTCTACTTCTTTAGGACCTCAATTATATTTATTTAAATTATTAATTAAGGTGTGGCTGTAAAATACTGAGAATTAAAATAATGGGATGGCAAAAATGCTGAAAATAAAAAGATGATATTCACAAATACAATTAAAATATTAGAAATATTATCACTCCTTGCAGTATAAAATTCTTTATTTGGCATTGAAATTCATGAATCTCCTACATTTCCTCTTGTCTTATTGACTTTTCCTTCTCAGTCTGCTTTTCGGGTTCCTACTTATATTTTAGAGTTTTAATATTGTAATGATGCAGTATCAAGACTTTGCCCTTATTCCTCTTTTCTTTATTTGAACACCCTTAAAGATCTCATCCAATCCCATTATTTTAAGTATCGTCGTTATGCTGACAACTCCCAGCCTGGATATCTATGTTACACTCCAGAATTTATTTTCAACTGCCTACTTGATATGAACCTATCAAACTTCACACATTAAAAAACATGCCCTGGCTGGGCATATGGCTCACGGCTGTAATCCCAGCACTTTGGGAGGCTGAGGCTGGCGGATCACCTGAGCTCGGGAGTTCAAGACCAGCCTGGCCATCATGGCAAAATCTCGTCTCTACTAAATATACAAAAATTAGCTAGGCGTGGTGTCTGGCACCTGTAATCCCAGCTACTCAGGAGGCTGAGGCTGGATAATTTCTTGAACCCGGGAGGCAGAGTTTGCAGTGAGCTGAGATCAAGCCCTACACTCCAGCCTGGGCGACGAGTGAAACTCCATCTCGAAAACAAAACAAAAAAACAAACCAAAAAACCAAGATCTTCATTTTCCCTACCAAAAGTGTTCTACAATCAAGACAATTGCAATTCTATCCTCCCAATTATTTAAGGTCTCAAAGCTTCGAGCCACTCTTAGTTCTGTTAGGAAATCTCATAAATACTGCCTCAGAATACATCCAGAATCTGACCATCAGCCATGATTGCCATTGTTAAAACCTGATTCAAACCATCATCTCATGTCACCTTAATTTCTGTAGTAATATCCAAAGTAGTTTCCTTGCTTCTGCTCGCCACTCCTGATCACCTTCAACCTAGTCCCAATACAGCATCAAAATGATTCTATCAAAACTAAGTCAGATCATCTAGCTCTTATGCCCCCAAGCCTGCAGTACTTTTCAAATCACAGTGTAAAAACCTGCATCCTTACATTGGCCTATAAGATCTTTGAAGATCTGGTTCTGTGTTACATATTTGACCTTGTCTTCTACTTTTTTCTCCTCTTGCTCATTCCTATCTAGCTTTCTGGCCTCTTTGCTGTTCTTTGAATGAACCAGGAATACACTGAACTCTGGGCATCTGTGCTTTTGGTTCTCTCTGCCTGGAAAACACATCTTTGAGACCCCGACATGACTGACTCCTTCACCTCCCTCACTTCCCTCAGTTGACCACATCATTTAAAATGGAAACCACCTTCACACTTCCTGACCACCTATGTTATTTTATTTTTCCTCACAGCAATTATCATCTAACATATTGCATATTTAATTATTATATATTAATGTATATTTACTTATTATATAGTAATGTTTATTTATTGTTTTCCCAGTCCCTATGGAAAGGTAAATCTACAGAAGGATGTTTACATTTAATCAATGGTGTATGCTTCATACCTAGAAAGTGCCTTAAACACAGTTGTCAATAACTATTTGCTAAATAAATGAATCTAATAAGTGATTTGAGAGGTGAAATTCATGAAGATAGTGAATAAATTGAAAACATATAAGGCTAGAATATGGCAAAAGATATAAGTATATATCTAAAAAAGACCTAAGTGAATTGCTAAGTGAACTATAACAGATAAAGAAACATTTCCCAATGGTTGGTCCAATAAAGCTTATAAAATATTGATAAAATAGCCATTTCTATTCCTAAGAAAGTGGATAATATTTGCTGAAACACAATTAAACATTTTATAATTTTCACAGTCTTAGAAATATTATTGTATAACAGTGGAATAGAGAAGACTGCATTTCCATAATATATTTTACCGTATATACTATTTTTGCTGTCCTTGTGAAATTAGGACTTTAAGGAATGACTTTTGGGAAGTGCTGGGGAGAAAGAGTTATTTTATCTGAACTACAGTTCTCTTTCAGTATGAGAACTGGACCAACCATTGGGAAATGTTTCTTTATCTGTTAAATAGTTCACTTAGCAATGCACTCTTTCAGTATATCAGTATGATCTAAATCGCTGTGATAAGTGAACCTGGAGAACTAGAAAGTCAGTGTGAATATTCTCAATGTTGAGCAGTCATCTGAATATGCCTGTTGCCATTATAGAGTTGGAGAGAGTCAAGGGCTCTGTGGATGATGATCAGTAAACAAATAATAAGATGTAACCACGTTGCATAAAAGTTAAGTATTTTAAGTTCTAATAAAAATATATATGGTGGACATATGTAATACATAGTGAATATGTAACCCCTTTTGTTGTCTTTCATTACAACAAAGAGAAGAATGATGGCACCCTTTAACTCCACAAAAATACATTTAGATTTGTACTTTTATAATTTTTTATCCTAGAGGTCATAAGAAATCTAAAAAAAGAAAATCCCATGAAAATTATTGAAAGATTGTTGCATGGCTTAACAATAAGTACTAAGGATTTGGAATCAGAATATTTCTCCAAATGTTTAGATTCTTCAATAAAAGTAGACATGAGTAGTAAATTATTATTATCCACAGATCCAACTCTACAGGGAAGGAACTGGGGTTTAAGAATACAATTTGAGGCTGGGCACGGTGGCTTGCGACTATAATCCCAGCACTTTGGGAGGCTGAGGTGGGCAGATCACCTGAGGTTGGGAGTTCGAGACCAGCCTGACCAACATGCAGAAACCCCATCTCTACTAAAAAATGCAAAGTTAGCTGGGTGTGGTGGTGCAGGCCTGCAATACCAGCCACTCGGGAGGCTGAGGCAGGAGAATCACTTGAACCCGCAAGGTGGAGGTTGTGGTGAGCCAAGATTGTACCATTGCACTCCAGTCTAGGCAACAAAAGTGAAACTGTCTCAAAAAAAAAAAAAAAAAAAAGAACACAGTTTTACAGTTCTACATCAGGAGTCATTGTCAAAGACATGATTAATGCATAACCTTCTGATATCTAATAATTTGGTTCATTATCACCTTTAGTTGATGTATTTGTCTAGTATCAGTTACAATTAGGAAAGTGCCAGGGATGTATAGTCACATTTAAATAAGTTTATAAAAAGACAAGTAAAATTATGCTGGTTATATGAATTGCAGATTAGCATATCTCTGTGTCAGAAAGGTCAGAGTTATGATTATACAGTTTTCTCTTTGCCCTAAAAGTTTAAATTTTAATAAAGATTAAATGACATCTCTCTAGAATTTAGAAAAATTACTAAAAACTAAATTTTCTTTTTATGTATGCATGTTTGTCTACTTGTTCACACTTCATCATAGCAAGATACATTAGATTTACTATATTAACATTTCTGAAAATCAGTGTTTCTCCTATTCTATAATAAGCATAAAGAGAATAGGAATTATGTACTAACTGTATAATCAATAAAACAGTGTTATTGAAAAAATGACTTTAAATTTTCTCCTTGAAATATGCTTCAAAATGCATACAATTATTTAAAAATGAAATTCATACTTTGCTTTTTTATTAAATAGTATAACCTAGTTAATAATTATTATTTGATATATTTATTACTTTTTATTCTATTGTCAGAAAATTCCTGGAAATATTTTCTACGCAAAAGAGTCTAAAAATGTATGTGAAGTTTGTCTGATTTCAATAATGTAGGGCTATAATTTGTTTCAGTGTAACTATTTGATAACACATTTTTTTTCCTAGACAGAAACCAAAACCCGTAACTACCTGGGCTTCAAAGTGAATTTCTGTAATGTTTATGAGAAGGAGTACATAATAAGAAAAATGTATACAAAATTAATGATTCTAGGCTACCTGTTACATCAAAAATATACTACTAGGAATATTGTGTGTTTAATCCTCAAAACAGTCTGATAATAGTAAAAAAAATTACAAAAGCGATAAGTACTTATACAACAATTACTATAGACACATTGTTTGAAAGATTTTCCGCATATTATTTTACCCTCACAATAATATCTATGAGGAAGTTACTATTCTAATTTTTGTTTGCTAGAGAAGGACATCTTTTCATGGAGTTTAAGAAATGTCCCTAAGCTCACCCAGCTAGGAAGTGGAGGGTCACACAGCTAGGAAGTGGAGGTACCAGGATTTGAACCCAAGAAATTCAGTTCCAGAATCCATGATCTTAACCAACAGATTGCACTACTCCGTGGATAGTTGCTTTCATTCTTATTTTACAAATGAGAAAACAGAGGGTCAGAGTTATTAAGTTGCAAGTAGGAATTTGAACTGATATTCTTTGACTTAAGCCTACAATACTGTCTTCTAGCACTACGATGCACCAATTTTCTTTTCCTCTAGGCAATCCATCTCTTAGTATCTTTTGTGGTATTTCATTATGAAAAGCTTTGAGTTCTAGAGCATAATGAATCAGTGTAGAAACTGATTAAAATATGTGTACCCCAGGTGAATGAAGTTAGTATAGGTTTCACAGCTTAGTTTCTTTTTAAGGGGGATAGGGATGGTGAAGAGAACTGACATTTACTTAAAATTTACTGTACATTGAATCTGTACTAGTAGTATCATTTATAATTCAGCTTAATCCTTAAAACTATCCCATGAGACAATAATATTATCACTATTTTGCTGATGAGGATGAGGAGACTCTGCAACATAAGAAATTCAGTGTTAGAAGAGACTACAATTTGACCTATTTGGTATTAAAGAAATTCCTACACACAAAATTCTAGTACTGCCCAAAGAAAGCACAATGGGGTTTCAAGCATATTGCCACGTGCAAATATTTGCTGAGACACTGAGAATTGCAGGGTGTTTGGCAAATTTAATATTAAAAATCACCACAAGCACTTTCATACCATAAAAATTCATACCTTCTTTTAAACTCAATTTGATTAAAATGGGAATTTTCCATATTATGTTACTGATTTTGGAAATGGAAAGATGCAGTGTGACATCTGCTATCGTATAGTGATGAAATTTAAACACAAGCTTATAATTTCCTAATTCATTATTATTTCCTATTTGAGTTAGGACAAGAAAAAGATGTGAATAATTCAGAAATATTCTCATTATCAATGTTATTATTGATGTAAAGTCCTGGTAGAACAGACTATGATGCAATTGGTCAATGAATCTCATGGGGTTATTTAGTTATGTGCAATAGTTTAAGTGTTGTATTTCAAGTTACTTAAATAATGGATAGGTTTTTCTTAGAGATGCAGAGACAAAGGTAAAAACTAGCATTTATTTTTTTCTAAATATTCCAAACAATGTAATCTTTTAATCTAAAAAGAATGATTAGTAAAAACAATCAAATAAAAACCAAAGAGTAAGTTTAAGACGAGGGTATTACCATCACTTTCTCTCAACTCCACTTCTCATGTTTAATCACTAGTTTATATCATTTCAGTATATTTTATGTTGCACATCTATTTTACACAGTTCTATATAGTATCTTTGTATATGCAAATATACTATACACATTTTTCTATCAAAATAGGATCATACTATAAGTTGTTTTATAATTTATTTTTATTTACACAAGATTCTAACACAGGTATACATTGAATATGCTCGTTATTCTTGACACTTCTTGGTCTTTTATATACTTCAATTATTCTTAAAAATAATGCAGAGGTAAATATCCTTTATACTTGCATGGTCGGAAGATTATTTCTAGAGATTGCTAAAAATTGTATTGCAATTTAAAAACTCACCACAACACCTCACTTTCAAAATCAAGATTTGCTTTAAGAAAAAATCTGTGGACCTCTGTAGAGAGATTGTTCACTTGTTCCCATTTATAACCCTGACAAGTTTAATCATTCTGTGCCTCAGTTTCTTTATCAGCAAAATACGGGTCATAATAATGCCTACATCACAGGGTTGTAGAGAAGATTACATTATCGGAACGATGACTTCTACTTAATAAAGGCTCAAGAAATGTCACGTATAAATTAAGATTATCTGTATCATCTAGAATATATATGTAATGTAAATTGGCAAATCTCCCTTTTAAGAAAAAAAGGCAAGAAAATAGTGCAAATTTGTGATTTGAAATGCCAACTTTATGATAAACAACATTTACAAATGTTTCCAATCATACAAATAAATGTGTGCCTCTGAACCATACATTTCAGTGTCACTGATCTACACGTATATTCCTATGTCATGAGAGTAGTATAAAACCTGTGCCTGTTAAGGACAGTTAATATACAAAAATGAAATGTACCCATTATTATATCTAGGAAGCCAAGTAATAATCACATGCACTTTGATAATTTTTGTTGCCGTCATCATTTTTTTGAGACGGAGACTAGCTCTGTTGCCCAGGCTGGAGTGCAATGGTGGGATCTCTGCTCACTGCAACCTCCACCTGCCGAGTTTAAGCCATTCTCCTGGTTCTGCCTCCCGAGTAGCTGGGATTACAAACGCCCGCCACCATGCCCAGCTAATTTTTGTATTTTTAGCAGAGACAGGGTTTCACCATGTTGGCCAGGCTGGCCTCGAACTCCTGACCCCAGATGATCCTCCTGCCTCGGCCTCCCAAAGTGCTGGGATTACAGGCATGAGCCATCATGCCGGCCTGATTATCTTGTAGTGGGATTTCAGATAACTACTAGCACTCAGAATTACAAAATTAAGAGTAAATTGCAAACATGTCTATCTGCATATTTCATTTCCTTCCACATCAATGATTTGAATAATGTAGAAAACAGAAAGCTACATCTGAGACACTTATTATCATATTTTAAAAAGCTTCCTAATCATATATAGGTCAGTGCGGGAGCATATGTGTATGTGTGTGTGGGCATGTGTGCCTTAGGTAACTTATTTTTATTTCTACATTTATCTTTTATTTTTTTACCTTTTAGCTTCAACACAAAGGAATAATTTATTTTCAAAACTGGTAAATAAAAAAATTACCACCATCTTTCTTTCAATGTAAATTTGTTTTTGTCAAGCCGTTTTTGAAATGCCCACTTTAAATTTAGATTCACTTGTTCAGTTATTGTTATGCAACTTACAATCAATGCTCTAACACTTAATTAGATATGTATAGAAATGAAAATGCACATTCACGAAGGAAGTAGACCCACTGAGACCAGAGGATTCTCTTGACCCCTTTGTGGGCCTTGTGACAGGGGTGTGGCTCACTTACTGGGCTCCTGCACTCAAACCCCTTCCTGGAGGGGAAGCATGCAGGTAAGCAGGTACCAGGGCCTGGGCAAGTGCTTCTGGGCTCCAACCCTACAGCAGCGTCTAGGGTTGTGTGACAATAAATGCTCTTTTAGCAGTTGCCATCCACAGATGTCTAAATGTTAACCAACTCAGAGGAGAACCTGGTTGACAGCCTTTTACACCCTGCCCTCTTGGTACCCAGGTTTTGTCCAGCATCCAAGAAGAATCAGGTCACACAGACATCAAGGATGGTGAATGCGGAGATTTTACTGAGTGATGAAGGTGGCTCTCAGCAAGATGGGGAGCTGGAAAGGGGATGATGAAGTGGTAAGATAATCTTCCCCTGGAGTTTGGCTGTCCCTGGCTGAACTCCTCTCCGACCATCCCCAGTCAAACTCCTCTTGACATTCAGATGCTGCTTCTCTTCTCTCCTTCTCTGCCATGCCATTCTGCTCCTCTGCCAGTGGAGTTTGGGGTTTATATGGGCACAGGATGGGATGTGGGGCAGGCCAAAAAAGTAATATTTGGGCAGGAAAACAGGGATAACTGTTCCCATTTAGGGATGTGGTTTCCAGGCTTGAGGGCGGGGCCTTTGCCAGGGAACCACCTTTTTCTACCCAGTATTTCCCTGCCTTTTGTCTGTATCACCATCATAATTGGAAACAAACAAATCAGTTTATTATTGATGTTCATTACTTCCCCACTTTTGATAACTTAGGAAGAAGCTGGTTCTGCAGGTCTGGGTTATTTTGGAGGTTACTCTTTTCTAACAAGGCCAGTTCTGCCAGGTAGCATCCACTGTTGTATAGTCACATCTTGTCTCTCTTTTCCTGTAAATACAGGATTATGGGGGCAGAATCCCTCTCTACTGGGAAATTCGCCAGAGTTGATCCAGTCCAGCTATGCCCAGTTTATGAATACCTCTTATGAGAGGCCAAGAATCATATGTATTATTCCACTGTTCCTTTGCTTACAGGATTTTGCCAAATAACACTATTTTAATGTTACATGGGCTGACATTAGTGTTGTTTATATATTGAGGTCCATGCCTCCATTGTACAATAGTCATATAAAAATACATAATGTTTTAATGTGAATGAGAAAAATAAATATTAATATATAATCAGATTTACATTTGCCAATCATAACTCAAGAACAGAATGATTTGCATTATTGTCTATCTAAAAAGAGTTATCTATTTGACCAAGAACTCACAAACAATATCCTCTCTCATTTCTTCTACTGACCACTCCAAGTATTCACTAGTATCCCTAGACCCCTTTCTCATCATTTCTCACTACTGAGATAGGCAAAAATGTTTCCTTTTACACGACTGAATCTGAGGCCTTGAGATGCACCACCATCTACCCACTCAATTAATTGAGGAAGCACTCTTTGTTTCTCCTGCTTTTCCTGGTTCTCCATGTGGAGTATTAATTGCTGTCTTCTCTGTCTTATCCCTACAATCAGGATATCTCTCTTTCATTATGTTTTAATTATTTCTTAACCTAATTTCCCTAGATTTTTTAATTTCTTAAAGATTAAGGATATGGCAATGGACAAGAGAGAAAGTCTTACCTCCACAAAACTTATATTCTGAGGGAAAATAATATAATAATGTTAATATGTGAAAGAACAAATGAATACAATAATTATAAATTGCTGAACTAATAAATAAAGCGATGTAGATCACAATATGTGCTAAGAAGGAAATGAATAGATTGTTATGATACAAAATAATAAGGATAAAGATCTTCAGGACAAGTCGCTCTAGAAGGCATTGATGTTGAATCCCTAAGGCGAAAACCATGAGAAGAGTTATGGGGGAGAATTCCAAGCCAGAGCCAGAGCCAGATCAGGCAGAACCTCGATCATAGAAGGAAAATTGGGCTTTTTGTCCAAGTTCAATTCAATTCTCCCAACAATACTATTTGAGCATCTAGAGTATGCCAGAATGTAAGGGTGAAAATAAAATCTCTGTCCTCATGAAACTAATACTGGAGGGCAAGTGAGGATGAAACCTGCAATAAGCAGATAAACATATTAACAAACAAAAAAATTTCACATATTAATAAAGTCTATAAAAATGATATTGAAAACCTCAATATGATGAGGTAGGGTCTTATTTACATAGAGTGGCCAAGCTGGTCTCTCTAAGAGGTCATGATTGATCAGAGCAGTAAACAATGTGAAGGAGTGAATCAAGTGAAATCTGAAGAAAAGACACAGCAGGCAGGGGAAAGAGCAGTGCAAAGCCTTGAAGCCAGAATGAGTTGGGCCAGTTGGAAGAACAGCAGCGTAGGAGTAATTGGAGAGCTGGAAGCTACAGGGACAGGAAGAGATGAAGTAGGAGCTGGAGTTTGGGACCAGACTATTATAATACACCACATCAAATGTCTGGGCAAAGAAGACTAAATATAAAAGTAACAAGATTCATCCACATTCTGTCTCTACATTCCATTTTACTTAGAGAAAACATGCTTTTCAAAATGCTTCCATGAAGTGATCCAACACCCAGGTACACCTTGTATTCACGTAATGAATGCTCAGTAATTTTTAGTCCTTGTTGAACATTAGAATCATATGTGAAGTTTTTAAAAAATAAATATTCATGACCCTCACCCACAAAACCTAGATATGCATAAATAAATTTTTAAAAGTCATGAGCAATCTGATGAGCAATGGAAGTAAAAAATGACTGTTTTCTACTCAGTTGGTCTAATGGACCATTGTTCGTAGAAAATAAGAATTAACAGGAGGAAATACACTGTCATCAAGATGATTTCTTTCTCATTTTAGTTGCATTTTTATCATGGCGATTACCAATTGCTAAGTGTGTTGACATGACTTTCAATCACATTTTGCTGCCTGGAAATTATTGAAGATTTCTGCATTCTCTTTTCAAACATGAATCACATCGCTAATGAAAAGATCAGTTTGTGGCCAATGAATACATGTTAATGCTAAAATATCTGAAAGTTATTTTCCTGATACTACAGGGGTTACAAGTTGTCTAGTCATAACCTAACAGATATTACATTAGGGTTGAAATATTATTAAGGTTGTTATGACTGATAATTCTGTCATAAATAAAATAATCTTTTAAAGTGTAGTAATGAATTGACTTAATTTCAATGTTATATGTTCAACAGTTGTAAACTATTACCAGAAATTAAAATGCACAGAGTTCTCTTAATGTTTATTATGAACAAAAATATACAATAGAAAGAAAATAATACCCAGTAATCTTCCAGCTGAGCCTAAGAATTCCAACACCAAATTGCTTTAAAGAATAAATTCTGATAGAATGGCATATATGCTACTACATTATGCATATCAGTCTTGTGTATATTGAAAGAAGGAATTACATTAAATGTGGTATTTTTGCACACATGAAAGAAGAGCTCTTTTCTGAAAATGAGATGAATCAATCAGAGTTCCTCAAAATCAAAATATAAGAAAATGTCCTTTCTAAAACTATCTGTGTATGAATATTGCACCTTTCAACAAATATGCTTATGGTTAGATTTATAGATTATACATAAAATTTCCTTAATTACCATAGTAGTTTTCTCTTTAAATACCTTTTCAGAGACTATGATCCATATTGTAATGTTCAGAAAAGTGATGATCAATTCATAAATGTGTTGAAAGTGTCATATTAAAACTACAAGCTCTAGAGTTGTGATTCTTAAAGAAAAAAGGAGATTTCAAGGAAAAGAATGAGGTGGGGCATATCAGAACGTGAAACACAATGATTGCTTTGAATTTTAAGATGTTTGTGAAATGAAAAAAATTCGAAATTTTATATGCTATTGAAGGAATATATAATCTTTTGAAGATGTAAAAGCAAGCATGTGTTAAACATTTTGTAAAATAATGCCTAAGAATTACAAATGACAAATTACATGCCAAAATGTGATATGTGGCCCTGTGCTAAAGGTGGGGGCATGTGATATTGTTTCTTCATTACGGAGATGAAGCCACAGGGTAAACATTAAGGAGAGAGATTATATAACTTTTCAAATATCAGCCCTCATTAAAATTTACTTTGGTGACATTCAAACATGTGTGTGGGAGAAATTAGGATTTCTACTCTTAAGAAAAAGCATTAAATAAACAAATGATGCTTTCCTCCAATTCCCAGATTATGGTCACTAATTCAGTTGTCATTTTGGAGAGGAGAAAATCATTTAAAGTTGAAAATGATAAATTCTATACCAGTATTACTTTCTAGAAATTTGGAAAAACCTAGCACTTTAAGACAAGTCAGAAACTAAACTTATAAAATTTTAGATCTTTCCTTCACAAGGTAAAACTGACCTCATAAGGTTTAGATTTATACTTTAAAGTGTGAGAAGGTGCTAATTATTCCAAGGCAATATAAATGTAATGCCAGGAATTTATGACATGCGAGGCAATTTTTTTCTTGCAATGCATTATTTTGAGGGAAAGATGGAAGAAAGAAACTTACATGTAAGGGGATGAAAACGATGAGCTAACATCATGCTCAGCACTTTACATCCAACATTTTCTTTCATTTAAAAAAAAAGGCACCTCTTACTGCATGTTATTATTCAACTGTGAGAGGTTAGCTGAATTAAGCAATAACAAGCATTGCTTGTTAGGGTCAATGATGAATATTAACACCTTTCACCCTGACTTTCACACCATCTGCATTTGACTCAAACACTGTGACTCAACGCTGAATCCGTAGCAGCCCACCACAATTAAAAATGAGTTGAAAAATTCTTAAGAACTATTTGTCAACAAGGTCTCCATTCTAAACTACCTTCCTTGAAAGATGAGAGAAACAGATGACATGGTTAAGTTAAACAGGAACAAGTTGGGCTCTCTGGATTTTCAGCAACAGCAGCAACAAAACTGGTTAGTACACAGGTATCAAGTTCCCAGGCTGCGTGATACATTTATGCTTTCAACTTCTCGTCACTTCACAGCAGAATATTATTATCCAAGAAAATCAATCTACTTCTACTAGGAAAAGAATATTTCAGTGATGAATGGTGTCAAAGATTGTGTGTGTGAGATATCTGTCCTGGAAACTGGAGCTGCTGGCTGTGAATAACTCTTTGAAAATCACTCTCTCTCCTGGAATTGTCTAGGAAAGACACATGTCAGGAGCATGTATAGTGCTACTTATTGAATTGTTACTGGGAAAAGCCTCCTGCCTAGGCTAGCCAATGGGAGGTAGGACAAGTGTGTGTCACATTTTAAACATTTGGTATGTTGGCAAACTTTTCTATATTTGGTGTATGTTCCTAATAGGATACAATGGGCTGGGAATATGGTTATAAAAAAGGAAGTTTTATGATAGGAAAAATGTTCTATGATAGGGGGCTACTTCTTTTATATAGCTTTTTCTGAGGCATTTCAAATATGCATCTGAATATAATCTTAAGACTATCTTAGAATACAGTAGATAAACAGGTTTGAAGTTTTGAGATAAACAATTTTTCAATAAGAATTATTTAAAGCAGATTAGAAAATGATCTTTGGTGCCATTTGGCCTTGCATTTACAAAGGTCAAAATAATCATGTTATTTAAGAAATATAAGGGAGTATTAATAGTTTGGACATTAAAAATGAATAAAGTATTTGTAAACAATAATGTTAATGATATATGTATACATTTTTCTAGAGTCCAAAAGATATACTCTAAAGTTCTAAATATGATATGTGTGGGTACCTTTCAGGTCATCCTGGAAAGCCATAAAAGGAGGAAAGAAAATTAAACTAATATTCATTTAGATGTGGACTATACAAGAAGGATTAAACCAAGTAATACATATAAGTGGTATTTTCCCAATCGATCATCTCCAGATTCTTTGTAATTGCTTCTAATCTATCTTCTACAGTCTATCTTCTTCCAAGAGAAGGCTAACAAACATATTCATTCATCTATCACAGTAGACTAGGCTACTCTAGGAATACAATTTCAAATGTAAAGTAATCCATGGAACTTACCTTTACTATTACATGTCATAACCTGTTGGTCTTGACATCAGTCATTTCAATTATATCCTATACCTTAAGAACGTGGACTGCTTGGGAAGGTTTTTATTATGTAAATTTTATTTTTTTGTTCTCATTGGTATAATTAAACAAAATGGATAATAAAGTCATTTGCTGGAACAATTTAACATTGCTTATTTGCTTTTAGAATTTGAATTATTCTGGAGACTAAAATGCTTTTTAATCTTCCCCAAATCCATGGACTATGAAAGGTAAATAGAAAGATGTGAGTTAGCCAATCTATTTTCACATTGCGGTGAAGTGGATTTCAAAGGTTGATTATATATTCAGAAAGTTATATTCGTGTTTGTGTAAATAGACAAGTATTTTTTAAAACATGAGAAAAAGATTTAATGCCAAATACGAGTATTCTCAAGCTTTTTAAAAATGAATTATTATGTAAACATAAAAATCAAAATATTTCAAGAAAATGTGTATTATTACTATTTTAAAATATTTTACTATGCATCATATTTGAAATATAGACTTTTAGAACTCACTATATTTATAAAGTTTAAAGATCTACAGTTAGAGAAAGCTATATAGTGTCACTAAAAAAATTACAGTGAAATTTTCAGACAGGAAACAACCTTGAAGATTTAGTAATTCATGGAGAATACTTTTTATATTTCTGGAGGTGAAGATTACTTCATTTTATTGTAAATTGCATCAAAGCACACACACACCAAGGATTGCCTTTAGAGCATAAGGAAATATATCAATAAATTTTAAACTATCAAGTTAATCTTTAAACTCCCCCAGAAAGAATGAGTTATGAAAATGAAAGTAACACCACAATAATGTGAATGTGAATTGCTATTAAATTTTTATACTTCTGTAATTAGACAGCAAAGACCAATCATTTAAAACTTGGAAAGGAAATCATCTACAGGATTTATATGAGTTTATGCATTTTATTTTCAGTAATACTAGAGCATAATCATAAAACATTAAGATGCATATAAATGTAGTCCAACGGGATGACCCAAATGCATGCAATAGTAGGGAGGAAAAAAATGGTTGCATAAAAGCAAATTTTGTAAATAACACCAATATTGTCCAAATACCAGTATGAGGACCCAATACATAGACTATTACTTGAGGTTCCCATTTACAGTTATATCTTTCAAAGTCAACATCACCTCTTCCATTGTGTGCAAAAGAGCAATTTAAATATTTCAGTATAAAAATAAACCAATAATGAGATGATTTTATGGGGGAAAATCTGAAGTAGGTTAAGAAAGTTTTGAGTTTTTTTTTTTTTTTTTTTTTTTACCTTTTCAATCATTTTTGGGATGCTTCTCTGTTTTCCTTTTAGTCCTTCCTGGGCTTTAATTATTTTTCAATGAAGCCTTCTCTGTTCAAAGCTTGGAAATACCACACTGCACTACTCTCAAACTTCAGCATGCATAATAATCACCCAGGGACTTAGTTAAGAATGCAGTTTCATAGACTATAATCAATGGATCTTGTGATTCCATGTTAGGGGAGTTAAGGAGGGTTGCTCAAGAGCCTATAGTTTTAATCATCTAATGCAGATAATCTGGAGACCAAACTTTGAAAACTGTGTCATGGGAAATACTTGAATAAGTAAAAGTCTCCAGTCCCAAAAAGAAAGAAATAAATATGTGAGTTTGTGGCTGGATAACTTAGGGGCACTGATATGGTTTAGATTTGTGTCCCTGCCCAAATCTCATGTCAAATTGGAGGAGGGGTCTGGTGGGAGGTGATTGGATTATGGGGGTGATTTTCCCCTTGCTGTTCTCCTGATAGTGTGTGTGTTCTCACGAGATCTGATGGTTTAAAAAGCATGTGGTTTTCTTTGCTCTGGCTCTCTCCTGCCACCGTGTAAGACGTGCCTTGCTTCCCCTTCCCCTTCCACCATGACTGTGAGTTTCCTGAGGCCTCCCCAGCCATGCAGACCTGTGAGTCAGTTAAACCTCTTTTCTTCATAAATTTCCCATTTTCAGATAATTCTTTGGAGCAGTGTGAAAACAGATTTATAAAGGCAATTACAAATTGTGTGATTTTTGGATAATCATGTAATCACTTTGCTTCTCAACTTCCTCATATAAAATTCAGGGTCCTGGACTAGGTGAGGTCTAAGGTTAATTTTGGATCTCTCAATAATACTAGTTTTTCTCCAGCTGTCAGGGCATATAGCATTGCATGAGAAAGCCTCTCAATATCCTTCAAAATCAAAGCTAGCAGATGACTGCTTGCTTTACCTTTTGCTAATACTAGATATCTTGATCACATTGAATGCAAAAATAATATGGTGATGTGTACATACTTATTTTTCTGCCCAACAGAACCTATGCCTTTTTCAATGATTTACCACATTCCTCTTTCTTTTAACTACTTCTCCTGACATCATCCATGGTTGCAATGGAAGTCATTATTTTATAGTGCAATCTACCCTTGGAAGTTCTTGGTTAACCAGTTCTAAAGTAGACACTTGATCCAAGCTGGGCCAAATATTCTCATGCCTATTATTTTTGGGTTTGAGATTCAAAGCAAATTGTCATTTTCCTAAAGGTCTGAACTATAACATGAAAATATCAGATGATGTTGGATGCATCTGTAGAGTAAATTAGTCTGAAGTGAGAGGATAGTACTTACCCAAATAGGAGCAAAAATAAGAGTCAGAAAAAATATTTTCATTTGCTGATTTCATGGCACAGCAACCTTGCTGTATTTGATTTACGCAAAATATCTAGAGGTTTTATGGTACATTTACCTTTTAGAATAAGCCAATTTGAGTTGTGTTTCTGTGCCAGCCAAATGAGAGTCCTAACTAAAGGAGCAGATTTTGCAGATGGATATTTAAATTCCATCTGTAGCTTTCTAAATAATATAATGCGAAAGAGGGCAAATTTGATTTGAACTTGATTGGATTGGAAATTAATAGGACATGATTTTCTAGAGTAATCCTATTCTGTATCTCTTCTACAGATGGTTTTTGACCTAGGAGGCCTAATATCTAGTGACTATGGAGTAACCAGACCACAAGGAAAATAGTCTAACCCTAGCATTGCCATGAGGAAGCCAAGAAAAAATAAATATCCAACATATAGAATTTTCTAGAACAAAAATAAAATGTTTTTAGGTCTGAATCTAAAATATGCATTTTTTTTTTCATCTAAACAGGACAAGAATTCAAATGCTGTTTCTTTGTGGATGACATAAACTGATACCTAGAAAACCTTAAAGTCTCTGCCAAAAGGCTTCTGGAACCAATAAACCTCAGTGAAGTTTCAGGATACAAAATGAATGTACAAAATCTAGTAGCATTTCTAGACACCAATAACACTCAAGGTGAGAGGAAAATCAAGAATGCAATCACATTTACAACACACACACACACATACACACACACAAAACCTAGGAATATATCTAATCCAGGTGATGAAAGGTATCTACGAGGAGAACTACAAAAAATGCTGAAAAAATATCAC
Organism: Macaca fascicularis; assembly: GCF_037993035.2. Lineage (NCBI taxonomy): Eukaryota > Metazoa > Chordata > Mammalia > Primates > Cercopithecidae > Macaca > Macaca fascicularis. The sequence goes on along the minus strand of NC_088380.1, from coordinate 171,703,365 downwards.
AGATGACACAAACAGGGAAGAACATTCCATGTCACGGATTGGAAGATTCAATGTCATTAAAATGGCATACTGCCCAGAACACTTTACAGATTCGCTGCTATTTCTATCAAACAACAAATATCATTTTTCAGGGAATTGAAAAAAAAAAAAACTGTTCTAAAATTTATATGGAACCAAAAAAAAAAAAAAGCCCAAATACCAAAACCATATCATTCTGCCCCGGCCCTTCCCAAATCTCTTGTTCTCACATTTCAAAAGCAGTCATGCCTTCCCAACAGTCCTCCAAAGTCTTAACTCATTTTAGCATTAACTCAAGAGCCCACAGTTCAAAGTCTCATCCGAGACAAGACAAGTCCCTTCCACCAACGAGCCTGTAAAATCAAAAGCAAGCTAGTTACTTCCTAAATACAATGGAGGTACAAGCACAGGGTAAATACAGGCATTCCAAATGGGAGAATTGGCCAAAACAAAGGGGCTACAGGCCCCATGCAAGTTCAAAGTCCAGTGGGGCAGTCAAATCTTGAAGCCCCAAAATGACCTCTCCTTTGACTCCATTTCTCATGTCCAGATCACGCTGATGAAAGAGGCAGTCTCCCATGACTTTGGGCAGCACCGCCCCTGTGGCTTTGCAGGGTATAGCCCGCCTCCTGGCTGCTTTCGTGGGCTGGCATTGAGTGTCTGTAGCTTTTACAGGCACATGATGAAAGCTGTCAGTAGATCTAATATTCTGGGGTCTGGAGGATGGTGGCCCTCTTCTCACAGCTCCACTAGGCAGTGCCCCAGTAGGGACTCTGTGAGGGCTCTAACCCCACATTTCCCTTCTGCACTGCCCTAGCAGAGATTCTCCATGAGTGTCCCATCCCTGTAGCAAACTGCCTGGGCATCCAACCATTTCCATACATCCTCTGAAATCTAGGAGGAGGTTCACAAACCCCAATTCTTGACCTCTGTACACTTGCAGACTCAACACCACATGGAAACTGCCAAGACTTGGATCTTGCATCATGTAAAGCCATGGCCTGAGTTCTACATTGGCCCTTTTCAGCCCTGGCTGGGACACAGGGCACCAAGTCCCTAGGCTGCACACAATATGGGGATCCTGGGCCTGACCCACAAAACCATTTTTTCTTCACAAACCTACAGGTCTGTGATGGGAGGGGTGCCACAAAGTCCTCCGACATGCCCTGGAGACATTTTCTCCATTGTCTTTGTGATTAACATTTGGCTCTTTGCTACTTGTGCAAATTTCTGGGGCCGGCTTGAATTTCTCCTCAGAAAACGGGTTTCTATTCTAATTTCAGGCTGCAAATTTCCCAACTTTTATGCTGTTTCCCTTTTAAAACTGAATGCCTTTAACAGCACCCAAATCCCTTCTTGAATGCTTTGCTGCTTAGAAATTTCTTCTCCCAGACACCCTAAATCATCTCTCTTGAGTTCAAAGTTCCACAAATTTCTAGGGCAGGGGCACAATGCTCCCAGTCTCTTTGCTAAAACGTGACAAGAGTCAACTTTGCTCCAGTTCCCAACAAGTACCTCATCTCCATCTGAGACCACCTCTGCCTGGATTTCATTGTTCATATCGTTATCATCTTTTTGGCCAAAGTCATTAAACAAGTCTCAGGGGAGTTCCAAACTATCCCACAGTTTCCTGTCTTCTGAATCCTTCAAACTGTTTCAACCTCTTCCTGTTACCCAGTTCTAAAGTCAGTTCACATTTTTGGATCTCTTTTCAGCAGCACCCCACTTGTGGTAACAATTTACTATATTAGTTCATTTTCATACTGCTGATAAAGACATGCCTGAGACTGTGCAATTTATAAAATAAAGAGGTTTACTGGACTTAGTTCCACGTGGCTGGGGAGGCCTCACAATCATGGTGAAAGGCAAGGAAGAGCAAATCACATCTTACATTGATGACAGAAGGCAAAGAGAGAGAGCACTTGTGCAGGGAGACTCCCGTTCTTAAAACCATCCGATCTCGTACTACTTATTCACTATCATGAGAACAGCACAGGAAATACCTGCCCCCATGATTCAATTACCTCCCACCAGGTCCTTCCCACAACACATGGGAATTCAAGGTGAGATTTGGGTGGGGACACAACCAAACCATATCACTCATATACCCCGGCTATTCACTGGGAAGAGAAAGGAACGAGGGATGCCTTTTTCATCTTTTTCTAGATGGGTAACCAATTATCTTCACTCTGTGTTTCTCTCCAATGCATCTTGAATCACTGGGATTCCTTTGAAAATAAAACAAACAAGCAAACAAAAAAACCTTCTTTGTCCTTTTTCCTCCTCGGTCCTCTCTTCACTGATGAGTATTTGTGTCCCTGTACCACAGGACAATCCCATTAGATGTATTCCCCAAACTGGAGAAGTTAATTTCCCCAAATCTTAAATTGCTGGGCTTAAAATTGAGCTCAGGGGAAAGGAACCCAACAGCCTGACACGCCAGGTAAAAGGTAAAAGTTTTTTAATAGTTGGACTTCTGGCCTCCCTCTTCCTCGGCAAACTGGTTGAAAGAATGATAAAATCACTGTTTTATCCTCTGTAAAGTTTTGATTAATGGATAAAGGATTTATGAAGCTAGTTGTAAGCTGTAGCCAATCTGGTGTGCTCTGTATGTCTTTCTGTATGGTTCTGTTGTGAAAAGGAGTACCTTAGGATAGAATGTGGGCTTAGGACTCTATACACTCACTGTTCAAGCCAGCCCAGCAAACTGGTCAGTAACAAACTTTGCTTTATGTTTCCATCTTCTTTTACATCCTTGGGAGCATGACCTGTAACCATGTAGAAATACTTGGTTTTGGTCTCTGCTGTTTTACAATGGCAGCTTGGGTTCAATCCCGGCTTTGGGAATGAGTATTTTCTGGCTAATAGCTGTGTGACTTTTACTTTGCTGATTCTCTTCCCCTCTGTGACCAATTTCTAGCTTCCTTTCTTAAATCTTCCCTTCTCTGAGCTACCTTTAAAGATTCTAGATTGTGTAAAAACTGCTTACCACCTCTGTGATAATACCTTGTACACTTGCCATTAAGTCATAACCTTAGTTGAGGCTTGTTGGTTTCACCGGTGAGGTTACTGTTGGTAAAGTTCAAAAGTCAGAAATATTGGCCACTTAGTGCGGCTAAAATGGGTAGCAAGGGGTTTGAACAGATTTTCTCAAAGAGCGCTCAGCTTAATTAAAAGTGAATATCCAAGCTACACCTATATTTAAAAGGGCTTTATGTTTTTCTCTTTTTGGATCTTGTTTTTCTGGAAAAGTTTTGTTTTTTTTTTTCTTGTCAGTCAACTGAATTACTTCTCCCCATTTTGTCTTGTCACTCTTCATGCACACATGAGAGGCCCTAAGATAACTTACGAGAGCACAGGACTCCTTAGAAGAAACAGAGAAGGTGTCACAGATCCCATTATGGGAAAAAAAAAAACTGTTTTCCTCATGGAATCCCAAGCATTAAAAGCAGATAGTTCCCTCTCAAAATTTATTTTTGTTTTCCAGCTTTGCCTGTTTGTTGGGTCCTAAAAACTGCAGCCTTTCCTAGCCCTACTTATTGAAGGGTTCCACCTTGAGGCCAATAATCTAATTAGGAGGTTGGCAAATGAAAAATCTTACAACTACTGTATCTTCTTCTGTCTGTCTGTGTAATCATATATGTGCTATGTGTGTGATGGTTATATAAAAATGAGCTCTAATTGATTGGACTAAAAAAATAAGCACTTAGATCAAATAGTTTTGAAAGAAAAATAAAAGCTATAATGTCTTTTAGTTCACATGACTTTAATCTTCGAAAAATAAAAACAGTTTTAAAGATAATTGCTAAAATACAAATGTCTTCAAAATGTAAATATGTGGTCTAAATTATGCAGGTCAGACAGTAGGTCTGCTAAATGTTTTAAGGTTATAAAATGATTCTTTGGCTTTTGAGAACTGTTTCACTTGCCTGCTTTACAATCTGGTAATGCCTGGGACATATGGAATTATCCATGCCCTTAACTATGCTGGAGTCAGATTTTATCTGCACCTATTACATAATTAAAACAACTTACCAAGGTTTACACTAAAATTAAAAATTGCTAAGAGTTGCCATTATAACATGTAATTAAGACTGCTGAGATTGGACTTACATGCAAGGTGTGTAAGGAAAGTAAAATGTGTTTTTAGTAAAATATTATGAGAAGGCATGGGAATATAAATTTTTGCCTGGGTTAAAGGATTGTCTTGAATTAGATAAAGCTGAAGATTTAAAACAATGGTGGATGGTTTGTAAAAATTAATCTTGCAGAAGAAATTCTTTATGTGATCATATTGACTAACTTCAAAAAGTTATTAAATGGTTGTTCCATAAATTGAGCATTGAAATAAAAACACGACAAGGTTTTCTTAAGGCAATAATCTACTCTTTAACAAAAATTTATAAAGGGTTATAAAAGCTTTATAAGCATCTCACCTCATGGTCAAACTGGTTAAGATTGGATAGAGTCATCTATAAGGTTTCATTAAAAAATTGGGGTTGACATTAATAGTAGACTAATGCAAGGGTAAAATTTGACTTTCTCTCTCTTGAACAAGATTTTCATGTAATAGTAAAGGATAATTAAAGGTTTTTGCCTTTTTAAAAATTTTTGTGTCATCATATTGGCCAAATAAATAACATGATAATCTGGAACTGTATTTCATAATATCAAATGTTTTGAACCTTTAACATGTTTTGTAGGCTTCTCAAAAATCAAACTTTAGCTTCAAAAATTGTCCTTTCTGACCCCTAGCTTTTGGATGCTACAGAGAACCCCTGGAGCATCCAGAAGAGAGGTAAACGGGATTATTTGACATGTTTAGTTACAAGGGATTGCTAAAATAAAACTAAGGTTTAAATTTCTTCAAGTTATATTTTAGTGAATAATATTAATGTATGTTCAAAAGTTGTATGGGATTTCTAAAATTCTAATGTCTGAGTATATGCTATCAATCATAATTAAGGTTATTATGTTAAGTTACTATAAACCACAGAGATAACCAAATTTCTTTGGCCAGTTGTATTCTTGACTGTAATTACCCTGGACATTTTGTCATTCACAGACAATTATTGTCTTTTTTTTTTTTTTTTTCCTTTTCAAAAGATGATTTATAATCAGCTATAGGACTTTGACAGGTGCTTTTAAATGCAAGTTTCTGATACCTTTGCAGATTATGATATTGGAATAGAGGGAAATGTATAAGACTCATGAAGAGCTGAAATGTTCATGAATATCAAGCAGAACAAGAATTAATGGAATAGACTGAACTAATAGAAAACAAAGTAATCTTTTCAATTTTTTGCTTAAGACATTGCTGATTTTTGTTTTGTTTTTCAGAGTCAAGGAAACTTATTTTGAGCTATTTACAGTCTTTAATAATGAATAAGGTATACTCCTGTGAACAAAATTTGGAGCATGTTTCTCTCTGCCTGGCTTCTCCAGAATTTGGAAACTATTTGTGAGTATTCTTAGCTTATGGCAATATAATTATTTGCATCAGTGCAATAAGAATCCATTTTCTTTTTGCAACAGGACACAATTTGAGAAACTGGTTGTTTTGCCAAGGCTTTGACTGGAAGGATGTGCTTCCCTTTAAGGAATCAAGCTTGACTTGCAGAGCCAATAAAAGCCTCTTGGGAAAACTGGCCTCATACCTTGTCTACACAGTTCCTATACAGGGTTCTTAACCTGTGGGGAGCAGAGAATGTCACTTTCTAGCAAGCCCAGGAGCCTTACGTTTTTGGGATCTCAAAAAGAGAGGAATTTATCCAACTTACAGGTATTTGAGGGTACAAACCCATTGCTGGGCTTGGCTTTAAAAGGTCTTATCTGAGATTCCTTGTGGACCAGAGTTCCATCAAAGTCGATTTAAAAGTCTGTGTGAAAAATAATTATTCTTGCTGCACTTTATGCAAATAATTAGACCACATATAATACTAAAGTTTATTTTGCAAATAACTCAGTCCTACTATGATTTGTTTTTGACAAAAATGAGGACTAGAGAAAAATTATGTTTCAAAACTTATCATACACTTGTTATTAAATAATAATCTCATCAGTTGTTTTTAAGTTTTTGCCTACCTTTTAGACTAACCCTGCTTGTACCTGTGAACCAACCAGTGATCTCTGGCTGAAGCTCAGAAGAAACAAATGGGATGGGTCATGTAAAAATCTAGATCAATATTTTAATTCTGAGTGATTATCCTGCAAATCCTGCCAGGTGATGGGAGTGAATGAGGAGCCTATAACTTGGAGGTTTCTTTGTTTGGGAAAATAAGACCAAGGGAGCTAACCAAAGCCAAGCCCCATGCACCCAAATCTTAGCAGGCATAACTATAGCCACCATTTATCTGGGCATGCTGGCAGCCTTGGGATTTTTTAGCTCTCCTTACCCCCTTCAGTTTGATATATATTTACTAATAACTCAAATTGTTTATTCTCGCTTAGAATATTAAACTTCAAATGGTGACGCAAATGGAACTGTGCATGGATGTGCCATTCCTCCAGCTACTCTTAAAGCAAGCTCAGGAGGAACACTAACTGCTGCCCTACCCGCTTTCCCAATACAGCGGACCCTGTCAGCAGGACACAGTTGAGTGGACATTGTTCACTTTCCCAAACAGCAGCTGGGCTCTTCACTCCTGAATAGGGGAATAAAAGGAGTTAGCCAGCTTCCTTTAGACAGAAAGTAAGAGAAGGGTCCCCAAGGAACCCCCCACCTGACCCACAAGTGTTTACACCAGACGTTTTGTGCAGATAAGGGAAATTGCACATGCCCTCAGTGAAAAATTCTGTTCCTTAACACATACATACACAGTAAGAGAAATAAATCAATACAGAGTGGCTCAGTCTAAGGGCCCACATGTGCACTGGAAGGATGGGGTGGAGCCACCAGGAATTCACACCTTAAGCCCTAGCCCTGGTATACAACTGTGAAGGGGACAACTGGAAACCTGCTTTCAGGACCTCTCCCTTTGCTGAGAGCTTTCCTTTCGCTTAATAAATTCTACTCCATTCACTTTTTGGTGTCCATGTGCCTAATTCTTCATAGTCATAAGACAAGAACCTGAACCCAGCTGAGATAAGGAGCAAAAATCCTGCATCACCATGACATACAGACGTATCAAACTTGCACTTGTACCCCCGAATCTTAAATAAAAGTTTAAAAAATTTAAAAATAATAAATGAAGTAATTAAATATGCATCCCTTTTAATAATTAATTTTATGTATTTTAACTAATGTTTATGTAAGATAGAAATATAATTGGGAGTAGGACTTATTTAATCTCTGTTTCCTATTTTTGTAAAGCAATGACATAACATTTTTACACAATGTTTTAAATGTACATAAATTTCATCAATTGTAGCAAGGGAGCTGAAAATATCAACAATGCCATTTAAATTTTCTTTAAAATTAGGTGCAACATGTCTGAATATATTTAAAAGTGTTAATTTATCACAGATTATACAACTAATTGAAATGTGTTTAACTCTCAATTATTAATGATGTTTTATTTATCAGGAGATTATTTATAAAATATAATTATATCAATAATTTGCATTTTTTTTTCCACTGGAAAACAAAAGTCCTGAGAGTGTGGATTATGGTAACACACATCCATCCACATTCCACCATGTTCCCATATATCATTCCTAGAATCACAAAATAAAACATCAAATTTCAATTGTGCTCAAAAATGCCATACATGAGAATAAAAGGGTGGCAGAAATAAAAGATGAAGGCCATGTGAGCATGTTATTTGCCCACTTAGATTGTGGAACTACTTGGAAAATGTTGGGTGTTCATCGACTAGAGGAAAGAAAATTACCATCTATCCCATGCGACAGACGAGAGAACTGTTTGATAGCCCTCATTTTTATCTTTTTTCTTTAACAGTGCTTTACTGACATCTACTTGGTGAATATAATTTACATCAATTCAATATTGTCAGGGACAAAAAATGTTAGGGCTGGTTGATTTACATCCAAGAATATGAAGTCACCAGATTTCAAAAAGTGTAATTTTTCAATTACTGTTTTTGGGAAGTAAAAGAAATGTTTCAAACTTTCTAAGAATAAAATAAACTACTTATTGTAAAATGACTGATTAGTGGGACAATGAATTGCCTCTTTAGGTAAAAAGATGGATGATAAAGACAAGAAAACACTAGAAAGTTATATAGGGCTTTGTATACCAACAAACATATTAGGATATTCATAATTCTAGCATCTGAAAAGTGGCTAATGGGAAAATTGAAGATAACTTATATGTCCTGTTCTTTGAAAAATATTTAGATTTATCTCCATTCATGACTGATATAAAACAATAACACTGAGACATAGATACTTAGCAAAACAGATAAATGAATCTGCTAAAAATAATATATTAATAATTAACTATACAATTGAATTAGGATGCACTGAAAACGAATATCCTTATTTGAAATAGAGCGGGAAACTATTCAACTGGAATATTCAGCAGGATATTCAATGCCTGAGTGAGAGTTCTTTACAAACACATCGTTCACAATACCTTCGCCAGGTTCTGGAGCTCTTATGATACATTCAGGGGGTTGGTAATCATGCCTGGAGAGTCATATCTGGCTTGCCACCTGGTTTTGTAAATAAAATTTTATTGGAACACAGCCACACCCATTCATGTGCATATCATTCTTTGCTGCTACTCTCTCTTGTTAGGGCAGAGTAAAGTAGTTGCTACAGAAAGGATATGGACTGGAGGCCTAAAATATTTGTTATCTATCCCTTATAAAACTTTCCCACCAACCGATGATAAGTTGGTAATCAATAATACTTTTAATAGCATTGCTTGGCACATGAGAGATAATCTCCTGGACACAGAATAACTTTTTATTTCAGAGGTACAACATTGTATAAAATCTAATGATGTAGCGACATATTGAAAGTAACGTTTTTAAAAACCAAATATCCACTAAAATTTAACTACCTTGTTGATCTAGCTGCCAAATATTTTATCCGAAGAAAAGACATTTGTCATGAGATTTCTTCCATTGGTGGGTAATTCATATCTGCACAGATAATGACTACTATGTCACAATTTGCTGTTGCCTGAAGAGTGGCAAGATTATTGGGCCAATTACAAAGCAAATTCTACCTTTATAATCTCAAAATATTCAAAGCAAAAATACTGTTTTCTTAGAATTGAAAAAAATATATTGATAGAATAATACTTTGTACAGCTGAAGACATATTTGAGCTCATACGTCGAAAGAATGTTCACTAGCCACAATTGATACAGAGAGACCATTATATAGATTACCTCTTCAGAAAATAATTGAATTTCAAAGATAAAGAAATAATGTGAATAATCAATAAATACTCAAAAATACATCTGGTCTCAGACATTTTCTTTGTTAAATTAAAAGGAACATTTTACTTCTTTCTAAACCAGGCAATTAAAAATCCTCTACAGTTTTTTAAGGAAAATTACAGGTTTATTACAAACTAGGCTGTTGTTTAATTGCAGAAACAATGGAAAGATAAATGTCATAAAAATGAATTCCAACTGAGAGAGAATTACACTAAAATAAGTTGAGTGGGAAAATAGTCATAAAACCTGGTTGAGCAAAGACATGCTGCCTCGCTCAAGTTTCTGAAGATGAAGATAGGTACTACAAAAATGAAGACCTTAGAAAACAGTTACAATCTTGAAACAAATTATAAGGAAGAGCTGCCATGTTCCGAAAGAATAGGTCCGAATTCAGCAAGCCGAGTACAAATACAGGCCGCCTCTGACCTTGGCAGAATTCTATCACCTCCAACATCAGCTTGTTTTGAACATGAAAAATGAACAAGAAATTGTACCTTTAACAGTTAAACCAAGCAAGCCCAGAATGGTTTTGAATGCAGCCCAACACAAATTCATAAACTTTCTTTAAACATTATGAGATTTATGCCCAGATCTTTTTTTGAAGCTTATCAGCTATTGTTAGTGTTAGTGTATTTTATGTGTAGCCCAAGACAATTCCTCTTCCATTGTGGCACGGGGAAGCCAAAAGATTGGATACCCCTGAATTAGACATTACTCATAACTATTGTGCTGAAAAAGACATGACACATATACACAAACACATGTATTTTTACTGTACTACTCTATGTATTATTTCAATGATAAAAAATAGATTAATCAAGTTCATTTCAGTCATGATTATTTAATTAATAACAAGAAAGTACTAGTCACTCAAGCTTTCCTCAGCAATTGTGCCACTGAGTGTGTATTTGTTGGGTAGGTGGGGGTCAGAGGAAAGCTTTCCAGACAATTTTCTAGTAAAGACTGTTGGCTTTCAGCTGCAAAAACCACTTTTCTCCACCTTTCTTTTTTTCTTATTTTTAAAAATAGATTTTGGGGGTACAAATGCAGTTTTGTTATATGCATAGTGTATATTGCACAGTGGGGAAGTCTAGGGTTTCAGTGTAGCCATCACCCGAATAGTACACATTGTAGTCATTAAGTTATTTCTCATGTCTCATCCCTCATTTTTCAAAAGCACCTTATTCCCTCACTCTTCTTTCTTGATGCTATTTGCTCCATTTTCTTGCTTCTCTCTGAATTTTAGCTTTCCTTCGTTACATATCAGCATTATATGCTTGAAAATGGGAGTTTCTCTCGTAAACATTCTTCTGATTTATTAGTTTATGTATTTGAGAGGGAAAAATCCAGTGTATCATTGGTCAGCGGGTCAGCAAATGGGCTATTTTCTCCCTGGACTAAGTATCTTCCTTAGTGTCGATTATTTGGGGCAGTTAAGGTGAGGGTGTGTAATTTACACAGGCAACTGTGACCATCCTTCAAAAGGTGCTGAGGTTGGGAATATGTGCCAGAGATCTGAGTTTGAGTTGATTTGTCCCCCCAAAATACACAATAAAATGATGCTAGAGTAGATACTTTCCTAAAAGAAATACTGACAAAAATCATCTAAGGCATTCTGCTACTTAGTATTATTTGTAAATGTTACAACTGATAATTGTTGGCATATGTGGTGGGCCCGTATTTCCAATGGTGCAGGTAAAGGTCTAGGAGATATCAACACATTTTGAAAAGTTAATTTTAATTGTGCTGTGACCAGTACAGGGTAAATGCTTGTTTCTTAAATTCAGTGTTTTGTATTTTGAGGTGCTTCTTTTTATAAACTCCAATCAAATATGTACTTACTTCTTTACCTTACACTTTCATATAGCACCTTCTACATACAAAAAGCTTTGTTAAGGGCTGTAGGCATTCAGTAATTAGTAAGACATCTTTAAGTTATATATACTCTGTCCACTTCTCTGACAATCTACTGCAGTTATCAGATCTGTACCTGATTTTAATGTTTTGTCACCTTGTTGAAAGCATGGTAAAAATTAAGTTTTGTATTTAATATGACTTGTCTTGAATAGAGGAACAAAATAAAATTAGTTCTAAAAGTCTCATATTTATTGTAGAGATGTTTGTGAGGATATCGTGATATTACCAAGAATATTTATTTTATCTCAGAATGTAGTACTAGAAAAATCCTGATTATCCTCTGAAATTAGTAAGTTCTTGTTACTTATTGGGAAAAAGGGGAAATTATAAATGTTGTAACTGGTTGTATTTGTCTTTCTGATTCAGCTGAATTTACAATCACACCTAGACATTGTTCAAAACTTCCGACAACATCTACATTTGTACTATTTTTTATTTATTTTTTATTTTTTGTATTTTTAATATCTGATTTTATACTTGACTGCATATCACTAATTTATATTTGCTGCATGTACATACCTGTGAACACACATACACCTGAAGAAAAGGATGGATGGACAAAAAGTAAAAAGAAAGAATGCAGAAAGGGAGGACAAGAAGAAGAAAAATGATGGCAGGGCTCATGAACAGGCAGCCCATGAGCTGGAGCTCATCCACAGAAGTGTTTTATTTGAACTGTACAATACTGAAAATAACCATAACTTAAAGTAAGGCGAACACTTAAAAGATATGAAAACCGTATTTTAGGTGCTCTTGAAAAATTGGAAGGCATGAGAAAATTATATTTACATTACTTCATGGAAATAGTCATAGCTCTATAGCTATGGCTTGCTTTGGGCAGGTAGGCACTCCAGTTGGTAATATTTAATGTGGTGCTGTGTTTATAATGCTAAATTTGATCCTCTTCACATATTGATGTTGCTTACTTTGCCTCTGTGCAGTTAAGATTTTTACCACCCAGTTATAATTTCGGTTTTGAGGGGGCTTTCACTGTTAAATGGTACACGGGTATATACATACATAAGCAGACTCCATTCATTCTCCTTTGTAATGAAGGGAGACAGATGCATAAATATCAACAATAAATAAATCAAAAGTCATGACAGCCCCTATAGAGATGTGTTCCCTGCATAGCGATTTAAAACTAAATTAACATACAAGCATGGGATGATTAACTGACTTCTTACTCTTTACATGTGTTCAAATGGTCCACCGTCACCTAAGGTTCTCACACGCAATGCTGCATGCTGTTCTAACAGCCTTACAATGATCCATGTTTCTTCATACTTTGAGAAACTTTCAATGTATTTGCTGAGAATCAAAGATATTGTCAGCTGGAAAATAGTATGTTAATGGCAAGGAAATTCAAGAGTATACACAAAACAGATTGGCAAGTGCCATTCAAACTGAGGACAGCACAGTATGACACTCTACTAAACAGCTATGAATAATTGGTGCTCTAGAAGACAGTGCTAAATGGGGTATGCCTGTAAGTATACCATTAGGCACACTGCTATAATAGATGTAAAAGAGTAGGGGAATAATGGTAAAAAAGAGAGAGATTAATTGTAGCTGGAGGCATCATGGATATTGCATGGAGGAGAAAGGATATAAACAGGGATTTGAGCAAACTGGCTTAGGCTGATGAAAAAGATGAAAAAAAATGTAGAATATGCATCACTCAGGATAACATTTTTTCTTAAGCCTAAATTAAACTTGCAGAGAGATAAACATTTATGACAATTAGGGCTACAGCCTGAAGCATTTTGGCTCACAAACTAAGTGCCTTGGTTAATGAGCAAAGATTTCCATTCCTTTGCATGCATAAATACTAAGTGCAGAATTTATCATTCACTAAATCATATCCACTTTTTTTTTCTGCGTTTCACCAGTGGTTGCATCAATTGTCATTTAACTGCTCTAAATAATGTGTTCTCTTCTCTGTCGTATTAAGCTATTTCTATCAACACTAATGATTTTCTGATTTCCACATGCCAGTGATTTTTGGCAGTAACAAATGATGCCTCTCTTTTGCATGTTGCAAGTAGCTTAAATTATATTTTACATACCCATTTAAAGGATCATTAGTTAAGTTAATATCCTTGCTATTCAGGAGTGTCAAGCATTTTGTAAAGTATACTCTAACTAAACACTACAATATTCTGTATGATTTCAATAGTTTACAACAAAAAGTCTCTATAACTATATGTAACTTTAGTTACATATAGTTGGCTGGAACATCATTATACCTTCTAATTTGTTGATATTCACATTCTTGTGACTTCTACAAAAGGTGGTAACATTTGTATAAACTTTGAAGGGCCAAGCACTATTACAAAAAATAATAAACTTGCTTTAGTCTGAACCTGTAGGTTGGTGTCCAGATGTTTACATATTACATTTTTGTGCTTTTCTTTATCTTTCATTTCCACAGACAACACTGTTTAAATAATTATGATCCACAGTAGAAGGAAATATTTAAATGTTATTGAAAGCCTTGTAATTCTTCAAAAATCTACTTATAGAGGTTGTGCTCTTTTTACACTTTGGAAAATCTACCGTGAATATATGTGATATAAAATGGGAGAATTTTGTTTTAACATGATCAATGACTGATACATTGGTAAGGAGTTAAGGAGTTGGCTTTGTACTCTGAGCAGAAGCAAAAGGGCAACTAAATATCTTTTGTTGAGATAAGCTTAAGTATACATGGATCTATCTTGCTCCTAATCATAGATCAAATATTACACAAAATAGATATAATGCCTTATTGCAGCTATGTATTGAGAGTCCTATTTAAATGACACTGTACCACTGGAGAGAAGATACATTGATTTCTTAATACTGAAGAATGGCAGGCATCTCCCTGCTCCATAGCAGTTTTCTTCACGTTATACAAAGTCTGGTTTGTTATAGGCAAAAAGGATAATTCATGGGGTGCTGGGAACTCTGGTATTAGCCCATAAATGGCCACTAAGCCAAAATAATTTAGAACCACTGTTGCATTCAAAGTTCCAGTTGTTGAGAATGTTAGAGGTTTAGCATATTGTCAACTGTTCTTCCTAACAGTGAGCTGCATTAATTGCTGAGGATGGGTGGGTCCTTCTGGATATGAGATGTGACATTTACACATATAAAATTAAAAAAAAATAAGCATAAAGTCCAGTGAACATCATATGAATTTCATAGGACCATTAGAAACCATATCTGTTTTACGCTGGACCCCAGCCCATTTGTGTGATGTGACAAAAAGAAAATATGATTCAGGAGGAAAAGCTAAAGATTATTCTAATAATTAATGTCGAATATGTTTTCACAGGGCTTGGATCTGATCCTCCAGCAAATCTTTAATGGTTTCAGCCACTGAACATATTTTAAAGAATATAATTCTAGATAGTGAAGTATAAGAATTTGATCTGAATGGGGATGAATCATAGTGAGGCAGGAGAATAGTGCCTGGAGGCAAGGAACCCAAGGACCTCCTAGGACTAAATCAGACAGAAACACCTCAGCTATGACAGGAAATACAGTTTTCATTTAGATAGGGAATACACCAAGCAACACATGGAAACCTCTAGAGGATACTTAAAACCCAGAAAATTCTGTAACCAGGTCTTGGGCCCCTATGCTTGGGCCCACTGCCACCCTGTGGAGTGTACTTTCATTTTCAGTAAATCTCTGCTTTTGTTGCTTCATTCTTTCCTTGCTTTGTTTGTGTATTTTGTCCGATGCCAAGATCCTGGACACCCTTCACCATTAACAATAGGTTAAAAGTACAGGTCTGTTGAAAATTGGAAATAATATCCTGGATGGTGCAGAAAAGCATCTGAGATTTATGACTGGTACCTCAGAAAGAACCTACCAAATATTTGGGAGTTGAGAGGTACCATATGTAATGCAATCATTTCTTAGTGTGCCCTTGACCAAGACTTCTTCCTAGCCCCTGGTACCTAATCTACCACTGGTTCTATGAGAAAAGTGATTATAGGTGGACATTTCTGGTGTCCTTCTGAGTTTAGGTCTAAAGAGTACTTTGTTTATATTGCTAGAGTAGAGATAAAAGACAGATTCATAACTTGATCTCAGAGAGAAAAAGGTGATTGTAACAAATACGGTAAGATCATTTAAACTTTTTTGTTGTTGTTGAGACAGTGTCTCCCTCCCATCACCCAGGCTGGAGTGCAGTGACATGATCACGAGTACAGCCCACTGCAACCCTGACTTCCTGGGTTTGTGTGATTCTTCCACCTTAGCCTTCTGAGTAGCTGGAAGTACAGGTGTGCACTGCCATGCTTGGTTTTTTTTTTTTTTATTTTTATTCTTTTAAAATTTATTTTATTTTTAGTGCAGATGGTGTTTCGTCATGTTGCTGAAGCTTAAATGCCTCATATTTTTAAGTACAATCTAGTTATGAGCAATGGATAAATTTAATGTGCATCATTTGGCCCCACATTTAGCTTGCCATACTCCTCAGTTTCTACCTGAACAGGCTGGGGCATGTGCCCCAACCTTGTCTGCATTTTAATTTCAGGCACAGGTCTGGCAAACACTAATATGCTACTGTTGTCTCTAGTATACCTTATATATTTTACACCTTACCTGCGTTTTTGCTTTGCAGCTGGATTCACACACTTTATTGATATGTTGGTTGTAATAATCATTCTCCCTAAAGCTATTTCAATGAAGGGCATATCCATTTGAAATAATAATATCACGATAAAGAAGTAGAAGAAGACAGAGGTAGAAAAGAAGGAGGAAGAGGAGAAAAAAATGTGGGAGGCAAAACAGAGGCAACATCACCTGCTGTTTATGTGCCATCACGTGATATAGGCTGAAATAAACACACAGAAAATTGTCTCATTCAGTCTTAACTTTATAAACTAAAAATTTAAGTCTATGTAAATATTATCTTGGAACGGAAAATAGTATCTTACATGGTGAAGAACAGAATCTGAATGTGTAATCAGTGCCGGAAAACATGTTAGAGATAAGGAAACAGGTTTTGCAAGGCAAAAGCCACTTGCCCAACATAATACCCAACCGTGAATATCAAAGCCAAATTTAAATCCAGCTTTGCCTATTCAGGCACCATCTTTAAACAGTTTGTTATATAGCACTGCCTTCCCAAACTCTTAATAGCTAACTAAAACTATTTTCACACTATAAATAAACTAATTAAATTTTATAAATTTTAGAAATATAAAAATAATTTTACCTTATAGCTTCAAATTTTCTTCAGTAGTTTTTGGTACAAAATGTGAGAAAAATCTAAATGTTGCTCGCTTTTGCACCCCCTAGTGGAAATGTTTATATTGAAGAAAATGACCAAATAATAACTTGAACAAGGAAAATAAAATGGCCAGGTATTTTTCATAAAATTGGCCAGTTGATTTGTGAGAGTTGAGTAGAATACTCTGCTTGGTTTTGTAATTATAATTGGCAACCACTTAAAATTATTTTCAAGTTTCTTTAGGACTTTGTAAATAACACTATATATAAATCTAAATCTGTATCTATCTTACATGTATATAGTATACATATGCATATATACATACTATGGAAGGTGAATGAAGATACTAAACTGAGATAATAATAAAATTAAATTGGAAATCAGCAGGAACTTCATTTCAAGCATACACATAGTTTTCCTGACCTTTAGTGCATGCATTTATTTATGTATTTACCCATATATTTATTTTTCCCTAAACTTTTATTTTTGCAGTTTCTACTCTAGTAGGCAATGAGTATTTATAAATGGTCACACAGAAAAGATCACAATTTAGTCACACAAGTGTGTATAAACACACATAAAATGTTTTCAAAGAAAATAGTATCTACAGTAGACTGAAAGTATCATACAATTAAAACATATTTCTTGGTTAGCATTCTACTTCTGTTTATATTCTCAATGCCACTTCAAAATTTATCTTTTCCTCATCAACACAAAAGAGATTCTAATATTGTGACACAGAAAACATTATAATTGATTAATTATTTGTGCAATATGGCAAATGCACATTTTGCACATATCAACAGAGACGTTATGTGGAATAACAATGTTTTCATTATGTATTTGGGTTTTGAACAAATGTGCTTACATCTAAAACAAATCCTCCTAGCTGACAGAGCAAGAAAATATATGCATGTATACTAAACTGTGGATTTATAAATATTTCTATATATATAGTCAGTCGCATCCCCATTAAGTAGAACATAAGTTCATGTTGCTATCTCCAATTCTAATTTATTGCCACATAGATTATTTGCACCTTCTTCTCTTGCTTATCTGTAAACTCCCAGTCCAACAGTAAGAACCTGGCTCCTACCATCTGCCATCTATGTACTTACTTGTCCATTTCCAGTATACACATAATAGTAGTATCAGAATTGTTAACTCATATTCCCATGGGAAACTTTACAAGCCAATGTAGAGTCCTTATGTGCAGTTTCTTTGCCTTTTGTCTTACAGACTCCACTCATTTCCAAGGTCAATTAGCCTATCTCTTTTCCCCATCCCACCAGTAAGGTTGTTTTATATGTTTGCAATCGATTTTTTGTCACATTCTGCCTTCAATCCGGTTATCCTCCTATCTCCTAAATTATTTCTTTTTAAATTTGCATACATTAAGATTTACTGTTAGTACTACAGTAGCTTGTGTCCTACAAGCAATTGGTCTATTTTGCATAAGTTATCAAGTTTGAGGGTTATTCATAGAATTCCATTGTTGTTCTTTGTCTGTCGGTTCAGGAATGGTGACACTTCTTTTATTTCTAATACTGTTAATTGTGTCAACTATCTTTTTTTCTTGGTTACCCTGGCAAGATACTTACCAATTGTATTAATCTTTTCCAAGAACTGGCTTTTGGCTTTGCTGATTTTCTGTATTATTTTCCTGTTTTAATTTCATTGATGTCTGCTTTAATTTTCATTGGTTTATTTATTTTTGCTTATTTAGGCTTAACTTGCTCTAGTTTCTTAAGGTAAAATCTTAAATGATCCGCTTTTTACTTTTCTTCTTTTCTAATTTAATATGGAATTAAATTAGATTTCGTGCTATACATTTCCATCTGGCCAGGTGTGTTGGCTCACGCCTGTAATCCCACCACTACGGGAGGCCGAGGTGGATGGAATCACTTGAAGCCAGGAGTCCAAGACCAGCCTGGCCAACATGGTGAAACCCCATCTCTACTAAAAATACAAAAATTAGCCAGGCATGGTGGCACACACCCCAGCTACTTGAGAGGCTGAAACACTGTAATTGCTTGAACCCCAGAGGCAAAGGTTGCAATGAGCTGATATCATGCCACTGCACACTCCAGCTTGGATAACAGAGTGAGACTCTGCCTCAAAAAAAATAAAATAAAAAACAAAAAAATAAATCCATCTAAGCTCTGGTTTTACTGCATCCCACATATTTTGATAAATTTTATTTTTATATTTACTTAGTTTATTTATTTACTATTTTTATTTTATATATCTTTTTTTTTTTTTTTGAGATGGAGTCTTGCTCTGTTGCCCAGGCTGGAGTGCAACCTCAGCCTCCCAGGTTCAAGCGATTCTCCTGCCTCAGCCTTCCAAGTAGCTGGGATTACAGGTGCACGATACCATACCTGGCAGTTTTTGTATTTTTAGTAGAGATGGGGTTTTGCCATGTTGGCCAGGCTCGTCTAGAACTCCTGGCCTCAAGAGATCCACCCACCTCGGCCTCCCAAAGTGCTGGGATTACAGACATAAACCACCACACCTAACCTATATTTACTTAGTTTAAAATATTTTAAAATGTCTTTTATGATTTATTTTATCTCTTATTTATTTGAAGTATGTTGTTTACTGTCCAAATATTTGGAGGATTTTCCAGCTACCCTTCAGATCTTGATTTCTAATTTAATTCCATTTTGTAAGAATATACTTTGTATGATATTTAAGCTTTTATATGTGTTAAGGTACATTTTATGGTACAGAATGTGGCCTATCACAATGAGTACTTCTGCAAGCTTGATAAGAATGTATATTCTGCTGTTGCTAAATGGAATGTTCTATAAATACCAATTAGATCAAGTTGATTGATAGTGCTATTAAGGTGAACTAATCCTTACTGATTTTGGCTTGCTTGATCCATCAATTACTGAAAGAGAGTTGCTGATGTCTTCAATTATAATAGTGGATCTATTTCTCATTACAGTTTTTGCTCCCCATAATTTTGATGCTCTGTTAGATGCATAGACATTTGGAATTGCTGTGTCTTCTTGGTAAATTGACCTGTTTATCAACGTTTCATACCCCTCTTATCACTGATCATTTTCCTTGTTCTGAGTTATGGTTTGTCTGAAATTTATATATAGCTACTTCTGTCTTCTTTGGATTAGCATAAGCTAATACTATATCTTTCTGCATGCCTTTAAGTTTAACCTGAATTTTTAAATTTAAAGATGATTTTTTTTTTTTGAGACAGAGTTTCACTCTTGTTGCCCTGGCTGGAGAGCAATGGTACAATCTAGGCTCACTGCAATCTCTGCTTCCCAGGTTCAAGCAATTCTCCTGCTTCAGCCTCCTGAGTAGCCAGGATTACAGGTGCACACCACTAGGCTCAGCTAATTTTTTTTTTTTTAATTTTTAGTAGAGAAGGGGTTTCATCATGTTGGCCAGGCTGATCTGGAACTGCTGACCTCAGCTGATCTGCCCACCTCAGCCTCCCAAAGTGCTGGGATTACAGCTGTGAGCCACTGCTGCTGGCCTAAAGAGCATTTCTTATAGTAAACAACTGGGTCTTATTTGTATATGCTCTAACGATATGTTTCAATTGTTGTATTTAACTCACTGAAGTGCATGTATTTAAAGTGATTATTGATATAGTTGGATTAGTATCTATCATGTTTATAATTGTTTTCTATTGATTCCATTTGGTCTTCATTTCTTTCTTCTGTTTTCTACCTTTTCTGGTTTATGTAAACATTTTATTTCACAGCATACAAGTAGTGTTTTTTTGTAAAAAAAAAAAAAAAAAAAAAAAAGTTGTCTAGGACTTGCATTATAAATTTTTAACTATTCAAACTCATCTTTAAATATCACCATAGCAATTCTTACATAAAACAGGTACCTTAGAGTATTCCTAGATTTGCCTTTCTCTTTCCTTATGCCATTACTGCCTTCAATTTCATTTACCCATATGCTATAATCACCCTATGCATTGTTAGTTTTATTACCTCAGTTATATTCTAGATATTAAAAATAAGAAAAAGTTCTCTTCATTAATTTTTTTCTTCAACATATCTTTTTCCTATGTATATCCAAGATTTCTACCTCTATTATTTTCCTTTGCCTAAAGAACTCTTTTAACATTTCTTCTAGAGCGAATTTGCTGGAGATGAATTCTCTGTTTTTAATTTATCTGAGAAACTCTATATTATTCCTTTATCTCTGAAGGATCATTTAACTCGATATAGAATTCTAGGTTGTTGTTTTCTATTTTTTTTTTCTATTAATGCTTTAAATTTTATATTCCACTCACTTCTAGCTTGCCTGGTTTTTGATGACAAGTCTTGCTAAATTCTTATCCTAGTTCTCTACATGTAAGGTGAGTTTTTCTTCTCTGGCTCCTTTTAAGATTTCTTATTGTCTTTGGTTTCTGCAGTTTGAATATGATATATATATTAGTAGCCTTTTTAGAGTGGTTCCTGTTTGGTTTTCTCTGAGTTCCCTCAATTTGATGTCTACCATTAATTGTGGAAAATTCACAGCCACTATTATTGCAATATTTTTATCTGGTAGTTTCTTTCTTTCTTCTCTTTCTGCTATTTCACTTATGCTTCTGTTATAGCTCGTAGTTTTTGTTTTGTTTTTGTAGGGTTTTTTTTTTCCATTTTTTGTTCAATTTTTAGTTTGGAAAATGTGTTATTTTCTTTTTTTTAATTTATTTTTTATTATTATACTTTAAGTTCTAGGGTACATGTGCATAACGTGCAGGTTTGTTACATATGTATACTTGTGCCATGTTGCTGTGCTGCACCCATCAACTCGTCAGCACCCATCAACTCGTCATTTACATCAGGTATAACTCCCAATGCAATCCCTCCCCCCTCCCCCCTCCCCATGATAGGCCGCGGTGTGTGATGTTCCCTAATGTGTTATTTTCAAGCTCTCTGATTCTTTCCTTGACCATGACCAGTCTGAGTCCATCAAAGGCATTATTATTTTTTATTTCTGCTACAGTGTTGTTTATTTCTGCTATTTTCTTTTGATTCTTTCTTAGCGTTTCCACTTTTCTACTTACATTACCCATCTGTTTCTGCCTGCATCTACTTTTTTCGTTAGAGCCCTCAACATTTCCATTGTAAATATTTTAAATTCCCTGTCTGATAATGTCAGAATCTGTGTCATAGCTGGGTCAATTTTTGATGCCTGCTCTGTCTCTTCAGAATCTGTTTGCTTGTTTTTCTTCTTAGTATGTCTTGTGATTTTTTTGTCTTTGTCATTGTTGAAAGCAAAACAAAATATATTGAGTAATAGGAACTGAGGTAGATAGTCCATTAGTATTTTTGTTGTTGTTATTAATCTGCTTAGGAATTTGGCTCTCTTTAATGCTTGATGTATCTGCAGGTGCCAGAGGCTTCAAATTTCTCCTGTCTTTAACGTTGTCTGCTGTTATCATTTGGCTTCCGTAACAACTATTTCATACTTAATATGTTTTAAGATCTATTTTATGTGTGTTATATGTATTAAGTCATTTAGCAATCACAACTGTTCTATGAGGTAGATTCTATTATTATCACCATTTTACATTTGGGAAAATCAAGACACAGAGTTGTTAGGCAATGTACCCAGGTTGTTATATTAATAACATGGAGAGCCAAGTTTTAAACACAAATGACTTAACTCTAGAGCCCATGCTGCAAACCAGTGTGGTAATAAATGATATGATATAATTCTTTGAACTTCCCAGTTTTCCTTGTGATCTCTAATACTGCTTCTGCTTTTTCCCAGGTCTATCCCAACTTTCCACCAAGCTGTCATTTTGACTGTTGTGCCTGCATAAAACTGTTCACAAGAATTAAGTAAGTTGCAGCATATTTCTTTAGTCTTAATTGATAAACGAAAAGATAATTTTAAAAATCCAAGTAGGCCCGACGCAGTGGCTTATGCTTGTAATCCCAGCACTTTAGGAACCTAAGGCAGACAGATTACTTGAGCCCAAGAGTTCGAGACCAGCCTGAGCAACATAGCGAGACACCATCTCTACAAAAAATACACCAATTAGTCAGACGTGAAGGCACGTGCCTGTAGTCCCATCTGCTAGGTAGGCTGAGGTGGCAGGATCACTTGAGCCCAGGAGGCAGAGATTGCAGTGAGCCGAGATCATGCCACTGCACTCTAGCCTGGGTGACAGAGTGAGACCCTGTTTCAAAAAGAAAAAAGTAAGAAGTGCAACTAACGTCGAAGGGATTGGCAATGAGCAGAAGAGGAATAAGATAAATTTTGTTTAAGGATTTTAAAGTGAAAATGACATAAAGTTGTGGCTGAAGAAAATATTTTTTTTCCCAAAATTATCCAATAAGAGCCAATAATCTTTATACCTTTGTAAAATGAAATGTTAAGATTCTCGTTATTTTTAACTTGGAGGATAAATTGGTGTGATAGCTTTTCTGTTGCTGTTACTGCTGTTTCCTCATAACCACTACCCAATAAGTTATAACTTCCCTCAACAATAAGAACTACAAATCCAAGCATGATGAAACTGAGGGAAAATATTGAGCCATTGTGCAATTTAAAACTAGACAGCATTGCATAATAAATTTTCTAATCTGCTTCAGTGATTTTAGCCACAGAAATAATATACCATTTATTTTTAGTGTTTAGCAAATAAATTTTATATGTCATGGAGAATTTGGGGGAATATCTGACTTAAAAACTACTGAAAGTTTTGTGAGTATATGGAAAGTTAACACTCAAAGAAAAATGACCACATTAAGAAATAGCGGAAATATAGCAGCAAGTGTTTGAAAATGAGTAATTCAAGAATGGCAAGTCCTGATTAAAGGGAACTATTTTATTTTTATATGGAGTTTTATGTTTTTCTGTTTAACAATCAATACCTATTTATTTTGTGCTTATTAAAAACAAGGCATCAGATTAAACATTTTAGAATCATTTTCCAACAATAATCTCATATTTAGAATGTAACTCTATTCCTTCTTCCTAGGAGCATTACTCTTAGAGAAGAATATACATACTATTCCTTTTCTACTTATAGAATCTGGTGGGGGAAAAGAGCCCTGCCATAGACTTAAATAAAACATTTAATTTACAGATTGTTGTTATCATTTTGTGCAGCCAATTGTTCTCAGAATATATGGTCCTTTCTTTCTAACAGCACATACATGGATATTCAAAAACTCAATGATTACTTTGGGGATAGGGCTGAGGGTCCCATTGGCACAAGGGAAATAAAGTAACCCTGAGTCTTCTATAAGTTTATGGAAAGTTACTTTTTTTCTTTTTGGATGAGAGACATTATAGTGTGGTTGCATGCTTATGAAAATTGTCCAGTAGAGAGGGAATCGTTGATACAGGAAATAAAGTGGGAGGCAGGCAATTGAACCACGTCCTTGCACAGTCCAGAGGAGATGGGATTCAGTCCATAAGGGAAGGTTTTAGCCTTAGCAAGGAGCACAGACAGCTCATCCATAATAACAGAAGTGATGACAGAGGTTATTGGCACATCTGTTATGATGTTAGTTCATGTGGCTGTGGAAACCTTTGGAAGACATATTCTGATTGCTTTTGTTTTCTAAGTGAAATAAAAAACAGGTTAATCAGCTAAGAATGAGTAAGGGAATAAATGCTTTGTTTTAAAAAGTGAGAAAAAGGTGTGAAATAAAGTCCTGAATGAGTCCAAATGTGAATTATAAATATTGCACCTGCAAAAAGTCATGGGTTTATTTTGTGTTTGTTTGTTAATATTTTATATTTTGTTTTCTCTCAAGTCATTTTCAATGCCTGAGTGCAGAGGCAGTGTAGACAGATCATTCTGCCAGGGGAGTAGAAAAAGGAAGAATTGAATGAAAGTTGGGTGTGAATATAATATGAGATTGGCAAAGACTTAATGGAGGATATGAAGGAGTTGTTGAGAGATGTCATTTGTCATGGCCTTGACCATTCTTGCATATTACTAGTGAAGTAGCCAAGAAATCAAGACCTGGACTTTTCTGTACATGAGCCATTTTTTAAGGTTGTGTTTGCGGCAAGCTATTGAGGGTAAGGTGATGTCACCCTCCAGGACGAAGAATGAGCTTACTATAAAGGTGTATCCCCATAGCTGTGTGTTATTTGGCTGTGTTGCAAACCTGTTGTGTGTGCAGGATCCACTTAGGCCACTGTGCTTTATTCCAGTGGAACTTGTGGGCAAAGAAAACCAATGCATACATGAAATGCCTATTTCATGTTATGTGAAAAGTCCTCTGTTACTGAACCTACAGCTTTCTGTGTTCTGCCATCATACATGACACCATACAAAGCTAACTTACAAACTTGCAATGGGGTAAAGGCCCAGATTCTGGCAGGAGTGAAAAAGAATGAAAACTTGTTATGTTAATGATTGCAATTCCTTTACTACGCTATAATGTAAGTAATAACATGATTTTTCTCATGAAGAGGTGAGAGGATCCAAGAGGTGCAGAAATGAGAAAAAGGTTATAGAGGTAATATGTAGTATCCATCTGCTATCAAAGGAGAGAAGGTGGGGGTAGATCAATATTCCTCCAATATCATTTTAAATATCATAGCATGGCATAAGGAAAGAGTAGAACTAGGAATCAGACATTCCCAGTACGAATCCCAACTCCACTGACTCCTAATTGTTTCACCTTGGGTAAGTTATTTGATATCTTTAAGCCTCAGTTTCTCTGTCTGTTACATATGTGCTTAGTCCTCAGCAGATGATTAATAAACATTTGTTAGGGAGAATTATCTTTTTAAAGATAATATGAGGATAAAATAGGATTATATATCTAAATTACATGAAATACAATGTGTAGCTTTGTGAGTCTGGTTCAGCTAACTACTTATTTCTATATGTGCTTTTGCTTTATGATTTAATTATGTCAAATAGTTTTATATGCTGAATTTGTTAAATTTGTTAACCAAACAATAGTTGAAGTAGACCTATTCAATAGGTCTGTAATGTACTATATTACTTGAATTTTGGTGCTAGATTTACAAGTCTATTCTAGTGAACAGATTTTATTACAAATATAGTAACTTCAGTGATCACATTTTATAGAGAGCAAATGTATATAGTGTTAGTTTTGCCAAATCAAGTACCCAGTGCTGATTCACTTTGACTTTAAACTCTCTCTTTTGGTAATAATCTTAGGTATATGTTGCCATAGGAATTTAAAGAAAAATCAGATTCACCTTGGATATTTTATAAGGGATTTAAAATTCTGAAATAATCAGAAAATATTTAAAAAATAATATACCTAAAACTTAACCACATTAAATAAAGTTTCATACTAATATTATATAAATGCCTTATGAAATAATTGGTGTACTAGTATATTAGATACAATAACGAAATACAACATTTAAGAAACTATTTAAGTCTTCATAGTTTGAAGCTTGTCTCAACTATTATTTAAAACCAACCTAACGTTTAAAATGCCTAAGGCCTTTTAATATTATTCTAGAACTATACATAAGTGAAATTTAAAAGTTTTGCTTCCATGTCATTCCAGATTAAATTCAATTTAATTTGAACTTTTAAATATTGCAAATCAAAGCAAAACCCTAGAAGTGAAATTCACAAAGAAAAAGCATGAATTTCTCATGGTATAAACATGCAATGTTATATATCTAAATCTTAAAGCATAATACATATAACAACTTTGATGATGTTTTATAAATCATATTCAAGCAATTTTTATTTCTACTTTAATGTAAGCGATTTTTATATCCCAGTGGTCAAGTTAGAATCTAGATTAGACATTATAACCTAATTCTGTATATTCATATCCAGTATTGTCCTTATCAAAAGCATTTGTTTTATTTTCTTCTACCCTCCCCCCATCCTCAAGTAATTTTACAAATATTTTAAAAAATACATCACTTTGGGGAAAATAATTAACAAATTCTATCAAAATAAACCACATATGACAATATTAAATAAATGTGAGCCAATAAAATACGTTTCTTAAAGTTAGCAGTTTCATCATTTCTAGAGATGGTTATAAAGGTGGGGTACAAATAGTGTCAATAAATATAATTTCGATCTTTTCTTAACTGTACATAGATTGTAATGCTTAGGGGCTGACAGTAGAACTCGTAAAACAAAAAGTCGATGTAGGATCTGTGCTGGCACCCTCCTAGTTTGCTTTTAGTGGAACATAAATAAATATGTGCATATAATATAAACTTATGTAACTGCAGATGTTTTTCCCAAAGTATGGAAGCAGCCTGGAGGAGTACTTGGCCCCCATTCCACGCCATACAGCTAGAAATATAATTATTACTATCAGAATTTATATAATTATTATAGTCATTTATAAGGGATCAAAAGTTAATTTTCACTTGCTTTGCTTCCTGAATCAATAAGTAGGATTCTAATAGGAATAACATTTGAGTGCACATAACTGTCAAAATCATAGAAATCTAATTACTGAATAGAGAATTGATGATGGGGGAGGGGAGATTTTTCCTCACTAAAGAAATTAAAAATACATCATTCCTTACATTTCACAAAATAGGTAGGTTTTTTAAAAAATGATAGATTTAAAATTTTAGCCTTCTTATTGAGTTGTTTCTAATATATATTCTATATTGAGCAGATAAAAGTAAACACAATAATAACATGGATAGTAAGTTCAGATCTATATATATATTGAAACACCACAGACAAACCATTTTAGAGATGTTTCTCTTCATTGCAACCAAACTAGCCACATTGAAAAATATAATTGAAAGACTGTCCTGAGTCTTGTCTTTTCTACATTTTGGCCAATTCTATTATTGTAACAAATACAAGTTTGATATGTATCACCCAGCCAGACATATATACACACATCTAAACACACATACTCATGTTGGTAAATACGCAAATAAGTATCTATGCATTTAGGTATTTATGTATTATAGTTATTATTTTCAAAATGAAGACCGATTTTCCAAAAAATATCTAAACTGAAAGTCATAATTTAAAGTTATCAAAATGAAGAGAACATGGAGGTTGGATTGATTACAAAATTAATCTTCTGCCTCTGAAAGAATAACAGGTTGACATTTTAAAAACTCATTTTGAGGGAAAAAGAACAGATTGAGAAAATCTCCACATAATCTCTGAAAGGATATCGTTTTCAATGAGCATGAATTACTTTTCATTTTATGCAAGGTTTTTTTTAACTACTGCAGTATTTTCTGTTATATTGAGTTATAACCCCCTACCCATAGAAGCAGCATTTGATTTGATTTTCATTGCCTTGGGCAAGCATGATTGAGGACCCATAAGACTGTGGAAGATGTTGATTGATTCTTTTGATCCTAGGAGATAATAGAAAGTGTTTAAATTTGTTGTGTTAAAATATCTGAGGATGAATTGGGACTTTAGGCAAATTGCACAGATTTTTAATCTTCGATTTGTTCACATTTGTAACATAGGAAAGGGAAAGATTTGTATCTCTTCTTGTCAAATTCCTTTCTGTTTCACATCAATCACTTTTTTTTTTCCTCTTCACCTTTTCAGTTCTGATGTAACTCCTTTATTCCTAGAATTGGAAGACTTCGGGTCTTATTTAAATTTAAAAAGATAGCAAGGTCACACATAAAGCCAAGCCGAAGCCACAGGTAGATTAGAGATCAGGCCAAAGTGAAGTTTTTTTAAAAGTTAGTGGCAAAATGAAAAGTGAAGCTTTGCGTTTCTCTTTAGGAGTCAAAAGTGTTAACCAATACATCACTGCCTTGGGTAGTATGGCAAAACTTCTGAACAGACCTATGGGGACATTTTGCTGTCTTATGAGTTTCTCACTCAGTTGAATAGTTGGGAGACTTGTCAAATAATTTGTTAATATTAATATGTAAAGTACTGACATGTATAAATTAATTTCTTCTATCATGTAAACTAGAGAAGATGTAAGGTTATAATGATAAAAAATCTTAGCCCAGATTAATGACAGTGATACAAAAAGAGCTCCTTGAAGACAAAGAAGCCATCATTGGATTCTGTAATCCAGGGTTTATTTTTCCTTTGACTTCCCCGCATAAGTTTTAACATTCTATTAAAATTTAGAGTAATCATTACTCATTTATACCCGAGAATATTTTGGTGATGGAAAAATCTATTGGTGTTGGGAAAGGATGGTTCTGAGTTTGTGTTTTCAAAGCATTTTCCATGAAAAATTTTCAGTGGATTAGCTCAGAGAAAGGAATAATGCGAAGAGGTTGGTGGAGATTACTGGGAGGACGCTGGCAGACAAAGACAGATCTGGGGACAACTGTATATCTCATTCACAATCAGATTATAAGGTCTCTCTTTATTCTTATTTATTCTGTATTACATGGAGAAAAATGTAAAAACCACTACTTTAGTGAGAAATGAATACATTTTGGAGATAAGCAAAACAGTTTTGAGTTTCAGTTTAGATTTCCTGACTGTATGAACTTGAACAAACTACACAGCTCTCTGAGCCTTTGGTTTATGGAGAGACTACGTTTTGTGAATTCTACAATCTTGTTTTTGTAAAGTTAATATTTTTTGAATTCGTAAATGAATAATTCATAAAATTTAATAATTCATAAAAATTCCCAGCACAGGTAGACACTTTGTGTGTACCCCCACACGGTACTGTGTAGCATCAAGCACATTCTTAGGCATACTCATACATATTAACTCATTTAAACTCCATGAGATAGATAGCATTATTATTCAATAATTCCATGAGCTAGATAGCATTATCCTCCCACTTTAAGATAGAGAAAATGGGATACAGAAAGATTAAATGACTTGCACAAGATCACATGCAAAAAGATAAGACCAGGATTGGACCAATATTTTCATATTATTAAACACTTAGCTGTACTACCCTACAGTTCAACAAATAGTTCCCAAACTCTAAGCCCTCAGTAAGCCTCACACCATCAAGGAGCTATGTCAATATGAATCTGTGAAGCTTTATAATTGATTAGTACAATTTTGAAATACCTTTTTCTCTTTAGTGTACATTGATTTTATGACACTTCTCCGGGAGATATAGTTAAAAGAAAGTTTTATTAGGTTAGTGCAAACGTAATTGCAGTTTCTGCCATTACTTCTAAAGGCAGAAAAAAAAAATTAATTTTGTACCAGCCTAATATTTTGTAATTGAAAATAAAGTAGTTAACGTTAATCTCACCATAACAGAAAGACTGAAATAAATACTGTAAGACGTGAATCATGCCATTTCTCTAGGCCTCATATCCTTGTCCATAGCATTACTTCCTATCAAAACCTTTATATCTTCTTTTCTTCGCAGCACTATTTAAAAAAGAGCTTTACTTGAGAATTTAGAATTTAAAATATAAAGTTTAGATCATGTCCAAATTTTCTGTATTCATGGTATCAAAATTTTCACAAAAAGAATGAATAAATGGCCCTTTAAAAATATATAAATTATACTCTGGGCGCGGTGGCTCATGCCTGTAATCCCAGCACTTTGGGAGGCCGAGACAGGTGGATTGCCTCAGGTCAGGAGTTCAAGGCCAACCTGGCCAACATGGTGAAACCCCGTCTCTACTAAAAATACAAAAATTAGCCAGACATGGAGGCATGTACCTGTAATCCCAGCTACTCGGGAGGCTGAGGCAGCAGAATTGCTTGAACCTGGGAGGCGGAGGTTGCAGTGAGTGGAGACCACACCACTGCACTCCAGTGTGAGTGACAAGAGCAAGACTCTATCTCAAAAAATATATATATATTTATATATATATTATTTTTGAATTCCAATTTATTTGTAACTTGTGACATTTTGCACCACTAAATATTTCTTTAAGTGATAACAAGTAACTATTGGAAACAAGTGCCCAATATATGTGACCAAAGTAAAGACCTGTAAAATGGATTCATGTTTTTCTTTTATTTCTAGAATGATATAATAGAGAAAACCTGCATGGAAAAAATTCAATAAATGATATGAAGACTGACAAATTAAAATGATACTCTTTCCACAAGAATTTTGTACATTACAAAATCTTTTTTTGTGTGTGTGCAGAAGAATTTTGTATTCAACTTAGAAAAATCTCACATTCTAAAATTGCCTGTTTAATAATTACATCTAATTATAAACAATACCACTATCTGAACAAATTTCTCTTATGTAGCATGATGTTTATTTTTGTGTGTCAACTTGCCTGGACCACATGGCTCCCTGATATTTGATTAAATAGTATACTAGGTGTATCTGTGAGGATGTTTCTGGATGAGTTTAACATTTGAATCAATAGGCTGAGTAGAGAAGTTTGCCCTCCACAAAGTACGTAGACCTCATTCAATCTGCTGAAGATCTAAATAGAGCAAAAGGCTGTGCAAGAGAGAACTCACTCTCTCCACCTGACAGTCTTAGAGTTGAGAGAAAGGTCTTCTCCAGACTTCAGACTTGAACTGGAACTTATACCATTGGCTCTCAGATTATAGAGCTTGGGATTTCTCAGCCTCCACAATGTATGTGCCGATTACTTATAGCAACTCTCTTGGTTGTATCTCTGCAAAGCTGTAATTGATACATGTAGTGAGACTTACACTATAACATTGCCTGTGAAATTAGGATTTTCATAAAAAGTTTACCTTTTGTTTGTAATTTTTATTTCTTCTTATTGCTTAACATATTCCTGTACGTCAATGCAGTTTTCCTAAACACGGTATTTTCATGACCTAAGTATAATAATTTAGGTTACATAAGAGTCAATGATACTCATGACATACTCATGTCAATGATATTCATGATACTCTATGTCATGAATCTAAAATTGGGTATATATCAAATGAGGAATATAAATTTGGGTCTCTTTTTCCTTATTTTTTTGTTTTGTAGCCTTCAATTTATTAATTAAGGACATAACATATGGAGTCAGGAGGACTTAAACTTAAATTTCTTTTCCCCCTTCACATAAATGTGTGACCTCTGTGGACATGACTTCCTCATCTTAAAAAGGTACAATAATATTCATCTCATGTGGTTGTGCAGAATATGTGAGATCTTGGAAAGAAAGTTCCTTGTGCCTGGCACATAATAAGCAAACATTCAATGGCAGCTTTCCAAATGAATAGTTATACAAATTATGTTAAATTAGAAAGCATAGGTGAATCAGTACCTCATTGCCGATTAAGATCATTGTATCTATGTACAGTAGTGGTTTCTTTGTCAAGTCTTTTTCTGTACTAGATGTCTAATGAGACATGTGAGCGTGGCCATGAAGAACACAGATTTTGAGTTGTCTGAAGTTCAACACCTACTATCTGTGAACTTTTGAATAAGTTACTTAACTTCCATACATCTCATTTAAATGATAATACCTACTTCAGCAAGCAGTTATGAAAATCAGATGAGATAATGCATGATGAAGTATTTAGAGCAGCAAACTATTATGATCTTTATTATTATAAATTCTCTATGTGAAAGATGACCTATAATATTCATTTTAAAAGGATAATTGACGTTTTTTCCATTCCATTATGTCTCATGTAGAAGTAACAAGTTGTAGAATATCAAGGGTAGCTATCCACCCTGAGCACAAGCAATAAGGAGGGAATGTAAAAGGATAATAACACTCACTAAAAATAAATTATCTCTTTATTATCACCATGTCTTAGCAATTCTAAATAGTCTTCCTACTGCAGCAGATTGCTTCTACTCCCTCACCTACCTGGGTGTACCACTGGTCACAAATTGCTGGTGTAGTTTCTTTATTCTTTTCTGTATATTTAACCTTTAGTTCCACTTATCTAAATTATCATGATCATTACATAGTGTGTGTGTTAAAGTACACACAGAGATTTAGTTATTTCTTTATATAAAGAAAAATTCCATAGCAATTCATTTTCAAATTACTTTCATCAGACACATTGAATTCCTTCCTTCCTAATGACAAAACCATTGCTCTACTGAATTGTCAATTTGTTAATAAATGAGATATAATTTTTCTAAGTGTAAAAACCATATGACATTGGGAAAAATCCAAAATTTGAAATCCAGCAATTCTCCCAACCTGAAACTATTTCAAACAGTTGAAATTCCATTCAGGTCCTTCACAGGAAGTAAGAAATTCAGTGTTTGACTTGCCACATATTTCTTCTATAATCTTCAATGTCTCTGCCTTAGTTTAATATGTACAATATTTTTGACTTAGAATGTCTGCCTTAGGATGTCTTCTCATTCAAAACATATTCCTTAAGAAAAAGAGACTGCTAGAGAGTGAACCTCAGTAGAATATATACAATAATTTTAAAAAATAAAATAACTATTTTCTTTCTGATAAATGTTAGGGAAACAGAAGTAGCATTTCAGGTTATTCTAAAATAACACACAAATATAAATGTTTATTTTGTAACTCCATAACTATAAAAATAAACACTTATTGAAGTTTTTAAAATAGATATATCAAATATCATAATATTTGCTGCAGATTTCACTATCTAGCCCAAACATGCACATATTCAGACAATATAAAATCATTCTGAAATTACAGTGCTATCATGACATATATTTTTGCATTTTTCATGACATTCAGGCAAGAATTTGAGGAGTTAAATATACGTAAATATTATACTTGTAAAAAAAGAATAATGTACTTGAATTGTCATGTCACTGCAAGTCTAAACAATGAAATATTACAATAGTTCAATCATAAATATTATGTAATTGTCTGTAGATTATTGCATGATTTACTTCATTTTCCTCTGTAAATTGGTAAATATATATTCAGTTTAAAGAAATAAAAAGGTAAAGGTAATAAATGTTAGCATACTCTTCTTCAATATCTATATTACACTTGTGTTTTCTGCTGCCTTTGCTTAAGTAATTCTCAATAAAATTTCCCAAACTGTATTCCTACTGTTACTATAACACATTCTTTTCTAAATGTCTTCTTTTGTCTATGCTTTATTTGAATGTTGGCCTCATTTTGTCAAAAACCCATCAGCAGGAGAGTTTGAGGACATATATTTATAACTAATGTAAAATTTGACTTATTATCCAAGAGTAAATTATTATATTGTATGATTTACTATTCTAGAATTTCAAATATCAGTTCCTGGAACATTTTTAAGGTAGTATTATTAAAACATTCACAGAAGTTTTTTATGTTAGCTTCATTTAAAATGTAGTTTTATAGATTGAACATTATAACATGGCTCAAGTCTGTTTTGCCTAGATATTTAGACGCACATGCTCAATGGCTAGGAAACATGCCTATTTCATTTTGAAAAGAATTTGTAATTATGAGAAACACAAAGCTTTTGTTTTGTTTTAACAATTTCCATGAGAAATCATCATGATTATAGTAATAACACATTAATGTAGAAACTCTAATGTTAACCTTCATGTAAAAACAAATTTATGCTTTTGGAAAATATAGTGTCAAGCATGCTAGTGAGGAATCTCACCTTAAGACTAGTTACAGCTGTTTTATTTTTTCTTTGTTTTTCTTGCATGCGAGAAAGAATGAGGCATTTAATAAGGGTTTTAAATATCTCTAATGTTTAAGTGTTTTTACTTCTTTTCAAGATACTCTTCTGGGCTCAGGATGAATACAGAAGAAACATTTGGAGTCATGCAGGAAGTTAATACAAATATACTGATGACTGTAAGACAGGCAATGTACTATGTCTTCAGTAGAGTAAAAGGAGTGTCAGGGTTTAAAGGAAAGGCAGATTTTATGAAGCTCAGAGAGGAGGTGTCATTTGAAATGAGTCTTGAAATATAAATATCTGACTTGTGAAGATGGTAGAAAAAAAATGGTCAAAAGAAAGGAGATCAGGATAAAGAGAAAAGCCACTTCTTTTACAGAGTGATGACAAATAAGCTGATGATAGATGTGAGCCAGGTTCATTTGTTCTTGCATACCAGGGTTATGCTTGCACTGATATCTGTATTTCAAGAATTCTCAACTCTGTGTGTGTGGTAGTGAGCAGCTCTCTGTGTGTGCTAGAGGAGACTAGATGAACAATTACCGTATGCACAAAGCAATCCATGTGTTTTGATCAAAACAAAACAAAATAAAGTAAAATAAAAAATGCAAGGAAGTAAGATGAATATTGCTACTGATTATAATAAATCCTGAACATCATAACTAATTCATATTATGTCACTGATAGTTGGACACCAGGAGCTGTGTAACAGATACACGACTGGTGGGTTATGTGCAATTTTTGAATTTTATTTGTGTTTTCGTTACCACCTGTCTTTTCTTTCTTTCGTTTCTACTCGAGAAAAGCACTTCAGAAGGCAAGCGAATAAGTGTGATATAATGTGCACACTTAATTAATTTTTAAAAAAGAAAATCATTCACAACTTTTAGACTTTAATTAAAATTGCTAACTTATCATCAAAAATATACTTCACGATTGGTTATAATATGCTAGAATAGTCTGACACGGTCTGGGAAGCAGAGACAATAGGGAGAGACTGGAGATTTTCTTCTTTTTAAGATGAAGTAATATAAAGGAAAGTGTGCTTTGGATATGCGATTCTGATTTGTGTGGAAGGGATCTGACTGGGAAGTATTTGGCCCTCTAGAGAGAGAGACTGAGAAACAGAATCATGCTGGAGGCTGTGGATATAGAAAGGAAGGAATGCCACTTAAAAACGGAAACTATAGGAGTAGTCCTTTAATGACAGGTAAGAATCCAAGAACATTCTACAGGTAGGTTACTGACAGCATAATAGTCAACAGAAATAAGGCACTTAGAAGTAGCAGACAGGTGGGACAAGATATCAGAACAACAAAGAGACTGAGATGGCCAGTGGCCAGAATAGCATTGAGTTTGAATTTGAAGAGAGAAGCATAGCTACTTATATTGGAAAGGTAATAGTTACAGAGACAGACAAAAGGAACAGCAGATAATAAGAATAGACGGCTGAGGACCAATTATTAATCTAAGTTATTTATACCTATTGTTTATTTAGAACAAAGAGAAAGAGGACTAAAAATACACCAAAAAAAAAAAAAAAAATTGGGAAGAAGAAAACATGCATGATATGGTTCAAAATAATCTAAAGTGAAATAAATGTAAAACAGAAGAAGGTGAAAACTTATTAAAAGCTGCAGAAATTGTAGATTTTAAAATGAGAAAAAGCCACTGATCAATTAGCTACTTATGGCAACATTTGGAAAAGCTGATAGCAAATAATAATTGAGCACTTGCTAAGTACTAGAAATTGTGCCAGGGTCTGAGGTTATAAGATTAGGGAAAATAAAGAAAACATAATCATAAAAGTAAACAACTGTTGAATCCAAATTTTTTAAATCTTAGTAGAGATGATGAAAAAGAAGCAAGCATTACGAAGTAATTAGAAATCAAAAATATCAAAGAAATATACACATATTAAGTGGAAGAAATAAATAGATTTATAGCTTGAAGATATCTTTGTTTCTCTGTACATATGTAAAATTACATGAAAAATATTTAGCTTTTAACCAAAGCCCATTATCTAGTTGGTGGTTATCTTGTTTGCTCTAGATGTATTACCTGAGTGGCATGGAATCAGGACAACTATGTAATTTGTAGAGCCCCCCTGTTCAAAAATAATTAGGAATTTCAAGACAGTAACAGTAGAGCATTAAACCAATTATGGGGTTTGCTATGGTCTGAATATTTGTGTCCCCTGCCAAACTCATATATTAAAATCCTACCCTGTCAGGTGATAGATAGTATTAGGAGGTGGGACTTTTGGGGAGATAATTAGGTCATGATGGTAGAGCCCTCGTGATTGGGATTAGTGTTCTTAAAAAGACCTTAGAAAGTTAGCTAGCACCTTTCACCATGTGAAGACATAGCAAGAAAGCACTATCTGTGAACCAGACAGCAGGCTCCCACCAGACACTGAATCTGCTGGCACCTTGAACTTGGACTTCCCAGCCTCCAGAACTGTGAGAAATAAATGTGTGTGGTGTATAAGCCACTCAACTTGTGATATTTTGTTACAATGGCCCAAATGCACTAAGACTGGGCCCTTTTGAACATAAGGCCCTTCACAGGATTTGAGCCCATGAATCCAGTCCTGTATGGAATTCATTCTACCAACACCATTGTTCCTTTTCATTCTCTATTGCAGTTCCTCTCTTTATTGATCTCTTTATGCTGAGGTACCCAGGACCACAGGCCTTACCCTCTGTTCTATTCACACTCATTTCATGGAAAGCCCAGTCAGTTTCACAGCTTTGCAAAATGAGTATGCAATGAATCTCAAAGCTTTATATCCAGGCTAGGCTTTTCTCCAGAATTTTAAATGCTTATTATATCCAAGTGCTCACTACACCTCTCCATCTTGCTGTTCAAAAGACAATTCAAGTTCAGTGTCTCAATACTTCATCTCAAGTTCAACTTCTCATCTCTCCCTCATACCTGCTCCTCCTACCGTTCTGCACATCACATTGATTGCATCACCAAAGTTCCAGTTTCTCAGAGCCAAAAGAAAATACCAAAGTGTTTTACATTTCTTTCTATTTGAAATCCATTTCAAATAGAAAAATTTGGCTGAACTCGTTGCTTCTAGCCTTAGCCTCCTCAACCTATTCTCAACAGAGTAGTCAGAATGATTCTCATAAAGCTTCATGCATATGAAATCATTCCTCTATGGTTTGACATGACTCCCATTTATCTTGAAGTTTAAAAAGCCCTTAAAATGACTGGCAATACCCTATGAGATCTGACCTCTTGCTATATTCTTATATTTTCTCCTACTAATTTTCAGTTCTTCCTAGTCCTGTCCACCCTACCTGGGTTCCTTTCCTACTGAGAAACACTCTCAGGATATCTGCACAATTACTTCCTCACATCTTTCAAATCTTTTCATATTTCACCTTTTCAATAAGGCCTATCCTGACATCCTCACCCGAAATTGAAAAACTATTTGGACTTCCTCTCCCCATTGCCTCAGTCTCCCTTACTCGGCTCCCATTTATTTTTCTGTTTTTCACAGCCCTCATTAGTTTGTAAACTTTCACACAATCTATTATGCTTGCTTTTTGTCTCTCTTCCTATACTAAAATAAATACTCCACTAGGACAGAGATCTTTGTTTTGCTTCATATTGCATCTAAAGCATTGACAAATACAGCATCTGGCATATAGCTAGTGCTCAATAAACAGTTGTTGAATAAAGGAATAATAAAGTAAGTGAATACATGGAAGGAACAATATGTTAACTATGTGGCTTAGTATCCTGTGGAATTATTATAAACTGAGCAATTGGAAAGAAATAAATTCTATAGCTCTATGAAAACCTGATAAGCACAGGATAAAACTACATATACGCTATTTTACTGTTATTTATAGTGATGGCAGTCATAAAATGTATACTTATTTGGGGACATCAAATTAATTTAGTTCTATATTAAATGTTTCTCACTTTATCCTTTTGTTTTCAATAACTTAAATATCAATAAATGTATTTCCTTATGGGTATTATTTCTAACATTTAAATTTTTGACCTCCAAAACAGCAGGAATTGATTAACATTTAACAACATGGAAATGTGAAGAAATGAGAAAATTAATTATTGCACCTCATAACTCAGAGCGTATGGCTCAGTTTTAATGCATCATGTAAAGGCTTTAGACTTCAGAGAATCTATTTAAAAT
This sequence comes from Macaca fascicularis, assembly GCF_037993035.2. NCBI lineage: Eukaryota > Metazoa > Chordata > Mammalia > Primates > Cercopithecidae > Macaca > Macaca fascicularis. The sequence goes on along the minus strand of NC_088380.1, from coordinate 171,665,261 downwards.
TTGAATTCTTACACATTGGAATGGTAAATAAGGGGAAAGGACAAAAAGAACTCAATTCAATCCTAGTCAAAGACCCAGTGACCACTGAAGTTTTATGCAAATAATCAGAAAAAAATGGCATAATCTTTAATCATCCTCATTAAGGGAACAACAACAAAAGACAAGTAAACATTGTTTAAATGGCATTTTTGCCTAATTTCCTATCATCTACTTTATATTCTGATATAAAAGAGAGAATTTGGGCTTCAAGGAAAATGAGAAACAACATCATTTAAAGGTTTAGACAATGTAGAGTTAGAGATGTTATTACTGGGCTGATTCTTTTAAAAATACAACACTGATTATACCACTATTTTGCTAAAAATTCTGCAGTGGTTCCTCTTTGTGATCATAATCAAAGTCAAAGTCATCACAATATTCATGGCTCTATAAATTTGGGCCTTCTTTGCCTATGACCTAATTTCTACCACATTTCTCATCTTTATCTGCTCCCATCACCTTGACCTTGTTGCTGCTTCTTCAATATTTCAGACACTAGGGCCTTTATGGTGGTGCTTTCTCTTCTGGAATATTCTTGCCCTCAACATCTGCATAGCAACTCCATTAACTCCTTCGATACATGCACCATTTCCAATTATTGCTTTCTTAATGAACCCATGAATATACAAACACATAAACATGTATTTAATACTAGACATCTTTTGTGCTTAATGATAAATGCTAGATGCTTTCCTAGTAAAGAAATAAAACAAAAATGTCTACCATCACCACAATTGCTACAAATTATTGTGGAAGTATTAACCAACTCAATTGTGAGCACACATACACACACACACACACATATACAAACACGTCTGTGTAATTATTGCTATTTGAAGACATTTACTTAAAAATCTAACAGTATCATTTTAGAAAGGTAATCTTTTAAAATTAATTTAGCAAGCATCAGAAATTTTCTGAATTTGTGTTAGTACTTTAAAATAAACTGTAATGAATGACAATAAATATACTTCAGAAATTAACAAGATTTATGTAAAGGAAACAAATCTCTAGAGAACATAGCGTAAAACTCAAACAAATTAAAAGACTATTATGAAATAATAAAATAAGAGGCTCAATCATATAAGGAAGTCAATTTTCGTAAAGCCAATCTATTATAGAAATTTAATAATATCTTAGGCAAAATCTTATATCACAAAATAATCTTATAGTTACTGTAAAAGAGTATTTAAGAATTATAAAAATATGCAAAAAACAGAGTAATGATTATGTTTTTCCTACCAAATACTATAATACATTATAAAACTGCAATATTAAAGATTTTATGGACTAAAGTTTTCTTTTAATTCTGTAAATTAGACTATTCGCCCACTTACTAAAGTCTTTATTTTCTACATTTATTAGTTTTTGTTAGTTAATTAAGTGGAGTCTTCCAAATGTAGAGTCATATTATCTGCAAAGGACAATGTATATTTTTTCTATCCAAGTTTTATGTTTTAATTTTTCCTATTGTGCATTCCTCTAGTGCATTTTTCCAAAATTTGAAAATCATATTTTCAAAATTATTTAGTAATAATGGCAAAAATGGACATTCTATTTCCTGTTGCTAAATTGTGATAATGCTTTCTATGTTTCCTTATTAATTATTGAATAATTGCTTCCTTTGTGTTCAAAGAGATAAATTTACCTATACATCTATCTATCCCTTATTATTGTAGTGGTTTTATTTTTTTGTAAGAACAGATGTGAATTTTCTTAGATTTTCAGCATTTATAGAAGACAAAAAAAACAGTACCTTTTTGTCTTGCTAGATTAACATGGTTCTTGTACGATTTCCCAGGATTTGCATTCCAGGAAAGCACCCTAGTGGATTGTTGCCTATTATTCTTTCAATGACATTTTAATTTAATTGCAATTTTTATAGGGATGGGGGAATGCAATGGTATTCAGATGTGAGATCTATCCTCACTGTTTGCTATATGTTTTATTTCTACTGGATTTGGTATCAATGTTTTAATTGTTTTATCAACAATTATTTAGAAGCCTTTAGAAAACCTTCCTTGGAGCTTTTAATTTTTAAAGCTTTGACAGAACTAACTTTCAAGTGCTCACTTTGGCACAACATATACTAAAACTGGAACAAGACAGAGAAGATTAGCATGGCCCCTGTGCAAGGATGACACACAATTAATGAAATGTTCCATACTTCTCCAACACCAAAATTCAGGAAATGCAGAGAACCCCAGTAAGATACTTCACAAGAAGATCATCCCCAAGACACATGGTCATCAGATTTTCCAAGGTCAAAATGAAAGAAAAAAATGTTGAAGGTAGCTATAGGAAAAGGTTGGGGGAAGGGAAGCCCATCAGACTAACAGCAGACCTCTTAGCAGAAACCCTACAAGTGATAAGAGATTGAGCGCCAGTATTTAACATTTTTTTTTTTTTTTTTTTTTCAGAGACAGAGTCTCACTCTGTCGCCCAGGCTGGAGTCCAGTGGTAGGATCTCGGCTCACTGCAAGCTCTGCCTCCCAGGTTCACGCCATTCTCCTGCCTCAGCCTCCCAAGCAGCTGGGACTACAGGCATCCACCTGATCTGCCTCGGCCTCCCAAAGAGTATTTAACATTCTTAAAGAAAAGAAATTCCAGGATTGCTGGCAAGATTGCCAAATAGGAATGGCTCTGGTATGCAGCTCACAGCAAGACTGACGCAAAAGGCAGGTGATTTCTGCATTTCCAACTGAGGCACCCGGTTTATCTCATTGGGACAGGTTAGACAGTGGGTGCAGCCCAAAGAGGGCCAGCCGAAGCAGGGTGGGGCAACGCCTCACCTGGGAAGCACAAGGGGTCGGGAAACTCCCTCTCCTAGCCAAGGGAAGCCATTAGGGACTGTACCATGCACTCTAGCCCAGATACTGCACTTTTCCCACAGTCTTTGCAACCCACAGACCAGAAGATTCCCTCTGGTGCCTACGCCACCATGGTCCTTGGTTTCCAGCACAAAACTGGGCGGTCATTTGGGCAGACACCGAGCTAGCTGCAGGAGGTTTTTTTTTTTTTTTTTTTTTTTTCCATACCCCAGTGGCGCCTGGAACACCAGAGAGACAAAACCATTCACTTCCCTGGAAAGGGGGCTGAAGCCAGGGAGCCAAGTGGTCTGGCTTGGCGGGTCCCAGACCCATGGAATCCAGGAAGCTAAAATCCACTGACTTGAAATTCTGTCTGCCAGCACAGCAGTCTGAGCTCGACCTGAAACACTCAAGCTTGGTTGGCAGGTGGGGGGAATCTGCCATTACTGAGGCTTGGGTAGGCGGTTTTACTCTCACAGTGTAAACAAAGCTTCCAGGAAGTTCAAACTAGAGGGAGCCAACTGCAGCTCAACAAGGACTTTGCGGCCAGACTGCCTCTCTAGATTCCCTCCTCTCTGGGAAAGGCATCTCTGAAGAAAAGGCAGCAGCCCCAGTCAGGGACTTACAGATAAAACCCCCACCACCCTGGAACAGAGCACCTGGGGGAAGGGGAGGTTGTGGCCACACTTTCAGTACACTTAAAAGTCTCTGCTTGGCAGCTATAACGAGAGCAGCGGATCTCCCAGGACAGTGTTCAAGGTCTGATAAGAGATAGACTGCCTCCTCAAGTGGGTCCCTGACCCCCATGTGTCCTGACTGGGAGACACCTCCCAGTAGGGACCGACAGACACCTCATACAAAAAAGCTCTGGCTGGCATCTGGTAGCTACTTCTCTGGGACAAAACTTCCAGAGGAAGAAACAGGCAGCAATCTTTGCTGTTCTGCAGCCTCCGCCAGTGATACCCAGGCAAAAAGGGTCTGGAGTGGGCCTCCAGCAAACTTCAGCAGACCTGCAGCAGAGGGGCCTGTTAAAAGGAAAACTAACAAACAGAAAGGAATAGTACCAACCTCAACAAAAAAGACGTCCACTCAGAGACCCCCTCCAAAGGTCACTGACTCCAAAGACTAAAGGTAGATAAATCCACGAAGATGGGGAGAAACCAGCGCAAGAAGGCTGAAAATTCCAAAAATCAGAATGCCTCTTCTCCTCCAAAGGATCACAATGCCTTGCCAGCAAGGGAACAAAACTGGACAGAGAATGAGTTTGACAAATTGACAGAAGTAGGCTTCAGAAGGTGGGCAATAACAAACTCCTCTGAGCTAAAGGAGCATGTTCTAACCCAATGCAAGGAAGCTAAGAACCTTGAAAACATTGCCAACTAGAATGACTAGTTTAGAAAAGAGCATACATGACCTGATGGAGCTGAAAAACACAGCACAAGAACTTTGTGAAGCATACACAAGTATCAATTGCAGAATCAATCAAGTGGAAAAAAGGATATCAGAGATTTAAGATCAACTCAATGAAATAAAGTGAGAAGACTAGATTAGAGAAAAAAGAGTGAAAAGAAATGAACAAATCTTCCAAGAAATATGGGTCTATGTGAAAATACCAAATCTACATTTGATTGGTGTACCTGAAAGTGACTCAGAGAATGGAACCAAGTTGGAAAACACTCTTCAGGATATTAGCCAGGAGAACTTCCCCAACCTGGCAAGGCAGGCCAACAATCAAATTCAGGAAATATACAGAGACACCACAAAGACACTCCTCCAGAAGAGCAACCCCAAGACACATAATCATCAGGTTCACCAAGGTTGAAAGGAAGAAAAAAATGTTAAGGGCAGCCAGAGAGAAAGGTCGGGTTACCACAAAGGGAAGCCCATCAGACTAACAGTGGATCTCTTGGCAGAAACCCTGCAAGCCAGAAAAGAGTGGGGGCTAATATTCAACATTTGTAAAGAAAAGAATTTTCAAACCAAAATTTCATATCCAGCCAACTCAAGCTTCATAAGCAAAGGAGAAATAAAATTCTTTACAGACGAGCAAATGCTGGGGGATATTGTCACCACCAGGCTGGCCTTACAAGAGCTCCTGAAGGAAGCACTAAACATGGAAAGGAACAATCAGTACTGGCCACTGCAAAAACATACCAAATTGTAAAGACCATCATCGCTATGCAGAAACTGCATCAACTAATAGGCAAACTAACCAGCTAGCATCATAATGTCAGGATCGAATTCACCCATAACAATATTAACCTTAAATGTAAATGGGCTAAATGCCCCAAATAAAAGACAAAGACTGGCAAATTGGATAAAGGGTCAAGACCCATAGGTGTGCTGTATTAAGGAGACCATCTCATGTGCAAAGACACACATAGGCTCAAAATAAAGGGATGGAGGAATATTTACCAAGCAAATGCAAAGCAAAAACAAAAAAACAGCAGAGGTTGCAATCCTAGTCTCTGATAAAACAGACTTTAAATCAACAAAGATCAAGAGTCAAAGAAGGGCATTACATAATGGTAAAGGGATCAATGCAACAAGAAAAGCTAACTATCCTAAATATATATGCATCCAATACAGGAGCACCCAGATTCATAAAGCAAGTTCTTAGAGACCTACAAAGAGACTTAGACTCCCATACAATAATAAGGGGAGACTTTAACACCCCACTATCAATATTAGACAGAACAACGAAACAGAAAATTAACAAGGATATCCAGGACTTGAACTCAGCTCTGGACCAAGCAGACCTAACAGACATCAACAGAATTCTCCACTCCAAATCAACAGAATGTATGTTCTTCTCAACACCACATCACACTTACTCTAAAATTGACCACATAATTGGAAGTAAATCACTCCTCAGTAAATGCAAAAAAACGGCAATCATAACAAAGAGTCTCTCAGACCACAGTGCAATCAAATTAGAACTCAGGAATAAGAAATGCATTCAAAACCACACAACTACATGGAAACTGAACAATCTGCTCCTGAATGACTACTGGGTAAATAATGAAAGTAAAGTAGAAATAAAGATGTTCTTTGAAACCAATCAGAACAAAGAACCAATGTACCAGAATCTCTGGGACACTACTGAAACAGTATTTAGAGGGAAATGTATAGCACTAAATGCCGACAAGAGAAAGCAGGGAAGATCTAAAATCGGCACTGCAACATCACAATTTAAAAAACTAGAGAAGGAAGAGCAAACAAATTCAAAAGCTAGCAGAAAACAAGAAATAACTAAGATCAGAGCAGAACTGAAGCATATAGAGACATGAAAACCCTTCAAAAAATCAATGAATCCAGGAGCTGGTTTTTTGAAAAAGATTAACAAAATGGATAGACCACTAGCCAGACTAATAAAAAAGAAAGGAGAGAAGAATCAAATAAATGCAATAAAAAATGATAAAGGGGATATCACCATCAATCCAACACAAATACAAACTACCACCAGAGTATACCAGACTAGACTATCCAGAAGAAGTGGATAAACTAGACTATCCATAAGAAATGGATAAATTAGACTATCCACAAGAAATGGATAAATTCCTGGACACATACGTCCTCCCAAGACTAAACCAGGAAGAAGGTGAATCCCTGAATAGACCAATAACAAGTTCTGAAATTGAGGCAGCAATTAATAGCTTACCAACCAAAAAAAAGTCTAGGACCAGATGGATTCACAGCTGAATTCTACCAGAGGTACAAAGAGGAGCTGGTACCATTCCTCCTGAAAATATTCGAAACAATAGAAAAAGAGGGAATCCTCCCTAACTCATTTTATGAGGACAGCATCATCCTGATACCAAAACCTGGCAGAGACACAACAAAAAAAGAAAATTTCAGGCCAATATCCCTAATGAACATCGATGCGAAAATCATCAACAAAATACTGGCAAACAGAATCCAGCAGCACATCAAAAAGCTTATCCACCATGATCAAGATGGCTTCATTCCTGGGATGCAAGGCTGGTTCAACATACATAAATCAATAAATGCAATCCATCACATAAACAGAACCAATGACAAAAACCACGTGATTATCTCAATAGCTACAGAAAAGGCCTTAGACAAAATTCAAAAGCCCTACATGCTAAAAATTCTCAATAAACTAGGTATTGATGGAATGTATCTCAAAATAATAAGAGCTATTTATGACAAACCCACAGCAAATATCATAGTGACTGGGCAAGAACTGGAAGCATTCCCTTTGAAAACCAGCACAAGACAAGGATGCCCTGTCTCACCACTCCTATTCAACATAGTATTGGAAGTTCTGGCCAGGGCAATCAGGCAAGAGAAAGGAAACAAAAGGGTATTCAATTAGGAAAAAAGGAAGTCAAATTATCTCTCTTTGAGTATGATATCATTGTATATTTAGAAAACCCCATCGTCTCAGCCCCAAATCTCCTTAAGCTGATAAGCAACTTCAGCAAAGTCTCAGGATATAAAATCAATGTGAAAAAATCATAAGCATTCCTATACGCCAATAACAGACAGAGAGCCAAAACATGAGTGAATTCCCATTCACAATTGCTACAAAGAGAATAAAATACCTAAGAATCCACTCACAAAGGATGTGAAGGACCCCTTCAAGGAGAACTGGAAACCACTGTCAAGGAAATAAAAGAGGACACAAACAAATGGAAAAACATTCCATTCTTATGGATAGGAAGAATCAATATCATGAAAATGGCCATACTGCCCAAAGGAATTTATAGATTCAATGCTATCCCCATCAAGCTACCACTGACTTTCTTCACAGAATTGGAAAAAAACTACTTTAAATTTCATATGGAATCAAAAATGGCCCCACATAGCCAAAACAATCCTAAGCAAGAAGAACACAGCTGGAGGCATCATGCTACCTGACTTCAAACTATACTACAAGCCTACAGTAACAAAAACAGCATGGTCTTACTACCAAAACAGATACATAGACCAATGGAACAGAACAGAGGCCTCAGAAATAACACCATGCATCTACAAACATCTGATTTTTCACAAACCTGACAAACACAAGCAATGGGGAAAGTATTCCCTATTTATTAAATGGTGTTGGGAAACCTGTCTAGCCATATGCAGAAAGTGAAACTGTATCTCTTCCTTACACCGTACACAAAAATTAACTCAAGATGGATTAAAGACTTAAACGTAAGATCTAAAACCATAAAAACCCTGAAAAAAACCTATGCAATACCATTCAGGACATAAAAGCAATGGCAACAAAAGCCAAAATAGACAAATGGAATCTAATTAAACTAAAGAGCCTCTGTACAGCAAAAGAAACTATCAGCAGAATGAACAGGCAACCTACAGAATGGGAGAAAATTTTTGCAATCTATCCATCTGACAAAGGAATAATATCCAGAATCTACAAAGAACTTAAACAAATTTACAAGAAAAAAAAAATCAAAAAGTGGGTAAAGGATATGAACAGAAATTTCTCAAAAGAAGACATTTATGCAGCCAACAAACATGAAAAAAAGCTCATCATCACTGGTCATTAGAGAAATGCAAATCAAAACCACAATGAGGTACCATCTCAGGCCAGTTAGAATGACAATCATTAAAAAGTCAGGAAACAACAGATGCTGGAGAAGATGTGGAGAAACAGGAATGCTTTTACACAGTTGGTGGGAGTGTAAATTAGTTCAACCATTGTGGAAGACAGTGTGGTGATTCCTCAAGGATCTAGAACTAGAAATACCATTAGACCCAGCAATCCCATTACTGGGTATATAACAAAAGGATTATACATCATCCTACTATAAAAACACATGCACACATATGTTTATTGCAGCACTGTTCACAATAGCAAAGACCTGGAATGAACCCAAACACCCATCAATAATAGACTGGATAAAGAAAATGTAGCACATTTACCCAATGGAATACTATGCAGCCATAAAAAAGGATGAGTTCATGTCCTTTGTAGGGACATGGATGAAACTGGAAACTATCATTCTCAGCAAACTAATACAAGAACAGAAAACCAAACACCACACGTTCTCACTCATAGGTGGGAGGTGAACAATGAGAACATATGGAAACAGGGAAGGGAACATTACACTCTGGGGCCTGTTGGGGGGCTGGGGACTAGGGGAAGGATAGCATTAGGAGAAGTACCTAATGTAGATGACAGGCTGATGGGTGCAGCAAACCACTATGGCACGTGTATACCTATGTAACAAACCTGCATGTTCTGCACATGTACCCCAGAACTTAAAGTATAAAAATAATAAAAGAAACTCCAATGCAGAATTTCATATTTGGATAGACTAAGCTTCATATGTGAAGGAGAAATAAGATCCTTTCCAGACAAGCAAAAGCTGGGAGGATTTGTTACTACCAGACCTGTCTTAAAACAGCTACTGAAGGAAGCACTAAATATGGAAAGACCATTAGCAGCCAATACAAAAATACACTTACAAATACAGAGCAGTGACACTACAAAGCAACCAAATAAACAAGTCTGTATAATAACCAGCTAACAGCATGATGACATCAAATCCACACATATTGATACTAAACTTGAATGGAAATGGGCTAAGATCCACTGGTATTCTGTCTTCAAGAGACCCTTCTCAGATGCAATGACACTCATAAGCTCAAAGTAAAGGAATTGAGAAAAATCAATCAAGCAAATGGAAAAAAAATGGGAAAATCTGCCAAGCAAATGGAAATTGAGATTGCAATTTCAATTGCAAACTAAGAAATTTGCTAAACACCATATAATTATGTGAAAACTGAATAACCCACATCTGAATGAGTTTTGGACAAATAATGAAATTAAGGCAGAAATCAAGAAGTTCTTTGAAACTAATGAGAACAAAGATACAACATACCAGAATCTTTGGGACACATTCTGGCAGTATTAAGGCAGTATTAAGAGGGAAATTTATAGCACTAAATGTTAGAAAAACCTCAATAGAACAACTTCTAACAGCACAACTAGATTAACTGGAGAACCAAAAGAAAATCAACCCCAAAACTAGCAGAAGACAAGATATAAGCAAAATCAGAGTTGAAGTGAAGGAGATTAAGACACCAAAAAGAAATTCAAAAGATAAATCCAGGAGTGATTTTTTTAATAAAACAAGATTGACTGCTAGCTAGACTAATAAAGAAGAAAACTCAGTAGATTCAAGTAAGCACCATTAGAAACAACAAAGGGAATATTACCCCTGGCCCCAGAGAAATATAAATAACCATCAGAAAACATTACGAATACTTCTATGCACATAAACTAGAAAATGTAGAAAAAACAGATAAATTTCTGGACATATACACCCTCTCAAGACTGAACAAGAATGAAATTGAATACTTAAGTAGATCACTAAAAACCTCCAAAATTGAATCAGTAATAAATAGCTCACCAACCAAAAAAAATTCCAGGACCAGACACATGTACAGCCAAATTCTACCAGGTGTACTAAGAAGATCTAGTACCATTCTTACTGATACTATTCCAAAAAATAAAAGAGGGGAGACTCCTCCTTAACTCATTCTATGAGGCCAGCATTACCTTGATACTAAAACCTGGCAGAGACACACACAAAAAAAAAAAAAAAAAGAAAGAAAGAAAGAAAACTTTAGACCAATATCCCTGATGAACATCGGTGCAAAAATCCTCAACAAAATACTGGCAAACTGAATTCAGCAGCACATTAAGAATCTTATCCACCACAGTCAAGTAGGTTTTACCCCTGGGAAACAAAGTTGGTTTAATATAAGCAAATCAATAAAGTACTCATGACACAAACAGAACTAAAGACAAAAAAACACATGATCATCTCAGTAGATGCAGAAAAGACTTTTCATAGAATTCAGCACCCCTTCATGTTAAAAACTCAATAAACTAAGTATTGAAGGAACATACCTCAAAATATTAAGAGCCATTTATGACAAATCCACAGCCTACATTATACTGAATGGGCAAAAGCTGGAGGAATTCCCCTTGCAAACTAGCACAAGACAAGGATGCCTTCTCTCACCACTGCTATTCAACGTAATATTGAACGTGTTGGCCAGAGCAATAAGGCAAGAGAAAGAAATAAAGGGCATCCAAATAGGAAGAGGAAATCAAACTATTTTGTTTGCAGACAACATAATACTATATCTAGAAAACCCTACAGTCTCAGCCCAAAAACATTTTTATCTGAAAAACAACTTCAGCAAAGTCTCAAGATAAAAAATCAATGTACAAAAATAACTTTCATTCCTGTACACCAACAATAGTTGAGCCAAGAGCCAAATCAGGAATCCAATCCCATTCACAACTGCCACAAAAAGAATAAAATACCTAGAAATATAGCTAACCAGGGAGGTGAGAGATCTCTACAATAAGAATTACAAAACGCTGCTCAAAGAAATCATAGATGATGTAAACAAATGGAAAAATGTGCTCATGGATAAAAAGAATCAATATCATTAAAATGTCCATACAGCCCAAAGCAATTTACAGATTAAATGCTATTCTAATTAAACCAGCAATGATATTCTTCACAGAACTAGAAAAACTATTTTAAAGTTCATATGGAACTAAGAAAGTCTCAATAACCAAGCCAATCCCAAGCAAAAAGAACAAAACTAGAGACATCATGCTACCCAACTTCAAACTACACCACAGAACTACAGTAACCAAAAGAGGATGGTATTAGCACAAAAACAGACACATAGACCAACAGAACAGATAGAGAGTCCAGATACAAGGCCACACCCCTACAAACTATCTGATCTTTGACAAGCCTGACAAAAAAAAACAATGGCGAAAGGATACCCCATTCAATAAGTGGTGCTGGGATAACTAACTAGTCATGTGCAGAAGACTGAAACTGAACCCTTTCCTTACACCATATACAAAAATCAACCCAACACGGATTAAGGACTTAAATGTAAAACCCAAAACTATAAAACCTCTGAAGACAACCTAAGCAATATTATTCTGGACACAGGAATGGGACAAAACTTCATGACAAAGACATCAAAAGCAATTGCAACAAAACACACAGAAAAACTATTGACAGAATAAACAGACAAACTACAGAATGGGAGAAAATTTTTGCAAATTGTGTATTTGACAAAGGTTTGATATCCAGCATCTATAAGAAATGTAAACAAACTTCAAGCAAAAAACAAACAACCCCATTAAAACGTGGGCAAAGGACATGAACAGATAATTTTCTAAAGAAGACATACATGTGGCCAACAAGCATATGAAGAAAGAACCTCAACATCACTGATTATTAGATAAATGCAGATCAAAACTACGATGAGATACCATCTCACAACAGTCAGAATAGTTATTATTAAAAAGTCAAAAATAACAGATGCTGGCTAGGTTGTGGAGAAAAAGGAACACTTATACACTGTTGGTGGGAGTGTAAATTAGTTCAACCATATAGAAAACAGTATGGTGATTCCTCAAATATCTAAAAACAGAAATACCATTCAATACAGCAATCCCATTACTGGGCATATGTCCAGTGGATCATAAAGCATTACATCATAAAGACACATAAACACGTGTTCATTGCAGCACTATTTATAGCAGCAAAGACATGGAATCAACCTAAATGTCCATCAGTGTTAGACTGAATTTAAAAAATGTGATACCTATACATCATGGAATAGTATGCTGCCATGCAAAAGAACAAGGTCATATCCTTTGCAGGAAGACAGATGGAGGTGTAGGCCATTATCCTTAGCAAACTAAGGCAGGAACAAAAAACCAAATACCATGTTCTTACTTATAAGGGGGAGCTTAATGATGAGAACACATGGACACACAGAGTGGACCAACACACACTGGGGCCTACTGGAGGGTGGAAGGTGGGATGAGAGAGAGGAACAGGGAAAATAGTGGCTTAATTCCTGGGTGACAAAATAATCTGCACCACAAATCCTTATGATACAAGTTTACCTATGTAACATACCTGCACATTTACCCCAAACTTAAAATAAAAGTTAAAAATAATTAACTTTGAAATCAACTAAGCTTCAGAAACATTTACTGAATATAAGTGGTTGTTGAGGATTTTGTTTGTTTGATAACTTTACTTTTTTCTTATGCTAATTGGTCTATTTAGATTCTCTTACTTCTGGTATAAATTTTTGTAGTTTATTCTTTTTCTATAAATTAAAAAAATCCAAATTTTGAGATTAATTTATATATTCACATGTAATTTTAAACTATCTTCCTCTAAATTACTATTTCCAAATATCAGTGTTTTCATATTTTTGCTTTCTCCTTTTATTCTTAATATTTTTTATTTTATTATTTTTAAAAAACCAGCAAATTCATCAATTCTGCCTTTTTGTTAATTCATTAATTTCCCTTTATCTTTACGAATTCTAACTTATTCTTTTCTTTACTACTTCAATTAACCCTTAAGTCATTTAGTTTGTGTAAAAACCAGGCACAGATCTACCACTTGTTAGGATGGATAGCTCCTATTATTTGTGAAAGCTTCTATGCTACATTTAATCTCCAAATTGGAAGAGTCCTAGACCTTGTGGGATGACTAGAAATTTTAGACACAGAATCCAGGAAGCATGGCACTTAATGAAATTTAATATCTGAGATGATCATAATATGGTCACCATGGTTTAAAAAATGGAGAGACATTTCAAACCAAGCAAGGCAGTGCTTCTCTGACAGGGTAAAACCTCAATCCATCCTGACTGCTGAGCTCACAGATTCAGAGTATGCCCCAGTGACAGAAAGGCATATTCTCACCAGGCATCAAGTGGTAAATGGAATTCAGCTTAAAGATGCCTTAGGCCAAATTCTATTTAATGTCTAGTCTTTACCTTTACTGATTGAACTGTAGTCATCATCTCAGCTTGCTTGTCGCTATATAATCTCTTGTAATAGGTTTTTTCATTCATTATTTAGTAGTTATTATTTTCAATTATCCCTCAGTTTTTACTCATTTAGATTTTTTTTTCTGGCAGAGTCAAAAGCAATTCATTGAGAAAAGTTTAACAAAATTCTGGCAAGATTGATTTTTAAGAAAAAGGGAGAAAAGAAAGAAGGAAAGCAAAGAAGAACATTAATACACTATTAGAATATATAAGACTACAGAGAATAAACATATAAAATATTTTACTATAAATAACTTTTTTGCAAATAAATTTCAAAACATAGAAGAAAATATGTAATTAGATAAACTTCTAGAAAATGTTTCCTTAAAAAGCAGCTAAAAATGAGATAACCTAGAGCATATTATAAATATTAAGTCAATTGAATAAATCATTAAACATCTTTACACAAGTAAATACCTGACCCAGGTAGTTTTTAATAAGAATTCTACCATAATTTGATCATTACATGTATTTTTAAGAAAAAAGAAAATGAGAGAATACTCTCAAAATTTTTGAGGATGATATAACCTTGATACCACAACTTAACAAGGGTATTAGAAGAAAGAAAAATCACAGACCAAATGAACTTATGAAAGTAAATGCATGCAGAGAGCTAACAGCTGGCAGGGAAAAGGAGCCTTGGTATAAAACATAAAATTACTATTATATACTAGTTTTCTAAAGCTGAAACCAATTCTCTGAGTGGATTTCTTAGCAAGAAAATCTAAGTAGACTGGTGAAATTTCCGCGATTTCATTTGGTGACATATATGTGCACAGAATTTTAGGGAAATGATATATGTCTTGACAAAATAGATATAAAGATTACATGCCCCACTCCCACAAAGGTGCAGGAAATCAAAAGATACCTGAAAAGCCTGTACCTTTTATGGCCAAAGAATGATCAAATTTAAATAAGAATTACTTCCAGAAAAAAAGAAACTCGCTCTTAGGGAGACTATTGGTAGGAGAATCCAAATTGAAAAAGATAGTAATTAGAATGCAGGAATGAGAAAGACTCAATATTCAGATAAATGAATGTGGAGAAAGGTTAATAGAATGTGAATATCAGAATATGGGCATGGCCAGAGAGAGGCCATATTTTACTGAGTGTCATGGCAACAGCAAAGGGAGACCTATACTGATATTTCTACTACTACCTTTATAAGAACACCTCTTAAAGTATAGAAAATAACATTTAATTTAAACACGAGGAAAGGAAAAAGGTTGCAATTGCATCATATATGAATATATTGTAAGAGAAAAAGAAAAATAATTTGACTAAAGCAATAACAGTTAATTAAGGCATAAGAGAAAAATTGAGCCATCGAGTATATGGAAATTCTAACATGAAAAAATTGGTTAAACAAGCTTTGAAAAAAATATTTAAAATGAAGTGAAACATTTAAATTAGAAATTAAAAATGTGAACATAATAATATTTTTGAATAATAGTGGGTAAATAATAGAGATGATGAAGCTCAAAAAAACATAAATATAGATAGATTGATAGATAATTTTAGAAATGAAAAGAAGACATGGCTGAGTATGGTGGCTCACCCATATAATCTCAGAACTTTGGGATGCCAAGGCAGGAAGATTGCTTAAGCACAGGAGTTCATGGGGAAAAAAAAAAAAAAAAAAAAAATACACATAATTAAGAAACAACATAAATAAGAATAGAAATATTTTAAGTAACAATAATGAAAGGAAAGGGAGAAATATGAAAACAATCAAATAGAAATGGAGAGTAAAATTTAAAAAAAAGATATAATCAATTAAGAAAACAAAGAAGGTCCAATGAATACATGATTGGAGGTCATCGTCAAGAAACTCAAAATAATGGAATAGAACAAATAGTAAAATATACAATCACATAAAATATTCCCCAAATTAAGAAGCATTTGAATATATGTGTAGAATATGAACATTGTATACCTGGAAAAATCAGTCTAGGATTGTCAAAACCAAAACATATTCTGGGGAAAATAACTGCACTGTAAATATAAAAAAATTAAAATCTGTGGACATTATACAAAAATCATATAGTTCCAAGGAAGGTAAAGAAA
Source organism: Macaca fascicularis (assembly GCF_037993035.2). Taxonomy (NCBI): domain Eukaryota; kingdom Metazoa; phylum Chordata; class Mammalia; order Primates; family Cercopithecidae; genus Macaca; species Macaca fascicularis. The sequence continues at coordinate 171,649,464 of NC_088380.1, read as the reverse complement.
ATCATCTATCCACAGCACCTCTTAACAAAACACAATTGAACCATATATTAAAGTTCCTTTTTTTTTTTTGAAAGGGAGTCTCCCTCTGTCAACAGGCTGGACAAGGTTCACTGCAACTTCTGACTCCCTGGGTCAAGTGATTCTCCTGTCCCAGCCGCCTGGGTAGCTAGGGTTACAGGCACCCACCACCACGCCCGGCTAATGTTTGTATTTTTAGTAGAGATGGGGTTTCACCATGTTAGCCAGGATGGTCTCGATCTCCTGACCTCATGATCTGCCTGCCTTGGCCTCCCAAAGTGCTGGGATTACAGGTGTGAGCCACTGTGCCCAGCCATATTTAAGTTTCTTAATGAAAAAAATAATAATAATAGGATTCCATATCCAGCAGAATTACTTTTCTTCTATAATAGTTACAGAAAAATATAGGCCTTCAAAGTACCAGGAAATTTTGTACTCATAAAGCTTTCCTGAAGAAATCATTCAAGAGAAAGTTTCATACAATCAAGAATTTTTGAGGAAAACTTCACACTAAGGTCTATTGTTGAACATTTTTCTACTCAACTCTACTACCAAAACTACATAAACGGATAAAGGTCACAGAATCTTAGGGAAATTATATATGTCTTGACAAAATAGGTATTTAAGAAAAAAACACTGCAATACAAGGAAAGAATGCAAAGAGAATGTCTAATTCAAAATAAGTTTACTGATTGGCTTGTCTTGCTAATTGTAAATAGATAATGTCATTTAAAATTAAATATTCATAGGCCAGGCACTGTGACTCACACCTGTAATCCTAGCACTTTGGGAGGCCAAGGCGGGTGGATCACCTGAGGTCAGGACTTCCAGACCAGCTTGACCAACATGGAGGAAACCCGTCTCTACTAAAAATACAAAAATTAGCCAGGCTTGTTGGCACATGCCTGTAATCCCAGCTACTTGGGAGCCTGAGGCAGGAGAATCGCTTGAACCCGAGCAGCAGAGGTCGCGGCGAGCTGAAATCGTGCCACTGCACTCCAGCCTGGGCAACAAGAGCGAAACTCCATCTGAAAAATAAATAAATGAATAAATAAAATTAAGTATTAATAAAAGAAATAGAGTAAAGAAGAAGTTACTAATTAATTCCTCAATTGCCCACAGTAGGAAACAAATTAATAGTATCTTAAACCCAGGAAGCTAATTGCATCATTATGATGATAACTACTAGAATAAAAATACAAAAATTTCTGAATACCAAAAGATATAAAAAAAATTATACATAAAAGATTTCGTAACATAAAATAACATGACAGAAGTAACAGCAAATGCATTTGTTGTATCAGTTAATACAAATTAACTCAAAGCAGCAATGGAAAAAAATTTAAACTAAACATAAAAACAAACTATGCATATGTAATATTTTTCTAAAACCAAAATGAATAAATTAAAAATTAATGAATGAGTATCAATCATGAACACAGATGCAACATTCCTCAAGAAAATATTAGTAAATCAAGATCAATAGCAGATGAAAAAGATCATACAACATGATCAAGTGATATTTATCCCTGAGATGCAAAGATGCTTAAACATTTGCAAAAAATAAGCATTACACACTACGCTAACAGAAAGAAGGATAATAATCATATAGTCACTTCAATATGTACTGAAAAAGCATGTGACAAAATGTAACACTATTTCATGAATAAAACTCTCAACAAATTAGGTATAGAAGGAAGCACCTCAACATAATAAAGTTATGTATGACAAACCCACAGCTATCATCATACTCAAAGATGAAGAGTTGAAAGCTTTTCCTCTAAGATCAGGAGCAAGGTAAGAATGCCCACTCTTACCATTTCTATTCAACACAGTACTGGAAGTCTCTTCTTTCTCCCTTCTTTTCTTGCATTGTATTCATATTGAATTCATGTGGATCCCTTTTGGATTAATCATTGTTAATGTGAGGGATGAGATAATGTTCATGTTCAAAACAATCAGAATTTTGCTTGTTACCAATGACAAATGTGACATCTACTTATCACTTCTCAAACGGATATTTACATTACTTTTTTCCTATCCTCTGCCACCAATAGATTCTTACAAATAAGTCTTACTGTTGTGATTCCTTGTTCAGTGCCCTGTCCTTGAAACAAAAGCAAGGCAAGTCAAACTTCTACCATCAACCTGAGAACCCCACTTGCATTGATGCAAATTAGAAATAGCTGATTCTGAACCTCAGAGTATGTCAGGATTTAAAATTTAATCTGTGTAGCTTTTTTTTTTTTTTATATCTGTGGTCAAGTGTGTCCTTCACTATAATAAATCAAAATGCTGTTGACCATTCCTGCTTTGGGAAGACCCAACTCTTGTTTTGTGTTTTCTGTTATCTCTTAATTTGTTTTGAAGATGAATTTGGTATTAGTTGTTTTTATTGCTTTTGTGTGATTTCCACAAAGTAAAGAGAGACTGAATTTACTTTTTTTAAAATAGGAATTCCTAGTCCATAGATTTTTTAAAATAACCTATATAAAATATCCCTTACATTGATTTGAATCTCAAATGGAAAATGCAATTCTTCTTAAGTCTGAGCTTTGTAAGATGAAGGTAAGGCCACTTTGTTATTTTCAAATATAGCAATTAAGTTGTCTAGACAGACAAAAAGATTCTGGAAATTGAGATTCACTGAAAACCTGGTACTAATCACCTTAAAAATGTACACTATAATACTTCAGAATTTCACAGGTGGAAAAACGTGAAGTGTGTTTATACTATTTGCCATAAGCCAATTTTATCTACATCAAGCCATATGGTTTGGGAAGCTGGGAGTTTCAGGAGAATTCAGAGTGAAATTTAACAGTGCTGTCTGAAAACAGTTTATACAGAGTTTATAAGCCATTCTAAAACACACCAGGGACATTTTTTCTTTTCTCTCCCTTTTTAAAAAAATAATATACACTATCATACTGATATTTTAACACTCTATGCACAGTGTTTTTGTAATTTTCTGAAAATTGCTGTGTTGCTACACTGATCTACATAAAATCTTGTAAGGCATAGACTGCATGATTGGTAATTTCTCTTCTTATGTATGAAATTAGAAGCACTTAATGCAATATATACTTAATTATTTTAAAATATTAATTGTAATTTTATAGTTTCTAAAGTATCGCTTATTTATACCTATCAAAATAAATATTGCTGTCAAATCATTCAGAGAAATTTATAAAGGAATCTGATAAAAATTACATTTCAGCTAATGTACAGATTCTATTGGACAATTCTTTTTTTATATATCTACAGAACAACTTGATAGGAGAGCCAAATAGTTTTGTTTTATGACTTTTCTTACTGTATTAAGTATATCACATGCCCTATAAAATATCAAAGGCAATGTTACTGAGAACATTATTTTAAGATTTCAAGTTTGATTTTAATGTACTCCTTAGATTTTCCACTTTTTTTAAGGTTTGGTATTAGCTCAAGTAAAGCAATTAGATTAACAAATATATTGAAATAAAACTTGAATACACTCATACAAAATTATTAATTCAAAAATCCTTTAAAATCTTGCAAAATGTCCCCAATAAAAAAAGGGAAATGTGACTTGCCTGCAAATTCCTTCTGGAAATATAAAACTTGATTCCTCATATCTACTACAGAATTCCTCAAGTTGACAGTAAAACAGCAGGAGAAAAGTCAAATTTACACCAAATTGATTGGTTTGGAAACAATCACTCCTGTAATTAGGATAGGTCAGGAAAAGTTTCTTTATAAATAATTTATCAGAAACTACTCTATAAAAACCTAGGAAAATGTCAAGCCAGGTGCAATCTTTTTAAACTATCCCAGTATAAATCAATTAAGGTGCTTTATTTTGACATCTAGTGTCAGTATTTACCAAATGTAGATAGACAAGTCCATCCCTGCAGCATGCATTTGCAAATAACTTTACTCATTAATGTTTAATTAAGACAGAGGAAAACTGTCCTTGATATTTTGCTGCAATTAGTGCTCTCTATACCCCACTGACTTCTCATGATGAATTACTTTTCAAATGAAAAGTGAAGTGATTAAAACTGGAGTCACTCTATCTAGTATGCATTGCCCATACCTCATTTTAAAGAGAAAACCAAATAGAGCCACACACAGTGAAAATGCAAGTAAAATTATTTGCTATTTTCGATGTCAACTGTGAAGCTACTTTCTGGTCATGACTATGAAGTGATATAACATGTAAATCCCAAAGTATGCCTATTAAATCATAAAGTCACAAAACACCAGAGCTTTAGGGGATTTAACCTCAATTTAAGACACTCCACAAACACTAAGGAAATTATAATGGTCACATAGTTTTCTGCATTGTATTCTAATAATTTCACTTTTGTTTTAATATTTTACTGTTTTAAAGAACTTCATAATCCATTTTATCCAATATCTTCATTTTGCCAAACAGCTAACAAAATCACTGCATAACAATAACAAAAACCTGAAATCTGAGAGAATAGATGACTTATGTAATGTTACACAAGAAACAAGTGACAGATCTGAAAATAAAATATAGTTGTTCATGCATATCCTTCCTCCTACTCTCTGCCCACGTTTGTCTTCATCTTAGACTGGAAGAGGAAACATAGTATGGGACATATTTATGAACTCTTTGATCATATTACTCAGATATGATCCAGTTTGGAACGTTCTTGAAGTAACATTTTGTTACCCATATGTTTTATGTTATATTTCATACTAACAAATCTATTAAGGTGTTATTAGTAATAGAAGATAACTATTTTGTTTATTTTAATAACTTGTTTTTAATTATTTTCCCAATTCTAGAATCTCTCCTCAGATATATGAAATACACTAACTTTATAACTAATAGCCTGACAACTAGATTCACCAACAGGTGGGTTATGCTTGTATGATACAGTGAATTATTTGTTAACATAAAAGAATTCTGAAATATCACATATAATTCCCTATCTAAATTCCTTATAATTTACATTGGAAGATCTGGTCAACATGTACTTGCATGACCACATAACTACAATCTCTCAGAGCTGAGTAGCCCTGGGCCACTTTGCATAGTGCATGTACTCTTTGGTTCTCCACAATCCTCACCACTCCTTATTACTTCCCGACATCTGGGCTTTATGTCTGTGGCCATTTAAGTTCATGCTTGTACTGTTGCTTTTTAAATACTTGTTTGCCTCACTCATCTACCTGCCTAGTGCCTGGAAGCTTATGCATTTTCAACTTCTGACATAATGGCTCTAGGGGCAAAACTACTAAATGAGACAAGTCAATAAATGTACACACACACACACACACACACACACACACACAGAGAGAGAGAGAAAGAGCAAGATTTTGAAATTATATAGCATGAGCTTATTTACAATTTGATTAAATAATTCTTTTGTTTATAAATTGCTTACCTGTTGAATGACCATTAAAATAATCTCTACAATATGCAAGCTGAATTTAAATATAATGTTTGCTCTTTAAAATCATGAAACTAGTGGGTGAGCATGCATTGCCTTTGCTCAAAATTGCAGGAAAAGTTCAGGATCTTAAGCTGGAAAGGTTATGTATTAATAACTTTCCATCATTAGTTCTCAAAGGTATATTTATATGGGTTACATTAAGGTCATGGGCCAGGAAGTATCAGTGGTGGGGTATGGTATGGAGAGTGAGTGCAGTTGTCTGAAGAAACCAGAGGCATTTTCAGAGAAAGATGCAGGTCAGGGTTAAGTCAGTCTGGCTGGAGTAGAGACCTGGTTATATTGAGGTTAGAAAAGCCATTCAAGTAGATACTGGAGAAGCCTAGCATCCAGAATTTGAACTAAATTGCTTACATTTCTGAAACATAAGCTTTCGTATTATGGTTACACAAAATGAATGAGATTACAGTACACCTTCAAATTGTATCTTATTCTCACAAAACGTAGTATTCTATTTGGAAAATGGTTGCCAATACCATCTTCACACATGACATTTCTTGCTGTCTTTCATCAACGGGGAAGAAAACTCTTAAATCCTGACATTAGCTAGGCTTAGGCTTAAACTCTAACATGATCTCAAATGATCAAGATAGAATAAACATATGGAAAGTTGAGAAAACTAGCACTGAGGAAATATGATCAGACCCTTAATAGAGGCCTCACTAATTGTTATCATAAGGGTGCCACTTATGATAACAATTCAAAGACCTTGAGCTATCAAGCAGGTTTATTGATGGAGAACTCTTATCAGAGCCCCTGCTGTTAGCTCTGACAGATTTACCACACGTGGCTGCACATGGCTACACTTGTACCCACTCAAGTGTGTAAGAAGTGTCTAGTGCTGAGCCACTGAGAATTCGCCTCAGTAATGTTATAATTGCAATGCTACCTCAAACCAAATAAGGCGAGCCTGTTAGGAAAGTCACCCACATTATTACTGTTGCTTTCTCCAATGCAAAGAATCATGCTATTTGAAGGTATATACATCTGATGCTCTCTCATTACAAAAGAAAATGTTGAGAATGCTCTTTGGGTTGGTGAAATCCATCATAAACAGGATTTTTCCTTTGTACATAAAAGAGGATATGCACTTAGATTATATCAACGATTGAATAGTATCCAATATAGGAAATATTTGTATACATTTTCTATATACCTGAGAAATAAAAACAAAATGTTTAAGGAAGAAAGTCAGGGCTTGAAAACAAGCAATACTCTAACAGCTAATAACCAGAATCTTCATAATATATCAAAAATTTTGCAAAGGAGTCTCAGCTAAATTTAGGACACAAAATTTTAGAATTTTGTCATGTAATCCCTCTTTTAGAAGTTATATTATTAGTACATTGGGAAAATAACATTTTAGGACTTTAACATCTTCTTTATTCAATTCATTATTGAAAGAAAGAATGGTGTGCTTATTAAAAACTAAACAATACAAAAAATGGACTCTTAAATTTAACAGATCCAAATTCGAATCTGAGTTCTTCAATATATTAGCTAGATATTTCATATTTCTGGATATAAACCATTTAGCATAGTGTATGACATTAGTATATATTCTCAAAAAATACTGTTATATGTAACACATATTATGCACAATTACATAAAAATGTAAAATTTATAATGTGCCCATTTAAATTTTTAAATATGGTAGGTTTATGTGTATGTTTGTATGTGTGTATATAAATCATTTTTGAAATTAGTTCATTTTCTAGAATCAAATGAGGGGGAAAAATTATTGTTTACAATCCAGTTGTGTGTGTGTATGTGTGTGTGTGTGTATATATATACATATATAGATATATACTCACACATATATAAAGCCACTATATGGAGTGATTTTATATAGATATATACAATTGATTTTATATAATACATAATATCTCTACAAAATATATACTCTGCATAAAATCACAAAATGAGTTGTGTAAGTTATCCACAATCTAAAGAATTCTGAAAGGAATTATGATTATGCTTCAAGATATGTATACTTCTTAAAATTAAATCCACAAAGCCAATAATTAGTGTGGAAGAAACAGAAGAGAATCACTAGAAAGTAGAAATAAAACCTTAAATAAACATCGTTTTGGAAACTATCCAGAGAGTTGGTTATAGCCCAGAATTATCTATAGATTCTCTGGACAAAATATTCTGTAAATGCTTTGCACAAAATAAGCATTCAAATAGAGCTTTATAGTGGATTCTTTATTTTCTACATTACTTAGAACTACACCTAAGTGTTAAACCATATTGCTAAGTTTCAGAGAAGTATAGCCTTGCTGTACTTTAGAAGGCTAGCTGAACATGGAGCCCAGACTCCATTCCAAAATCCGTGACTCCAGATGGTTTTCTGTTGTTGCTGTTGTTATTGTTGTTTTCTTCATCGTAGCCTACTGGCTTTTGGTTCTTTGTGTTTCTTTTTCCTTGAATGTGCATTCTATGGCAAACATTATGGCAGCCTTTTGCAATCAAGCTCAAAGTCAAAATTGCCTTGCGTTAGAGATATATTTGGGTACCTCTACCCTCAAAATCTTACAAATCAATTCTTGTTTGCATTTAGGGCAGAACTCTGATGCTCCAGCTTGACACCTCTAATATTATTGGAACACTTGCCCTTGCTGGTCATATATAGTAGAATCGTTATCCCTTGCATGCAAACAAAAGGTTCTGGCCCTACATCCCCTGGATAAGCTGCAAGGTGCCATGTTAGCAGCAGTTCGATTTCAAATCAATATCTACAATTATGACAATCTGCACTTGCTCCTTTTGATTTGGGGATCATAAGTAAATTCACTCCTTGGTATTTCTAGCCACAAAATTTTAATGCACACTTCTCTTTTATCAAGAGTGACAATGGTTTTTCATTAAACATCAGTTTCAGCTTTTATTAAGATGATCACTTTTTAGAAGGGTCACTTAAAAATGAGTTTTCCATGTACCACATGATCATATTGCATTGTTTCATTCTGCCTAAAATGTATCCTCCAACTTAAGTAAAATCTCATCAAGATATATTACACAGGTAGAAAATAAACAAAAGGAATAGAAAAATTAATTTTGCTACATAAAATTTGAAATATTTTAAGAAAATAGCAGACTGACTTGGATGTAAGCTTGTGCTTCTACTAGAAGAAATGGGGATGACTACATAAGGACAACAATCTTTCAGACACCTCTAGTCAATATTTGAATTACCCCTTGCACTTCACCACCATCGAATTGCTTTGTCTCAGTTCAACAATTTGGCATAACATAATAAGAATATATTATAAACCAATATAAAAACCTGTCCCACAAAATTGTCATTTTTTTTTCTCTTGGAATGTTGAGAAAATTGAAACTGTAGGTGACACAGTTTCTCTTTTCATAGTGGCTGATAAAAAGCTTTGAGCAAAAAAAACGAACCATTTTTAGCATATTGAAGGAGATTATTAAGGTTTCTATTTTACTTTTACCTTTATTCTTGGTTTCATTTTAATATTGCCATTTTTTCTCTTTTTACTAAACCTGCTTTTAATTTATTTTAACTTGTTGTATTTTATGTGTCTTCATAATTAGTAATAAACCTTTTCTAAAATAGGGCAGAATATAAACTAAGAAATGATTCAATGTATTTCATGACAGACAGATCCCTTCATGTTCTGTCTCCAACTTCTCTTGGTAGGCTTGCCTCCTGCCATCTTTTCTCATGCATTCTTTTTCTATCCACTGTGATTGTCTTATAGTTCCCTGGACACACTGTCTGATACTGCTGAACCTTGTCTTATAATTTCTTTCCAATATTATTTCCCAGTAAATAACATACTTAGGAGTGAACTCAAAAGTTATCCTTTGGTGGTTCGTGGAATGAATTAATGAAAGTATGCAGCTGGAACAGCATCTGTGAAAATGAGAGGTACATTCATTTGCTTTGCCCTTTCTTTGATTTACTTACTTTAATTCAGTAATTTATAAAATATTAATTTCTCAGTATACATAATAGAATTGTTATCTTTCAAAGAAACCTAGTTAACTTTAAAAAACATCATATTAGAAGACAAAAGTCTAAGAGATGGTATAAGTTCTGAGATGTATGTACTCCCCACTGTACTACAGTTATTTTCGTTACCATTATGCACTTTTAATAAATCCTTATTTTCTTATGTGTTTTTAATGATTTCAACAGAGTAAACTTACTTTAAAAGGCAGTTTGCATTTTTCAATTACTGTGGAACATTGTTTCACCAAATACTAACTGAAGTTAGGCATTCAGTTTCAAGGCAGAGATCTGCAGTGTGAACGGGCTGACTACATTGACTCACTAAAATAGGATTTGGGTAACCAATTCAAACAAGAGTAACCTTTCCAGGACGACTAAAGGGAAAAGCAATGTGGGATAAATTCACCTCTGAATTTTTCACATTTTTGCACACGCGACTGATGTATGTATTATCCTGAAGTTCTCCTAGTGTCTGCTTTTTATGGAAATATTTGTTCTGCTCTACTTTGTGGTAGAAGGAAACTGGAACCCAAGTGCTCCATTGAGGGGAAGGTATTTCCCATGTGAGTGCCGACTTGCTCATGTGACTTTTTCATTTTGTTTATGTATTTATGGTAGGGATCACAAGTAGAAGGTATTGGCCCTTTGAAGAATGAACACTGCTGTTACCCTCCATTTCCTATAAGATGTCACAGCTGTGACAAGGAAGGGTTTATAATGGCACAGTTCGGTGCCTTCATAATTTATTCTTTCTGATTTTATGCTCTTTTAGTCTCCTGCTCAACCATCCACTAACAAGCAGTGATATTAGCCAATAAATCAAAGACGTCTGCTTGTCACCACCAGATGCTTGGCCACATCGCCACCGATTATGAGACATACAAAAGGACAATTTCATGTAGGGAGCTCAGCAGAGGTGTTCCACTGATATTCTGTTTGATAGAAAACTAGTTTGAGGTGAATGTAGTAAAATTCAAAAACTATTATGCCTTGCAGCAATGAAGAACTAAGTGGAAATGAAATTGGAAAGTAAATTAGGATCTCACCTTTATGATTATTCCTTTTAAGAGTCTAAATCTCTCCCTTTGTCACTTTGATACAAGTTAAAGAAGAAATATCTTAATATACTCTGTTTATTTTTCTAGGTTTAAGAATTTATCTCTCTTTTCTAAAAGCACCAAATAAGACATTTATATCCATCTATTAAATATACTTATTAAGACGTATTATTTCTAAACAAATATAATTTGTTTGAATTGTAGTCAATTGTAGTACAACAATAATATGATTTTATTTTTTCATTAATATTAAGACCTACTGTAACCTAATTAAAACCATCTATTAGGTATTAATTGCTTATATATTCTTTTGTTTCATTATTGAAATTACTGATACACCATAATGTACATATACCTTTCTCTGTGGTATAAACAAGAACAATAACAGCATACTAAATGTATAGAGTTCAAATAACTATGCCCAATATTTTAGGAAATTCTCCTCAGCATACTGTTAAATTTTTAAAAGAAGACAAGAAGTTTATATTTTTTCTTTAAATTAAAGTAGAAAAGCAATGTCCAACTGGCTTCATTTTAATAAAGAAGTTGCTAAGTTTTTCTCAACTGAGAAGTTAACCATATTTATACATTAAATATATAACTAGATTGTTGACTTAGCATTTTTGCTATATTGACAATTTATTATAGAACAAATTGTAAATTAAATTTCAATATGAGTTACAAAAAGGCATATGTAATGATGCTTTATTTTTAATTAATATGGCTATGTTTATCTTGTGACTGTACAAGCTGCCCTTTCTTTCTTCACATATTCTTTTGACTTTCTCAGGGCCCTAAAAATGCCATTCAGAAAATGAGTGAGTTATTCCACGGTGCCTCAATTTCAGTTACTAACTCTTGGAGGCTAGAAAAATCATGTCTGTTATTTTGTTTCCTTCCATTTCTTCATCTTTTTCCTTTATTTTACAGACATATCTAGATTACCCTTTTCAAATATTAATTTATTTAAGCCTCCTCAGAATAACAGTTGAACTTTCCAAAGTGTATAAATATAAGAACTTTTCAAAGTAAAATACTTATTGTATATATTCAAATAATAAACTTGCATTTTACAGTTCCATTCAACCTAGATGGAGATGCTGTATCACTGTGGTTGCTTTGTTGCTGCTGTTGTTTTGTTGTGATTTATACTATGACTTTTACATTGATATTTCATGATAGTTTTATTTCCCTTCAGCCTAATAGGAAGTCAAAGGTGCCATCTATTTAGAAAGCTTTAGACAGAGAAGATAATTCACTTAGAAATGTGTGCTTGAAGTTCTTTTTTATTTCTCTGAGCTACAGAATTATTAAGTATTTAAGTACTTTTTTTTTTTTTTTTTTTTTTTTGAGATGTTGTTTCACTCTGTCACCCAAGCTGGAATGCAGTGGCATGATCTCAACTCACTGCAACCTGCGCCTCCTGAGTTCAGGTGATTTTGCTGCCTCAGCCTCCCGAGTAGCTGGGACTACAGGTGTGTGCCACCACACCCGGCTAATTTTTGTATTTTTAGTAGAGATGGGGTTTCACCACGTTGGCCAGGCTAGTCTCGAACTCCTCACCTTAGATGACCCACCCACCTTAGCCTCCCAAATTGCTGGGATTACAGGCATGAGCCACGACGTCCACCCTTAAGAACCACATTTATTCTGCAAAGTTTCTATAACTATTGTTTTGTGTCTCACATTCTTATGAAGTATAAGAATAAATGTCCAGTTATACTAAGCACTAGAAACCAAGGAAGCACTCTAAAAGTATACTGAGTAACAAAGTAAAAAAAATAGAAATCTTAGGAATATTAAGAAAGTGATAAGTTACAGCACAATTTGGCTTATGCACAACCGCCATAATAGAATAGGGATTCCTGCTCTCATCTCAAGAAGTGTGTCGGCATGTATTGCCCTGCAGTAAAAAGATAAGAAATGACTTAAAATGAAAAGAACTATGAAAACACAGAAAATGAGATGATGATTAAGGATGTGAGCAGTATTTACCTTTGATGAGACATTATTCACACTACATCTATCCAGCTAAGGCAAGTGATGAGTTTAAGTGGATTTGATTGAGTTACTCAAAATCAATGAAAACCAGTAAGTGTTTTTGTTTTGTTTTGGTGTTTGGGTTTTCCCCCCGCCCCCACCAATACTGAGAACTTGGGAAACCCAGAAAACTTTAGAATGAATGCAGCATAAAGCTAGCAATGTCAGTTGAAACTATTGGTATCATCTCCATTATTTTATTCCTTGCCTCAATAACATGCTTTATCTGTAGGTTCTATGATACTGGGTTGGGTGAAAAGTATTGGCCACCTGTTATCTTGAATGTAAACTCAGAGATAACATTTATGAAGCTGTCTCTCTGTAATTACTTGTGTTGAATAAGAGTCCTGATTTGCCCTGTAGCTTTTGTGAAGCATCTATAGGTATTATTGCTATTTCATTGTTCATCCCCAGGGATGTGTGTGAAACCTGCACTGAAAGCACTGAGAGGATCACAATATATCAAGGTAGAAGAGGTCTGATTCTTCCCATTGGCAAGAGAGAACACTGTCCTAGGCCCAAGTATAGGTTGTCAACCCAACAGATGATTTTCTAGTTTCAAACATATCTAACAGAGGTAAAATTCCTTTACAAGCTGGGATAGGAGAGAGTTACAAATGTCTTTTACAAACAACAAGGGAACAACTATTTTGCATCATCTTCCATGTCTTTTAAAATCTTACTAATCCACCATTCCAGAAATGCTTGTGACCATGACTCTATGAATCATGGATTCCATCTTGATTTTCTCCTCATGGCTTTACCCAGGTAATAATTTATTGACATGTTATTTTACTCATAGCTTAGCCATGCAAATGCGCCTTCCTCCGAATTCTGCCCCTTTCATACTCTGACTCTAAAGCAAAACTCCGTAACAATTTTCTTCTCTTTCTCACTCCCATAATCACTACTTCTGAATCTCTGTAATTCTTCTTGCCGGCATAATATATCTGTCATTGATCATACATTGTGTGTAGCATTCTGATTAGAGATGTGATCTGGACCACATTTTCTAACCTCTATTTTCTTTTTCTATAAAATGAGACTAATAATAACATACATTTCAAATGCTGAGATGGGGATTAAATGAACTAATACCAAACTTTACTACATGTAAAGGGCTCAACCAGGGCTAGATGCATAGAAACACACTGCTGAATAAGTATGGGTTGGTGTTATTATGGTGACCACATTTTTTTTCTAGAGCATATTATTTTTGTGAGTATGTATTAATAAGGGTAACCGTGTTATTTATATATTAATTTAAATTAGAAAGTATATCTTAGAGTAAAATGTACTATTTAACACTTGATTTATGTCAGTACAAGAGTCTCTGATTTTTATGTATCAGTAAACCAATAGTATAAACCACACACTAAACAAATTTATAAGTTCATACAAACTTTCTTGAATAGTATCATTGCATGCAGTATCATTTATAATACTGTTATGATTCAACTGCAAATGCACCAATAATTATGTTAAAAGATTTTAGGCTACACAACTCATCATGTGATAGAATCAAGCAAATGTGATAAATGTAACTGACATATAATTTGATTAGCATAATACATTTAAGTTACAAAATTTAAACTTGTTTAATAAGAGAAAACATGAAACCATTATTAGAAAAAAATAAAACCAAGAATATCAGAACTGTTCGATAAATTATTTCTGTGCGGGGCTTAGTCCTCAAACTCTATAACCATGAAAAATATCACAGCCTCTCTGGCCCAGGTATTTATAGACTGTTTTAATTCATATTTTTCTACTCCACTAGAGTATATGCTATTTGAGAATAAGTATAGAGTCATTCGCTTATTTATTCATTCATTCATCCAATTCACCAATAGATCACTAACATCTAAATGAGTGCTCAGTAATATAATATGTTTTTGTAGGAAATGAATGATGAATGATGAATGACCTTCATTTTTCATCTTTAGAATGGTGGGTCCAGAGTACATAACCTCTCAGCTCCAGAATTTTAAAATATTATGACAGTATAATTAAAAATATATCACAATTGATGCACATACAAGAAAAAACAGAAATTCTTCTCTGTTCTTGCCTCTTTCTCTATAACCACACTTTTTAATTTTATGAGCTCTATGTGAGTTTGTCCACTCTAGGGAGACAAATGGCAGAACCAAATTTAATATTTGAATTAATACAATTTTCAACTCTAGAGCAAAATATATGATCATCATTGTTGCCATTTATGTACTCAGTCATGTACTGTTCATTCCTGTGGGCCAAAATTATTCCAGGTGGTTTACTTATCTCAGTCCTCACAACGACCTTCTAATGCTGAGATAGGAACTTCCAAATTAAAAATATGGGTACAGGATGAGAGATAACTTGTGTAAGATTCCACACTGCTGGTGACAATCAGGATTCTAAACTAAAACGCTTTGAAAGATCATGCTCATTCTACTTAACAGTCTCTGATACTGATCATTGTCATAAGGAAGAAATTGTCAACTGCATGACAATTTATTATAAAGCAAATATCCAGAATTATAAGCCAATTTTCTTTCATTTGCTATTCTATAATGCCATTAATTTTGTCTGAGTTGTAATTAATTAAATAAAATACAGTAATTTAACTGTAGATCACATTTTTTCTTCACATCTTAAAACTTTTCTCCAAAAGTAATAGCAATTTCTAGACTTTGCATCTGCTGAATATTACTTGGGTCTGACTGACATTGTGGACAGACCTTAAGGTGAATTCCAATGATCTCTGCCTCCTTTGCTCCACGCCATTCATATTAACCTCCCACTGGAGTGTGGGTGGGACCTAAGACTTGCTTCTAATCCAAAGAATGCACAAAGGTAATGGAAAGTCAATATCATGATTATGCTGTTATATAAGACATATTTCTCTCTTTCTCTTCCTCTGTCACTGCCTTCAAAGAATTGATTTGCTTTGAATCCTACAGCCAAAGATAAATAAATTCTGCCAACAACCTGAAGGGCTTGGAAGAGGATCCTACCTTCTTCAATCAGTCCCCCAGATGAGAACACAGACCTGATTAACACCTCGATTGCAGTCTTATAAGGGATCCAGCTATTCCATAGCTCAAATCCTGACCCAAAGAAACTGAGATTAGAAATGTGTGTTGTTTTAAACCACTGTGCTTGTGACTGTTGCACAGCATATAAAACTAGTTCAGGCCGGGCTGGTGGCTCATGCCTGTAATCCCAGCACTTTGGGAGGCTGAAGTGGGTGGATCACTTGAGGTCAGGAGTTTGAGACCAGCCTGGCCAACACGGTGAAACCCCGTCTCTACTAAACACACAAAAAAATAGCTGGGAGTGTGGGTGGGCACCTGTAATCCCAGATACCCAGGAGGCTGAGGCAGGAGAATTGCTTAAACCCAGGAGGCAGAGGTTGCAGTGAGCCTAGTTTGTGCCACTGCATGCCAGCCTGGGCAACAATAGTGTAACTCTGTCCCAAACAACAATAGCAAAAATATTTTAATTATTTTCTTAATTTTCCTATATCCTGGAATTAATGCTGTCACTATCATGAATAACTTTTTGGAGCTGGGGATTTCTAGAGTATTTCTGTCTCTTAATTACTACTAAATACCTTAGATCATTATTTGAGAACCAATATTTATTTTCTATAAAGATTGCTAAAATAACTACAAATTCTCCAATAACCTACAACGCAGATGAGCAGAATAACTGAAAACATCATTTTTAGGAATCTAGACTTTATGACTTTGTAATCTGAAATAAAGCTTTTTTGTTACTAAAGTTTAAATTTGCCTCTTTTTCAGTGCCTAGTGCCATTTAATACAGCAATACCTCTTTATGGTTTCTGCAAAACTATGTCTGATACATACATATGGGTTTTAGGGGACTTATACAGTAGTAGGTTTACCCCATTATAATTTTTCTGAGAAGGAGGAAGGAGAGAGAGAGAGTTTCCTTTGAATTCTCAGGATCCCTTCTGGATCAGTTTTCATCTGTTTAATTTCTCTGGATTTAATTCCTCTTTTGTTTCAACACAGCCTGAATTCAAAGGGAAAAAAATGAAAATAATATCAAAGCAATTTCAGACGCAATCTGCTTTAGGGTGTCGGACTGAAAATCTACCATAACATATGGCTCAAGGACAATTAAAAAAATTGTAGGATACATGAAAGAAGTATCAACAATATGAAGTGAAGATAAGTACTTCTGACCTTTTTAACATGAGAAGAAACTACTGTACAACAGGAGACAGTTCAATGTGGTGGACACAATTACTACATGAAAAATTAAACCTTATAGTCTTACATACGTAGGACAAAATGAAGGAGGAAGAGAATTAATATTTAATGAGTAACTACTTTGTGGCAAGCATTGTGTTAAGCCTTTAAATACTAAAGCTAACATGGTAACCTTGCACAAATATTTGATAAGTAGTAAAAAAAAAAAAAAAAAAAAAGAGGTCCAAGACATCCATTTTCACCCTTGACCTATAAGTATCTAGCAGTCATCACTCCCATCCTAACAACAAGGAAAAAAGCTGAACAAAGTGAACAGCAATGTCTTGTTTGGGATCCAAAAAAGAACAAACCTCCACTCTGAAATATGGAATAGCAAGTGATTTCAGAGAGTCATAGCCAAGATCTGCTTACCTGGAATAGAGGCCGCTGGAGCCATAAATTGGTAGGAACACTTAAATGGCAATTGGGACAAGTTTCTGCAGGCTAAGTATGAAATAGAGTGAAAGTGAGAAAGTTCAAGGGTCCAGAGGGTCCTCAAAAATATATGGGTTTACCTCAAAGGACTCCACTAGGTTCTCACAAAGCCAAAAAACATGGCTTTCTGGCTCTGGCAGAGGAAGACAAAAGTAACCATTTAGAAGTCTGTCGAAGACATTCTATATAATGAAAGCTTACTCTTTACTGGAGGATATTTTACAGGAGAATTGTCTCACCTGGGGGAGAGCCATTTCCCTAAACACAACCCCTACTATCCCTTCATCTAAGGGGGGAAAGTCTAAGAAACACTTGTGAAGGTCACAAGACTGAGGCACACAGGTCCACTAAAGGAGTGAGGTTTAATCAAAAGATTCATAAAATGAATCCACTCATCCATTGTGTACCACCACAACAAAAGAACTCCAATTTAATAGCAGTGGATTACAGATGAAATATGTGTAAGATGCAGACTCTCAAAGAGTTCTTAGGGAAACCTGGAGACAGTAGGAGAGGCAAAAAATAAAAGCACCAGAAGAATTTAAAGTTTCTGGTACCACATAGCACACATTACATATAGCCAAATTCACCTAAAATCTGAAACAAAAGACCCACTTACCTCAGTCCTACTATCTGGTATATTGTTTTAGTCTTTCAACAAAAAAATAACAAGTTACGCCAGACAGGAAGAACAAAAAACATGGTCTGAAAATACAAAGCAAGGATCAGAAGCAGACTCAAATATGACATAGATGTTGGAATTTTGAGACAGCTTAAAATAACTGTGATTATTATGTGAAGGCCTCTATGGGAAAAATGGGCAGCATATAAGAAGAGTTGGATAATGTAAGCAGAGAGATGGAAATTCTAGAAAAGAATCAGAAGGCACTGTAGAAATTGAAATATTGTAAAAGAAATGAAGGGTGCCTGTGATGGGCTTATTAGTAGAATTGGACATGACTGAGGGAAGACCCCATAAGTTTGGCTATATGTCAATAAAAACATCAAAACTGAAATGAAAGAGAATAAAAAGGAATGAACAAAACCCCCAGAATATCCAAGGCAATTTCCATCTCAAAAGATGCAACTTACATGTAACTGGAAGAGCAGAAGGAGAAGAAAATGAAAATGGACCAGAAGAAAAGAAAAAGACCAGAAAAACAAAGACAAAAAAAAGAAATATCAAAAGAAGCCAAACGATAAAAACAATTTACCTGTAGAAAAATAAGGATAAGAATTACCTAGACTTCTTGTCATCAACTATGCAAGCAAGAAGAGAGTAAAGTGAAGAAAATAAAGTGTTGAAAGAAAATAACCACAAACCTAGAGTTCTATAACCAGTGAAATAATATATTCTTTTGAAAATGAAAGAAAAATAAGGTATTTTTTTTAAACAAACAACAACTAAGGAAATTTATCGCCAGAAGTATCCTTTAAGAAATACTGAAAGTTCATAGAGGCTGGGTGCGGTGACTCACACCTTCGGTCTCAACACTTTGGGAGGCCAAGGCGGGAGGATCACCTGAGATCAGGAGTTCGAGGTCAGGAGTTTGAGGTCAGCCTGGCCAACATGGTGAAATTCTGTCTCTACTAAAAAATAAAAAAAATAAATAAATAGCCAGGCATAGTGGCTCATGCCTGTAATGCCAGCTACTTGGGAGGCTGAGGCAGAAGAATCGCTTGAACCCAGGAGGCAGAAGTTGCA
This sequence comes from Macaca fascicularis, assembly GCF_037993035.2. Classification (NCBI taxonomy): domain Eukaryota; kingdom Metazoa; phylum Chordata; class Mammalia; order Primates; family Cercopithecidae; genus Macaca; species Macaca fascicularis. Next base: position 171,630,496 of record NC_088380.1, on the reverse strand, counting down.
GTGAACCAAGATCGTGCCACTGCACTCCAACCTGGGGGATAGAGTGGGACTCCGTCTCAAAAAAAAAAAAAAAAAACCAGTTCATAGAGGAGACAATTTTAGAGATCTAAAACTAGGATCTACTGAAAGAATAGAAAAGCATCAATGAATGAATAATTGAAGGAAAAATATTTTTCTTATACTTAAGCAATCAAAAAGAAAATTTGATGAAAATAAGACTAACAATATGTTTGATGGTTATAGTATAAAGATAAGTGAATTACAGCAAGGTCATAAGGAGGAAGAGGTTGAGTACACTCTTTTACCAGTTATCTACACTAAATGTAAAGCAATCCATTGTTATTTGAAGGGGGTTTGAATTAGTTAAAAATGTATATTGTGATTTCCAAGGAAACCACTAAATTTTTAAAGAAGTATCATTGACAGGAAAATAGAGGAGAAAAAATAGAAATATATAACACGCTCAGATAAAACCCGAGAAAGGAAGGAAAAAGGAGGCACGAGACAAAAGACAAGCACAATAAATAGAAAACAGTTATAAAAATGATAGGTATTTAAGCTACGTTTTTTTAAAGACAGATGTTATTCCAAATATATCGATCATCACTTTAAATGTGAATGGTTCAATATGCTGATTAAATACAGACATTGTCAGATTGAAGTATCAAGCTATAGAATGATATGGATGATCTTTAAATCCTTATTGCCCAGTGAAAGAAAGTAGTTTAAAAACGTTACATACTATGTGATTCCAATTATATGATGCAGAAAAGCCAAGCCTACAGAGACAATATTGGCAGGGGAGAGAGCAAAGAGGGAGGGTTGCATAGGTGAAGTATAAGGGATCTTTTAGGACAGTGAAACTGTTCTGTATAATACCAAAATGGTGAATATATAACACCATACATTTTTCTTTTTTTTCTTTTTTTTAATTTATTTTTTATTATACTTTAAGTTCTAGAGTAGGTGTGCACAACGTGCAGGTTTGTTACATACGTATACATGTGTCATGTTGGTGTGCTGCACCCATTAACTCGTCATTTACATTAGGTATATCTCCTAATGCTATCCCTCCCCCCGTCCCCACCCCATGACAGGCCCCGGTGTGTGATGTTCCCCTTCCTGTGTCTAAGTGTTCTCATTGTTCAATTCCCACCTATGAGTGAGAACATGCAGTGTTTGGTTTTCTGTTCTTGCGATAGTTTACTGAGAATGATGGTTTCCAGCTGCATCCATGTCCCTACAAAGGACGTGAATTCATCCTTTTTTATGGTTGCATAATATTCCATGATGTATATGTGCCACATTTTCTTAATCCAGTCTGTCACTGATGGACGTTTGGGTTGGTTCCAAGTCTTTGCTATTGTGAATAGTGCCTCAATAAACATACGTGTGCATGTGTCTGTATAGCAGCATGATTTATAATCCTTTGGGTACACCATACATTTTTCAAAATCCACTGAACTTTACAGCACAAAGATTGAATCTTAATACATATGCAACATAAAATAATTTAGGATAACACTGGTACTCAGGAAGTAATGCAGACTATGACAAAAAGGATCTAACTAGTATGTAATGGCCTCACTTGAGTAGGTGGGCAAAATGTGCTGACTCAAGTTGAAAATAAATGGAGTCTATAAAACTAAAGTAAAATATATATATATATATATATATATATATACACACACACACACACATATAAGTACTGTACTCTAGTTGATAATACTGTTTCTACTGGGAACTCAGGCTTACAATTCTGATACTCTGATATATGCACACAGGAAGGGAAAAATTAGGTGAATAGATGGCAGATGATGGATCCAGGTTTCTCATTGTTGAATTGGAAATTTACAAATAAGCAAGAGAAGGAAGCTAGAAATATGAATGTGGAAATGGTTTAGAGTTGGAAACATCAGTATGAACTCATGTTGGTTACATAGAGAAAATATATATATATTTATAATATACATATAATATACAGGGTGTATAGTTTATATATAATATATATATAAATATATTTACACCCATATACAGAACTTAGCATACCCATATGCGATTATACCCATTTAGCATACCCATGTATACATATACACCCCATGCACAGAACTTAGCATACCCCCATATATTTTCTTGCTGTGTCAGCTGAGAGGGCACAGATGCAGTGATATTCCAGTACCAATAAGCATACCTCGTGCCCAAATCTTGGTTTCCAATTCTGTTGTTCAATAAAAGAAGTGGGGTATTTTAGGACTGTGATAGAAAATATGCAAGAATAGTCTACAGTATTCTATAGTGAAAAATGGAAGGTACTAAAAAGAAAAAAAATAAAGAAAGCAAATGAAAAGAGTAGCTCCCAACGGCAAAAGGTAAAATCAATTATGCAAGGAAATAAAGTAGTATCGCATTATAACCCAGAGTATAAAATAAATATCAATGAGTGTATATCAATATAATGAAATAATTTAAAAATAAGTAAAGAAGATAAATCACTTATGCATAATAATTCCAAATAATTAATGTAGATATTCTCCTTTCAAGAGTTGGAGCTTAAATCACCACTTCTTAAGTGTTGAATGTTCAGAGTGACCTCTTTCCAAAAATTTTAGCATGAAAAGGAGAAAAAAGACCAATTTTATAGTAGAGAAACCTGACAAACACTATCAGATTTTTCAAGGTGATCATGGTTAACATCAACAGTTATAAATAATGTTGATTATATGTAACCTAAATGTAAAGTAAGGAGAATGACATTCTACTTCTTTAGTATTTCTGCTGAAAACTCAAAATCCCAGTCTAAACATTTAGAAACATATTAGACAAATCTCAATAAATTCTATAAAATACATCATATAAAACACCTTACCAGTACTCCTCAAAAATCATCAAGTTGATCAAAAACAAAGAAAGTCTGAAAAACTGTCATAGCCAAGAGAAGCCTAAGGAGATAATAAGGGAATCTTGATGGTAACCGTATATATAAAAGGAAAAAAAAGGACGGTAGGTGGAAAACTCAAGAAAACCTGAATAAAATCTGGAGTTTGGTTAATAATCGTGTATTCATTTTGGTTCATTAATTGTAATGAAAGTATCATACTAATGTAAAATGTTAATAACAGGAGAAGCTGGTTGTAGAGCATACCAGAACTCTTTACTATTGTCATAAATTTTCTGTAAGCCTAAAACTATTCTTTTAAAAAAAGTACTTGAAAAAAACAGGCCAAAAATACGATGTTCTTTGATGAATTTAAAACTAAGGAAATATAATATTAAGTATTGTGTATTATATATTTCAAAATAGCTAAAAGAGAAGATTCTGAATGTTTTTACTACAAAGAAATTATAAGTTTATGAGGTGTCAGATACGCTAAACACCTTGATTTGATTTTTACATAATTTATACAGGCATCAAAACATCACATTGTACCCCATAAATATGTGTAATTATCATGTGTTAAATTAAAAGCAAAGTTAAAACAACTAAGAAAATCTACTAGAGAGTATAAATGACTTTTTGAGGGCATAAAATGAATGGAGATGTAGTATAGTAAAATTGTTAAGTGATTACTTCTGATCATCAGAAACAGTAAGTTTGAATTCTTGCTCTACTGCTTGCAAGATGCATTGGCATAAATGTTAATAAATGTTGGATATATGTAATATTAATTTAACCATAATACTAATATGTAGTGGTTCAAAGAAGAATTATGCATTGAAACTTTGAAGAGAATGAATGCCTTCCAGAAGAGTTTGGATTAATTAATTTGAAATTATGAACACACTCAAATAGAGGTTAACACTTTGTGTGAACACGTGTCTTTGTATGTGTGTGGTTGGAAAGCAACGGGGCCTAGAAGTGGAGCATAAAACAAGTTAGCTTTGACAGTGTTTCTAGCCTAGTTTTAGGAAGAGGATGACCTGAACAGGAACCAGCATATCTATTGGGATGGAAGGTAGAGTTGGATTCATTAAGCGATATTAGTCAGCGAGAGCCATTAATATCATTTAGTTGGTTTATCTATGGTATACCATGTTCACCAGACAAATTTTTGATTATATTAAAATTTCCATGTAGATTTATAAAAAGAGAGTGCACTGATCAGAAAAATTGGAGGATACACGTCTCTTGATTCTAAAAATCTATCCTTAGAAACTAATGATTAGGTGTCTGATTTTTATGCGTCTATTCTAAGTTTAGTTATGCTGAATTGTCCTTGAGGTAGATCCACTTGTGGTGTTCTAGGACTTTCCAAATGATTTTCAACCTCTTTGCATAAACTTATGAAAGAACTCCAAGTTCTTTTTTTAATCATTCAAACTAAGAAATGTACTTTAATTCATTTAGACATGTAATTAAACTCCTAATATTTTACGCAGAAACATCAGCATTAATGTTACTAACATCAGTGACAGTATCAGCATAACATCAGTAAAATAAAATACCAGTATTAGTGTTATTTCATTTGTAAAAGTCAAATCACATGATGGATATCTCAAATTAGTCAAGGATATAAAACAAAAATTTATGAGCAACAACTCTAGACTCATTTGAGTAGGGAAAATCGGCATGTTGTTTACTTGGCAGGTATGTTTCTAGACTAAGGCATTTTCTAAGTTAACTCCCAGCCCATAGTTTTGAGTTTAGATATTTTGAGATATAAGCAGTGTTTAATGGCATTTAGCTATATGGTGACTTTATCTGGGAAGAAGTATCTATTTATATGGTGACTTTATCTGGGAAAAGTATCTATTTCACAAAGCAAAATTATACTAGAGTATCAACGAAATGTAAGTATATATACACATATGTTATATATATAGATATAATTGAGACACAGTATATTATTTGACCAATTCTTTTATCTAAAACAGGGTGAGGAACTAATGGGACAAAATGTTGGAGAAAAACATTCAAGGGGTGACTCTCTCAGCAAGTTTAGTACAGTAGTTAAGAAGACAGGCTTTGGAGCCAGTTGGATATACATTTTAGCCCCAGTTATCCTTAGTAGGTGGTGACTTTGCACAAGTTTTCTAATTTCTCAATGACTGTATTACTCCTAATAAAATGAGGGTAAAGGTAACACCTACCTTTACAACTGTGGCTTATTACATAGTTAGTTCCTCATAATATTTATCATTTTTGTTTCTTTTGTTATTAAGATCATTATGATTGTACTTATTATTTTGCCTGTGCCACAACACAAAATTTGGTTCACTGATTTGGCAGACAGGGGACATACTCTAACAAAATATCAAATGCAGATTCTATGTAGTTATAATGTCAACCAATGAGGCTATTACTTAATATAGAAAAAAAACAAGTCATTGGTTTTCAGCTCTTCTTCACCCATAGGTCAAAACTGCAGTAGAAATATTGTGACAGAAAATATGTAACATACAAGCAATAAGTTAAGTCATCAAAGAAGAAATGGACAAAAATATTTTATATGAAAATCCAAAAGAATTGGCTATAAATAAAAATGGTTCTGCAATAACTACAATGATTAATGTTTCACTGCATCAAAAATGGCATTTGAGCTTGCATATTGTGGTAGAGACCGTGGTCAACAAGAGTTCTATGTTCTCCCACCTTTCCACAGTTCACCTTGCAGTTCATTTGTTGCCTTATGACTAATTTTGGCCAACAGCCTGTGAGCAGAAAATATATGTATCTTTTGGGTGGTGGCATTTGATAGCCTGTGTGCCCTGTCTATCTCTCTCTTTTCCTATCTCAGAAATATGCGAGACCATATAGTCCCCAACACAGATTGGGTTTCCTATGAAGCTGACTCTGAGATTGAGTTTAGTGAATGGGATGTTTACTAGCAAGGGCCTTTGGGATCAACACCTTTGGAAAAGAGGAAAAGGAAAAGGGATGGGGCAGAGGCAGAAATTGAAGCTGAGATTCTGGCACTTGATATACTTCTCTAGGAGCTACAGAGATCAAAAATGGCCTATTCAGAGTTGTCTGCATTATATCAAAATGACTGTTCCTCTGAATACCTGCTTCAGTCAGTTTTGAAGGACAAGAGTCCTTCCTCAAAGGGAGGTGTGATCAGAACATCACCATGTCCACCGCCTTTCAGAAACAGTTGCAAGGTGGACAAAGGCTGCCAAAACCAGTGTCAGACTATGATATTAGGATTAAGCCACTGAAATTTCAGGGCTTGACTATTATTAGCTGATTTCTAGTTTCTGTAGTCAGATGCTGGCCTCAAAGAGTTACAAATAAAGCAAGAATAACATCTGATAATTTTAATCTTGAAATGCCCACATAGCCAGAGTGTACATTTCAGATAACATTTCCCCAATAATAGAAAAAAATTTGGGGTGCAGTGACTTTTAAACAATGGCTAAATAAGGTTATGATAAAATAAATCAGAGAAGTGAGTGGTTTAATGGCTTTTTAATGAGCTTAATGTTTTCCGTTTTAATGAGCCCTCTTACATCAGCTTTAATCATTTTATGAGAATGAGAAATGATTGAGAAATGGCTTGCATTAATTCAATTTTCTGTTCAGCCTTCCCACAAGCCATTATGGCATAGTTGCTAATGGGAGTCAACTTGGATAAGTGGGAACTTACATAATAGGACAAGTCTCCGCTAAATTTAGTTAGACATTTGATATGTTAACTGGTGATAAGGTTATATTTCCTCATTTTGCAAAGAGTGCACTCCAAATGCCCACAAAGTATTTTAACACTATAGCACAAGTAAAAATTAATTAGGATAGTTGAAATGAACTAGAATTTGTCCTAATTAATTCTACATAATTGTGTTAAAAATCACCTGGCTTTTTATTAGTGACATACTAAAATTCAAAACGAACAAAAATAACTGAATTTGGAAATGTATACCTTTGATATATTTTGTGATTAAAACCATGTCAATTCTACCTACAGTTAAGGTGTATCCCTGTGTATAAGCAATAGAGTATATAGAACTTAGTAAGTTACACATAAGGACACAATGTACCTAATACATGGGATCATATTAAATAAAATCATTGGCCATATACCAAATTAGATGGGTAATTTACTGAAAGTGTATCAAATTATCACAAGAGCAAGTCATTTTAAACAAATAAAATAAAGTAAAATAAAAACAATGCTGTACTCTGATATATCAATGAGTTACTTACAATGAGTACTAGAAATCAATTCTTATTAATTTGGGTTTAAAAAACTATGGAAAAAAAAAAACCAACACTGTATGACTCACTGCATTGCCAGGAAAATTCAAGAACAAGGCTGAGAAGCATGGGCAAGAATAAGGAAAGTTGTGCAGGAAAAAAAAAAAAAAAATCATATACAACACTGGTCCAGTGAGAATGTCCCAAGCAGTATCAGTTGGAAGCCTAGCAGTCCTCTGACAGTGCTGGGAACCAGGCTTGGGGCTAGAACCAGAGTCAGGGCCACCCCTAGAAACTGAATATTGATACTATCATTACCATCCCCAAGCAGGAATAGATGCTTAGCCCTGGTATTTCTTAATAAAAATATTTACAAGGTGTGAGATGGGACTAGGTCTGAAGCCTTCTTTCTAGACTAGATGTAAAAGAACTGTAAATATATATATGTGTAAATGTATATAAATATATATGTAAAAATATATATGCATGTAAATACACATACATATATGTTATATACAATTGTTTTCAACCTATTTAATGGGAGGTGGGATCTTCTCTTACAAAAATTCATGAGGTAGAAAATACTACCATGCATCGTAAAACATTTAGAAACTTGCAAAGAAAATGATAGACGGTTGGAGGGATAAACAGAAATATAGATGAAAGACAGATACAGAGATAGATAACCCAAGACCAGTGTAGAAATGTATGAAAAACACAGAAAAATAGAAGAAAGTGAGAATTTCCCTAATCATAGTACCATGAGAAAACTACCATTAACATTTTGCTATGCAAGCTTATGGCCGATCTCCATGTATATTTAAAGCTACATGGCTGGGTGCGGTGGCTCATGCCTATAATCCCAGCACTTTGGGAGGCAGAGGCAGGCAGATTACCTGAGGTCAGGAGTTTGAGACTAGCCTGACCAACATGGTGAAATCTCGTTTCTACTAAAACCAAAAAAAATATTAGCCAGGTGTAGTGGTTCATGCCCATAATCCCAGCTACTTAGGAGGCAGAGGAAGGAGAATCACTTGAAACCGGGAGGCACAGGTTGCAGTGAGCTGAGATTGCACCATTGCACTCCAGCCTGGGCAACAGAGCGAGACGCCATCTCAAAAACAAAACAAAACAAAACACAACACAACAACGAAAAGACAAAAGAAACACTTTCAAATTCATATTTTCTTTTCCATCCCTACTACCCTATTTTAATTCATTCCTTTATTTCTTCTCTCACCTGCTCTACAAAATGACCCCTAAAATAACACTGACCAATTCTATCTACAGTTAAGATGTATCCCTGTGTATAAGCAATAGAGTATGTAGAACATAGTAAGTGTATATAATACATTCTTCTTCTTGGGTAAAGATCATTTTATATAAGTTTAATTTGTTAAAATTTCTTATTTTCTACTGATATGTTGACATAAATGAGGCATTTATTTTTTTTTTTTTTTTTTTTTTTTTTTTTTTTTTTTTTTGAGACGGAGTCTCGCTCTGTCGCCCAGGCTGGAGTGCAGTGGCCGGATCTCAGCTCACTGCAAGCTCCGCCTCCCGGGTTCACGCCATTCTCCGGCCTCAGCCTCCCGAGTAGCTGGGACTACCCTGCTCTTATTAGAAAGAACATTTTAAAGGAGCGTCTTGTAATTGAGATCTATGAACATTAGTGCTCTGAAATATTTTAATATAAATTTCAAAAAATTGTAACATGAAATAAGCTTGAGAAGTATTCAGATAATACATAGAGGACGTATCAGAGCCTTTATTATGCTAACATGTTCCAAAACTTCCTGAGAGGAATATATTACCTTCAGTGTTTCATAAGCATATTTCGCCAGGGAGCCTCTTTATCACAGTCCCTGTATAACTATTAACATATTTGGAATAATCTTAAAGACACTGATTGAGAAAAACCATTCTAGAGTATTTATAGAAACAAATTATGCTTAGATATAAGCAATGTGATATTTTTAGGTGACATAAATCAAAATTATCCATATATAATTAGTTTGTTTAAAATTACTTTCTAGTCTTTGCTAGACTACATCTATATATACTATATATACTATATATAAACTATATATATCTATATATACTATATATCTATATATAAACTATATATATCTATATGTAAACTATATATGTACTATATATATGTATATACACTATATATATCTATATATATAGATAGATATCCTAGCAATAAATATATTGATTTATGAACAGTAAATTAAGACCCATGGAGTGTGGAGAAAAATGAGTTTAAAATCATTTTGCATGTTTTTAAGTGTGATTTCCAGTGGATTCTTTTTAAATCCTTCTGACATACTCTTTCTTAATATCACTAAAAATTACAGGATTAGGCTAGAATAAATTAGCAAGATGATTAATTAAGCTAGAAATATTTATCATTATTAAAAAGTGGTATTTCAGATAATCAAAAAAGCTATCTTTTTAGACCTGATTAATCTAGACTAAATTTAATATTCTCACTTGAGTACAGTGAACTACAGCATCATAAGATAATACAGACTCGGGTTTGATGAAGAATGTGATGGATTTTAGAAGATGGCAAGTCTGGGCTTCCAAATTCATGTATAATCTCTAATTTCATCCTTCACTTTATAGAAACAAAATGATTGTCTTTATTCTCCAAGAGTCTTGGAATGATGTAGAAATTTCTCCTATAAATTATTCTGGTTTGCATGATATTCCAGTACATATCAATGCTTACCAAGTGATCTACACAGCTAAAGATCTGAATACTGTATGTTTCTATCATTTTGGTAGAAAAGAAAGAAAATGGTCCAGATGAATATCTATTCAATGTTCCTCTGTACCCACATTGTTTATTCTAGGCATAAAGAACTATTGATTGTCTTTTGGGATCAATTAAAACCACCTCAAAACTACATGTCAAAAAGTTCAGAATTGCAGTCATGTAACAGTGGGAAACTCACAACACTTAGGAAGATTATATGGTGGGAGGGATATCCTTAGAAATTAACATTTTCATGATAAAAACATACTCATAAATGTACTTACAACTTTTTATTACAGAAAATTTCAAACAAGCACAAAAATAGGAATAGTATAAAAAACTCCCAAGCACCTATCCTAAACAACTCAAGGTAATTTTTTTTTCTTCTATGTCCCCAACCTTTCCCTACCCTGAGTGTTTTCAAGCAAATGCAAGACATTTTATGATTCTGTCTGCAAACATTTTCAGGTATTTTTCTTAAAAATGGAGACTCATTTTGAAAATACAAACAATACTATTGTCCCACCTTTGAAAAAAACAACAAAATAATTTCTAAATATTATATAACATAATGCCAGAGTTTAGGTCTCTCTACTTGCATTATAAATATATTTATTTAAGTTTACAGTTTGCTTGAATTTGAATTTTTTTTAAAAAGTCCATAAATTGCAAATGGTTAATATATCTCTTAACTCTCTTTAAATCTGTAAGTTTGTCTTCCATTTGTCTTTTGCCAAATTCCATTTTTTTGGTTTTTCAAAAAAATAACTACATTATTTGCCTTCTAGAGTATCCCACAGTCTTGTTGATCCTTGTAGGTTTTTAAAAATAATTTACAGATATTTTTGTATTTGTTACTATCCTCTAAGTAAACATTATGTTTGTTTTGTTTTGTTTGAGACTGAGTTTTGCTCTTGTCACCCAGGCTGGAGTGCAATGGCATGATCTCAGATCACTGCAACTTCCACCCCATGGGTTCAAGTGATTCTTCTGCCTCAGCCTCCCAAATAGCTGGGACTACAGGCATGAGCCACTATGCTTGGTTAATTTCTTTTTGTAATTTTAGTAGAGATGGGGTTTCACCACTTTGGCCAGGCTGGTCTCGAACTCCTGACCTCAGGTGATCTGCCCACTTCGACCTCACAAAATGCTGGGATTACAGGTTTGAGCCACCGCACCTGGTCAAACATTTCTGTAAATCCATGAAGTGTACATTTTTGTTACAGCTTTTCAAGGTTCTCCCATTCTAGTCTGTCCAAAGACCATTTTTCTACTATGGTCTATTTATGTTGTACATGTATGTAACTTAAATAAAGTTAAATATGCATGCTCACGTGAACTACGCTCTACCTATGAACAAACAAGGTCAGTATAAACAGTAGCTAGTTCTGCCTCCCGTTCCACCAAATGAAGATGCACCCTGATTGAGCAGGTGTGTGAGCCATGCATGTGTATTCTCTCTGTTACTTTTGTTCAGGGAACATTCTGTCCAGCTGACAATGATCCTTAGTATGTAATGATATGTGCTTACCATAATTAATGACTTATTCCCAATGATGAAAACAAAGAGGTGCCACCTACATTCTAAATACCTACTTTAGGTTTACTAAAAGTTACTGTAGCTTTTCTGGCCACAGTGAATCTTCCCATATTCCCTTTCATTCCCCAGCTTAGCCCCAGTCCTTATAAACAGAGGTTTGCGGAAAGAATGGGAAAGAGAGTCTCCAGGAAAATATTGTTTTGGAGAGTGATTACATGATCTTTTCCCACAAGAAACCAAGAGAAATTAGAGTTCCATGAAAATCACTTTTAGAGACTGGGAGAGCTAAGAACAGAGGGCTATGACTTGGTTTCCAATGTGCTGTCTGCTCAAGCATTCACCTTGCTGTGCTAATTCTGAGACTTGGAAGAGGAGGTCAAGGCAGGGGAAGACAAAATGTGGAGCAGCCTGTTGTCTCACTGTTTGGGGTATTCAAGGTGCATATTTCCCAGAAGTCAAGAGGACCCCACCAGGGAAGCAGGGCTGAAGCCGTCTAGTCAGTCAGTGTCTTGCCCATGTTGGCTATCCATTGGGCCAAAGACCCCAAGTGGCAAGAAAGCTGTGAGGCTCACTCTTGATGACAACTGGTAGCTCCTGATGGAGCTGAAGGAAGTGGGGAGGTTCATCGTGGCCTTCAGATGAATTCACACTTAATGCTCTCCAAGAGCACATGACAGGCCAAGCCTCCTAGCCAGAGTTTCTCTACTGAGAGAAAGTCAACTACACAGCAGCCAAGTGAATGGAGATATTTGTCTCTTTCTATCTCCTTTCTCATTTCACCAGCACATTGGTAACAGGGAGCCCCCAGAGAGAAAAGGAGAGAACATTTCAGAGGCAGAGGATGCCCTCCTCTTTCTCCACTCTCTAACCTCCAGCAGTATGCAGGCTCCCATTCTACATGAAGAAACAATATTTAAATAGAGTGGCATAAAAGTTTTACATTAAAGTGGACTTCAAATAACCAGTTGCTGAAAAGTAATGTAATCTGCCAGAGATGTCAGTAAGGACATTTTGATAGATCACAGTTGAAAACAGTGATTGTAGAAAAATAAACTGCTTCATATTTATACCCCCACTGAGTTGAGACTACTCAATAAACCAGTTTTATGTGATTTTTATACCACATGGTACCTAAAAACAAGCTAATTCCTTCTGGGGCTTAACCAGAGAAACTGCAATCTGTCACAGCTCTGGGAGAAAACCTGTCAGTGTCAGACTTGCTGAGAGACGCTATGTCTGTCTCCAACCTGGAAGCTTCCTAAGGAGTTTTCAAGAGCAATTTTGACCCCATGCAATTTTTTTTTTTTTCTGAATGCTTTAATAAACAGTACATCTGACAAAAGCAATTTATCTATGTAGCACATCACAGACCCTCGACAAATCAGCTGGTTCTCTCACTGTCTTAATCGTAAGGACACAGCTTCACTCATCTAGAAATTCAATTTAGTTTAAGATGAATAACTGTCATGCATTGTCTGAAATTAAAGGAGTTTCCAGGATCTGAGATTTTCAATATTAAAATCTAGAAAGTTTTGGTCAAACCAGAAAGAACTGATCACCCTTCTAGTTGTAATTGTCCTTCATAGAGTGAATAAAGTCTCATCCATCTCCTCCTCAAAGGGTACAGAGTGCAGAGACATTTGGGGGTTGGAGGTGTGATTTGGTTAAAGACACAGTAACGTAGCAGCTTAATTTTTCCTGTAAGAAGCCTATTAGTTTATTACTGATATAACAAATTAACACCATATTAGTGGTTGAAACAACACACATTTGTTTTCCTACAGTTCTAAAGGTCAGAAATCCAAAATAAGTGTCACTGGGCTAAAATTTAAGTGTTAGCAGGGTACGTCCCTTCTGTAATATCTAAGGTAGGATTCATCTCTTCGCCTTTTCCAAGCATCTAGGAAGTTTAACCTTCTTTGGGTCATGCGCCACATCACTCCAACTTCTGTTTCCACCTCAAACTTCTTCTCTAACTCTGACTTTCCTACCTCCGGCTTTAATATATAGATCCTTGTAATTACATTCGGTCTACCTAGATAATCCAGGTTAATCTCACTGTCTGAAGATCCTTAACTTAATCACATCTGTAAAATCCCTTTTGCCATATATGGTAACATATTTCCAGGTTCTTGGGATTAGGCTATCTTTGGGGGCCATCATTCTGTCTACCCCATTAAGCACAGGAAATATTTTTTAAATGATTAATTTTATCTCAAGGAAAGTTAATCCATATTTGTCTCCTATAACTTAAAATTTCTAGAGGACTATATGAATTTTAACATACTAGGAAATACTACACTTTTCATGACCTTCAGTATAAATTCTATTTGACCAATATTTTGTCATTTCTGGATAGATGTATATTCCTTTATCTTATAATGAGGTTGGAAAGACTCTATCCTTGATTCACAAATTTTAGGGGAACCAAATTTACAACATCTTAGCATCTTACTTGCCTGAGAGGTAGAACTTCTAAAAAGCTTTCCCACAAAATACTCACAGCTAGAACTAGCTTAAAACTGAGACTGTCATTTGATACAGCAATTCCATAATGATTTTTTTGTGTTTTTTTTGGAGACGAAGTCTGGCTCTATAGCCCAGGCTGGAGTGCAGTGGCGCAATCTCGGCTCAGCCTGTGGAGTAGCTGGGACTATAGGTTCCCGCCACAACGCCCAGCTAATTTTTTTTTTTTTTTTTTTTTTTAGTAGAGATGGGGTTTCACCGTGCTAGTCAGGATGGTCTCGATCTCCTGACCTTGTGATCTGCCCACGTCAGCCTCCCAAAGTGCTGGGGATTACAGGCGTGAGCCACTGCTCCCGGCCTCCATAGTGAATATTTTTAAACTTTAATCCAACCTCTTTGATAAATTCTGATTATTTGCTAAAAAAAAAAAAAAGTAATTTATTTTTACAAACATTTATTATCCTTAGCAAATTAGCATCTTACCAAGAAATAATTGGTGAACTTTAACATTTTGATCCTCTAACTCACCTTCAGACTTAGAGTTAAGGTGGTGAGAACTGGATATTTTAAGGCAGGGATCAGTATTATAGTAACTAGTCTTTAAACCCTGGGAAAAATCCAATTATACATAAGATAATTTCATTTATTTATTAAATAAATATTTACTGATCTCCTACCCTTTGCAAGATATATTTCAAACAAAAGATAAAATTCATTGAGGTCAGAATTAAGTAACCCTTAATGTATACAGTTTGAAGGAAGACAGATCTAATTTCAAAATTTCTCACTAACTGAGCAAGTAAACTCATTTTGTTTTCAGTTCAGCCCCACTCTTCTAATTCATATGGTGGTTGTGAGGTCTCACTTAGATAATACATTAAAACTATTATGCGCAGTGTATGGGATATCACTTAAATCTCTTCAGGATCTAATACACGGCTAAGTAAACAATTCATAAGCAGAAGTTCTTATTTTTTTATTGGATTACATCATATTGTTGCTACATCTCTCATAAAGGATCCTAGGATGTGACTAGGTTTCTATTCAGATTTAATACAACTCTCAATAATTTATTAATTAATAACAGTAAGTTATAAACTGAGACAACTTGGCTGGCCTGAGATACAATTTTTTGTTATTTCTCATGTTTTATTCAGTAAAGAAAAGTCTGGGTATGTATTTCAAGCTTTGTTGAATTTTCAGAAGAAACATACCATATTCAACAATTCTTAGAGCATTTATGACTTTCATTTTCAGCTCTTAAATTAAATAAAGATTACTTGGTCCTGGGTATTTAGAGGTAGGGGGAAAACTAAAATACAAGGGTCTGTCCCATAGTGAATTTAGATATAAATGAACTTTTCTTAAAATATGAAAAAAAAAATTGTCTACCATAGGCAAAAACTAAGCTCCCAGGGGATCAAGACAGATCAGCTGTTGGAACCAGAAGTATGGGGCTACTAGAGCCCCAGAACAGGTGACATTGAAAGACCACCTTATGGGAGGCATTGAATAAAAACTTAGGTAGAATCAGAAGAAGTAAAAGAAGGAAGCCTTTTGATATTACTTTTGTTTCTGTTCGTTACTTGATTGGCTTGGTTATGCTTAAGAATTTGACTCTAAGTCTCGGTGTTTGAGAACATCTTCAACCCTTAACATGTCTTATTAAGGTGGATATCCTCACTTCTTGGCCTGATCTCCTCGTTGACATTGCTTCCTGGAAGGAGGCAAAAGCCCAAAGACTCCTGGTGTCAGGTTTGAACAGTCTGGACACTTGGTTTGGAACACTTCCCTAATCAACCTTTATTCTACCATAGCAGGTTTATACCCATCCATAGAAGGAGTGCACCATGGGGTCAGCAGATTACTTAAGTAAAATTTTCAATGGATGTTCTATAATTTGATTTTTATTAGTAAAAGCAATAGCAAAAAATAAATCTCTCTGGATTCATTCTACCCTATTCTATAAACTGAAAGGATTCTCTAATATATATATGTATATATAATATATATAATATGTATATGATATGTATATTTTTTCTTTTTATATATATGTTACATATATATATATTTTTTTGTTTGTTTGTTTTTTTGGCTGAGTCTCACACTGTTGCCCAGGCTGGAGTGCAGTGGCATGCTCTCTGCTCACGGAAACCTCCACCTTCCAGGTACAAGCAATTCTGGTGCCTCAGTCTCCTGAATAGCTGGGACTACAGGCGTGTGCCACCATGCCCGGCTAATTTTTTGTATTTTTTAGTAGACATGGGGTTTCACCACGTTGGCCAGGCTGGTATTGAACTCCTGACCTCAGGTGATCCACCCGCCTCAGCCTCCCAAAGTGTTGGAATTACAGGCGTGAGCCACCACGCCCATCCTAAAATCTTTCTTGATATACCATTTTAACCCAAATTTGCATATTTTAAGAAACCTAGGAAATCTAATAATCAGCAAATTAAGTTAAGTAAAGAAATTTAAGACCTCTGAATGGTGGGTAGTAATTATTGGAAACTGCATATATCAGATAAAAGAAATATTATAGGTCCAATACCTAAATATAAAATCTGTTAAATCAGTGAGACACAGCAAGACAGAAGAGATAAAGAGGAAGAGGCTGGAGAGGGCAACATTCTGAAGATTAACCATGCAATTGGTTTTCATTGCAAAGGAGCAGAGTGTCTGGCTAAGGCTGCCTACACCAGCGCTCCATCCGTCTCCTGGGAATGAAAGCCGGTGCTGGGATTACAGGCACGAGCCACCGCACCCGGCTGATGCTGAAGTCTTCTTTTTTTTCCAGCTGATGTTACTGTAATCAGCCTAAAGGTTTGTAAACTCATTTACATTATGTGTGGGTTTTATGATCCCATAGCGGGGGGGGGAGGGGGATTAGAGGGGCGGGGGGGAAACTCTTGGATTAAGAAGTGGTAGGATTAATGTTGTAGGTGTGGTGACTTTTGCATTTGGACTCCTTAACAGACAACTTGACAATTATTTTGTTTGTGTTGCCTGACTTAAGAAGTTGTCATTGGGAAAAGTCAAGCCATAATCATTAAACTAGAAATTAGAGTCAATGCTCAACAGACTGGAGCAAAATTATCTCTCTTGGAATACCCAGCAAGAAAAGGATCCTAATAAATTCATTTCTTCTTAACGTTTCAGTGTTATTTTTTGTCGAATCTCGTAAATCAGCAATAAAATGGCATACACAGTTGAACAAATACACTCATCAATTTATACCCTCCTCACATGGTTTGTAATAATTTTCTAGTTTTTACTCTATCAAAGATCCTAAGAATAAAGAGAACATAATTACTTCAAGTTCAAACTTCACTATAAGCAATCACTTAATTTCTTTCAGAAAGAGTTAATTTTTTTATATTGATGTTTCAGCCTTACAGCTGCCCCAAAAAAGTTTTCATGTGGAGTTTATGAGGGATTTTTTGTGGCAATAGTCAGGTACTATAACAACCCAACCCTCTCTTTTCATTTTACATACATATGGATAAAATGACAAGTGCTCAGAGTGATTCAGTTAATGGTCCGTGGCCTTAAAATTTGTGAAATATAATCACCTCATTCATCATTTGCAAAAAGAAAATTTTTATCTTCCGTAACAGGAAATTAGGTAGCTAAAGGCTGAAAGTACAAATCCATCTTCAACTAATAAGGTATTAAGCAACACTAGCAAGCAGTCTACTCGCTTCTCTTCTAGACTAGGAACACAGAGAAGTAATAAGCCACATGAAATATTCACCATCAGGACTTTTGAGGTAGGCAGATTCACAACAACAGCACACAAGCTTCGTCAGGAATTGTTGAGAGATTGAAAGCATACTTAAAGGATTTATTAAAGCAATAGAGGCAACCTCGACTCCAGTTACCATGATTGCAGGGAATTTTATAGCCACGTGTTTAATCTTCTTGTGCTGTAACAGATAAGTTATGCTTTCAGCTGATTTGTGTACAAAGAGTTTTCTCAATCTTCTCTAGTACTATATAGTACTGTGGTACTGCTTTTTGATTTGCTAAGTGAAGCATTAATAGGACTGTCAGCAGCAAGATAGAAGAGGCAATAAATATTAAGGTTTAATGTTATGATGATTTATGTTGAAGGAAATATTGTCCTAGATTATAAGGTATGATTATTATCTCTCATAATAAGAAATGATGGGAGAAACAGAATGTTGGCAAAGGAAACTTTCTAAAGCTCTTTTCATCAGGAAAATCTTTTTACAGGAATATATTGGAGGTAATATCTTGATTTTCTAAATAGTAAAGGTGATTTGCATAAATGCTTACAAAA
This sequence comes from Macaca fascicularis, assembly GCF_037993035.2. NCBI lineage: Eukaryota > Metazoa > Chordata > Mammalia > Primates > Cercopithecidae > Macaca > Macaca fascicularis. The sequence goes on along the minus strand of NC_088380.1, from coordinate 171,612,294 downwards.
TATTGCTGTTCTTATACAGGATTTTTTTTTTAAGGTTGGCACTGGTCTTTTAATATTTGACCATCTCATTCACTCCAAGTATTTTGTAGGAAAAATGCAGAGTGTTTTATGAATGGATTTAAGATAGCAGAAAATCCTTGCAGGAATTGAGACTAACATAAAAGACCATTAGACCACTCAACTCCTATACACACTATGGTGATAGCAGGTTTATTTACAGAATTACATGAGTTTTTAGAATCCCAGGCTCCCTGTCCCTGCATTTGCTATAATATATTTTGCCTAGAGTGTTAGTTATCTATTGGGGTGAAACAAATTACCCCAAGACTTAGTGGCCTAAAACAAAAAAACATTTTTATAATCACAAATTTTTTTTATTTTAGGTTTGGGGTATATGAGCAGGTTTGTTACATGAGCAAACTCTGTATCACTGGGGTTTGGTTTACAGATTATTTCATCACTCAGGTAGTAAGCACAGTACCCTATAGGTACTTCTGTGATCCTCACCCACCTCCCACCCTTCACCCTCAAGAAGACCCCAGTGTCTATTGTTCCCTTCTTTGTGGCCATGTGTACTCAATGTTAAGTTCCCACTTATAAATGATAACCTGTGGTATTTGGTTTTCTGTTCCTGCATTAGTTCAGTTAGGATAATGGCCTCTAGTTCTATCCATGTTGTTGCCAAGGACATGATCTCATTTTTTTTTTATGGCTGTGTAGTATTCCATAGTGTATATATACCACATTTTCTTTATCCATTCCACCACTGATGGGCATGTAGGCTTATACCATGTTTTTGCTATTGTGAATACTGCTGCAATGAACATACCTGTGTATGTGTCTTTATGATAGAACTATACACACAATTTCTATGGGGCAGAAATCCAGGCCTCTACTTTGGGCTGTTTACAACATAACAGTTTTCATCCCTTAGTGTAAGGCATCAGAGAGGGAATGTGTGACAGACAGAAAAAAAAAGAGTACCCATAAGGGTTCCATAGTCTTTATATAATCTGATCCTGGCAGTGACATCCCATCACTCACACAGTATTCTGATCATCAGAACAGAATCCTCACATATGGTCTTCACTTATGGGCAAGGGATGACACCAAGGTGTGAATTCCAGGAAGCAGAGACCATTTGGGGCCACCATAGTTTGTCTATTACACTTAGGTCTCTACTCTACCTTGGGATTTACTGTCACTATATCCCTCAAGTTATTGAGCTTGTAGGAAATGAGCTTTAAAGTTCTCAAAGAGTGCCTAACCCATATATTCATTTCAAATTATTTGACACAGTACACAAAACTTATACATTAGAAAAATTCCTTGGAGTTTGGGCTTAGTGTCTTCAAAACACTGAGAAAAATATGTATTAGGTATGGATTTGGAATAATACATTGGTCTGGATTTCCCAATAAGTCATATTGCTATGTATTCTGTTGTATTGTCTTCATAAGCATTCACACTTGTGATCCTATTTTGGGTTTGAAAATATACTCAGCACAGTTACACTTTAGGGATGACATTCTAAGACATAATCACATTAGAAGAGTAAGGATCTTTATTTAAAAGGGCCTCTAGCTTAATTTGTAAATAAAATATTCTCAAAAATATAAAATATAAACGGAGTGTAATGGTTTCCTTTCACAGTTAGTAGGCATTCAATAAATATGGTATTCTCAAAGGAGAGTTATAACTTCTCATACGGCATTAGACAAAGTGGAGGAAAAGCTATAATGCAGGAAATTATTTCTCTGTATTTTCATCCTCGACTTTTTGCATAAATACTCCTAAATAATAATCTTGCAATTATGGAGGCAATTTTTGCTTGTATATGTTTATTATTTCTTTGGGCAATCACTAAGATACACATCAACGCTAAGTGTGCCATGTTAATTGATTTACATGATTGAATGGTTAGTTAGATAATTTCTTTGTTTAAGAGCACCAAGGTAGAAGATTTTGTATTTTCTAGTTGCATAGTTCTCTTAAATACAAACTGGATATGGAGAATAATGTAGAATCTTGATCATTTGATTACAGAGAACCCTTTATTCACCTCAACTTGGTATACATTACCATGTATATGTCTGAATTCATTGGTGAATTTTGTAATAAGAACTAAATACAAATATTTAGTGTCAAATATATATATATATATATATTTGTCCCTAATGACATGGGCCTAGAACATCAGTAAGACATATAAAATGATAAAATGGCACTGGGGAACAAATGATTGAGGTTTCATGTGTGCATTTTTTTTTTAACATTTCCATCTTATACTTGAAGCCATATGTTGGTAAGTTTTACATCAAAACAAAAATTCTGTACCTAGAAGAGAAACAGCCACATAAAGACAAGTTTTCGTGCTAAATGAATAATAAATTATAGGTTATGTGTTTCTTTGATTTTAGAAAATGCATAATTTAAAATGACAAATAATTAACATATCAAAGCATTCTAATTTAACTTATGCACAAGAACAGTTAAGATATAGAATCTGCTTGTTGTTCAAAACACATCTTTATAGTATAGAAATGTAGCAGCTTTTCATTAGTAACAATTATGCTTTCCAAAGGGTAATTTCGGTTTATCACTTTAAAATATTAGGAAATGTTAAAAAGTTCCATTTCTTATATGGGATGTGTAAGTACGTAGTGGTGGAATATAGAAAGAGAGGCATAATTAGCAGTGTGCTATTAAAATCTCACATTCAACTTAGTCTACTTTTCTGTTGCATGATTTCTGAGTGGCATACTCATTTTTATTTCCACACATGTTCCTCCTCTACTCTGAGTCTACTCTGCAAACATGAAGAAATAATCCTTGCTTTGTAATCATTAATTTAATAGACACTAAAACAGTGTTCTTTAGATGTGGTATGTACTGACAATACTATATTTGACTATATTTAAGCTGGTGACAGTCAACAGAAAGTGAAAGTGTTTTTCTGCTGTTTTTTTAACCTGGGGTTGAAGGTCAGCTAGCTAGAGACAAAGGAGGCTCTCAGAATCCTTAGTTTTCAGGTGCAAATTAACATTGATTCACCTTGTAGTCTTTAAAAAATAGTCTGTATGCTGTTCTGAAACAGAAATTGCCACCATCACCTCATATTGATTTATTTTTAGATTAAAGCAATAATTATAAAATAGCTTATTTTACATCTGCTGAAACACTGGATGTTCTATACACTTCAAACAAACAGCAGGTAGTTTAAATGATAATTAATTAATTTCAAATTCTTCCTTATTAGAAGCAATAATGAACATTATAGTGTGAATGAAAGTTCGAAGCAGAATATGAGAGAAGTAACCACTTAGGCTTAGCCCAAATGTGTAAAATAATTTGTCTTTTAGTATAAAAGAACAATTTGGAGCATGGCTTTTTCTAGAACAGTTATCACAACAGCAAAAACACAAGATTATCAAGAAATGGGTGAGGTGCTAGCTCCTAGCACCAAATAAACACATCAAATCTAGCAGGAGGTACATATCAGCTTAGGTAAGAAGCACCAGGAATACAGAACTGAATTTGTCGGAAAGCAACATATAGAAACAATAGTACCAAAAGGGATTGCAAAATAAACCCTACTCTTAAATTAAGGACCTTGCTCCTATTCATATTTCAATGCCCTCTTAAATTCAGAATTCTTAATGAGACTGGAAAAAAATAGGTAAGATGAATGCTTTTACCTAATGCACATAGAGTGAGTCAACCCTAAAATTCCATTCTTCTCTTTTAGAAAACCAAGCAGGGCATTTGCGAGCAAGTAGGACATTAAGTATATATCCTCTGATCATAGTGGAATAGAACTAGATGTTATTAACACAAATTTCAGCCACTTAAAAAATAAATTAACCTTTCTAAATAATGAAAATTAAAACATTCCAAAAGTTTGAAATTACAGACAATTCATAGAATATATAATTTTGAGAATACTATGTGTTGAAGCTTATGAATGTAGTCAAAGCTTTAGTTAGAGGCAAATTCATAGCATTAAATTCTTTTAAATTAAAAGGAGAAATACACACATATTGAAAACAAAATAAGGAATATGTAAATAATAGTGCAAATGAAAATATTGACTCTATGAAAAATTTACAAAGAAACCTTTCCAAATCTAATTAAAAATAGCAGAAAGAAAACAGAAGTAAAATAACAACTATAGAGAAAAAGAAAATTAGCACTATGCTCCAATCAATGTTAATCTGTTAGAAAAATTCTAAAGTATTAGATTCAGAAAGTACAATCATGATCACTAAAATCAAATCAAATTAAATGTAAAACCAGTGTAGAAATTGATAGTGCTGTTAAAATAGGATATCAGCAAAATATTTTTTAGGTCTAGACAGTTTTACAGGTAGCATCAATGAAAATGTCAAATAATACATTATTCTTTTTTTAAATTTTATTTAGTTTTTTTAGATGGAGTCTCACTCTGTCACCCAGGCTGGAGTGCAGTGGCGTGATCTCGGCTCACGGTAAGCTCTGCCTCCTGGGTTCACGCCATTCTCCTGCCTGAGCCTACTGAGTAGCTGGGACTACAGGCACCCACCACCACTCCCAGCAACATTTTTTTTTTTTTTTGTATTTTTAGTAGAGACGGGGTTTCACCGTGTTAGCCAGGATGGTCTCCATCTCCTGACCTCGTGATTCGCCTGCCTTGGCCTCCCAAAGTGCTGGGATTACAGGTTTGAGCCACTGCACACGGCCGAAAATGTCAAATAATATATTATTATTATACCATATGTAAATGTTTCAAAGCACAGCCAACAAGTGACAGTTTTCTATATTTCAAAGATAAGAGTATCCTTATAAAAATCTTTGATGTTCACTCTGTACAGAAAAAAGTATACTGTGTATAACAAAGGCCTGCTTTGCCTTAAAAATTTGAAAGCAACAGTTCTAAATAAAGTCCTTTCAAATCAAATTTACCAGCATATTGAATACAAAAAATATGATTAAGTAGTTTTATTTCAGGAATGCAAGAATGTAGCACTGTTTAAGGACTCTTTAAAACATGTATATTTATTACATCAAAATTTTAAAGACGACAGTTCATACAATAATCTTGCTAAATATAAGATGTTTTAATAATATATATATGATTTTAAAAATAAAACAAAATCACATTTATTTAGGAATCGAAAGGTCCTTTCTTTTAATTCTCATAATTATATCTTTCCTCATTTACATTCCAACTTTATCCTAAATCTCCACTCATTATCACAAACTATGATATGTAATAAAACTATGATATAAACTGCCTAGCAATAACCATAATGGCCTAGAGAGAGGCAAAGGATACTGGTATCCTCACCCCAGGATCAACTGAGATGGTTAAGACATGAGTCTGTCCTTCTACACACTCAAAGTATTTCAAATGTACTATTTTTTAAATAGACTTTATTTTTTACAGTAGTTTTAGGTTCAAAGCAAAATTGAGCACAACGTACAGAATTCCTATATGCTCTTTGAGTGTACACAACCCCCTCCACTGTCAACATACCCCACCAGAGTTATAATCTATTTTGTTACAATCCGTGAACCTACAATGACACATCATTATCACCCTAAAACCCACAGTTTACCTAGGGTTCACTCTTGGTGTCCTTTTATAGTTTTTGACAAATAATGACATGTGTGTACCATGATAATAAACATATAAAATTGTTTTCATGCCCTAAAAATTCTCTGCATTCTATTTATCCCTCTTTATCCCTAATCCCTGGCAACCACTCATGGCTTTACTGTCTCCACAGTGGTTTTGCCTTTTTCAAAATGTCATATAACTGGAATCATACAGTATGTAGACTGGCTTCTTTCAGATTGACTTCTTTTACTGCATCATATGCATCTGATTTCCTCCATGTCTTTTTTCTTTTCTTGAGATAAGGCCTTGTTCTGTCACCCAGGCTGGAGTACAGTGGCGCAATCATGGCTCACTGCAGCCTTGACCTCCTGAACTCAGGCTATCCTCCCATCTCATCCTCTTAAGTAGCTGGAACTACAGGTGTACACCACCATGCCTGGCTAATTTTTTTTTGAGAGGGAGTCTCACTCTGTCACCCAGGCTGGAGTGAGTGCAGTGTCGCAATCTCGGCTCACTGCAAGCTCTACCTCCTGGGTTCACACTGCCATTATCTTGCCTCAGCCTCCCAAGTAGCTGGGACTACAGGTGCCCGCCACCACACATGGCTAATTTTTTTTTTTTTTTGTATTTTTAGTAGAGATGGGGTTTCACCGTGTTAGCCAGTATGCTCTCCATCTCCTGACCTCGTGATCCGCCCACCTCGGCCTCCCAAAGTGCTGGGATTACAGGCGTGAGCCACCGCACCCGGCCATGCCTAGCTAATTTTTGTACATTTTGTAGAGACAGTGTCTCACCATGTTGCCCAGGCTGGTCTTGAACTCCTGGGTTCAAGCAATCCATCCATCTCAGCCTCCCAAAGTGCTGAGATGGCAGGTGTGAGCCACTGTGCCCTGCCTTCCTCCATGTCTTTTTATGACTTGAATACTCACTTCTTTTTAGCACTGAGTAATATTCCATTGTCTAAAATGTACTACAGTTTATTTGTCCGTTCACCAACTGAAAAACATCTCGGTTGTTTCCAAGTTGTGGCAGTTACAAATGAAGCTACTATAAACACGTGTGTGCAGGTTTTTGTGTGGACATAAGCTTTGAATTCTTATGGATAAACACAAAGGAGCACAATTGCTGGATTATGTGGTAAGAGTACGTTTAATTTTGTGAGAAACTGCTAAACTGGCTTCTAAAGTGGCTATACATTTTGCATTCCCAGCAACAATGGCTGAAAGTTTCTGTTGCTTCACATTCTTGCCAGTATTTGGTGAAGTCAGGGTTTTGGATTCTCACCATTCTAATAGGTGCACAGTGGTATCTTATTGTTGTTTAAATTTGGAATTCTTCGATATGATGTTGATCATCTTTTTACGTGCTTATTTACCATCTGTATATAACCCTGATAAGGTGTGTTTGTTCAAGTCTTTTGCCCACTTTTTAATCAGGTTGTTCATTTTATTATTATTGAGTTTTAAGAGTTCTTTGTGTATTTCAGGTAACAGTTCTTTACAAGCTATGCCTTTTAAAAAATATGTTTTCCCAATCTGTGTCTTGTCTTCTCACTCTCTTCATAATAATTTGTACATGACAGAATTTTTTTTTTATTTCAATGAAGTCCAGCTTATTAATTTTATTTCATGGAATGTATCTTTGGTGTTGCAGCTAAAAAGTCATCATCAAACCAAAAGTCATATAGATTTTATCTATATCATGCATAATTTTGAATTTTATATTTAGATCTATTATCTATATTGAATCAAAATTTTCGGAGGGTATAAGGTCTTTGTTTAGATTCTCGTTTTTTTTTTTTTTTTTTTTTTCAGATGTAGCTGTCCAGTGTCCTTACACCATTTATCTTTCCTCCATTGCACTGCCTTTGCTCCTTTGTCAAAGATCAACTGACTATATTCATGTGGATCTATTTCTGGACTCTCTATCCTGCTCCATCGATGTGTTATTCCAATCTTTCACCACTGCCGCACTGTCTAAAATAAAGCTTGTAGTTAGTCTTGAAGTCAGGTAGTGTAGTGCTCTGACTTCCATCCTCACTTCCATATTGTGTTGATTATTCTAAATCTTTGGCCTCTCGATATAAACTTTAAAATAAGTTTGTCAATATCCATGAAATAACTTGCTTGGATTTTGGTTGGGATTGCATTGAATCTATGGATCCATTTGGAAAAAAAAAAATGAACATTTTGTCCTTGAGTTTGCCTATCTGTGGACATGAAATATCTCTCCATTTACTTAATAATTATTTGATTTCTTTAATCAGAGTTTGATAGTTTTCTTCATAAAAATCTAATACAAATTTTGTTCTATTTATATCTTATGAATTTTTAATTTCAAATTTCACTTGTTCATTGCTGGTATATAAAAAAGCAATTGACTATCATATACTAACCTCATAGCCTTCAACCTTGCTATATTCACTTGTTACTTCCAGAAGGGTTTTGTTTGCTTTGTTTTTTAATAAAAGTTTTCAGATTTTTTACATAGATAATGATATCATCTGTTAACACAGATAGTTTTCTTTCTTTATTCTCAATCTGCATGCCTATTATACCATTTTTCTTCTTATTGCATTATCTATAATTTTCAGTAGAGTGTTGAAAATGTGTGGGGAGAGGGGATATGTTTTCCTTGTTCTTGATCTTAGTGAGAAAGCTTCTAGTTTCTCACCATTAAGTATGACTTAGCTTTATATTTTTTTGTAGGCGTTCTTTATCAGATTGTAGAAGGTTTACTTTTCAAAGTAGCTAAAGTTTAAACATGGACATAAATAAATAGAATATAGTACTATGAACATTAATAAATATATGTTTAAAAGTTTCAAAAAAGAAATGCTTAAAAATCTCTTGACCCAAACAGATCTTGGAGGAAACGGTGAAAGTAGGAAATGGCAAGTTACTTAATGAACATTACTTCCAAAAGCTCTGATTTATTTTCATGTATATTAAAACAATAAATGAGAGAGAATATTCCTTACAGAGGTAAGGAATTTTAGATCTGGAAGTGCCTAAAATGTGTTCCTAATGCTTTATCTGTCTTGTATTGTAAACAATTGTGCTATTTACATAACAATTATTGAGTAAGTGCTCCTTCTAAGTAAGCAGCATGCTAGAAGAAAGGTAAATAAAACAATTTCTAATTTCAAAGGACACTAGCATATATATGTACCCAAAATAACACAAAATAACATTGAATGAAAGAAGAGGGATGCAATACAATACACAGAAAGAGATTAGTGAGATTTAGATTTAATATTCTAAGCAGACTTTTTCTCTTAAACCGTGTCTTCCATTTAAAAGCTCTAGTTGTATGTCATTTGGAGAGAAACCCTACTTAATATATTTGTGAGTAGGTGAATGGTCACATATTCTAATACGCTCCCAAGCCACATGTTTAGTTCTGGGGGAATAATGTTTTATATTAAACATTTCTTTGTTTGGTTTAGCTTTTTTTTTTCTTACGTTCAATATAATTTAAGAAACTTGCACTCTTTCATGAGAAGGTACTACACTAGATACTTGTAAAAAGCAATCCTTATGTATATCTATAGAAAGCTCAGCTGCCTACTCATTGTACTATTTCTATCATGAAAGATCATGCAATATCTCAATATCTACAAGCTAGAAACTAGGAGTCATTTTTATCAAGTCTCTTTCTATCCTAGTTCCTCAAAATTTCATTCATCCACCTATAAACTGCTGAATATTTCTGCCAGATTATCTGCTCAGCTGCTCCTTTGATCTTCCATCTGTTCATTTCTTTCTCTCTGACTGAAGAAACAAGAACTATTTGTGGCTATGTATTCCACCGAGAAGCCACGAGACAAAAGAAGGATGCGTATGAATGAAAAGATTTCAACCTAAAGTGCCTTTTCCTGAAAATACTTAAAATCCTGTTGATTTGATTTTCTGTTAAGAATAGAATGACCAGATGCCATATTTTAAGAGCCTATCTCATTTTTAACTATTCTGCTACAGTATTCCACAAACTTCAAAGCCCCTTGGAAAGGACAACAATGTTTGGCAGATTTTTTTAATGGTTTTTAATACTCTCAATGGCTTCCCTTTGCATCTGAAGTAAAATCTAAATTTCTATCACAGCCTAAAAATTCTATGTGATCTTTCCATTGCTTACCTCATTTGTTCACAATTTTCCAGCCATACTAGCCTATTTCATTTTGTTGAAGACACTAACCCATTTCTATCTTGAGATTCTCCTACATGTAATTTTATTTGCCTAAAATAATCTTTTCCTGCTCTTATCATTGCTGAGTTCTTCTTATCTTCCAGGTCTTAGCTTAGGTTTCATCATAACTTTTCTCTCCAACAAATGGACATCGCTCTCCAAAAAATGTCCTGGTTTTTGACTCATGAAAGGGAGTGTAGTGTTGTGATCAAGAGCATAGCTCTATGTTAAAATAATAGGATTAGCATCTACTCTGCCTTTAATCATTGTGCAGTTATGAGCAACTTATTTAGCCTTTCTGGGCCTCAGTTCCATAATTTGTAAAATGGAGATAACAGTAATATATCTCATAGGATTGTAACTAAGTAATAGGATCCTCATAGGATTCTAAATAAGCTAATAAAGGAAAGAACTTAAAACAATGTCTGGAACAGAAGAAATGTCCAATAAATATTATCAGTATCTTAGCATCCTGTTTGTCTCTCCCATATCTCCTATAACAACATGGACTGGCTTCACTGCAAGATGGCCAAATAGGAACACCTCCAGCCTCCACCTCCCAGTGTGAGTGACACAGAAGACAGGTGATTTCTGCATTTTCAACTGAGGTACCGGGTTTGTCTCACTGGAGAGTGTTGGACAATTTGTGCTGGTCAGCTGGTGCAGCGCGACCAGCGAGAGCTGAAGCAGGGCGAGGCATCACCTTACCTGGGAAGCACAAGGGGGAAGGGAATCCCTTTTCCTAGCCAAGGGAAACTGAGACAGACACCACCTGGAAAATCGGTAACTCCCACCCTAATACTGAGCTTTACCAAGGGTCTTAGCAATGGCACACCAGGAGATTATATCCCACACCTGGCCCAGAGGGTCTCACACCCACGGAGCCTCCCTCATTGCTAGCACAGAGTCTGAGATCTAACTGCAAGGTGACAGTGAGGCTGGGGGAGGGGTGCCCACCATTACTGAGGCTTAAAAGCCACTGGGAAGCTCAAATTGGGTGGAGCCCACCACAACTCAAGGAGGCCATACTGCCTCTATAGACGCCTCCTCTGGGGACAGGGCATAGCTAAACAAAAAGCAGCAGAAACCTCGGCACAGGTAAATGACCCTGTCTGATAACTTTGAAGAGAGCAGTGGATCTCCCACCATGGAGGCTGAGATCTGAGAACAGATAGACTGCCTGCTCAAGTGGGTCCCTGACCCCTGAGTAGCCTAACTGGGAGACATCTCTGACTAGGTGCAGACCAACACCTCACACCTCACATGGTGGGGTACACCCCTGAGACAAAGCTTCCAGAGCAAGAATCAGACAGCAACACTCGCTGTTCAACAATATTCTATCTTCTGCAGCCTCCGCTGCTGATACCCAGGCAAACAGGGTCTGGAGTGGACCTCAATCAAACTCCAACAGACCTAAAGTTGAGGGTCCTGACTGTTAGAAGGAAAACTAACAAACAGAGAGGACACCCACACCAAAGCCCCATCAGTACATCACCATCATCAAAGACCAAAGACAGATAAAACCACAAAGATGGGGAAAAAGCAGTGCAGAAAAGCTGGAAATTAAAAAAATCAGAGCACATCTTCCCCTCCAAAGGAATGCAGCTCATCGCCGGCAACGGAACAAAGATGGACGGAGAACGACTTTGACAAGTTGAGAGAAGAAGGCTTCAGTCGATCAAACTTCTCAGAGCTAAAGGAGGAACTACATACGCAGCACAAAAAACTAAAAACCTTGAAGAAAGAATGGATGAATGGATAACTAGAATAATCAATGCAGAGAAGACCTTAAAAGAACTGATAGAGATGAAAACTATGACACAAGAAATACGTGACAAATGCACAAGCTTCAGTAACCAACTCGATCAACTGGAAGAAAGAGTATCAGCAATTGAAGATCAAATGAATGAAATGAAGTGAGAAGAGAAGTGTGGAGAAAAAAGAGTAAAAAGAAATGAACAAAGCCTCCAAGAAGTATGGGATTATGTGAAAAGACCAAATCTACGTCTGATTGGTGTGCCTGAAAGTGACGGGGAAAATGGAACCAAGTTGGAAAATACTCTGCAGGATATCATCCAGGAGAATTTCCCCAACCTACTAAGGCAGGCCCACATTCAAATTCAAGAAATACAGAGAACGCCACAAAGATACTCCTCAAGAAGAGCAACTCCAAGACACATAATTGTCAGATTCACCAAAGTTGAAATGAAGGAAAAAATGTTAAGGGCAGACAGAGAGACAGGTCAAGTTACACACAAAGGGAAACCCATCAGATTAACAGCAGATCTCTCAGCAGAAACTCTACAAGCCAGAAGAGAGTGGGGGCCAATATTCAACATTCTTAAAGAAAAGAATTTTAAACCCAAAATTTCGTGTCCAGCCAAACTAAGTTTCATAAGTGAAGAAGAAATAAAATCCTTTACAGACAAGCAAATGCTTAGAGATTTTGTCACCACCAGGCCTGCCCTACAAGAGATCCTGAAGGAAGCACTAAACATGGAAAGGAGCAACAGGTACCAGCCATTGCAAAAACATGTCAAAATGTAAAGTCCATCAATGCTAGGAAGAAACTGCATCAACTAGCGAGCAAAATAACCAGCTAATATCATAATGACAGGATCAAGTTCACACATAACAATATTAACCTTAAATGTAAATGGACTAAATGGTCCAATTAAAAGACACAGACTGGAAAACTGGATAAAGAGTCAAGACCCATCAGTTGGCCATATTCAGGAGACCCATCTCACATGCAGAGACACACATAGGCTCAAAATAAAGGGATGGAGGAAGATCTACCAAGCAAATGGAAAACTAAAAAGAGCAGGGGTTGCAATCCTAGTCTCTGATAAAACAGACTTTAAACCATCAAAGATCAAAAGAGACAAAGAAGGCCATTACATAATGGTAAAGGGATAAATTCATCAGGGAGAGCTAACTATCCTAAATATATATGCATCGAATACAGGAGCACCCAGATTCATAAAGCAAGTCCTTAGAGACTTACAAAGAGACTTAGACTCCCATACAATAATAATGGGAGACTTTAACACCCCACTGTCAACATTAGACAGTCAACGAGAGAGAAAGTTAACACGGATATCCAGGAATTGAACTCAACTCTGCACCAAGTGGACCTAATAGACATCTACAGAACTCTCCACCCCAAATCAATAGAATATACATACTTCTCAGCACCACATCGCACTTATTCCAAAATTGACCACATAGTTGGCAGTAAAGCACTCCTCAGCAAATGTACAAGAACAGAAATTATAGCAAACTGTCTCTCAGACCACAGTGCAATTAAACTAAACTCAGGACTAAGAAACTCAATCAAAACGGCTCAACTACATGGAAACTGAACAACCTGCTCCTGAATGACTACTAGGTACATAATAAAATGAAGGCAGAAATAAAGATGTTCTTTGAAACCAATGAGAACAAAGATACAACATACCAGAATCTCTGGGACACATTTAAAGCAGTGTGTAGAGGGAAATTTATAGCACTAAATGCCCACAAGAGAAAGCAGGAAAGATCTAAAATTGACACCTTAACAACACAATTAAAAGAACTAGAGAAGCAAGAGCAAACACATTCAAAAGCTAGCAGAAGGCAAGAAATAACTAAGAACAGAGCAGAACTGAAGGAGATAGAGACACAAAAAACCCTCCAAAAAATCAATGAATCCAGGAGCTGCTTTTTTGAAAAGATCAAGAAAATTGATAGACCACTAGCAAGACTAATAAAGAAGAAAAGAGAGAAGAATCAAATAGACACAATAAAAAATGATAAAGGGGATATCACCACTGACCCCACAGAAATACAAACTACCATCAGAGAATACTATAAACACCTCTATGCAAATAACCTAGAAAACCTAGAAGAAATGGATAATTTCCTGGACACTTACACTCTTCCAAGACTAAACCAGGAAGAAGTTGAATCCCTGAATAGACCAATAGCAGGCTCTGAAATTGAGGCAATAATTAATAGCCTACCAATCAAAAAAAGTCCAGGACCAGACGGATTCACAGCCAAATTCTACCAGAGGTATAAGGAGGAGTTGGTACCATTCCTCCTGAAACTATTCCTATCAATAGAAAAAGAGGGAATCCTCCCTAACTCATTTTACGAGGCCAACATCATCCTGATACCAAAGCCTGACAGAGATACAACCAAAAAAGAGAATTTTAGACCAATATCCCTGATGAACATCGATGCAAAAATCCTCAATAAAATACTGGCAAACCGAATCCAGCAGCACATCAAAAAGCGTATCCACCATGATCAATTGGGCTTCATCCCTGGGATGCAAGGCTGGTTCAACATACGCAAATCAATAAACGTAATCCAGCATATAAACAGAACCAAAGACAAAAACCACATGATTATCTCAATTGATGCAGAAAAAGCCTTTGACAAAATTCAACAGCCCTTCATGTTAAAAACTCTCAATAAATTCGGTATTGATGGAACATATCTCAAAATAATAAGAGCTATTTATGACAAACCCACAGCCAATATCATACTGAATGGGCAAAAACTGGAAGCATTCCCTTGAAAACTGGCACAAGACAGGGATGCCCTCTCTCACCACTCCTATTCAACATAGTGTTGGAAGTTCTGGCTAGGGCAATCAGGCAAGAGAAAGAAATCAAGGGTATTCAGTTAGGAAAAGAAGAAGTCAAATTGTCCCTCTTTGCAGATGACATGATTGTATATTTAGAAAACCCCATTGTCTCAGCCCAAAATCTCCTTAAGCTGATAAGCAACTTCAGCAAAGTCTCAGGATACAAAATCAATGTGCAAAAATCACAAGCATTCTTATACACCAGTAACAGACAAACAGAGACCCAAATCATGAATGAAATCCCATTCACAATAGTTTCAAAGAGAATAAAATACCTAGGAATCCAGCTTACAAGGGATGTAAAGGACCTCTTCAAGGAGAACTACAAACCACTGCTCAGTGAAATAAAAGAGGACACAAACAAATGAAAGAACACACCATGCTCATGGATAGGAAGAATCAATATTGTGAAAATGGCCATACTGCCCAAGGTAAATTATAGATTCAATGCCATCCCCATTAAGCTACCAATGACTTTCTTCACAGAATTGGAAAAAAACTGCTTAAAAGACCCCGCATTGCCAAGACAATCCTAAGCCAAAAGAACAAAGCTGGAGGCATCACGCTACCTGACTTCAAACTATACTACAAGGCTATAGTAAGCAAAACAGCATGGTACTGGTACCAAAACAGAGATATAGATCAATGGAATAGAAAAGAACCCTCAGAAATAATACCACACATCTACAGCCATCTGATCTTTGACAAACCTGACAAAAACAAGAAATGGGGAAAGGATTCCCTATTTAATAAATGGTGCTGGGAAAACTGACTAGCCATAAGTAGAAAGCTGAAACTGGATCCTTTCCTTACTCCTTATATGAAAATTAATTCAAGATGGATTAGAGACTTAAATGTTAGACCTAAAACCATAAAAACCCTAGAAGAAAACCTAGACAATACCATTCAGGACATAGGCATGGGCAAGGACTTCATGTCTAAAACACCAAAAGCAATGGCAACAAAAGCCAAAATTGACAAATGGTAGCTAATTAAACTAAAGAGCTTGTGCACAGCAAAAGAAACTACCATCAGAGTGAACAGGCAACCTACAGAATGGAAGAAAATTTTTGCAATCTACTCATCTGACAAAGGGCTAATATCTAGAACCTATAAAGAACTCAACCAAATTTATAAGAAAAAAACAAACAATCCCATCAAAAAGTGGGAAAAGGATATGAATAGATACTTCTCAAAAGAAGACATTCATACAGCCAACAGACACATGAAAAAATGCTCATCATCACTGGCCATCAGAGAAATGCAAATCAAAACCACAATGAGATACCATCTCACACCAGTTAGAATGGCAATCATTAAAAAATGAAGAAACAACAGGTGTTGGAGAGGATGTGGAGAAATAGGAACACTTTTACACTGTTGGTGGGACTGTAAACTAGTTCAACCATTGTGGAAAACAGTGTGGCGATTCCTCAAGAATCTAGAACTAGAAATACCATTTGACCCAGCCATCCAATTACTGGGGATATACCCAAAGGATTATAAGTCATGCTGCTATAAAGACACATGCACACGTATGTTTATTGCGGCACTATTCACAATAGCAAAGACTTGGAATCAACCCAAATGTCCATCAGTGACAGACTGGATTAAGAAAATGTGGCATATATACACCATGGAATACTATGTAGCCATAAAAAAGGATGAGTTCGTGTCCTTTGTAGGGACATGGATGCAGCTGGAAACCATCATTCTCAGCAAACTATCGCAAGAACAGAAAACCAAATACCGCATGTTCTCACTCATAGGTGGGAACTGAACAATGAGATCGTTTGGACACAGGAAGGGAGCATCATACACCAGGTCCTATTGTGGGGAGGGGGGAGGGGGGAGGGATAGCATTAGGAGATATACCTAATGTAAATGATGAGTTAATGGGTGCAGCACACCAACATGGCACATGTATATATACATAACAAACCTGAACATTGTGCACATGTACCCTAGAACTTAAAGTATAATAATAAAATAATAAAAACAACAACAACAACAACATGGACTTATTTTTCAAATTGAATTTCTGTCTACCTATCACGCTACATTTTAAGGTTTCTGAGAGCAAAGATTGTATTAATATCTTGTTTCATTTTTTTTTTTTTTTCAAATTCTAATCAACTTGCCTGGCATATAATAAAGTTTAGTGACTACTGAGTGATTGAGAGAATGACAGATATCTGGGAGAGATCTTGCTTATGAATGGTATGAAATGGTAAGTATAACCTCTTCTTCTACTCATCAACCAAACTTTTATATTAAGAACAGTCACTATCACTCCTTAGAATTTAGGAACTTAACCATCGCTGGCTGGATAGTGGCTTCCGTTGAGTGACTAGCTTCTCCTGTGGCATGAACAAAATACATGCTTCTCTGTTCCTATATATTGGACCATCTATACTATGAATGACTCTAAAAGAAAAATGAAACCCATGCTAACAGGCAAAGAATCTTTACTCAAAATGGCATTACACAGTGCTACCTTTAAAGAAAAGCAAAGACTGACTTTGTGAAATGAGGTTATTCTATAAATGATTTTTAAAAAGAAGCCAGCTGTACCACAGAACTAAATGGCAAAGATTACGCTGACATTTACTGGTTCCCTTCTTGCCACTTTTAGCAAAGTTCTATAAAACAGAGATAAACTCAGACTAGAGCAAACCATTTGGAAATCAGAAATGGAAGGAAATTCTGCTGTCTGCCCTTGTCCTGCAATCTATGTTGACTAAATGGACTTTTAAATAGGAACCTTACCAGACTGAAAAACCAACTGATTCTGGACTCTAAATTGAAATGGTTGTATTGTAGTGGCTTTAAAACTGCAGCTTTAGCTGGAGATAAAGCTGGTGTCCAGCCTTCTGCAAGGACAGCAATAAGCTATTGCTTTTCCACTCAAGCCATTGTTTTCAGGGTCAATAGTTTAAAAAAGAAGCTTAAGAGTGAAGCTCCTGAAATAATGGCTAATGTTCAGGAAACAGAAAGTAAAAGACGTGATCATGGTAATTAAAAGCAGAGCTTATAGAAAAGGAAGTAAAAGACAAGACTTCCCAGGCTTAAAACTATGTCAAAACAAGATTTGGGCTGTGGTTACTCAACCAAGGAATTAACTGGAAGCAAACAGACTGCAAATCTACTATGTTTTTGGAATGAAATTTATTGTAAAAAAAGAAAAGAGAAAAAGAAAAAGATATTTCAAGCCTGGTTCATATGAACCTGTAATAAACAATCCTTTGGCTCTAAACCTGCACCAAGAGGAAAAGGCTGGGCCACTGCAGGCAAGACTTTCCTCTCCAAGGCCTAGATCTAGCACGGGGGATCCAGAGACAAGATCCTTGCTAAGGGCAGAACTAAGGTTGACAGACGGATTAACAAATTGTTCTAGAGCAGGTAATCTATACTATTGTGTTCATTGGGATTTGATAATTTCTGAGCGCTATGATTGCTTAATGTTTTCCATTTTCCAGAAGGACATTTTTATTTTGTTATTATGTTTCTTCTCTACCACTGTATTTTCATTGGTTGGGTACTACACATTCTAAGTTATTAGACTACAAGGTACAATATCCAATCTTAACATAGAAGATTACACAGCACACTACTCATGTCCTGGAATTCATGAAAGATGCAGCAACTAAAGGAGACCTTAGGAAAGTCTGTTTTGGGGAGTGATATGTGTATTCTATACATATGGAGACATACACAGGCACACACATCTATATGCATATGTATGAATGTGTATGTGTGTATATATACATATATACACACATATACATATATACACACACATACTTTATCTACAAAATATAAATGTAAGTCATTCCATGGCCTTCTAAAGAAACTCTTTAAAGGGGTGGACTCAACTGGAATTTGTACTCCTTATGTTCTTTTCCTTTCCTCGAGTCTAAAATATGAATGAGAAGGTTGGTGTTCCAGTAACCAGCTTGTAAGCATGAAGCAGCATTGCAGGTGAAAGCCAATAATACGGAGAGTAGAGCAAAAAGTTAGAAGTCAGCTACCAAGTGTTAGCTACTTATGGACTTCAAGTTTTGTGAAAGGAAATTCAATCCCTACTTTATTGTACACATTATTATTCTAGACTTATGCATTAGCCCCCAAAGTTCATTTCTAAATACACATTTTTGCCAGTTCGTCCCAGACCAAACTTTGTGAATGACTGTTTCAGAGATTTAAATTTTGCACTATATCGTGATCTTGTCTAGTACTTTTCCAAGGTTGAAAAAAGAGTTGACCAGCACATAATTGTCATCATTCTTTTCAAAAATTCCAAATACCTAGTGGAATGGAAACAAAATAATATTTACTAGCTTTATATTCATTATAATAAGAATGTAATAATATTATTTATTTTACCATGGACTAAAAATTTTAAGAGGCAAGTTATCTTCTTATGCATTTAGATCAAATCTTGGTTTCTAGGTTGTAGTTTAATAAGTAAATGAGTGTAAATTTGTGCACATCTGTGTTTAGTACACATGCACATACATATACGTAGACTTAGACACAGATAAATGCATGTGTCTCTGGATATGTTCTGGTATCAATATAAATTTGATAGCTTGTTACAACTTCATTTGTTTAACAGACTTTCCTGAACCCCAAGATTTTGCAAATTAAATAAATCTATTAGGCTGTCACAGCAAGTTTACTTTCTAAAGAAATGACAGGCTTGATTAGTAAGTATGCCCTTTATCTGTAAGGTTCTTATTTGTCTACCATTTCACAGCAAGCAATTCTGATGAATAGTGCAATTAACCTTTCTGTTATTAAAACAATTAATTGTAAAAATTAAAGACATGACAGGGACAAAATATTAATGCATAAATTATTAGGTTCAGAAGTTATAATTATTAAACCATATACAGTAATTGTGGCATAAACAATGAACAAACTGTAAGATAAAACATGTGACAAAATTTTTTGCTTTTTACTTCTTTTCCGGACAAAAGAAAAGAAGTGTTGGGAATGAGGTTTAAAAGAGAATTGGTATCAACTAAGCACTGTCAACATACAAAATATGACAATAAAGAACTAATACTGATTTAGCTACTAGATATAAAATGTATACATATGAACAAGTGTGTTTTTTCAAAATAAACATCTTCAAGCTACATAATGATGCTACTCTGATGCTTACCAAAAAAAAGTTAGAATATCTTTCCTTTTTTTTTTTTTACAGTTTATAGCTATAGGGATGCTTAAATAGTCAGGAGGAACTAACTGTTTCTGATGTGGAATCAGATGATTTAAGCCAGTTTCTCAATTTTGCCTTTTACTGGCCATAGAATTCATTTCCTTGGACTTGAGTTTTGAGAGAGCAAAATAAAACTTCTAAACTCTCTCTTCTCTTCAGTTTGGTAGTAACTGGGTAATACATGACAACACTTAAATATCAGGTAGTATATACATGTGAATTGTTATTATTTTTTATTGAGTTCAGAGAAATGAATCCTGCACTGCTCGAAAAGGTAGACACTATCCACATGTGGTTACTGAGCACTTAGAATGTGGCTCATCTGAGTGGGAAATTGAACTTTTGATTTTATTTCATTTTAAATAAATTAAATTTAAATAGCCACCTCTATTGCATTCTCTATACACCTCTCCCTCCGTTCCTGAGCTTATTTGTCAGATCTTAGTGATTGGACCATAATAACTAGTAGGCTCAGTTATCACATTTTTAGGGGCATGCACCAAACAACGTTCTACTATTTAAATGCTATTTGCGATCCTTTTGTGCTTGTAGAAACCTTGAGACAAGGTAAGTTCAGCCCTTCTTGAATCTCCTGGTCATGATATCATTCATATCATGAAAATTTTGCCTGCTATTCATTTGCATATGATGGTTTTCAATCCCTGAAATAGACTCTTTAGTTTGAGAAGCTTAACAGAGACCATCTATAAACTGAATTCCATACAGGATGCACTTTATAAGTCAACCTAACGCAAGAGAAATAGCTATTTGCCACAGCACTATTCAAATACTCTACAAGCCAGTCATGTCAAAATTTTAATCTTGTTTAAAATGATATGGCATTTTTGCAATAATGGCATTTGATGACTTGTTTTGTGAAAGGAAAAAAGGATAAAAGAGTATTTTCATGTAAGCATGTGATTGGAAACATAATAGGCTATAAAATAACAATTTTTAGTAAATAAAATAGCTAAAGTATGGCTGGGATACCTTTCCAGATAGACAGTTTCATTGATTCTTTGAAGGGGAATTTTTACATGGTATACAGAATAGTCTGGCATCATAGAATTAGTTGGTGAATTTATTTGATGAATTAACTCAGCATTTAGTGCTAGTTACATAGGGAGCACTCAACATGTGCTGATGAAAATAATATTTCTATTTTGAGAACATTTTCAAGTATTCTGAATTTTTTATTATTCAGTAGCAAATGTGTAAAATATACAGGGTAATTCATCAAGTAGATCAAGGACACCTAAATTAATAAAAGAGAATATTTAATAGTCACCATGGGTTATATATGCAAATTACAATATTTTGTTTTAGACAGAAATTATTAATTTGCATATGATATCCTTTTTGATGTATGATCAAAAGCAATTGTTATTCATCCCTTTATTCAGGTGAAGTTTTGGTGAAGGGGCAAGCAGAAACAGGTGAAATGTTTAGTTTTTGTTCAGTGAAGTGGCTTAAACACAGAAAAACTTTGATCTTCCAGACTTGGTTGAACTGTATGCTGAAAAAGAATGTTTGTTAGTTTCCTCTAACTGGAAGAAATTAGCAATATGCTTTGAAACCTGACAAAATTTAAGAATAAATGTATCATATTTTTCTTCTAAACCTAAGTAAAGTTTATAAGAATAAAATAATTCTATCTATTAAGCAATCAAATGTATTTCTTCAACACATAGTTAAAATTCTATTAAGATTAATACTTTAATTTTAGCATTATGATGATTTAGAAATAAGATTAAATCATCTGAAACCATATCCTCTTATCACAGATAATTCCTATCTGCCTCCATGTAATCCAAGTCTATCAAATGACACTACTTATCCATATAAGAAACATGGCTCCAAAATGAAACTGAAAAATTTTCACAAATTACTCATATGTAAACTCCTACCCTGTTTTTTTCAAACAATAATATTAATCATAGTAAAAAAAAATAACATCAATCTGACTCTGACTTTTTAGTGTTATTTTTTGTTGAATCACAATATACGTACATAGTTTTAGGGTAAATGTGATAATTTAGTACATTCATGTAATTTGCAAAGATAAAATCAGTATAATTGGGCTGTTACCTTAAATATTTGTCTTTTCTTATTCTCATCTAGCTATTTTGAAATATACAATCAATTATTGTAAGCTATAGTACTAATACATCCTACTAATCTGTTAGACACTAGGTCTTATTTCTTCTATTAAACTGCCTGTAACTTTTCAAGGTGACTTCAACAAAATACTAAAGCAAAGTTTGCAGAATACAACCGCAGTATCTTGACAGCATATTGTATTGGTCATGGTTCTCCAGAAAAACAAAATCAACAGGATGCATATAAAGATGGAGATGTATTTTTAGGAATTGGCTTATGTAATCGTGGAGGTTTGGCATGTCCAAAATGTGCAGGGTAGGCTGTAAGACTGGAGTCCCAGGGAAGAGGGCTGTTTGAGTCCTAAGGCACTGTGTAAGCAGAGTCATCATTTCTTTTCATCTTAAGACCTTTACTTGATTGAATGAGGTCCACCACATTATGGGGGATAATCTGCTCTATGCAAATCTTACCAATCTAATTATTAATCTCATCCATAAATACCTTCACAGAAACATTTACAATAATGTTTGACCAAACGAATACCATGGCCTAGACAAGCTGACCCATAAAATTAACCATCACACACTTATAGAGCCTTAAATCTTAAATAAAACAGCAACCTAAAAAAAACAAGGTAGTTAATGTTATTTGAAAGCTGTGGTGGCCATTTCAAATTAGTTTTTAAAAACGTATGCTTTTTAGTTTAAAAGAATGTGAAGTCACTGAGTTATCAACTGATTATTTTCTCAAGCACAAGAAGAATTTACTAATATTTTCACAGTCTTTTCCTTACACTCAATATGGTTTCCAACATGTTTACTAAATAAATAAGGCAATACATCAACATTTCCAACATTGTTTCTACCTATTCAATTTAATTTAATGTGCTTAAATCCCAGTCTAATTTTCCCAAATTCAATCTACTTGCTAAGTTTGTCATAGCTGGACAAATTTTGATTTTAATGTACCAGATTTACATCTAAAATGAATGATTATACATCATCAACCTAAGATTGTTCTAACTAAAATTTAATACTGAATTTCTCAAACATTATTCAAGCATCTTATAAATACACTTTCTTATTATTCGCTTTCTGTTCTGGTTCTAATCTTGTAGCATCTACTTGCACAACGGAAATGCCAATCATCTATATATTTATCCATGAGATTTTAGTTTGTGGTCTCGCTAATAGGAAAAATACACACTAAAGATTTCAAAGAAGAATGTAACTCATTACATGCAATAGTTGAGAAGTATGCCATGGTTAGCATTCTACAAATATGTAATCTTGTTATATTGTGAAATGCTATAATACTATGCCCTTTTCTAAAATGCAGTTTACTAGAGCATGGCAGGAAGAAGGCAGGAGGCCAAAAACTGGAAAAGGCAATTACATAATGTAAGTTATTTTTCTCAGTTTTAAAATAAAAATTTCTTTGACTTCTAATCTGATTTTTATCATAATATGTCATGCACAACACCCATATGGACACAAAAAAATTTAATAGTCATGCTTTACTGCATCCATCTATTTAATTGTTTTTCCTTGAATAGTTTTAAAATTTTAATTTATATGATTTTTCTAACTGTTAACTGAAATGGATTGAAATTTATTAACTATGTTTTTCCTTGTAACTTCTTAGACATTTCTGAATGCAATAGTTTCAGCAAATGTTATGCAGTTGAAATTGTTTCTATGCCCCTCCAGTTTGATTGGAGTTTTCAGGAAGGATTTGTGAGGGTTACTTACCAGATTGTATGAAAACATTTATGTTGCATGTAAAAATAGCATTTATTTTCTTCCAGCTGTCAAATTGAAATATTTGGACATTGCAAACTCTAGAATTTCACTTGCAACTAGAATATCCTCATTTAAATACTCTATTCTGCTAAGCCAGTCATACCTGGAGTAAATTATTTTAAAAGGCAAGGTTTATTGATACGCTGTAGGTTTTATTAAATTTTATAGCTTTTTCCAAAAGCTTCAAATGTGATATTTTCTTAAATATTTACTCATGTTTAATATTTATGTGTTTAATGTTTAATATTTGAATTATCCTGTTCCAATTTTCTCATATTTTAAAACAATTTCTATTTTATTCTGGAAAAAATAGGCACTGCTATATAACATTAAATTGTTGAGTAGATTATGATGACATTAGTATTCCTGTTGTTGAGAGAGTAAATAATTCCTAATTAATGAATTTGTTGGAAATTAAATCAAGTTCTGCTTTATGTCCTATATGTTTATCCACACTTTTAGTCATTAATCAGTATAATCAACTAACTTTTATAGAATTATGTGTTAAGTATTATAGATACATATTGCATATAATAAATGAGGCTTGGAAAATTAAAATATGCTGGTATTTATTTATTATTATTTTATTAATAAAGTAAGCATTAAATATCCCTTATGTGCCAGTCAAAAATACATGTACTACAGATATCCTGCTGAAAATCTTGGGCCTGTGCTCAAGAACCTGGGAAAAACCCTGGTAGAGATTTGAAGCAAAAGTCACAAGAATCAGACCTGATAAGATCAAAAAATTTCAAAGTAAAAAGGGAAAGCAAAAGCAAAAATGAAAATAATATGAAGTTATCTAGAAACATTTTAGATAAGCTAAGTATCAAAACAGCATATAGCATCCTATGTTATGTAATCTAAATAGATAAAAAATAAATATCCTTATATCTAATTTACATTCTAAAAGAAATGGGGAAAAGTCCAGCATTTTTCCTCTCATTTTTGTCATGTTCATCACTTTTCCTAGATGTATATGTAACATATGATAAGGTCTCTTCCTACAAATATATAAAACCTTATGCTAAATAACATTTCCCATCATGCTGCTTTTGTTTTCTGTGTGTGTGTGTGTGTGTTTTTTTTTTTTCTTTTTGTAACCATTAGCAGAACTGCTATCATTGTCTCTTCTATTTTGCTCATGTCTTTGAATACTTATCCTAAACTTCTCTGTTTATTCTAATGGTGAAGCGTTGTTCTACTGTTAACTTGATTACACTGGAAACTATAATACATTTCTGAGAATCTCCTTGTTTGTATGTTTGCCAGTCTGAGACGGACAAAAGAGAAGTTGCAAAGGAAATGATGCTCTAATGGGTTTGGTTAGAGGCTGCAAGAGGCACAGAGGTGCTGGCAAGTTCTAGTTTGTCCTCAGTATTTCTTGCTCTACACTCAGTTCTCTTTCCAAAATGTGGGCCATACTGACAAATGGCAACCTTGTGGCCACTCTCCACACATCCCTTCTTAGTTGTAACCTCAAGGAAATGGTAGACAGGAAGGTCAACAACCTTTCCTAGATTTCCTGGAATCTTTTCTAACTCTAATGCTCTTTACAAAGAAGTAAGGAAAAACTCAATATAAGGACACAGAAAATAGCTGAGTTCTTCCTGAACCTTACTGAAACTCAGAAGAAAAATCCTTTATAAAAGAATGTGTAGTCAGAACTTCAGGGTAAGTAGCCGAGAGAATGCAAAGCTGAATGAAGGAGCTATCGGAATGAAAACGTCTCTGAATAAGAATGGGACCAGATTTGGGTTTATTCTGAGCTGCAGATAGGGAGTTGCAGCGTGATTCTAACAAGGCAGGGAGTACACCAAAGGATTAGACATACACGGCGCACCAAGAGCAGCTGTTACCTTTTCAGTGGAATGAACATCTTGGCTTTCATACAGCACAGTTATTAATTGGAAGCACAGGATTTAAGAACCTGTAAGTTCCATCTTAACTATGGAGAAAGTTACCAACTATAGCCTCCAGCAGCGGATGGTAAATCCTACAACCACCCAGGCACAGAGAAAAAGAGAGGGGTTGGAAGGTTTTAGGAGCCTCTCGATGAAGGGACATTTTATCTGACATCAACTCAGTATCTTTGAAGGGCAGAGCTTATTTAGGAAGAGTGCTTAAAAACAATGCTTGTTTTCTCTGCGGTCTTTAAAATTCCTTAAAAATACATTGTGTTAAAGTACAACAAGCAGTAGCTTGTAAAAGGTGACAATAATTAAGGAGTTAAACTTGGGGTGGGGAATTTCACATTTTGTATGGTTTGCATTTAATTTATCATGCAAATATATAACGTTTATATTAAAAAGAAAAGAGTGAATAGTCCTATTTGGACTTATTTGGATTTTTTTAATCAACTCAAAACAAAATATGAAGCCCATTTAAGTAAAATTCAAGTTAATATATCCTTATTAAGAGTGTGTTATGGGGCAAGGCACACTGGCTTACACCAGTAATCCCAGAACTTTGGGAGGCCAAGGCAGGTGGATCACTTGAGCCTAAGAGTTCAAGACCAGCCAGGGCAACATGGCAAGACCTCGTCTCTACAAAAAATACAAAAAAATTAGCTAAGCATAGTGGCACACCCCTGTAGTCCCAGCTACTCGGAAGGCTGAGGTGGGAGGATTGCTTGAGCCTGGGAGGTAGAAGTTGCAGTTAGCCAAGATCGTGCCACTATACTCCAGCCTCAGTGACAGAGTGAGAAACTGTCTCAAAAAAGGAAAAAAAAAACGGAAAGAAAAGAAAAGAAAGAAGAAAGAAAGAAAGGAGAGTGTGCTATGTTCTATATACTGCTCTAGATCCTGAATATTGTGTGAAAAAAATTTTAAAAGTACATTTTGAAAATATGTACTTTGTTAAAATTGAGCACTGTTTTCTCGGTATGTTCTAACCTCAATTCAACAGTTAGACATAAATTTTGCTAATTTATATTCATAGTTCATAGTTTCTAAATTGAATATTCAAGAGCTATAGAATTGATTTATGTTATAAAAATGACAGTCAACATCATGAGAGTTATTGATTGTCATATCTACTTTGTCAACCTTTGGACAACCTTTGTATTTTTGGTAAAATCTCATTATGGAAAATCAAACATTGGTCATAACTCTTCCGTCTCCTATAGTATTGCTATGTGTCCACACACTTGGCATGGTTCTATATGGGTGAAGTATACTTCCCTGCCCACTAAAGTCTGGAAATTACCATATGAACTTATTTGATCAATGGGATATTAGTAGACGTGAAACAATATCAGCTTG
Source organism: Macaca fascicularis (assembly GCF_037993035.2). Classification (NCBI taxonomy): domain Eukaryota; kingdom Metazoa; phylum Chordata; class Mammalia; order Primates; family Cercopithecidae; genus Macaca; species Macaca fascicularis. The sequence continues at coordinate 171,585,479 of NC_088380.1, read as the reverse complement.
GAGTGTGATTCTATGATAGAGCATGGCTTCTTGTTCTTCTCCTGTCACTAGGGGAAGATGTCCTAGCTAACTTGTTTATCAAGGCAGGATGAGAAACTTGGACCCATCCTACACTGAGAGCCAAACCCAGGAGATCTGGCAGTCTGGATCAGTGAACACACAGCCATCCCAAACTGTGTGAGTAATTAAGCATGTCATTGAATTTTGGGCTGGCTTGTTAAACAGCATTTTTGTGGCATTGTTTGAATACTGCAAAAAATTTACCAAAAAACACCCCTCAAATATATGGTATTGGTTTTGAAACCAGGCAAAAGTGACACGAAATTATTATAAGAGTCGAAGAGATTGATGAGCAAGCTGTTGTCAAAAGATGGAAAAATGGCGACATATATTAGGTAGTGGAAAAATATTAGTAAAATGGTCACTTATGATAATTGAGAAGAAAAAAATCACCCATCAAATTTGCAGAGTGGAGGGATGGGATTTCAAGGCTAGTTGCATTGGAGAAGGTGCCACAAGGAAGAGATGAAGTTAGAAACCAATTAGTTGATGTGTAAAATCAGTCCAATAACTTGCAGTTTTAGATAATGAAAGAGTTCCTCACCAAATTAAAGGATCTTATCACTAATCAAGATGCATTATAATAACCCAAGATATTTATTAGTAGGGGTAGCAGACTGTGGGGCGTGTGTGTGTGTGCGTTTGGCACATCTCATAGGTGAGATGTGATATATCATTTCTGCTCAGTCACTTGGCAGCTGGTTGACCATAAATAAGTTACCGAATCTATGCTTCAGTTTACTCATTTCTGAGCTTTCTCCATTACAAAGGGTTGTTTTGAATATACAAATTAAGACCAAAAAAGCAAAACAAAACAACAACAAATAAATCTGGAAAAGTTCTTGGCACAATATAAGCACCAATATAAACCATATTTGTTGTAATGTTGTTTTATTTATTTGTTGTTTTGTTTATTATATAAACAAGAGTTGTTTATATAATAATTATTATTAAGAGTCATGGTTGCATATTTAAACACTGAATATTTGAAGACATTTTAAAAAAATATATTCATTACATAAACTACTCCACTTAGAGTCTGGTAGTACAAGAAAGTAATCTAATTACCCTGAGATGGTCTAAAACACTGGGAAAGATAACCTCAGTTATACAACCACATTGATTCTAAACAAATGTTATTCATATTGTAAAGTTAGAATATTAAGAATGCTAAATGCTAAATATGTACCTGCCCAAGTGCTCAATGCTGTAGGCTCTATAAAAAAGTATGAGCTTTATATGGTCCTCAATCCTGGGAACTTAGTTGAAAAGAACAAAATAAAACTGAAATTTTCAGAATTTTTCTGAAAAAGAACAATTTTGTATAAATCATTGTTTTTATTGCCTTCCTGCTCTGTCAACTTTTTGCATCAATTTTCATTCTTGTAAACACAAACGCTATTTTTTCCTCATTTGAATGTTGAAACTGAAAATTATATTTCTTGCCTGTATGAGTTCACTGTAAATTCATAATATTCTACCTTATCTGTAAGTTTGCTCCTGCTAAGACTGCTCTAGATGTAGCAACTTTTCCCAATTCAGTCAATCCTATCACCTTCACTGTCAGATGATTTCGACTATTTCTCTACTAAATTTACTCTCTCTCATAGGTTTTATAAATTTACAAATCCAAAGGCCTGTACTCAGTCATTATTTGACACTATTGACAGTTACTTTCCTCTTGAAAGTTTCCTTCCTCACATATGTACAGCTATACTGTTGAACTTTTGTCTGCAATATTTCAGTCATTCTCCTCTGTGTGAATAACTGGCTTCCTTTTCTCTTCTCTTCTTCATTCTTTCAAGTTACACTCCTTGAATGCTTCTGTTCTGAAAAGTTTGTCTTTGGTTCTCACAGCTCCTTCACTCTATACTGGCATATGAATGACTTTAACCCACCTATGACAGATTCCTAAGGTACACCTCTGGGCCTGACCATTTTCTATTACCTACACCTAGAATTCCTGCTGCCTACAAAGCTGCCTTCAAATTCAATTTGTCTAATATTTCTAAGATTCCCTGGAAAATTGTTGTATTTAGTATCACTGGTCACTTTTATTACTATTCTTTTGGTTTTCTAACCTAGATGCATTGATGTCATCTATTTTCTTCCCATGTACACCTAATCAATAGCTCCTCATATCTGCAGGAAAGGCATTTTGGCCAGAAAAGAAAGAGGAAGAACAGAGGATCTGACGCTCTAGTGTGTTTGGTGGATTTGGAATATCCAGGAGGTCTGTATGAAAATAAAAAAATTTAAAAAAATTTAAAAAGGGGAAAAAGTAACAAAGAAAGGGTTAGAAAAAAAGAAAATAAAGCCCACTTCACATCTTCCACATCTGTCTTCTACTGGAGCTCTGAAAGGCAGAAAGGCTGCCAATAGGCATGTATTTACATAAACACTTTGCTTTGTGCCTTTTTTACCAGGTGAATTAGAACGCTTTGTTTAAAAAATAAATAAAACCGAACAAAAAACAAACAATAAGACAAAACAAAATAAAACTCTAGTGGTGAGTCTCAATTTTAGCCACTCTGTAAACAGTAGTTTTACTAAGAAGAGTGAAGACTGCTGGTTTTTCTGGTCTCAGATGCAAACCAAATGTAGAATTTAAGAATTTTTAAATGAAGCGTGGCAGTGCCAAAGTGTCTGGCATGACTTATGTGGAATTTCAGCAGATGAGAAAAGATTACCATATATGGACTTCCTTCCATCTTCTCCTGTACAACAGTGTCAAATGGACATGAGGGACAACTTGTATTGGGAAGATGATAGTAGGGAGAAATGAATTCATTGTTGTGAAGTGACAAAAAAAAAAAAAAAAAAAAAGATAGTTCTGAAATGCCCTTAAATGCTCTCTCTAGGATGCTAGAAAAATCATTTCACCAGGACCAGAACTTTCTCACAACTTTCCACCCAGAGGCTAGTAGCTTCTCTCTCAGCAGACAAAAAAATGAAAACTTTCCCAGCCACCTCAAAGGATCAGTGGGTATCTAACTCCAGGCTGCCTGATACTGCAAATGATCTATTTGTCCCCCACTAACCAGGTGCTTCTAGTGCTTGCCCTAATAGCAAAGAAAACAACAGGGGTCATATTTCCTTCCCTGGAACTTAACCTCAAGGCCTGCCCTGCAGACCATGGTTGTCTGTCATGAATCTCTTTGCAGCTGATGAAAGTCTGGGTGGGTGGGGAGATACTGGCTCTTTGCTGACTTCTACTCTGTTGTATCTCCTGTAAAATTTTATCTTTAATCTATCCTGAGTGGTGTCTTCTCTCTTCTACCACATGTTAAGCCAAGAATTAATCAGCTTTGCATACAAGTTGCTTTATTTATATTTTTTTTTTGAGAGGGGGGAGTCTCGCACTGTCTCCCAGGCTGGAGTCAATGGTGCGATCTCTGCTCACTGCCACCTCCACCTCCCAGGTTCAAGTGATTCTCCTAACTCAGCCTCCCAAGTAGCTGGGGATTACAGGTGCCTGCCACCATGCCTAGCTCATTTTTTGTATTTTTAGTAGAGATGGGGTTTTTGCTATGTTGGCCAGGCTGGTCTTGAACTCCTCACCTCGTGATCTGCCTGCCTCGGTCACCCAAAGTGCTGGGATTACAGGCGTGAGCCACTGTGCCTGGCCAAAAATAGCATTTTTTAAAGAGATGGGGTCTTGCTCTGTTGCCCAGACTGAAGTACGGAGCTATAATCATAGCTCACTGCTATAATCATAGCTCACTGCAGCCCCCAACTCCTGGCCTCAAGCCGTCTTCCTGCCTCAGCCTCCTGAGCAGCTGGGACTACAGGTGTATGATACCACACCCTTAAAATTGCATTTTTGAAACACACAAGTCATTGTGAAAATATTTCTTTTATTGAGCCAGACATGGTCATGGTAACTTGATTCCCGTGGGATGGAGAAATGTCTTGAGGATAATTCACTTTGTAAGTTTCTACAGCTCATTGAGCTTTTACCTCACGTTTTGATTCACATTCTGCAGACCTACTAGAGTCTGTGGATATAGAAGGTTGGAAGTTTAAGGAGGAGCATCTCCAGTGAGTAGTAACATCCCTCGTGTAAGCCTTCAAAAGGGTAGAAGCTAAGCTGACCATTCAACCCTGATCCATTACACAGTAACACTGGAAAATTTCTGTTGCAAGACAATCAGAGATATGGGAAGAAAGAATGGCAACTGAGGTAAAAGGAAACAATCTGTGATAATTCCAGAGACACAGCTTTCGTTGTGTCCTAAGCTACATCAATTTCATGATGCTATCTCTAGGTGATAAAAAAGATGAAGCCTATACAAAGTTGGAATTGAGAACTCCTTCATCTGCATTGTTCAGCTGTCTTCCTATGCCTTTCCTGGATGGTTTTAAATGGCAAACTCCCCTTGCTATGATAGGCCATACTGGTGTCTTAGTTTCATTGAAGAGAGTAAGTTCAGCCTTTCTGCCTCTGCTACTATACACTGAATAATTTCATCTCAGAATGTTCTTTGTTGACTACAAAGGCGATGGCAAATTTCATGTCACTATTTCATAGGAAAACCTATAGTTCTTTGCTATACTTCATTCTGTAGCTAATGTTGGGCATCCTCATAATAACAGAAAACTTTTCATACTGAAAACAATCCCCTCTGTAATATCTGCTATAGGAAATGATAAGCTACAGGAGAGGTATATATTGCAATAAGCATGCCCTTGTATACATTTAGTTTCCAGATGTAAGCCTGTTTCCAAGATTTGCTTAGAGATAAAGACAGTTTAAAACTTCTAAATTTCGTATTTGTGTAATGCAATGAAATGATTTTTAAATCACTAACACCCCTCCTGAGGATGATCAATCACTGCTAACCTGCCTACAACTTAGTAAATTATGAATCTGAAGAGATTACAACTGTCATCTTCATCTCTTGCACTGGTAAAAGATTCATATTTCAAATCCAGGCTATCTTTGCATAAGATTCGGTGTTATATTGTCCTGCCACCTACTAATCATGATTTGGAAAGATGATGAGTCTTCCAAAGGCAAACATACATTTTCCTCTTATCACAGCAGCACAGTTCACTTTAGCAGAGTTAAGGTAGCATCAGTGTTTCTATTATAGATTCCTGACTTCAAGGGGTTATGCATATTGTAGAAGTTCACAATGAGAAGATATTTGTCATATACAGTGTGTTTGTGTTCTGGAATACTTAAAACAAAATAAAACTATACCAAAAATCAGTAATCTAAAATTGTGGCTTTTAAATATGTTGTTGGAACTGAAAACTCAGTTACCTATTTTCATCTGACAAATGGTATTGCTTCCCTTATTATAAAACACTGAAATTATGAAAAGTGACTGTGGGATAAACTGACTAGCATTGAGCAACAAATCAAAGTTGAATATTCCACCTTTCTATGCCATGTTGACAAACACATGGCTTGGATGTGACAAATGTGTTGTATTCTATACAACGTATCCTCCTGACCAGAAGGCTTTTTCTGGGATAAGCCTGTGCTCCACACTGACAGGCAGAACAATAGCTAGGACTGAGAGATGAGTCTAGAAAGGTGCGTGTTCTTTCCTGCTGGACATGAAACTTGGGCAAATTGATGCTGGAGTTCTGTAGGCATCATTTAACCCAGGTTAAGAGAGTGTCGAACTAATTGGTGATGATGTGGAGATGTGGATTTACGCCAGCACAAGATGAGACAGATGGCAGAGAAAACTTAGCCCTAATGACATTACTTCAGCCCCAAATGCTGTCATTTTCTGAATTCAGCTTTATCCATGGATGTTTTAGTTACGTGTTCTGATCTATTTAAATTCAATTCCTTTCCTGCCCCTACTCCCTCTCTCTCTGTAAGCCAGTAGCAGTTAAGTTTTTCTGTGACCTAAAGCGAAAGTCTCTTAATTGATGAAGCCTCTTAATCCATCTCTTCCATCTAGGCTCTGGGCTTTTTAATCAATCCTGTACTTTCTTACTGGACTAATCTCCCTAGAAGCATGCTACATCGTGTCATTGCCTGTTTTAGAACAAGTGGAGAAAGAAATACACCACCCCCAACAATGTCCACTGCATCAAATCTAATGATGGATTCTAAAGCCTTTCTTCATACCACACAAAATATGCAAATTCATCTCTCACAGTCCACATATACATGTTCCAATTAAACAGTGCTTCTTCCTTTCCTTGCTCTGTTTTACCTCCATGCCTCTGTTTATGATATTTCACATTCCTAAAATGAACTTTTGTTCCTCTCCAAATAGGGAAATGTTTCTTGAATTTTAAGGATCGTGTTACCTTCCAAGTCTTTTCAGCTACTTCAGATGTCAATGATCTTCTGTTCTAACTCCAATAGCCTATATATAGTCTATATTTTGGCACCAAGCATTTGTTTACCTTTGTAGATAATGACTTTCTTGAATCTAGTGATCATGTTTCGAGAATTAATTTACATCTCTACATTAGGTAACATTTTTTGACTATGGAAAATGGGATTCATTTTAAGCAAGAGAGCAAGACATTTTATATGAGTTGCAGGATGTTTCACAGAAGCCAGGCACAGTTACACAGCCAAAAGCAAGAAACTCTTCAAAACCCTCAACTCTGACCCTGTGTAGCTGCTTACTTCTTCTCTTTGTATTCTCTTTTTCTCTAACTCCTTTGTTTCCTTTTTTCCCTGTCTTCTGATCTATTCTACTGAACTTTATTCTCTCACTTCTTCTCTTTTTTGCTTCTATTTTTTCTTTCTACTCTTCCTTCTCCTCTGATTTCTCCTCCCTTTCTCTTCTTCTTCTTCCTCCTCCTCCTCTTCTTTTCCTTCTCTTTTCTTCTTTCATCTTCTCCTCTCTCTCTCATCTTTCTCCTTCTACACTCAAAGTCTCACCCTTTTTTCCACCTGCCATTCTATAGTCAACCCATAATAAAATAAAAATAATTAAATAATATCAAATTCCCATTCCAAGTTTCTGCAATATAATTAGTTGAGCTAATTTTGAGTCAGGTAACTTTGGTTCAGTCAACTATGCCCACTAAGGACAGGATCTTATAAAATAGAGCCACACCCTTGTAAATAGGAGGGTGATTTTTGAGAAGAAAAGTGGTGAAGTAGACTGTCCCACAGATATCTACTGTAATTTCACACAAAATTAGCATATCATTTCTACATAACTATTGATACGTCAAGTCATGGGAGGTTTTGCCAGAGCTATAGGGATTTATATAAACTCTAAAGAAATATTTAGATTCATAAGATTGGATAGAAAAGTCTAGGAAAAAATGAATGAGAAATTTGATTCATTCAAAGGACAATTGGGATATAGTATTTATTAATTTGGAGTCAGAATAACAAATAGTTAAAGCTGGCACACTTTTCATGTTTGTAAATAAATTTTGATGCCTTCCAGACAAAAGAGAGTACCATGGACTGAATTTACTCTCTAGTGTAAAGAAAACAAAAACACTGGACAAATATATTTAGAAATTGTTCTGAAGATAATAGACAGCAGGCAACAGAGGACTGGGATCACTAAGAAAAAGAAAGCAAATGTAAGTCCAAGATCTGTGCAAGCTCACTACACAGAGTTCTCAGTATGTGACACAGAGAGGGGTAATGCAACTGAAACATGGAAGTCTCCCTAAATCCAAGAGATAGAGCAGATAATCTGGGGAGACCAAGCAGCTAGAGTTCATAAAGCAGAATATGGGAACTGCACAGAGAGAGAACTCTGGAGATCTCACAGGCTGGGAATAGTGCCAGTGCTTTCCAGTCAGATTGGAAAATCTCATAATTAATGAAACATTGAGTAGAATATAAGAAGAGTCTTGCCTCAGTAGTGGGTAATAAATTTAAAAGGAGTCCAGTCATACAAAGTATATTATCTGACCACTATCAAATTAAATGAGAAATTAATAATAAAGAAGGATTTGGAGAATCCCCAAATATGTCAAAACTAAATAATAAATCTTTATATAATCCATGCGTCACAGAAACAGTCAATGGAACATTAGAAAATAATTTGAATTGAAAGAAAATAAAAGCAGAGCATATTAAAATTTGAGGAATGCATCTAAAAGCAGTTCTTAGAGAGATAATTAATAGGATTAACCACCTGTATTACAGAAGAAAGGTCTTAAATAAGTGATCTTACCTTCTAATTTAAAAAAAAAGAACAAATTAAAACTCTAAAGAAAAATAAAAAAATAAAGATCAGAGCAGAAAACAATAAAATAGAAATCAGAGAAAAATATACAAAAGTCACTCAAACCAAAAGTTGTTTTTTTAAGATCAACAAAATTTATAAACTTCCAGCCAGAATAATCAGTGAAAAAAGAAAAATGATGTTAATGACCAATATCAGCAATATGAAAAATAGCCTCACTACATATCTATAGATATTAAAATAATAAGGGATTATTACTCTCTCAATGCCAATAAATTTACCAATTTAGATCAAGGATCAGTAAACCCTTTAACGATCAAGGCTGACAATGAATGTTCAAACTTTGTACTCTATATGCAGTCTTTGTCTCCTATTTTTCATTATTTTTCAATTCTCTAAAAATGTAAAAACATACACACACACATATATGTGTATGTACATTTTATATATCTGTGTGCGTACATACATACATATATATGTATAAGTTCTTAGTTGGCATGGCTACATGATCTATTTGGCTTATGAGTCATAGTTTTCTAACTCCTGATAATAGATAAAATGAATATATTCCTTGAAATAGCCAAAGTATCAAATTCATGCAAGAGGAAATAGACAAGCTAAATGTCACTATAACAATAATTTTGTGTTTGCATTTATAGTTGAAACCTTCACACAAAGGTCATTCCAGCCCTACAAGGTATCACTGATAAAATCTACCAAATATCTAATAAAACGTAATATTAAATTTACGTAAACTCCTTCAGAAACTTGAACATGAGAAGCAACTTTTTAATGCATCTCATGAAGCTAGCATTACTCTGATACCAAAATCAAAGGCAGAAGAAAAAATAACTATATGCTAATACTCCTCATGAAGATAGATGTAAAATTATAAACATTTTAAATAATCAGATTTGCAATATATAAGATAATTTATCATGACCAAGTGGTATTTATTACAGGAATGAAAGGTTAGTTTAATATTCAAAACTCAAACAATGTAATTCACCACATTAACTAAACTGAAAAGGAAATGTCATATATAATCATAATGTGCTAAAGATTACTCAAATCCAATATATATTCCTCATTAGAAACTTTCAGTAAATTAAGAATAGAAAGAAAAGTCAATCTGACAAAGAGTATGCTTTTGAAAAAAGCACAGTTTACATACTACTTCATGACAAACATTAAGTAGCTTCCCCTTAAGATCAGAACAACAAAAGAATGTGCACTCTTTGAGTCTATTTAGTACTGTACTAGAAGTTCTAGCCAGCAAAAATAGGGAAGGGATAAAGAAAAGACCTCAAAATTGGAGAGGAATAATTAATTATCTTTATTCGAAAATGACATTATGACCTATGTGTAAAATCTGAAAGAATATATTAAAAAGGTAGTAGAACCAACAGGTGCATTTACAAAGCTTTTAAAATACAAGATCAATATACAAAAGAAATCAATTGGATTTCTATTATCAAGCAACAATCATAAATTAAAATTTTTAAAAATACTCCTCCATAGCATCAAAAATATAAAACACTTAGGAATAAATATGACAAAAGATGTGTAAGACCTGTACACTTTAAACCATAAAATGCACTGAAAAACTGAAGGAAATCCAGATAAATGAAGAGACATTTAGTGTTCATGGAGCTCTCAAATTTATCTTTAGATTCAATGCAATCAAAATGTCATCAGGCTTTTTGTACAAACTGATAAGATGATTTATAGGGAAAGAGGATGTATCTAGAATATTCAAAAGAAATTTCAAAAATATGTGCAAAATTGGAGGATCAACATTACCTGATTTCAAGATTTGTTATAAAGCTAAAGTAATCAAGACAATCTGGTATTGATGAAGATAGAGACACAGATAAATGGAACAGAATATAGAGTCGGGAAATAGATTCACACATTTATGGATTACCAATTTTTGAGAAAGTTACAAAGATTGTCTTTTCAAAAAATGGTATCGGGTCAATTGGATATCCATATTGCAAGGAGCTTAGAGCCAAGTACAAAGTTAAAGGGCACAATTCTCAAGACTCCTGCCACTTTTGACACTGATCACAAAGTCAAAGGAGTTCCCCACACCACCCTCAAGTCTGATAGTATTAGAAGGACTCACAGGACTCACTGAGAGCTATTATATTCACAGTTATTATTCAACACAGGGAAAGGCTATACAATAACATCAGCCAAAGAAATATGCATACAGGGTGGACTTCAGGAGCTGCTGTTGTCTCTTCCCAGGGAGTCCGGACATGTCACTGTACTGCCATCAACACAGAATAATGCACACAGAGAAGTGTCAACCAAAAAGACTTGCCCAAGCTTCAGGGAGGAGTTTTTTTTTGTTTATTTGGGCTCTATTATATATGCATGGTTGGTTGACTGATTGCCCTTGTGTTTGAACTCAGTTTCTGGGTTCCACATAACCAAAAGCCCCCCATCTTAAGTTACATTGTTAGTCTTTCTGACATGACCATTCTGCACTCTAAAACTAAACCATCGTGGACTCCTCCATCCTCACATCTAACGTGGCCACTCCTCACCCTGAAAACAATCCTCTCAGGTATACCTCCTCCTACAAGCCAAGGGCAGAGATCAGACCTCTCTTTGGGCCAGACAAATTTTTTTACCAATATGTACACACACTTAAAAAAAAAAAAAAAAAAAAAAAAAACCTTGGATCCATACCTTAAATCATACACAAAACGTATCTCAAAATTTTCATAAACATAAATGTAAATTATAATACTTACAATACTACAAGCCAAATAAAAGTCACATGAAAATGTGTGTGATCTTGCATTAAGCAAAAATTTCTTAGATATGACACTAAATACTGACCATAAAAGAAAAACAAATGGTAATTTGGGCCTTATAACAATTAATTCTTCTCTTTTAAAGGAAAAATAAAAATCTGTTAACTGAATAAAAGGAACAAAAGGAAAACCATGAGCTAAAGAAAATTCTTGCAAATTATATATCTGATGAAGGCCTTGTATCTAGAATGTAAAAAAGAACTTTCTAAACTAAGTTTAAAAAATGAACCAAACGAAAATGGGCAAAACATTTACATAAGCATTTTTGTGAGGTAGATTTTCTGATTACCGAATAAGCACATGAAAAGACGGTAAACATAATTTATCATCAGAGAAATGCATATTAAAACCACACTGAGAGACCACTACACATCTGTCAGATTGGCTAAAGTTAAAAAGACTGATCTTACCTTATGTTAGCAAGGAAACAGACTGTAATTTTAATTTGCCACTGATGGTGGGAATGTAAAACGGTACAACCACATTTTAAAAAGTTTGTCAATTTCATAAAGAGTTAAACATACACCAACATATACCTAGACATTTCATTTCTAGATATTTGAGGAGCAGAAATGAAAATATATGTTCACACAAAGACAAGAATATAAATGTTTATAGCAGCTTTGTTTGTAACAGCTAAAACTTGGAAACAATCTGCTAAAAATTGGAAACAATCTAATGTTTACCGACATCTACAAATTGTGGTATATCCATACAAATAACTACAACAGAAAAATAAAATATGATGAACTATTAATAAATGCAACACATGGTTGTATATCAAAATAATTATGCTGAATGATAGCAAGCAGGCTAAAAAGAGTACATGCTGCATGATTCAATTTATATAAATATCTATTTAATACAAATTAAATTTTAGTATCAGAATGCATATCAGGGAGTTGCCTAGGAAGGAGATGGGGAGTGATAAGAAAGAGAGATAACAGAGGGCATAAGAAAACTTTTGGGGGTGATGAGTCTGTTTACTATCTTGATTGTGATAATGGTTTTACAGGTAGATCAAATTGTATATTTAAATATATGCAGTAATGTTTTAAATTTTATCTCAATAAACTATCAAAAGATGTTTTACAAAGACCCTTGATTCCTTAATTCATAGAAATATAATCAAGATATAATTATAAACACTCTTTTTCAAGCCTCACACATTCCAAGTTGTTTACAAAACACTAACGAGAGAAGTAAAAGGTCTCTACAGCAAGGATTACACTGCCCAAAGAAATCAGAGATGACACAAATAAATAGAAAAACATTCTATGCTCATGGATGGGAAGATAAATATTGTTAAAATCGCCATACTGCCTAAAATAGTTTACAGATTTAATGCTATTCCTTTAAAAACTACCAATAACATTCCTTGCAGAATTAAAAAAAAAAAAAATGATTCAAATGGAACCAAAAAAGAGCCCGAATAGCCAAAGCAATCCTAATCAAAAGAAACAAAGCTGGAAGCATCATATGACCTGACTTCAAACTATACTACAAGGCTACAGTAACAAAAACAACATAGTATTGGTACAAAAACAGTCACATAGAACACCCAGAAATAAAGCCACACACCTACAACCATATGATCTTCAACAAAGTTGACAAAAACAAACAATAGAGAAAGAACTCCCCATTCAATCAATGATGCTAGGATAGCTGGCTACCCATATGCAGAAGATCAAAACTGGACCTCTTCCTTATACCATATACAAAAATATACTCACAATGGATTAAAGACTTAAATGTAAAATCTAAAACCATAAAAACTCTTGAAGAAAACCGAGGAAACACCATTCTAGACATAGACCCTAGCAAAGATTTTATGACAAAGATGCCTAAAGTAATGGTAACAAAAACAAAAATTGACAAATGGGACCTAATTAAACTAAAGAGCTTCTGCACAACAAATGACTATCAACAGAATAAACAGACAACATAGAGAATGTGAGAAAGTACTGCAAAGTATGCATCTGAGAAATGCCTAGTATCTAGAATCTATAAGGAACTTAAATTAACAAGCACAAAACAAACAACCCCATTAAAAACTGGACAAAAGACTTGAACAGACAATTCTCAAAAGATTTATATACAATCAAAGACATATGAAAAAATGCTCAACATCAATAGCCATTAGAGGAATGCATATCAAAACCGCAATGATCTCATACCAGTCAAAATAACCATTATTAAAAAGTCAAAAAATAACAGATGCTGGTGATGCTACAGAGAAATAGGAACCCATACTCTGCTGGTAGGAATGTAAATTAGTTTAGCCACTGTAAAAAGCAGTTTGGTGATTTCTCAAAAAACTTAAAACTATCATTTGAGCCAGCAATCTCATTATCTGCTATATACCCAAAGGAAAATAAATTGTTCTATCATAAAGACACATGCAGCCAGGTGCACTGGTTCACGCCTGTAATCCCAGCACTTTGGGAGGCCAAGACAGGCGGACCATGAGGTCAGGAGATCGAGACCATCCTGGTTAACATGGTGAAACCCCATCTCTACTAAAAATACAAAAAAAAAATAGCTGGGGCTTGGTGGTGGGTGCCTGTAGTCCCAGCTACTCAGGAGGCTGAGGTAGGAGAATGGTGTGAACCCGGGAGGCAGAGCTTGCAATGAGCCAAGATGGCACCACTGTGCACTCCAGCCTGGGCAGCAGAGCAAGACTCCATCTCAAAAAAAAAGAAAAAAGAAAAAAAAAGACATATGCATGCATATGTTCATCACAGGACTATTCACAATAGCAAACACATGGAATCAACCAAAATGCCCATCAACAGTAAGCTGGATAAAGGAAATGCAGTACATATACACCATGGAATACTTACAATATAGCTATAAAAAAATGAGATAATATCCTTTGCAGCAACATGGATGGAGCTGGAGGCTATTTTCCTAAGTGAATTAACACAGGAGCAGCAAACGAAATACCACATGTTTTCACTTATAAGTGAGAGCTAAACATTGAGTACACATGGACACAAAGACAGTAACGGCAGACACTGGGGCCTACTTGAGGGTGGAGGGTGAGAGAAGGGTGAGGGTAAAAAAGACTACCTATTGGATATTATGCTTATTATTACACCTGGGTGACAAAATTATATGTATGCCAAGCCCCCATGACACAAAACTCACCTATAGAACCAACTTGCACATGTACCCCTGAAAATAAACTTTTTAAAAATATATTTTTAAAAACATTAAATAAATACACAAATAAAAGTTAAAAGTAACAAGAATGAAAAAATTGAAACAGAAGTAAAAAGAATAAACAATGCCTCCCATACACCTATTCCAGAAAGCAAACAAAGGAAACACAGTTCATACTTCTCTATATGCTTTATAATTTTTTTCATGTAGTTGTTTGTAGGTTTAACAATATGTGAAAGTTGAATAATGCACACCTGTAGTAGAACTGTTTTTTTTTTGGTTTTGGTTTTACTGTTTGCTTTCTTGTGTGGTTTTTGTAGGTTGCAGTATGAGGGTATTCATTGTTGGAAAGCTAATGTCATGATTAATTCTAATCATCCTCAAATACCCTTCTCTATTCAATAATGGAGAAGCAGCTCAAGCATAGGAGAGAGTTCAGCATCCCTGCATAATTCAGCAGAGTCATCTCTATCAACCACAGGCATGTTCTAGGCACAACCTTTTCCTGCTATGTCAGCAAAAGGCACAGGGAACAACTGTACCAGCGCAAGACAAAGTCAAGCAAGCAAAAGGAAGTTAGCTGTGAGAGAAACTGGTTCTTCCATGACAAGGAAGGTCCTGGAACTTCAGACATGGAGGGAGGAGAAAATGAATAGAGTTTAGACAAGGACGTCTCTGAAGCAAAGTAAGTCATTAATATCTAAGTCAGCAGGTTTTCATGCCAACATCCAAAAGTCCACAGCGTTCAAGGGGTGGAAATGGGTCAAACCTCTAAAAATTTTGGATAAAATTAATAGTCATGCTGGGATTTTCTTAAGTAAATGGTTAAAATTTGAGGAGATATCTTCCGACAGTTTGGTTATTTTTTTTAACATCTACAGGCCCACACCACCAGACCCAGTTAATTTTTGTATTTTTAGAAAGAAAGCAAGGGGGGAAAGAAGTAAGGACAGAAGGGAACAGAAAGGGAAGGAGGAGGAAATAGGAAAGAAAGGGAGGAAGAATGATCGAAAGCAAAGTTCTGCAAATGACCTCACTAGAGAGTATGTGCAATTCCCTCCCTCTGTGAAGAAGGCCTGGTGGCCAAAGCAAATCTTAAAATTCAGTACTATCTTGGTAATTAGTTGAAATGTTTAATTTAACGGTTTAGTAAATTCAGTTAATAGTTTATCTCAAGTGTGTGATTAAGTTATTCTTGAGGAAATTCTTTTTTGTTTCAAATCTCAATTAAGATTTCTAACATGGTGTTGATTATTTAAAAAATACCCTAATTCAGGAAAAGAAATTAGATGGATCTATATCCTAATCCTTCCTCAAAAATACATTGTGGATGGAGCAAAGATTTAAAAGTGGAAAATAAAATCAGAAAGGTACAACAAGGAGCAAAACCTAGTTTTTATTTAATATTTGAGTAGGAAAGGCCTTAATATCACAAAAATTTAGGAGTCATTAAAGAGAATATTGATAAATTTGTCTGCTTAAAAAAAAAAAAATTCCTAAAAGGAAACTTAAAGTAAAAAGGCAATAGAATATTGCAGGGAAATACGTAAAATGTGTGATATACAAAAACTTAATTTGTTAATACCTTAAGAGCTCTAAATAATCAGTAAGAAAATCCAATAGAAAAATGAGGAAGGATAGAATAGAAATTCCAGAGAAATGTATATATATAAATAGTGATTAAGTACTTGAGTTAATATTTAGAGTCATTCATTGTGAAATGCAAAATAAAAATACAATCAGATGTTATTTTCACTTAACAAGTTGGCAAATATCAAGTTAGGTAATACAACTTGTTAGTGAGATTGGAGGAAGAGATTCTATGTTGATATTAATATACGTTGATATTAATGCAATGGTCAACATGTGTTTATAATGCATTTAATCTTCAGCTACACATTTTTCATTCTAGGAATTTATCCTGCAGATAATTTCAAACAGTGAAGAAGAATCCGATTTTTTTTTCCCTACTTCTAAGCTAACAAATCGCTTGGCACAGTTTCACGTGTGTTGGCAGAAGGCTGGAGACTCCTGGGCCGGAGATACAGAGCAGTATAGTGCATGGGACAGAAAGCCGCACAAGATGCAGGTTCTCATCAATTCCCTTTGTCCCTTCGAGTTCCACAGGCGCAACATGGAAGGGCAGCCTTTGTGGTGGGTTTGCTTCAGAGCTGAGGAGCTTCGAGCTTAGGAAGTCTGAAACTTTCATGCTAACCAGTAGATACATCTGCTTTTTTTCCAGAGGGAGACATCATCTCCATCTTTAGGGTGTTTGTCATAGAAACGTCACTGACAAGACAGTCTGGAATAAAACAGCAGTTAACTCCTCTGGTTGCAGCATATTCAGAAAAGTGACAGACTTATCAACCATTGCCCCTTAACACAGATATCTCAAGCAAAATTTTAAGTATGAGTAATTTTACTACTGCACTGTATAATAGTATTTAATTAGAAATATATAAAGTACCCATCATTAAAGTTCTAAATGTACCAGTGAGCTTGTATATGCAGAAGTATGAATGCATAACAAAGGCAGGAAATTGATATATCTTTCTTCCAAGTTTGATTTTCTAGTACATATATGTGTACATAAATATATATTCATATATATATAATGAATTTTAAAAACTGATAATAGTATTTCCTTTAGTGAAGGAAACTGAGTAGTTAAGAGCTGTTGGGAGAAAATTTACTTTATATATTTTTGCACCTTTTGAATTTTGTCACATTTACCTATTGAGGAAATTACTTATTTTTCTGAAATACCCTAATTTAATTAGTCCATTCTTGCCACTGAAATTATGTCCAAGCAACGCCCTATTTTGCCTTTATTTCTAACCAATAGAGAGAAAAAGATAAAAGGTTCCTAAACTACTCAATAGAAAGTACAATGCCCATAATGCTATTCTCAATATCAGCCCCTTAGTTTTCTTTCTATAAAAGATTGGTTACAATGTAAATAATTTGTTTATTTGGTGGTTTATTAGGTTTTGTTTTGTTCCATGATGGAAACATTGTGATCTCTCCTGTCTAGCACATATACAAATTTGATGATTGGATGAGTTTAATAAAAGTTTTGGTTATTGAAGAACCTTAATTATATGGAGACCTGCTACCAAACATTGAGATCTAACATTTGACTGGTATTTTGTTGTCTAGTTTTGAGTAACAGGAGTGTTGAAGAGCAAAATCAGGTAGTGTAAGTTTTAGTCAGGAATTATCCCAGGCCTGGGACATCGACTCATTCCTGTAATTGAGCACTTTCGGAGGCCAAGGTGGGAGGCTTGCTTGAGTCCAGGAGTTTGAGACCAGCCTGGGCAACATAGCAAGAGTCTTTCTCTATAAAAAAATAAATAAATATAAATTAGACAGGCATGGTGCCTGCAGTCCCAGCTACACTATAGGTTGAAGTGGGAGGACAACTTGATTGCACCACTGCACTCCAGCCTGGGTGACAGAGTGAGAGCCTGTCTCAAAAATAAATAAATAAATAAATAAATAAATAAATAAATAAAAGGAATTATCTCAACTCCAAGAGGTAACAATAGGTTACATTAATTTATTGACGTGAATTAGAACAATAGAGTCTCATTACCTACATATTTTGTATTCTGTATCAGAGCTGACTACAGGCTAGAAGCCAACTCCATCCTACCATAGGTTTCTGAAGATAAAATTTTTTGTTTGTCTGTTTGTTAGTTTTGAGACAGAGTCTCGCTCTCTCACCCAGACTGGAGTGCAGTGTCATGATCTTGGCTTACTGCAGCCTCCTCCTCCCGGGTTCAAGCAATTCTCATGCCTCAGCCTCCCAAGTAGCTGGGACTACAGGCGCACACCACCATACCCAGTTAATTTTTGTATTTTTAGTAGAGATGGGTTTTCATCGTGTTGGCCAGGCTGGTCTCAAACTCCTCGCTCCAGGTAATCTGCCTGTCTCAGCCTCCCAAAGTGCTGGGATTACAGGCATGAGCCACCATGCCTGACCAGGTTTCTGTAAATAAAGTTTTATTGGAACACAACTGCATTCATTCATTTATACATTATCTATAACTGCTTTCACACTACAACAGCACAGCTGCAGAGCTGAGTTGTTGCAACAGAGACTACAAAGACTCGAATATTTATGATCTGTCTTTTTACCAAAAAAGTTTGCTAACCCATATTCTAGAGGTTTCTTGAAGCTCTAAATAATGGAATAGCAGGATGCTTCTATCAGCATTACAAGAGAAATTGGATAGCCATCAGTAATACAACCACAAATTACTAAAAGTTCTTTGGTGAGAAAAGGACTCAAATTCAAATTCTTTTTTTTTTATTTTTATTTATTTATTTTTTTTTTTTGAGACAGAGCCTCACTCTGTGGCCCAGGCCGGAGTGCAGTGGCACCATCTCGGCTCACTGCAAGCTCTGCCTCCTGGGCTCACGCCATTCTCCTGCCTCAGCCTCCCGAGTAGCTGGGACTACAGGCGCCTGCCACCACGCCCGGAGAATTTTTTGTATTTTTAGTGGAGACGGGATTTCACCGTGTTAGCCAAGATGGTCTTGATCTCCTGTCCTGGTGATCCGCCCGCCTCGGCCTCCCAAAGTGCTGGGATTATAGGTGTGAGCCACCGCGCCCGGCCTCAAATTCTTACACTAAAAACTCCCTGAAGAATCCCCTGAAAATACAAACTGCTCATTCTCAGCTTAAGAAAGGCAAGACGCATGGGCAATAAAAAACTGCTATGTCTTCTGGGCACAGTGGCTCATGTCTGTAATCCCAACACTTTGGGAGGCTGAGGCGGGTGGATCACCTGAGGTCAGGAGTTTGAGACCAGCCTGGCCAACATGGTGAAACCCCATCTCTACTAAAAATACAAAACATTAGCCAGGCATGGTGGTACGCACCTGTAAACCCAGCTACTTGGGAGGCTGAGACAGGAGAATTGCTTGAACCTGGGAGGCAGAGGTCGCAGCAAGCAAGCCATTGCACTCCAGCCTGGGCAATAGAGTGAGACTCTGTCTCACAAAAAAAGAAAAACTATGTCTTTCAGGCAGAGTCTCCTGAGGTAATATCATTGTAATTCTTTATTCAAGGGGTTATTTTATGTTCAGATACAATTTAGACTCTACAAATGGAAGGTGACTACAACTTTCATGGTCTCAATTTGTTCTTAAAGTCATTTCTTCCTCAGCAGCGCTTCCCTTATTAAAATTTTGATAATCAACAAGTAGCTTGGGAGCTGGGCATGGTGAGTCATGCCTGGAATCCAGCTACTCTGGACGCTGAGGCAGGAGGATGACTTGAGGTCAGGAGTTTGAGACCAGCCTGGCCAACATAGAGACCTTGTCTCTAAAAGAAAAGGAAAAACAAATTATAAAAAATAAAAATAAGAAACAAATAGTTTATCAAGAGAGGCTCTACATCCAAGGCACCATTGCTATTCCTTCCAGACCCCACAGATGCCCTTTTGTTTAAGGTAAGGACGTACTATGAAATTAATATGATCTCTATTCACCATCAAATAACGTACTGCTTGGATAATATGTTATGAGTGTATAGATATCCATCTACTAAAATTGGAGCTCAGGTTTACAGCTCATACATTTGGGCTTTCCTGGGAGAACTATGAAAAAACACTTGTAATCAATAACAACTTACTTGGCTATATATATATTTCTTTAATGACACAGAAGTAAAAATATCCTTTTGCAATTTATTTTATTCAAGCCATACATCTCCTCAGACTGACTATAACTCACACATTTATTGTTTATGTTTTATGAAATAATAATGTTCCAGGCAGTGGCTAAGAAATGCTCATCTGCCCATGGGTCACACATCAGAGCTTATACACACTCTGATGGATAGGAGAGGGAGCTTCAGTTTGCTTTAAAAGAATGAGATAAACAGTGATAAAGGGAGAGAAATGGCATTCTCAGTTGATCGGTTTGATCACTTTTATAGATTGCTTGTCACTGGGGAAAAAAAAAAATCATAGACATCACTTTAAGTTTTCAAAGGATTAGCATTGGACTGAGTTGTTCTCTAAACCTTGTCTCACCATTATACCTCAATTATTTGACTTTTCTGTGAGCAAACGCCAATCACTCCCAGGTGTCCTTCATTATCAAGTCAAAGCATTTTCCTTCCCAAACCTCAGATTGCCACATTTCCCAGGGCTTATTGATGATTTTAAGAGGAACCAAACTTTCTAGATAAGATATTTTATACTTTGAAAATCCTTTTAAGAACAGCATGCTGTAAATGATCCAGATTAATTCCTCCCTCCATCACATGCAGATAAACTTAAGGTTTTTCTACTGTAACCAGGAAAGCTTTTTGTTACAATAACCCTTGCTGACTATGACTCAGAGTCCATTTGTTTGCAAAATAAGTTAAAAAGTTTGAAAAAATGAAGTGAATCTTGGAGCCACAATTTAAAACTATTGGATATTATTAATAATCATAATGGTGGCCTCTAAGGTGACCCATGTTAAATTAATTTTATACAATGTATTAACTAGAGTTCCTTGTTTCTGATGGACATCAACACTGCTGCTGCCTTTTGTTTTTTGTTTATTTCGGTGTCCTATCTATAACTTAAATTCAAAGTGCTATGAAGCAGACAGAAAGAGCTAGCATTTGGGCACATCTCTTTGAAATGACCAAATTCAAGGTAAATATTTGCACATCAATGCAGGCTAATCAGGCATCTTTATCGAGTGGTAAAGCTGTGCTTTACTCAAAGTTTAACAGGGAATAGTTAAAGGCAAGGACAACTTTCAGGTGCCCTTATCAACATATTAGCCCCAGTTGCATTTTCCAAATATGTTATCAAAATGGTAATTCTATGCTTTCCTTTCTGTAGCTAGACTAGGTTTCGTAAAGGTAGAATTATTACTATAAATATATTGGGGGGAAACTATTTCAATTACTGGGAGAATATGTAACTCCAAGTCTATTTATTTCAATTTATTCAACTGTCTTGATATATTCGCGCACAGAACTTTATAAAGAATGAATAAATTCACCTTGAAATTGTACCAATTGACTTTGGCTGGGCTAGTCTGTGAGAGGAATCAGAGTCCCTTTTTGAAATAAGCCTTGACAATGCTGATCAAAACAAAGAGGCTATTCATTTATTAAACTGACAGCTCAACTCGGGCTTCAAGCTTTTGGGATGACGGGGCCTGGGGTGTTAGCTCTGGCCTGGGGTGCTGGCCTCTACCAGATACATTTTTGCTGCTTACCCACTCAGAACCTATATCTGATGGTGTGACATTTCCTAGGGCATTGGCAGCTGTTCAGATGTCAAGCAGCTGGTGTGAGAACTGTCATCCACTCCAGTTTATTATTCCATGAGTGACATGTTAGCCCAGAGAATCTTTTTCAGAAAACCACCTTAGTTTCCCTTTAGTTACTTACAATCTATTAGAAATTTCAGCAAAGAGGTGTGTCATGACTAACAACTCTATTAAGGTAAAATTGGGCAATCAATGGTCACATCAGATAACTGATTATTATTACAGAGTTGTGAAATGTGCATTCTGAAATTAACTACCTCTATAGTTAATGTACCAAATTTTGTGAATACATAATTTATTTTGCAAAAGACAGTGAATTCCACTTTCTATTTTTTTTGTTTAATGGCACCGTAATACCATTCTGAGTTATCTAAGAATGCTGCCCACGCTGGAATAATCTTGGGCATAGAAAATGGGAATGGATTGGGTGCAAGGAACATAGCCATCTATGTGTTTTGTGGCCATTCCAAATGCGGTACAGCCTCACTCTAATGAATGGAATTAAACATTGAGCAAAACATGATCAACATGACAATAGCATATTATATGCATTTAGCAACATTTTAGTGAAAGTGTTAAACCAAAGGGTTTTTCTTCTAACAATACAATGTGTTGTAAAATCAATACTAATTCAGTAAAGACAAGCATAAAGAATGTCAGAATCAGATCACTGCTTGCAGAAAGAGGAGAGTTCCTTTAAAAAAAACGATAAATTAGTCTGAAAAACACAGAGTCAAGTAGGAATAAAGTTGAATGAGGCTTTAAATGAAGAGAGCAAAACACAATACCAGTCACAACTAGAGGCTGCATATTTCCAAAGCTGCTATTTATTAAATTTTGGCTTTCCTCAAAAGACATGTCTACTCACGTTTATTTGAAACTGTAAAAAGAAATCTGTAAATTTTAAAATCATTTTAGTAAAATGAGAGGAATGTGGCTTGACAAAAATTACTGTGGCAGTATTGCTAATTTTTTATTCTTTAATTTCCTGCTGAACATTCATACATTCTCACTGTACACATAAGCATTCTTCATCACATAGTTCACTTTTATGGTGGTTCATCTTTTCTTCCTATATTCATTTCCAAATGGTTGTAAAATTACTACAAATTTGTCTTAGTGCATATTTCCTCTGCACTGATAGCCCTCATAATTGCGGTAGGACTGAATGAACCCCTACATAAACAGAGAGCCTGTGACCTGGACCTAAGCCACTTGCTGCCTTACACACCCACAAATGTGGCAAATGACTCCAAATGAACCTATCAAATTTAGTCCTGAAATTCCAGTTTGAATTGTGAGGAGGTGTTTTAAGGCTGTAAGTCAGCAACCTTCCTGCAATTTTATAGTAAGCTTGTTTAAAAGTTAAACCATTGCAGAGGAAAAATGAACACAGTTATGGTGAGAGCCTGGTAATATTGAGACCCTAAATTTATCTATATCCGAAAGCAGCATGTATTACTCAGCGTTCTGTAGAGGGGCAGAACTGATAGAATAGATATATGTCCTTGTGATTGTGTGAGGTAATACTTAATAAACTCCCATATATATTACCTTACACAATCACACGATCCCACAATAGACCGTCTGAAAGCTGGGGAGCAAGGAACGCCAGTCCAAGTCCCAAAACTGAAGAACATGGAGTCTGATGTTTAAGGGCAGGAAGGGTACAGCACGGAGAAAGATGTAGGCTGGGAGGCTAAGTCAGTCTAGTCTTTCACATTGTTTTTGTTTGTTTGGTTGGTTGGTTTTTTGTTTGTTTGTTTGTTTTGTTTTGTTTTGTTTCTGCTTGCTTTATATTCTAGCCATGCTGGCAGTTGATAAGATGGTGCCTACCCAGATTAAGGATGGGTCTGCCTTTCCCAGCCCACTGACTCAAATGTTAATCTCCTTTGGCAACATCCTCACAGACATACCCAGGATCAATACTCAGGATCAATTGAAGGACTGATCTTCCTTCAATCCAATCAAGTTGACACTCAGTATTAACCATCACAAATCCACCCCTTGTCAACTTGGACCCATACAAATCTCCTGAGAGCATACATAATCTTCAAATAAAGACAATCATAAGGTCATAATTACACCTAACGTAATACAACTATTCTTTGTACAACTGGAAATGCAGCAATCCCCAACCCAAATACTATTACATAAGTTAACAATACTTAAGTGCTGATATGAAGTCAATAAATCTTATGTCATGTAATAAAAGAAAAAGGAAATAAAATGAAGATATTTTCTTAGTATAAGTGTATACATGCACAAACATGTTTTTAGCAAAAAAAAAAAAAAAAAAAGGAGAAAATACTCATGACAATTACAGTGCTCATTTCTGCAGTTGGTCACGTTGTCATAGTTAGTATTGATGACTGCCTTCTTCTACTATCCATTCCATATTCCCTTTGCCCTCAGCAAGCACCTCAGCAGGTCATGGTTTTTTCCTAGTAGAATGACCCAAATCTTCATTTCTGAAGGGTCTGGGCCATTTGTAGTTCCTTCCTGGATTGGGCTATTGTAGTTTCCCATTGACCTTAATCATACAGCATGGGAATACTAAGAGATGCCCTAATGGATCTCCTGTATTCCATGTGTTCTCTTTCTTACCTCCATTGTGGAGTAGTAGACTGATTTCATCATGATAGTCCGGGTCAATACCCAAGCCAACACTGTAACTCCCTTTTTAGCCTGTTGACTTAAAGGTAGGAGGAGCCCAAAGTGTCCAGGTGGCAATCTTAACTTCCAGTTTAATGGAATCATTGTTGTGTCTCCTGGCGGCAGCGTTCCTCCATCTAGAACTACGACCTCTAGACCAGCAGAACATAATGTCATGAGAACAGGAAGCAAAAATTTTGCTAGTGGATTACTAGGAGTGATGGTGAGTGGTGCCACTTCCACTTCCACCCCTAATTCCTGAACCTGTGAATCCTGGCCAAGGGAGAAACAGTACTGTATATTGGACACTGATTCAGAGCATACATGGCCTTCTGCAGAACTTTGCCCCAGCCCTGCAAAGTATTGTCACCTTTTACTAGTTACCAGTTATCCTAGTAAAAGGCGGAAGGTCTCCTTGGGGAAGGATGGGAGAAAGATTAACAGCACAAATTGTAGGTAGTGTAGTGGGGTCCTTCCTCAAACGGACTCAGCTTCCCCTTCATTCAAGGGGTTCTGGGTCTGTAAACTGGTTCAAGTCTGGAAATTGATTGAGGGACCATGAGTCTCTGTTTTTATAATTCAAATTAGCTTTTGTCCATTGGGCCTAGAAGTTTTCTGCTTATATAAATTAAGTAGGAATGGAGTAGGCTTCCTATCAATTTTACTTCTAGGAACACTAATTAATCAGTTCTACACGAGTCAGGCTATTCTGATTGCCACTTTGCCTCTGTTGTCCATTATGGTAGCTAGGCCCACCTTACCTTTGATGGTTGAGTACTGCCACTTGGCCCTGCCACTGGCCCCAGGATCCAAATATTCCCATTGTATTTAAATTTGGTAATTGAGTGACTGTGATTCCCACTGTTTGATCTGACATACAGAGAAGAGCAATTATAGGGCTCTTCAAAGATACAAGTGCTGCCCTCAAAAATCTATTTTTCAAGGCAATGGTCAGGGGCATATCATCTGGACCCTCTCAGTTGGGATGAGTAGGTCTAAAGTGACTAATCCACTCCACCATCACAATCTCCCTAAGCCTTTGAATCCCTTCCTTAACATTAAACCAAGCGAGTACAGGCATTTCCAGCTCACTCACAGTGGGCGATCTTTTAATCCATATTTCAGCTAACCAAGCAAGTAAACTATTAGAACCTTTTTAAACTCCCCCTACTTGGTAGACCCAAATCAATAAATTCAGCCTGATCCAACTCTATGTCCTTCCACAATTATCCCACACTCTTAATATCTATTCCCATGCCTGTTCTCCAGATTTCTATTCATATAAATTAGAAAACTCAAGCAGTTCTTTTTGAGTGTAGCATACCTCCTCATGGGTCACACTGTCAACCTCACCTCTAGGGGCCCACTTTAGTCCTGTTATATGTCTAGAAGCAAACAGGGGTGTTGGGGGTGACTCATGAGGAGAATTAACATTACCTTGCCTGGCAACTGCCTCAGGGGAGGCCATCATTGTTGCTTTAGGCAGTGCAGGGTTTATCTCCTCAGACAAATGTGGAAAGGCTGATGGCAGCCTGGGTTAGGGAGGGAATGTTGCCACTACTGGGGATGGGGAAGCTGCTTTTTCCGGCAAAAAAGTTTCATCAGAGTTTAGAAACTCAGTGTCCCCAGCTTCATCAGGGTCCTCCCACACATCCCCATTCCAAGTTGCAGGGTCCCATCCTTTTCCAATCAATGAATGCCCTCATATTAACAGTAGACTCCTGGTAAGGTGGTGCATGCACCTTTTATTGCAGGTCAGCTACTCACATGATAAGAGCTTGTGTCTGCTTTACTATAATTTCAGCTCTTTCACTACAAGCAATAGACTGACTCAGGGCAATCTTAGCACATTTGAGGCTCAGTATCTGCTTCTGAAGCCAGGAGACAGAATCCCTGATTTCATCATTTTCTTTTGTCACTTTGTCCTCTGAACATAGGAACAACAGCTGTATTATGTTCCTTGGTTCTCCACATATGGTCAAAAGTATTATGTATACAGTCACTAAACTCCTTGCCTTTCATGAGTAGTGAATCAGGAGTGTCAAATGCATTTATTTTGCATAACTCTCTAAACAGTTCATGCCAAGGACTATTAGTTTTCTCCATACTATTAGATATAGAGTCCTTAGTATTTTGGGGTCTAATCATATTAAGCAGCCAACTCCAGAAACTCCAAAACAAATAAAAGAACTCCATCCTTAATATTCTATTCCTCTAGAACCACTCCTGGTACCAAAATCTGTATTAGTCAGGGTTCTCTAGAGGGACAGAACTAATAGGGTGTGTGTGTGTGTGTGTGTGTGTGTGAATGTATTAAGTGTTAACTCACTTGATCGCAAGGTCCCACAATAGGCTGTCTGCAAACTAAGGAGCAAGGAAAGCCAGTCTGAGTCCCAAAACTGAAGAACTTGGAGTCTGGTGTTCAAGAGCCCAGCATGGAAGAATGATGCAGACTGGGAGGCTAGGCCAGTATAGTCTTTTCTCATTTTTCTGCCTGCTTTGTAGTCTAGCCACACTGGCAGCTGATTAGATAGCACCCACCCGGATAAATGATGGGTCTGCTTTTCCCAGTACACTGACTCAAATGTCAATCTCCTTTCACAACACCCTCACAGACATATCCAGGATCAATATTTTGCATCCTTCAATCCAATCAAGTTGACACTCAGTATTAACTATCACACAGCACAACACAAAGACTTTCAGTAATGTAAGCAAATAAATCTTCTGTTTCATTTAACCAATTCACAGTGACTGTTATTTGCACCTAGAAAAATATTAATTTATGTATGTTCTAATTTTTTATTAAGTTCTCTTCTCAAAAGTTTTTATATGTATTTATGTTTGGAAAGAAAAGACTATCATCAAAATAGATTTCTATGAATTTTTGATGGACAAACTTCTCCCAGATTTTTTGACTATCCTTTAAGGGAAAAAAATTTACTTAATAACCTCCCCTCCCTGCAAACACAATAATTTGTGATTTTATAGGGAAATGACCCCATCATATTGTGCTGATGGTATAAAATCTGGGCCATCTGGAAATTCATAATTCTGATTATTAATATTATTTCAGTGACATTCCCTTTATCTATATCTATGTATTATCTGTCGATGATGTAAAGGTGGATTCAAATTGCCAGTGTTTCCTATATCATCAGTCTATATACTGACAAAATACATAATTATATACATAAAGTGTAGGATAATAATAATTGATTAAAAATTGGGGGATTTAATACAAATACGGAACTATGTAAAAGAAAATACACAATAAAAAAAGATATGTTTATGTGCATAAATAACTAAATGTTCATATGCATATTTATAAGCATATGAAAGGAAAATACCTTGGGCCCCCAAAAATCACTAAGGAAAACTCAAGCTGGAAACTGCTTAAGGGAAACCTGGCTCCCATACTATTCAAAGTTATCCTCTGCTCACTGAGATAGATGCATATCTGATTGCCTCCTTTGGAAAGGTTAATCGGAAACTCAGAAGAATGCAAATGTTTGTGTCTCATCTATTTGTGACTTGAAGTTCCCTCCCCACTTTGACTCTTCCTGCCTTTGCTTCAGGTTGTCCCACCTTTCCAGACTGAACCAATGTATTTCTTACATAACTTGATTGATGTCTCATGTCTCCCTAAAATGTATAAAACCAAGCTGTGCCCCAACTACCTTGGACACATGTTGTCAGGACTTCCTGAGGCTGTGTCATGGGCACGTCCTCAACCTGGGCAAAATAAACTTTCTAAATTAACTGAGACCTATCTCAGATTTTCTGTGTTCACAAGCATATATAATCTTATATACTTATATATTGTCATTTTCATAGGCTTTTCTTAATATCTTGATTCTTTTAATCCCACCTTTTCCTTGAATGTGATCCCTTTGTTTTCCTAAATAGGACAGCCGTTGCTTAAGTAATTTTTGCTTGTATTTGTTGGAGTTTGGGTCACCAAATATTTAATGTTGGTTATTAAAAACATTTATCTCATCTATCATCTATCTATCTAATCTATCAATCAATCATCTATCTTTGCGGGAGTGGGCAGGAGAGAGAGATCCATAAAGTGCTTATTTGCTCTAAATTTGGACTTTGGAGCTTCCCTCTTACTCCTTTTTAAAATATGCTCTGGTTACTTCTGTATGTTCCTTTAAAGACTTCTCTGAAAGCACAACAACAACAACAAACCCTCACCACCCTCTCACCCTCCCATCTTCTGTAGACCCCAATGTCCATTATTCCACTCTGTATGTCCATGTGTACCTACTGTTAAACTCTCCCAAACTAATATATTTTTAATAAATGGATCTTGCAGAATCAGTCAACAGCTTGGTATTTGCTCTATCCCTTTTAAGTATTCATTTGATGTCACCTTGAAAGTTTCTAATTTTAGCTATTGACATCAAGATCCATGTAAAAGTGTTGCCTCACATCACAATGAAAATAACTCAGCTAGGAAAAAAATATCTTTTATGTGTATGTACAAAGCATTCATTAGTGTCAGAGGAAGCAACAATCCTGTGGACAGAATACGACTTCTAAAGAATCTTTCATATATTTTAACAGATGTTTATTTATCAAATATAAAATTTAGTGCATATTCCTCAGGAAAGAAAGGGTATGAAAATTCTCTTCATTATTTACTATCATTTGACTTGTTTTGATTCAGGTAATTGAAAATTCTGGGTTTCCTGTTTATCCCGCTTGTAAGCATTTCTCTATTTTCCCTTCCATTTGTTCTGGTTTTGTTTTTGTTATTTGTGTATTTGCTTTCTTTTGTTTTTTAGAAAGAAGAAATAATTTAAGTATTTGAAACATTTTTGTAGTGTTAAGTAGCTAATCTGTGGTCCTGCTTTCATCTTCTCTTACTCCAGAAAGAGAACAAAATCTCTAAAGTCTTCAGTTATAGTGCTTTTCCTTGCATACTGGTGATTTTTGTGTACCCCTCCTCAGTGAAATTGCTGATCAAGTGTCAGATTCCATTTGGATGGCTTAACAGCACATCTTGTCAGGTTTACAGCCCCCAATTTACTTTAATTGTCCTCCCTTAGGTGGCAGCAATCAAATGACAGTGACATCGGGAAGTGTTTCCTATTAGAGCAATGAATTTAGATTCTTTAGTCCTCTCGGCCATGCCATATACAAGTGATAATGAATAACCTGACAATTAAATAGACACCCTTTTTTGAGTTGCTATATGAGCAGCAGGGCATAGTCATATTACTTAATTACCAGAATACTAACTAATAGAAAGAAGCTGGCATTTACTTCTAATGTGTGGAATCCAAAAGCATCTCCTTGGAGTAGATTCCTTTATCTACTTACTTAGATTAAAGCCTGCCACTGTGAAGGGAAGAAATACACTTCTTACATCCAACCTGCAACATGTTTCCTACCTCCTTCCTAATACTACAGACATTAATTAATTATCCATTTCTTTACTTATAACTAAAGATTGGTGGAGAAAACACATAGTTTCCTAGTTGCTAGTCCTTATGAAATAGGAAGAAAATTTGCTCGTTTTTAATAATATCGTGCTTATTTGCACTAATCTAATCTCCCTTCTGAATTAGTGTAACCAGCCACTAGCAGATTGTGAGTGAAGAATGTTTTTAAACAATTTAATAATTCCAACGTGGTAATTACTTATGTTAAGGTCAAAATTAACTTTTCTAAGGAATATTATTATCTTCTTCAAATCCCTTACTATTGCCCTGGTGGATGGTTGGATGATACAGAACTAGCAAATCATTTCTTACATATACAATCTCTGTAAGATTTCTTGACTCTGTTTTTAACTTTTTATTAGAACGTTAAATCATAGACAGGATAACTTAGTATGACAGCTGAGTTTTATATTTTAAAATATCATGCAATATATTGAATTGAAAAGTAAGAAGTTCTCTATTACCGTATTTTGACCTTAGGAAAACTAATTTACTTGCAAGAAGATGGTGAAATCTTATTTTTTCTCCGTATCGCAAATTTGCCAAGCTCCTCACTTAAAGCATATATACGTAAAATAGACTGAAAATTCCAGTAATTTTCATGTAGCTCGGGTTTTTATAACTGTTTTGTTTCCTTTCTCATTCAACAAGGGTTTATGTAATATTAAGTAGAAAAAAATGGAATTGATAATATCCAGAAGGCATTGGGAATTTGCTGGTAATTAAACGAATAACTACAATCAACAAACAGATTAATAGCTTAGAAAAGCATTGAAAATGAAAATGTCATACAGATTTAAATGTCAGATTGTAGGAAGACCATGAAAGAAGGAAAAAAAAAGGAACCATTATTAGGTACTCCATTGTTAGTCACTAAGCCAGATCAGCTGGGTGTTTAAAAAAGCGTCTACTCGGCTCAAGCCTGTAATCCCAGCACTTTGGGAGACCGAGACGGGCGGATCACGAGGTCAGGAGATCGAGACCATCCTGGCTAACATGGTGAAACCCCGTCTCTATTAAGAAATACAAAAAACTAGCCGGGCGAGGCGGCGGGCGCCTGTAGTCCCAGCTACTCGGGAGGCTGAGGCTGGAGAATGGCATGAACCCGGGAGGCGGAGCTTGCAGTGAGCTGAGATCCGGCCACTGCACTCCAGCCTGGGTGACAGAGCGAGACTCCATCTCAAAAAAAAAAAAAAAAAGCGTCTACTCGTGTGACAAAGGTTATCTTATTCTCACTTTACAGAGGAGAAAACCAGTTCTGAAAGTTTTTCAGATAAAAACAGTTTATCTGAAAAACAAATAAACTGTTTATGTGTGGTAGCATGAGGCCTGGGATTTATAGTATGTCTATCTGGGTTTTTAATTCAAGCTCTCCATGCCATGATATCTGCAAAGAGAATTGTATATTGGAGGTTGGGTTCTACATCTCCACCTTTAGTTAAAGATAGGTGAAGATGTTAATTCTCTTGAAAGAAATTCAACAATATTTTATAGTAATATATGACAGTAATATCTTTATTCTTACTTTCAAAGAAACTCTCATTGTTTAACTTCAAATGCACAGGTTAGAATTTAAAGTCATCTCCACAATAAAGACAGATAATTTAGAGTTCACACTCACACAATGTCCCATAATAATTTGAAGTTTCTGATTAAGTGAGCCTTGCCTTCTTTTTCTGAGTATCATCTATTTCTCTTTGTTCCATAGATATCCATTTAGAAAGTCCTAATCCATCTACTTTTACTGTAATGTTCAATGTTTTAAAATTCTTTGTTATCTATCCCAATGTAAAATATATATATAATAGGATTACTAGAGTGAGGAATGATTTCTCATTATTTGTGAGTTACAATATTAAAATATTCCTAAATTTGGGAAGTTTATATATAGGGTGCATATATACAATTTTCTATGAAAGTCATTCTAAAATGAAATTCTATGTTTAGTTAAAGTCCTGGTGTCTGTTCAAAATAAGGTGTTTCAATTCAGTTTAAGTAGTTCTAATAAGTGTTAATCATTAAAAAAAAAAAAAAAAAAAGATTGCAATGACCTGATAAGATAATGTGCAATTATTGGTTTGGTTTCTCCTCTTAACTTACTTATAAACTTTCTTTCTTTTTTTTTATGTTGTTGTTGTTGTTGCAGGGGGACTGGGCAGAGTCTCGCTCTGTAGCCCAAGTTGCAGTGCAGTGGCATGATCCCAGCTCACAGCAACCTCCATCTCCCGGGTTCAAGCAATTTTGCTGACCCAGCCTCCTAAGTAGCTGGGACTACAGGCGCCCGCCACCATGCCCAGCTAATTTTTGTATTTTTAGTAGAGATGGATTTTGCCATGTTGGCTAGGCTGGTCTTGAACTCCTGAGCTCAGGTGATCCATCTGCCTTGGCCTCCCAAAGTGTTGGGATTACAGGCGTTAGCCACCATGCCTGGCCTAAACTTTCAATATTTAAAAAGAAAAGAAGATGCAGTTTCAAATCAAAACATTTGTTGTTGAAAATAAAATATTTCATCTAAAGGGAACAGGTTTCCAAAAATGATTTCTTTTTACTTGGGAAACAATAATGATATACTATGTTTACTATTCTAAAAGATATGGATGTAACAAACTAGATTTATTCAACTGTAATTATGTGTACTAAAAACCTGATCAAACATGATTAGCCTTCAACTAGACCATCAGATGACTTTTTCAATAAGTATACAATTTCATTAAAAATATTGTTTTCCCTAAAAGGCACCTAGATTTGACATGTGCTAATTTTATTTTCTAATCATTTTTATTTGGCAGTAATATACAATATATAAAATTTTGTCTAGGATGGCAAGTAAATAATTTTCTTCATATTTGAATTACAAAATTCCTTTCATACTACTCTTTGGTTGGTCTTGGAGAGTTTAGGATCCTTCATAAAAATTAGGATATCATGATACCAATAGACAATTTGAACTGTGAATCACTTGCAAAATAAATATATGCTACAATATATCAAATAAACACATGCTATAATATATCAAATAAATATATGCTACAATATATCAAATAAATAGTTGCATTGATCAGGTTCTTTGTATCATAAAAGTGTTTACTCATTTGAAGGACAAATAGTTACCCTGTGTGAACAGAGTCTGTGTGTGTGTTGTATGAGGGTATTTGTGTGTGTTTGTCTGTGTGTATATCTATTAGACACATTTAATAGATGCTGTACCACTACTGCACATGTACGTAAAACCTTTATATACGTGGTTAAAGTTCTCGTTTCCCTGAGCACATTTGTTCATTAGATACTTGCTTGAAAATTTCAAGCCCATCATTGCAATACCTGTGATATTAAGTTGCATAAATAGCTTGTGATTTTTAGATTAATATTTTTTTTCCTCTGAGAGAGGGGTGCATAATAAACCCTTTAAAAATGCCAAATGTTAAAATACAAAATGAAGTGAGCAATGAAGAAAATTGTTTATCAAATGGCATAATTATTTACTAATTATTCACTTTATGCTTTCAAAATACAGTACAGTGTTTGTGTTTATAATAGCTCTTTCATTTTTCATATGAAAGCATACCCATAAATATTTGTCTAAGTAAAGACCTGCTCTGTGTACAAATGATTGTTGAAACTGGATGCTTGGAAAGAAGATCTTCAATGTTTTCACTGAGAAATAATGAAAACATATTTGATAAATAATTCATTTACACCTGCTGTGCATAATAATCACTCATGATGTTGGAGTTCTTTCTGAAATAGTTCTTCAAATAAGTTGTCCTTTGCACAGTGTTGTTTCCAGCGAGGAGACTTGAAAGTTTGAGATATTTCAATAAGCCTGTTGTCCTAGGAATTAGTATAATAAAATCAGTCCCCAAAGCTTTGTGTAAATGATTTATCTTAAATGTGCAAATAGCTTGGTCAAGGTTTAAATTAAAAGTTTGTGAAACGGATAGCATTATGCAAATCTGAAGTCATGTGCCACTTTTCCCCCAAATATCTGTAAATGTAGCAAATTAAACTTGTAGAAGTTTTAAAACAGGTGTGGAAAAAGCATTAGTAGTAGTGTTTGTTCATGATTCCCAACACGTGGTCTTTGAAGAACCATTAACTAGGAACTTGCTAGAACTGCAAATTCTCAGTCTCCAGCCCAGATCCACATATTACATACTCTGGGTTTAACAAATCCTCCAGAGAATTATGATACTCAAGTTTGAGAACACCTAGTATGTTATAAGAGGGAACCATATTGAGGGCAAAGGTTTCTTTACTTTTAAGAAGAATGTCATAAATGTTTAGCATATCCTAAAGATTAAGAATTTTTGAAACCAATATAATACTCCATCACTTCCAATTGCATTTTAGTGTAAACAAACATTTTTCTGCATTTTCTTTTCAATTTATGTTTAAATAGTTTTTATATAAGTGGATGCTAAGTGTTTTTACCTCCATTTTAGGAACTTCAGTTAGTATTTAATCATCTATAGCTTAATAAAATATACGGTAAGAAAATTTTAAGGCATACAAATACATTCCATTTTCACAGTAGAAAAAGGAACCTTTTATTGTTTGGGATTTTTGTGTTCAAGGCATTGAATGTGTACTACAATTCTTCACAATAATCATAATCATAAAAAGGCATTGATAAACGGCTATCAGCCTATAAGATTTATTGTTACAGTGGTTTTAAAAAATAGAATAATGACTCATACATGGGAAACAATTAGCTTTCCAGTTAAAAGGAAAGGGAGATAAACTTTAATAAAATTCTAACAAATTCAAATAAATTTGACATTTTATTTATTTATTTGTTTATTTATTTATTTTCGAGACACAGTCTTGCTCTGTTGCTCATGCTGGAGTGCAGTGGTGCAGTCTTGGCTCACTGAAACCTCCACCTCCTGGGTTCAAGTGATTCTCCTGCCTCAGCCTCCTGCATAGCTGGGATTACAGACACCCACCACCACACCCGGCTAATTTTTGTATTTTTGTGTTTTTCGTAGAGACTGGATTTCTCCATGTTGGCCAGACTGGTCTCAAACTCCTACCTCAAGTGATCCACCCACTTTGGCTTATCAAAGTGTTGGGATTACAGGTATGAGCCACCTCACTTTTAAAGAGGATTTTTTTTTTCTTGATCATTGACGTTGGACAGTTACATGTTTGGGATCTCTGACATTCTCAAACCATTTACTTAGTTGGAACTATTTCTTCCCATCCGAAAGTGAATTTCCATGTACTAAATTCACTGTTAAAATGACTTAGGACTATCTTCTCTAGTAATAGCTGGTACACAACAAATTTTGGAATGAATAAATGAAAGAGGGTGCCCTAACAATCATCAAGTTCTGGGATATTTTAGTAGAGTAGAGACATCATTAATATGAATCTAGTACTTACAGGAGCAATTGAGGTGTAAACATTGACTTGGTAGCTATTAGTAACAAACGGTGACTAAAATCATGAAGCGACTAAGACTCAGGGACAGTAGAGATAGAAAGTCAAAGACAAAAATTTAAAATCCACAAATCAGTAAAATAGAAAAAAAACTCAGAGGAGTAATTTTAAGGGAGGAGACCACCCTTCACAATGTCTTATGCCCAATTTCTGCCTCCAAAGAAAGAAGAAGTAAAAACTAAAAGGCAGAAATGAAATCCACAGGCAGATAGCCCGGCACCGTACCCTGGGCCTGGTAGTTAAGGATGGACCCCTGACCTAATCAGTTGTTATCGATAGATTACAGACATTGTATAGAAATGCACTGTGAAAATCCCTATCTCGTTTTGTTCCGATCTAATTACCGGTGCATACAGCTCCCAGTCGCATACCCCCTGCTTGCTCAATCAATCACGACCCTCTCACACGCACCCCATTAGAGTTGTGAGCCCTTAAAAGGGACAGGAATTGCCCACTCTGGGAGCTTGGCTCTTGAGACAGGAGTCTTGCCAATCAATGCCCCTGGCCAAATAAACCCCTTCCTTCTTTAACTCCGTGTCTGAGGAGTTTTGTTTGCTGCTTGTCCTGCTACAATTTGATACAAAAATTATAATGAGAATATTGAGTCATTGCATAAATTGTGGTTTCATTACTAGAAGAATGACATGAAGAAATAAGCTGAAGAAAATAGAAAGGAGTCCCCCAAATTAAAGACAACATAAATAAGAATTTGATAAAAGGAAGAGCAAAATGTTCAGGAAAAACTACATAACAATTGTCAAAGTAAATTACTTTTATGCAAGAGATTGCTTTAGGATTTTATAAATTTAACAGATAAAGAAAACACAGTTTCATAGTCGAAGGAGAGTCTCATTGGTAGAAAAATAGAGCCCGAATTTAAGGATGATGTAATATATAAAAGGCTGATACAGAGTTGACCTCATTAGATAAATTTTACCATTAAGTCCAATATGCTTTCCAATAGTCTTATTGGACTTAATGGCTAAATATTTTAAATATGCTTGTTACATAAAGTTTAAATATAATCCATCCTAATAGCAGAGACTTGAACTAGATATTCTGCAAAAAACACAATTTTTTGAAGGTTTTGAACAATAGTAGGAAACAGATGACTTTATTTGACTTTAAAAACTTTTTTCTTTTGCTAACAGTGCTTTTATCGTATTGCTAACAATCAGGGAAACTTTCCCAATTAGTTTAGAAAGTAATTTAATTACCACCACCCCACCCATGCACTCACTTAGGAATCAAATAACTCTTGGTCACTAAAATCAATTAATCCCACATCTGAAAGCTGGGTTTGCTGCTACAAAATGATGCATTAGAGATAGCCACTTGGAGAGACCAGGCAGGAGATAGAGGGATGCAACTGTGTAAGGACGTCTCCTGATATAATGTAAAGCTTACACCTGACTTCACAAACTTAGTTTTTCTCTCTATTTTCTACTTTTTTTTAGTTAGTTCTCTCCAGAGCAGCAGTGCTGAGAGAGCTGCTGCTGTGAATGTTTGTTTCTGCAGAATTGCACATCTGATTGACATGCCTTGATTCTAGTAATTTGCCTCGGTGCACTGTGTTGCCACTCATGGTGGTAACCTCCACCAGAGCTCTGGAATCTTAGTAGGTATAGTTTTATTGACTCATTCCCACCCCAGCAGTCTATTAGGTGTTTCTGTACAAAGGAGCTGAAACTAAATTTTCTTTAACCCTTTTTGTTGTGAAATATCTAATATACCATAGTAAACAACAGTATATAGGCAGCACAATTCATCATGAATACCTGTGTAATCACCACCTAGATTAAGAAATAGATCATGGCTAGCCACCTAGAAATCCAGTCCTTATGTTCCCTCCCAGTAATTGCTTACTGCCAATCACTTTAAAAAAATTCAATTTCATAGTGTCACTATGTCAGTTCCTATTACATGTTTTGCTAATTAAGTATAAAATCCTAAAACCTGTTCTGTTTATTTTTAAAAATATTGATCAATGTTATTATACAGTATGTAGCTTATTGTATCGGGTATCATTCACTCCCTGGTATATTTGTAAGATTCAGGCATATGGTTCAGCGTAGCTATATTTCTTTCATTTTCATTGATGTATAGTATTCCATTATTTGCATATATAATAACTCAATTTATCCAAATAGCCTACATAATGCTGCTATAAATATTTTTGTATGCGTCTTGGAACATATTCCTCTTGATTGTATGCCTAGGAGAATAATTGCAGGGATATGGAGTATGCCTACATTTATATTTACAAGATAGGACCAAACTCTTCCCAAAGTAACTCTCTTTGCCACAGTGTAAGAGAACTCACAGTGCTCTATGGCTTTGTCAACACTTTGAGTTGTCAGCGCTTTTAATTCTTATGATCCTGGTGGTATATCATGATGTTTCATTATGTTGTAATTTTCATTTCCCTAAATACCAATAAGGTTTATAAAATTTTCTCACTTTTGTTTGACATGTGTATCTTATTAAAGCCTCTTGCCAATTCATCTCTTGAGTTGTTTTGTCTTTTTCTTATTGATTGGTAGTTCTTTATATATTCTGGATCCTTTATCTACTGATGATTTGAAAAGATATTCTCCCACTCTGTGAATTGCTTTTTCATTCTCTTAATAACATCTTTGGAAAATGAGTCCTTAAATTTAACCTTGTCCAATTTACCAACATTTTCCTCTGTGGTTAATGCTTTGTGTGTTCTATTTAAGAAATACTGCCCGACTCCATTATAAAGATATTCTCCCAAAGTTACATTCTAGAAAATTTCCATTTCTCATCTAAATATATAATTCCTTGGAATTCATTTTTAATATATAATGTGTGGGAGTGGTCAAATCACACTATTTTCAATATCGATAATCAGTTGTTTCAGTATCACCTATTAAAGATACTACTGTTTCCTATTCCTCCATATTGCCACTTAGCCCAGATATCTGATAGAGGAAGTCCATTCCCCTTGCTCTTCAAGGCAGAATATGATGTCTGTTATTATTAACATTTTGCATTTTCATACTAATTTTAGTGTCATCCCATCATGTTCCACAAAAACTCCCATGGGGATTTTGATGGAAATTGCAGTTAATCTAAAGATAAGTTTAGGGAGAGTTAGAAACTACATTACAGTGTGTCTTTCACTCCATAAACATGACACACACATTCATATTCTTCAATTTTCTTTAATTTCTCTCAATAAATATTTTGTACTTTCTTGCAGGGAGGTATTACGTGTTGTCTGCTGGATATATTATTTGCTAAATTTTCAATGCCATTTTATTATAAATGACATGGTTTTAAATTTTAATACTCTGTTTATTGTAGCTATAAAGAAATGTAATTGATTTTTATACTTGGACTTGCCTCCAGAAACCTTGGTCACTAAACTGTGGGTCACTTAACTCTCGGTCACAGTAAGGTCACAGAAACCTTACTAAAATATTTTATTAATTTTAATTTATTGTGTGTACTTTTTATTTCTATCTACATTATATGTGAATAATAAGAATGTTATTACTTCATCTATGATCTACATTCGTTTTCTTTGTTGTTGTTGTTGTTTACTGCACTGTGAGGGACTCCAGTAAAATGAAGATTGATGACAGCAGCCACTTAGGGCTCCATTTCAAGTAGAAGTCTTCAAAACTGTCATGATAAGGCATTATTTTTTCCATGGCACTTTTCTTGTGATACATACATTTATTAGACTAAGTTCTTTCCTTTTTGTTTTCTAAGATAGCTTAAATCATGAAATATTGAATGTGATCAAACCTTCTTTTGTCATGCTTTTCAGAATGATGTCATAATTTTTCTTTTTTTCTTAGTAATATGCTATGTTAAATTTATTTACCAACGTTAAACTAACCTTACATTCCTGGAATAAAAACAACCTCAATATGATGCATTACTCTTTTAGGTATATTATTGAATTAACTTTGCTAATATTTGTATTGGGATTTTGAACTCTACATTCTTCTTGAAAATTAATGTTTGAAAATATCTTTTCTTGAAATGTCTTACCCTCATAATATAAATTGGAAAGCATTGTGCTTTCATTTTATTTTATTTTGCTGTTTTATATATGTTGTTGTAAGATAATTCTTCCTTGCTTAAATCCTTGGAGGCATTCACCAATGATCACATCTAGACCTAGATTTTTATTTTGTAATGTTTTATGATCTTTTCTTTACATTTTTAAAAATTCCTTCATAGAAAAGCTATTAACTGGGGATTAAATTTAGTTAATAGTCACAGGTTTATTCAAATTTTTATTTTTCTTGTGTTGGTTATATTGTCATGTTATTATTTTCAGAATTGTTCATTATATCCTTATATCTTTTTAATGTATCTACACATTTTTAGAGTTGTTAATTTTTTTCTTGATATTGACTATTCTACACTCTCTCTTTCTCCTCTTCCCCTCTTCTAAGCTCAGAATTTGTTAGCTTTATTGATTTCCGGACTATTCTTTATTTTTTTCTATTTTAGTAATTCTGTTTTCATCTTATTTTAATTTTTTTTTTTTTTTAGTTTAAATTTCTGTTCTAGTACTTCTTAATAAGGTGTTTGGTTCACTGATACTCACCTTTTCTTTTCAAATATATGCCAAATTTTTCCTCTAAGAAAATATTTTTCTGCTTCCGGTAAGTTTTGATGTATCATTTTTATTAACATGCAGATAAAAACATTGTGATGGTTAGTTTTATGTATCAAGTTGATGTATATGGTGATGACAGATTCATAGGCATATACATTTGTCTCCTAATTTTCTAATGCTTTAAGGTTCTCATATGCAGAGTCTATATATATATATATTCCTCTATTTCCTTTCTCTTCATAGATATTTTTATGCCATGGATACTAAAAAATATTTCTTGCACTGATTAATATGGTAATATCAGACATATGAAGTGTACATAGTGCCTATATAAATTTTAGAGACCAGTCAGAATTTGTACTAGTCAGTGACTCTTATAAAATAAAATAATTTTCAAGACCAGTTTGACTGATGATATCATTACAGTTTTTCATTTTAAAAAAGATCTATGCATTTTGTTATAAAACAAGTTCAATGAAATAATGTGCCTAAGAAGTAAGCCTTACTTTGTTTCATTTTTATATTTATTCCCATGGAAACATTATGCACATCAAGTATAGCCTTGGAAGTTTCCTTACAGCTTAGAAATATACAAATAGTTTAATACAGTTCCCAACTCATATTATACAGGGTTCCTACAAAGTAAATTATAAGGGCATCTTGTCAGAGATGAGTTAAAAAAATTAATTCTTATAACATTTTCTACATAAGCCTAAATATTTACGCCCAGGTATTGTTGTTTTGTTAGCTATTTAGAACCCATTAGAAAAGTGAAGGGGCTAAACGCACCGACGGTGGTATTAAATAGGCAATATATGATTATAAGTTCCTTGAAATACATAAACAGTAATAATAGCTATCATTTATTTTGCTCTTACTAATGTTAAACACTGCACTAAGCATCTTGCTTATTGACTTATTCTTTTTTTCATTCACTTGATAATTATTTGTTGAATACCTACCATTTGCTACATCATGTTCTTGGTGTTTGGAATCTAACAGTGAAAGAAATAGCAAAGTTTTTGCCTTCGTGGAATGTAGATTCTGCTGAGCCTCAGAATAATGTGAACATTAGATACTGTGTTTTTGTTGTTGTTTTGTTTTGAGACGGAGTCTCACTCTTTCTCCCAGGGTAGAGCGCAGTGGCATGATCTCGGCTCACTGCAACCTCTGCCTCCCGGGTTCAAGTGATTCTCGTGCCTCAGCCTCTCCAGTTGCTGGGTCTAGAGGCGCCCGCCACCTCACCCGGCTAATTTTTAGTAGAGATAGGATTTCTCCATGTTGGCCAGGCTGATCTCCAACTCCTGAACTCAGGTGATGTCTGCCTCTGCCTCCCAAAGTGCTGGGATTACAGGTGTGAGCCACAGCGCCAGGCCAAAAATTAGGTACTGTTTTATCCCAGTTTTATAGCTGAGAACTCTAAGGTTTCCTTGGAAAGTAGGCTATTTGCCTAGTTTACTTTGCAAAGCCAGAATTCAGTTCACGTTTGTCTTACTTCTGATTCCAAGGACTTAAACACTATACTATACTGAAAATAAGTGAGTTGAGTAGATTAAGTCACTGCATCAAGACTATACTTATTTTAAGATGGTATCTAAAAAAAAAAATGTTAACATAATCTCTTATGTGTTAGTACTTTTTCACTTGAATTATGCTGTAAAGTTATTATCTTTATTCAATTTTATTTTTGGCTTCATGTACCTCTGCCTATGAATGATATGGACACTGCGTGTGAGTTGCATTGAATGATAAGATATCATTCAAGGAGACATTATTCAAGGAATAATAGGAGAATTATAAAATGCAGAGGAGACTAGTTTACAAGTGAATTCATTTAAAAAATTGCTTTAAAAATGTAAATTTTGGTTTTATAAACAAAATAAATCAAATTTATTCCAATAAGTGAATATATTATTTAGTGAATATTAACCAAAAGATTATTCAAAATTAAGTAAATATATCTCATATAATAACTGTCAAATGATGTCAATTTTTAAAATAAAAGAGACACATTATATTCTATTAGTTCGGGAGAGTGAAAGAGTTGGTGATCTCTCTATCTATCCATCCATCCATCTAAAAACAGACTTGCTCCTTCAACCTCAACCTCAATCTCAGAGGACAAGAATGAAGCCAATTTTAAAAGTAAACAAAAGGCTCCATTTCTGTGTTCTTCATGCTCTGCTGATCACACCACCAAGAATGTGACTAATGTCTAAAGCAAAGTATTTTTGGATGTCTTGCTATTGTAACATGGACTTCAAATAGTAATCACCAGCATTCTTCAATATAGAATTAGCTTGTGGACTATACTGGTGATGGAGAGGGTCCCTAGGCCTCACTGTAGCAATTTAGTATAAGCAATCCTCCAGAGAATATGCGGTAAAGGGAGATTCTGGGTTTCATGCTATTTGTATTCATAGGCTTCTCATGAATCTTCATTTTCAATGGGAATTGCAGGTAATTCTGAGAGAGATTACCATTGCTCTCTCATTGGGCTAACAGTGGCTTTGATTGAGCCAATAAAAAAGACAGACTCTTATATGGCAAAAGATAAATGAATAAATAATAATAATGAAAGTGTCATGTGATTTTTTTCTTTCCCAATAATTGTATCTTCCCCTTGTGACAGTTATTTGCCTTTAATCTGCTTTCAGTGATAGAATTCATGAACTTCAAATACTCTGACAGACCTATACTGTCATTAAAATATTCTTTACTTAGAAATAAACAGGTGTCATAAATCGTCTCTCAATAGATCAAAGTACACATACACATGAATTAATTAAGATGTTTAGAGTGAATGCTCTGTCTGTGACATAAGAGGGCAAACAGTTGGTGAAATTGTTTTTAAATTATTGTTAAATGCCATCTTACTTTCCCAAACTGTTCTT
This sequence comes from Macaca fascicularis, assembly GCF_037993035.2. NCBI lineage: Eukaryota > Metazoa > Chordata > Mammalia > Primates > Cercopithecidae > Macaca > Macaca fascicularis. The sequence goes on along the minus strand of NC_088380.1, from coordinate 171,542,948 downwards.
ATTTTTAGTGAAAATGCGTGACACTAACTTTTGATATTTTTTAAACAATTTTTTAAAAATCATAGTCTTATAGTCATTACATATGTGTGGATTTTATATTTTGACTCGTAAATACTTTTTTATTTTTTTTCTTTGCTCATTTTTTCCTCCCTATTTCCTGCTCCTCTATGTGGTATCGATTGCTTTTCAAAATCGCTTTATTTTCTACTTTTATATCCCCAGTTTAGATTCCCCATATTATGCCCATCAACTCTTTTGGTACAGAAACACAAGTAAAAAGTAGAATCTCTCAAATATTAAAATACAAAGTCACTTGATCATAATTTAACATGAAAAAAGAAAAACATATACATATACTCTATGCAATATATTTAAAGTTAGTTGTTTATAGATTTATATTTCTTATGTAAACTTTTTGATAATGACTGCATCTGATTTTTCTCATGCAATTCAGATTTTTAAATTTATTATAGTAAGACATATTATATTTTTAAATTTAAAAATTTAACAAGAGAAAATAATATGAAAAATTTGGAGTTCACAAGAAATCTTATTTATGTTTTTATATTTAGATGTTTTGGCTGGAAGAAGGGGAGTTTGATTTAAAAGGAGATAATAGTCCCAACTGAGAAATTTTCTTTTTCCACACCAACATTTTTTTGCAGTTTTTATAACACCTACATTTTCTTATTGCCTGCCTTATGGTTCTATTTGGAGCTATGCCAGTGTCATAACTAAAAGATATTTTTTAAATGCAGGGGAGTAATGCACAGTAATAGTAATACTGTCCACAGAAAGGAAAATCATTAAACATTTCAAATTGTGATTATATTTTGATATGGTTTAGCTGTGTTTCTGCCCAAATCTTATCTTGAATTGTAGTTCCCATAATCCCCACGTGTTGTGGGAGGGACCTCGTGGGAGGTAATTGGATGATGGGGGCAGCTACCCCCATGCTGTTCTCGTGGTAGTGAATGAGTTCTTGTAAGATCTGATGGTTTTATAAGGTGTTTTTCCCCCTTTGCTCAGCACTCATTCTCTCTCCTGATGTCCTGTGAAGAGGTGCTTTCTGCTATGATTGTATGGAACTGTGAGTTAATTAAAACACTTTCCTTAATAAATTACCTAGTCTCAGGTATTTCTTCATACCAGTGTGAGAACAGACTAATACAGTAAATTAGTACTGGTAGAGTGGGGTGCTGCTATAACAATACCCAAAAATGTGGAAGTGACTTTGGAACTGGGTAATAGGCAGAGGTTGGAACATACTGGAGGGCTCAGAAGAAGACAGGAAAAGATGGAAAAGTTTGGAACTTCCTATATACTTGGAGGGCTCAGAATACAGGAAGATGTTTGAAAGTTTGGAACTTCCTAGGGACTTGTTGAATGATGTTGACGAAAATGCTGATAGTGATATGGACAATAAAGGCCAGACTGAGGTGGTCTCAGATAGAGATCAGAAATTTGTTGGGAACTAGAATAAATGTGATCCATGCTATGTTTTAGTGAACAGACTGGCAGCATGTTACCCTGCCCTAGAGATCTGTGGAACTTTGAACTTGAGAAAGATGATTTGGGGTATCTGGCAGAAGAAATTTCTAAGCAGCAACATGCTTAAGAGGTGGCAGAGCATAAAAGTTTGGAAAATTTGCAGTCTGATGATGTGATAGAAAATAAAAACCTATTTTCTGAGGAAAAATTCAAGCCAGCTGCAGAAATTTGCATAAGTAATGAGGAGTCAAATATTAATCTCCAAGAAAGTGGGGGAAAATATCTCCTGAGCATGTCACAGACCTTCATGGCAGCCCCTCCCATCACAGGCCTGGGAGCCTAGGAGGAAAAATGGTTTTGTGGGCCAGGTCCAGGGAATTTCATCCTAGCCACTCTAGCTACAGCCATGACTAAAAGGGGCCAAGGTACACCTCGGGCCATTGCTTCTGAGAGTGCAAGCCCCAAACCTTGGTGGCTCTCACATGGTATTGGGCCTGTGACTACACCAAAGTCAAGAATTGAGGTTTGAGAACATATGCCTAGATTTCAGAATATGTATGGAAACTCTTGGATGTCTAGGCAGAAGCTTGCTTCAAGGGCAGAGTCCTCATGGAGAAGCTCTGCTATGGCAGTGCAGAGGGGAAATGTGGGTCTGGAGCCTCCACAGAGAGTTCCCACTGGGGCACTCCCTACTGGAACTGTGAGGAAAAGGCCACCATTATCCAGACCTCAGAATGGTAGATCTACCGACAGCTTGCACCATGTGCATGGAAAAGCAGAAGATACTCATCGCCACCATGGAAACAACTGGGCCAGAGGGCTGCACTTTGCAAAGTCACAGAGGCATAGCTGCCCAAGGCGGTGGGAGCACACTCCTTGCATCAGCATCTCCCAGACATGAGACATAGAGTCAAAGGAGATCATTTTGGAGCTTTAAGATTTAATGACTAGCCAGGCATGGTGGCTCATGCCTGTAATCCCAGCACTTTGGGAGACTGAGGCAGGCAGATCACCTGAGGTCAGGAGTTCAAGATCAGCCCAGCCAACATGGAGAAACCCCATCTCTACTAAAAATACAAAAATTAGCTGGGCGTGATGGTGCACACCTGTAGTCCCAGCTACTCAGGAAGCTGAGGCAGGAGAATCACTTGAACCTGGGAGGTGGAGGTTGCATTGAATTGAGACCATGTCATTGCACTCAAGCCTGGATGACAGAGTGAGTCTCTGTCTCAAGAAAAAACATGATTAATGACTGTCCTGTTGGATTTTGGACTTGCATAGGGCTGGTAACCCCTTTGTTTTGGCCAATTTCTCCCTTTCGGAATAGCAGCATTTACTCAGTGCCTGTACCCCCATTGTATCTAGGAAAGAACTAACTTGCTTTTGATTTCACAGGCACATAGGTGGAAGGGACTTGCCTTTTCTCGGGTGAGACTTGGACTTGGACTTGTGGGTTAATGCTGGAATGAGCTAAAACTCTGGGGGACAGATGTAAAGGCATGATTGTGTTTTTGAAATGTGAGGACATGAGATTTGGGAGGGGTCAGGGGCAGAATGATATGGATTGACTGTGTCCCCACCCAAATCTCATCTTGAGTTTTAGTTGCATAATCTTCACGTGTCATGGGAGAAACCTGGTGGAAAGCAATTGAATCTTGGGGGCGGTTACCCCTATGCTGTTCTCATGATATTGACTTCTAGACAAATCTGATGGTTTTTATGAGGAACTTTCCCCCCCTTGCTCAGCACTTCTCCTTCCTGCTGCCATGTGAAGAGGGACATGTTTGCTTCCCCTTCTGCCATGATTGTAAGTTCCCTGAGCTCTTCCCAGCCCTGCAGAACTGTGAGTCAATTAAACCTCTTTTCTTTACAAATTACCCAGTCTCGGGCAGTTCTTTACAGCAATGTGAGAACAGACTAATACATATTTCAAACCTATATTAGTTCTTTTATAACACAATTAGACAGATTATTCAACCCATGTGGGAAAAGATGGTGTCTTTTCCTCTTTAGTTCCATTTAATAGCTAGCATAATCCCTGACACTCACGGATACTTACAGTGCTTTTTTTTCACTTTTGGCTCTAACAGTGTTTCTATTAACCTTCACCCATTTTTCATGATCACACCTCTCTTTTGGAAATTTCTAATCCTGTACAGGCTTAGGGGGAGGTAGTTTAATTCTTACCATTGAAACCATCAAAATAAGATTTTCCTTCTTCTCAAGCTCATGGAGGCAACATACACATACCTCAAGTTCAGTCAGACCAATGGCCCTGTGAGAAATCTTGAGAGAGTAACATAATCTTGGGAGTGAAAACTTGACAGCATGACCTAAGGACCTCAGGACATGAGGCCCCATTCACTGTAGCAACAGATGCAGCTTCTGGAGGAGTCACCTTTCTAGAGTGTGAATTTCATGTGCTTCTTGCTACATTGGCTCATAATCTGTCAACTAGGCTCCATCTTCAGGTATGAGGATAAGTAAATCAAATTAAATTTTGTTGGACCCACTATGAATCATAATTTTATTATACCAGAAAAGAGACATGGATTAACTTATATCATGGAAGGGTTGCAGAATTTGCCACTTTGGCACAAAATTATTTTGAGTAAAATGTACTTGGAAAAACAGCAGGTACAAGAAGGGCACTCTGACCTCCCTTTTTTCCTTCCTGAAATCAGGCAATTAAAACCCCCATATAGAAGGTATTATCCATATGCCAGGAGGAAAGTAAGATTCTTATTACCAGGGACAGGGAATTGAGGCTGAGAAAAGTCTGTACAAACAAGCTTTGGAAACTAACCCTCAATTTCCTAGTCAGGTCTCTATGATTAACTACGTGTATTAACTTTACAAACAAACCCAAGTCCTCTTGCCTTGTTTCATTTTCACAATCTGTTAGTCTCTGTTCAGCTCAGTATGTAAAGCTTCAACTTTACCTCCTTTCTGAGTCTTCATTTTCTTATGAGAGCTCCTGTGTCATGTAAAACTCCTGTTTCAGACATGTGTATGCTTTTCTCCTGGTATTCCGTCTTATGCCAATTTAATTCACAGACCGAGGTGAAAATTCTAAGAGGATAGAAGTTAATCTTGGCCCTCCGCCCCCGACAACACCATCAAAGATGCATGTTTCAAATGGTTATATATTGCATCCAATTTCCGTTTATATTCATAATAAGGAACGTTTTATGATTTAAGGACAATCTTCCTCTTAACATTTAGGAGATAATTACTATATTTTATTTCCAAGTACTGTTGTTGGTGGTATTTGATTGCCACACACTTATTTTGGGTTATGGGAACAAACAGACATCAGCAGAAGGTATTCTTAAAAATGTAGGCTGCGTACATCTGAGACATGATATTTATTTTATATGAATATACCTAATGTTATCATTCTTCTTTGGTATGCACTTAGTTTGCAAATATCAGAGCAATGAAGTTAAGCTATAACCCAAAAAGAATGATATCCATCATCAACCTTCTCAACTTCTGTATTTGGATACATTATATATTAGCATATTAAGTTGCCTTCTAGTAATTTCCTGTTACTATTCTATAGCTCTTTCAATGCATTCATTTTACTAATTTTGACTACAGTTTGGTTATGCTTTAATCTGGTTTTCACAGACTCTTTCAAAATTTTTGCATTTGAATTCAGATTAGATAAGTGCTAAAGACATGTGAGAATCAATATCCAATCTATTTCTGAATGTAGTCCTCAGCATTTTTATCTTGAATTAAAACAACTGCAAGTGCTCACAGTACCACCTTTAATCAAGTGTAACCATAAACTACAAAGAATTTAAAATGAAATGAGTATAAGACATTTCACACTCCAAGCAGTCAGATGATAATAAGTTTCCACCTGTTAACATATTAATAACAGTGTTAAAGAGCGCAATGTGCCGGAGGTATTACAAGTCTGTGCAATTTTACATGTGTCAAGAAATAGTTTGCTTGTTAGCAACTGGTTAGAGTATCACAGCAAAGTGAATTCCATGGGGGAAACTGGTTGCATAATAAGGAAAAGGGGAAATCTTCATTTCTTTAGTTATTTAAAATAACCTGTGAAGAGCACTGGATAATATAGCAAGGAGGATTTGCCTCTGAGGGTATTAGATGACCTACAGTAATGGATCATTTCCCTCTCTAATGTCTGTGATTAACATGTCATAATTTTGAAAGGCGCACTCAGGAAAAAGAGAGACAGTGAAGACTAATACAATAAGACAAGGCGTGGCACCAAGAAGGGACATCCAATACCAGTGATTTTGGTAACAGGAAGAGGCAGAGCACATGGTTAGACCATCACATGATAATAAGAGATTGTTAAATGCCATTTTAAAAGATTATTTCACTTTCATCTTATAAGTGATTTTTTCTGTTAGATAAAATGAAAAGTATTTTAGCACTAGACTGAAAATCTGAAAATGAAAAAAATAAAGCAAGTCAAACATAACATCATATACTTTACTTAGAATTTTTAAAAGAAGATTAGAGCTTAATAAAGGCCAAGGCCAAAAAGAAAGTTCATCAACACTCCTGTGTTGCTTTTTTATGGTTGAAAGTGAAAAACAAAACAAACATCCATGAAAAGGCCATCAGTGGGTGCTAAGTTAATGTCTAAATTATGTCTAGAATAAGCATTCCTCTTTTTTTATCTCTTTTTCTAAATATAATAAGATTAAGAAATTCTGTTTCCCAATATGTGTCTAGAAGGAGTTGAGTTTCACCCGCATTTAGTTGGAGTTGAACAGTAAATTTTGAATGAATTTTTTCTGAGACCAAGTAGAAAACTAAGCCCCTCCCCTCAACACACACACCAAAAAAAAAAAAAAAAAAAAAAAAATTACCCAATGAAGAAAAAATGTCATGAGGGGAAGTTTAAAACTTAATTTTTAAAAAGTGTCATTTGAAAATCATGACAACTACATTCAATATATTTTCAAACACATTTTACTTTTTCGTAAGCTCCCAGCTTCACTGATTGCTTGACTGTATCATACTCTTTTTCCTTCAGTGAACCCTAAAAAGGAATCCAATACCAAATAGTCCTCAATTAATAATTGTTAATCTCTTGGTTGATTACCCATTGATTATTCATTTGTGCAATTATTTATTTATAAATTATAGAAAATATTGAATTTCTTGATGAATGAGTAATCATGCTAGTTATATGTTGTGGCAGTAGTTTTTAAAAATATTTTATCTTCCAGAATAATGTGAACGTTGTATAAAATAATGGTATAAGTAAAATCACGTAATAGTAAGGCAAATTAGAACAGTAAATAGTTAAGAAATTATTCTTGGCCGGGCGCGATGGCTCAGACCTGTAATCCCAGCACTTTGGGAGGCTGAGGTGGGTGGATCACGAGGTCAGGAGATCAAGACCGTCCTGGCCAACATGGTGAAACCCCGTTCCTACTAAAAATACAAAAATTAGCTGGGCGTGGTGGCACTTTCCTGTAGTACCAGCCACTCAGGAGACTGAGGCAGGAGAACTGCTTGAACCGGGAAGGTGAAGGTTGCAGTGAGGCGAGATTGGGCCACTGCACTCCGGTCTGGTGACAGAGTGAGACTCCATCTCAAATAAATAAATAAATAAATCTTAAAAGTAATCATGGCCTCCCTAAGACCAGAAAGGTATCTTTAACCAGTCTCCTATTGTGAAGCAAAGCTGAACCTAAACTCTGCTGAACCACTATTAGTCAATCCCCGCAGCCCAAAGGGAAAACTCTCACAGCAACCAGATAATCAAGGAAGCGCCAAAGCGGTCATTATACTAACCCCATGCAGGGAAGATCCATATAGGAGGATTTTGATTATTTATTTAGCATACCAGGTTTCACAATTTAGATTGAGAAGAACTAATAGAAGCATGCTGATAGCATGTCTGCTATAGAATAATGAAAATTTGTAGTTTGTGTTTCCTACTGAGCAAAAATGGGAAGCCTGTTCCTCAAGTAACTACAAATAGTTTATATAAAGCCTAGTGAAGAAAATGGACGGACACACACACGTAATGTATGTATTTTAGCTAGGTTTATAAGGGCCACTCAATACCTGTAAAAATCTAAGAATAATTAAAGCTCAGTGTCCATAAAGAGTGCCATGCCTAAATTAATTATTTGAATCATGTGCCTTCTCAAATGGTTCCCTGCTGGATACAGTTGGGTAGAAAACTGTTGGGAAGCAAAAACTGTCCCATATGCAAGTAACAATCGGAAGTTCTGCTTGCTTTTAAAATTATGCGAAGTTGTAGATTATCTCCTTAAAGGCTCAACTAATTTAACATAAGTGGGTGTAGGATCCTCTATTCGGAGCACACATGTTAACACTCTTTGCAAAAATATTTCCTCAAAAAAGTCTGGGGAGCTCTATCTAATCAATTACAGAGTTGAGAATGCATTGGCTAAGGGTTGGGAAAATTAGTAGTTTGCACTAGGTAAGAGAGGGAGTGATAGCTTATATTTTAATAAAACAAAAAATATGTTTCAAAAATTTCTCTGTATTTTTTTATTTAAAGAACCTGTGACTCATTCTAAAATAAGTCAAATATAAAAATCTTTAGCCTATACTAAAGTTTCCTTTATAAGCCATTATTTCCCATCGAAAGATTGGGAAAATATATTTGGATGTCATTGCTTTACTTTTTGCTTTATTATATCAAGCTGAAAAACTAATGTCAAAAGATTCCATAGGACGTACGTTCAAAATATCATTCAAATCAATTTGAAACTTTAAAAAAAAAAATGATTCAAATTGATCTTTCTCCCAAGAATTGTTTTCCCAGATGAACAGCCTCTGGCAAACATAATTTTAAACAATTGGAACATTTATAGTTATTACAAACATATTTTTCCTAAACCAGAGTAATGGCCTGTAACTGGTATCTGTGATTCTCTCTCTATACAAAACCTATGAGTATGTGAAATATCACTCAGATCATATGATTCCCTTCCCATTATATAAAGTCTACAATTAAGACTTGTTCCCATATCACAAGAGTTCTTTGCAGACTGGTCCTTGTCTACTTCCTACATCTTGTATCCTAGCATTCTCCTTCTTGCTCTTTAGGATTCAATAACATTGGCCTTATAATTTGTTCTCAGAAATGCCAGAATTAGTCTTACTTTACGATTTTTGCACTCACCATTCTCTCTGCCTGGAAAGCTTTCTCTAGACCTTGATGTGGATACAGCTTCTCTGAATACAGGTTTCAGCTCACATAATTGTCACATCTGAAAGAGGACTTAACTATAATATCTAAAGAAGCACACTTGCAGGCATTGTCAGTGCAAGTCATTTTTATCATAGAGCTTACCATAGTCCAAAGTGATCATCTTTATTTTTTCCTCTCTACCAGAATATAAACTCTATGGGAAGAGTCAACTTAAATATCATCTTTACAGCTGTACTTCCAATACCTAGAAAACCACTTGGCCCATAAAATATACTCAATAAATACGTGGAGAATGAACTAACCTGGATTAACATATCATAAAACATAAATTTAAATTAATTTTAAAACTCCGGGAATGCATGCAATTAGATAGTGGTCTAGAGTAAATGTGTTTTTGATATCAAATTCCTAAGATATACAGTTAACTCTAAAAAGATAATTTTATTCCTCCTTTAAATCATTCAAGTATTTTCTTATAGAAGTTCATATAATTTGATGGCCATAATAAAAATCCAATTTCTTCTTAATTAGTTTTATTGCAAGTGTTGTTTTTTTAATGAAATAAAATATAATTAATGAAGTATGCAAATCCCAAGTAAGAACTATGATTTTAAAATCAAAATTTGTGTTCTACGAATATATTAAGACATATCTAGAGGATACATATTAATTATGTATGATTGAAACAGTAAATGTACTTGATTTCTAGGGAAAATCTAAGTCGCATCTATGGTGCTCTGGCAAAACCTCATTGCATAACATTGCCAATGATATGTTTTATACACTAAATATTTTGCTCCTAATTTAGAATTCCAGAATTGCCTTTGTATATCAAATTCAAATTCTATAATAGTTCTTTCTTAATCTGAAAATGTAGCTATTTTATACCAGTGCCAACCACTAGAACATTCCATATGGTGGGAAAGTCTGATTTTAAAAGATAAAGCAGTTGTGGATAATGATAGCAATAAAAAAAAATCATTCACATAATTCTTAAACATGTTAAAACATTAAATATCATGAAAATCATTTTGTTTAAACTTTCAGAACATGATGGGCAAATTTCTAAAGTAATCTCTTTTCTCTGATGCTCTTCCTATGGAAGCTAACATGTTTGATTTAAAATAATTGTTACCAAATAATTTCTAAAGGAAAGAAATAATATTTTTCACAAGTCCCTATATTTTAGAAAACTCCCTAGTATTTTCCCGAGCGACTGCAGTGTCATGAATTTCAATAGATTTGTTCACTGCTCCTGAAATAACTAAAGATTTTACTACTCTATAAATGATACTTTTAATGAAACTTCAGCCACCTGTGAGTGGTAATCATAAAAAATAGTTTGAAGCTGTCATTCATTATATTTTTGATAAGCTTATAATACATCAAGTTAACTAGATTTGACATCTTCTACCACATCTTCAAAAAAGGTGCTTTCATCTAGGAATTAGATATTGATCCTTCTTTAAATACAGACTAATGATTTTTGTGTAGCTACTATATAGTCACAGTACACACATCTCTCAAATTCAGTCAAAAGTAAAGCTGTACCTCCTATTTTCAAGAAAAAATATAGTTTTATTAATGCCTCACTATTACATTTTTATGATGGCTTGGAAGATGAAAACACTGTAAGTTGCAAAGTGCAGTATCAATACATTTGTTGACATTGTTTTTAAATTCATAAAAAACCCAATAGAATTAGTCTTTTATTTATTTTTTGTTTACTTTTTTATTTATTTATTTATTTTATAGAGATGGCATCTCACTAAGTTGCCCAAGCTGCTCATACTCCTGGGCTGAAGTGATCCTCCCATCTCAGCTTCCCAAAGTGCTAGGATTATAGACATGAGCCACTGTGCTTGGTCGAGAGTTTTAGAGTAATAGCTACAGCTATTTACTTTGAACATACCCACTTTTAAAACCAAAGCACAATTTAGGGGTGGGGATGAGAGTGAAAAAAAAAAAAAAAACCCACAATTTAGCAGTAAACATACTCTTTGAAGGACATACACGTGTTTAAATTTAATTATAGAAATCATGAAAATATATAAAATTATGTTTAACCAATGCATGAGTATCTTTCTGTGTTTTCCCCAGATGATGCAAACTTAACTCAAGTTATGTTTCCATAAGGTGCAAAGGTGTTTGTTCAAATAATCTTTTAACTATGAGTCATAAAATCCCAAAACAAAGTAAAAAGATTTGGACATTTCTTACTCCTTTTGTATTTGGAGCTTAAAGCAGGGGAACAAATTATTTATTTATTATTATTTTTTAACAGGGTCTGGCTTTGTCACCCAGGCTGGAGTGCAGTGGTATGATCATGGCTATCTGCAGCCTAGACCTCCTGGGCTCAGGTGATTCTCCCACCTTACCCTTCTGAGTAGCTGGGACTACGGGCACCTGCCACTATGCCCAGCTAATTTTTTATTTTTTGTAGAGTTTGAGGGTGGAAGGGGGATCTCCCCATGTTTCCCAGGCTGGTCACAAACTACTGGGCTCACCACAAGTGACTTGGCCTCCAAAAGTACTGGGATTACAGGTGTAAGTCACCGTGCCTGGCCATTTTTTAAAAAAACATAAGTGAGAGAAACAGTTGGTAAAACACTTTTCATACAGCGAATCAATCAAGCACTTTTCGATTGTAAAATGTGACTGACTTTTTAAAAATTTCTGGACACTTCCATACTGCCATTTCAAATTTCCTGGAGTCCAAGCTATCTTTTTAAATTTTATTTTATAAAATAGCAAGCATAAAAGAAAGTTCATAAAATAGAAATGATTAGCTTAACACATTATTATAGAGCATTCATTAAATTAATACAATGAAAATACCTGCAGTCCAGAAGCGCCTTGCCTTACCTACACGACCTCTTCCCAGTGATGACACTTTCTGTCCTAAACTAAACCAATATATATATATATATATATATATATTTTTTTTTTTTTTTTTTTTTTTTTGAGACGGAGTCTTGCTCTGTCGCCCAGGCTGGAGTGCTGCGGCGCGATCTCAGCTCACTGCAAGTTCCGCCTCCCGTGTTCACGCCATTCTCCTGCCTCAGGCTCCTGAGTAGCTGGGACTACAGGCGCCCGCCACCATGCCCGGTTAACTTTTTGTATTTTTAATGGAGACGGGGTTTCACTGTGTTAGCCAGGATGGTCTCCATCTCCTGACCTCGTGATCCGCCTGCCTCCGCCTCTCAAAGTCCTGGGATTACAGGCGTGAGCCACCGCGCCTGGCCCGAACCAATATTCTCTTGATTGTATTTTCTCACTTTCCCTGCTAGGTGGCTATGCAGTTTTGAAACATTAATGTTTATCTTTGTTTTGAACCCTATAAAATAGTTTTTTAAGATTTATTTCCATGTCACATGCAGCTATAATTCCTCAATTAATTACAATGGAGTAGTCCATGTATATAATACCTAATCTTTTAGTCAGAAAGTTGGTTAAAAAGTTGATGTATTCTCTAATCCATATAAAAAGTAGGTCTTTTTCTTGCCTGATTGCACTTTCGAGAACTTACAGGAAAAAAGTGAGTAGCTGTGATGATTGTGGGAATCTGTCTCTTGAGGCTAGCACTGAGGGGAAATATTTCAATATGAAGAGTTTGAATACTAAGCATGCATCTTCTGTAGAGTTTTTGTAAGTAACTTTTTAATTTTTAAATGCCTAAGGAAGTTCCCTTCTTTTCCTAGTTCACTTTTTCTCCTTTTATTGTGAATAGAGTCTGAATTTAATCAGGTTTTTTTTTTTTTTTTTTTAAATCTGTTGAGATAATGTGAGTTTTATTCTTTATTCTGTGATGTGGCAAATTATATTTATTGATTTTTCAAATGTTAAATGAATCAGAAATTTCCCAAACGAGCATGAATGCCCCAAATGAGTATGTTTTATTTTTTATAGATAAGGCTTTCTTTATTTTGCTTAATAGTTTAGCATGCATGGCTATAACTAAGACCACCTAACTGGTTTTTCCTTGTCCTCGCCTTCCTGTGTTTTAGTGTCAAAGTGTTGCTACCTTGATAAAATGAGAGAAAAAATGTTATTTTCTGTTTTCCTTCTTTGGAAGAGTTTGTAAGACACTGTTTTTGTTTTATCATTTTGTACATATGTCAGAAACTGGTAATGATAGCAACTGGCCTTGAGATTTTCATTGTGAACATTTTAATTTCTGATTCAATTTCTTTAGTAAGTATAGTAGCATTCAGGTTATCTACTTACTTTTGTTACAATTTTGGTAAGGTAGGGATTCCTATAAATTATCAAATAAATTGAATTTCATTCAAATTCTCTTATTTATTTATTTATTTATTTTTGAGATAGAGTCTCACTCTGTCGCCCAGATTGGGGTGCAGTGGTGGGATCTCAGCCCACTGCAATCTCCACCTCCAGGTTCAAGGGATTCTTGTGCTTCACCCTCCCAAGTAGCTGGGATTACAGGCATGAGCCACCACCGTGGCTAATTTTTGTATTATTATTATTTTTTTTTTGAGATGGAGTTTTGCCTTTGTTGCCCAGGCTGGAGTGCAATGGCACAATCTCAGCTCACTGCAACCTCCAACTCCCGGGTTCAAGCAACTCTCCTGCCTTAACCTCCCGAGTAGCTGGTATTACAGGCATGCACCACCGTGCCTGGCTAATTTTTTGTATTTTTTTAGTAGAGAAGAGGTCTCACCATGTTGGCCAGGCTGGTCTTAAACTCCTGACATCAGGTGATCCACCTGCCTCGGCCTCCCAAAGTGCTGGGATTATAAGCATGAGCCACCACGCCCAGACAATTTTTGTATTTTTAGTAGAGACAGGGTTTCACTATATTGGTCAGGCTGGTCTGGAACTCTTGACCTCAGGTGATCCACCCAACTCGGCCTCCCACAGTGCTAGGATTATAAGAGTGAGCCATTTTTTTAGCATAAGGTCTGTTTATAACTTTCTATTATATTTTTAAGGTCACTCTAGAGGATTTATAGTAATGTTTACTTTTGTGTTCCTGATAATGGTTGTTTTCATCTGTTCTCTTTGATTTTGTTTACTTACCAATAATTTATTATATTTTAAGTCTATTAAAACATTTCAACAAGATTAAAACTTTTTTAAGAAATGATTTATCTATTTCTTCAGTTTGGCCATATTTGTTCTATACTGGAACATCTATTTCATCTAAATTTAATGTAATGATTGACATATTTTATGTTTTAAGCTAACATTTTATATGCTTTTTATTTGTCCTTCCTGACAAGTTGCTTTTGTCTTTCACCTGTAGCCTTCAGAAAAAAATGTGTCATTCAGTTTTTCCCTCTGATATATTGGAAATTATATACTTTTTTTTTTTTTTTTTTTTTTTTTTGACACAGAGTCTCGTTCTGTTGCCCAGACTGGAGTGCAGTGACACAATCTCAGCTCACTGAAACCTCTGCCTCCTGGGTTCAAGCAATTTTCCTACCTCAGCCTCCCAAGTAGCTGGGATCACAAGTGTGAGCCACCATTCTCGGCTAATTTTTGTATTTTTAGTAGAAGCAGGGTTTCATCATGTTGGCCAGGCTGCTCTCAAACTCCCAGCCTCAAGCGATCCACCCACCTCGACTTCCCAAAATGCTGAGATTACAGGAGTGAGCCACAGCAACCGGCCTGAAAGTTATACACTCTTGTTCTTTTCTTTTATAAATGAATAAATAAATAAATAAATAAATAAATAAATAAATAAATAAAACAGTCTTTTTTTTAATCCCATGGTTGTTGTTTTTTTAATCTTCCTGTTCCTTTTTTATTTGTGATGGTGTGTTTGACACTGCATTTGAAAAAAATTTTTGTAGAAATATTTTGAGGTTAAGAATTACGTTACCTTTATTCAAAGTTCAGTCTTGAGAGTTTTGTTGTGGTGGTTTTTTTTCTTTCTTTCTTTCTTTTTTTTTGTCTTCTTGTTATGGAAGAACTAGAAATTCAGAATTCTTATAATCTTTGTCAAGAGTTTAGATTTTCCAAATTACTGAAATGGCATAAAGCTGAGAATCAGTCCTTTCAAAAATTAGGTAATTTTGAGAATACTCTTACTTTTAGGGTACATCGTTTTGCAGCTCTGATATAAACGGACCTTGATTTCTCAGTTCAGTCCATCCAGCCCTGTAAATTTTCCAAAAGCGCAGCTCAAATTCTCAACCACCTCATATGAATTGGTAAATGTCTCCAAAAATGTCCAAAATCTTGAGATATGTAAATATGTTTTTGGCATTTTTAACAAGAAATTCTTCTGGCATTTTTGTTGTCTACAATGAGAGGGTGAACTAGCTAATTACTTTACTGGAAGAGAAAGACCTTGAGTCTGAACTATTCATATGAAGTATATAATCTGAAAACATAATTTAGGGGTAAGAATTTTCTGTTCTTTCTTTCTAAATAATGTTTTCCCAGCCTGGGTATTAATTTGCATTACCACAATCCTGCAATTATTTTTTGAGCCTAGTTTCAGATATCATGATGTCTTTAACACAATTCAAAATTCTCAGTAAAATGTAATAATTACATTTTTGGCTATATTTCTTCCCTCATTCTCTTAATCACTGGCACAGTTGATAGTTGAACAAGTGGAGATCTGGCACTGTTCTCTGCCCTGAGCAATAGCTCTTTGACACAGGTACTCATAGTTTCTTAGGGCACTTATTTTATCTATTCAAAGAATCAATAGATGCCCAAAATTATGGAGAGCCACATCATTGAAATGTGTGCTACACATAGCAATTTTCTTTCTAGTGCTTCAATGCCAGAAAATATGCTCTAAACTATTTTTCTTTCTCTAATTAAAGTGTGATTCAAAAGAAAACTAAATGTAACATACAATTTTCCTGGTGATCCTTTAGGTAGCATTACTACTTGCTTAAAATGTTCTTTATATCAGAACAGTCACCATTGTAATTTCTTGTTATAACATATATCTCCTGTACACAGAGCATTTCCAAATAATTTAAGGATTAAATTTTAGATAGTAAAAAAAATTAATCTGATTTATTCAAGGTGGAGAATAAACATTTAAAATGGGCTCTAATTTTTTTTTAATATTTTAAAATACAAGGTAGTACAGACAATAACATAGTAACCATGTTCCCACAAGCCAGGATTAGTAATTATCATCATTAGGCCATCTATACTTTTTATACATAATATAGGAGATAAAACATTAGAAGAAACTTATAGTTCCATTTCACTCTTACTCACAATTTCACTGAAAGTAACTTTTTCCCCTAATCCCAAATCATGAATTTGCTGTACATCCTTCTAGTTATTTAACACCTTACACACAAATACAAATTTATTAATGTATTTATTATTGTTATATTTTTATACTCATGCATCATTTTACAACTTGTTTGTTTTATTTACCATGTTTTGGGGCTTTTTTTTTTTTTTTGGAGACATGCATTACATAAATGTACCAAACATTGCAAAAGAAAGTAGGGACTCAAAGAGGAAATAGTCTTCCACTCCCTCCCTAATAAACTACTCTAATTTTGATAAAAATTCTATCATAAAAATTTTAAATACATCTTGTGTGGAGACAGTATGATGAAATGAATTTTCTAAGATTCTCTCTTGTCTGTAATCCCAGCACTTTGGGAGGCCAAGGCAGGTGGATCACCTGAGGTCAGGAGTTTGAGACCAGCCTGGCCAACATGGTGCAACCCCATCTCTACTGAAAATACAAAAATTAGCTGGGCATGGTGGTGGGTGCCTGTAATCCCAGCTACTCAGAGGCTGAGGCAGAAGAATTACTTGAACCCGGGAGGCGGAGGTTGCAGTGAGCCGAGATTGCGCCACTGCACTCCAGCCTGGGCGACAGAGCGAGACTCCGTCTCAAAAAAAAAAAAAAAAAAGAGAAAAAATATGAAAAAAAAGATTCCCTCTTGGTACCAGGTATTTAGCAGATCTTATTACTAGGGCATTGCTTGATTACATAATGAGTTTCTCTAATAGGTATCTGTTGAAGTGACTTTTTTTCCAATGGGTGTCAATTAAAAACAAGCCAACAAACAGAAAAGGAACACATGGCCAGAATAGACAACTTGGATCATTTTAAAATTCTTTTAAAATTATCTTGCGAAATGTGTATCAAAACTAGATTCAGAGATTTTCAATATAGAGTTAAAGGAAAACCAAATATTCTATTCCGGTATAAAATTTTCCAAGTGCTACTAACAGACAACAGTAATTTCACAGAAGCAGCTTAATACACAAATGATTTTCTGAAACCATGTGAGTAATTTATATCTGATTGTCCATAATGAAATTCTCTCAGATAAGTCCAATAATTTTCTATAACTTGTAAAGTTATATATACATGCCTGCTGAGGATTTGGGTGGAATTTACATTAAAGAGACTGCAAATTGAGCAGTAAACTTACATCTTAAGTATTGTAAGTTTGTTTACTGACTGGTAACCACCCACAGAAACATAATGGCAGCTATGTTAGTAGGCTTTTCAAAGTCCGTATATATAAGCCTTACATTAGATTATCCAAAAAAAAAGGTGGGGTCATTATATTTATCACATTTGTACTTAGAACCCATTCTGTTGGCCCCTCAAAACTCAGCAATTCCATCAGTATTCTAAAATCTGTTTCTCAATGTGTAAGTTTTTAATTTTTTTAAACAGTTTTTCATATTACCTTAGTTTCTGTCCTCATCTTCTGGATTTTTGCACGGGTCTTTAAAGTTTTAATACCATATGGTTAAAAATTGTTCAACTAATTAATTGTGAACGTGCTTTGCTTTCATAATTTTAAAATATGGTAATAAAATGGTTAAGCCTTCCTTACTATCACTGTATTTGGTGATGCAAGACTGAGGGCTTAAAACCCATGGCCTAAGAATTATCTAATATAACATTCTTTGTTAATTCTAATATTAATTGAAAGAATATTGTGATTTTTAGCTTTCTTGGTTTTTTAATTTACTATTTTTATTTTTATCAAAATAATAACTACATAGCTTAAAAGGTCAGATAGTGTATCTAGGCTTATAGTCAAAAATAGTTCCCTACTTCATCCTACCCTTCTCTTTCTCATCTTGCTTCCTGGAAGAAGATGCTTTTAACTCCAGATCTTAAATGCTCTTCCAGGATTCCAAAATGTTACAACGCATCCATTGGTTCCCTAAGACACGGGCTGAGCATATGGCTTTATTACACTTCTCAGGTGTGCCTGTGCACATCCCACACACTTGCCATTTCTCAATGAACCCAACACAGTAATAGTATATTTTTAATTAAATGAGAAGTCAATGTTTATATTTTTCTGACATATTGTGGCAGCCCAGGTCTCACTGATAGCTGTTTCAGTACTGACCAAGTGGTTAATTTAATTTAATTTATTTTTTTTTTTCTAAGACAATCTTTCTCTGTTGCCCAGGCTGGAGTGCAATGGTGTGACCTCGGCTCAGTGCAACTTTTGCCTCCCCAGTTCAAGCAATGCTCATGCCTCAGCCTCCCAATTAGCTGGGACTACCACCATGCCCAGCTAATTTTTGTATTATTAGTAGAGATAGGATTTCACCATGTTGCTCAGGCTGGTCTCAAACTCCTGACCTTAAGTGATCAGCCCGCCTCAGCCTCCCAAAGTGCTGGGATTACAGGCATGAGCCACTGTGCCTGGCCTGTGGTTAGGTTAAATATTAAAAGCCAGTGCACTTATACAAAGGCTGGGATGTAACAAAAGGCCATCAAGAGTTTTGCCTAGGCCTTTCCTAGTCCTTAAAGCATGACAAAGGAAGCAAGAAATTCTTAACAGGACCCATTAACGACTGAACAAGTTTTACTATGGATCTGAAGAAACTCCCCAGGCCTCCACAAACAAGTTTACTGGGGGTCTGAAGAAACTTCTCAAACCTCTGTGATTTAGCAGGAGACAAGATAAGGGTAATCACCCCAGCACTGGACCCATTTAGATTAAATAAATTTACTGAGGCTCCAGAAGAAGGTCTTCAGAACTCAGAACTCAGTTATGTCTTTAGATGAATGCACACTTACACATAGACATATAGCTTAGAAGGTATATAAGCTCTGGAAAACTTTGTAATTTTGAGTTGGTCTAGCAATAATTTCTAGGACTTCTCTCTGTAACCAGCTACAGAAATAAAAACTCTCTTCCTCCCCAGTTCATCTGCATCTCATTATTAGGCCATGAGAAATAGCAGCCCGACCCTCAGTTTGGTCCAGGAACAATATGATAATAATTTCATTCCTTGAGAACCTTTTCTTTTTCTGAAAAGAATAATTTATCATTTTTGCATTTGTTTACCTTTTATATATTCCTACTGAATTCAGTTCCCAACTTGAAGAGAATAGAATCCCTTAATATAGTCAGAGATTGGGACTGGTTGCACCCTAGGCCTGTCACATAGTCACTGTAGGACTTCACTTGAATATTGAGTTGAAAATTCCCTTCGCATCCTTCTTGGGTTGATTCTCCTGTTTTATGTGTTTTATTTCTCCCCCTCCCTTTCCTCCCCTCCCCTCCCCTTCACTTTCACTTCTCCTTTCCCTTCCCCCTTCCCCATTTCTCTTCTTTAGAAGGAAATATTTGTTTTAGTTCTAAAACTATTTATAGTTCTAAAATGATAGTTTTATCTATATCAACCCAGTATGAAAATAGATTATTTAACATTATTATATACTGTTACAATGGAGCATAACTGAAATTATACAGTATGTTTCTTTTATTTACAAGAATGGAAATAAACAATGATACACTTCAAATTCATCCCAGAGGCTATTTTAAAGTTCTCACTTAAAATACAGTTTTTATATTAAATGTCTTGCTAGAAACACAATTATATTTAATTTTATTGAAGATGCTTTTTGTTTAACGATGCTGTTATAATGTTCTCGTATGCCATCACTGAAAAAGATTACGTTTGTGTAATTGTCAATAATTATACATTGTAAAATGCAAATATACTTTCTCACTTTTATCATTGTATATATTCTGTTGAAGATATGGTCCAAAAAAAACAAACAAAAAAAAACAAAAAAAAACCATTCAATTCACTTAATGACTTCTTTTTTAAACTTTTTGCACATGCCAGAAGCCAGTGTGGCACAATTGATAATATGATAAGAGATTATTTGTTTTTTAATGTTCCATTTTTTTTTCCATCTAAACTCAACTAGGATGATTCTAGCGATTCAACTTCATGTCCTCAAAATTAATTCCAATATCTTCAATAAACTCAAAAATTATATTTTGTTTCAGGGGTCACTTAATTATAGTGAAAATTATTAACATTTATTTTAAGAACACATTACATTATAGTATATCAGGTACAACAGGAATGGTTGGGTAATTTTTCTTCTATAAATGCAGTGAGAACAATAGAAAAATGGTCAAAATTAACTTTTTCAGCACTCTGGAAACTAACCAAAGGGTTATAAAAATCTAGGGTCTATTACTTAAGAAAAGCAGCTTCAATAAACAGTAAGTAAGCTTTTTGGTATTTTTAACTTGCCCTATTTCCATTTTCCTCCCTTCTGTGGTAGGCTTGAAAACTCATATCCTAGAAGCTACTGGAAGGGACAGAAAAGGGTTGGAGTTCCTCCACCCTCCCCACCCCCTGTACCCTAAACCTCCCCGACCTGTTCTCAAGAATTCTCATTATTTTAACTGTCTCAAAATACCCTGGAAAAATTCACCTGCAGTGACCTAACTCAGAGATCATCCACTGTGAGATCATCTCGTCTTTTCCCAGAGGGACATTCCACTGGCAATTAATTGCTTAAAAATGCAGTTGCTTGAGGTGACTTAAACAACTGGGGCCAAAAAAAATAAAAAATAAAAACTACTTAAGGCCAGGAGTGGTGGCTCAAGCCTGTAATCCCAGCACTTTGGGAAGTGGATTGCTGGAGGCCAGGAATTCAAAACCAGCCTGGCCAACATGGTATAACCCCATCTCTACTAAAAATACAAAAATCAGAGGGACAGCCAGGTGTGGTGTGGTGACAGGCTCCTATAATCCCAGCTATTTGGGAGGCTGAGGCATGAGAATCGCTTGAATCTGGGAGGCAGAGGTTGCAGTGAGCCAACATCATGCCACTGCACTCCAGCCTGGGCGACAGAGCTAGACTCTGTCAAACAAAACAAAACAAGCAAACCAAAAAAACAATACTTAAAAAGAAAAAGCTGGAGACATTTTAAAATCTGGGGACATTTTAAAAGCTCTAACATATTCCTGTGAATGTAGAAGGGCTTGTGCATGCAGAGGGCTATGCAAGCCTGAGTAGGACACTTCATACACCCAGAAAACACTCACCTTTAGCTGTCCTTGAGGCTCTACACAAGTCAAACGTGAAGAATAAGGCAAGGTTTTAAGCTGCCTGCCTGAGCACTAAGAAACATTGACAAACCAATAGTTACACTGACCAGAAAAAGAGAGAAGGCTCAACTTACTAAAATTAGAAAGAGGAAATATTTCTATCAAACTTTAAAAACTAAAAAAGATTATAAGGGTATCCCTTATATCAACAGCTCTGTGCTAACAAATTAAATAACCTATATAAACTGAAGAAAAAAATATCTGAAAGAACCTATAACAAGAAAGAGAATGAGGCTGGGTGAGGTGGCTCACGCCTGTAATCCCAGCACTTTGGGAGGCTGAGGCGGGCAGACCACGGGAGGTCAGAGTTCAAGGGCAGCCTGGCCAACATGGTGAAACCCCGTCTCCACTAAAAATACAAAAATTAGCTGGGCGTGGCAGTGGATACCTGTAATTCCAGCTATTCAGGAGACTGAGGCAAGGAGAATTGCTTGAACCTGGGAGGCAGAGGTTGCAGTGAGCTGACATGGCGTCACTGTACTATGTAGCCTGAGCAACAGAGCAAGACTCTGTCTCAAAAAAAAAAAAAGAAAAAAGAAAAAAAGACACTGAAATAGTAATGAAGAAATTTCCCAAGTAATGAAGAAATTTACCACAAAGAAAAACCCAGGACCACATGGCTTCACTGTTAAATTCTATGAAACATTTAAAGAAGAATTAACACTGTTGTTTCACTAACACTTAAAAAAAATTTTGAAGAGAATAAAATAATTCTCAACTTATTCTACCAGGCAAGTATGACATTGATACCAAAACCAGAAAAAGATATCACACACAAAAAAACTACAGACTAACTTTTCTTACTATTATAAAACACAAATACTCTCAACTAAAAACTAGCAAATGAAATCCAGCAATATATAAAATAATTATACATTGTAACCAAGTGGGATTTATCTCAGTAATACAAGGTTTGTTCTACATATGAAAATCAATCAATGTAATACACCATATTAGTAGAATAAGAACAAAAACCACAATCTCACAGATGCAGAAAAAACATTTAACAAAACCCCAATCTCTTTCATGTTAAAAACACTGAACAAAACTTATAATATTAAGGAATTTTCTCTAAGTAAAGGGTATCTACAAAAAAACCTAAAGCTAACATCCTACTTAATGATAATAGACTAAATGCTTTCACCTTATAATTACGACTATTGAACATTGCACTGGAGGTTCTAGCCAGGATAGTTAATACAGCGAATGAAAAGAAATTCATCCAGTCTAGAAAGGAGGAAGCAAAACTATCTATATTTACAGATGACATAATTTTGTCTACAGAAAAATTACTACCAAATATATATATTTTTAAAAAGTATTAGAATTAATAAAAGAGTTCAGCAAGGTTGAAAGCTGTAACATCAATATACAAAAATCGGCTTCCTTAACAATGACCTATCTGGAAATAAAATTAAATAAATGATTCTGTATACAATAACAACAAAAAGAAAAAATAAGAATAAATTTAACCAAAGAAATTAATGACTATAAACTAAAATAAATGTAAAAGACCTAAATAGCTGGAAAGGTACCACCTTCGTATATTAGAAAATTTAATATTATCAAGGTGACAGTTATGCCCAAATTTATCTAAAGATTCAATTAAATTCTTATCAAAATTTCTGCTGCCTTTTTTTCCCCAGAAATTTGATAATCTAATCCCCAAACTCATGAAAATACACATGAACAGTGAAGAAACTCTTGACAATGAAGAACAAAACTGGAGAACTGACAATTCTCTATTTCAAAAGTTACTACAAAGCTATAGTCATCGGCCGGGCGTGGTGGCTCAAGCCTGTAATCCCAGCACTTTGGGAGGCCGAGGCAGGCGGATCACGAGGTCCGGAGATCGAGACCATCCTGGCTAACACGGTGAAACCCCGTCTCTACTAAAAAATACGAAAAACTAGCAGGGCGAGGTGGCGGGTGCCTGTAGTTCCAGCTACTCGGGAGGCTGACGCAGGAGAATGGCTTAAACCCAGGAGGCGGAGCTTGCAGTGAGCTGAGATCCGGCCACTGCACTCCAGCCTGGGCGACAGAGCGAGACTCCGTATCAAAAAAAAAAAGCTATAGTCATCTGTGTGACTGTACTGACCTAAGGACAGAACTATGAATTGATAAAGTAGAATTAAAAGTCCAGAAATAAGCCCTGACATTCATAGTTAATTCATTTTTAATAAAGGGGGCCAAGACAATTCAATGTAGAAAGTATAGTTTTGTCAACAAAATAGTACTGAGATATCTGGACAACCATATTTAAAATAATGAAGTTAGGCCACTACTTAACATAATATGCAAAAATTAAACCACAATAGATTAAACATATAAATGTGAGAGCTAACATTGTCAAATTCTTTGACCAAAAAAATCATTGTCATTGTGCAATTATTTCTCACATACAGCTTTGGAAATATAACCAAAACAAGGAAATTAACTGGACATTAAAAGAAAAAATAAACGAACATGTACTTCAAAGGACAGCACTTAGTAAAAAGGCAACTCATTATTAGGGTTCAGAATATTATACTACCCAAAGTATTTTAACCTGAAGGAATCTGATAAAATAGCAGAAGTGGGAAGGTCTCTCCAACCTTCCTCCCATAAACCAGGTCAATAAAGCCTAGGAAGGATTTTCTGACTTTCCCTTGAATCAAGTCTAAGACCCTCAGTTTACAGGTACCCTCCACATACCTGGAGGAAGGGATTATCCTTATATCTGAAGACAAAGACATAGAAAAGTATCTGAATAAATGGGTCTTGCTAAGTTTTGTCCAGTTTATTACCGTTAGATCATAATCTTTTGGCCCTATCATTTTTTTACATGACTGTTCAACTCTTTATCAAACCTACAATGATTTTTTTTTTTTTTTTTTTTTTTTTGAGACAGAGTCTCGCCCTGTTGCCCAGGCTGGAGTGCAGTGGCACGATCTCAGCTCACTGCAACCTCCGCCTCCCAGGTTCAAGCAATACTCTGCCTCAGCCTACCGAGTGGCTGGGATTACAGGTGCCCACAACCATGCCTGGCTAATTTTTTGTATTTTTAGTAGAGATGAGGTTTCACCATCCTGGCCAGGCTGGTCTTGAACTCTTGACCTCATCATCCACCCACCTTGGCCTCCCAAAGTTCTGGGATTACAGGCTTGAGTCACCATGCCCAGCCAATTTTTAAAAATTCATGTTTAATGTTTTATTTGTGCCTTCATTTCCCTTTGAAGTCCCCATGTCATATAAAACTGATATGGAATAAATTTGTATGCTTTCCTCTTGTTAATCTGTCTTTTGTTATAAGGGCATCAGCCATGAACCAAAGATGGGTAGAGAAAAAGATATTTTTTCTCCCTCATACCACAGAATGGGAGAAAATGTTTGTAAAGCATATATCTGATGACAGACTTGTATGCAGAATGTATATAAGAATTCTTACAACTCAGTGGTAAGAAGACAAAAAACAAGTTTATAATGGGCAAATAATCTGAATAAGACAAGATCTAAACAGGCTATATGAATGATCAATAAGCACATGTAATCCCAGCTACTCAGGAGGCCGAGGCAGGAGAATCGCTTGAACCCGGGAGGCGGAGGTTGCAGTGAGCTGAGATTGCACCATTGCACTCTAGCCTGGGTGACAAAGAGCGAAACTCCATTTTAAAGAAAAAGAAAAAAAAAGCATATGAAAATATATCCAACATTATTATCCGTAGGGAAACATTGTTGACTTGTATTAGTTCTTTATAAATTCTGGATAGATTGCAATTAAATCCAAAAATCACATTTTATTTTTATTTACTTATTTTTAATAATTTCAACTTTTATTTAGATTCAGAGGGTACATGTGGAGGTTTGTTACATGCGTATATTGTGTGACACTGAGGTTTGGGACACAAGTGATCCCTTCACCCTGGCACTGAGCATAGTATTCAATAGGTAGTATTTCAGCCCTTGCCCCACATCCTCCCTCCCCTGCTAGGAGTCCCCAGTGTCTTTTGTTCTCATCGTTATGTCCATGTATAACCAATGTTTAGTTCTCACTTACAGGGTGAGAACATGCAGTAGTTGGTTTTCTGTCCCTACATTAATTCACCTAGGATAATGGCCTCCACTGCATTGATGTTGCTGCAAAGGACATTATTTCTTTCTGTTTATGGTTGTGTAGTATTCCCTGGTATGTACGTGCCACTTTTTCTTTATCCAATCCACCACTGATGGGGACATAGGTTGATTCCATGACTTTGCTATTGTGTATAATGCTGCAATGAACATACAAGTGAATGTGTCTTTTTGGTAGAATGATAAAAATCACATTTAAAACTACAAATATTAAGTAATGTTACCTATATACCATAGAACAGCGGTAGTTCTTAAGTTTAATTGCGCATATAAATTACCTGAGGGGAGGGTGTGTAAAAAATACATACCCTCTAATTTTAGTAACAGACATCAGGGTATAGGAAAGGAAGAATAACCAAAGAAGAAAAAATGGAAGACAAAACATAGTTTTATTTCCAAAAGCCTTTTTTTCTGGTTTAGCATATATTTAAATGAAGATCAGTTGTCCAATACTGTTATGAAAAATATATCAGAATATGTTTTTAAATATTATTCTATGTTCACACATCCTCTAAATCAATTAAAATGGTGGTATAAGTACCATTCATGTTTCAAATATTTATTGAACACCTACTAAGTCTATGAGTCTATGATTCTATCAGTAAATAAGAACTTTAGTAAAAACAAAGTTTTAATTATTTTTAATTATCTAAGAGTCCACAAACTAAAGTAAAACATGTTTATTAAAATTTTAGTCTTATATTGGCAAAGTATTAAAAATTTAATTAAACAAGTTAATGAAGGTTTCTGTATTCAAAATGCTGTTTACTCTTCTAATGAAAAAATGGCTACATAAATTGTAATTATTACAAAAGAAACAGTGAATTCATCACACTGGTGTCTGTTTTTAATATGCTCACAAATTATTTTACACATACACAAAAACATTTATTTTTAAAACTAAGTATAGAATCATGCCATCCCAACTGTACTTAATTTTTAGATGTTAACTGAGAGGATCATGGTATTTTAAGAAGTGGACGGGCCAGGCGCAGTGGCTCATGCCCGTAATCCCAGCATTTTGGGAGGCCAAGGCAGGCCGATCACCTGAGGTCAGGAGTTTGAGAACAGCCTGACCAATATGGAGAAATCCTGCTTCTACTAAAAACACAAAAAAATTAGCTGAGCGTGGTGGTGCATGCCTGTAATCGCAGCTACTGGACAGACTGAGATAGGAGAATCATTTGAAGCTGGGAGGCAGAGGTTGCCATCAGCCGAGATGGTACCATTGCACTACAGCCTGGGCAACAAGAGTGAAACTCCCTCTCAAAAAAGAAAAAAAAAAAAAGTGGATGGCAGTGAAGAAAGATTTTCATCCCCTTTTCTATATATTTTTCAATTGTTTGAATTTTTGCAACAAGAATGATTGATGAATGATTGGTTGGTTTAAAACTGTGATTAAAAAGAGAGGAGTGTGGCGTTCTCTTTTCTGTAATTACAAATCATGGAGAGTTTATAGAATGACAAGCATCATAATTACAGCTGTGCTCTATTTTATCCTGGTGAGTTTTATAGGATAGGTTGGTTAGGGATGAGGGGAGAGCTGAAAAAAAAGCAATGTAGGTAAATTGTCTTCATCCAGGGGACCATTGAGACTGACAAGAAGTGGGTGCATATATACCGTGGATAGATTTAATTTACCCTTGTAACTAAATGGATTTATGAGAAGAGGAGAAACATAGCATCAAATACAACCATGTTTTTCAGTTTGAATTATTATGATAACTTTAATTTTTAAAAAATATGAGAAAAAATTAGAAATTCTGGTGTTTAATATATTGTGTGTGCAATGTCTGTGAGTGAGGACAAAGAAAGGCAGGAATTTTTTGACTTTTTTTTCTGATTGAATCATAGGATTTCAAGAGAGAAAAAGAGAATAAAAAGAAAGAAGAGTCAACCTTTAGGATGATGAGTATTTATGTATCATTTGCTAATATGAGTTATCTGCAGTAAATGCGGAAGTTAAGATGTAAAGAATTCACGCGTAACTAGGTATATAATTTCTGTGACAGTTTCTGATTGTATGGTATACTTGGATTTATATGTTTCTCTTACACCTGGAGTTGTAATGGCAAATGAAAGAAATACACAGTAATATACACACACATACTCTCCTGCTCACATAGCTGTGTATAGAAGGAACAGTTTGTAATAAAATTGACATCTCTAAAGTCATGAAGAGTGTTCTCCTTCCAACTGAATTTATATGCATGGAGTTGATATTTCAGATGTTATTTTTGTGGTGAGATAGTCTTTTGGGACTTCAGCTACTGGGGATAAAAGGAGTGTGATGTTGATAGAATTCAAAATGCTGTTTGAAGAGGCAAGCAAAAGTGGATTTCTCTTATTACCTTCAGAAAAATTGTGGAAAATAGCAATCTTATGTCAATTATATTAAATATACTTATTTTTATATTTTCAGCACAGGGCTTTGAAATTTTAACAAGATTTATATGTAAATGATAAGTTATCATGATATGATTTTAATAGCACCAACACATCAGAAAAAGATAATTACCATCTCACACTTTCAACCATCCTTGGGAAATTTAAAATATGCAGTTGGGCTTAGGCATTTGGTAGTTGTCTAATATGAAACATATTTAAATATAAATGCTTTCTAAATACAAATCATTGACAGTTAAATATGCAATGATTCACAATAAATATTCTGGCCTCCTAAAGCATGCTACACATATGTGCATCAACATTTATCTTCAGTCATAAAAATCTAGAAATTGATTTAAATATATTTATCAAATAACCACAATGAACTAAGCTGAATTTTATAATAAATTTATAGATCACACAATACACAGATGTTAAAAAGATTGTATATACCTCATTTCAAAATATATTTGCTACCATCTTATCAATGTATCTATAATAATCTATGCTGGTCTCTGTAGTAACAACATATACCTGTATAAGTCCTGTTCATTTTAATACTGGCTAACAAAGAAATGGCCAATATGTGTCAGCCAAAATGAGAAAAACATTAGGAAACATGAAGCAAGATAAAAATGTAAAACATTTATTTGGATCTAGGCAT
Source organism: Macaca fascicularis (assembly GCF_037993035.2). Taxonomy (NCBI): domain Eukaryota; kingdom Metazoa; phylum Chordata; class Mammalia; order Primates; family Cercopithecidae; genus Macaca; species Macaca fascicularis. Next base: position 171,514,746 of record NC_088380.1, on the reverse strand, counting down.
AGAGTTCTGTTATTTTACTTGGTAAAAGATGACATTCAATTAACAAATGTTTGCTGAATTCCCACTCTAAGTAGGATCTTATGTATACACTGGAGGACAGGCAAAGTAACTGCTATGCACAATTTTTGCCCTAATAGATGGAGACATATGATTAATGAAAAAAATAGAAAAGATACTTTCATCTGAGGATAGGAGTACTATGAAGACAAAGATATGCATGTATATCTTTTTGCATGCATGTGTTCATGGGCAATATTTGGTACAGGGAAGAGGGGGAGATTTGAGCTTTTATCTAATGACAAGAAGTAGACAGCCATGTAAAAGTGGAGTTGAAGGAACAATGCCTATGGTGAGAACAGTATGGAGAAGTGCCTTGAGACTGGAATGAGCTTGGAATGATTGAAAAAAAAGGACAGCATTCATGGAACACAGTGACAGAGGGAAAGAGTAGGAAGAGATAAAATAGGAGAGGTAGATGAGTCTTAGCCCTCTATCTCGTTTGAAATTACAAATCTTGCTGAAAACCCAAGCAAGCTCTACGGTAAGGTAGTATGATTATCTCAAGAATACACAATTAATACTTTTAGGAAGATTTCTAATAATAGTTGGCGAATGCAGCAGAAATGCTTCTAAATCTTATAGCTAGTCAATCTTGATAACCAAACACAGTTATATGAAAGTAAAGTAATATCATACTCACACTGGAAATTTTTCAAAATATATACTGACTTAAGACAAATTTTTATTTGAGAGGCTGAGGCAGGAGGATGGCTTTAGCCCAGAGGTTTGAGAGCAGCCTGGGCAACATAGTGAGACCTCATCTCTACAAAAAAAAAAAAATAATAATAAAATAAATAAAGAAAATTAGCCAGGCATGGTTGCGTACACTTGTAGTCTCAGCTATTTGGGAGGCTGAGGCAGGAAGATCCCTTGAGCCCAGGAGAGCATAGCTGCAGTGAGCTGAGTTCGTGCCACTGCACTACAGCCAGGGCGAGAGAACAAGACCCTGTCTCAAAAAAAAAAAAAAAAAAAAGAAAGAAAAAAACCTACAAATTTTTAGTATTGGCAGGCTTATTTTTCTAAGTTATTCCTTTATTTCATTGTAGTCAACAATTGGTAACATTGCAGCAACTCTATCACAAACTTTATCCTAAGACCTGTTCAAATGGTTTAAATGTTCAAACTTTATTCTAAGACCTCTCATTATACAGAGTTCCTTTATGTTTGTTGTTATTTTAAAAATTTTGGTTAAATTTCTCATTCCAGAATTTCTACTAGGAATGTCTGGAGAAAAAAATGGATGATATGCTGACATGCTTTCTCCTTTTCCAGTTCACTTTTCCATCCCTTATCAGATGTTAGAACATGCCCCAGTCTCAAGATAGAAATATGGAAGAGCCCAAGATGGAATTTTATCCCATTAATAACATTTTAAGCATCACAACAGTAAAAGAAGTAGTGAAGTCAACTGATGAAGCTTACAGTAGACTTGAGAGCTGTATAAATAACTGTCTGGTCTGGATGTTGCTCTGCTTATGTAGACAACCATCTGTACCAATCAATGAGGCAAAGCAAAACCTGAATGGTGAGAGCATTCTGAAACAACTCCAAAGAAAATTAGTCTTCCTTTTCTCACACACTCTGTCTCTTCTTTCCCTGCATACACTTTCCAACTTGCTTGACCGGTTACATTTGGGTTAATGTTACCCATACTGTAAAACTCACTAAAGGCTGTTTCTGTCTCACACATGAACATTAACTGGGTACAGTGAAACCACTGTTTGCACGTGTACCTTCAGTGTTGTCCTCTGTGGCATTCTCACCTTGAATGTGCTCATAATACAGTGAGATCTCCATATTATAATAAAACAATGCATTTCACATTATAAGTCATGATCTATTTTATGCTATACAGTCAGGTCTTAAGTTCCAAAGGAGAAAGAGAGAGGGAGCTTAGAGAAATTATCTTATATGTATAGCGATGTCAATTTTAACTTGATACTTTTCAACCTATCAAAACACTTTACTAGGGTACGTAAAAAAAGATGTGTTATAATGTGTATGATGTTTCAATGAGGATACATGCATATATAAAATATATATCCAATTGCAAGTTAAAATAGTTAGCAGATGTGTAACTATTACAGAATAGGTACTTTACAACTTTAACAGAAAGGTATCAATCATGAAAGATAATAGATACTTTTAGGTATTTTTAATGAAAAGCCCCATGATAAAGTGCAAAGGAAAGGGAAAGGGATTTAAATTAAGGAAATGAAAACATGGAGATAAAAAGTGAAATTTATAGCAGAAGACAGACAAACTATCTGACTGAGGCAGCAGCTTTATGCAAATTGATGGAAATTATTCTTGCCAAATAGAGACCTTTTTCTTAGTCTAACTTGTTTTGAGCAGGATCTCCCTGAAAGCCTCCTCTCAATGCTTCAGGGACTGTGTATTCCTGAGATCTCCTTCTTTTATTCGACGCCTACACCTCATCTCCCAGGATCCCTGCTCTGCTACCCAACCTCTCCTCAGCTCCTAACAGCCATCTCTCTCTTACTGGCTTTTCTTCTATCTATTGGATTCTAGTGTTCTTCAACAATCATGACTTGGCCAACTTTCGCTTTTCATCAAGTAGTTTTCTCAGACTGACTTCAATTCCCATCTTTAAAGTTTCAGGTAAAAAAAAGTCTGCCATCTACAATAACCAAGAGATCATCTCTGCTTCAATTTATTTATTTACACATAAACAGAGTTCATAATCCATATAAAATCAAATTGAATAAAATTGGTTTCTACCTCTAACTTCTTTCTTACAGGCATCTCCTTAATCTACTAAACTCAAGTATCAGAAATCAATTCCTACTCTCTTCCTTATCACAATTAGCATTTACCATGTATTCATTTTACTTTGAAATGTTACCCAGCATTTCCAGTTCTAGTATGATCTTCATCCAGACATTCCAAATTATTATATTGGTCTATGAAGTAGATTTTCTGATTCACATTATCTACTCTATTCTAGTTTACCAGTTACTAATTTTCCAAACATACACATTCTTCCTTCATCATGACCTGGTTGATAGTGCTTAAAAGCATTCTCAAGTACCAGGTCACACAAGCTTCAAGGTCAGAGCCTACTGCACACATGAGGATTGAGTATCAGAACAGGATAAGATAGTTATGAGTCTGAGATCAATGTATTAACCTCAAACTGACAGTTGAAGTGAGATTTCAGTTTCGAATATGTGAGGTGGCTTGGTATTCAAACATCCAAGAGTGTTATGAAACCATTGGCAAGGCTAAAGATTAATTTTAGGGGCTGCTCCCTCTCGCTCATATGCATGGGTATGGAAACAAACAATTTTTCTCTGTAATTCTTCGCCTGTTTCTGATGTGACTGAAACTTCAAAAACATTGCTTCCATTTATGTTTCTATTAGGTGCTTATATGTGATTTAGGAAAAAGTACTAAATGGTTTTTATCATAATTGTATGATTAATAGTGTTTTTTGTGAGTGAACTGGAAACAGAGGCATAAAAACAAAGAAAGGAGAAGTTATTTTTTAAACATCTCAAAGTAGGTCAGTAGCAGAGTGCAAATAAGAATGCAAGACAGGAAAGTAATAAAAGCTGTGTGGCAGTGCATTTTTAAACATAGGATAGCCCAATATTAATAGAGTCTTTCTCATGTGGGTCAGAATTCCAAAACCGTACAAGGTTTCAAGATGCATTTAAATTGTCAACAAATTAACTGTGTTCCAAATAACTTTCTGCGATTGCCAAGTAGGGAAAGGGTGAAGACGGAGGGGAGCAGGTGAGAAGAAACTCCAGGCTCCTACCCTATCTTCAAAATTGCTATAATTCTTGCTGTACATGTTGAGTTGCTTAAAAATTAAATTGAAGAAAAATAATTTCCATTTCATCAAAAAGAAAAAAGATAACAAATTATTTTAATAAGTGGAAACGTGTAAGCTGTGGTTTCGGAATAACACTGGAAATTGGTCAAGAAGTTTCTAAAGTTTAGATTGAATTCTTGCTCTCCAGGATTTATGTTGTTATATTCTCATAACTCCAGTAAATATACCCATAAATTTTTAAAGAAGTAATAAAAATCTCAGAAGGTATTTGAGGGAAGCACTTTATTTTTGCCACAAAATTCCTGATGCATGCCTGGTTCTGATCCCAATACCAAGAATCAATGAACATTGGTAAATGACCTTAGATGAATGGTACAAAATGACCTCTGTAAAACAAGAACAGCTTTGAAAAGATTATCCTATTTACTTAGCGACAAAATGAAAATACAAAAATTATTGTATTAGTTGACTCGGATGCATTCCTCAGCCCTATTAAAGAAAGATTAGATCAGGCAAACTCGTCTTCAATTACCCAGCCTGTGCTTCTACACATCTGCCTCCCTCTGCGATGGGTACTTTGTTGAATGTTAGTGTTTTCATGGTCCTGTCCCTATATACCTGCCACTCTCACATGTGATCACCAAATCTGTATTCAGTCTTGTATCAAAATCTGTATTCACAATCAAAATATTAGAAAATGACCAGGGATAGGTTGGAGTGCTTCACTCCCAAGGTATCTCTGCATTTTTTTATAACAATTAAAGTTTATGCTATAGACATAGAAGATTCTGGGTTTTTTAAAGTTGAATGAGGCAAATAAAATGCTTCTATAAATCTGAGTCTAGGACTACACAGAATGTGCAGATTATAAAACATCAGAGTCAGTGGCACTTTTAGATATGTCAAACAAAAATCATATCTGAAGTTCAAATATAGGACACAGTTGTACCCTATAACTAGCTCCTCACTGGTTCCTAATGCATCATGACTCTGCCAGTGAAGTAACTTAGCTTATACAGCAAACCCTGTCAAGATATTCCTGCATATAGCCCTATTATATGACAACACAACAGAAACACATACTGATGAGTATCTTATTAAGGGTTCATCATGTGCCAGATGTGTTTCAGATGCTCTTCACAGAATTTCTCACTCAGTCATTGTAATTGGCCCATGAAACAATATGTTTTCATTGTTTCCATTTTCACAGACAAGGAAATGAGGCCCAGGGAAATCAGATAACTTGTCTATGGTCTCAAGTTAGTATAGGACAGAGGTAGAATTTAAACCCAAATTACTCAGAAACTTACTCTTAAATCCCGTCTGTCCTGATGGTTTCTATTACCACTATGGATTACACACTGATATGGTTTGACTTTGTCTCTCCACCCAAATCTCACCTGAAATTGTAATTGCCAGGTGTTGAGGAAGGCACCTGGTGGGAGGTGATTGGATCATAGGGGTGCTTTCCCCCAGGCTGTTCTAGTGATAGTGAGTGAGTTCTCATGAGATCTGATGGTTTTCCAAGGGGCTCACCCGCTTTACTCTTTCCCCTCTGCTGCTGGTATGTAAAGAAGGTCCTTGTTTCCCCTTCACCTTCCGCCATGATTGTAAATTTTCTGAGGCCTCCCCAGCCATGGGGTACTGTGAGTCAATTAAACCTCTCTCCTTCATAATTTACCCAGTCTTGGGTATTTCTTTATAGCAGTATGAAAATAGACTAATACACACAACTTCTCTGAATTCCTGCACTGTGTTCTGTCTCTATCACTCAGCCACTGATGAGTTTTAACATTTCTTATATCTATATTTTACCTTCTATATTAGATTTTCCTGCTTTTGAAGTACAATGTGCACACATAATGAGCAATGTGAAATGTGTTAGTGACTATTTAAAAGATCACTCATCTTCTCTATTAGGAATAATTTCTGGCTTTTTATTTTATCATGTTAATTATACTTAAAGAACTTACATTTAATTCTATGTTTGTGCAGTAATTGCAATTCAAAAATTATATTAAATTATATGATTAAATTATTTGAATGTACATAAACAAAACTTCTATACAACAATTTCTCATTTCAGACTTATCTTTATTCACCTATTGGTTATGTGTATTATGCCCAAAGTTCAGACATTCAATCTAATGAGGATTTTTTACTGTTGGGAACAGGCCCCGAAATCTGGCCATAAACAAAATTTCTGCAGGACCATGACATGCTCATTATGGCTATGATGCCCACGTTGAAGATTATTGGTTTACCAGAATCAGGGAAAGGAATACCTGGCACACCCAGGGCGGAACACCGCTTAAGGCGTTCCTGAACCACAAACAATAGCGAGAGCGATCTGTGCCTTAAGGACATCTTCCTGCTGCAGATAACTAGCCAGAGCCCATCCCTTTGTTTCTTGTTTTACTTAATCTATAATCTATAGAAAAAATACTTGCTGTCAATAACTATGGGGGTAAAACTCTGTTTGTGGCTCTCAGCTCCGAAGGCTGTCAGCCCCGATTCCCACTCCTCACTCTATATTTCTGTGTGTGTGTCTTTAACTTCTCTAGCACTGCTGGGTTAGGATATCCATGACAGAGTTGGTCTCAGCATTTTACAATTAATCTTTTATATCTTCTTTCTTCAATTTATTCAAGTCTCTTGTCCAGGAATATATTTTTTATAAATTAAAATTTTGTTCCTTTTACCAACCACTTCCTCACTATTTTTATCATTTTTTTCTCTCTGTAATTTGAGAAAGGTTATCAAACTCATCCTCTATAAATTTTCTGATTAAACTTTCTATAATATAGTCTGCTCTTTTTCCCCCAATTTTGTAATATTTGGGTGAAACATTCATTTCCTAACATTTGTTTTTGAAATGTCCAACTCCTAAGTCAGGTATTTTTTGTCAGCTCTTTCTTTTGCTTTGTGTAGTTAATATTTATTTAAAAATTTTGTACCTCGAGTTTTATATTCTTCATTTTTTGCCAAAAAAGTATAGATTTATTGTTTTCATTATTTTTTCTTTTAAAAAATGTTTCTTAATAACAAGCAAGAGGCATGGTTTTCCTGCCAAAATAGGAGAGATGCTTCACTGTTCATAGGTAATTCTCCAACGAGTTTCTTTACAGAGCTATTTGATTGCATTTCCATTACCAGTCTTTCCATTTCCATTTCCATTACTAGTCTTAGAATCCAGGAGCCAGTAAGACCAAGCGAGATACTGGTTTATAGGCAGACCCAAAGTGTGAAGTGTTATCTGTGGATTTGACAAAACTGCTCTTTTATTCTTTCTAGTTTTCTGTTTCGATCCAGGTAAGTGGTTTGACTGTGTGGGATCCTCATTCTGGTGACACTGCCCAGTGGATCACAGGCAAGCTATATGACATCAAGGAGATGTTTCCAACCAGTTCATTGTTTCCAGTGACCATGAGTGCTTTTAAGGGATTCATCCAACACATTGATCTAAAGTGCTTAAAGGATGTCTAAGGGAGAGATACACATTTTTCTGGGTGTTTGTTTGTTTGGTCGGTTGGTTTTTTTTTTTTTTTTTTTTTTTTTTTGGCTGCTAGATCTTACACCAACTTAGTGGATAGGGATATGTCAAACCTCTACTGAAAGCCCATTCACCACACTCTTTTTTGCCTCAATTTTGCTTGTCTGTCCTTGTCTGCATTATCTGTTGCAAACATATTTAGTGACTGCCATGCGCTCTTCACAAAATTCCACAGCTAGCATAGATACCCTTCTTTGTACCTTAGATTGTTTTAGTCAGTATTTTGTAGGATGACATGAGATTTTTATTTTATGCATTAGTCTCATGTGAATAACATTGAGAGGGCATGGTAAAAGATCTGGTAAGCTCCATTAGGCTGTTGGCATAAACTCCATAAAGGAAATCTAACACAGAGGGAAAGGGCAACTCAATAGACATACAGAACATGGAGAAGGGCTATTTTGAAGGAAGCAACATTAGAATATTCCAGGGGACAAGAAAGCAAATAAGCACAGGTAGGAAAGCATCAGGAATATCAGGTAACAGGGTCTGACCAAGACTAATGGATAGAGGCAGGATTTAAGACTCTGAAGTTGGGAAGCCTAGAGACTAATGAGTTCTAAGCAAAAGTGGCTTAAAATTGGGATCTAGTTACCACAAATTCACAGGACAGAGGTCATAGCAAGTAAATTTTTCAGAATAGAACTACAAATAACTTATTATAGAATATTGACCTAAAGTATCTTGATTCTTCACAAGTAGGGTCACAATGACACTGATCACTGAGGGAAAGAGGATAACTTAGCTTGGGGAGAGTAGTAATACAGAGGCAGATACTACTATTTTTCTATAATATAATCTTCTGTGATACTGGAGTCTATGTGATAAGAATCACAAAAAATTCACTGAAGAAGAGCATGTTAAAAAGAAATTGAACTTTTCTTGGTTTATCCAATAATTCATCTCTCATTTTCCAAATGCCATGAAGATTCTCATAAATGATTTGTATTATTTAAAAATTGCAGTTTTTTATTGCCCAATGCTCTGCTATTTACTTTTAGCATCTATATTACACAAATAGAAAGTATCCGTTATATTATATTATATCAGGAAAATGTTCTGTATCACATAAGTGGAATTGAGTAGACGATTCAAGATGGACATAAGGTTTTTTTTTTTTTTTATGTTGCATCAACATATACATTTTAATCATTTGTTTTATGGATCACATTTTATTTACATTTGTATTCATTTAGTGGGTACTTTTTCCATACTGTTTGAATGCACAATTCCTTATTAGTCACACATCGAATTACAAAATAATTAAAAGTGTGATGTCCAGGCTTATAAAAGTGACAATGTATCTGGAGAGAAAAAAACTATGTATGAAGCATGAATATGATATAAACTGGTCTGAGAACATTGGCAGTATCAATACATAAAATTGCTTATACATAAATGACAACTGTAAAATTAAAAATAAGACAATAAACTACCAATAACATTGCTCATGGAAAGTTGAAAAGACTAAAAACCTTTCAAAAGCTAGAAAATACTGCTTTGATTGTCATAAAGAAAAACTTCCTCACTTGGAAAAATAGATGAATATATGTTCATTGCAATTGAATTGAGTAGCAACAATACAAGTTTATTGACTCACAGAAATCTCCAAGAAAGAAGAGAAAGAACTGTTATGTATATTAACATTAATTTTATTTTTCCCTATTCCTTAAATATAAGAACTATGATCCCATCAAATATACTTACTCTGTCATGATCTATTAATTCTCAAAATAACTCATATTTTGATGCAAATATTTATAATTAGATGAATAAATGAATTAAAATAAGTATTTTATAGATCACCTATCACAGCAAACAGTATATGTTTTTAAGTTGTTAAGGATGATTTGACAATATATACTAAATGAAGTAAAATAAATTTGAATGAATTTTAGAACATCCTTCTAAAATTAATATGTTTGAACCTAATACCCAAAGTTATAGTATTAAAGGGGAGGGGAGTCTTTGGGGAAGTGATGAGGTCATTAGGTTTCTCCCTAGTAAATGTATTAGTGCTTTTATAAAAGAGTTTGAAGGGAACACCATGATGCCTTTTTGTGTGTCTGCCTTCCACCATGCGAGAAGGCAGCAACAAGGCACCATCTAGTAAGCAGAGGGAGAGATAAATATAATAAATGAAGGAAGTATCAGTGACATCTATATAAACATTAACAATAGAATCTGCTAGTTAAGAAAATTGGGATATCTGAGGGAACACCTGTAGAAAGCTATTTTCATCAGCTAAGATAAATTATTTTGATATTATTCGTTATTTACATTCACTTTATATTATTGTTTATGGCAGTAAGGACACATTATTAATGATTACATACATCAATACCACTATGGAAACTAGAGGTCAAAATTAGAACCCTAGCTGGGTGTGGTGGCTCACGCCTGTAATCCCAGCACTTTGGGAGGCCAAGGCAGGTGGATCACCTGAGGTCAGGAATTTGAGACCAGCCTGATCAACATGATGAAACCCCGTCTCCAGTAAAAATACAAAAGTTGGCCAGGCATGGTGGCATATGCCTATAATTCCAGCTATTCGGGAGGCTGAGACAGGAGAATTTCTTGAACCCAGGAGGCGAAGGCTGCAGTAAGCCAAGATGGCGCCACTGCATTCCAGCCTGGGTGACAGTGAGACTTCATCTAAAAAAAAAAAGAAAAAAGAAAGAAACCTAAATAATGAAAATAATGAGACACTAGAGTGATTACCGAATCGCCAAAAATAGAATTGGTTTCAGTATAGTTTTTGTATATAACGTGTCCTGATTTTTAGAAATCATTTGAAAAATACGGAACATGATATTCATTCACCAAACAACCTAAATCAGTAAGCCCAATTAAATCCAGAAACTTAATTGAAAAAATTTAATTAAAAATTAATTTGAATTTTAGGAGCAGTTTCCTTTAATAGGGGATCTCTTAAATAAATTGCATGCTATAGCATTCAGCCATTAAAATAAATAATGACGGCCGGGCGCAGTGGCTCAAGCCTGTAATCCCAGCACTTTGGGAGGCCGAGGCGGGTGGATCACGAGGTCAGGAGATCGAGACTATCCTGGCTAACATGGTGAAACCCCGTCTCTACTAAAAATACAAAAAACTAGCCGGGCGTGGTGGCAGGCGCCTGTAGTCTCAGCTACTTGGGAGGCTGAGGCGGGAGAATGGCGTGAACCCGGGAGGCGGAGCTTGCAGTGAGCCGAGATCACGCCACTGCACTCCAGTCTGGGAGACACAGCGAGACTCCGTCTCAAAAAAATAAATAAATAAATAAATAAAATAAAATAAATAATGATAATAGAATGAGAAACATTTATTGAAAGCTTACTTTGTGTAACACAGCTTGCTAAGTGTTTTAATTGCATTACCTCAACAAATACTTATCAGTAATATTAATATTAATTATTTTATTAATATGATTTTATAATAATATAATAAAATCTATTAAAGATAGTTCAATAAATAAAAATAACAAATGTGCTTTTGATGGAAGATTAGATAGCATTAAATAATTATTTTGCAGCAATATGATATGGATCATAAAACATCTTCATTCCATGCCAGTGGATTCTGTGTTGTTCTGAATTGTATACAGAATAAATGTACTAAGACAATTTTGTTAATTATTTTAACTTTATATTCTAAAGAAATAATCAGTTGTGTATTCTTTTATTTATGACACAAGAAAATTATTATTTATAATAAACTCATAATAAGCTTTAACTGCATTACATACAAACTAAAGCTGAAAGAGTGATTACATGTCTGTCATACCCCTCTGTTTTTCAACTTCCAAATGTTTAAATCGTTCTAGCATACTTAGGATTCATTAGATCAAATACTGATTCCTGTTATAAATAGAAATCATTTCAAAGTATAATTGACATCACAGAATAAGAATTTTGGAACTTGATTCTATATAGATTTCTATAGAGAATGGTATGACCTCAGCTGTGCTGGAACAAAGTGTACATTTAAAGCCATCTTATATATTTCCAATTCATTCTTCTTTTATAGCCATGATTACCTCTATGAAATGTCCCTTTTGCCACCTAAGAGTTCCCAACAGCGTTATTCTAAGGGGCCTCATCTGCAACGCTGCACATATATAACATCTTACACTGACTGTAAGTAGCCAAACCACCTTTGTAAGTTCAAAGACAACAAATCAATGCATGATAAACAATACTGTTCCACTTCTGACTAAAAAAATAGGAAGTTAAAGTATTTCCCATTATTATTAGCAAAAATCTGAAAATGTTCTGTCTTTGAAAATAAATGTTGTTTTTCCTTCATGACAGAATGTAAGTTCATCTATAGAAAGCATTGAATATATTCTCAATAAAATGTTTTTTTCCAATAATCTAACCAGGCCCTTTAAAAAATAAATGTAAGAAAAAACACTTTATTTATTTGTATTCTCTACAATAAGTATTTAAAGGGTTTAATAAATCTACAGAGTTATTTACAGTAGTGAGCATATCAGAAGCCAAAAGAGACTGATCCTATAACATGGTTCTTGACAGATACGCATTTGAAACCGCCTTTGCAAAAATTATAATTGAGAAAATTATGACAGTGAAAGAGATCAGACCTAATCAACTCCATCTTGCTTCTAAACTTTAAGCTGTCCTTATTCATTCCTGGGTGTAGGCCAAACTAACCTTGGGAAGGAATTTAGTTTATGGTTTGACTCTGAAACAAAACTGATCATAGCCCTTTCCCGAAAAAAAAAAAAAAAGAACCCTTCTTGCATGGGGGTCAGTGTGCCTTTGAAGGACTAACAATTTAGCTACAAGATTAGAAATTACAGTTTAGGGGCCATGCAGCCTCTGGCTGCAAGAGTCTGAGTCTCCCCAAATTACTCTTGGGAGTAACATCACTGTTGTAATAACTAAGATCAGTGCTTGAGATATTTTGCAGACCCTGCATTCCAGTGCACCAGCTGACACCACCAGATGGCTAATCTGGCTCAACAGGTTCTATGATTCCACCCAGGAACAGAAAACAGCAAGAAAAACTCACTTTGACACTACTAGGATTCCATCTCCAACCAAGTTTCTACCTGCCAAATTACCTTAAAAACTCTGATCCCCAAACGCTCTGGAGACGGATTTGGGTAATGATAAAACTCTAGTCTCCTACACAGCCAGCTCTGTGTGAATTACTCTTTCTCTATTGCAATTTCCCTGTCTTGATAAATTGGCTCTGTCTAGGCAGTGGGCAAGGTGAACCCATTGGGTGGTTACACATTTGAATAAATATGTTATAAGGTGTTGTGCATTTTCAGTGACACAGGAACAAACAGAAAAAATTAGCAATTAATTATGATGGTGTCTCTATGTTGGTAGTTGGTAATGAGTAGGGAACAATGGGTAGAGTATAAATGAGAAAAAAAAAATGGATGAAATGTCATTTAAACTAAGTCTTGATAAATGAGTAGAACTGTAGTAAATCTGTTAATCACAAAAGCAATCCATGTTGACTGAACATCATGAGTGAGGTCTTGAATACTCTAATGTACATAATTTAATTAGAGAGTAGAGATTGAAGCATGTAAGGGTCAAGAAAGAAAATTAAATACTCAAATATTGGGTCTAGCTAAGGACAATCCTATTTTTTTGTTTTTTTTGAGAAGTCTTGCTATTGTTGCCCAGGATGGAGTGCAGTGGCGCAATCTCGGCTCACTGTAACCTCCACCTCCCAGGTTCAAGTGATTCTCCTGTCTCAACTTCCCAAGTAGCTGGGATTACAGCCACCCGCCACCATGCTGGGCTAATTTTTTACTTTTAGTAGAGATGGGGTTTTGCCATCTTGACCACACTGGTCTTGAACTCCTGACCTCAGGTGATCTACCCACCTTGACCTCCCAAAGTGCTGGGATGACAGGCATAAGCCACCATGCCTGGCCACTAAGGACACTCTTGAATGCCAAAATAAGACATTCATAATTGATTGGGTAAATAAAAAAGAATAATATAAGAATACTGAGCAAGATACCTGGCCAGCAGGAGAAGATAAGAAGTCTACTGAAATTTGTAAGAATGATCTTGAAAGATAATTTCAATAATCTAATTAAGATGAAATGAAACTTTGAACTCAGGGTAACTTGTTTTGTTTTTCTGAGACACAGTCTCACTCTATCTCTCTATTGCCCAGTCTAGAGGGCAGTGGTACAATTTTGGCACTGCAACCTCCACATCCTGGGTTCAAGCACTTCTCCTGCCTCAGCTTCCCAAGTAGCTGGGATTACAGGTGCTTGCCACCATGCCCGGCTAGTTTTTGGATTTTTAGTAGACACGAGGTTTTCCCATGTTGACCACGCTGGTTTCGAACTCCTGACCTCAGGTGATCTGCCCACCTCGGCCTCCCAGAGTGCTGGGGTTACAGTGTGAGCCACCATGCCCAGCCATAACTTGTTATAATAGAGGCCAAATAGCTATTGGTATAGCTCTAGTGAAGGAAGAGAGAGACCCTCTCTCTTATTGTTTTATATTGTTTTATACTCAGTACTTGTTTTAAGAAAAAACAAGGACGTGAAACCAAAGATAGGCAGCCCAGCGCCAGGCCCGAAACCAGGCCTGGGCCTGCCTGGCCTGAACCTAGTAGTTAAAAATCAACTCATGGCTTAGAAACCGATGTTATCCATAGATTCCAGACCCTACATAGAAGAACACCGTGAAACTCCCTGCCCTGTTCTGTTTCACTCTGACTACCACTGCATGAAACCTCGTCACGTACCCCCTAGATTGCTCAATCAATCACGACCCTTTCATGTGAAATCTTTAGTGTTGTGAGCCCTTAAAAGGGATGGAAATTGTGCGCTCGGGGAGCTCGGATTTTAAGACGGTAGTTTGCTGATGCTCCCAGATGAATAAAGCCCTTCCTTCTACAACTTGGTGTCTGAGAGGTTCTGTCTGTGGCCCATCCTGCTACACTAGCACTTTCTTGTAGCTTTTTTTTTTTCCCCAAAGAAACATATTCAGAGAATGAACACCTAAAGAAAACTATAGATGATAGAGAAAACCCACTGAATAAATGATGTGTGTGTGTTGTTTTCCTTGTTTCTTTTTTTATTTTTTTACATTGGATGCTACTTTTATTTTTCACTGTATGGTAATTATCAATTATGTTATCAATTATCTATTTATGATGCACCATAAAAAGATAAAAAGACAAATTAACGTACAAAAAAATCATGAATATATTTATGGGAAACTTCCCCAGTAATGTATCAAAAAGGCCAGTTACCCCCTCAAGTATTTGCTTGTAAAAGACAGAGAGGAAGAAAGTTCTCATCAAGAAGACTTTTTCTTTCTCTTACAGCAACATTAATTACATTGTCAGCTGGTGCTGAAATTATGAGATAGGCCGAGGCAATCTGATTCTCATCTTGTTTAAACTTGTCAGTTCCAAAATGAAGTCTAGAGTCAGTCAGGAAAAATGGAGAAGGTATCCCTCCTCATTTAGAGATAAATGGGAAGTCCAGCTCCGGAATTTTGTTTTGAAAAGGAGGGTCACTCACAAGCGGGCACTCATCTCTTTTTAAAGGTATTGTTAATTCAGTCCCTTATCTGACCCCCAGGGCTGGAAGCCTCGATGTTTTTCATCAGAAGACACTCCCATCCTCAGCACTGCAATGGACCATCTGTGCCTTTGACCCACTGCTCAGAGGAAACGTATCTCTGACGTGCTTCAGAGCTGCCGAGACTTCATGCACAAATTTTCAACTTGAACTTTTGCTTCAACCCCGTGTTCTTACTTCCTAGCTCTGCTGTTTCACGTGGCTTGCTAGACAACTATTTGTTAGAACTCTGACTCCTGACTCCCATATTGGCCTTAGTGTGTTTTATAATATCAGAGGAGAAAAGGGAGGGAAGGAAAGAGAAACCCAGAAGAGCAGAGGTAGATGAAGTGTGGAAAAGTAGATTACCCAGTAAAGGAAGGGTTATAGAGTATGGTGTGCAAGATGCGATGAAGAGGCTGAGTGGGCAAAGAAGTATATGATTTGCACTGGAGATCAAAACCCACTGAAAGTCCTATGTGGTGCAATTGCAAGGAGTTCGAATACAGATGCTGCTCAGTCAATGGCTTGTTTTCTATACCCCCTACATGTTGTGGGTTTCCTTCACTGTTCCCTTGAAGTTGTAAAATCCATGACTTTTTTTTTTTTTTTTTTTCCAAATAAAGCCTTTTATTTAATCAGGTGTTAATAATATGAGGTGAAGGAAAAGAAAAGGCTTTATTTTTCATTTTCTAACAAAATTTTATCCTGAATAAAGCAAATAGATTCCAATAATTTTTGCTTAAAATTAGCTGAGACAATGCTACACATGAATGATTTTACTGCTGATATTAATATATTTCATCAAATTCTACCCACCACTGCACATGCATACCATTCTGATTGTCACATCAATTTTCTGGATTAGAAATGTTTTTGGCGTGCTCTTAAAGAAAAAAGCTGGTTTAAATGTTGATTTTTTTTTAACAGAAGCTTAGATGCACTAGAGTATTGACTTAATGGGGAAAAAAGCATCACTTGAAGCAAGACATGCAGTTTGTTCCATTCACCAATGCTCTGCCCACAGCTTAGATGTGACACTCCAATGAGGCCCAAAGGCGATAACACTGCCTAAATTCGGTTAGGGTACATGGGCTAGGAGATAACAGCTTCTCCATTATTTTCTTCATAACCTGAGTCTTAAAGGTCAGTTAATGATGGCAAACAGACCAAAAAAGAAAAAAAAAAAAAAAAAAAAGCAACAAAACCAAAACCAACAAAAAAGTTTTATTGTCAATTTAAAAAAATATAACAGCTCTTGATAAGTAACAAAGAATCTGGATTTTAAAAAAGAAAGTGCATTTACCAATTTTTCTAATCTTTTTAAAGTTTTTCAATAGTTCTAAATTAAATCCCTTTCACCATTATCTCTTTATCCATCAGAAAATCCGAAGGGTATTTGGATTCAGACATCCAATGCACCAAAGATCTTTCATTACACAGCACAAACAAGCACTTTTATTGAACAAGAACCCAATTACTTAACCCAGCTTCACGTTTCATTCTACCCTGCAGCATACACCCTGACAGAAACCTACTAATCTCTTCTGATGGACGTTGTAACATATCAGTTCTGATACACAGAGATGATTCCTAACCTTCTTGTAGAGAACCAATGATTAAATAAACTCAGATGCCCATCGCAGCTTCCTTGGGCCAATGAATAACAATGAGAAAAGGCACGTATGGGCCCTTGTCTCCTCTGTGTAAAGCATGCTCAGAGAGGAAAAAGGAAAGGAGGTTATGCTCTGAAAAACTGCCCAGCATTTACCAAAGACCTGTGTTGGCATTGCCTGAAGTTCTTTCTAGTTTATTTCTGCACTTTAAATTACTGTCATACCCTCTGCACCCATATCTTGCTAGAAGAGAAGAAAATCACTTCCTCAAAGCTCTTATACCTTTGCTGCTGCCATTAGAAAAATATTTTGATAAATAATGTTAATAACTTGGCCTTTCTGTCAGTAATTCTCAAAACTGGGGATTAGAATAACCTAGGAACTTCTAAAGAGACTGATCCACATATCTGGAGATGCTGGTTTAATTCATCAGTCTGGGACCTGGGCAATATTGCTTTCTAAAAGCTCTTCACATTATGGCAATAATATAGCTAAATCTTAGAAGTATTGATTCATGTGATAATTATTATATTAGAATAAAGAAAAGAACATAGAGATCATTCAGTCTAGCCTGACATCAATGCTGAAATATATTCAAGAAAAATATCTGAATAGTCACATAAATGAAAAAATTGCTAATCCACATGGAAGTCCATTTCTTTGGTTTCCTTTTAACATTAAATCTTTAGAAAAGATCTCCAAGATACGTCAAAGTATCCATGTACAAGACTGCTCATGACAAAACTGTTTATGTTAATGAATAAACTCAATAATTTAATGCCCATCAGTAAGGAACCAGAACTGAATACACACCTACACACACACACACACACACACACACACACACACACACACGTATTAGTCCATTCTCATCCTGGTATGAAGAAATACCCAAGATTGGGTAATTTATAAAGAAAAGAGGTTTAATTGACTCACAGATCCACATGGCTGGGGAAGCCTCAGGAAACTTACAATCATGGTGGAAGGCACCTCTTCACAGGGTGGCAAGAGAGCTTCACAGGGTGGCAAGAGAGAGAAGTGCCAGCAGGGGAAATGGCAGGTGTTTATAAAACCATCAGATCTTATGAGAATTCACTCACTATCACTAGAACTGCATGAGGGAAACCACCACCGTGATTCAATTACCTCCTACCGGGTTCCTCTCACGGCACATGGGGATTATGGGATTACAATTCAAGATGAGATTTGGGTGGAAACGCAAGGCCAAACCATATCAATATCTATATATGTGTGTGTCTCTATGTGTGTATGTAAATGCATATTATATATTTATTTGTGTGTGTGTGTGTATATATATATGTGTGTGTGTGTGTGTGTGTGTCACGGCTCAGATCAGGGAATAGGGAGAATACTGTCATGCACGTCCGTGTGAAGAGACCACCAAACAGGCTTTGTGTGAGCAACATGGCTGTTTATTTCACCTGGGCGCAGGCGGGCTGAGTCTGAAAAGACAGTCAGCGAAGGGAGATAAGAGTGGGGCCGTTTTATAGGATTTGGGTAGATAAAGGAAAATTACAGTCAAAGGGGGGTTGTTCTCTGGTGGACAGGAGTGGGAGTCACAAGGTGCTCAGTGGGGGAGCTTTTTGAGCCAGGAAAAAGAATTTCACAAGGTAATGTCACCTCTTTTGTGGTGGAATGTCATCAGTTAAGGCGGGGCAGGGCATTTGTACTTCTTTTGTGATTCTTCAGTTACTTCAGGCCATCTGGGCAAGTCACAGGGGATGCGATGGCTTGGCTTGGGCTCAGAGGCCTGACAAATAAATACCTTTAGTGTAAAATAGTGTAAAATGTTTTAAGGATGTACCTTATAATACATGTATGATTATATATATAATACCTTTTTGTAAATCTGTAAATAATGGTTTCTAAAAAGGTAAGATTGGCTTTTATTTTTAGTTTATGCCTTTCTTATTTTTATGTTTTAATCATTTGTCAGAATTATTATTTACGTATTTCAATTAGCAGAGGTTATTTGGATATTGGGATAACACACTATTTGTATGTCTTTTTTTAACATTTTCAGTATCTTCCCAATCTTGATATGAAATCAGATACCCATAGTTTTCTTTTTGAGCTACACAGAATGAAGTTATCATCTTGTATATGACAGCCTTAGCTCTTTGAAAGAACACAATACTGTTTCCCCCTTGGTGGAAGAAACTCCATTTCTTTTTCTTTTCTTTTCTTTTTTTTTTTTTTTTGAGAGGAGTCTTGCTTTGTCACCCAGGCTGGAGTGCACTGGCCAGATCTCAGCTCACTGCAAGCTCCGCCTCCTGGGTTTACGCCATTCTCCTGCCTCAGCCTCCCGAGTAGCTGGGACTACAGGCGCCCGCCACCTCGCCCGGCTAGTTTTTTTTATTTTTATTTTTTTTAGTAGAGACGGGGTTTCACCGTGTTAGCCAGGATAATCTCGATCTCCTGACCTCGTGATCCGCCCATCTCGGCCTCCCAAAGTGCTGGGATTACAGGCTTGAGCCACGCGCCTGGCCAGAAACTCCATTTCTTCCATTCTTTTTCATAGCCCTTCAAAGGCTGTGTCTTATAAGCCTTGTATTAATGTGTTGGTATTAAAGGACATGGAAATATTTTTACAAGTTCTTGACATTAAGAAGTTTGTGTCCTAATCATGGAAATAAAAATAAAATAACAAAAATATAAATAGTAGAAAATAGTATTTTGGGGGCAGGCATGGTGGGTGGCTCATGCCTGCAATCCCAGTACTTTAGGAGGCCGAGGCATGTAGATCACTTGAACTTAGGAGTTTGAGACCAGCCTGGGCAACATGGCAAAACTCTGTGTCTACAAAAAGGACAAAAATTAGCTAGGCATGGTGGTGTGTGCCTATAGTCCCAGATACTTGGGAGGCTGAGGTGGGAGGAGGGTGAGCTCAGGAGGCTGGGGCTGCAGTGACCTGAGATGGTATGACTGAACTCCAACTTTGGAGCCAGAGAGAAATCTTGTCAAGAAAAAAGGAAGGAAGGAAGGAAGGAAGGAAGGAAGGAAGGAAGGAAGGAAGGAAGGAAGGAAGGAAGGAAGGAAGGAAGGAAGGCGGGCAATATTTTTAATATATTATTATTTATGATCAGAGGAACTGAATGCATAGCAGGGAGTCTATTCTCTCAAGAGGTTGCCCAATAAACAGAAGAAGAATAAAATTGGTAAATTGGTATGGAATATATTTATCAAAATTTACTTTTCAACTTAAAAAATATGTGTTATTTTATTTTAATCTTAGAATAGCCTCAGATATTAATAACCCCACTTTATAACTGTAAGAATGGAAGTACATGATATTATGGTTTTAAGATCCTTTTCTTCTCTGAACATGTTCAAGTTCATCAATGGTTGCTCTAAAATAGCCATGTCAAGAACTGGAGATATTTTCTACAGATGCTGTGATCAGTGCAGAGGCAAGGGGCACTACAGGGTCCTTTGATCTTGACACTAATACCTTTAACACTCTGGTCTCCAGTAGAGATGGTAGGAAACATTGTCACAGAAGGAGGTAGGAGGTAGGAGCAGCTAAACCCACCTGGAAGTCAAAGAAAGCTTCAGAGAGGAGACACTGTTGGCTTGAGCTCAGATTTGAAACACAAGAAAGAATTTTCCAGAGGGACAAACAACAGTGGCTTCATTCCAGGCAGAGAAGACAGCACTACTAGAAACACTGTATGTTTAAGCACTATGGGTGTATTCTTTGGAGCTACATAGAATAAAGCTGGGGAAAAAACGAACATGATGGACTATGGGAGATTGCAAGTCTGGGATATTAGGTTAGTGCTACAGGGAAAAGAACAAAAGATCAAATAAGAGTGAAGTTAGGCAGGTAGACAGAAGACAGACCATTAGAATCTTGGGAATTTGTATTTGACCCTAGTGGCAATGGACACGAAAAAGGAATACTTCATTTTTGTTCTGAAAATTACTGGTGTATTTGCAAGAAGCTAAAAAGGACTGAAAGCATATATAATAGAGACTCTCAGCTAAAATAAAATGTCCACACAAATATCAGTAGCTTTTAAGTTGAAATGACAATTTATTACTTTTGTAATTTTTACTTGCTATTGGGAACACAATTGAACCCTTTTGTGAGGAATGATTGCCTTTTTCACCAAGCAGAGTATGTAAAAGTCAAGAGGTGCCTAATATGATTGCTTGTGGTCAGGATCGCTTTCAAATTTGTTTTGACATAGTATTTCCATCAGAATATTCTAAGCCAGTTAATAAAAGAGTATGGCATACTTCCATTAGAGATCATTCACTGGAAGCTGTTTATTATGATTTTTTACTTCCAATTTCTCATCAAATGAAAGACCATATCTTAGCTTCTCCTGAACAATTTTGAGCTTTAGCTTCTATTGCATGGATGTCTACTGCATATTCTAAAATTGGGATCTGATTGAGAACAACAGGATTCCATGGTAAGGAAAGAAAATATAAAGCCATGTATATGAGAAGAGATTTTCTCCCTCTTAGTTCGAACATTTGTTAAGATAGCACGCTGGTTTTCTGTGATGTAAAAATATTTCTCTAAAGACACTAAATTTGGATTTTAAACAATATTCTGTCCTTTGAAATGCTTATAAATTATTTTTTGAAATTAAAAAATTATGAGGTAATAAGTAGTTTGAGACAGTTACAGAACAAGGCTATTTATTTTTTATTTGGAATATGAGACCAAACTGTTTTTGTGGTATCCAGTGTTAAGGATTATAATTATTACTTTTATTTGATAGAAGTCTAATTTATAACATCCATATGCAGATTAATTATTATTGTTTCACATTATATTATCAAATTTCCCCAGCTAATAAAGCCATAGATAATGAGGCTGGCAGATGAGGTTATTTTCTGGACTTTTCAAGGTCAGTATGTCAATTAAGATTATGGGCTAATTCATTAGTGCTGGGGAAAAAAATGAACATGTTGAGCTACAGAAGATTGCAAGTCTGAGATATCAAGCATCTGTATTGACTTATGACAGCCTCAAGTTCTCTATTTTATTAAGTGATTTAGAGGTACAAATTACTTTTCCACTAATTTGACAGAGATGAAAACTTAGGAAAAATTTCAAAATATAACATAGACTCAAAGATTGCTGTATCATATTAATCAGTAAACCATGGTGTATACATGGAGCCAAATTCTCTAAGTACCTAAGTTTTCTGTTTCACTTAGAGGCAGCATGAATTTGTTTAAGTAATTAATTCATGTATTTGACAAGGACTTATAATTTACTAAATATGTATTCTGTACAAGGTTCTGTGTTAGCCCCTTGGGAAACAGAACAAAAGAGGCAGCCATAATCTTCACCCTCACATAATTTATGGAGACAGATATGAAATAATTAAGTACACACACAATTAGTTGTTAATTATATTTGGTACAAGTGCTAGAAAGGGGAAGTACTGCCTGCTATGAAAGCATGAAATTGTTATTATATAGTACCTTAAAAAGAAAAAGAAGTGGTCTAAATATATTTATAGACTAATTCAGTAAGTATTTACTGAGCAACTACTGAGCAACTACTATATTCCATTCATTCTGTGGGTACTGGGGATATAATGAAATCATACAGTGTAATTTGGTAAACACATATGCACAGCAAAAAAAAACTTTTAAAAAGCTATGGAAGCATGGATAAAAGTAGGGTGGCCTATGATATTTAAAAAGAAGCTTCCATAGAGTCAACTCATTGACTTCTTTATTCAAAAGTATGTATTAAACACCAATAATATTCCCAATATGGTGTTTGGTGTTGGAGATTTATGACAATAAAATACACCCTCGTCTGTAGAGAACTCAGAGTTTAGAGCAGCAGTCTCAATCAGGGTCAGTTGTGCCCTTTAGTGAACACTTGACAATGTGTTCACAGATATTATTCTGTCCTAATTGAGGGAGGGCGCCATTGTTCTAGTGAATAGAGGCCAGAGGCACTATTACATATTCTACAATGGAAAAAACAGCTCCCCCCACAACAATGAATAACTATCTAACCTAAAATTTCAATAGCACCAAGGGTTGGATAAACCCTGGCAGAGAGAAACAGACAAATAAGTAAATGATTGATTATAATACCAAGTTATTATTGTTAAAATGGGGCTGTGTTTTAAAATACCAACAGCAAAGTAGAAGGTAGATTTGACAGGTAAAGGCAAGAAGGCAGAAAGATCACTTGGCTTGGTATTCTATTTTGGCAAATTATGGTATGATGCTGGAAATGCCTGGACTAGAGCTATCAAAATGAAGATAAAATGATCCTAAAAATTGTATGTGAGAGGAAATTTCAGAGGTAAAATAAACATTGATTTACTGACCAATTGTATGGTAAAAATTTGGGAGAAGAAAGAGTTGAAGGCTGGGTGCAGTCGCTCATGCCTCTAATCCCAGCTCTTTGGGAGGCCAAGGTGGGTGGATCACTTGAACCCAAGAGTTTGAGACCAGCCTGGGCAACATAGGGAGACCCCATCTCTACAAAAACATAAAAAAATGAGCCAGGCATGGTGACATGAGGCTGTAGTCACAGCTACTCTGGAGGCTGAGACAGGAGGATCACTTGAGACCAGGAAGTGCAGGTTGCAGTGAGCCAAGATCATGCACTGGACTCCAGCCTGGGCAACAGAGTGAGACTCTGTCTTAAAAAAAAGAAAAAGTAGTTCAAACAGATAGAAGAGTCAATTACTACCTTAAGAGCTGTTTAGTTTAGGTAATAAACTACTGTTAAGACCAACAAATGTATGAATAAAGGAAAAGGAACAAGTTTTGAGGGAAATTAATAATGACAATAAAAATAATATTGATGTGTTACAGGTCAGGCAATGAGCTAATCACAGAAAACATTAATAAATTTGTCATAACTTTGCAGGAAAGTAATACTATTGGAAGTAAGTACTCTGATTCCCTATTTTTCAGACATGGTAAGAGAGATTAAATAAATTATTCAAGGTCATATTGCTTAATAGTGGCAATAGCTAGACTTCAACAGGTGTTTATCATTTTCTAAAGTCAAGGTCTTCAAAACTCTATGCTCTATTGCATAAACAAGGAAGAGACTGGAAAATCCAGGTGGACTTTTCTCACTCTGGAGCCAGAATGCCCTGGTTCCCTGAAAAATAGAACCTGGTGCAAACGCTTGTACGCTACTGGCTATTACAGCACGCATATCAGGGAAGCAGAGTGAGTCATTAGAGTAGAGAGAGCAAACATTCAATGTTATCCAGCCGCTTTCTTGTTCGACCTTGGAGGAGAGTCTGCCAAGAAGCTGCAGACATTATTCTATTTCAAGATACGCCATGCAGAGGAAGAAATGAAGAATAGGTACCATCTCTGCACACCATTCATTAAACATGTGCTCCAAAGCTTTCACTCACCTGCTCTTCCAGCTTAATCAAGTGGGTCTGAGTGGCAGCAGAAGTATCCTAGAGCAGGAGGCAAGAGGGACCCAGTATGAGTAGAAGACAAGGCACTGTGGACTTGTGCCTGTGAGAATCAAGGAACATAGTGCAATATAAGAGGCCAAGACCCCAAGACAAGTGCAGGTGGGAAGGTATGGGATGGTGTGTAAGAACGAGCTGATCTATCTGGTGGCTACAAAACACCAGCTTTGGGTAAGTTATGTCCTTATCTATAATATCCTCATCTACAAAATAGAGAAAATCAGAGTCATGTTGTGAGGATTAAGTGATTTAAAATACATCAATCAGTTTAAACAGTACCTGCCGCAACATCAGCACCAGATGCAATATTTGTTATGACATCACTATCATCACCACTGTCGAGAAGAGAAAAGCAGCTCCTTTTACTCTGGAACTGACTGATTCTAACAGCAAATTCTTGGTATTGTGAGGAGCTGGCCTGCCCTTCACAGTTAAGGTCATAATGTTCTGTTACCAAATAGAAACAATCTCACAGAATACCAGGATCTGACATGGTCACCATGTGACCATGATGATGAGAAACAAAGAACAAAAACAGAAACAAAATCAATTCATAACTTTGTCTAAGCACTGACAAACACAAGGTCACTATACAAAACACAAAATACCAAATGCATCCCCTTCCTGGCTAACAAGAGAGAATTGTTTTCTTTACCAAGTAGAGCTTTAGTTTTGGTCTATTATTCCTTTCTTCTAGGTAAGATTTATTAAGATACCCAATTATATATTTCTGTGTGCTTCCTCATAGGTTTCAATCCAGAGCCAAGCCCCATCTCCTTGAACTCTCCCCACAAATCACATAACCCAAGCACTATCCTATAACTAGTTCTTTCTAACACCCTTTTATTAAAGGTGCCCAAACTTCCCCATGATGTGTGCTCTCCCTCACTGCAACAATCAATAAATTCAACTTGCTTAACTGTAAGTGTACACCTGGTGGGCTTTGGCTGAAGAGCATTGGCATCATCTTATCGTCGTCATCATCATCATCATCATCATCATCATCATCATCATCATCTCCTAAAGCTGGAGACATTAGATTAGCCACATAGTTGTGAAATTTTAGCATTTAAGTTGTAATTGGAGTCAAAGTAATAGAGGAAATTACAGAAGGAGAAAATGTCAAATGGCAGGAGTAAATTGCCTGGGGCTAAACCAGAGGGGACACACTAGTATTGAAGGGACAGTCCAAATTAAAAGAATCAATTATGTTTTTCAATGAATGATTTTATGAGTAGTCATGTAAGAGAAGAAGAGATATTAGCTTATGGAAAGAAGGGAGTTTTAAGAATGTCGTGGTGTTCCCATGTGCTTGATACAGAAATGTCCAAATAAGAAGTAGGGAAAGCCCATTGGATTGGACAGACAGGAGGTCTGATAGCCAACACTTCAAAGAGTATTTAAGTAAATAAAAGACATTACAACAGGCAAAGTGATGAGTGGGAGACAGGGAAATTAGTGTCTTTTAAAGTATGAATATGAATAGGACGGAGATGGAAATTTAACTGAAGGTAAACATAGGGTTGCAGGAGGGTTAACTTATGACAGAAAGAAGCAGACATCTCAGTCTGCTTTAAGAAAGCATCTGGCCAGGCACAGTGGCTCTGCACTTTGGGAGGCCAAGGCAAGTGGATGACTTGAAGTCAGGAGTTCAAGATCAGTCTGGCCAACATGGTGAAATCCTGTCTCTACCAAAAATACAAAAATTAGCTGGGCATGGTGGCAGGCAACTGTAATCCCAGCTACTTGGGAGGTTGAGGCAGGAGCATCGCTTGAACTCAGGAGGCGGAGGTTGCAGTGAGCCAAGATTGCACCATTGTACTCCAGCCTGGGTGACAGAGCGAGACTCCGTCTCAAAAAAAAAATAAATAATAAATAATAAAATTAAAATTTAAAAAAGCATCTATGGAAAGGGAGAGTTTGCAGAGCCAAGAAAGAGAGAGGAGATTTGAGGAATGAAGGTTCTAGAGTGTGTGGAAGGAGGAGAGATCCAAAATTCTGTTGGAGAACTAATCCTGAAAAGAAGTAGAGGAATTTCATTTTGAAAGTAGATGAATGAAAGATAAATACTGATACTGCTAAGTGTGAAGGTTCTGTGCTAGAAGGTGAGGGGAGGCAGCTGAGGAATTTCATCACTGTTGACTTTTGTTTTCTCAGGAAATAGTCTAGGACATTTGTTAAAGGTGAAGGTTAGGAATGTGGTAAACCTGAAACAGCCACAACAGAAAAGGGAACTGCAGGGAAGAAGAAGAAAAGAAAAAGACTGTCAGGTACTGTGAAGATGGAAGTAAGATAGGAGATTCTGCACTCATCGCTCTAACAGAACTGGACAGCATGGCTGTGCAATGACTATAGCTGTCCTCAACAACTGAGGTCAGGGCAAGAGAGATCAAACACGGAGGCCGATCCTTGTTGCCAATGGCAGGATTTCTGAGGTGGAACAAAGGGAAAAAAGGAGAAAATCTGGTGAGAGCACAGTTTAAATGAGTGATCAGTGAAAGGGAAAGGCTAGATAAATGGAAAAGCCAAGGTAGTCACAGACTGACTAAGGGAACTTAAAGTTCTAAAGGTGGCAGGATACGTAATGCCACTGAAGGAATTAAGGTTAGAAGAATAGTGTTGGCAGGGCGTGGTGGCTCAAGCTTGTAATCCCAGCACTTTGGGAGGCTGAGGCAGGTGGATCACAAGGCAGGAATTTGAGACCAGTCTGGCCAACACAGTAAAACCCCATCTCTACTAAAAATACAAAAATTAACCAGATGTGGTGGTGGGTGCCTATAATCCCAGCTACTCAGGAGGCTGAGGCAGGAGAATAGCTTGAACCTGGGAGGCGGAGGTTGCAGTGAGCCGAGATCGCACCTCTGCACTCCAGTCTGGGCGACAGAGAGAGGCTCCGTTTCAAAAAAAAAAAAAAAAAAGAATACAGTGTTTCAGATAAAGAGCTTAAGATTTCAGAAATAAACAGTAGAGAAGGATAGTAAGATACATACAATGGTACAGAAATTTGGCATTGAAATTGAGAGAGGGCAAAGGAAAGCACTAGAGAAAAAGTATTCCACGACCTTAGGGACTAGGAAGTATGAGACATGTTAACAGGATACAAATTTTAAAAGACTTAAAATAGAAATGAGTTATCCATATCCAAAATTCATTTCTACGTGTTATATTTTCACAGGGAAAATAGGATTCCTACCTTACATTAAAAAAACAAAAAGAAAAAAAGAAAATACCTTTAACATTTAAGATTGTAATTCATAAAATGGTTTGGTAACAATATTATTAAACTGAAGTGGGATTTTTTTTTTAACCATATTTCTCACACCCTACATATAGACATGGCCTTCTGAAGAAGTTGCCAAATAGATTTGCTTGTGCCCAGAGAGGCCACACATATAGGACAAAGCCTTATACGTTGATTACAGGTTCTGGAAAAGAGCTGACCACAGTGCTGGTATCTGCTAATAAGAACTTAAAAATAGATTTTAAAAATCTATTTTAAAAAACTATATTATCAAAAAAAGAGTATATCGTTCTTGTATCACTTTTCCATGTATGAAATTCTTAATAGGAAGAGTGACTGTATAAATTTGGGGTACCTGGTAAATATTTGGTGCTCATACTGGTTTTACTTAGCCCTTTAAAGAAATTTAGTATTCTCAGTCTTGATGAAATTTTAAAAAACAATTCATTATGCCTTTTGTTCTTCCAGAATGTCTGACTTTTAGAGGTGGGTTAATAGGCCAGAAAATTTTTAAAAATATACATATTTTACTTGATACAAATAAGATATATTCTATGTCTATGTTATAACAAAAATCTAATTTCCAAAGAGAGAAGTTTCCAATTATATCCTTGAGAAAATATGTTTGTTAATTCTTAATGTTTCCTCTGCTATTTTTGGTAACATCATATTTTAAGGTTTGCCTTTTTCTTGCTGCTGACACTGTGGGAATAATAAGAACCACTAAGATGTGATGGCAAAGAAATGCCAAAAGTACTTAAATAGGATATTTTGGTAAAATTTGTGTTATTTGGACAATCTGACTGTGATACATAGAATTTTCTTTTACAAATTAGGTGATTTTAGTGTTATATAAAGCTAAAAAGTAGAAAAAGTCAACATTTTTGTATTATTTTTTCCTGTAATCCTCAGGCAATATTATAACTTGCTTATCTAACTCATCTCAATGAGTTTTTAATACCATATCAAAAGGTGGACGAATTTTCTCTAGTTTCTCTTGAGAATTGAAGGTAATTAAATGAAAGTACAATCCCATCTCCTGAGGATAATTTTTGGCTAATTTTTGAGACTTTTTATTTCTAATTTTCCTTGAACCTATTGGACCTATGTACCATTCTGACCCTTTCTCTACTCTCCATGGGTATTTAAGGTCTCTGCTTACTTATTTTGCTATCAAATATGGATAACTCTTATTCTGAACTTCTGATTTATCTGCAGGGCTGAGAAAGCCTGGTCAGTTTTTACCTAGGAATATACTTTTTTATTTTCCCCCAAATTTTACTCATATTGAGTCTATATATAAATAATGAGGCTGAGTTGTATTTTCTTAGAGAGTAACCTATGTCTCCTCTGGTCTGGGTATGTTGTAGATTTCAAACTCAGGGTCCTTACTCTTGTCTCTACATTTCCACATATCTATTAGGATAATCAGAAATTATAAATGTGTCATATTTGAGTACCTAGAACTTCACATCTAATTTGGCAGTCACTAGTCATGTGTCTATTGAGCCCTTGAAATGTATGGCTAGTCAAAATTAACATGTGCTCTAAGTATAAAATACAAAGCAGATAGTGATTTCTTAGTATGAAAACAATGATGTAAACTACCTCGATAATTTTTACATTGATTAGATATTAATAAGATGCTAAAACATATTATCAAAATATTTTTCCTGTTTCTTTTTGCTTTTTTTAGTGTGGCTATCACAATTTAAAATTTACATATATGGTTGATGTTTGTGGTTCCCATTAGAATTCTACTCAAAAAAAGTTTGAAATTAGTACTGTTAGCAAATGTTGTATTCCAGCTACAAGTAGATATGAAGAATGTTATAAAATCAACGTTTTACAACTTTGGACTTACTACAACAAAATACAATTTATGTTATTATTATTATTATATCAGGGAACCTAAAATAGAACAAAGATTAAAGTATATGCTTTCTTGATTCTTAGTTACCTTACTTCTCAGGTATCAAACCTCTGGGTTATTATTAAACTCTGAGTAAGGAGGAGAGAAGCAAATCCTACTACCTGCTCCACCGTTTCTCATGGGTTTTGCTTATTATTTCTCTCTAAAAGCAGCCAAGATTTTAATAGCAGTTGTTAAAGGAATGCATTGATAAGAACCGGATTTTAAAGTGTCTCAGAGTGAAACTCAATAACTCAATAATATGGTTTTACTACTGCTTACAATATAATGTGTTATTCTGCTGAAATGACATATTCAAGATTTCTGATGCAGTATGTGGCTGAACAGAATCCTAACATCTTGTAGTTCTAGCATTCATTACACATTAAGGTGGTTATGCAAAGCAGAGAATGTGAAAAACCACTGGTCTTACATTTCTACTTTTCTGGTCACAAATGTGCAATGATTCCTCATGCAACATTTTGGAAACACCTCACTGCTGAATGCAGTAAAATCATCCAGCATTCCTCTGGTCATGAATAATTTATAGACAAAGTGCCATATACCAAATATGTTACATGACGTGATTCCTAGAGCCGTCAAAAACTTGATCTATGGACTTATTCTTACTGCACTTTTTTTTTAAATCATATCTTTGTGGGAGAACAGTTACTATGATGAACATGAAATCTGAAACTATTTAAATGATACTACAAAATGCTCCATAATGTTTAAGTACAACATAGAATGATTTCTCCATTTCTCCAAGTGTGATGACCAAACTTGAGATTCATGAAAACATCAAACTTCTGTTTCAAAGTATGGTAATATTAACTTTGTAACTATGGATGACATATTATGATTTTAAAAGTTGTTGACTTTGTCCTTATATCTGTCTCTCATTTTTATTTCCTTTTAATCATCTATTATTCTCCTAAAATAAAGAATTCATATTTGTTGCAACAAATTAAAAATAAAAAATTGGAAATATGTGATTCCGTTTGATTTTGTGATAGATTAATATCAGATTTAGAATGGATCTTAAAAGTCTAAAACTTTTTCGTTGCGTAGCCTTTGCTCAATCACACACATTGGTGTAATATATGTAATAGATCCTGAGCCAATTTCTACTCCTAGAGTCATGAGGGTCTACAAGTTCTATTTTATGCTTATGTGAAATTAACTTATCTGTAATGTACACCTACTGATAGTAATGTACATCGGAATTATAAAAAACAAGTGTAATCCATTTTATATGAAAATTTAAAATTTTTCTTAACTTTTAAAAATCACTCTACATTATCTCCTAGTTAACTTCACTCACAAACATTTATAAATATAGCCAAGAATATTTTTCTTTCATTGATGCTCCAGTCCTACATATTCAATCTAATTAACATCTAATGCTTAGTGGTCTTAAGGATATCTCAAATTCCACACATTGGAAATTACACTTAAGATCTCTATGCACAAATCTGATGAGCAATTGTACTCCAAATGCAATAATCCTTGATACTGGCTTCTTTTTCTCTAACCATATCGTATCTATCAGCATGTCCTACCAACCTTATCTCTTAAAGTTTTCTTAAAGCCACTGATTTCTCTCCAGCAATAACTAACCTTTAGAAAAATTTCTATTATTTCTCACCCAAAGAAGGTAATGGCTTCCCACATGATTTCCCTCCACCCATGCTTAACACCCTAGAGCACAACAGTCAAAGAGTTTACTTAAATATGTAAATCAGATCAATGCTTAAATTTTTACATTGTATTTCCCTGCTATTTTTTTAAAAAAGATCAAAAGATCAAAGACTTTGATCAAAGAAAAAGATCAAAGATCTAACAATGGCTTGCCATTTACTACAAAGTCTGGGCTCTGCTTACCACACCCTTGCTTAATTAGTTGTTCCTCCTTGTTCAGATATCAAGGAAATCAGCTATCAGGGACAAAATAGCTTTTGTCCAAAAAGCCTTCCTTGACCTTGGTGACCATAATCCTTTCCTTCATTACATCCGCTCTTAACATCATGTAACTAAACTTTATAGCATTTAATGTCATAGCTCATATTAATTTTGAAAGAAGGAATGAAATAGGAAATACAAATTAACTTTTAAAATACATAAAGAAAATGCTTATATTAAGAACTAAACTGCAGCTTTTGGTGTATATTCATGTTTAACACAAACTAAGCAAGTAACAGTAATTCAAAGGTTTTAAATATACACCCAAACCTGCAAAGACACATAGACACCTTAAACTACTGTTGCTCCAGGCAACATAGAAAAATGAGCCTAACAAACACTATAATTTGTTTGGAGGAAACGGATATTTATTTTTAAGACTACCCTTCTGATATAATCATGGTTGATGGAAAGAATGACATCACCCTGAGTATGGTCAGATATATTAATACAATCTTTGCTAAATTATAAACTCTACTAAGACAGCAGATCTGCTTCTATTTGCAGTGTGGCTAAGCTACAGTGATGAGACTGCCTTAGGGGAAGTCACAACTTTCCCATAAAGTTGTTTTCATGAATAGATGTTGCAGTTGGATGAAAATTTAAAAAACAAAAAGAAAAAAATACCCAACTTTCTGGGCACATTCTCAGATGGTCACCAGTATATCCACTTTAAAACACAGGATAATGTGGGAAACAATAAAAATAACCATCTGTTAGAATTGTCTTAGAGGGATACATTTTCTAACAGTAAAACTTCTGAGCTGACCCAGCAAAATCTGAGAATGAGAGTGGTGGATGGCTCCGAGATGACATTTCAAATATTGTTTTTTCAAACCTGTAGATGTATAAGAAATTATGGCCAGGAACAGTGGCTCATGCCTATAATTCCAGCACTTTGGGAGGCCAAGGCAGGCAGATCACCTGAGGTCGAGAGTTTGAGACCTGACCAACATGGAGAAACCCCGTCTCTTCTAAAAATACAAAATTAGCCAGGTGTGGTGGCGCATGCCAGTAATCCCATCCCAGCTACTTGGGAGGCTTGAGGCAGAAGAATCGCTTGAACACGAGGCGGAGGTTGCAGTGAGCGGAGATCGCACCACTGCACTCCAGCCTGGGCAACAAGAGCGAAATTGTCTCAAAAAAAAAAAAAAGAAGAAGAAATTATAAGCAGAAAACAATAGACATAAACTGGCATTTGCAGCACTTATTTTAACACAATGAATGAATTAAGTCATTCTTGAAAAGTTTGGATATAAGTGTATACACACTATAAATTTGAAAATGAAATGCACATTTGTGCCTAAGACTGATCTATTGTCTTGCGTTGTTCTTGGCAAAGTCAAGCAAAGTCTTCACAGTACACTCTGCCCCTTAAGGTTAAATAGTTTCCACTTGCAGAGGTAAGCTGTTGGTGGAAGAAAACAGATAAAACAGATTTTTTAAATAGAACTAATCCACTTATTTAGATGTTGATTCCTGCTTGATATTTTAGAAATTTTACTTTTTACAAGTCCAGTGGTTCAGAATCTCTTGCTTCTGTTATGTATTATGAGCTTAGCAAAAGCTCGAAGTATCTGTTATGGACTTAATTGTGTCACTCCCAAAATTCATATGTTGAAGTTCTAGACCCCAGTATGACTGTTTTAGGAGTTAGGGTCTATAAAATGATGATTAAGGCTAACGAGGTTATATGCATAGGGCCCTAACCCAGTAGAACTGGTGTCTTCATAAGTAGAGGAACAGACACAAGATGGCTCTCTCTCTGTGTGTGCCTGCACAGAGTAAAGGCCAAGTGAGGACAGTGAGAAGGTGGCTTTCTAAACCCCAGGAAGAGAGACCTCAACCCTGCCAGCACCTTGATCTTGTACTTTCAGCCTCCAGAGCTATAGAAAAATTAATGACTGTTGTTTAAGCCACCTACTCTGTGATATTTTGTTACCGCAGCCTAAACTGACAAATACAGGATCTTTAGATGCTCTCAAGAGCTTTGTTTTTTTTTTGTTTGCTTTTGGAACAGCCCCATAACAGTTTGACTAAACCTACAGTAATTTAGATTTACCTACAAAAATAATTACATGAAATTTTTGATGTATCAGTTATCAGAACCCTGAGAAAGTTTTTGTGTGGTCTGTTTCATGTTAAACCTATGTTAGATATGTTACCAACTTATTAATAGCAAATCTGAAATTCTAAAAAATGTTGTGGCAATAGAAAGTTTAACTGAAGATGCTTACCTTAAGCTGTCTTCTCAGTGATCAATGATGACTTGTCCTTAGTAACGCTGTGGATAACTGCATGTATTACAGCTCGGACAAGGTCAAGTTTTGCAAATAGTGTCTTTACCAGTTCACAAACTGGATATGAATACTACTTATTTTGTTTTTATATTATGATTATAGTCTTCACAACATCTGCAAGTCCTAGTAGATCTGAGTATTGAATATGGATACTAAAAAAAAAAAAAAATACTGAGTCCAGGCATAGTGGCTCATACCTGTAATCTCAGCACTTTGGGAAGCCAAGGCAGGTGGATCACCTTAGGTCAGGAGTTTGAGAACAGCCTGGCCAACATGGTGAAACCATGTCTCTACTAAAAATACAAAAATTAGCCAGAAGTGGTGGTGGGCACTTGTACTCCCAACTACTCGAGAGGCTGAGGCAGGAGAATCACTTGAACCTGGGAGGCAGAGGTTGCAATGAACTGAGGTCGTGCCACCTCACTCCAGCCTGGGCAACAGAGAGAGACTCTGTCTCAAAAATAAATAAATAAATGCATACCATACACACATACATACTGAAAAGCAGTAGAAAAATAAGCATATTATGTAAATATGCAATTAACAAAACTTAATCTGAAAAATTCACTTTAAAAAATGTTCATTTCTAACTTACTATGTAAGTAAAATGCAAATTAAAATGTGACATAAATTTTTGCCTATCCAGTTAGCATCTTTTAGGTCGATTTTATTTTTAATTATGAAGTGATACTTTATTGTAAAAATATCCCACAGACAATTGAAATGCAAATTTGTAAAAACTTCAAAGAAAACAGCCAATATAGTGTGTATATATAGACAGATCTAATTTGCAAAGACCAATTTACACATTTATAATTTTGTTTTAAAATGGAAACAAAGAACACCAAATCTAAAATCTGTAGAAATTTAAATGGATTATAGCATATTCAAAGATTAAAATATACTATATGCAATAAAACGATCTTGCAGAATAACAGCCTATAAGAAATTATCTGTGGGCCGGGCGCGGTGGCTCAAGCCTGTAATCCCAGCACTTTGGGAGGCCGAGACGGGCGGATCACGAGGTCAGGAGTTCGAGACCATCCTGGCTAACACGGTGAAACCCCGTCTCTACTAAAAAATACAAAAAACTAGCCGGGCGAGGTGGCGGGCGCCTGTAGTCCCGGCTACTCGGGAGGCTGAGGCAGGAGAATGGCGTAAAAACCCGGGAGGCAGAGCTTGCAGTGAGCTAAGATCCGGCCACTGCACTCCAGCCTGGGCGACACAGCGAGACTCCGTCTCAAAAAAAAAAAAAAAAAAAAAAAAGAAATTATCTGTGATAAAATGTTAAAGCAAAATTCAAAAAGCATATATGATATAAACTCAATTTAATTTAAAAATTGATATTTATGCAAAAGTTATATAATAAAACAAAAATACTTTCTATATTTTCTTTACTGATTCTATTTTCAAGTTTTCCAAATTTTAAATTATTCTCTAGCTTATTGCTAGATTGAAATACTAGATTGGAATCTCTGAATGATGGATAATGATATGATTGAGATGTAAACTCCAAGTAATTCCCCAACTTTATTAAGTCTATTTGCAAAGAGAAAAGGAGGAAAACTGAAAATTGTAATTATGTCAAATATTTGGTCATTGCAGACATTGAAGGGTCCTGAAACTTATTTCTTGACCCATTCCTTTGCTTGCTTTGAAAATACATAAAAAGTCTCTAATATATAAATACCAGGAGCATAAAACAAACAGAACATTTTTCACTAGGCCCCCACATTGGGTAAATTTGATTTAAGCTTCTAGGTTCCAGGGTAAAGGACATATTCATTTGCTTACCACTTCTTTAGTGGGTGTATAGTGTCTGACATTTTCTAATTTTCTTGGTATTAAAATTCTGTCTTCAACAGTAAATAAGCAGATCTTCAAGAAGTAGTTATTATGGGGTAATAACTATTCCGGGCCAGCCCAGTTTAAAATCATATCAATACAAAATTACTTGAATGAAACAGAAAGAATAAAACACAGAAGCTCACCTATATACACATATCCACACACGAATATTCTGCAGTCTCTAGAAATCAGTTACTTAAGACTCAGTCATCTTTAATAAACGATATTTTTTAAAGAACTCAAATCATGATAAAAAATAATCTTTTCTGTCTATATGTTTTATTACCTACAATTCAATCTTTTTCAACCAACAGTTAAAATAATACAAAAAGAAAAAATGGACAATTCTCATTCTCCATTATAAGAGTGCATAACATTCTAAATAAAATAGACTCTGAGGAAAAGCAAGTACTCTTTCAATCTTCCTTAAAGAACACTGGATAAATGTCAGTATTTCCTCACAGTTGAGTCTCCAGGCATCTATTTCTTTGCTTTTAATTTTAACCAGAGTCAATGTTGCCCTGTCTTCCTTTACATTTGTTTTGAAATCTTCTGCCACTTTTCTTTTCCCTTTCTTGTTGAAGTTGTCAGATTCCATATTTTCCCTTCAGTATTTCACTCAGGCTTAATGAAAATTAACCTCACAGTCAAAATAAAATGAAGCTAATGGAAGAAAAGAGGAAGGTAATAAGTTTATAAGAAAACTAATGCCATATCTAAGAAAATCAGTGTCAAAAGCTGTGATCACGTTATCGCTTGATGATACAACATCATTAACACAGCTGATGTAAAGTTATCCTGAGTCTAAGTAATTGTGTCTGAGAGAAACACAGGTGTGGAGTGCATATACCACCCACTGGATTCCACTCAGAATCTCTGAAGGTCATATGTTGTCATCACATTTCAGATACCAAAATAGCAGCATCTTTGATGATAAAAGGCTGAAGCATGAATGGAAAGCCAATTTCCTTCTTTATAATGCAGAAAGCTCACATTGAAAGGCATTTCCATTCTGATAGAAATACACTTCACACATTCCAAAGATCAAGAAACATTTGAATCTCTTATATCTGGTTCAGGACAATATTTCATTTTATTTGTCTCTCTCTCTCTCTCTCTCTCTCTCTCTCTCTCCCCCCCCCCCCTCTTTTTCTCTCCCTTCACTCCCTTCCCTGCTCCCTCTTCCTTGACCTCAGATCTCAAGCAGTGGTTTCAACTCCACATTAATCCAATATCTATAAATCAATCAGATGGATTAAATGCCTGAACTTCAAAGTTTTATAACAAGCTCTTTAGAAAATAGATGTCAGGATGCAACATCTACAGTATAGATTATATTTTCAAGGTGGCAACCTTTTTGTCTACCCATTTTTGGTTCACTTGACTATTTTTTGTAAACCTGAAGCTGAAGAAACCAAAGAAAATCCACAAACTAAATTTAGGGCACAGTAAAAAATATTGTGTTTAATGTGTAACTTCCCCTAAACCTTTGAAAGAAAATAGAAACCTGCATATAAAATATAATTTAAAAGAAAAAAAAGTTATGTTCTTTTCTTCTATTTACCAGGATCTCAGAAATAGTTGCATTTTGGTATAAATAAATAAGTTTGTAAATATTTAGTATGACTAAGTTTGATATAGTAGAAGCAAATTTTATTAGTTTGTATGTATTTCATTGGATCTTATTTTTAAAAAGAGGTATCTTCACTGACAATAACTGTATTTGCTGCTATGCCAGACAAGACTCTGAATCCTTTCTGTGTTTCTATTTTAGTTCGTGAAGAGGAGCACATCTACTCATTCTTCAAGGCTAAACTATTCCAGGCTTCTTTAGAAATTTTCTAGGTTATTCTAGATCTATCATGCAGTAGACATATGTGCTTTTAGTTGTTGATTTTCATATTGGGAAATATTCCTCCCCTCTGCTAAGTACATGTGACTCCCATGAAACTGGCTTCATTCACAGGGCCAAGGCTGGCGTGTGACTCAAGTCTGGCTGATGAGAGCCTCACACTTTTCTGGCCCCAGTGATTGGCTCTTGGATGTACATATGAACTCATCAGAACCAAGTAGACATCCGGTGCTTTTGTGGAGATTTCTCATGCTGAGATGTCTTCTTTTCTCACAGTATTGGACTAGTGGAGCCACCTTGCAAACACAAAAAGAAAGTCTGTCTACGAATGGAGCTAGTAAAAAACAGAACCACAATTTGGAGATAAAAACTGGATCAAGACGGGCACTGTTTGATCCTTTGAATCAAGCAGCTAGGAAGTTCATCTGTGTTGTCGAAGTCTCAGTTACCTGCAATTATTTTTCCCTTTTGTTTAAACCACTTTGGATTGAATTTGTTGTGCTATGCAACAACATATGAAAGTGTATTTTCACTTAACTGACACACCTAGCCATGATCATTCTTACTTCAGATTGTCCATAGAAATGAAAACTGTACAAATTGGCATTTAATAATATATGTGCTTAAATTATTTAGTATGTTTTAAAGATGCTTATTTTTATATCTCTGATAAGATTTAATTTCCACAGGGAACATTGCATCTTTCAGTTAGCACTGACCTCCCTATATTCTGCTATGCTATTGTAAGTAAAACTGTAATGCACAGGAACAAAAACAATTTTTACTGAGGAAAAATTCTGCTAAAGATCCTACTAACCTGACTTCCTCACTTGAATTGTAACAGTAACAGAAAGAAGAAAAGTGGTTACCCTGTTCAGATATCCTTTTAGTTTAATGATTGGATGGATTATTTAGGAATGAATTTTATCATAATGCAATTCATTTGAATAACAGAAGTACATAACAAGACACTGCATTTAATTTATCATGTTATTTATTTAAGCATAATTATTTAGAAATTAATAATAAGCAATGGATTTTGGATGTAACTTTTCAATTCCATAAACATTGGCAGTCCTTATGCAGGTCTTTCTAAGGAATGTTTCTGGCTGATCTATCAGGACCAAATATCTTTGTATCATCTTCTTTGTTCTATTCTGTTACTCTGGGTATCATCATTATTTATTCTAGTCTGTGTTGAGATGTTACTTCCATGCATTTGATTTAAATTATTAATTGCATAAATATCTATCTGCAACTATAATTTGTCAAAACAGACTTTTAGGTAATTTTTAATCAATGGTTTTAAACATTTTTCTAACACTTTCTAATAAATGTCTATCTCAGCTAATTATTACCACTTAGAATTTTTTTCTTTTATGGTGGCTAAGGTATTCTAAGTCTTTTCTTTCTCTCTCCTTTCTATCTCTCTCTCCCACTTGTGTGTTTGAACCTTTGCTTCAATTGCTTTGTTTCAGTTGCTTCAGTGATGTGACTTTATATCAGCCACAAAATTTTACTGAAAGAACCTTTTCCTCCTGGACAAGGACAGTGCCTATATTAAGTAAAAAAAAAAAAAAAAAAAAATCACTTGATATCCAGTTATTTTCCATTTATTACCTAGAGCATTTTTCTTGGTTGAAAGTTACATAAATTTTATTTTCATTTAAGTGCTATAAGATTTATATGTTAACAAAGTCTTGTATTTAAGATGCACTAGATGATTATATGTTGACAGTTAAAAAAATGTTGACTGATAAAAAGAAAGGACATCATTCATTTTCCCCTCTTGGTTTCCTAAGAAAAAATTGTGGCATTCCACATAAGTCCTATTATAAGTGTGCTAAGTTTAGAACTCTCTATTAGCTGAAATAAGAGTTTCTAGGCTGATGATCAGTAATTCAGTAAATTACTAAATTTAATTGAATGCATGTGTCAACACCTAATTAAGGTCATCAACTCAACAAGAATTATGCTACCATCTTCATTGTGTTATTAACAACCTCTCAAAGAGCTGCTCTTCAGTCTAAAGGTTCTGCACTGAATCCATTCTTTGAATACAGTTCCTAATCCAAGATTAATTTATTGGAACTTTACTTTTTGTAAAACCTATTGACTTCATACAGGCTTTGGTGGGACTATAGGAACTCAGTGTCTCTGCAAAACTGAACTGGAATAGGACTGAATTTTAATATAAGAACAATTTATGAGGACATGTGAACAATCAGCTTCTTTATTTGTATTTTGGTTTACCAACTTGTTTAATGAAACTATTTTCTCCTGAAAATCAATCTGCCACAAGGTTTTATTATATATCTGTTATATACAGCACAGTATACTACATAAATATTTTAATATTTTAAGTTTTAATGGCCTATTTTTTGAGGAATTTTCAATATCACTAAAATATTTAAATATCTCTAAGGGATATAATAATATCTGTAATATTTAAGTATCTCAATGGGATATAATAATTTTATTTGATCAAGTTCTTATTTGCTATAGTAAGAAAAATAGAAGTATTTATGAAGGCTGAGGTAATGATTCATAGAGGTAGAATTTGAAATTATAAGGTAGGTAAGCACCACTGTATAAAGGGAATAAGAGCAAATAGGAACTGGTCACAAAAATTAAGATATCAGGACCACATCATCAGGGACCAGTCAGGAGACTACCCTTATAAAACACAGGCTATATGCTGGAAACTTATATGGCATCTTAGAGAGATGAATAATATAGGAGATTAAAGTCCTATATATTTTTTTAAAGACAGCATCTTATTCTGTTACCCAGGCTGGAGTACAGTGGGGTGATCTCAGTTCACTGCAATCACCATCTCCTGGGCTCAGGCAATCCTCCCACCTCAGACTCCTGAGTAGCAGGGACTACAGACATGTGCCACCACACCCAACTAATTTTTTGTACTTTTTGTAGAGAGAGGTCTATTTTGTCCAGGCTGGTCTCCAACTCCTGGGCTCACGCAATCTGCCCACCTCAAGCTCCCAAACTGCTGGGATTACAGGTGTGAGCCACCACACCCCAGCCGTATACAGGTATTTTAAAACGTTACTTTACAGGTAGTAGATGTGTAGAAATAAAGGCTATGTCAAACATTATATATACTTGGAAGTTTCTTCTGAAAGTTGATAGTCTAATTATCAATCATCACTATCACCACTGCTCTTCTAAAGTTAATAATAATGTTATTAACTAGGAAGAATTTAGAGAGAAAATAATAACAAAACGTTTAAACTTTAGGTAAAAACCATAGTTACACAGAAAAAAAAAAAGAAAAGAAAAGAAAAACCAAGGTAGGCAAAGAGGGAGCAGATAAATAGAGAAACACCAGATGCTAGGGTTTCATGCAAACAAGGTGGGGCAATATGTTTCTTCTCTTTGTTTTTTTCTTGAATGAGAATGCACATGTATGACTTTCTCACCACTGTAATTTTTTTCCATAGTTCTTAATAGACAAGCTAACCTACAATTACCAAAAAATGAATAGAATAGCTCTTGAGATTGCAGGGCACTGAAAGCACATTTCTACTTACCGGGAGGTGATTAGTTGGTAGAATGTGTTTGAAAGGCTGCAAATCCCATACAATAAATATCAATCATCTCATTCAGAGGTTGTTTTTCATCACTGACCAAAAACACAGTCAATTCATTAAATCATCTTTCAAGTTTTAGAATTGTGCTAGGGGAGTTATTGGGGAAGTTTTCATAATGTCACCTCCCATGGATTGGTAGAGACACAAAACATGTGGTCAAATACAATTGAATGAAGTCTCTCGGAAATATTTAGTATCAAACAGCAATCTCTTGATACAAAATAATTTGGTTTGGAGAGTCAAAGCTATATTAAAGAAGCATTTTTTTAGTTTATTATGCAAGGAGCACTGACATAGATGTAAACATACACAAAAATAAAACAATTGCTTCAGTCAAGCTCACCATTTAGTAAGAATAATAAATAGGAAACATTAAGACAATACCACTGATATACTATGGTAAGTGGTAAAACATTCTGAAAAGATAGAGGGAAAAGTCACTGTTTGGGAAGATGAGAAAAGGCAAAAGGCAAGTTTAGAATTGAGTTGAATCTTAAACAGGAAGAGTTTGGGGGCTATGGGGTTTGTTTATTGTGTATTTGTTTGTGTGTTTTTCTGACTGAAAAGGAGAAGTTCATGCTAGGCAAAGAGAACACGTGCTAAGTTAATGGCAAAGTGAAGTCATTTTATGTTTTAGCAACACCAACTTGCTCTATGAGACTGAAATTTAGACACTCAAAAAAGTGGCTAATGTGAAGACTGCAGTACTTCAAACAGTCACCATCAACTCTGAAAATCCAGAGTTTCAAAAAACTACACGTGTCCTGCTATTTAGGCCCCTGTTTGGATATTATAATTCCATTGAGCTCTTCTCTGAAAGTAAGCTCCTACCTTCATCTTCAGTCCTATCACATCACCTTATTTTACTTTTTTTTTTTTTTTTGAGACATAGTCTGGCTCTGTCACCCAGGCTGGAGTGCAGTGGTGCGGTCTCGGCTCACTGCAAGCTCCACCTCCCGGGTTCACGCCATTCTCTTGCCTCAGCCTCCCAAGTAGCTGGGACTATAGGCGCCCGCCACCAAGCCTGGCTTTTTTTTTTTTTTTTTTTTTTTTGTATTTTTAGTAGAGACAGTGTTTCCCCGTGTTAGCCAGGATGGCCTCTATCTCCTGATCTTGTGATCTGCCCGCCTCAGCCTCCCAAAGTGCCAGGATTACAGGTGTGAGCCACCGTGCCTGGCCACCTTATTTTTCTTTTCTCCTATTTTTCTTTGACCACAAAACTTACGATTGCTTCGCCTTATTTTACTTTTATCCCATTTTCTTTGACCATAGAACTTACGACTGCCTACTATTTTTTTTTATTTGTGTCCTTATGTATTGTTTGTGGTTTTTGTCCTAAGAATGTAATTTCCCTAAGAGCAGAGGCCACATCATTGTACTCTGGAATATTCTGAAGGATAACCTAGACATGTATTTTATATGTATATAAAAGCAACTGATGGACACACAAAATTTTGGTCATCATATATTCATCCACATTTAGGACAGTGACTGATTTTAAAGTAAGCAAATAAGTAATACTAAAATCAACGATAAAAGCTTAACTAATGAAAGAAATAATGATTCCCTAAAGATTGCAGTCTCATTCACCAGGGTCTAATTTTCAATAAAAATTTATACTTAGGTTACTTACTCAAAAATAATAAAAAGAATAAAACTCAAAAACTAATGCATTTATTTTCAGGACTAACAGAAAGTTAACAGTGACAGCAAAAAAGATTTGATGCTGAAAACTTAAATTCCAAATTCTCTTTTCAAGTTTCTAGAAAATTGGGTATTCACTAATTTCTAAATGTATCAAATAACTTTTCTTTATGAGGATAAATAACATTCAGTTCTTTTCCTATCACCCCTAATCTCCAGTAATATAAATCACATAATTATCAACATTAGGCTACCAGAAAACTAGCAGTTCCTTTAGTATCTACCTTTACAATTCTATAATTGTCTTTCAAGACTCATTCTGCAAAAAGATTTTTTTCCCCCATTGTGAGATGGCCTTAAAAAATGTCTGCAAATTCTTCGACATTTCATCAAGAAAAAGTAGAGTCCATGTTACCTCTCGCCCCTGAATACCAGTGGGCTTGTGATTTGCTTGTGACTAAAAAGATTAGGTGCAAGTGACATTGTGTCATTTCTGAGGCTAGGTCATAAAATTCAATGTAGCTTCTGTCTTACTCACTAGAACACTGAATTGTCATATAAGGAAGCCATGCTCTTTGGAAGCCCAAGACACATGAAGAAACTACATGCAGATCTACCATCCAAAGTCCAAGTTTAGTTTAAATTTGACAGCTGGAATGCATTGCTCAATGATTTGGGAAGATACTTCCAGGTGATACTGGTCACTCGCCCTCAAATGCTGAGTTTCTTCAGCTGAGACCCTATCACTGAACAGAGAAAATCTATTTCTGCTGTGACCTTTCCACATTCTTAACCTGCAGAATTAGTGAGTGTAACATAATTGCTGTTCTAACCCACTGAATACTGGAGTGATTATTATGCAGTAATAGTAATTACTATGGAAAGATTACAGATATGCTGTATCAGCATGAACAAATATTCATATAAGCATGGAGTGAAAAATAGATAATCCTTCAAGAGAGACCTCTAACACAAAAGCCTATTATCAAATAACCAATTACTCATTGTTAAAAAGGACACCACTTAGCCAGCAAGAAGATTACCATTCAGAAATTCTAAACAATATTGAGAATATTGTAAGTAAGAATATTGTAAGGAGAAAGTATTATAGTATTCTATCATGCCAAGTACTCTTTTTCTTTTTTTTTTTTTTTTTTTTTTTGAGACGGAGTCTGGCTCTGTCGCCCAGGCTGGAGTGCAGTGGCCCGTGATCTGGGCTCATTGCAAGCTCCGCCTCCCGGGTTCGCGTCATTCTCCTGCCTCAGCCTCCCGAGTAGCTGGGACTACAGGTGCCCGCCACCACGCCCGGCTAATTTGTTTTAATTTTTTTGTATTTTTAGTAGAGACGGGGTTTCACCGCGATAGCCAGGATGGTCTCAATCTCCTGACCTCATGATTAGCCCGCCTCGGCCTGCCAAAGTGCTGGGATTATAGGCGTGAGCCACGGCGCCCGGCCGGCCAAGTACTCTATTTAGAAGCTGAAAGTATTTTAGGACTTCAGCAAAACCAGATTTGTGTTTTCTACATGTACTAAACTGGTAATTGTGAACTGGTATCGCTGTCACTCTTTTAAGGCTTTACGTCTAAGTATTTCTGCCTTTAAAACATGCCTCTATGTGTGGGAAAGGGCTGTTTAAAACAAACAAGCAATCCAATGAAAATAACAACAGAAGGTAACCTCTTTTTCATCAGAACTCTTTCAGCCTAAAGAATGTGTTTCTGCCAATCTGTATCGCTGGTTGACTTCCTTAGACCAAGTTATTTGAGCAAAGGTTTCTGGATCTCAATAAAAAGATCACTACAATTTTTGGTTATAATAATTTCACTCATGAAAGGTAAAACTTAGCCCAAGGGTGGTCCCTAAAAAGATAGGTAAGTTTAAGTGCAGGTTCCACATAGTAGTCAAGAAAAAAAAAAAAAACAAAAAACAAACCGCCTGCTCAGCCAGGCATAGTGGCTCACGCCTGTAATCCCTGCACTTTGGGAGGCCAAGGCAGATGGATCACCTGAGGTCGGGAGTTCAAGACCAGCCTGACCAACATGGAAAAACCCCGTCTCTACTAAAAATACAAAATTAGCCAGGCATGGTGGTGCATGTCTGTAATTCTAGCTACTCAGGAGGCTGAGGCAGGAGAATCACTTGAATCTGGGAGGCAGAGGTTGCCGTGAGCCGAGATCGGGCCATTGCACTCCAGCCTGGGCAACAAGAATGAAACTCTATCTCAAAAAAAAAAAAAAAAAAA
Organism: Macaca fascicularis; assembly: GCF_037993035.2. NCBI lineage: Eukaryota > Metazoa > Chordata > Mammalia > Primates > Cercopithecidae > Macaca > Macaca fascicularis. The sequence goes on along the minus strand of NC_088380.1, from coordinate 171,470,072 downwards.
AAAAAAAAAATTACCTGCTAAACTTAGTATGTAGTTCGTTGTTCTACATGATATTCCAAGTTTGCCAACAAATCAAAATCTTCTTTTCTCTAACAGAAAGCAAAAATTGCCAGATTTCAATGATTATTTTGTGTTAGCATGCCATTCCTAAACATTTATAGATAATAGTTTCAACATCATATAACCTCAGTATTATTTTGTCTTCAGTAACTTCTATTTGGATTTTCTCATCTAAATGTGAAAACATATCATCTTTCATAAGCATTGTATGTATTTAAACAACTAGGTTGTAAATTCTACACAATACATTTAAGGGGGCATTGGCAATTCCATAGTGCTGACGAACAGAAATACAGTATGAATCCCAAGCAAGAGTTGCAGAAAGAATTTTAAAATTTTTAGCCACACTTCAAAAAGGAAAAAAGAAATAGGTGAAATTAATTTCAAAATATACCTAATCTAACCTAATATGTCAAAATATAATTTCAAGCTATAATTTAGAAAATTAAATATTTTAATATTGTGTTATACTAAGCTTTTGAAAGACAGTGTTTGTGTTACACTTACAGCATATCTCAATGTCATCTAGACTTGTTTCCTTCGTCTGTGTGTGTGTACACTTAAGGGGTTCAAGTGCAATTTAAGGGGTTTAAATGAATGTGTTACATGAATATATCACATAGTGGTAAAGCCTGGAATTTTAGTGTAACTATCACCTGAACAACGCTCATTGTACCCATTAAGTAATTTTTTCAGGCCTCGCCTCCCTCCTTGCCTTCTCACTCTTCCTAGTATTCAATGTCTTCTATTCCACACTCGATGTTTATGTGTACACATTATTTAGCTGCTGCTTATCAATAAGAACCTGCAGTATTTGGCTGTTTTTGAGTTATTTCACTTAAGATAATGGCCTCCTGTTTCACCCATGCTGTTGCAAAAGATGTGATTGCATTCTTTTTTATGGCTGAGTAGTATTTCATTGTACATATTTACCACATTTCCTTTATCCCATCACCCACTGAGGGCCACTTAGGTTGATTCCATCTATGTTTGCTATTATAAATAGTACTGAGAGAAACATACTAGTGCAGATTTTATTTTAATACAATGATTTCTTCTCCTTTGGGTGGATACCCAGGAGGCGGATTGCTGGATCAAATGGTTGCTCTATTTTTAATTGTTTGAGAAATCTCCATACTGTTTTGCATAGAGGTCATACTAATTTACACTCCTACCAACAACATATAAGTGTTCTTTTGGTCTACTTTCTCACCAACATCTGTTTTTTGGGTTTTATTTTGTCTTGTTTACTTTTTAGTAATAGCCATTCTGACTAGCATGAGATAGTGTCTCATTGTGGTTTTAATTTGTGTTTCTCTAATGATCAGTGAAGTTGAACTTTTCTTTTTCATATGTTTGTTGGTCATTTGTAGGTCTTCTTTAGACAAATGTCTGTTCATGTGCTTTTGACCACTTTTTATGGGGTTATTTATTTATTTTTGTTGGTGCTGGGTTGCTTGAGTTCCTTGCACATTCTGGATATTAGTCCCTCGTGGGATGCATAACTTGCGAATATTTTTTTCTCATTCTGTAAGTTGTCTGTTCACTCTGTTGATTATTTCTTTTGCTGTAGAGAAACTTTTTAATGTAAGTCTCATTTGTCTATGTTTGTTAAAGCGCACATGTGACTAATGTCAACCACGGTGAATGGTGCAACTACAGAAGATCATCTACTGTGGAGCAAATCTCAGGATTGGGGCATTTTGATCTGCTTCATTTTTCCCCTTTATAGTGAGGCTCTAATTCTTTCAAATACTTCAAATAATAAGTAAACTTATTTGAATTTGATTCTTTTAGGAAAATTTTAAAATGATCTGTTATTTGAAATAACCTTTCATTTCTTCCATTTAGTTTTTATAACAAATGTCTGTATGCTACTCAAAATCAACGTGCAGATTTAATCAGTTTACCAAAACTTGAGAAATGACTCTAACAAATTAATGATTCTTTTGGCTTATTTATTAGTTACTTAAAGAAAGCTTTTGTGACCACCCTCTCTGTCTCCACCTACATCCCATTAGTCACTCCATCATGAAATCCTGCTTAATTTTTTTTTCATAATTCATAAACCTATTTGAAAATGTGTTATTACCTAAATCAGTTTATCTGTTTATTGTTTATCTCTGTAAATATAATACAGACTCTCTGAGAGCACATAGATTTCTTTCGTAAGCACTAATGTGCTGTTCATTTTCTAGAAGAAGACCTACCACGTTGGAGGTGCTCAAAAATATTTATTAATTAAATTAATAAATATCTTCATTGCATTATAAAAATATAGACACTCTTCAATCTAATTTATACCAAGAAAATCAGTTGAAATATCGTTTAGAAAGTTTCATCTGAGAGTCACTGTCTTCTCAGACTTTGTCAAGAAAGGAATGCAATTTTTATTGTGGCTCATATGGTAGAATGTCCATCTCTTTAATAGTAAGAAATTCAGAAATGAAGAACTTCATGTTTGTGCCTCTAGGATAAGAGAAAAGCTTATTCCTTTCCAAATATCATCTACAGTCTGGCTAATACAAAGCTATTAATTCAACATACAAACATGTTTCTTTCTTATTATTGAAAAAGCTTCTCAAATTTAATTAAAGTCAATAAAGAAATTAAAAGCTTAATGAGAGCAAGAATCCTCTGAGTGTGTTCATGCTGTTATCAGACTGTGATGTTGTAAAAGATAAGATTATGATTTTACTGCCTGGGCAACCAAGAATAGGGAAAGGATGAGGAGAAGAATTTTGAAAAGTCTCCTGGTGAGGAAAATCTCAGAGTGGCAAACTGTGGTGCTTAATGAAGTCGACGGAGAAATTCAATACCAAACGGCTAGCTTGTGAGCATCACTACCTATTATTTGAAGCTAAGACTGACAAATATTTTGAGAGGTGTTTAAACAAGATTCCTACTCAATCTGAAACTTGATGGGAACCTCTGGAAGTATGTCTACTGTCTCTTCCCAAGTGATCTCTCAATGATTGGAATTGGGCAAGGTTAGATCATAAGTAATATTTATTGTTATTTCACTAAAAAAAAAGAAAAGAAAAGAAAAAAAAAAAAAAAACAGCCAGGCGCGGTGGCTCATGCCTGTAATCCCAGCACTTTGGGGAGGCCGAGGCAGGCGGATCATGAGGTCAGGAGTTTGAGACCAGCCTGACCAACATAGTGAAATCCCGTCTCTACTAAAAATACAAAAATGAGCCAGGTGTGGTGGCACGCGCCTGTAATCCCAGCTACTCAGGAGGCTGAGGCAGGAGAATCACTTGAACCCAGGAGGCAGAGGTTGCAGTGAGCCAAGACAACGCCCATTGCACTCCAGCCTGGGTGACCGAGTGAGACTCCAACCCCCCCCCCAAAAAAAAGAATAGTAATAAATAATAAAGAATATTTCCTGAACTAGAAAGTCAGGACAAACTTCCAGTCTTTTGCATTTAGAGTAAGATTCCCCCGTCCCCCTACCCGTCCCATTAAGTATTGAAAGCTTAAGCAATAGTGGTCAAGAGAGAGATATGTGGGTGCAAGACTCAACTAATTCTGGCCTCCACATCTCCTTCAGAAGGAGTGAAGAGGCTCCCCTAGACACTCACATTCTCTCACCACTTCTACCTCCATGATACCAGTATGCCTACATCCTTTTTTCTGGTCTATTTCAAATCCCCATAAGAAGTCACTGACTTTATCTCTCATTTTCCTCATTTTTACCTGCTTAGGCTGCACATCACTGTTTAGTCCCCATTTGCAAGTCTTCCCAGTTCCTGAAACTCCTCCGCTGTGCTCTGTGGAACTTGCCATGCAGCATCCTCAAACTTTAATGTTCCCTTCATCATCCTGCTCAAAGAACCCTGGGACTTCTCTGAGGACAGTGCTTTCCCAGGGGAGCATCGTGTGTTTTCTCTCTCTTTCTCACACTATGGGCCTGGTAGTGGATTCCGTGTCCTCCTTATGCTTCATCTCCAGTTCCAGACTCTTCCCTATGCCTCCTCTTGACAATGCTCTAGTGAAGACATGACCAGCCCAAACCAGCCCTTGCTGCAACCAGCTACTGTGCCCCAAGTAACTCCTCCTCATTTCTGAAAGAGTTTGCTTCCTGTGTCACTGTTACTCTCTCCAAGATAACTCCAGTCTTAAATATTGGTGATATCAATTTATACAAAGATGATCCTCCCAAATTTCTCTCTTCCCACTACTATGGAATCTTCTTCAATGATGCTTTCCACCACCATCTCTCAGACACAATTCCCATGGTCATGCACGTTACAATGACCTCTCCATATTTACAGCTTCAAGCATCCCACTTTCTCATCACTTGTAGAATTCTCTCTTTACGTCTTACTTGCTTCAGGACCTCAACACCAACAGTTCTTTCTACACATACAATCCCACCAGCTCTTCTATTCATTTTCTCACCCTCATTTTACACTTGCTCAATTTAAATTCCACAGTTAATCATATAATCACACACTTGGATACTCCCTCAGCTCTCTTGTCTCTTAATTCATCATATTCACTAGACAAAACCATAAATCTTGTGAAATGCAATTTTCCACCAACTGTACACTTGGACCCATGCAGCTGAATATGGCTAGGGAAAAAAATTAAAAATAAAAATATGATGACTACTCTCATATTAAATGCTTGGACAGGAACATCACTTGATATCTTAATATGGCCTGGTGCTTGTGTTAAGTTTACCACCCTTACAGGCAACTGTATGATGCTTTTTCTCTCTTCAAACCTTCAATATCTCTCAATTTCACACGCAGTTGACAACCTCATTTCTCTTTTCATGAGAAAATCAAATGAACTAGAATGGTGCTCTTACAATTTCTACTCTTCTACAAACTTCTGCACCTCAATTATATAAATAAAATGCATCTTATTTCATTTATCCCAGTGACATTTCATTGTCTTCCATCCCAATTATATAAATGAAATGTCCACAGTTCCATCTACAGTCATCACACTGGAACTAGAGATCCCATGATTTCTTACCTAGTGAGGGATGTCATTCTCCCTTATCATCAGATTTATCCTCTCCACCAGATTACTGCCATTCCCAACTGCCACTCCCCCAACAACTACTACTTCCTTTATTTCCTCTCCTTTATAGAAAAAATACTTTGAAACAATCTTCTGGTGCACACTGCTTTCAATTTTCCTCTTCTTATTCTCTTGTAAGTCCTCTTTCATCCCCACAAATGACAGTTCTCTGGGCTCATATTACCCAACCCAAGGGCAGCAGGTGAGACAGTTGGCCACTTTCTCTTTCTTAAAGCATTTTCTTCATTTAATGCTCAAGTTATTTTTCTACCTCAGTGACCCTCATTGGAGTATCCCAGTCTTCATTTCTTACATCTCTTCATTTCTATTTCTGATCTGTTCCCTTGGTGACTTCACCTAGCTTCATGACTTTAAAACTCAATTCAGGTATCCAAGTGCTGAGAAAACATCTCCACTTGGATGTTTAATTGGCATCTCAAAGTTAACACATGCAAAGCTGATTTCTGGTCTTCCTACCAAACATACTTCATCTGTGTCTTCCAAATTTCAGTGAAGATTGCTCTACTCTTTTGGTTGTTAATACCAGAAAACTTGGAGTCATTCTTAACTCCTTTATCTTATATCCCTCATCTAATTCATAAGCTAATCATGTGGGGTTAAACTTCAAATTGTATCCAGATTCTGACCACTTTCCACCAATTGCACTGTCACTGTCCTGCTCCAAATTCTAGATAACTTTATTGCTTCCAGACTGGTCCTTATTTCAACCTGTGCATTCGCTCTTCAGTGTATTCTCAACAAAACAGCCAACGTAATTCCACTAAAATTAAAGCAATGCTTTATAATCTCTATACTTAAAACTCTCTACTATTTCCCCATTTCATTCAGACTAACTTACTGAGCACTCCAAGTCCCATATGAGGTAAGTTCAAATATTGAAACTGACCCAACAGTCTCATAGATAATTTTTTGAATGAACATAGAAATTGACCTTTTTGGTCTTAAAGCTTGAACTTTACGTTTGTTTTATCTCGTTTTTCCTCAGGAAATGACCTTCAGGCATGTGAAAAAAAGTATCAATGAACTGAAACTCACCAGCTTACCACATCCAGAAAATGAAATATTGGACCCCTCATTCATCATGACTGCTTCCTTGCCTTTCCCTAGTTCCTGTTTTTTGTTTTGTTTTGTTTTTGCTTTTTTACACATTTGTTACGTTTCTTCCTTGCTATATAAATGCCTAGTTTTAGTCAGTCTAGGAGATGGATTTGAGAATGATCTCCCATCGCTTTGACTTAGCACCTGATTACAGCTTCTTCCTTGGCAATACTCATTGTCTTAGTCATTGGCTTTCTGTAGCAGCAAGTAGCAGGACCTAGACCAAACCCCTGGTGTTTCAGTAACATTAGTACTATTTTACAGACTACGAAGTAAAAATTAAACAATGACAATAAAAAGGTTACTGGCTGGTAAGTGGTTGTAATAAGATTCAGTCTTAGGGGTCCTGGCTTAAGAGTCCATATTTTCAGCCATTATGATTCACTGACAAAAGCAGTTTACCTAAATTAAGCAATAAAACTCTAAATCATTTCCATGTCTGGTTCTGTGGCTTATCTCAAGACCTCATCCCCTGTAAGCCTTCCCTTTGCCTATTCCTCCAGTCACACTAGCCCATTACTATTCCTTGAACTGTTCAGTCAGACTAAAATCCAAACACTTCCCTCACCTGCATCAAACTTTCCTTGTTTCTCTGTTTACATCCACTTGGCACTTCAAGTTTTCTGTTCTTCCAGTTGCTGATTTCTTGGTATATATGCCATCTTCTTCCTGCTATGACAACTATTCTCATTGTTCATTTAGTAAATCACTTCAAAGTGGTGGGGTGGCCAGTGCTGTCCAGCAAGGCTCTGGCTCCACAAAGTCAGGGATTCAAACAATTCATTTCTAAAATAGACAGATTGAGATTTTCCAGTCTTTCAGAGTCCTAGCTCCTTTCCATCTGAGAGTCTTTGCATTTGCTATTCCTTCTGCCTGGAATATTCTAGTTCCTGGGATGTTTTTGCATTGCTGGCTCCAGTTCAGCATTCATGTCTCTGCTCATATATCACCCCTTGGGAAGACTTCTCTGGCCACTCTACCTAACGTAGCCACCATCACTGTTCCGTTAACCACTCTATCCTATCACTATTTCACTTTCTTCACAGCAAAATATTTCACAATTTTTAATTTATTTACCTGTGCATGGATTACCTTCCCCCACTGGACTATGAGCTCTATTAGCAAGGACTTCGTCTCTTTGATTTCCACCACTTAGATCAGAGTCTTCACAAAGAAAGTGATAGATGAATATTTCTTAAATGTATGAAAAAAATTCTTATTTTTGTCTGACTTGATTCCAATAAGTTTAAAAATAGCAAGCAGTATGGAAACTTCTGAATTTTATCTAAATTTCAGAATTTGGTAGAGAGATATTTAACTTTTTTCTACTATAATTGGTATGTGTATACATTATGGTCTATTTCCAATTTATCTTTGGATATAAATAAGACATGTACAATTTTAGCAATTCTTACAAGTACTCAACACATATAGTCTTTTCTTTTAGTCTCCTAGTCTTAGCCATCAACAGCATGGAACTTCTATGATAGAGCAGTATTTTATGGCTGGTGGATATATATACATACATACAGTTATATATATATTTACACACACACACATAAATACATGTACACACACAGCTCTTCGTGTGTGTATATATGTATTTAATTATTCTTTTGGTTTATTTAGAATACTCTCTTGCCTGGCTAGGCATGGTGGCTCACACCTATAATCCCAGAACTTTGGGAGGCCGAGGTGGGCAAATTACCTAAGGTCAAGAGTTCAAGACCAGCCTGGCCAAATGGCGAAACCCCATCTCTACTAAAAGTACAAAAATTAGCTGGGCATGGTGGTAGGTGCCTGTAATCCCACCTACTCAGGAGATTGAGGCAGGAGAATCGCTTGAACCCAGGAGGCAGAGGTTGCAGTGTCTGAGATCTCTCCATTGCACTCCAGCCTGGGTGACAAGAGCAAGACTCCGTCTCAAAACAAAACAAAACAAAACAAAAATCCCACTCTATTTCCCTATAGTTATTTAGCAGAATGCTGTTTTCCTTAGAGTTCAAGGTTAGATGAGTACAGGCAAGTTGCCAGGCCAGCAGATATACCTCATGAGAGAAATGTAGCTTATTAATAAGTGCTGTAAAACACACCCTAACACTTTGTCATGTCATGCCGTAGCAAATTAGAAGAGTGTCCTTAGTTCTTAAGGGAAATATTGCAGCTCTGATCTTTTGCAAGTTGATCTGTGAATATAAACATGGTACTTACTGCCTGCAATATGTATCAGTGGCAAAATAAGCCAACAGTTAATGCTTAGCACATAAAATTTTTGAGTAAAAATTCAAAGGAAGGTATGAATGTAGTCCTTATAAGAAGAAAAAAATATTGCAGAGGAAGAGAGCATAATGAGGATAGTGGACATTTCTTAGATAAATAAGATGAGGCTATCAATTTCAGAGATATGCCAGCCATAATGAAAATAATGATAGTAAGGAATGCTTATATACATCAATTAAAAAGTTACTTAACTTCTTTCTTAAGTTTTCTTCTTGTTTCAATTCAATTACTCTTGTGATTGAGGGCCCCCAGTGAATAATATTTAAAAACATTTTTGTTTTTCTAATTTAAACAATATATAATGGTACTTTTCATTTCCCAGAGAAATGAAAACTTAAGTTCATACAAAAAAAATCTGTACATAGATGTTCAGTTTTATGAATGGAGCACTTGTATTTATAATAACCAAAGATCGATACAACTTAGATGTTTTTATTTATTTATTTTGAGACAGAGTCTTGCTCTGTTGCCCAGGCTGGAGTGCAGTAGCGTGATCTTGGCTCACTGCAATCTCTGCCTCCCAGGTTCAAGTAATTCTCCTTAATCAGCCTCCTGAGTAGCTGGGATTACAGGCACGCACCACCACGCCTGGCTAATTTTTAGTATTTTTAGTACATGTATTTTTGCCATGTTGCTCAGGCTGGTCTCAAACTCCTGAGCTCAGGCAATCCGCCCTCCTCAGCCTCCCAAAGTGCTGGGATTACAGGTATAAGCCACCACACCTGACCAACCTAGATGTCTTTAAATGGGTAAATGGTTAAACTAACTGAAGTCCATCTATACCAAAAAATACTAGTCAGCAACAAAAATTAATGAACTATTTATACAATGACTATTGGTATAGATCATCAAGGAATTATATTGAGTGAAAAGTCAATCTTGTTCATGAACATACCGCATGATTCCATTTATATAATTTTCTTGAAATGACAGTATGTTAGAAATGAAGAACAGATTAGTAATTACTAGTAGTTAAGGGGAATAGGATCATGGATATGGCTATGAAAGAACCTATGAAAGAGGTGATGAAAATGTTCTTTATATTAAGTGTATCAATGTCAATAGCCTGGTTTTCATTTTGTAGCATAAATTTCCAGTATGTTACATTGGGAGAAACCAGGTAAAAGGCACCTGGAGTTTCTCTGTATTAGTTTCTTACAACTGCATGTGAATCAATAATAATCTCAAAATAAAAAGTTTAATAAAAAATAATGTAATTCCTAAAATACAGGTAATATGATCTCCAGTTAAGAGTGTGAAAACCTAAGAACTGACTCTTTTAAAAATTAAAATTTATATTTTTCTTTACCTTTGCTCTGTCAGACTTGATGTTTCTGATTATATATTTATATGACAAACGTTTATTCAAAACTGTTAATAAACACTTAAATAATTAAAACTAGGTCATATTGAATTGTGAAAAATTTACTCCTTTTGTGAGAGATATCAAATGCACATGACTAAGTTGGAAGTAGAGAATCAATTATCCAGCCTCATATCCAGAAAGTGTCGTTTTTTGAAAATGGAAAATCTGTGTTTGAATATTCTTTCTGGCCTCTGTATCAGTTTTCTGTTCATTTTTTTCTTCACATCATTTTAACAATCTGAATTTTAGGATATTTGCTCTAAAAAAAAAGGTTTAGCATTTGAAATTGCTAAATAAGAATTCAAGTTCCAGCATCTTCTTAATAATTACATAATTTGGAGCAAGTAATTTTTCTGCTCTGAATCTGTTTCCTTATCTGCAAAACGAAGCTGATATCTACCTCTTAGGTTTACTGTGGGAATAAATGGAAATGTTGCCAGTGAAGCAACCTGATTTAGTGGCTGGTACATCATAGGTGATCATTTCATTGATCCTTAATGCAGCCATTTAACAAATGTCTACGGGCTAGCCATTTGCCAATCAGCAAGCATCTGGCTCCCCTAGATGTTACCTTCTAGTGGGAAAGATGGGCAACAAAGGTATCAATACAAAATAAATATTTTGTATGATGACAAATATTTTAATAATATGTGTTCTAAAAAGTAAAACAGGTTAATAGGGGGAAAAAGAGTGCTTATAGAAGATGACCAATCTGGCTGGGCATGGTGGCTCACATCTGTAATCCCAGCACTTTGGGAGGCTGAGGTGAGTGGATCATGTGAGGTCAGGAATTTGAGACCAGCCGGCCAACACAGTAAAATCCCATCTCTACTAAAAATACAAAAATTAGCCAGGCGTAGTGGCTCAGGTCTGCAGTCCCAGCTACTTGGGAGGCTGAGACACAAGAATCACTTGAACTCAGGAGGCAGAAGTTGCAGTTAGCCAAGATCACACCACTGCACTCCAGCCTGGGCAACAGAATGAGACTCGGTCTCAAAAAAAAAAAAAAAAAAAAGATGAGCAGTCCACTTTGGTAGGGAAGTCAGGGGAACTTCCAGAGTTCGGCGGTCTCTTCCTTTAATTCTTTACATTATTTTTCACTTGCCCATGGAAGGGCACCATTATTACTTAAAGAACTAACATTCAAATCTCAGTGAAAATAAATAGCAGATAGTTAGTGACTCCATTTCAGTATCTGTAATTCGATATATCACATAAATAGAATAGGGATGCATATTTTTCTCAGCTCTGTGTATATTGGAAATTGTATTTGAAAATAAAGATATCATGCAATAAAACTATGTGATCATTTTTATAAAATGTTATTTTATTAAACATTCTTACCATAAGAAGTTCTTCTTAGATAAGTTCCCAAAAGAAGATTTCCCTGGTGGGGGTGAAAAAAAAAAACATGAAAATTAGAAATAATGAACATTACATCATATGCTATTTAAGAAGTTTCATTGTTCAAATTTAGGTTCTTCCCTTTTCTTGAACTTAATGTATTTATTCAAATAAGACTACTGTCATTATATAGTCAAAATACTTCTATATTTATTGTAAGACTGCTGTTCTATTACCAAGTAAAAAAAGCATTCTATAGAATGCAAAAATTGCCAGTGGTTTTCTACTTCTTTTTTTTTTTTTTTTTTTTTTTTTTTGAGACGGAGTTTCACTCTTTTTGCCCAGGCTGGAGTGCAGTGGCACGATCTCGGCTCACCGCAACCTCCGCCTCCTGGGTTCATGCCTCAGCCTCCCCAGTAGCTGGGATTACAGGCATGCGCCACCATGCCTGGCTAATTTTGTATTTTGAGTAGAAACGGGGTTTCTCCATGTTGGTCAGGCTGGTCTTGAACTCCCGACCTCAGGTGATCCCCCTGCCTCGGCCTCCCAAATTGCTCGGATTACAGGAGTGAGCCACTGCGCCCGGCCAGGTTTTCTACTTCTAATATAAATCATTTAACTTTATTGGCCTCAGTTTTCTCACTTATAAAATCACAAAATTTACTTGAAGTGAAATATATCCAATCTAAAATTCTAATTATGTTTAAGGCTAGGACAATGTAATTTTAGTTAGTGTTTTAAAAATTGCATCTATGTTAATTTTGCAGTGCCAACTAAATACACACACATAGAACATCAAGTTGTATTTCGTGTATCTTATGTTTAAATTGAAATGTGAAGCTACTGAGTAATTTGCAACTATTTATTTTTAATCAAGGGAAGAACATATTTTTCTTATGTTTTAGTATTCTGAGCACTGGAAGCCTGAAATGAAACTGAAGAAAAAAACTTCTATTTTTCCCTGAGTGATTTAAATGCCTTTAAAAGAATCTTTTGCTCATAGAAAATATTTATTTCTTCACCATTATTTTTTTCAATTCCTACTATGTTTTTTCCACCAGCATACTTTAATTTAAATTTGGACTATGAACTTAGAATTGAGCAAAAGCAATAGATTTCCAAAATCAGAAAGCTGCTGGGAATCACTTTCAATAAGAGAAGAAAAACAAATGAATTACAGCCAGCATTAGGCTCCGGAATTGAAATTACAAGCACTCTGAGGAGTATTTATAGTATGTGGTCCAAGGATCCTGCTGCTCAGGTCCATTAACATTGTAGATCCTGCTGAATTATGAAAATGTTCCTAAGAACTAACGTTTTTACAAAAAGATGCCAAAACCAAATTTCCGAAATACTCCCTTGATAAATAAAAAGTTATATAAAACTCAGTATTCATATTGTAGTTTTAAGAAAACTTTAAGATGTGCAGATATATTTTACATGTTAAAAGCAGTGAAATGTCTGGTTGAAAATGAATGGACAGAGTAACTGAAAACTCCATTAAATAGACCTGATTTTAAATTCCATCACCGATAGAAAATGACTTCGATATTCCCAAAGTAATAAAGTCCAGGATCTTTGGTGCAGCTCAAGAATGCAGACTGGGGAAGGTAAAAGTTATAGGAAGGGTGATTTCATTTTAATGAAAGGGGGAAAATGCTTCATGAGATAGGTTCTAGTGACTAAAAACATTTAAACAGAGGTTAGATGGCCTCCCTTTAGGCTATTATATAAAAAGTGTCTGGACTAGAGGATCTCTATGTTTATTTCCTGCACCTAAGATTGCATAATTGTGTGTTTCAATGACCTTTGTAGTGACCCTGCAATGAAATCTGAGATGCAGAACAAGTCTGTGTTAATGTACTTTAAATATCAAGTCTAGAACTTTCTTTCTTTCCCTTTTCTCAGTAATTCCTGAGGATCCTATAGGTTTAGCTAAAAATTATCAGACCTATAGGATACTCAGGAATTAATTTATTAGACCTTCTCCAGGAATTTTCCTGCCCCAGCCCTCACCCCAAGGGTGAGTTAGGTGTGTGTTTCTATAGCACATTGTATTCACTCCCATAGCATGGTTTTGCATATGGTATTATAACTGTTTATTTCCCTTAATAGACTATAGGTTTCTATAGGCAATAGTTGTGATTACAATGACAATGTATATTTAAAAAATTAGTTGTATGCAAGTACCAGTTGCAGAATGTTAATATAATCGTATTCTGGGGATACAAAATGATTTTTTGAGACAAATTTTGAACGTGCTGGATGATTCAGAGGTTAAGCAAGTATATTCAAGTACCAGTTGCAGAATGTTAATATAATCGTATTCTGGGGATACAAAATGATTTTTTGAGACAAATTTTGAACGTGCTGGATGATTCAGAGGTTAAGCAAGTATATTTACTTGGCCGGGCGCGGTGGCTCACGCCTGTAATCCCAGCACTTTGGGAGGCCGAGGCGGGCGGATCACAAGGTCAGGAGATCGAGACCACGGTGAAACTCCGTCTCTACTAAAAATACTAAAAATTAGCCGGGCGCGGTGGCGGGCGCCTGTAGTCCCAGCTACTCAGGAGGCTGAGGCAGGAGAATGGCGTGAACCTTGGAGGCAGAGCTTGCAGTGAGCTGAGATCCGGCCACTGCACTCCAGCCTGGGCGACAGAGCGAGACTCCGTCTCAAAAAAAAAAAAAAAAAACAAAAAACAAAACAAAACAAAAAAAAACAAAGCAAGTATATTTACTTAAGGACACAGCAGAGCCATGAAAGTGTTTCATATTCTATAAATAATAACGATTATTAAAAAGGTAAGTAGATGTAGAATTTCTTAACACTATTTCATCTTGGTCTTATTTTTTATGGAGCATCTTCTAAGACTAGAGTTTGTTTTTTCTTTCCCAATTTCCTCTAGTGAATTGGTTATTACAGTGAATTATATCATTCACCATTTCACTAGACAGTATCTGGCACTGAGCAGGAATGTAAGAAAAACTAATTGTATTCATCAGTTACTAAAATCTAAACTAATTGGCTTTCATGTTCCCTGATAAATGCTACCATATCTATCTCAAATTATTATTTAAATTAAAGAAGTATTTGGGTCATCTTCTTTGTTTTGATTGCAGAAATCCCTTCTGTGATATAGTTGGCTATTTAACTTCTATGAGAATGAGTTATGGCTATAGACATCATATATCTACATGAGCTAGTGTGTTTCACTGTAAGATAACCATTGATTTAAACAAATTTTTTTCACTGAATTTATAGCTGAATGCCTCTAACTTTTGTTCCTTTTTGAACAACCAAAACAAGTTTGTGCCTTATTCAACATGATACTTAATAGACATTGTGTTTAGGTTTATCTCCTTTGAGCTAAACATCTTAGTTTCCTTACTCTTCCTGCCATGGATTCCAGATTTCCAAGTTGACAGGAATCTTGTTATAAAATTATAATTGATTCTGCTATCTTCTTCCGAAGCCCACTTTAAGGTAAGGTAAGGCAGAACTCAATATTTTATAAAGATGCCACTGCTGAATCCTGTGTTATTTATTCTACTCATATTGCTTCTTTTTGCCAGAATGTTTTTTCTTCTTCCCTCCTCCTCATTATCTGTCCTTTAGGAAAAAGCTCGCCCCCATTTCATGTTCAACCACATTTGCTGTCATTTTTCCTCTCCTGCTCTCAGAAAAATCAGTTAAGACTCATTGTCTATTGTGACTATTCAGTCTCCCAATTTTCTGTATTATTAACTGATGTTTCATGTATACTTTTCTTTATTATTAGTAAATAAAGTTAATAATGACTAATTTCTTATAACTAAGAAGTTATAAGAATCATGAGAGCAAGTACTTTACTTTTTTTTTCTAGACACTCTGTCAAATACACAACTGATTAACCAGTTGCCTGAAAATGTTGATAGAAATATATGCAGATTTATATGGCCATAGCTCTTATGTCCCTCCTTGCTCCTTGATATTTAGAAAGCTAAGGTGCAGGGCACTGGGGCAGATGGAGGCAATTGGTATATAGCTTGTTTTCTGACCTTCCAAGCTTTTATTTTCAATGGGAGTGGAAGAGAGGAATGGCATCCTGGAAGTCTAAAAATGACATTTCCTAGAATTTCTTGACTCGTTTTCATAATTAGTTCTACAAATGAAAGCCAATGTGAGGAGGCACAGGCAGGAGGCATTCTGTATTCAACTCTCAACTTAGCAGAAAGGCAATTACCAGGAAAGCATATCCTCCAGCATTTTCAGGTCCCAACAGCAGTGGTTAAGGCAGCCTCATTTCAGAAGCAGTGCACTCTATAACAACAGATGCTGATGAAGTTGTGGAGAAAAGGGAATGCTTTTACACTGTTGGTGGGAGTGCAAATTAGTTCAACCACTGTGGAAGACAGTATGACAATTCCTCAAAAATGTACAGGCAGAAATACCATTTGACCCAGTAATCCCATTACTGGACATATACCCAAAGGAATATAAATCGTTCTGATATATAGATACATGCACACGTATGTTTATTGCAGCACTATTCACAACAGCAAAGACATGGAATCATCCTAAATGCCCCTCAATGATCGACTAATAAGGAAAATGTAGTACATATACACCATGGAATACTATGCAGCCATAAAACAGAATGAGATCATGTCCTTTGCAGGGACATGGATGGAGTTGGAGGCCTTTATCCTCAGCAAACTAATGGAGGAACAGAAAACCAAACACTGCGTTTTCTCAGTTATAAGTGGGAGCTGAATAATGAGAACATGTGGAAACATGGGGGGAACAACATACACTGGGGCCTGTTGGAGGGTGAGGAGTGGAAGAGGGAGAGCATCAGGAAGAATAGCTAAATATTAAGCCCAGCTGGGCTTAATATTTAGGTGATGGGATGATCTTTGCAGCAAACCACCATGGCACACATTTACCTGTGTAACAAACCTGAGTGTCCTGCATATGTACCCCTGAACTTAAAACAAAAGTTCAAAAAAAAAATGAAGCAATGTACCACAGCAGCTTAGTGAGGAATGCACCCCAGCACACAGGCAGGGACACTGTCCCGGTCTGGCATAACAACTGCTCTTCCCCTTTCCTGCCCATCTATCACTTTTGTAAACATTTATCTACATTAATATCCTCTCTCTGAGGATATCCAAATTTCTAATAAAACATATGAAAAGACATCAAGAAAACACAAATTACGATCATAATGAAATACCACTAAGTAATCACCAGAGAGGCCAATGAGAAAGACGGGACTATCAAGTGCAGGGGAGGATGTTGAGCAACTGAAGTTCTGAAACAGAGCTGGAAGCCATGGAAAACTGGTACAGCCTTTGGGAACCGATTTGGCTGTTTCTACTGAATGTGAACACACAAAATCTCTATGATCCAAGAATTCAATTTTTAGGTATATTTTTATCAGAAATGTGTTCCAATGTTTACCAAAAAATCATGTAATACAATAAAACACTACTAATTTATAATAGCTAAAACCTAAATATCACTCAAATCTCCATCAATAGGATAAATTCAGGTATTTCACATAATGATTACTGTACCACAATAGTAGTCACTGTCTACAAATACAGGTAACAATAGGAATGAATTACACAAACACTGTTGAGCTAAAGTCAGACAGAAGTGAACATGCTGTATTATGCAATTTTTATATAAAATAATATAAAAAAGTATTCTACGCTTTAAGATATTAGGATAATGGACTAACTTTGGGGAAAATTAAAAGAGGGTTTACTGGGGTACTGGTGATGATTTCTTGATCTGGGTGCTAGTTACACTGGCATAATCAATAATCAGTTAATGAAAATTTATCAAATTGTACTCCTACATGTGCAGTTTTGTACACATATTTTACTTCAATAGAAAGCTTTTAAAGATGTTCTTGGCCTACCTGAGACCAGGATATACTAGTGACTTTGTTGTAGTGCATAACTGGGGTAATTTTTGCCTGGAAAATTGAAAGTAAGTGTTCTAAGCATCTTTTCTTGACCATTAAAATAAACAAGAAAAGCAAGCCTGAATCCCTAGAACATATTGACTATTAAAAAATTAACTAAACAAGGCACGGTGGCTCATGCCTGTAATCACAGCACTTTGGGAAGCCGAGGAGGGTGGATCATGAGGTCAGGAGTTCGAGACCAGCCTGGCCAACATAGTGAAACCCCGTCTCTACTAAAATACAAAAATTACCTGGGCATGGTGGTGGGCACCTATAATCCCAGCTACTTGAGAGGCTAAGACAGGAGAATTGTTTGAACCTGGGAGGCGGAGGTTGCAGTGAGCCAAGATTGTGCCACTGCACTCTAGTCTAGGAGACACAGCGAGACTTCATCTCAAAAAAAAAAAAAAAAAAAATTAATTGTTTGAAAAACCTAGGATAGCTTCTGTATTCTTGACTCCATGCACAGGGATATAGCTTTATTTGTTTCCCAAGTTTGTATGTGCAATTCTTTTTAAAAAATATTTCACAGTGACTTTAATCATTATTTATGTAAAGTAATTGAAAATTCCAGAAAATACATGTTAAAAATTTCTGCCAAAATCTCATGAAGTATTCCAAATAAATAAAAAAAATTCAGGTTTTAAAAACTTATAATAAATGCCAGTGGCATTTCCACATATATTTTAAATGCTTCATTGTTTCTTCCATATCATATTTAAAGGTTTTCATTATAATTTTTGTGAAACCTCTGGAGGAGCCTTATACAAGAATAATTATTTTTTTGTTTCCAGAAAAGGAACGGGAATTATTAAATAAAGCAGAACTTGAAGGGAGATAATTTTTTTATTCATCTTTCATAATTGAATAAAATTCAGTGACTTGTTTTTTTTTTAATATACAGAAGTGCACTGCCTAATTATAATTGCTGCCATATTTCTTTGTGGGAATCTTATTTTATGAAGACAAGAATATAGAAACAATATATAATGAAACTTTGCTGGGCAATTATACCAGGCAATGACCCAACTAGTCAATTGCCCAGCCATTTTTAGTAAGCATTGCAACAGAATAGGAACAATTATCATTTTAAGTAACCAAACTGAAAAAGAGATCTTATATAAAGTGCAGGATGTGCTGACCCCTGGAAAGTAGAAGGAAACACAATATCCAGATGAAGTAATAATAGCAGGTTCAAGCTTTGTACAGAATTCACAGTTTGCATGGCCAAAAGAAAAGATCTAATTTTATTCCTGAATTTACCAAACAGCAAAAGAGAACTTTTATACACTGAGTTCTTTAAATTTTATGATTTACCATGTTTAACATCTTTAAGTAATCTTTTCAATAACTGTAGGTTGTTCATGTATATTTTGAGCATTGTGAAATTTGAAAAAATTCTACTGACTTTATCCATGACAGACACCTTGTTTTGCCATGAAATGCTGGTTCACAATTTCCCCCTAAAATTCCAATGGAATTTCATGTTATATGGGAGAATTCTGATGCTGAATTTCTTTTGCGCTTTTCAGTAACTCTATATTCTCTCTAAAAAATTACAGAATTTCCCTCTTTTCTCTGTATAATAAAAAAGACCCAGCTATGTTAGTTTATGTATTTTCCCATTAATTTTACCTGCAGTGCAGCATATATCCTTCTTGAATTTTCTTTTGTTTATGTAAACTTATGAGTAAATAATTGTATAAGTTATAGAAAACATGTAAATAGGGAATGGGTTCTTTTTGTTCTATTTAGAAAATTGGATTAACTCTGTATTCCTCCTTTTCAATATTTCGTCTTTATAAATTTAAGAACAGTAAACATATTAATATAACATTACTCCTCTCATCATTTCTTAAATTTACTTTTGTATCAGTATCCCAAATGATTTTATTATTTCAGGCATCTCCTTTCTTAAATTTATTGTCTGCTTCAAGGTTTTTCAACCTTGGCAACATCAACATTTGGGACTGAGTATTTCTTTGTTGTGGGAATTTTCTTTTACATTATAAGAAGTTTAGAAGCACCCCTAAACTCTACCTAGTAGATAACATTGGCTCTGTGACCCCTAATCTCTCATGACAACCAATGCTATCTCTAGAAATGGCCAATTGGCCCCTGAGAGATAAAAGCACCCCCTTTTAGAACTATTAATCTACGTTGCTGCTAGAGTTCCTATATCTGTCTGTTTTGCTTTGCTATAAACGAATACCTAAAGCTGGGTAATTTATAAAGAAACATTGTTTATTTGGTTCACAGTTCTGCAGGCCGAGGCACCAGCATCTGCCTGGCTTCTGGTGAGCCTCAGGAAACTTACAATCATGGTGGAAGGTGAAGCAGGAGCAGGCATGTCATGTGGCGAGACAGGGAGCAAGAGAGAGAGGGGAGGAAGAGCCAGGCTCCTTTTATAGCCAGCTCTCATGTGAAATAAGAGAGTGGGAACTCACTCATTACCATGGGGTGAGCATCAACCCATTCATGAAGGATCTGATCCCATGACCCAAACACCTTCCACCAGGCCCCACCTCCAACACTGGGGATCCAACACTGGGGATCAACATGAGATTTGGAGAGGACAAAGATCCAAACTATATCATTTATCTTTCTAAAATACTCATTAGATTATGTTATTATTCTGCTGTTTGAATAACTTATTTTGGTGGTTTTCTTCACCTATTTGATATGTATTTTACCAGGATTTTTGCAATAAGGCTTGACACTCATTTCTAAAACTATATCATGCCCTGGACTTTTGTTTCAAGCACAAAGAACTATTATTTTTCTCTCAAACAACACTCCTCACTCCTTTATGCTTCTGTGTTTTGTCTTTTCTTCCACTTCTACTTGGGAAGTTAGTAGTGACTTATTAAAACAAGTTAAAACATCCACCTCTGTTAGGTTTTACTTGCATAGATACTTATGCATTAAACATCACACACAAGTGGAAAATACCTGCATCATTTCACTCAAATTTATTTTTACTATTTTGAATGATAACAAAATTTTGTATTTTAGGAAACACTACATAATGAACTTGATATTGTTCTATCAATTGTTAACCAGGAAAACCAAATCCAGTATCCCATAAGGCTGCAATCATTTCCACCTAACTTTGTCACATTGTACTTGCTTGAAGAGAAGCTCATCTGACGCATGTCTGCCCCCTCATAAAGCCTTCAGGCATAGTTTTTCAATTTGGCATTTCCACTCCCAGAAGAGCTTAGTTCCATCTGCACACTTGAAAATTTTACTGGACTCTGTGTCTTCCAAATCATTTGTAAGCCCCTTAGATAGTACCAATCCCTAGTGGAGTCAGGTAAGTAAAATTCTGTAAAAGGAAGAAGCACTTTAGCTAAAAATGAAAGAGAAGTCACTAGTCTGCACATTTGCATTGAATAGCTACCACGTACTTTGGGTCAACTCTGTCCAACAGAACTTCCTTTGATGATAGAAACGTTCTATATTTTCACTGTTCAACACAGTAACTATATGTGGCTATTGAGCACTAGAAATATGGCTGAAGTAATTGATGAAATGAATTTTGAATTTTATTTACTTTTATTTATTTTTTTTAGACGGAGTCTCATTCTGTCGCCAGGCTGGAGTGCAGTGGCACAATCCAGGCTCACTGCAACCTCTGCCTCCTGGTTCAAGCGATTCTCCTGCCTCAGCCTCCTGAGTAGCTGGGACTACAGGTACGTGCCACCACACCCAGCTAATTTTTATACTTTTAATAGAGATGGGGTTTCACCATGTTGGCCAGGATGGTCTCAATTTGTTGTCCTCATGAATCGCCCACCTTGGCCTCCCAAAGTGCTGGGATTACAGGCATGAGCCACCACACCAGGTCAAATTTTATTTATTTTTAATGCATTTACATTTTAATTCAAATAGCCTCACACAGCTAAAAAGCACAGATTTGAGCTATCGCCAAATGTCATTTTCCTGGAGTTTCATAAAAAAGGAATTTAAGATTTTTTGTCAGTCACTCTTCATACTTCAGTTGAGAGTGCCCAGAAAAGGAAGTAAGTTTTACACTGCATTATCTTACCTCTTACTTTGCATTATCCACTCCAGTTGGAGGTGAGAAAAGGAGGTCTGGCCAAGAGCATACGTAACTTAATTCAAAACCATCTTAGCAAGATCAACTTTTTAGCTACTTGAGAGGAGCTGAGAAAACAAGCAAAGCAAAATCTGATCAAGCTCGACTTACGGATCCATTATGCAAATTATCCCTTAAATAGTATGATCTAGAGAAGCTAAAGAAAAAAGAATAATGGTTAACAAAGCTCTACTGAAGAGAATGTTTCTGTAAAGACTGAAAGGGAGAGAATAAGAAATAAAAGTACAACAAGTCCAGTGAAGTGAGTAGCAAGCACCTGACGGTGATTAATAGGAAAAGTAGCATGGAGGGTCACAGAGCTAAATAAGAAAATGGTGGCCAGTAAAAGTCCATGATTGAACGTGAGTTTCCAAACAGCATCTCCAAGCTCTGATGAGGAAAAAAGATGGTTAAAATGGAGCTTGAGATAGATTATTCCTGTAGTTTTGCTTAACAAGACTAGAATGAAGCAGGGGGATTACAGAGAGAATGTTTCTATAGCGCAGAGCTTAGAGAAAGGGCAAAAGGAAGTTGAAAAAGTAGAGTACTTTATAAATCAATTATTTCTCAAAGCATATTTGCTCTAATTTTTTAAGAATATATACTTGCTAACCACACCATGATGTGTTCTAATTTATCTCTTCTACAGTGCAATTTCTTCAGCTATAATTTAAAATTTAATTATGTTCTTAATTAGCCCTTTCTGCTCAAGGAGTGATATACCCCTAGAGTGGCAGATTACCATTATTCATTCACAAACTTCATATTGTACATACTCCATGTACTGCCAGTGCTCCTTGGCCAGAGAGATGACTTCCAGCTAGGAAATCAGAAAGACTTCAGAGTGGAAGTGGCATGAACATCGACCTCAAGGGATC
This sequence comes from Macaca fascicularis, assembly GCF_037993035.2. NCBI lineage: Eukaryota > Metazoa > Chordata > Mammalia > Primates > Cercopithecidae > Macaca > Macaca fascicularis. The sequence goes on along the minus strand of NC_088380.1, from coordinate 171,447,929 downwards.
AGAAATAAGACAAAATGACATCTGTGTCTCCCTTCAGGGTTATCCTGAAAAAATGTTCAATAGGCCTACCCAAGAATTTTTTATTATCTTAATCTCTAGGAGGATACAATTTTGTTTGACATATCATTTATTATTATTTAGATACCTGACTTTGAAGTTACATCATTAATTTGTAGATTGATTTTTATCCTGTATAAGCATTTCCAGGTTTTAATCTCACCTAGCAATCTTATTCTAATGTTTTTTTTTTTCCTTTAATCTCTGTACATATTTGGTTCTTCAAATGCTCTTTGAATTAACTTCACCATCTTGTTGTTGCCCTTATTAATAAGTTGCATGAATCTGTGGCACATTTTATATTTATATGAGGGACACACTTCTAGATTTGTACAAATTACCTTTTTACAATAGATTGGGGATAAAAAAGAGCAAGAACAGTCCAGGTATATGGAACTGAGTGACACAATCCAAAATTGGCATATATAAGAAGAAGGAAAAGTCCTTTTATTTTAGTAAATTGTGAATATTTGCTCTAAGAGGATTCAAAGAATACTTTGTTGTCATGAAACTGGATGCTCTATAGTTACATGAAGCAAACATCTCATAAGTACAATGTTGTGAGAAAGAAGCCAAATACAAACTAATATACACAGTGTATACATATTATAAAAAGAAGCAAAGCTAATTTATGCTGTTAAATAGAATAGTGACCCATGCAAGATGACGAGGCAGTGACAGAAAGGAGGCATGGGGGTACCTTCTGGATGACTGGTAATTCTCTCTTTCTGGTTACAAAGATGTGTACAGTTTATGGAAATTCATAAAGCTTATAATATGTGCACTTCTCTGAATGTAAATTATACACCAATAAAAATGACCATGCATACTATGTTTGAAAATGTTCATAATTAAGGTAAGAAACAAGTTCTTGTTAAATAATGGATTTGCTACAATCTTCTCTGCATCATATTTAGATTTCTGTTTTTGTCATTACATAAATGATGTCTGCATTTTCGATAATTTGTTTTCCAAATAATTATTACCATTACTACTGTGACATATCATTCTCTAAATATGTCACTTTCCTTGCACAAACCATACCCAAAATGCCTGACCTTGGAATCCCACTTTCAATTTATTTAAAATGGAGTGAAACTTCAAGATTTTCAACTAGAAATATAAATGCAGAATCTTTCTAGTTTTCTATGATCTTCCCCCAATGTTTTACAGTTATATTGTTACAACCAATATGTATGACAGCAATATTTTTAGGGACTTTATTTCCAAAACATCTAACTTACCTTTTATAGGAAAAAATTTATCTTCCACTTGTATTTATCAGTTGGTTATTATTTAAGTTTCATAATTATAATAATAGCAATTTGCATAAATACATTTGGTTATAACCTCTCTTGTTTATCATATTGTCTAACTGACTGATGAAATGGTAGTATAAATAGCAACTAGCCTACCAGTGTGTGAGGAACACATGATGAATGTCAGGCAAATATGTTAGAGAGAAGAATGGAGAGCATGGTTTGGTTGAAGCTGGTAAACTAGTTAAGTTGAGGTAGATTATGTGGAGATAGGTCAGGAACAATTCTGCCATAGCACAGTTTTGGTCTTAGGGATATAAAGAACAGGATATGAAATGAGGTTTATATAACGTCAAGATCAGATCACAGACGGTTCTAAATTACAGGCTATTGAGTTTTTGTATTATTTTGTGGAGTCAAGAATCTAGTGAAGATTTTTGAGCAAGTAAATGACATGGTAAGAAATGTGCTTCAAATATTCTCATCCAAAGAAGCATTGTGCAAGTTGGAAAGAGTAAAAAGTTATCGGCCCCTCCCATGCATAAGGCTGTCCAGGATGGGAGGTAAGGAAGGCTGAAACATACTTCATGAGATGCACCATTAGTGGAAGTAATAGAACTTGGAAAACAAATCCACATATACTACATATAGTGGCACATTATACAAAACAAGAAGGATAAAAGCATTTTCTCTAACCCACCAAGGAATTCTTCTATGAATGAATATATTAATGACTGAACTGTAATAAATTTCTTCAATGCTATTTGCCAGATCAATGATCTATTCGTGTTGAACCAAAAATGACATCTACTCTACATGTTCTTTAAACATTGTTTTTTTGACAACTTTATAAAATTGAGTTGTTGTAGGCAAGATATCTGTTCAAGTTTCATTATTTTTCTTTCCTATAGTATCAGCATGTTACAATTCCCTTTGTAATGGTTTGCTTTATTTAAAAGTTATGATGTAATTGTTTTCTAATATGAATTAAAGCAGAGTAATTACTATTACTTATGTGACAAATCAAGAATGGTGGGAAAATTGGGAAAACAAACAAACAAACATGGTGTTCTCTTCCAATGCTTTCAGGTATGCTGCAAGAACAATTAGCCAAAATTCCAGATAGATTTAAAATAGTTGAATGTGTGGTATCTTGACTCCATTAACTAAAATAAAAGCCGTAAGTTGAAGACACAAGTTTAGAACAACTCTCCCAGTGCCTAACAATAGAAGAAGGCCCTGTTTTGTTTTATATCTTATGAAGTTGTCTGGAGCAAAATAATATGTAGGCAAAATGTCCCACATGGGGCTAGGCTGGAATAGGGGTACTCCTTAAGTTGAGTTTTAAAGATATTTATCTTTCATTACCAGGGTTTGCAATTCAAGTCTATTAAACTTTTTAGAGTTATGCCTTTGCTCAGATGGCTTTTTTCAGCAAATCACATGTGACATTTGCAAAGGAATTAATTTTTATTGACTAAAAAAGGAGATGGGGTGCCAATTTCCTTTAAAATTAGTTACCACTAGCGGGGCAGCGGAGGAAGGGGTGAAATGAAGGTGTAAGGTGGGAACCATTGTTCTTAAATTTTTTGCACAATAGGATATATGAGTCTGTGAAAGTAAAAACAGCAATATTATTTTCCTTCCTTTTTTTTTTTTTTTTTTTTTTTTTATTATAACAAGACTTGGCTGCTCCTTAAAAGTGTGATTCTCTTCTGAGCCATCAGGGTCATGCTAGACTGAATCATGCTCCCTGAGAGCCCTGTTTTGTAAGTAGAAGACTCTAATAAAAGTGACCTTAATGGCTGATTTGGGTGCCTCTTACAATGCACCTGCATCCTCCATGGGCCAGCAGTAGCAGCAGCAAGCTGAGGCCAGTGCTGCTGTGAGCTTTCAGGTGTCGTTAACAGATCATTGAGTCAACAGATCACGATAGCTCTTTCGGAAAACTCCAGCTCCATGTTAGCATGCTCTGCCCAGGGAGTCAGAGAGAGACTTCAACAGCCCGTAGTGTGACTTAAAGAAATTCAACAAGAAAAGGGACATGTTCTAGCAAAGCCAAAATAATAGATTATCTCAGAGACTGCATACCAATCTTAAATAAACAGGGGCAACTGGGGCATGGAAACTACTTAAAAACACATTTTGGGGATGTTATGATATCCTTAAAACCTAAGTATATAGCCTAAATAAATAAATAAAACTTTAGGGGTCGGTTTTCTTCTAGATGCTTAGACTACATAAACACTGCCCCCTTTATTGTTTAGTGTTTTGGGTTTTTTTTTTGCTATGGTTTTTGTTCTTGTTTTATGTTGCCTTCTCTGAGAAACCAAACCATCCATACCTTAACTGATCCTGGGCCATTTCATGGACATTTATTATTCATATTTTAATAACTTCAAATGTAGTTTTAAATTCCTGTATAAAAAATTTGTAATACACTTTCTTAGCTGGGATAACATGGAGAGATTAATCTGCTAAATAAGTAAACCATTTGTAGGCCTCTTGATGTGACTGGATGGAAACCTGCCATCTTCTAATTTTGTGTATCAAACACAATTTCCTTGACTGATATTTGAACATGGACATGTGAAGGACAGCTGGAGCTGGCTTGATTCAAACTTTAGGAAGAAATTACTAGCTGTTGTTAATAACACAATCTATCTATCTTTTGTTTAAGAATATTATTGCTTTAATATTCTTCAGTTAATATTCTTGGTGAGACTCCAATATGTCTTTTATACATATTATTTTTGTACCTAAAATAATGGTTCAATATATATTTTACTTCCCCCATTTTATAAATAAGAAAAGTAAGAGAAGTATTATTCCTAATATCATACTCCTAAAAAGTTCTAGAGCAAGATTTCTAGCCTAGTTTATGACATTAAAACTTCTGGTTCTATATCATGATTTCCAGCATGGGTGATTTTTTTTTCCTTCCTATTCTCTCTATAGTTGCTTTAAAGTAGTCATTCCTAAACTTTAGCCTGCATAGAATCACCTGCAGAGCCTATTAAAACAGATTGCTAGACCCCACCCCGAGAATGCCTGACTAAGTAAGTCTGTGGTGGTGCCTAGGAATTTGCATCATTAACAAGCTCCCAGGTGATGCTGATGCTGAAGGCCTCCACTTTTGGAATAATTGTTGTAAAGCTATGTAAAATAATTGTTTTAAAGCTATGAGTGAGTATTAGTGAGTTTCCCTGCCACCCATTGAGATTAATCAACATATGCCCTTTCTTGAAACAATAGGTTTCAGTATCTTGTCTCTTATTTTAAGAAGATGTTGATATTTCTCAGCATGAACAGTGGAGCGGGGGCTATGATTCCACATTTAAGCTGTTCCTTTAAATATTTTATGAACATCTTTTCAAAACTTTCTTATGTGCTAAGTGGGGGATATGTGAGTTGAGAATAAGAAAATATATGCTTTATTTTTACTAAAGATTGATTTCTGATACTGCTTTTTTTTATTGACAGAGAGAGGGCCTTGTTTTGTTGGTTAGCCTCGAACCCCTGGCTTCAAGCAATCTTCCTGCCTTGGTCTCCCAAAGTGCTAGTGTTATACAGGCATGAGCCACTGGGCAAGCCAGTATTACTGTTTTTAGTTTGCTTGAGACAGGATCTTATTCTGTTGCCCAGGTTGGAGTGCAGTGGTGTGATCATAGCTCACTGTAGCCTCAGCCCCCTGGGCTCAAGTGATCCTCCCACCACTGCCTCCCTAGTAGCTGAGACTACAGGTGTGTGCCACCATGCCTGGCTAATTTTTTGTATTTTTTGTAGAGATGAGATTTCGCCATGTTTGCCCAGGCTGGTTTCAAAATCCTGAGCTCAAGGGAACTTCTTGTCTTGGCCTCCCGAAGAGTTGGGAATATAGACGTGAGACATCATGATGGCTGATATTGCTCCTTTTTAATAAAGGAAATGATATGTCTGGTAAATATGTCAAAATATTAAAGCTTTGGTTTTTTATAAATATGGTATCAAATTATCAGGACATATGTCTGTGTAGGTACAAACTAAAGCAAATATACAGAATGAGACTAGCCCTGAAGGAAACTGTAATTAGGCTTAAATCTACATACCATTTTGAAAAGAGTAGTAGTCTTGTGAAAAGCATTGTGCTATAGGTGTTTCTTGCTCTATAATATTAGAAACTTTACCAAGTGGTCTACCTTGCCATGGATTTGTAGGTAATGTTTTTGGAACAGCAGCCTAAATTTGATACAACATCATTTAAAAACATGCTTTTAAACTTTATTTTCCACTGAAAATAATTGCATGTTATGATTTTGGGGGTACAATATGATATTTTGGTATATGTTTGCAATGTGGAATGATTAAATAGACTAATTAAATCCATCACTTCATGTGTTTATCATTTTTTGTGGTGAATATATTTTAAATCTACTCTCAGCAATTTTGAAATATACAGTGCACTCTTATTGATGTTGATCAAAGGGTACAAAGTTTTAGTTAGACAAGAAAAATAAGCTTTAGAGATCTATTGCACAGAAGAGTGACTATGGTAATTTTTAATAATTTAATAATCTTTATAGAGATCTGTCACTGTAAAATTGTCAAGAAAAAATAATGTTGAATCATTTTCTATAGAATTATTAGTGATTCTTATTTAATATGAAAACTGATATACTTTTTGTGACATTGAATAGTATATGATGCGCTTAAATACAAATCTATTTTCAGATGGTTGTTCTTTGTAACATAAGCACTAATAAGTGCTGTTTCAACAATCAGAATTGAACACCTTGAGTATTTTATCTTTTTACAGTGAGTACACTAGATATTAATATATTGGTATTGCTACTTCATAGTTGCATTAAAAATTACGTGAAGAGTAACTGCAGACTTCGGATTTTCTTTTTTTTTTTTTTTTTGAGACGGAGTCTCGCTCTGTCGCCCAGGCTGGAGTGCAGTGGCCGGATCTCAGCTCACTGCAAGCTCCGCCTCCCGGGTTCACGCCATTCTCCTGCCTCAGCCTCCCGAGTAGCTGGGACTACAGGCGCCCACAACCGCGCCCGGCTAATTTTTTTTGTATTTTTAGTAGAGACGGGGTTTCACCGTGGTCTCGATCTCCTGACCTTGTGATCCGCCCGCCTCGGCCTCCCAAAGTGCTGGGATTACAGGCGTGAGCCACCGCGCCGGGCCTCGGATTTTCTTTTGTTGTTACATTCCTTCACAAAATGAAGGTTTAGTTTTAAATCCTGTTAAGGGTGTTCTCCCCTTTTATTTCCATTCATTAAGAATTTATTGGCTTGAATTTTTATCTTCAAATGACTTTCATGAAATAAGTAATTTTATAAATTTGCAATAATATCATCCAGTGAGACTACAAATTTTATTTTCTTGCTTGTTCTTACTTTCAAACTGATCATTTCAATATTATGAAACCAATTCCTTCATCTCTCAAGTGCTGATTAAATATTAAAATGGAATTGTGGTTTTTAAAATTTTTATAATCTGTCTCATTCTTCAAAAGTATGTGAAGTAGAATTTCATTCACTTTTCCAGCCATATCTTTGTTTTGATTTTCTGCTGCATGGGTTGCCTGTCCATCCCACCTCTACCAACACAGCTTTAGGTAAATGGTGAATTTGAAATAGGCAATGGTAATACCATTTTACACACTGTCTGGGGCCATATGACTATACTTTTTGTAGGAATATTTTATAGTGACTGGAAAAGCACTGTAAACCTCTTATATTTACTTTATCATGATGTCTGAGGTATGTAGTTATGTACACAGGCTATCATTCACACTCTTCCTTTAATTGCATCTATCCTTCTACCTTTCATATTGGTAAAGCTTGATTTAATGGTGTAGTATAAAATCATCATAAGATTAATTATATGGAACACTGTAATTTCTAGAAAGATGTCACAGAATCCAATCTCCAAGGAACTATGACTGCAAAAAGGGACTTTAAATCATTATTCTCACTTTTTTCTCCTACCATGACCATTCACTCACTTAAAGTTAATAGTCTATCTTAATAATAACAGGAAAAATATTAAACAAAATACAAAGGTTGGGCTGGAGAGGTGGCACATTTCTGTAAATCCAGCACTCCTGGCTGAGTCAGGAGAATCACTTTAGTCTAAGATTTGGAGTCCAGGAGTTTGAGACCAGCTTGGACAACATAGTGAGACCCCTGTCTCTACATACACACACACACACACAAACACAATTGACTAAGTGTGTTGCCTATAGTCATAGCTACTCAAGAGTCTGAGGCAGAAGGATTGCTTGAGCCCAGAAGTTCAAGGTTACAATGAGCTATGATCGCACCACTACACCCTAGTGAGTCTCCATCTCTAGTAACACCCTATCTCTAAACAATTTTTTAAATTTTTTTGAGACAAGGTCTTTGTCTCCCAGACCAGAGTACAGTGATGCGATCACAGCTCATTGTAGCCTCAACCTCCCAGGCTCAAGCAATCCTCACACCTTCACCTTCACCTCTGCCTCCCAAGTAGCTGGGAGCTCAGGCCTGTGCCACCACACCCAGATAATTTTTGTATTAAAATTGTTTATGCAAAAGTCGGGTGACATCTTGACAACCTTGTTTTATGAGGAAGAGTCTGCAGTATTAGTAGTCAACTGAGGACATCAAGTCCAGGTGTTGTCTGGATGACCTGACCTTGGTATACTATACACAGGACCTGGCATCTGCAGGCGATCCAGCAAGACCTGTAGAGTATATTCCGATATATCTGCAATTATTATGAATAACTGATGGGAGAAAGAAGGGTTCTTGGATTGAATGCAGCATTGTATTGATCCTGGCTAAAGAGGAATTTGTAAGAGTTTTAGGTAGAAACTGAGCAATTTCCATATTGTTCACAGGGAAGGGATAAAAGTAAAGGTCAAACATTTCTAGGATTGTCATGTGAACTGGGGACACTCCTGTATTTCCACATGAAAGTTAATGTGGGTTATTTCAACATTCAAAGAAGAAAGCTGTATTTCCATAGTCCATTAAATGGTGAGGTCAAATGTTTGAGTCATTCTCATCAAAAGTAACACCAAATACAAAAATTAATTCAAAGTAGATCACAGACCTCAATGTAAGACCTAAAACTATGAAACTATTAGAAAATATACAGAAGTAAATCCCCTTTGTGATCTTGTGTTAGACAAAGTTTTCTTAGATATAACACAAAAACACAGGTGATGAGAAAAAGATATATTGGATGTCATCAAAATTAATACTTTGTGCTTCAAATGACATTATCAAAGTTAAAAGACAACCTGCAGAATGGAATAAATTCAAAAATCATGTATCTACTAAGGGACTTTACAACCAGGTTATATAAAAAACATTTACAATTCAATAATAAGACAAATAATTAAATTAACAAACGGACAAATAATCTAAACAGAGAGTATTTAAAAAGTAAGTTTTCCAAATCTGGTGAAAACAGGCAACATTCCCAGACCTGTGTAAGCTCTAAGTATTCTTCCTACTAACTCTTTCAGATGATTCTTCCCCTTGCCTTTTGTATTCTCCTTACAACAATGCATTGATCAATACTTTGCTAAATATGCAAGAGTCCTGTCTACAGATCTCTGTAGGTCTTTCTTTTGCAACTCTTCTCCCAGAGCCTGTCTTGTAAGGCACACCTACTATGAGAGTTATTCCTTAGCTTTCAGCAACTGCTGTTCCTTGTTGCCGGATATCCGCTGTCTTGCAAACCATTATTTCATATATTTTATCTGTTGGATTTTGTTTTTTTATTTATTTTTCTTTTTTTGGTTGTTTTTGGCAAGATGTTAAATCTTGTCCCTGTTACTCCATAGAAGTCCCCCAGTCATGAAGTCTTAACTTGAACTAAGAGAATCATTCATGTTTAATTCTGATCTCGGTCTTGATTGGCTTATGTTTTTGATCCAACCTACCTTTATTAACTAGTGTGACCTCTAAATTTATTGGAAAAATGGATTAAATATTAGCTAGCACTGTTCAGGTACCTCAGTTTCAGGTACCTCACTAATATTAAGATATTAGTACTGGAGTTTTGGAAGATGATAATTACAAATTTTTGACACAAAATTGTCAATTTATTTATTTATTTATTTATTGAGACAGGGTTTTGTTCTGTCACCCAGGCTGCAGTGCAGTGGTGTGATCTTGGCTCACTGCAGCCTCACCCTCTTGGGCTCAAGCATTCCTCCTGCCTCAGCTTCCACGCCTCATGCCCTTCCCACCCTCCCACCAGTAGCTGGGACTACAGGCTTGCACAACACCACACCTGGCTAAAAATTGTCAATTTATGATGTCACTTTTTACTTCTTTATTTATAACATAGGCAAAGGATTATTTTACTCTGGCATTTGATGAATGCTTAATATAGAGAAAAGTTTAACCATAAGGTTGTTAAATGTTAATAAATTGACTACTTTTCTGGATTATTTTATTGATTAAATAAAAATTTGACTTACTATATTTATTCTAGATTTCAGCTGTGATTCTATATGCATAATATTAAAAATATTACTTTATCAGTATTTTAGAGACATAGCAATTTAAATGTTTCTCTTCCAATAAGGTTCTTTCCATTTATACTGATTATAATTTGTAGAAGCAAATTTCATACTGAAAATCAAGGAAACTCACATACCATGGTTAATTGTGAAGCTGAACTTCTAACATATTTTATCATAACTGATTAGGAAGCTCGTCTCTTAAAATTAGGCATAAATTTGCAGTAGTGGAAACCAATGATGAGTAACAAAGAATTGACCTATTGTCTTTCCTCTTTTCTTTTTTACCTAAAAGTAATTAGCATTACCATTAGAGAGAATTATTATTTTTACCATTTTAATATGACGGGGTAAATTATGTATACTTGACATGGTGTTTTTATTGCATTTTAAAAAATGTTTAAGTTCTGAGGTACCTGGGCAGGGTGTGCAGGTCTCTTACATAGGTAAACGTGTGCCATGGTAGTTTGCTGCACCTATCAACCCATCACCTAAGTATTAAGCCCAGCATGCATTAGTTATTTTTCGTGAGGCTCTCTCTCCCCTGATGCCCCCAATAGGCCCTAGTGTGTGTTGATCCCCTCCCTGTGTCCATGTGATCCCACTGTTCAGCTCTGACTTATAAGCGACAGCATACGGTGTTTGGTTTTCTGTTCTTATGTTAGTTTGCTGAGGATAATGACTTCTAGCTCCTTCCACGTCCCTGCAAAGGACATAATCTCATTCCTTTTTTTGCTGCATAGTATTCCACGGTGTATATGTACCACATTTTCTTTATCCAGTCTATCATTGATGGACATTTGGGTTGAATTCATGTCTTTGCTATTGTGAATAGTGCTGCAATGAACATATGTGTTCATATAAAATATATGTGTTCATATAAAATATAATATTCCCTTGAGTATATACCCTGTAATGGAATTGCTGGGTCAATTGGTATTTCTGGTTCTAGGTCTTTGAGGAATTGCCACACTGTCTTCCACAATGGTTGAACTAATTTGCATTCCCAACAACAGTATAAAAGTGTTTCTATTTCTTTGCAACCTTGCAAGTATCTGTTGTTTCTTGACTTTAATAATCATCATTCTGACTGGTGTGAGATGGTATCTCATTGTGGGTCTGATTTCCATTTCTCTAATGCTCAGTAGTGTTGAGGGTTTTTTTCATATGTTTGTTGGCTGCATAAATGTCTTCCTTTGAGAAGTTTCTCTGTTCATGTCCTTTGTCCACTTTTTAATGGGGTTGTTTGTTTTTTTCTTGTAAATTTAAGTTCCTTGTAGATACTAGATACTAGACCTGTGTCAGATGGATAGGTTGCAAAATTTTTTTCCCATTCTGTAGGTTGCCTGTTCACTCTGAAGATAGTTTCTTTTGCTGTGCAGAATTTATTTAGTTTAATTAGATCCCATTTGTCAATTCTGGCTTTTGTTGCAATTGCTTTTCATGTTTTCTTCATGAAATCTTTGCCTGTGCCTATGTCCTGTATGGTATTGCCTAGATTTTCTTCTAGGGGTTTTATAGTTTTGGGTTTTACATTTAAGTCTTTAATCCATCTTGAGTTTATTTTTTAATAAGGTGTAAGGAAGGGGTCCAGTTTCAGTTTTCTGCATATGACTAGCTAGTTATCCCAGCACCATTTATTAAATAAAGAGTCCTTTCTCCATTACTTTTTTTTTTTTTTTTTGGTCAGGTTTGTTGAAGATCAGATGATTGTAGATGTGTGGTCTTATTTCTTATATCTCTATTCTGTTATAGAATTAGAATTCTAATTCTGTCAATGATAGTTTGATGGGAATAACACTGAATCTATTAAGTACTTTGGCATATGGCCATTTTCACGATATTGAATCTTCCTGTCCATGAACATGGAATGTTTTTCCATTTGATTGTGTTCTCTCTGATTGCCCTGAGCAGTGGTTTATAGCTTTCCTTGAAGAGGTCCTTCATTTCCCTTGTTAGTTACATTCCGAGGTATTTTATTGTCTTTGTAGCAATTGTGAATGAAAGTTCATTCATGATTTGGCTGCTTTGTCTATTGTTGGTATAAGAGAATGCCTGTGATTTTTGCACACTGACTTTGTATCCTAAGACTCTGTTGAAGTTTCTTATCAGCTCAAGAAACTTTTGGATTAAGATGATAGAGTTTTCTAGACATGAGATCATGTCATCTGCAAACAAAGACAATTTGACTTCCTCTCTTCATATTTGAATACCCTTTATATCTTTCTCTTGCCTGATTTCCCTGGCCAGAATTTCCAATACTACGTTGAATAGGAGTGATGAGAAAAGGCATCCTTGTTTTGTATCGGTTTTCAAAAGGAAATTCAGTATGATATTGGCAGTGGGTTTGTCATAAATGGCTCTTACTATTTTGAGGTAAGTTTCTTCAATACCAAGTTTATTGAGAGTCATTAACATGAAGTGATGTTGAATTTCATCAAAGGCCTTCTCCGCATCTATTGAGATAATCACGTGGTTTTCATCTTTAGTTCTGTGTATGTAATAAGTGACATTTATTGATTTGTGTATGTTGAACCATCCTTGCATCCCAGGGATGAAGTCAGCTTGATCATGGTGGATAAGCTTTTGGATATGATGCTGTATTCAGTTTGGTAGTAGTTTTTCTTTTGAAGATTTTTGCATTGATGTTCATTGGGGATACTGGCCTGATGTTTTCTTTTCTTTTTTCTTTTTTCTTTTTTTTTTTTTTTTTTGTATCTCTGCAAGATTTTCTTATCAGGATTATGCTGGCCTCATACAAGGAATTAGGGAGGAGTCCCTTCTTTTCAATTGTTGGAAACAGTTTCAGAAGAAATGGTACTAGCTCCTCTTTTAACCTCTGGTAGTATACAACTGTAAATCCTTCTTGTCTTGGGCTTTTTTGGTTAGTAGGCTATTTATTACTGCCTCAATTTCAGAACTAGTTATTGGTCTATTCAGGGATTTAACTTCCTCCTGATTCAGTCTTGGAAGGGTTTGTGTGTCTAGGAATTTATCTCTGTCTTCTAGATTTTCTAGTTAATTTGCATAGAGGGGTTTACAGAATTCTCTGATGGTTGTTTGCATTTCTGTAGTCTGTGGTGCTATCCCCTTTGAAACTTTTTATTGTGTCTATTTGACTCTTCTCTCTTTTCTTTTTTTATTAATCTAGCTAGTGGTCTATCTATTTTATTAATTTTTTCAAAAACCCAGCTCCTGGATTTGTTAATTTTTGAAGGGTTTTTCATATTTCTATCTCTTTCAATTCCACTCTGATCCAAGTTATTTCTTGTCTTCTGTTAGCTTTGGGTTGTGTTTGCTCTTGGTACTCTATTTCTTTTAGTTGTGAAGTGAGGATGTTGATTTGAGATATTTCTAGGTTTCTTATTTAGTGTTATAAATTTCCCTCTTAACACTGCTTTAGCTGTGTCCCAGAGATTCTGGTATGCTGTTTCTTTGTTCTCATTCATTTGAAAGAACTTCTTGATTTCTGCCCTAATTTCTTTATTTACCCAGAGTCATTCACCAGCAGGTTATTCAATTTCCATGCAGTTGTGTGGTTTTGAGTGAGTTTCTTAATCTTGAGTTCTAATTTAATTGCATTGTAGTCTGAGAGACTCTTATGATTTCAGTTCTTTTACACTTGCTGAGGAGTGGTTTACTTCCAATTATGTGATCAATTTTAGACTAAGTGACAGGTGGCACCTAGAATAATATATATTCTGTTGTTTAGGGATGGAGAATTCTGCAGATATCTATCAGGTCCACTTGATTCAGAGCTGAGTTCAAATCCTGAATATCTTTGTTAATTTTCTATCTCAATGATTTGTCTAATATTGACAGTGGGGTGCTAAAGTCTTCCACTATTACTGTGGGGGAATCTAAGTCTCTTTGAAGGTCTCTAAGCAATTGTTTTATAAATCTGGGTGCTCCTGTATTGAGTGCATATATATTTAGGATAGTTACTCTTCTTTTGAATTGAACCCTTTGCCATTATGTCATGCCCTTCATCTTTTTTGATCTTTGTTGGTTTAAAGTCTGTTTTGTCAGAAACTAGGATTATAACCCCTGCTTTTTTCTGCTTTCCATTTGCTTGGTAAATTTTCCTCCTTTCCTTTATTTTGAGCCTATGTGTGCCTTTGCACATGAGATGAATCTCTTGAATACAGCACACTGATGGATCTTGACTCTTTATTCCTTGCTATTCTGTGTCTTTTAATTGGGGGTATTTAGCCCATTTACATTTAAGGTTAATATTGCTATGTGTGAATTTGATCCTGTCATCATGATGCTGGCTAGTTAATTTAGCAGATTTGTTAATGTGGTTGCTTCATAGTGTCATCGGTCTGTATACTTCAGTGTGTTTTTGTAGTGGCTGTAATGGTTTTTCCTTTCCATACTCAGTGCTTCCTTCAGAGCAGGCCCTCCTTCCTTGCAGAGCAGGCCTGGTGGTGATGAATTCCTTTAGCATTTACTTGTCTGAAAAGGATTTTATTTCTCCTTCCCTTATGAAGCTTAGTTTGCCTGGATATGAAATTCTGGGTTGGATATTAGTTTCTTTAAGAATGTTGAACATTGTCCCCCCAATCTCTTCTGGCTTGTTTTCACTGAGGTCCACTGTTAGTCTGATGGGCTTTCCTTTGTAGGTGACCTCACCTTTTTTTCTTGCTGCTCTTAACATTTTTTCTGTCATTTCAACTTTGGAAAATATGATGATTACATGTCTTGGGGTTGATCTTCTCATAGAGTATCTTACTGGGGTTCTCTGGATTTCCTGAATTTGAATGCTGGCCTATCTTTTTAGGTTGGGAAAATTATCCTGGAAGATATCCTGATTTATGTTTTCCGACTTGGTTTTGTTGTCCTCATCTCTTTCAGGTACCCCAATCAATTGTAGGTTTGGTGTTTTTACGGAATCCCAAAATTCTTGGAGTTTTGTTCATTGCTTTTCATTCTTTTTTTTTCCCTAATCTTGTCTGCCTAACTTATTTCAATAGGACAGTCTTCAGACTCTGAGATTCTCTCCTCTACTTGGTCTATTTGGCTATTGATATTTGTGGTTGCATTGTGAAGTTCTTGTCTTGTGTTCTTAAGCTCTATCAGGTCATTTGTGTTCCTCTCTAAACTGGTTATTCTGATTAACAACTCTTGTAATGTTTTACCATGGTTCTTAGCTTCTTTGCACTGGGTTAGAACATACTCCTTGAGCTCAGCAGCATTCATTATTACCTACTTTCTGAAGCCTACTTCTGCTAATTCATCCATGTCAGCCTCAGCCCAATTCTATGTCCTTGCTGGAGAGGTGTTGTGATCATCTGGAAGATAAGAGGTACTCTGGCTTTTTGAATTTTCAGTGTTTTTGTGTTGCGTCTTTGTGGGTTTATCTACTTTTGATCTTTGAAGCTGCTGACCTTTGTATGAGGCTTTTGGGGGTCTTTTTGTTGATGCTGTTGTTGTTGCTTTCTGTTTCTTTGTTTTTCTTTTAATAGTCAAGCCCCTGTTCCACAGGGATGATGCAGTTTGCTGGGAGTCCACTCCAGATCTTGTGTGCCTGGGTCCCTCCACTACCTGGAGGTATCACCAGTGGAGGTTGCACAACAGCAAAGATCACTGCCTGCTCAGAGGGGCACCAACATGATGCCAGCCAGAACTCTCCTGTATGAGATGTCTGGAGACCCCTGCTGGGGGGATCTCACCTAGTCAGTAGGCACAGGATCAGGAGATGCTTGAAGAAGCAGATTGGCCCCCTTGATGGAGTGGGTGCACTGCACTGCGGGGGAATTACACTCATCTGGACTGCCCAGTCTCCTCCAAGCCAGCAGGTGGGAAAGACTAAGTCTGCTGAACTGGACATTTCAGGTGCCCCTTCCCCCAAGGGCTCCATCCCAGGGATATCAGAGTTCTGTCTTAAACCCCTGGCTGGAGTTGTTGTAATTCCTGCCCCAGCTGATGAGGAGGGATGGATGGATCTACACACCCCCATCCCCACAAAGAAGCAATCTGGCTATGATCTGCCACAGCCACTGTGCTGCACTGTGAGGAATGCCTCCCAGTCCAAACTGTCCAGTCACCCAGGCACTAGTAGGGGAAAATGGCCCACTGGAGCTGCAGTGATGGTGGCTGCCCTTCTCCCTGGGAGCCTACTGCAGTTTTTACTAAAATAAAATTGTAAAAAAAAAGTTTTCCAGCCAGGCACGATAGGTCATGCCTGTAATCCCAGTATTTTGGGAGGTCGAGGCAGGTGGATCATGATGTCAGGAGATCAAGACCATCCTGGCGAACATGGTGAAACCCCGTCTCTACTAAAAATACAAAAATTAGCCAGGCATGGTGACACGTGCCTGTAATCCCAGCTGCTTGGGAGGTTGAGGCAGGAGAATCGCTTGAACCAGGGAGTCAGAGGTTGCAGTGAGCCAAGATTGTGCCATTGCACTCCAGCATGGTGACAGAGCAAGACTCTGTCTTTAAAAAAAAAAAAAAAAAAAAAAAAAAGTTTTCTTAAAATCACAGTTTAACAGTAGTTGAAAACCAGAAATCTTTGGTCTGGACTAAATCCTGAATGCATGACCTTTATCTGTTCTCCTGGGTTTTATTTTTCAAAAGATGAATTTCTGTTAAAATATAAATGCTGAATTTACTTCCTCACAGTTCTAGAGGTCAGTTTAAAATCAGTTTTGGCAATGCTGTGTTCATTCTGGAGGCTATCTGGAATGAGAGAATCTATTTTCTTGCCACTTTCAGCTCCTAGAGGACACCTGCATTCCTTGACTCATGGTCCCCTCCTCCATCTTCAAAGAACATTACTCCAACCTCTGATTATTTTACCACATCTCCTCTGTCTTTGACCTTCTTGCCTCCCTTTTATAAAGATCTTTTCAATTACACCGAATTTACCCAGATAATCTAGAAAATATCCCAACCTCAAGATCCTTAACTTGATTTTATGGAGGAGAAAGGGCCATTATTCAGCCTGCCACAGCCATTCTCCCTCTTATTCCTTTCAGTTTTCACTTAAATATTCTCCTATTTATGTTACCTTCCTGGTTCCTGTGGGCACTAGAGTTTGTAGACTTTGACTTCCAAAAGGGGAGTCTTACCTACTCGGATTACCGAAGAAGCACAACTCTAGTTAGCGGTTGGTTATCAGACTCATACAACATAAAAAGTTTTTAATAGGCTGGGCGTGGTGGCTCATACTTGTAATCCCAGCACTTTGGGAGGCCAAGACGGGTGGATCACCTGAGTTCAGGAGTTCAAGACCAGCCTGACCAGCATGGTGAAACCCCATCTCTACTAAAAATACAAAAATTAGCTGGGCATATTGGTGGGCACCTGTAATCCCAGCTACTTGGGAGGCTGAGGCAGGAGAATCGCTTGAACCCAGGAGGCGGAGGTTGCAGTGAGCCAAGATGGCGTCATTGCACTCCAGCCTCAGTGACAGAGCAAGACTCTGTTTCAAAAATTAAAAAAAAAAAAATTAATGTTTTAATAAAATTTGAACTGCATTTAGTTTTATCAAAGGATACATGAAATGAAATATATTAGGAATGATATCTTCACCTCATCAAGAGGTGCCAATCATGGACAACCCAAGGGCACAACTTCTTTGACCCCTTGTCTCTGCCAACTATGGCATGGAGGGCTGACAAGGATGAGGGCCAATGTGAATGGGAATCACCTCAACATAAGTTGCAAGCTGAGTACAGGTACCATACTATATCTATTTGTTTGTACTAAAACAATTTATCATAATTTTGGTAATTCACTTCAAGTCTTGTGATAGTTTTGTAAAGAAATATAATATATTTCTTATTTTTCTCTTTCTTCTTTTCCTCCTCCTATTCTGTCTTTATCATCATCATAGTTTTCATCTAAAGCTATTATTTATTGAATTCTTTGTCTTTTTACTGGGCTAGGCGTATATATATTATATATATATAATTAATAATGATTTAATTCTATAAAATAATGAAATAACAATACTTTCCTTTTTTTACATAGGCAGACACTTTATATCCCTTTCTCTGTTTTGTTTTTATCTTATCACATATGCAACATAATATGTACAGCATTTGTTTTCTTTTTATTTTATTTATTTTTATTTATTTATTTATTTATTTATTTATCTTTGAGGCAGAGTCTCACCTTGTTATCCAGGCTATAGTGCAGTGGTGTGATCTCGGCTTACTGCAACCTCTGCCTCCCGGGTTCAAGTGATTCTCCTGTCTCAGCCTCCTGAGTATCTGGGATTATAGGTATGCACCACCATGCCTGGCTTTTATTTATTTATTTATTTATTTTAAGTAGGGACAGGGTTTTGTCATGTTGGCCAGTCTGGTCTCAAACTCCTGGCCTCAAGTGATCTGCCTGCCTCGGCCTCCCAAAGTGCTGGGATTACAGATGTGAGCCACCATGCCTGAGCTGGACTGCATTTCTTTATCTTGTTTATTATCCATCTTCTCTGTAATGCAATCTAAGTGAGAAAAGAAATTTTTGGCCTTTTGTTTTTTAAATGTTTATGCTGCTATCTCCATGGATTGTAGCACAGCACTTTGCATACAATAACTCCTCAGATATTTATTAACTCTGCTACATGAGTAGAAAAAGTTATGGACTAATGGGGAAGACAGAACACTAAACAATTGAAATCCATTCCATGAGAGTAGAAATAGGGGGTGAAACTTAGGTCTTTGTCTATTTATTGGCTATTCTCTAGAGATTCCCATTCTAGAAGGCAAGAGAAAATAAGAAGATATTTAGAGTATGGAAAAATGAAAGGTGTAAAAAAAGGCTAGGATGTGGTGGGTACGTTGAAGGAAAACATGTGCACACAGTGCAGTGTTAGAAGAGTTAGGCATGGCTTCCCAGAGGAGGATGTTCCAATAGGATGGAAACTTATTTTGGAGGGAAAATTAATATGCGTTGCTTTAGGGCCTTATTTGCTAACTTTTCAAAATTTTATTTTCTTTTTTAATATATAAAAGGGCAGAACAATTCAAAAATAAGCTGAAGAAATTTTACTTAGAGCATAAGTATGGAAGGAATATGCCCTGTTCAACTTAAAGTGGTCAAGAATAGTTCAAAAGGTTCTAGTTCAAGTGATATTCCTTGGCTTGGCTCAGTCATGTTCTGGTCATTTTCACAAACAAATGTACAAATGTTTCTTCAAGGCCTAGCTTTCGATTATTTTGAGTGTAAAATTGCTGGATCATATGGTAATTCTATTTTTAATTTTTTGAGGAGCCACCATACTGTGATCCCTAGAGTTGTACCATGTTACATTTCCATTAACAGTACAGGAGGGTCCCAATTTCTCCACGTTGTCACCAACACTTGTTCTCTGTTCCTTTGTTTTGTTTTTTGTATTTTGATAGTAGCCTATCTACTTCTAATGGATGTGAAGTAGTTCTGGGCAATTTGATTTTAGATGAGTCATCTAATTTAGCTACATTTCTGTCTCCTGTCCTTAAAACAATGTTTCATCAAATTTGTCTGAAAGGACGAAATAAATGTAATACTTGTAAATATGTCTGAAATTTCTTCGTGAAACTTAAAGATAACTCAATTTTTGAAAGGTTATTTTCTATCCCTAAAAGTGATTGAATGATTCCTCAAATAACTAGAATAATTCTACTTGTTTTGAGGGGTCTTCTTGGCTTTTCTAGAATTCTATACCTCTGGGTTTTTCTAGAAAAAAATATAAATTCCCAAAGCTAACTCATAATTAAACATATAAGTCACCAAATAAAAACAGAAAAAGGAGTCATTTTCTCCCTTTAATTCCTTGTACTTTGCTCAAAAATACCACTGTGAAATTCTACAAATGTCAAGAAATAGATAATTTCTAAGCTATTTAAATGTGTCAGAATATAGGAAAGCCCCAAATATCCTTAATTCATTCTATAAAGCTAGCAGAACACTAACCACAAACTAGAAAGTGATACTATAATCAAAGGAAACTATAATAATATCACTTGAAAACTGAAGCAAATAAACTATTAGGAACATGAAATAGCAGTCTATTAAAACAATAATTTACTATTAAATTATTCTTAGAAATCTAATCCATAAATGAAGTACATTCCACTAATAGCAGGGAAAAAAAATCCCTCTGAAGTTGAAAGGCATATAAGAACATTTATCATCACTTCATAATTAAAATTATAGACCTTCTTTGGAAATTGGGCTAATGGTATCTATCAAAAACACAAAGTATTTCTAAGTTCATATTTATTAGAGCTACCCTGCAGAGTCCATAAAATCATTGAAGATAACATTATAAAAATTAGGACAATAAGAACTCACATTTATATGTAAGCAACAGGGGGCTATGCCTTTTACCTGCATGTCCTGATTTAATCCGTATAACCATCCGGAAGTGTGTGTTATTATTGGTCTCAATTTTGCAGTTAAGAAACCTATCCTCAGAGAAATTTAATAACATACCCAGAGCTAGTATTATCAGACAATCAGACAGGACCCTCTTCTTCAGAATTAAGCAAGCTAGAAAAAATCATTTAATTTTCTACCAGTTTTGATGATGTACCACTAATGGTTACAGGGAATATTGTCATTGAATTTTATAGCCATTTTTGTATTGGCACTACCAATATAAAAGCCTGAGATGAGTGTCCCTGTAAAATTGAGTTTCTCCTACTCTTTGATACCATCTGTGATCATATCAGCAGGTGTTAATTGTTCTTTTGATAATACCCAAACTAATCCTATTAAGGTTAACAGTGGGAGTATGGCCTACTGCAACTTAGTACCAAAGTCCAAACATAAAAGGTGATCTTATATCCATGTATGCTTCCAAATAATACACGTTTTTAACTGCAACGAAGTGGTCAATTTCCTAAAGACTTTGTAAGCTTCTGCCTGTAGTGTTAAATGCATTAGTTCCCCTAGCAGACCAATTAGAATAGAAAGATTAATTGGAAAGTAAATTCATTGTGCCATGTTATATACAATTTACTGACTTAAAAAACTCATGAAGTAGGCTGGGCACAGTGGTTCATGCCTGTAATCCCAACACTTTGGGAGGCTGGGAGGGGGTGGGGGAGGGTGGATCATGAGGTCAGGAGTTCGAGACCAGCCTGGCCAACATAGTGAAACCCCATCTCTACTAAAAATACAAAAATTAGCCAGGTGTAGTGGCACGCACCTGTAGTCCCAGCTACTCGGGAGGCTGAGACAGGAGAATTGCTTGAACCCCAGAAGTGGAGGTTGCAGTGGGCCGAGACCGCATCACTGCACTCCAGTCTGGGCGACAGAGCAAGATTCTGTCTCAAAACAAACAAACAAACAAGCAAGCAAAAACTAATAAAAATAAGTGATTTCTCTAATGTGCAGAATTTTTGTGGGTTAACATGGCACAAATCAGGAAAAATACACAGTTGTTATTTAATAATCTGTAGGTTATTTTAGGCATTTTGTAAGATTTGTTTTCTTTTAATACGGCATACATTTTTTTTCGTTAGAGAGAGAAAAATTTGTGGAAAAGCGGATTTGGAAACCAATATATGGAATTGGCAACTTACATTGAATTATAAAGTGATGATAAAATAACATACATCTATATATGCCTATGGGTACGTGTATGTATACAGAGTATACACCAGCAAATCATAATATATGTTGCCTAGATTCATACTTTTGTGTTTAGACTGAAATTAGGCTCCTTAAATAAGCGGCAATTACATTTATTAGAAATGCATTGTTAACAAATCAAACTACCATTGAAGCCTAGTAAATGACCAGAGCTAATCATTTGTTTTGCTGATCTCTTTTTTGATGTGCTAAGAGCCTCTAATAAGAATAGTTAAAACATTCAGCTGAGAACTGAAGTGTGAAAACTAACATTATCTCTTAATTTGATGATAGACATTAATTGAAGCTTAGATTTTACAGTTAGTGTTTGACAGAAACTTTCCTGTCTATGTAACTTTTAAGGTGCCCACATGAAGTCCCCCAAATCATGTCTCAATAAAAGGGAATTCAGGAGTAGAGTAGAAAACTAGCTACACAAATTACCAGCACTGGTAGGACAGACATCATTGTGTTCTTAATCTTCTATTTATATGAAAAAGCCTGCAACAGATTGCATAAGGATCTGTTTGTTTGGGTTGGATTCCAGCAAAGAAGGCTACATGCTCGCAAATAAGCCAAAACACCATATTATCTAGGGAATTGGAAGATTGGAAGTGTTTAAGCATAAATGCAAGTATACATTTTATCACTCTCTCAAGTGTATTTATGGGACAATGGTTAAGTAAAATAATTATTAATACATTAATTGCTTTACTTATTGTAGAATTAAGTTCAGAATTTTGTTTTGATGCATTTCTGACACTAAGCACACATGTGGGAACACACACAAACACACACACTTCCACATGTGCACACAACACCTATAAACCTCATCCTCTGATGTATACCTACACTCACACCCACACATTCACTCTAGTTATCCACATGTATTCTAATTTTAAGCTGGGATAGTAATGCATGCATGTATTTGTATTATTTTTTAACAGTTAGCTTGCATGTAGGTCAGGACACTAATTTTTCCTTCTGTAGTTAATATAATTTCAACACATAAAAATTAGTATTTTTTTTCAATTTACTGTCTCAATGTAAACTAAGGCAGAGTTTGCTTAATCAAGTTATTGAATTATAACTGATTTCAGTAAATATTAAAATTTTCTTAATTTTAAGAAACAGTTTATGTATTTTATATCTTTATAACACTCCTCATGATTATATTACTTCAAAATCTTGCTTTTTAAATATAAGCTGAAAGAAGACCTTATTTTAAATCAATTATTCTCACAAGTAATTGGTTGGAGTTATTTTGGGTATCCTCATTGAAACTTACAATTTTGATTTCCTATAACATTTTCAAGATATCGATATCATTGTGGTTCATTCTTTGATTATTCTTTGTGAATCCCTACAGTCTACCATGTGCTGGGCACTTTGCTTGATTTCAAGTGTACAAAGCTGAAGAGCATTTTTCTCTGTTTTAATGGAGCTCTGAGCTCCATGCAGTGAAGGGAACAATTTGTAAATATTATTTATTATAACAGAAACACAATGGATGTGAACAGGGATACGGATGTAGAAGACCTACAGGACAGTTCTGCAATAGATTGGTCAATTAGCTTCTGAGCACAGATAAATGCATAGAAGGATAGAATGTCAGAAAAACTGAAGAAGCCATTCAAAATATAGCATCTAACTTAGATTCCAGAATCCTTTGCAATTGTTTATGAGAGATCTAACCTGTATGTCCATGTAGAGATTCTTGCTCATATTAAAGCAAGCTGAAAACGTACATTTGAGCAGATGGGCTTATTATTGTTTAGTTTGTATTTTGGGTTTTTTGGTTGCTGTTATAATGAAACAAATGCTATCTGTAAACTAATGTTCAAATCGGGACAGTTAACACATATATACATTGTATATAGGAAAGTATTTAAACAAAATTTTGAGTCAAGGGACAACTTCCCATGTCTCTTGGATCTGATGTGAGTGCTTTTCACAGATATAATCCCTGAAGAAATACATGGAGCTGGAAAGCACCTGAGTTCAGTTTTATTAGTTGATGAGCTGAGGTAACTGATGGTCATTTTACTTCTGGCTCTGAGAAAAGGAGACAGTGATGAAAGGAATAGAATACGATTAATGAAGTGTATAGAAACAAAATAAGAAATAATAAACTTTTAAGATTATGATTCCTTTCATGAGATTGCATTTTTATTTTTAAAAATTAGTTTATTTTGATTAGTTTTTTAAAAATATATGAAAGTATTAAAAGCTAATACTCAGAAGCTTTTTATGTTACAAAATAGCCACCCAAAAACGCAATGTGGATATCTTTCTAAACACATGAATTTGCATGATTTTCCCCTACTGCACCCCAGAGAATGAACACTACGTATGACACTATCAGCATGGTCCAAATTAAGGAACTATTTATCTTTGTCATTAACATCTCCCTTCCCCACATATATACCTCCAAGCACCCTTCAATGAAAGGTTCAATGTACAACATTTTTGGTCTAATCTGAATGTGATTAATTTTGTCTTGGTGGTATTCTATCAACCTACATAATACTTGACTGTAGCTCCGTGTGCATTTGTGCATAACTTTTATGGAATTTTAAGAATACTGATTGTGTGTAATTGATTGAGATAATAAATAAAAGATCATCAGTTCTTTTATAAGGTCTCTTTAGCCTCTAGATACCTATTTTTCTGCCTCTCCTATTGCAGACAAAAAAAAAAAAAAAAAAAAAGCAGCATCCAGTTACTTTTATGTGAATGTTTCTGGGGCTCTGATCCTATAAGGGCCTCTTTTAATCTTTCCATGAACAACTTTTTTTAGAATGCACAGATTTTGTTTTCTCTTCAGCAAGTGTATTATAAAAACAATGCATGGTCAACCTAAAATTTTGAAAAGAGAAATAATTTTAAGAAGAAAATGAAGGTCATCATTAATACCTTCAATACTTATTATTTGTGTGTGTTAATTCACTTCCAGAAGTGTGCTCTTATGTGTATGTCTCAAAAAACTGAAATAATAAGGTACTTAACAATTGCTTAACATGCTCTGACTACATATCATGAATATTTGTTAGTGTCACAAAATGTTTTTCTAAAGCATGATTTTAAATGGCCATGTACTATTTCAGGATGTGGCTGTCACATAATTTATTCACTTAATCAGATTTTTAAAAAATTCAACTTCTTGTAAAGAATGACATAACAAATGTCCTTATGCACAAATTTTCTTGCACATATTTGATTTTTTTATTAGTTTAAAAGGAAGAGCTATGCTGAAAGGTATACTCTTTGTTTTTGTTTTTGTTTTTTCCGAGAGTCTCACTCTGTCACCCAGGCCAGAGTGCAGTGGCATGATCTCCACTCACTGCCATCTCTCCGCCTCTTGGTGCAAGGGAGTCTCACGTCTTAGCCTCCCAAGTAGCTGGGATTACAGGCATTTGCCACTGTGCCTGGCTAATTTTTGTATTCTAGTAGAGATGGGGTTTCACCATGTTGGCCAGGCTGGTCTCAAACTCCTGACCTCAGATAATCTGTCCACCTCGACCTCCCAAAGTTCTGGGATTAAGGCGTGAGCCAACAGGCCCTGCTGGTATGCTTGTTTTGATAGCATTGATGATTCCTGACAAATAACTTTCCAACATAGCTGTGCTGTGCTGACTTTACACTATGAGTGCATTGTATCAAAAGTACCCGAAAAGTACTTTTCATACTTTTGCTAACAATGGGTATTAAACTTACAATTACCCATATGATACATGCAAAAGGTATAATTTTTAAATTTTTACCTACTAAAAGATGTCTATAACGTTCTGGGCTTTTGTGAGCTCCTTTGTAAATTGGCATTTTTACTTTCAAATGCTGGTAATTTACATTTTATCTTTAATTTTGAGGCACTGAATGACAAGATGAAATAAAGGAGATGCTTTAACAAGCCAGGGAGAAATATATATTATATATTTATATATATTTATATGTTATATATTTATATATATTTATATATGTATGTATTTATATATGTATATATTATATATAAATGTGTATATATTATACACAAATATGTAATATATACTATATTTCAATTTTATATTTATAAAATAATATAATTTTATATATGTTTTATAAATATATAAACACGCACATATTTTCCCCCAAATTGCTACATGACATCAGACCCTGTAAGTATTTAACAAATCACTGTTGATTTTTGACTAACCATGAAAATGTTAAGTGACACCTTTATCAAGAGATAATTGATAAGCCAGTGGTAGGTCCAAAACTAATACTAGTAAAATATTTATCACAGACTAAGTAATAAACACAAGGTTCATCTAAGTGTGATCAGAACCATGTATTTCTAAATACCTTGTAAAAGATATTTAAAGATATTATTTTTCAGGCAAGGTAAAGTACAGAATTAAGTGACATCATTAAAAGTACAACAAATTTCCATTTTAGCAAACATTTTCTCTCCTTTGTGAATAGGAATGGCCATTTTAGCTCTTTATGTGTGAAAAAAAGGAGCCTACAGAGAAGGGACAAATGAATCTATTAGATTATAGGTTTTATGGAACATTTGAAGTAAAGGTAACACATTAGGTTTTATTCAAAGTATAATAGGATGCCAGTGTGTGATGTTAAGCAGGAGAATGACATTAGCTGATGGCATTTTAAAAGATTCTGGTTGCTTTGGGGAGAGTGAATTGTTGGAAGACAAGAGTGAAGGCTGGGCGACGGTTTGGGGTTACTGCGAAAGTTCAGAAGAGAAATAACCATAGCTTGAGATAGAAAGGTAGCACTGGACAAGCAGAGAGAGTCTATTTTGTTGACAGTCTTGCTGATGCTGATGGACTAAATAAAGTAGATGAAGAAGGGAAAATTTCATGCTAATTAGATAATGAATGAATGGAGGCAGATTAAGTGTTCTGAGAAAGAAAAAAAATTTTAACACTATTGAGTTATTTTGAGTGCAAAATCAGACACTATGATTTTTTTTTTTTTTTTTTTTTTTTTTTTTCCTAATAACATAGCAGGTCCTAACTCCTGGAACCTGTCAATGTTACCTTATACGGAAACAGGGTCTCTGTGGATGTAATTAAGAATCTTAAAGTGGAAAGACTATTCTGAATTATCCAGGTGGGCCTTAAATGTGATTATACGTATCCTTATAAGAGGGGTAGGGACCTACAAGGATTACACACAGAAATAAAGTCAGCAGTGTGAGATGGAACAGAGAGAGATTTCAAGAAACTGGCCATAAAGGGTGGAGCAATGTGGCCATAAGCAAGACATGTCAGCACTCATCAGAAGCTAAAAGAGACAAGGAATAGATTCTCTTCGAGAGCATGCAGAGTGCGTGTGGCTGTGCTGACACCAGGATTTCAGTCCAGTGATTCTGATTTCAGACTTCTAGGCTCCAGAACTGTGAGAGAATACATATCTGTTGTTGTTTTAAGTCACTGAGTTTGTGCTAATTTGTTACAGCAGCCACAGGAAACTAAAATAGATTTTGATACAGAGTGGGGGTGGCTACTGTAACAAATTCCTCAAAATGTGGAAGTGCTTTGGGGACTGGGTAATGGGAAGAAGCTAGAATAATTTTGAGGTGCATGGATTGCCTTGAACAGACTGTTGGTGAAAATATAGATGTTCATAGTGTTTCCAGTAAGGGCACAGAGGAAATGGAAAGAAAAACTTGAAAGTGATGAACTGGGATACTCAGCTGAGGACATTTCCAAGAAAAGCATTCAAGGTGTGCCCTGGTTTCTTCTTACTGCCTTTAGTAAAATGTGAAGGGAAAGAAAGATTCAGGGAAGATCTGTTAAGCCAAAATGAAGCAGGATTTGATAATTTGGGAAACTCCCAATCTACACAGATTGCAAAAAATGCTACAAATAGGAGATTTATTGTTAGGAAAATGAATTCTAAATATAAAGGCAACAGTTTAAACCAAAAATAAAACTCTAAGCCCCCCATCCAACTGAATGGACCCCTCCTTTTGGCCAAGGGCATTCCAAAGTTAAACTGAAAAATTGGTTCAGGCCACGAGGGGAAAGGGAGGTCTGACATGCCTCATTATATTCTCTCTTTGGAATGCAAGCACAACTGACCAACATTAACATTAAAACAGAGACCCTCAGCACTTTGGGAGGCTGAGGGTGCATTACCTGAGGTCAGCAGTTGGAGACTAGCCTGATCAATATGATGAAATCCCATCTCTACTGAAAATACACAAATTAGCCGGGCATGGTGGCATGTGCCTGTAATCCCAGCTGCTCCAAAGGCTGAGGCAGGAGAATCACTTGAACTTAGGAGGCAGAGGTTGCAGTGAGCCAAGATCATGCCATTGCACTCCAGCCTGGGCAGCAAGAGTGAAATTCTGTCTCAAAAACAAAACCAACCAAACAAACAAAAACCAGAGACCTTAAGACTGACAAAATGTACTCTTCGTAGCAATAAGATATAACATGACAGATAGCAGACCCTGAAAGAAATCTAAAAGCTTTGTCCCAAAATATATTTCTTTGGCATATTTTGAAATGGTCATGCAAAACTGTCTCTTGTGGTGAAAATCTACATTCTGTTTCCCTTCCCTTCCCAGGTCTTTTTCCTGATCCAGGAGAGAATAAGGGTCTGGCACCTTTTTAAGTCTGTTAAGAAAAATTTACAATCTATTCTGTCTGAAGCCTGCTACCTGAAGGCTTCATCTACATAATAAAAACCTTGGTGTCCACAACCCCTTATCTTAACCCAGACACTCCTTTGGTCTTTAAATAATACCTTAACTCTTTCAATCCATTGCCAGTCAGAAAATCTTTGTACCCACCTGTGACCTGGAAGCCCTTCCCACTCCACTTCAAACTGTCCCACCTTTCCAGACTGAACCAATATCTTTCATATATTGATTGATGACTTATGTCTCTCTAAATGTATAAAACCAAGCTATAGCCTGACCACACTGGACAAATGTTCTCAGGGATTCCTGGGGCTGTGTAAAGGGTCATGGTCCTGATATTTGGCTCAGAATAAATTTCTTCAAATATTTTACAGAATTTGACCTTTTGTTATTGACAGTAGGTAGACAACCATTGACTAGTTACTCAAAGTGATCAAAAAGGTCAGAGTATTCCCTCACACAGAGGGCTCTTTGAAGAGATAAGCATGTGACTTGATATACTCTACTCTCACAGCAGAAGTCAGGAAGATGAGATTATTCAGAAAAGGTATGTGGAAGACTCCCTTGTCTAATGGAATTTTGGGATCATAGGTGCTTGGTCCCCTAAAGGTTTTCTAAAAATTACTGACCTAAGGCATATTAATTAATAGGAGAAAAGGCAGACAAATTTATGTAACATGGATATGTGGAAACTTTCAGAATGAAGACCCAACATCCCAATGAGTTATACAGACTTATATACCATTTTGAAGTTATGAAAAGAATGGGGGCTTAGATCCAGTAAAACAGGTTATGAGTGGTTGGCAGGAAGCTTGGCTAGCAAAGGTGGCCTTTTTTTATATATATACATATATTTTTTATATATTTTAAGTCCTAGGGTACATGTGCACAATGTGCAGGTTTGTTACATATGTATACATGTGCCATGTTGGTGTGCTGCACCCATCAACTCGTCATTTACATTAGGTATTATCTCCTAATGCTATCCCTCCCCCCCACCCCCAAGACATGCCCTGGTGTGTGATGTTCCTCTTCCTGTGTCCAAGTGTTTTTATTGTTCAATTCCCAACTATGAGTGAGAAGACGCAGTGTCTAGTTTTTTGTCCTTGTGATAGTTTGCTGAGAATGATGGTTTCCAGCTTCATCCATGTCCCTACAAAGGACATGAACTCATCCTTTTTTATGGCTATATAGTATTCCATGGTGTGTATGTGCCACATTTTCTTAATCCAGTCTGTCACTGATGGACATTTGGGTTGGTTCCAAGTCTTTGCTATTGTGAATAGTGCTGCAATGAACATACGTGTGCATGTGTCTTTATAGCAGCATGATTTATAATCTTTGGGTATATACCCAGTAATGGGATGGCTGGGTCAAATGGTATTTCTAGTTCTAGATCCTTGAGGAATCACCACACTGTCTTCCACAATAGATGAACTAGTTTACAGTCCCACCAACAGTGTAAAAGTGTTCCTATTTCTCCACATCCTCTCCAGCACCTGTTGTTTCCTGACTTTTTAATGATTGTCATTCTAACTGGTGTGAGATGGTATCTCATTGTGGTTTTGGTTTGCATTTCTCTGATGGCCGGTGATGATGAGCATTTTTTCATGTGTCTGTTGGCCGCATAAATGTCTTCTTTTGAGAAGTGTCTGTTCATATCCTTTGCCCCCTTTTTGATGGGGTTGATTTTTTTCTTCTAAATTTGTTTAAGTTCTTTGTAGATTCTGGATATTAGCTCTTTGTCAGATGGGCAGATTGCAAAAATTTTCTTCCATTCTGTAGGTTGCCTGTTCACTCTGATGGTAGTTTCTTTTGCTGTGCAGAAGCTCTTTAGTTTAATTAGATCCCTTTTGTCATTTGTCAATTTTGGCATTTGTTGCCACTGCTTTTGGTGTTTTAGACATGAAGTCCTTGCAAAGGTGGCCTTGTTATATAGATGAAGCCACTCTCAGAGAGAAAAGATGGTAAGGGTTTCTTTTTAGACGTTTAAAGGTGTCAGACTCTCAATCTCTCCTACATAGGGTGGGGTTGGGGGGTGAGGAGGCATAGAAAGGGGATGGGGCATGGCTGCATTAATGGAGATTCTCTACAACTGCAAATTTTCCCCCATATAAGCACTGCAAGGCCACTTCTGCCTCTGGAAAAGTGACAGCCATTTCAATATATGTCAAAGAAATATATTTTGGGGTAAAATATTTTAATTTATCTCAGCATAAATGCCTGTGACATAAAAGGTTTCAAGAATTGTTATATCAACAGAAAGACTGCCAGCTTGGTCTGAAAGGGACAGAGACAGGATGAAATGAAGGAAAGGTTTGTAAAAAATTATAACAGTGAGAAAAGTATGACAATGAAAGAGATCTGATCTAACTGACCCCCAACTTGCCTTTAACCTCCAAACCTTCCTTGATTATTCCTGGGCTTTGGGAGACATTTGTTTGTAGGTTAAATGTCAGTAGCCCTTCCCCCAAACTAAACTTCCATTGTAAAGCTAATGAAAGACCACTAGGTTGGAAGGATGAGAGGAACCTGAATTCTGCTAAGCTGTAGACATAACTGATTTATCAGCCATTATCCAGAGATCACAAGACTTGTAACTCCCCAGTTACTCCTGCAGGTAACATTAGTACTATAGAACCTAACGTTGGCCTTTTGAGATGCTTTTTCACTTGTTTACATTTCTGATGACTGATGGTTCCACCCAACCCTACCAACCAGTCCTGTGGCTGCACACGGAAGCAGATTCAGCTGCAGGAGGCCCATCTTCCACATGGCCTATGATTGCATCCCCAACCAGTCAGCAGCATCCACCAAACTATCCTTGAAAAACCCTAGCCTCCAAATTTTAGGGGAAGCTGATTTGAGTAATAATAAAACTCGGATCTCCTGTTCAGCCAGCTCTGTGTTAACTAAGCTCTTTTTCTATTGCAATTCCCCTGTCTTGATAAGTTGGCTCTATCCAGGCAGTGGGCAAAAAGAACTTGTTGGGTGGTTACACTAGAGTTACTCTAGTGGAGAGTTATAATGGAACTCCCAATGGACCAGAGACCAGAGTCACAGACGCAGCACCCGAAGCCCAAGCTGTGGATGCCAAGGCCACGGGGATGGGTATGGAAGATACAGCGATTAGCTGTAGAGAATTATTTCCAGATCTTGAAATATAATAAAGACTGGTTGGATTCTGAAATTATTTGGGGGCTAACAACTCCTTTTTTCCTTCCATTTCCCTATTTTGGATTGAGCATGTATGTAACTACTATTGTATGTCTGTCTCACCATTTTTGAGAGCAGATAACCTGTGTCCTAGTTTCACAGATCCAGAGATAGAGAGAAATTTTGCCACAGGATAAATCACACCCACACTCTAACTCATACCTAAGTTAAATTATTTAGATAATGAGATTTGGGACTTTTAAGCTCATAATATTTAGTTGCAATTTTAAATGCATTAATACTTTAATGAGTTGAGATTTTGGGGGTTGTTGGGACAGGGTGAATATATTTGGCATATGGGGCCGACATGAATCTCTGTAGGCCAAATGGTAGACTGTGCTAGGTTGAATAATGCCATCTCCTAAGAGATGTCCACATCCCAATGCATAGTATGTATGGATGTTACCTTTTATAGAAAAAAAAAAAAGACTGTGAAGATGTGATTCCTTTAAGGATAGAAAAATATTGGGACAGTATTCTGGATTATCCAGGTAGGCCCTAAATGCAATCACAGATGCCCTTATAAAAGAGAGCTAGAGGATAATTTCAGGCAATGTGACCATTGAGGCAGAGACTGAAGTAACGTAGCCACAAGCCAAGGAATGCTTGCAGCTACCAGAAGAATAAAACAGATTCTCTTCTAGAACCTCTAGAGGGATTGAGGCCCTGCTGATACCATCATTTTGGCCCAGTGATACTGACTTTGTATTTCTGACATCCAGAACTGTGAGAGAATAAACTTTTGTTTCAGACACCCAGTTTGTGGTGATTTTTGACAGCAGTGACAGGAAACTAATACACACTGAAAAAAATAGATTCCAAAATTAACTTTACCATCTTACCCAACATGTGCTATAGTTAACTGGGCATGAGACTTTAACAGGGCTGTTGGACATGGTCAGGACATGGTCATTTCGAAGGCAACTTCCTGGGGTACTACAGCCAGTTACTTTAGTTCTATAACTTAGCATTTACTGCTGCTACCCATGTCCAGAATTTACACTAGTATTTGCCATGTGTCTTCTGAAGGCTGGTGATGTGACATGAAGATTTGCCAGGTGGGCTGCAGTAAAGTTCCTAGGACCTGTTTGGGGATGGGGGATGAAGAATTAGGGATATAGAAGAGACATTTGGTCTGCACTTCATATCAACAACAATTCTTAAATATAGATTATGGATGTTATTGACAAATGAGGTAATGTATCCTGTCACAATTGAAGGAAGATATTCTGAGAACTTTAAAGTCCTGCCTCCTTATCATCTGTAGTAAACTAGCAATTTATGCTTTATAAATTTTGGAAATACCATATGATAACTCTTTTACGTTTCTTTTTCAGTTTAAACAATGTTATTAATAATTAACATACCACTTCAGTGCATTGCAAATGTTTTATTACTCTGGTTTTGGAATTTCTTTATTTTTAAAAGATGAAGTAAACTCAAACTTCTCCCAGCTACTGAGATGTCCTATCTATAGATAAATAGAGTTGGTGTATGACTGTATTCTATTTGAGAATCTTGTGAAATAAAGTGCACATAATTTAAGTCTGCTTATTCTTTCAACTAATAATTGAGTGCGTATTGTATGCCAGACACTGATCTAGGATCTACAGACATAATATCCCACAAATTTCCTTGCTCTAATCAAACTGGCTTTCAAGTGGGGCAGACCATCCATAAACAAATAAATAAGTAAGTAAATGGCAGTTCATTTTAAGGAAAGAGGGCTAAAATGTCAAGTGGAATTAGTAGTTGTTAAATGCAGGAGAAAGAGGGTTTTTACATTTTAAAGAGAAATCAAGGAATGAAGGTCTCTTGATTGGCTGACATTTGAGCAGAATTTATTCTACTCTTTCTTGTTGCTCTTTCTGCATCAAAATTCCAATAAATGCTTTGGTGGAGGACAGTTGGGATGTCTGGCAAGGTGAACATTTGAAGTTTTATTTGCCCCATTGGAGTAAAGAGCAACATTTAAAAGGAATATGTCTCTATATGAATTTTTCTAGAGCAATATCAAATATAAATACTGGTGGCATTGTGATTCTTTTTCCCCGGGCAAATCAATCTTGGTCTTCCACATAAAAGGAAAAGTGGAAATTTAGTCAGGAGATTTTGTTTGAATGAGACATATCCAGTTCATCATAACAGCAAAAGCAATATGCTTATGCCTGGCATACCCACCCACTGGCACAGGAAAAAGTCTCGAACTTGGTTAAATCATTATTTAAGTAATTTGGCTGACTGGCTGAGCCCAAATTCCAGTAAGCACGTCCTTGGACTCCATGCATAAAGCTTTGAGGACTTCTGCTCCTGCTGGGAAAGCTGCAGGTCATTACCACATAAAACTGCCTCTGCTGTTACATATTTCAAATTAGTATCCTTTCTTCTCTTTCCTCCATCCCTTTCCAGACTACTGGTGCCCTTCCCACTGTGCATAAAATTAAGCATTAGATGGCTGTTTAGTAATCATGATGTGGTTTGTTTGTTTATTTTTGGAAGTGCATATGGGGGTGCTTTTACAATTATCTTTATTCTCTGTAATTAATTTCCAAAGCATTAAATGTAAATTAGTCCTCTGTGTGAAGTGTCAGTGCTATCACCTAAGCAAGGAAAGAAAAAGGTTCAGCTTTGCAAAGTAGGGGGAACTTCTCTCTACCTCATTCTGTTAACTTATTGTGGAGGGAAACATTAATATTAAGAAGGAGAAAAGGAAAAGTTTTAAGAAGCTAATCTTGCTCTCTCTGGCTTCATCTCTTTCCAAGCTCGTAATTGCTTTCTACCGTTTGTGCTGAGTCCTTAGAGGACCAGCACAGGATGCTGCAGTACAAAATAAGCTACGATCTAAATTTCCAATAGGTCAGAAATTCCTGGTTTGATGACTATTAACCCCAGTGGCTAGTTTATTCAGAACAGAGCATGCATAAATTTCAAATGCACAATGAGTTTTGATGCCTGAATATGCTTAGAATTCCATCAGCATTTCAAGGCAAGTTCTAGCAATTTCTCACGAAAACAACATAGTAACATGTTATTGAAAAAACAATGAAATTTTTAATCAGTATGTTGCCCTACTTTTTACAATTGATCCATCTGAATCACACACATTGAGTACAATTAAAGTACACCATATCTTGTTGAACTTTTTCACATTACATGCAAATTTCTATGCTCTTTCATTTTAATCATTAGATTTGTGATTCTTATGTGCAACTGTACCTTGGAAGTATCCAGATTAATTATTCTCTACCTTTTCTCCCTCATAATGTCCCCCAAAATGTTTAAATGTATATTTAGAAGATAAGTTAGTCTTAAATAAAGTAAACATTTAAAGCCAACATTTTTCATATCCCATCATATGACTAATGGAACTCCTTGGTCAAGTAGTAAACTATAATGTCATCCTTACAATCACAGGACCAGATTCACAATGATGTGCCACCCCAATGCTGCATTGGTTTTAGAGACATTTCAAATTCTATTCTGAATGCTTTTGAATATTTTGTCGCACAAGTCAATACTGAAGTTGTAACACAATCAAGTAGAAAAAACTTATGTCAATTCTCTGCCTTTTTCTTTGTGCTTATCTTTATCTAAATATGTTTCAGTTGCATAAATCACACTAGGCAGCACTGAGATGTAACAACATTACAAAATAAAAGATGACCTTTTTTTTTGTTTCCATGCATGCACCTATCTTCAAAATTAAGATATATTGAGAAGCTAGGTAGAGAGTGACCAGTCAACTATAGAATATAAATGCCAATTCTCTAGTTTGGGAATGTGAAACAGACTTCTGGGCAGATTAGGTATTTGAGTTCTGGATTGTACTAGACTAGAATCCCTGTTCTGCCAATTTCTGACTATGTGACTTCAGGCAAATTATTTAACTTACACAAACCGTGGTTTCTTTATTCATTGGTGAAAGGAAAATGATAGATGTTTAGAGTGGTTGTAAGGATGAAATTCTATAATGTGCATTGTCTGGTGCATAATAACTCAATAAATATTAGCCATTAATGTTGATTTTGCAAGACACCTAGATAACTGCGAAATAGGCTTAATCTAGATGTCACCCTAGAAATCATCCAGAATTGGAGACACAATCTAACACGCCATCAAAGACCAGATGGGCAGCTGAGTAAAACAGCTAGCCTGGAAAGGGACTCAGGGTGACTGGGCCTTCTATAGAATGATTGTTCTACATAGAAGCTTGAAATGCTCTTTATCTGTCTCTTTCTCCTCTTTCTCCCTCCCTTACCCTTCCACGTTCTTCCTCTCCTCTAATATGCACAGATTAAGCAGTGAACACCAAAAACTCAGATTAGCCCATGGCAACCAATGTGTTGCCCCAGATTTAATTACAACCCCCTCATTATACAGAGCATGAAATTGAGACCTAAAAAGATGGCTGAGCAAGTGTGTATGGTTTGTTAATGGAGAGGGTTTATACCTCCTCTCTCCCTTGAAGGTTATGTTCTTTATTCACTATGAATAATCTGATGACTCTACATAAACCAGTTTTTATTTTTAATCTTAAAGAAAATTACTACTTTATGCTGCATCTTTCTCTGAAGCCTACAAAAAGCATACAAACTACTGCTTATAATATTATAGAGTTAAGACATCTCTAATAGCAATTTAGGCAGCAATGTAAGTAAAGCTAAAGGAGAAAAGTGATCATATTCCCACAAAAGTTTAAGTAGATTGCTACTATCAGCAACATGAATGTATTTAAAGCCTAGTTCTCAACTTCACAAAAGACTAAAGTTGAAGTAGTTGCCTAATGTTAGTGTTTGTATCTGCTTTAATCATTGAGGTCCTATCTCCTGCTCATAATAACTTTACCACTAGGTGGAAACCTTTAAAAGATAATAGCTGTTTATTTTTTCCCCAAGACCATATTGAACTGATAAACACTGTAAATTTTAAAAATTTGTTTTCTATGAATCAAATAAAGATGTCTAAGCTAAGAATCTCTGAAAAAATGGAACTTTTTATTCAATTTCAATCTAAGTTATCTTTGAAAGTATTTTTTGAAAAAAGTCATTCAGAATATACATATGCTGAATTCCTGAACTGAAGTTTAGCCCAAAAACATTTCGAAAAGCCTTTCTTTTGCCTGTGTCCATTTTCCATATCTTGTGCTATGTCTTAATAAGATTTTATGTTGCACTCTCTACCTAATAATCTTATACAATAGTTAGCATATTGAAGCTGTCTGCATCTGCTTGAGAGGTCCATTAGGCACTTAACTAGATCTTTATTTGATTTAGGCCTTGGAGTGTTTGGCCCTCCATCGCTCATGAAGCTGCCTGTTCAGGCCTTGAGCTAGTTTCTACCTTAGAGGAGCCAAAACAAGCACCCTTGGCAGTGACTATAGCTTCTACTGCCATCATTTCAGCTAAAACGCTGTCCTGCCTCATGATTAAATTGCAAATAGCATTTTTTTAAAACCTATGTTAAAAGAGAACATATAGATGTCTCATGCATTCATCCTCTATCACTCTGAACCTGAAGTTACTTAGATGTGTTCCCTAACCAAAACATCAAATCTACATTTGATAAAAGTTGAAATTCATTAAAGCACTGCCATTCCAGAAGCAGGAAATAAGCTGGCGCACGTTCCAGAATAATTTCTTGGGATTATTTAGAACACACTGGAACATTTATCTGTGACTCAAGCACATAAACTAACTGTGTGACGGTTTTTACAACTTGGATTTGGGTGTAGCTGATCCTTGCACTCATAGCTACGCTACTGAAAGCGTAATTAAAGCTAATAGTTCATAATGTCTGAACAGTATCTGGAGGAACCAGAGAGAATTGTTCCCCACAGTCGAGTTTCTCACAGTTAACTGGTGGCATTCAGGATTGTTCCGGCCTGCCTCTCAAGCATCTGGCATTAACTTCTGCTGACAGCAGGCGAACAGATTTGATGGATCAGTATTGAATCTGGAATGGAAATGTTATTTTCCCTAATGTACCCAGATCTCTTTCAGGATATCTGATAAAGCTTTACTTTGGGGATGGGATATATAAACTATCTCCAACCATCCATTAATCTAATACTCCTTCAGGGGGGAATCTGTCATATTAAGTCTATGTACAAATGTTGATCTAAATAGCATAAGGAAGGAGAAATGTTACATGGCTTTAGTATTTAGAATAATGATATTTTTATTTTAGAACTACAAGGATCTTTAGAGTTTGTCCTAATAAAACTATTTTATTTTCCAAATGAGAAGGAGAAATATAGAAAAGCAAATTGTTTTCACAAAGTTCAGAATTAGCACCCAATTCCTTTGAATCTCAATCCAGAGAGCATTTCAATACATCTAAACACTTCATTCCATTCAGCTTCTGTAATTTATATATAGGAGATTTTCAAACCTAATAGTATGTGAAATCCCAGGGCAGGGTGGAGGGTTTAAAAAATACTGAAGAAAAATACTGTCGCACAAGCCCCACCACAGACCAATTAAACCACAATAGAATCTCGGGTAGGGCTTTGACAAATATATGAATGCATGTATCTATGTGTGTGTATGTGTGGGTTTATGTAAGTATGTATGCATTTAATTCCCAAGATGATTCTAAAATGCAGCCAGGGTTGAGAACCAGTGATTTATACTTTGATCAAGTTTGTAAGAAAATAAGCAAATAAATGTTGTGTCCTGCCCTACTCTCCTCTTTGTTTAGATGGTTCCTCATCATCCAGGTTCTCCAACCAAAACTTTTTTTTCTTGAGAGATTTTCCAAAAACATCACCATAGCTCTTCTCATATTCTACGTACATATATATAAAAAATATATATATAATATATATATAATTTTGATAAAGTAATTTCAAACTATTGCTATATCTACTAAAGTTTTAAGGTCTACTTTGTTTAGGGCTATTTGCATTTCAGGAGAAGAAAAATAATAGAAATAGAATGATTTAATAGGAGGAGTTTAGTTGCATCCAAGATTGTGAAAAACATTTTGAATGAAAACACTGCTAGAATCCTAAAATTAAACCATACTTAAAAATGTGTAATTCGCCTTCATGATGGTTTCATCATCCCATCATATTTTGTACTGTTATTTAGTTTTCATCATATAAATTGCTTTTCACTTCATATAAGTTTATGAGAATGATAATTCTCAAGTCTCAAAGCACAAGAATTGGCACCTATACCAATGATTAAATGCTAATTTGCTAAGCACCACATTTAATTGTTATAATCAGGATCCTCTTTTCCTAGGAAGGTGATGTCATCACTCCTATGTAAAGGAGGGAGAAACTGATCAAAGAGGGTAAATTGGCTAAGGTCAATTATCTACTTGGCCATAGAACTGGGGCTAAGAATAATTTTCAACTGATTCCAGAACAAATGTACTTTAAAACATCATGCTTTACAAAGTCCAGAATGGTCAGGATAAAATAAGATCAACCAAAGAAACCTGCATGGAGCCAGAAAACTAATCAGCTTGACATTCTGACTGTTGATATAATTTGATATATGCCTTCAAAAGGCTTCCATCAAAAGTTTAAATACTTAATTGACAGTAGGCACACAATAGTCAATTAGTACCTTCGGAGAAGAGTGTTATAATTTTATACTTTTTAAAAAAACAAAGCTTCTGCCTACTATTTTTGGAAGAGTAGCTTGTTTTTCATTTTTAACTCTTCATTAAGTTCTTTGTTTGCTGTAACGGGAACTTCCAAGAGAATGTTGTAGTCACATAAAAATGATATTTACATTAAAAATCTACATAAAGGAAATGAAGTATTCACATATAAATATATTTCATTCTTCAAGATTGTATTCGTTCTACAAGATACGTATGCTATAATTTACAAAATGCTAATAAAAGACATTTTAAAAAAACTAAACAAAAGAAGAAAAGTACCATGCTAATGTATTGGAAGACAACATAGTAATTATGCCAATTCTACCCAAATTTATCTTGAGGTTTCATGCAACTTCTACCAAAATGCGTAAGATTTTTTGTAGATATAGACACATTTATTCTAAAATTTATCCCCCAAAGTGCAAAACCTAGAATAGGTAAAACAATATTGAAAAAAAAGTATAATGTGGGAGGAATCACTCTATTCAATATTAAGTCCTATTATATAGCTACACAAATCAAGACAGTGTGGTATTAGTAGAGGAATAGACACATGAATCAATGGAACAGAATAGATAACAGAAATAAACCCAGATAAATTGGCTCAACTAATTTTGGACAAAAGCACAAAAGAAATTCAATAGAGGAAGGATAGACTTTTGACAAATAGTGCTGGAGCAATTGGACATCTACAGGCAACCAATCAATCAATTTTGATCTAAGTCTCAAATCTTATACAAAAATTAATTCCAAATGGGTCACAGATATAAAATATAAAAACATAAAACTACAAAACTTAAAAAAAGTGGGAGAAAATCTGGCCAGGTGTGGTGGCTCACATTGGGAGGCTGAGGCTGGTGGATCACCTGCCTGAGGTCAGGAGTTCAAGACCAGTCTGGCCAACATGGTGAAAAACCATCTCTACTAAAAATACAAAAATTAGCCAGGCGTGGTGGCAGACACCTGTAATCCAGCTACTTGGGAGGCTGAGGCAGAAGCATTGCTTGAACCCAGGAGGTGGAGGTTGCAGTGAGCCAAGATCGCACCACTGCACTCCAGCCTGGGCAACAAGAGCAAAACTCCATTTCGGAGATAAAGAAAAAATGGGAAAAAATCTTTGGGATCTAGGGATAAGCAAAGATGAGAAGAGTGAGATTCCGTCTCAAGGAAAAAAAAAAAAAGAGTTGTTACACTTGACATTTGACATCAAAAGCATAATCCATTTAAAAAATTGGACCTTCTCAAAATAAAAAGCTTTTGCTCTGCAACAAATTCTATTAAAGAATAAAGAGACTGGGCCAGGCGTAGTGGCTCACACCTGTAATCCCAGCACAATGAGAGGCAAAGGCGGGTGGATCACTAGGTCAGGAGTTCGAGACCAGCCTAGCCACATGGTGAAACCCCATCTCTACTAAAAGTACAAAAATTAGCTGGGCATGCTGGCATGCACTTGCAGTCCCAGCTGCTTGGGAGGCTGAGGCAGGAGAATCGCTTGAACCCTGGAGGCAAAGGTTGCAGTGAGCCAAGATCATCCCACTGCACTCCAGCTTGGGTGACAGAGCAAGACTCCAACTCAAAAAAAAACAAAAAAGAATAAAGAGACAAGTCCCCACCCACCCACCACATATGCACAGAGAAGACAAGAAACATAACAAGAGAAGATTCATTTAACAAAAGGATAGTATCCAGAATATACAAAGATTTATCAAAACTCTTCAGTAAAAAGAAAACTAATAGAAAATGAGCAAAAGACATGAACAGACATTTTGCCAAAGATAAAGGCAAAGAAGCACACAGAAAGATATTCAACATAATTAGCCATTAAAGAAAGTAAAGACCACAGTAAAATATTATATATCACAAAGCCTAAAATAAAGAATACTGACAACACCAAATGCTGGTGAGAAGTACAGAAACTGTTTTATTCATATACTGCTGGTGAGAATGTAAAATAGTACAGCTATTTTGGCAAATAATCTCTGGAGTATAATTTAGCAGTTTCTCAAAAAAACTAAATGTGTAACTACCATGTGATCCAGCATTTGCACTCTTTAGACTTTATACCAGAGAAATAAATATTTGTTTTAATGTAAAAACCTATACATGAATGTTCTTGGCAACTTTATTTCTAATAGCCAAAAACTAGAAACTACCCAGATGTCCTTCAAATGGTAAATGGTTAAACTGTGGTACATCAATTATCATGAGATGCTACTTAGCAACAAAAAGAAGTGAACAATTGATACACAAAACAATTTGAATTCTCCAGGAAATTATGCTGAAAAAAAAAAGTAATTCCTCAAAGATTACATGCTGGCTGGGTGCAATGGCTCACACTTGTACTTCCAGTACTTTGGGAGCCCAAGGAGGGTGGATCACCTGAGGTCAGGAGTTCGAGACCAGCCTGGCCAACATGGTGAAACTCTGTCTCTACTAAAAATACAAAAATTAGTCAGGCATGGTGGCACGTGCCTGTAATCCCCGTTATTCATGAGGCTGAGGCAGGAGAATCACTTGAACCTGGGAAGCATAGGTTGCAGTGAGCTGAGATTGTACCACTGAACTCCAGCCTGGGCAAAAGAGAGAGATTCTGTCTCCAAAAAAAAAAAAGATTACATACTGTATGATTCCATTCATCTATCATTATTGAAATGATAACATTTTAGAAATAAGAGAAGAGATTAGTGGTTGTGAGGGGTTAGGGGTGAGGTTGGAGGTTTGGGCAGGGACATAGGTGTGGCTATAAAAGGCCAATAGCAGAGAATATTGTGGTAATAAAACTTCCCTATATTTTTGACTATATGAATTCCAACATCCTGCTTGGGACATTTTCTATAACTTTCCAAAATTCAAGAAAACCGGGAAAAGGGTACTAGGGACCCTTCTGTATTATTTCTTATAATGGCATATAAATCCATAATTATATCAACATAAAAATATAGTTAAAAATTTATTTTTCAGTTCAAAGGCAAAGCAATCAAATGCTATCTTTCTGCCTCAATCATTGGATGTATTTTTGCTATTTCTCTTTTCCTCTCTTTTAAATATGTAGCTATACTGAGGTTCCTTTAAAATATTGACAGTTTTTATGAATTAAAATTTCGAGCAAGCAATAGAAGGTGATTTAATCTTTATACTTTGAGTGTATATTTGTGTAATGAATTCTCATGGACCTATGTCTATTAGAGATTGTATTGCCAATCTCTATCAAAGAGTCTAACTTCACTTACAGTCAAAAACAATCAAAATTATAAACTTGGATGAGCTAGACATGTTCTGTTTTAATATGTGTAATATGCAAAGAAAAACCATTTATGTATTTGGAAATAATATTTTTTTCTTAAAACAGGTGGGGTGATGGTATATTTTATCTTTCATAAAATCATTGCCATACAAACTTCCAGTAACTATGCATATTTTGCACTGTATGCTAACTGAGAATTATCAGCCTATTGAAAAGTGACAGAAGTGTTCCCAGAGCACATACTAATTACAGCAAAATTACACCTACAGGTAAACTTATCTTTTTTACAGATGTCTGATTTTCACCTACTGCATGTCCTGGTATCTGAGATGTGAACCAATACGTGATGTGTCATTAATTTGGTTTGCAAATATGCACCTAAGGTGGGAAACCCAGGAAGATTTGATAAACAGACTGTTTCCTGTCTAAGAATGCAGACTTTATGTTGCCATTTAGTACAACGTGAGATGTCTATGAGGTGCCCTTGGGCAGGAACTCTTTCTTAACAAGCTATCAAGCTTAACTGGGGTAACCTGTAGGAAATCTTTACTAAACAAACAGAAGCCAGTCAATTCTTGAGAGATGCTTGTACACATCAGCATGACACAGCCATTGTCATCTTTAAAGGCTAATCCCTAAACTACTGCTAGTTGTATTTTGATTGTTGTGAGTCAATTCAAATTTTGTAAAACATCTACTTGTCTTCCTAATCTAAATCCCATTTTCTTACACCTGTTAGGATATTTTTTCTTTTATGTAAAAACTAGTCTCCCTTGAATTTAATTTAAAAGTTGTATGCTCTCCAAGTTCACTAGTTTGAAATGGTAGAAAAATATGCAGTAATTTTCAGCTAACTTTCAATAAACTCTGAATGACAGAAGCATGCTGAGTCAAAGGTTATACAGAACATGAGAAGAATATTCATCTATTTGCTTATCTGCTAGCTGGCCTCTTCAGCATTGCGTGGGAGGCCTGTCCTTTGGAGAGAAACTAGGATGGCAGTGGAGGGTCCAACTTGTGTGGGGGGGTTAGATGAAGTGGTGACCTTTCTTGTCTTTTCTGAACATTATAAAAATGTTCATAATAATGAAGTCTCCACATTATTGGAATTGTCTTGGGACAGTACCAATCGAGGGATGACTCTGCTTGAAAAAAATCACTGATCAATGTTTCAAATACCATTCCTTGCTGCCCCTGACCATGGCATACTCCATAGAATTGACCACTTGAGATGTAGCTGGGTTTCTAATTAACACATGCAACTGTTCAGGAGGATGGCTGACTTTCTGAGGTTCTCTCTTGGGGTTCCGTGATGCGATTTTCATTTATATCACATTGACTACAATTTAATTCCAAGCATTCCCAAGCACCTTCTGATTAAGTGCTCCTTTCACTCGATGTGGTTACAGGCAGAAAAACTAACTTTATTTATATTGATTACATAGATCTATATACTATATATTGTGTATCTGGGTTGATAAAATGCAGAAAAATCAAATGTCCATTACATTCTTAATCCAGTTGTCTATTTTCTTGTAGAAACATGTATAGCTTTGTAACTTAAGGACACTAAACCCAAGGATATCTTTAATTGTATTTATTGCTTATAGGATACTGAAATGTGACTATGTTAGATTATTTTTATTTAAATAAAAGGATATTA
The DNA here is from genome assembly GCF_037993035.2 of Macaca fascicularis. Classification (NCBI taxonomy): domain Eukaryota; kingdom Metazoa; phylum Chordata; class Mammalia; order Primates; family Cercopithecidae; genus Macaca; species Macaca fascicularis. Next base: position 171,404,144 of record NC_088380.1, on the reverse strand, counting down.
TTATTTATATTGGGGAGAATAGTTTAAAGTTTTAGTTGACCTAAATATTTGAATTACCTTTATGCTATTATAAGTAATCATACTCTTAAAATAATATAATTATAGATGGTCCAAGATCTTACCTGAGAGTGTTCCTGGAGGCTTAACAAATGTAAAAGTGTCATTTGTTTATATCCAGAAAAGGGTTCTGACGGGAAAGTACATTATATGTTCCAGTGGGAATGTTTCTAATAACTCAAATTTCTTGGAGTAGTTTAGAGCCATATTAAGTCTATATTTGTATTAGTCCATTTTCACACTGTTGATAAAGACATACCCAATACTGTGCAATTTGTAAAAGAAAGAGGTTTAACTGGATTTACAGTTCCATGTGGTTGGAGAGTTCACAATCAGAGTGGAAGGCAAGGAGGAGCAAGGCACGCCTTACGTGGAGGGCAGCAGGCAAGGAGAGAGATTGGGCAGGGAATCTCCCCCTTACAACACTGTTAGATCTTGTGAGACTTACTCGCTATTACGAGAACAGCACAGGAAAAACCTGTCTCTGTGATTCAATTACCTCCCACCAGGTCCCTCCCACAACACATGGGAATTCAAGATGAAATTTGGGTGGGAACACAGCCAAACCATTTTAATATGTTAAGAATGTGACCCCAAATATTTATAATTAATTTGGAGTCCTTTAGAAACTTGTTTGTGTTTATTATATTAAATGATTATAATTATATTATAAATATTTAAGTTACAAAATTTTCAAGTTTCTAAGTTGAAATCTGGAATTTCTAACTACGTCAAGGAAAACTTACTGCTTGCAGATAGCTGATTTTTCTGACAGTGATTCAAGAGAAAGGAACATCTTAAGATGATCTTTTAAGTATCCACATAATTTTTTAGAATTAGAATGTTAAATAAATTTAACATTGAAAATTTGTAGAAAATTAAAGTATTTTATTACTTTAATTTCTTTTTTGGGAAGGGTTTACATCTTTTTCTCTCAGCTTTATTGAGTTATAGATGACACTTAAATACATTTAAGGTATACAATGTGATTATTTCCTTATATGTGTGTGTATATATATATTTCATCATAATGAAGTTAATTAACATATCCATCAGCTCACATCATTAGCATTTTTCTTTCTCTTTTGTGGTGAGAACACTTAAAACTACCCTTTTAGCAAATTCCAATTGCACAATACAATATTGTCAACTGTAGTCACATAGTTGTACATTAGATCTCTAGAACTTATTCATCCTGCATAACTGAAATTTTGTACCCTTTGACGAACATCTCCCCATTTCTCCTTCCCCCATCTCCTGTAAACCACCATTCTACTCTCTGTTTTCATGCGTTTTACAATTTTGGATTCCACATATAAGTGAGATCATGCAATATTTGTCTTTCTGCATCTGCTTATTTCACTTAGCACAATGTCCTCCAGGTTCACACATGTTGTTGCAAATGGCAGGATTTGAGAACCAATGCCTTTCTTATATTCTCAATCTATTATTCAAATAAGCTTAGGTGGCTATCTTTGTCATAGCAGTATCTTACAAAATCTAATCTGATTTTAATTTTTTTAAGGAAGCATTCATTATTGAAGAATGCAAATGGCATCACTTCCACAGTGTTTCACTTACAGTTATAATATGGGAAAGTGGAAAGTAAAATCCTAATTGGATTAGGCCATCTTTTGAGAATAAATTGTATCAGATCTAGGGTGGTCCACATTAACCAAACTGAATAATTACACCAATAATTATAAAATGTTGTCCATAAATAATATTTAGAAACAGGTATTTCTAAACTATAGAGAGCTACAGTACAATTTTGTTCAAAGATAATGATTTGGCATCTTATTGACCCTTGACTGGCTCTGACCTTGATTGCATCTTAAACCAAAAGTTTGCTTTATAGAGCTCTTTACAGAAATTTTTGGTAAGCTAGCAGAGCAACTATTTATGAGGCAGATGATTCACACAATAAGTATGTATTGAACCCTTTTGTTCATGAATGGTAGTAGGTGAAGCACTAAATATGTAGTAGGAAAGATTTTTTCCTTCCCTTATGGAGTTTCCACTTTAATGTGGATGTCAGTCTTCAAACAAATACTATCTGAAATAAGACATCACATCTTGTAATGATATATATACACATATATATACTAAAACTGGAAAATATATGAGAGAATATAACAGAAACATTGATGTAGACTTCCAGTCTGAGGGAGTAAACCAAATTAAAGCCTGATGCATGCATTGACTGTGGATAGCCCAAGTTTAGCCAAGAGCATTTCAGGTAGAGGAAATGTCATACGTGAGTTTCCAAAGACAGGAAAGAGCTATGCCTACTTCAGGTGTCCAAGAGAAGAGAAGGGTCAGTAAATAGAGATGTGAGGGGGATGAGGCTACTATGCAGAAGCTAGAGCATGCATAGTATTACAGGGTCTATTTCCCAAGTATAATGCAGGCTAAGGGAGGATTATGAGAAGAGACAAAGTGGGGCTGGATTAAAATTCTGCATTTGTACCCTGTCCAGTTAAATTAGCTGCAACAAGTTTCACCACTTTTTCTGTGTCCTATGAAGAGCAAATCTAAGATACATTAAAAAGGAAGAGAAATACAGTCTACAACTGTCTTTTGGGTTATTAAGAGCTATAACAGAGTTGGTGAACATCCATTTTTGACCTAGAGGTGGAAAGTGGGTAGAAATGTTGCATCTGAGCTGCAGTTTTTATGTTATAGTAGTTTTTCAGAAGAATTTGTATTTGTGTGGCAACACATTATATTACGGCTTCAGGGTAGGTAACTTAGATGTGCATTCTGATTAAAAATTAAGCCTACGAATTGGCATTTTACACTATAATTCTTAAAGTTAGAATAAAGAATATTTTCCAATAGTCTCTTGTTGCTATGGGGAAAAAATCTGCAATTTTATAAATAAACAACAACCTAGAAGCTTATTCTTCTAAACAGATTGAAGACAGATGCCAACATGTCAGTGAAAGCTGAGACAAATCCAGCATCATTCCGTACATCAAATGTTTACATAGACACTGTTTAAATGGGATGCTTCTTATATTAAGAGAATGTACAACAGCATCTCAGTCTACAGCAAGCAATAGAAAACTCAAGAATTTTCTACTGAAGTGTTTTATCTTGAATGAGATGATGGTCTTTTGATTACCTAATAGTCATAGGAGCTCTTGTCCAGAAAGTTTAGTTTCTACAAGATATAAGTTTGCTGTAAGACATATTGTTTCAAATTTAGTGTAAAGAGAATCATGTCTCAGTGTTTTATTTTACTTATTTTACTTATGTATTTTATTTAAAACTTATTTATTTCTAGACACGGTTTCACTCTGCTGTCCAGGCTGGAGTGCAGTGATACAATCATAGCTCACTGTAGTCTTGAACTCCTTGGCTCAAGTGATCCTCTCACTTCACCCTCCCAAGTAGCCTGGACTATAGGCATGTGTCACCATACCTGGCAGATTTTTAATTTTTTTGTAGAGACAAGGTCTTTCTATGTTTCCCAGGCTGGGCTCGCACTCCTGGCCTCAAGTGATCTTCTTGTCTCAGCCTTCCAAAGTGCTGGGATTACAGGCATGAGCCGCTGGGCTCAGACTACGTCTATCTTTAAAAATTATCCTTTTTATTGGCATCATTTCAATACATTTCTGATATCAAAAGAACCATAGCTTGTATATATTTGAGACACATATCTATTTAAATTCATTTTTCTCTACAAAATACCATTATCTCTTACTAAATTTCACTTTAGTCTTTATATTTTAAAATTATTTGAGAGGGCTTGAGTATTTTTCCAACTTACAAATTAGCCATCAGCATTAAAAATTAATCTTAACAGAGAAAAATTTATCTCAACAAATTAATCACTGTCATTCTTCCATGTCCAGTTTCTGTTCATGAGCTTTTGTAATTTTTAACTTATAAAAATATTTAGTCTCTCTTTTGTGTGGCTTAATGAAATAGTTTTCGTTTTGAATTCAAACTGAAGTCAAAGCCCTGACATTCTCGTTAACTCTATGTGTGGTTGTCAATACGTTATTAAATCATTCTGAGGTATAAGTTTTTTTACCATTAAGATGGTAATAATAACCGAACTCAAAAAGTAGTTGAGGGAACCAAACAGCCTAGTGACAACCTGGCCCATTATAGGCACAATAAATTATAGCTATTATCATTAATAATAATTGGGACATCTGCATCTTAAACTCCCTGTAATTTTATAGACACTGAGATCACTTGGACTTGGGAAGGGGAACATCACACACCAGGGCCTATCACGGGGAGGGGGGAGGGGGGAGGGATTGCATTGGGAGTTATACCTGATGTAAATGACGAGTTGATGGGTGCTGACGAGTTGATAGGTGCAGCACACCAACATGGCACAAGTATACATATGTAACAAACCTGCATGTTATGCACATGTACCCTAGAACTTAAAGTATAATTAAAAAAAAAAAAATCACTGTTCTAGAGCTATCATGTGACTTCAATGACAGTTTAAAAAACCATTTAACTTTACTGAGAATACAAAGAAAGTGGATCTCACAAACATTGATTGTAAGAGTGTAAAATGGTATAGCAACTCTGGAAAACAATTTAGCAGTTTCTTCAAAAATTAACATACACAGTCTGCAAATACACTCCTAAGTACCTATTCTAGAAAAATGAAAATTTATGTTCACAAAATCTCTGCACTATTTAAAAATATTTTTTTAAAGTATTTAACTATGTGATCACAGTGTTTACAGCTTCAGTTTTCTTTGTATTGGTGGTAACTTTTGTAGCATGGGAAATACATTGATTTTTTTAATGCTATAAACATTACTTTGCAGTTGCCTATAGATGCCAGATGATAATACAAACTGAGAAAAATTCTTTATTAAATCATACACTGAAGTGAAAAAATATACTGTTCTAATAAATTATTTATCAATGCAGAGTTTATTAGTTTATGTTCCTTTTTTTTTTTTGTTCTCTGATATGATGAAATTTTCCATAGAATAGTCATCATTTTATTTTAAAAAAAACTTACTAGTGGACTTTAAATATAAAAAGATGTTGACTATAAAATGTGGTCCCAATGTATGCAATGAATTATTTTTCAACTGTAATTCACAGTGATGACTGGCATCTCATCCTGTAAAATATCTCGTAAAGAATCTTTCCAAAAATTTTTTTATAGCTTCTGTTTATGTGAACATTTGACCCCCAAAATGTGTCAAGCTAAGCTACATTGGATGTGAGTACCTGCTCCATTTTTCATTTTTATAAATTACTATTTGGACTAATTTTAGTAACCCTTAGAAATCTTTGCTTTTTGTTTTACTTTTTTTTTTTTTTTTTGAGAGGGAGTTTCACTTTTGTTGCCCAGGCTGGAGTGTAATGGCGTAATCTCGGCTCACTGCAACCTCTGCCTCCCGGGTTCAAGCTATTCTCTTGTCTCAGTCTCCTGAGTAGCTGGGATTAGAGACATGTGCCACCACATCTGGCTAATTTTGTATTTTTAGTAGTTTCTCCATGTTTAGTAGTTTCTCCATGTTGGTCAGGCTGGTCTCAAACTCCCGACCTCAGGTGATCTGCCCACCTTGGCCTCCCAAAGTGCTGGGATTACAGGCATGAGCCCCGCGCCTGGACTACATTTTTAATAATTAAAATATTAAAAATCTGAATTTGATATAAGTACACTGAAAAATTTACATTGTTTTGAATATTATTTTTAAAGAATGCTAGAAAACTTAATGAAATATTTGAATTAAACAGCATGGAGGGGGTGGGAGGGAACTTGTAATTAAGAGTTTGGACTTTGAAGGAAACCCATTGAGGCTGAGCCTTGATTCAGCCAGTTGTCACTGTGTGGCTCATTCACTTGACTTCAGTTCTCAGAGGCTCAGAAATGGAAGACGTTTTATATTGTATTGTTGCTCTCATTACTCTTGGTTGTGATTGAAGCTCAGGAACAGAGTTGAATTAACCACACTCTCCAGTTAACAACACTGTATCACCGGATGGTGCAAGATCTTGTTATTGTTTCTTGGTTTAGTTGTTTCATTTTATTTGCCACTCCCATTTTCCTCTCTACCTCAGAGGTGATTGTTTTGCTTAATGTTTATCCTTTTGCAAATGCATATTCTTATAAAATATCTTTATAGAATATGTTAGATATTTTTTTAAACTTTATAAAATTTTAAGTGCATGTAGATAGTATTTTGCTATGATTCTCATCATGTTTTTAAATGTATTCACTCAGCCTCTTGTATACGTACTTTGAGTCTTGGCTTCTAACTGCTGCAGAGAGAGTCTTACGTCACCATCTCGTTTTGCCTTTCCACTCCTCCACTGACAGTCACCCAAATTGCTGCTACCACGCATAACACTGCAAATAACATACTACATATTCTTCTATAAACCTATGTGGAAATTTACCACTAGCAGAATATGAGGTGACACGATTGGCATTATTTACTTTCCTATTTTTTTTTTTTTGCCAGTTTAATTCATGCTCTTTCAAATACCAGCTCTTGATATTTTCTCCATGAAATTTTCCCTTATCTACTACATATCCCTTTTACCTTTCTTTCTCTAAAAGCAATTTTTTTTGTGATAGCATATGGCAAATCAGATCTAGTCTCTTGCTATGATTTAAATGTTTGAACTATGACTATAAATTTTCTCACTAGAAGTTGTGTGACTTTGAGAAAATTACCTCTCTGTTTCTTAGTTTTCTTAGAGAAATAGGAGTGCTTATTTCAGGACCATCATAAGAATTTTAAACAATTTAATGTGCATGAAGCTCTTGGCTGATTTCATAGCAATAAAATTTTATTAATGTTGTAGTGTTGGTGGTCTTGATGTTGAATGATATTGCTAAGGATTATGATGATGATGCTGATGTTGATCATGACAAATAGGTAATTATCCATGTCTACTCTATGTCCATTTAGCTATATTTATATCCATACCTATCATAGTGTGGTTTCCTGAGAAGCAAACTGAGAGGAATACTGAAATGCAAGTAATTATTTTAGAATGTCATCTTTGGAAATAATATTAGAGAAGTGAGAAGAATGACAGCAAGGACAGACAGTTTATTTTTAAGAAAGTTACTATTTTGTGTAAATGGAACTGAATCTTATCAGAGAAATTCGGGATCCAGTATAAAACAGGTACCTTAGAGTTAACTGAGGGGTGAGGAGATAAGTATTGACATTTCAGCTCCCACCAGTCTGTGGCTAAAGGCTGTTTCTGGGGAAGCAGAGGTGCAGCTTGCCCCACAGGCAATAAAGTAGCCAGATGGCCAGAGAAAGCCTTCAGACAAAGAATAGAAGTCTTGATAGGTGATAACTGGCAGATATGCAGTGAACTGATCAAGGTGAGGGGGATTCTGGTGGGTTCCTGACAGTATCTGCTCCATATATCCTATATTATTCTGTCTGTGTTGGGAATTTAACAGCTACTTGTTGAATTAACAAATATGTTATTTAGGCTTGCACACTGAGCAACAGCCCTCTTTTATCATAAAATTATAGTGCTTCAGTTTTAATATAATTTGATATCTTTTTTTTTAGATGATGCAATTTTTTTCAAATACTCCGTCCATTTCATTTATATCTGTTGCATTACTCAATCAACAAATAATTTCTCATTACTTGATAGTACAGAGAATAAAGTCGAGAAATGTGCTTTCCAAACAAAAAGCATTTACAACGTTCAAGAGGAAATAGGTAAATCAATAGGAGTTGACAGGTCTCACAAACATTAATGTGTTTAGGACCCAAATGATATAATACTCCATGGTGAAAATTAATGAATTTTCAACCCATCTGTTAGATTCCGTGTGTTAAGGACATAGTAAGGTTATAGAATTCCCAGAGCTAGGGCTAGAACTTCTTACTGAAAAAGCTAGTCTGCAAAAGTCACATTTTATTCTTTTGAAAAACTAAATGGTCAATAACATAAAATTTAATACCAATGACTCTCATTTGAAAAACAAATATTTTATAATTAATGTACTTACTTAAAAGGCTAAATATATAATTTTATTTAAAAAAAAAACCAATAATTCAAACTGAATGTTAGACTATTTGATTTAGTGAGTAAAGGAAAGCTTATGTGAAACATAGGCCTGAAATCTTGTATATAAGAAAATGATGTACAGAAATTGTCAATTTTCTCTTGTTTATCAATTATCTATCTCTTTGTGATGTTTAAAAAGTGAGGCAGGTAGAATGAAGAAAATTGTAATATGGTTGAATCATGATTCTTGGAATGAGGAGGAGAGAGGAGAGGGTACAATTAATGTAAAAAAATAGTGTCTCTCCCTTCCCTTTCATTTTCTTTTATGTATAGTGACCAGCTTAAAGTGTGATTAACAGGAGGAAACTTGAGATTAATTTACACAGAATATAATGGTGTCATTCAAATCTCCATTGTGTCTCCTAAAACAATTACACGTTGAAACAAAATCTGATCATCTAGCGAAAACTGTTGAAAGTCAGGTACAGTCCAAAAACTTTAAAAATCAAACTAATGTAAAAAGGTGAGAAAACAGAACTCCCTAAATTTCCATGTGGAAAACTGTTAATTACATAAATGTCTCTTGTCATGTTTGTTAAATGTTCAGTTTGGCATTGTGCATGAGAAAGCAAGGAGATGTTTGATAAATTACTATAGAAAACATAATGGATCATCCTGTGATTTAACTGGAATTTATTGTGCGTTCAGTGACAACCCAGTATTCATATTTTCATTTGTAGGCATGATTAGGACATACGGTTTTTAAGCCTTTCATTTTCTATGAAAGAAAAAGGCAAGACACAGAATTCAAAGAAGCCTTATTATTCCTGGAATGCTTGGCCTGATAAGATGAATAGAATGTGTCTTTTGATTTTTCAACAGTGTTATTCTAAAATTCTCATGTAGGTCATTACTTATTCTAGAGTTGGATCAATCAAAGGGAGGTGAATCAGCAAGGCACAAAAGAGGAAGCCACCTTGAAATGGATTAAGTGAAATAACTGTGTGAACATATGGCCTAGAAATTAAATTGATTCAGCTAAACAAGTTATATTAAATAAATTAGGCATCTGGTCAGGTGATCACATTTTAAAGCAATTATGTAATTTGAGACTTTCAGAAAGAGAGGGGCCTATAAGTCTATGGTTTACAGAGATAGCGAGAGAATACAAGATGAAATTCAACTTGTTAGTGATCTTTTAAGTCTGCCCTTTTACAAAACATGTAAGGATAAGGCACTTAAGGAAAGATACTAGGTTTTCTAAATGAAATTTGTCAAACGTCCAAGTTGTCAGTAATTTATTAATTTATTTACTCACTTAAAAATTTTATTGAGCACCAACTCTCTTTAGGTTCATTATAAAATTTCCTATTTTCAAATTTCCTATTCTATAGTGGTGGATCAAAATATTGTGTGAACTTATGCTGCATTTAGAGCAGAAAAATAGGTGCTCTTTTAATCAATAAACTTTTACTAGCAAAATACTCTTTGACAAAAAGATATATTTTCTTGGACACTGTCTTGTTTGAGCTTAATGTAAAGCATACATTTAGATATTGTCCCTCTTCTCTTTACTTATTGTTTCCAGATATATAAGAATATAAAAATTGCAAGAGAGTAACTGTCAGGGGACTTGCAATACATAGGAAATGCATAGCCTACGAATGACTACTTTGATTTATTTTTTCAAAATTAATGATATAATATAGTAAGATTTTTAAATAGTTGGTGTAAAAACAAGTAACTTTAAAAATATTTTTGGACCGGGCACATTGGCTCATGCTTGTAATCCCAGCAATTTGGGAGGCCGAGGTGTGTGGATCACTTGAGGCCAGGACTTCGAGACCAGCGTGGTCAACATGGTGAAACCCCATCTCCTAAAAATGAGCTGGGCACAGTGGCCCACACCTGTAATCCCAGTTACTCTGGAGTCTGAGGCAGGAGAATCCCTTGAACCTGGGAGACAGAGGAGGCAGTGAGTCGAGATCACACCACTGCACTCCAGCCTGGGCAACAGAGTGAGACCCTGTCTCAAAAACATAAATAAAAAATAAGATAAAAATAGTTTTGGTTAAATTATGCAAGAATCTCATGAAAATAGATAATCTTTCATATTTTGAATTATATGAATCACTATTATTGTGCACGTTTGTTATTTTAAAGTTGTTAAACATAGAGATTATAACTATACCAGTATAAGAACTTCTTTAATCTCTCAATCAAAAGCTCTTCTAATGAATGAGATGTCCTATTAGATTTAATGTATGTAGCCTGGACATGCTGCTTTTATCATGAAAAAAAAATGCAGTCATAAAACTTTCTTTAAAGTTTATTCATTATAAAACACATGGGTAGTCCTTGGTAACAATAAATTCCCATGGTTACAATGGAAATGAGGCAAACAGTATGAAGTTTTTATAATTGTAATAGGCAGTCCAGTTGGTTTGGTTTATAGAAAATTAATTCATAGCTAAGAAATCAAAGGACTTTAACCTTATTGGGCAATGACAAGTGTAAGCATTTTGTAAGGAGCTTCATATTTTACAGAATGTCCTCTCATATATATTCTCATTGAGCCTTACAACAACCAGATGATGAAACTATGATATTCGACACATAGATGAAAATCTTGAAGCTAAGAAATCTTTAATTTTCCCAAGTATGAACAAATGTATAGAACAGGTAGGCAGAATAGAAATAAAGATGCCTTGTCAATACTTTCTGGCATGCTACAAAAATCCACACGTTAATCATAAAAAATTGGGGAGGGCTGTTATTAAGAAACTGTTATCTTTGTGGGTAACATAGAAAAATGAGTATGAATAAAATTTGTGAATCAGTAGCAAAGTTAAGACTTTATCTCAATATATAATGAAGGTTCTGTTGTATTATTTCTCTAGAACATATTCACAACTTCAGTAGAATTGCTTGGGGAGATTGGGTGATATCAAGAGTACAAATTGAAAGAGAGGAGAGGTGTAGTAAGAGGGGAGGCTACAGAGAAGATCTAAACTAACACCACATCATATAGGGTAATTGGAGGTACAGAGTTTGGATTTTACTGAGGATGTTGAAAAAAATGAAAATATTTAGCTAAGCATTCTAGCATGATCAGATTTTTAAGTTGGCTGGCCACAGTTTGAAGAATGTAATGGAAAGAGTATGAGGGAAACCAGAAAAAGGCCATTTGAGAGGCTATCATTGTATATTCTAGATAGAAGTGATAGAATCTAGAATAGAGGCAATAACAATGGGTGAAGAAAAGTGAATTTGTTTCTGAGATATTCATGAGAATTTAGTGGTTGAATGAATATATTAGTTGGAACCATATGAAATTGCTAATGCTAAAATGTTAAATGATAATTTCTATTGTTGGAACCATATGAAATTGCTAATACTGAAATGAAAAATGATAACTTGTATTGTTTAGAAGTTAAGCATGAAAGAGATGCACAAGATTCTCAGGTTTCTGGTTTGAGTGAGTGGTTATTAGAATCATTCATTATGATCACAAATGCAGGGGACGGAAGAAGTAATTATCTGTTTTCTGGACCTACATAATTCTAAGTGTTTTTGAGAAATTAAGATGCAATATTCACTCAGAGTAATTAGATGGGTAGGTAGGGGAGTGATAAGAGTAACTACATCAGGAAAATCATGAGTTGAGTGACAGTTGGGTGAAGGGAACATGTATAAGTTAAGAAGAAAAAAAGAATGAGAAAAAAGTGATCATTTAGAAGAAGAGAGAAAGGATGACTGAAACAGACTGAGAAGAAGTAATCAAGGACATACAATTTTTTTTTTTTTTTAATGGAAATTGGTGCCAAGGAAAGGGGGTCACAAAAAGGAGTGGTCCTTTTATTCTACATCTTGCTGGAGATTGTACCAAGACAAGAAAAAGAAAAGGCAGTTTTATTTCCCCCAAGATGGCAGATTAGAGGCTTTTAGCATGTATCGGCCAATTGGGAATAGCAAGATATTACATAAAGATCAACATTATGGGCTTTAATTCAAGAAGAAAAATGGGAATCCACTGGAATCATGAAGGACACTCCAGATCCCAGAGAGAAGAATGCTTGCAAACAGCCTCTATGGTGGCATCCTGCTAATAAAAGTGAGTGAAGCCCCAGTACCTGAGAGAGGCAGAGCACCTCACTCTGTGATTTACCTTTCCCATGGGGATCTCAGCAACCCAGGCTGAGACAGAAAGAGAACACTTTGTTTCTTTCAAGCCCTGGAGCTAACTTGGGGAGAGGCTTGGAGATGTTGGGAGGGAAAGACACTGGGAAATGCTGCAGATATTCCCCAAGATCCAGGACTCAGAGCAGGACGTCATTATTAATCTGGGCACCTAGAAAGCCAGCAGTGTGGCCATGCAGGCATTTTAGTCTCAGACCAGAGATTGGAACACCTGCTCTGGAGTGAGTTGGGGGCCTTCACGGCCAGAACTGTGGAAAGCGCCTCAGCAGTAGGTGCTGGAATTGTGCTCTCCCCCATTGCAAGCCTTGGGTGAGAGGAGAGCTGCTACAGCTGCAGTTTCTTCTAGGTGGCAAGACTTAAGAGATAGGGCCAGTTTGGCAACCTGCAACTGATTCTGTGTGTGCCACTGCTGGGTGCCCCAGCCTGCTCCCCTAATATATAGTGCTGTGGGGCCCTGTCCACCCTATCCCCAGGCAGATTTCCAGGCATTTGGAGCACCTGTTCTCCTGCTATGCTGGTAGGAACACACAAAGCACGGCCATGCTAGAAACAGTTTGGTAATTTCTTGTAAAGATAAACAACAGTTAGTATATGACCCAGCTATCCTACCCCTAGGAATTTACCTACAAAATATAAAACCTTATGCTTACATAAACATCTATATCCCAAAGTTTATACAGGATTTATTGTTAATTATAAAAACTAGAACCAATCCAAATATCTTTAAATCAGTGAATGGTTAAACTGAGGTATATCCATACAGTGCAATACTACTTAGCAATAAAAGGAATGAATGACTGAAACACAAAACAACATTGTGATGAAGTGCACAACAAATGCGCAATGCTATTTGAAAGAAGCTGGGCCAAAAAGGCTCCATACTCTAATACTCTACTTTTATGACATGTTGGAAAAGGCAACATTATAAGGTCAGCAAATAGATCGGTAGTGGTCGGAGGATTGACTGGGGGAGAGGTTGGTTACCATGGGCACAAGAAAATTTTAAGGGATGATGGAATTATTATGTATCTTGATTGTATTGGTTCTACAATTGTACACGTATGTCAAAACTGTTATAACCGTATACTAAGAGGATCAATTTTCATGTATGTAAATTATCCTTTAATAAAAAATAAGAAAGATTGGTTAAATAATTTAAAACACTTCCAAGACATTATTCAAGAAAAGAACCATCTATTGGATTTAGGAGCAAGAGTGCCATTGTTTAGAAAACCTTTAAAGTGCTTGGAAGGTATCAAAAGCTATAATGTCAGCGTACTGTTCAAGAAGCCAAGCAATTACATCCAACAAAGGAGGAACAGCCAGTATATTTGGCAATTTCCTCAAGACACATAAAAAACAGGAAGAGAAAGGAGATACTGTGTTGAATGTGAATATAAAATTGGGTGAGAATAGTTAAAAAAATAAGAAAAGAAAGAAAGACACTTGGATATGCATAGGAAAAAGACAATAGAGAAGGAGGTTGAAGATACCAGAAAAAAAGAAGGAAAGTTAACAGTGCAGGCGCCTTGAGGAGGCAGGGGCATGGCTTGAAGCACAGGAGAAGCAGTGAACAGGACAAGAAAGGACAGCACTTCCATCTTAGTTGGAAATGGAGAGAGATGCATGTGAATGTGTAACATTTGGAACTAGGGTGGCAGAAAGCTGAGGGAGTTTCCAACCTATGCCTGCTATATTGCTCTGTGAAGGAAAAAGGAAACTGAAAGATAACTTAGCAGCATTTCAGGCCCCCTTGAAGCTGGGGAAAATACATCTGATATCACCTACGGAGAGAGAGAGAGACTGTGTGTTTTCCTAAGAGCATTGAGCAACCCAAATGTAGCTGCAAAGATAAAGGGTTGAACTCATCCCACGTCCCAATTTTTTTGAGGATGGTGAACTGGAAAAATAAATGAGGCACTGGAATAGAGAATATTTCCAAAACATATGCAGTTTAGATTAAGCTATTTAAGGCATGGAGAAAAAGACACAACAAAGGACTGGTGGTCTTAACGAATTTGAACCATTGTGGAAGGTGTAACAAAGTAAAAAGCAAAACAAAACCAAAACAAAAACATGTTGATATGTAAGCTATCATCACAGAATGAGATTTGGCGGCCTGTAGATTTCAGTAATGGAATGAGTAAGAATAAAATTCATGGTCTGACCCTGGGCTGGGAAACTAATATAGAAAAGTGGTTCTATTGCAGGATATAAAAAGATACTGAGTTTATTTTCCATAGTCATATTATAAACACTGAGAATGCCGGGGTGATTTCAAAATAAAAAAGAAACTTTGAAACAAGTACCAAAATATTAATTGAATGAACAAGAATGCCTGTAAAACTGACAGGTAAGAAAGGGTGTGCAGAGAAGTAGACTACAGGTTTCATGGCTGTGAAAGGAGCAGGAGCTTATGTAAAGACGCAGAAATGAAGGTCTTGAAGTGGTTCTGGTGAGTGAGGAGGGAGGATGTGGAAGCCATTACTCTCTCCTTAGCTATGTAGGCCATGCAAAAAGGCACGTTTCTTTTGAGAGATAGAAAATATGCTCTAGACTGGGTGCGCTGGCTCACGCCTGTAATTCTAGCATTTTGGGAGGCTGAGGTGGGAGGATCATGACGTCAGGAGACCAAGACCATCCTGGCTAACATGGTGAAACCCCATCTCTACTAAAAATACAAAAAATTAGCCGCGCGTGGTGGCGGGTGCCTGTAGTCCCAGCTACTCAGGAGGCTGAGGTAGGAGAATCACTTGAACCCGGGAGAACTGAGAACGCGTCACTGCACTCCAGCCTGGGCGAAAGAGTGAGACTCCATCTCAAAAAAAAAAAAAAAAAAGAAAATATGCTCTGAGGAGTCAGGATTCAGTTAAGGTAAGGAACATATACTCTCTAGATAGAGTTGATATCTTATGAAAAAATTATTTCCAGTGCACAACAGAAAAGAATACTTAGTTTGCATATGTGTGTGTTTGGGGATAGAGGTTAGCACTGATACTTTGCAGAAGAATAGTGGAAAGCTGAGTTAAGAGAAGGATGTGGATGAAACTCTATGGAAGAATGATCACCAGTGGGACTTACTGGGCAGTAACCAAGAATGATAGGTGTAGGAGGCATGTTCTTTCTGTTATTTCATAATGACACTGCTAATGTGAAAGTAAAAGAAGTGACTGTCCTGGGGTTTTACAGAAAAGCAAATTGGTCTAGAGTAGATTGTACAGTATTGAACAAGGGAAATATATGGTATATCTGCTGCTGCTTCCCACTGCTGAGCCTGGGGCAAGCATGACTAATGATGGGACTCTCTCTGCTGGTACTTCGCCATAGTTTCCATAATTTTTCCTATTGAATTTTCTTTTTCTTTTTCTTTTGAGACAGAGTCTCACTCTGTCGCCCAGCCTGGAGTACAGTGGCGTGATCTTGGCTCACTGCAACCTCTGCCCCTCCTAGGTTCAAGTGATTCTCCTGCCTCAGACTCCCATGTAGCTTCGACTACAGGCAAGTGCCACTAGCCCAGCTAATTTTTGTGTTTTTAGTACAGACGGGGTTTCCCTATGTTGGTTGGTCTGGTCTCGAACTCCTGACCTCAGACAATCCTGCCTTGGCCTCCCAAAGTGCTAGAATTGCAAGCATGAGCGACTGTGCGTGACCTCCCATTGAACTTTCTTCTGGGAGACCTATACCCCAAATTCCAGAAAGAAGAGATCAGCATTTCTCCTTTACCTTAAATATTCTTCCTCTCCTACAAAAGGTTTCTATTCTCTACTTTTACCCACTTCTGTCAGAAATATAGGATCTGCACAGATTTGAAGGAGGCCCTTAAAGTCCCTCTGAACTGTAAAGGGGGAAGATTTTTTTTTTAAGAAGAAACTACAGATGGTTGTCTCCCAAAATTAATATTCTTGCTCAGTTTTACAGAGAAAAAAATAAATTCACATTATATCTTTCTCTCTCTCTCTCTCTCTCTCTCTTTTTTATTTGAGACAGAGTCTTGCTGTATCACCGAGGCTGGAGTGCAGTGGCATGATCTCAGCTCACTGCAACCTCCACCTCCCAGGTTCAAGCAATTCTCCTGCCTCAGCCTCCTGAGTAGCTGGGATTACAGGTGCGCACCACCATGCCCAACTAATTTTTTTGTATTTTTAGTAGAGACAGGGTTTCACCACGCTGCTCAGGCTGGTCTCAAACTCCTTACCTCATGATCCTCCCACCTCGGCCTCCCAAAGTGCTGGGATTACAGGCGTGAGCCACCGCGCCCAGCCTATATCTTACTGTCTATGAGAGTGCTCAGGACAAAGCAAGCAAAGTCCTTTGCTTAAATCATATCCGGAACATAGTTTTCTATTTAATTACATTCCACAAAGAACACTTATAAAATTGAGTCCATCCATGTTATTGTAGTGCTTAATAGTTTAGTTGATGGAGTCAGACTACCAATTTTTACCTCATACTGGCTATGTAACTTGGATTAAGTTACAAAACATTCTTTATTTCCTCATCTGTTATCTAAAATAATGTGTGAGAGAAGGATGGCAATGGCACCCACCTCATAGGGTCAGTGTGATCATTAAGTGAGAAAATATGTGTGTAGTTCATTCCCTGGTTCAGTAATAGTGATAAGATCTCAATGGGGAGGAGGAGGGAAACTAGTTTCACTTAAGGGACAAAGAGGCTTATGATTCCCCTAGAAAAGAGATAATTTAGGAGAAGGACTGTTTTAGCATTTATATGGAATAAAAAGCTGAATCAAGTTACCTAGAGCTGTATGTTGGCTCTCCTTAAGGAAAAATACCAAATAACTAGAGCCAATAAAATTGGATGCTTTGCCTCTGAATTGATGAGAGTTACTTGATGAACCATGAAGAGAAGAGGCCGAATGAACCATCATCATAAATATTGTGACCTGAGTTTCTACATTACATAAGAGGTTCAGCTGGAAGATATGTAAAGTTTCATTACTCTAATTTTGTATTTATTTTGCCATAAGACTTATTATTTGGCAAGATTGTTTAACACTGATGAGTCTGCTTAGAAATGAAAAAGAAAAGATGGAATTAATAAATAATTGGTTATTTGGTTAGGATAGAATTTAGGAGTCAAAATTTAAAGATTATATTAAATGGTAAGTATAGTTTTTCAAATTAAATACAGTAATTGAAATCATACTATAGAGAGTTGAGAAGGAGTGGAAGGGCACTACATTTTAAGCCTCAAATATATATCATATATTTGATGTAACTTTGAATCATTGTGATATTTTACATTATTGGCACTTTGGGGGGTTGAGGCGGGTGGATCACCTGAGGTCAAGAGTTTGAGACCAGCCTGGCCAACATGGCAAAACCCTGTCTCTACTAAAAAAAAAAAAAAAAATTAGCCAGGCATGGTGGTGGGGGCCTGTAATCCCACCTACTTGGAGGCCTGAGGTAGGAGAATCGCTTGAACCTGGGAGGCAGAGGTTGCAGTGAGCTGAGATTGCACCACTGCACTCCAGACCAAGCAACAGAGTGAGACTCCATCTCAAAAAAAAAAAAAAAAAAAAAAAAAAAAAAAAAAAAAAAAAAAAAAATTACATTATTGATATTTTAAATGTTAAAATTGAGTCTCAGAAGAATACCCAGATCTATGCCAAAATGTATTCTTTTTACTAGGATTGCACACTCGTGCATGAACACACAAACATCATTTGTTTATATATATATAAAATAATGCAACAGTAGTTTCCAAAGACTGCATACATTATCTTTACATATATTAATAGCGTATCATTTATAATATATGTACATAGAAATGAAACATGAAATAGAATCTACTCAGCCTTTTAAAGTACCCTCCTGTTAAAGGTTAGCATGATAAACTATGGTAAGAGTTTATAAAAAAGAAAACTACCATGTTATAGAACTCTGTAAGTACTGACTTTCTAAATGGCATAGAATTCTTTTATTTTTGCTGATCTTTCAAGGAATTACTTAATTTTTTTAAGAAAAAAGTTTGTCTTTCTTTCATCTCTATGAATAGTGGAAATATTGATAACTGCATCCAATTTATTGGGAAACTATAACTGAATATATCCACATAGTGGAAAGGAGATTGAAAGAAATATTTTCAAAATAAAACAATTTTCTTTAACTCTAACCACATTGATACTTTTCATATGAAGAAAATACATAAATACGTAAATTCAATTTTATTTTCTATCACCTCTTTTACTCTCTGTCAAAACAAATATTTTTTAAAAACTCAAATGGATTTGCAGAATGAGAAAAAAAACTTGAGATACAGATTTCATAAAGAAATCTATTAAAATAGGTTGTAACTGACAGCTAAGGTTAGGATAACAACTTATATATAATATTTTATTGTCAACTAGGAGCTGAAACAATAGTAGCTAATTCATCCTTGAAAATCTATTTCCTAAAACATATTAAAACAGGATACACATATAAAACATACATTTAGTATTTCTACAGTTATCGAATTCTAGATGATGAATGAGATTTAGATGCAAAGTATGAAAAGACTAAAGCCATTTCCATATTTACAAAGTAATGTGTCCCAGAAAACGCAAATGACATTGCCTTTGAAGACTTGGTAATTAAGAATTTAGAAACTCAAATAATAATTTTAGTCAATTGTGGCCTACATGTTGGATTTGTCTTTATTCACTGTGATATGTAAATAAGATATCTAACTATCTACAGAGATATAAGGTGTACATACTAATATAAATGTACATATTAATATAAGGTGTACCTTCACACATGCACACACATATATACACTATGTACATTATCTTAGTATGTATGTTCATGTGTGCATGCATGTACATATGGTGTGTACTTATGTATGTATATATGGATGTGCCTGTGTGTATATACACATATATATGTATAATTGGACAGCCAATTTGAGATGTAATAGAAGTCTTGAAAAAGAAACTAAAAGTATTGTGCACTTTTTAGTTCTTGGCTTGAGGATTTAATTTGATGATGGTTTTAGCTTGGCAAGAGCTTTATAATTGTTAATGGAAAGTCTGCCAATTCATTGAAGAATGAACAATAATTTTATTATGTTAGTTCCAACCTAAACATAATTTTTAAAATCATTTTACACAGGTAGGAGTCTGCAAAGCTCAAACTGGATTCCTGTCAAATGTATTTATAAAGCTTAATTTTTTTGAGCAACCTTAAAATAAATTGTTTTAATGAGAAATGCCTACTCATCCTCATTTTGAAAGCAATGTAATATTGTATCTTGTTTATTAATTTGTCATTTCAATATGATCACATGCAGATTGAATTTTCCCCAACATGTGTGAAAACAAACTAAATGGTGATAATATACCAATAAAAAATTCTCACTTTTAATTTATTAATTTATTTTAAATGCTATCCAAGTTCTGATTCTGAGGTACAGCAGAAGTAATTGTCTGTATTAACCTGTGACTCCTCAATTTTTTAATCCCTAACCTTCCTAGACCATTCAAGATACAAGATTTTTCTTCATTCCCTGCCCTCGGGATATGAATAATAAGAGGAATGAGGCCAAATTTTGGCGTTGTTTTTTTTTTTTTTTTTTTTTTTTTTTTTTTTGAGCCATTAAGTAGATTTTTGTTAATGTATTACAAACGTAATATTCTTAAAGCCAAGGTTTTCAGTTGTATGAGTCAGTCACTTAAGAGAGAGAGAAGTTTTGTTTTGTTTTATTCATTCCAAAAATGTATCTTTACGTAGAGAGCAAAAGTTGGCCGGGCGCGGTGGCTCACGCCTGTAATCCCAGCACTTTCGGAGGCCAAGGTGGGCAGATCACGAGGTCAGGAGACCGAGACCATCCTGGCTAACACGGTGAAACCCCGTCTCTACCAAAAATACAAAAAATTGGCCCGGCATGGTGATGGGTTCCTGTAGTCCCTGCTATTTGGGAGGCTGAGGCAGGAGACCGGCGTGAACCTGGGAGGCGGAGCTTGCAGTGAGCGGAGATGGCGCCACTGCACTCCAACCCCGGGCGACAGAGTGAGACTCCGTCTCAAAAAAAAAAGAAAGAAAGAAACCAAAACAAAAAAAAGTAACAGCAAAGGTTTTGAGAAGTAAAAATAAACGATTTCTACCAGGGCTCAGCAAACTTTTTTAGTAAAAGAACACATATTAAATATTTTGGGGTTTGCAGGCTATACTTTGTTGCAACTTCTCAACTCTCATTGTAGTTGAAAACAACTATAGACCATATGTAAATGAATTAGTGTAGCTGTGTTCCAATAAAAGTTGAATTATGGACACTAAATTTTGACATTTATGTATTTGTTTCATGCCATGAAATACTTACATTTTTATTTTTCTGATCATTAAAAATGTAAGAACCATTCTTTTTACATGTTTAATTTAATTTAAGTTCCAGGATACATGTGCAGGACATGCAGGTTTGTTACACAGGTAAACATGTGCCATCGTGGTTTGCTTCACCTATCAACCCATCACCTAGCTATTAAGCCCCACATGCATTAGCTGTTTATCCTGAAGCTCTGCCTCCCCCTGCCCTCCCCCAACAGGCGCCAGTGTGAGTTGTTCCCTTCCCTGTGTCCATGTGTTCTTGCTGTTCACCTCCCACTTATGAACGAGAACATGAAGTGTTTGGTTTTCTGTTCCTCTGTTGGTTTGCTGAGGGTGATGGCTTCCAGCTTCATTCATGTCCCTGCAAAGGACATGATCTCATTCCTTTTTATGGCTGCATAGTATTCCATGGTGTGTATGTACTATAATTTCTTTATCAATTCTTTCATTGATGGGCATTTGGGTTGATTCCATGTCTTTGCTATTGTGAATAGTGCTTTGATAAACATACACTTGCATGTATCTTTATAATAGAATGATTTATATTCCTCTGGGTATATACCCAGTAATGGGATTGCTGGGTCACATGGTATTTCTAGTTCTGGTTCTAGATCCTTTAGGAATCACCACACTGTCTTCCACAATAGTTGAACTAATGTACGTTCACACCAACAGTGTAAAAGCAGAACCATTCTTCAAGACTGTATGAAAACATGCAGTTAGCTGAATTTGGCCCAAGGACCATAGTTTTCTGACCTTCGATTTTTATTGTAAATCATGAAGAAGAGAGGATGATGTAAATACCAGTATTCCCTCCAAACTAAGTAAACATTCTGACTTCTAGGTAGTCCACATGCTATTTCTTTAGGAAAATTTCAAGGCATAAGGGGGTTGACTTCAGTGATAAAGTTATGATAGAAACCTCCAAAAATTTTGAGTAGACTGCCAAAGTAGAAGGGATTCTATTTTAGGCATCTCAGGATTCAGACTGAAAAACCCCAATCCTCAGAGAAAAGTCTTAACTATGGGAAGAACAACTTATACCATCACAAAAAGTGCACAGAAGTGGTTGAAAGCAAGGTGACAGACCCAAAGGAAAGCTAAAGCAAGGACAAGATACACAGAGTGCACAGTCCCCAGGGCTGGACTTCATCAGGGCATGCCAGGTTGTAACGGTGGGGACGAGGAGAAAGAAGCTACATCTTCTCTGCGGCTGTAGAAGCAGAGCAAAAGATTCCCAAGTTAACCTACTCCGTCTTCAGCCTCATGTGAGAATGACAGTGCCCATATTTAGAAGGGACCATAGGGAATTCTGAAAAGACTAACTTATGAACTATAAGTCATCAGTTACCTAAGATGGACAAAGTTACCTATCATAAGTTAAAATGTGGACTTCCGAGACATGAGTATAGTTGTAAGAAAATGAATAAAGTTTTCTCCTTACACGGCTGAGCCTGAGGCCTACACGAGGAAAAATTAAAAACATTTAAGTTTATGTTAAGTAAAGAAACACACCGGGCGCGGTGGCTCAAGCCTGTAATCCCAGCACGTTGGGAGGCCGAGATGGGCGGATCACAAGGTCAGGAGATCGAGACCATCCTGGCTAACCCGGTGAAACCCCGTCTCTACTAAAAAATACAAAAAACTAGCCGGGCGAGGTGGCGGGCGCCTGTAGTCCCAGCTACTCAGGAGGCTGAGGCAGGAGAATGGCGTGAACCCGGGAGGCGGAGCTTGCAGTGAGCTGAAATCCAGCCACTGCACTCCAGCCTGGGTGACAGAGCGAGACTCCGTCTCAAAAAAAAAAAAAAAAAAAAAAAAAAAGAAACACACTATAATATTTAATGTCAAATATGGATAATCTTGATTATGCTAATCACCACGTGCATTGACTTAAATGTGAAGCATTAACTTCTCATAAAACTTTCCTGAGGAATATGCCAAAACGATCATGACATGTGAACAAATCTATAAATAGATTTGTTCTCTGAAAGTGTTGGCTTGATCAGTAAAAACAGATATGATCAAATCAACTGTTTCAAATGGAAGGCACCTGTGTTAGGCTGGATTCCCCCCCCTCCACCTCCCCACACTACACTAACACATGGAATTTGTGAATGCTACTTCATGTGGCAACAAAGGACTTTGCAGATGAGACTCACTAAAGATCTTGAGATAGCGTAAGAGTATTCCAAATTATCCAGCTGGGCCCTAATATGCGATCATTAAGTGTCTTCGCATGAGAGAGGCAGAGGGAAATTTGACAACAGTAAAGGAGCAGGCAATCTGACCACGAAGGCAGAGACTGGAGTGATGCAGCCACCAGCCAAGGAATGTTGGCAATTGCCAGAAGCCAGAGGAGAAAAGGAAGAAATTATTCTCTAGATGTTCTGGAGACAGCCCTAGCAACCCCTTGATTTCAGCTCACTAAAACTGATTTTTGATAGCTGGCATCTAGAATTTTGAGAGAATAAATATTTGTTGTTCTAAGCCACCAAGTTTGTGGTTTTGTGTTACGTAAGCCATAAGAAACATAGTGCCCAAGCACTAAGAATTCACAGTTTTACTTGAAGAAATTGTATTCTGTTAATTTTTACATTTTTCCTTTGTTTTCTATCATTACACATGAAAGAAGAAAAGGGATTTTCAATGACATTATCCAGGGTTAGGATCCATATGTACGTTATTCCACTTGTAACATTTTCAGCTGTAAGATATATTTTATAGAGTGATTCATTGTAAATTTAGACCACTCCTTAATTAGAAAGTTTCTTTAAATTCAGATCTTAATTTTGCTTTCATGTAATCACCACCAACTAGTTCTAGTTCTGGTCTCTCAAGCAACCAAATGGCTCTAGCCTTTCTATTATGTTAGAATATTTTGAAACCTGAATGGATCTAACCTTAATTTAACATCACAATTTTTAAACATATTTGAAAAAAAATCTATGTTCCTCTCCAGGCTCCTCCAGAGTACCTTAGCCTAGTCTAAAAATCTTCTCTAAGCAAAATGTATCTAGTTCCTATTATTATCTTTGATATAACTTTGATTTCTGTAAACCTCATTCTCTGAAATCCAGAAAAAAGGGAGAAAACTATGAAATTGATGATAACAGTTTATTACTTGTGGGCTTGTCCTATGCTAGGCATTGACCAATGAAGATATCCCTAGTGTTGTGATCCTCATTTTATAAAGGAGAAAATTGAATTTAAGAAAATTCTTCTAAAATATTTAGTAAATGTTCAATTCAAACATTGAAACAGTTAAATATTTAACTAAGATGACATTAGAATAATGTGAGTGGAAGAAGAACTGTAGCTCAGAGGAATACTACTTTTCTTTTCTTGTTGCGACAGAGTCTCACTCTGTTGCCCAGGCTGGAGTACAGTGGTGCCATCTCAGCTCACTGCAACCTATGCCTCCCTGGTTCAAGCGATTCTCATGGCTCAACCTCCCGAATAGCTAGGATTACAGGCATGTGCCACCACGCCCAGCTAATTTTTGTATTTTTTTTAGTAGAGATGGGGTTTTGCCATGTTGGCCAGGCTGGTCTTGAACTCCTGACCTCAGGTGATCTGCCTGCTTTGGCCTCTCAAAGTGCTGGGACAACAGGGATTACAGACCTGAGCCACCACGCCCGGCCAGTACCACAAATCTTCATTTCACAGGTTTAACTGCAACCTTTTACACAGCTATGATATATGGCTGGCTTATGTGGAGCTGATGTCCAACTAAAAATGTCATTTTTCTTTTTCTTTTTGACAGAAATACTTGCTAAATCAGGGTCACTATATTGTGTTTGTGAAAATGCCTTCCTAAAACAATGTATAATAAAACTCTGTGTTCTATTAAATTTTTAAGTGCCTGGTTCACAGATCGGATTAACCATAATCTTTGGTTCAAAGCATCTTCTCATTATTAGTTAGTTTGTTAGCTACTGTTAATAATGTAATACTGGGAAGACAATCTATAGCACAAAATAAGGTGTCTGCCATTTCTTTGCCTCCCTTTTAATATAGTTTTACTGCATTTATATGTATTCCTTAAGTCTTCTTGTTTGAATTATATTTCAGGTTTTTTTTTCCTGCCTTGTGTAAAGGGCATCAAGCAATATCTAGTTGTTTGGGACTTTTATACTTAATATAATATTGTAAAGGTTCACCTCTTGCTGCATTACATTATGGCTTATTTAATTTGTCTGGTGGAAATAATCCATTGTGTAAATGTTACAGTATATTCATCTACACATTGGCAGTTGTGTGCATTGAAAATGTGTTCATTTTTTTGTATGTTTTTGGTGTTATCATTTTAAAAAAACTTTTTTAGGGTGCCTGAGGTAAAAAGGCTCTTGATTATAATATACAGGTAGTTATATATTTCCTTTTGTTTAAGAACTTTCTCCCTACTCAAGCTCTAAATGATATTATCTCTATTTTTAACTGTGAGTATTTTTTTCCTTAAATTGAACACCCTTGAAAAATAGTGAGATAATTGTTGTTATATGAGATTTTTTTTTTTTTTTTTTACATGTATCTAACCATTTTCCCACCTCTGTTGAATGATTGTTCCTTTTTGCCCTGATGTGAGATTCACCTTTGTGGGAGATCAAAGTTCCAATTTTGGAGGGATTTCTTTTTGGCTCTTTATTATATTTCACTGGTTTATTGGCTAAACTCTGTCAGTAAAATATTCTCTTAATGACTATAGTTTCATAATAAGTCATATAATTTAGGGAAATTTCATTTTGTAGAAATTACTGGTCTTCACTAATATCCTCTTTTCTCCTCCTTTTGTATAGACAGAATATTTGACTCCATTGCCCTCTATTATTTGGGCAGAAGCATGTGATAAATTCTAGCAAATCAAATTTTATTGGAAGTCCTATGTGTCACTTACAGACAGAGGCAACAAAATACCCATTCTCTCATTTCTCATTTCCCTTTCATGATGTCCAATTAACTCTGTGTTTCAAATAGAAAATATGGTGGAGGCCTGGACAACCTGGCTCCGTGAATAATTGTATGGTTCATATCTTCCTATGGGACATATAAGGTGAATTAAAAATACATTTTGCATGAACAAGATATTTATGTTTTAGAGTTGCTGGTACTGCATTTTGTAATGTATTTATATTATAAATTCAAATCCTTAGATAGGCATTTAACTATGTACTAAAAAACAACTTTTTCTTTTTACTGTTAAGTATCCCTACATACTGGTGCTAATGTATGAGTTACTATACAAGGTTTCTTTCTATCTGTGTTCTTTAGTTAAGTATATTGGAGACTTAAGATATTCTCTGTACCTAGTAGCTTTAAATTGAGAGAATTTGGTTTTGAGAAATAGGGTTGTAAGAGAGCATGAGATAGCAGATGGGGAAATTGAAAATCTGATTCATTCCACACAAATTGTCAGTAAGTCTCTTACTTGGAAAGAGATTTACCTTTTGAAAGTATGAAGTTGAACGTTCTGAGAAAGAAGACCATTTTCATTAGTGGAAGTTTTAAATGGGTCACAAAGAAAACACTATAGCATAGTATCATGTAAGGTTTTGCCCTACATAGAGGTTAAGATGCTTCTTTTTCTTTCTCTCTACTAAACCATTTGTAAAAACTATGAAGGAATTTTTTTGTTTGTTTGTTTGTTTTTGAGATTTAGTCTCACTCTGTCACCCAGGCTGTAATGCAGTGGTGTGATATTGGCTCACCTCCAATATCACAGGTGCAACCTCCACCTCCCAGGCTCAAGCGAATCTCCTGCCTCAGCCTCCCCAGTGGCTGGGATTACAGGTGACTGCCACCACGCCGGGATAATTTTGTGTAATTTTAGTAGAGATGGGGTTTCACCATGTTGGCCAGGCTGGTCTCAAACTTCCGGCCTCAAGTGAACCACTCACCTCAGCCTCCTAAAGTGCCAAGATTACAGGCATGAGCCACCATGCCGGGCCCATGGATGAGATTTAACTAGGAAAATGGAAGTTGTATCTTGTGATCCAAAGGCCTGGAAAGAGCACAGCAACAGAGTCAAAGTTTGAGCTGTCTCATGGAATTAAAAAAAAATTCACAGGATTGACATAGTTTAAATGGATATCTTAGCAACTGCATTGGTACAATATAGGTATTTACCATGTGTTCTGGTTTTTTAGATTGAATACTTATAGACTTATAAATAACTATGATACTGTTATTATTGAGAAAGTATACTTTTGTGAAAATACTACTCTAATTTAATAATAAAGAAACCTCTTTTTGTTTTGTTTTCATCTGTTTTCTCTGAGTTGAAACTTTTCTGCACTTCAGGATTTGTACTGTAAAAATTCTGTTGCCATAATACTTGCCTGCAGCTAGATACTTAAGTTATCACGATAAAGATTGATTTAAATTGAGTGTAATTATATGCCTACAATCTTTTAAAAAATTTTCCCCTTCTTTAACCATTAATTTTCAAAACCATAATTATCCACAATATGTTTAGTTGGTGGTCTTGAATTAGTGTCTTTTAAAATAAGATCTATGTGCTGGTTAATTTACTCTGATTAGAAGAGAATCACTAACACAGAGCAATTCTGTGAATTTGCAATGGGGTCTCTTAACTTTTACAGCTGCAAGATGGGATTGAGTCACCCACATTAAAATGTTACTAAAGTTCTATTCACTCATTAGATTGGTAGTTTAAAAAATGTAAATGAGATTCTACTTTTTACCTATCAGACTGAAAAAGATAAAGTTTAAAAGGTTTGAGAATACACAGTATCAGCAAAGGCGTGGAAAACAGGCACTTTCCTATGGTATTGTGGCAAATGTTAACTGCGGCAATTTTTTTAAAGAGTGATTTAATAAAATATTTTTACAATGTAAATCATCAAATCATTGACCAGTAGTTTCATTTTCAGGAACGAATCCAAAAGATTTTCTCCTTTAAGTGTTCAGAGGTATATACGAAATGATTCATTTCTGGCAATGTGAATGATAAATGTCCTTAAAGGTATTGTGAAATTCAGGAAATTCATGCAATGTGGTATTAATTTACTCTTCAGTCATTGAAAAGAAAGCTAGACTTCTGTATGCATTGAAATATACAATCTCCACAAAAGGAAATTAAAATAAACAGTGTTTACACTCTGCTTTAATCTATGCATTTTAATGGAGTGCCTGTGTATGTGTAGAACACCCACATATTTAAGTGTGTTTGCATATTTAGAAAGCTTTTGAATTACACAATAATAATTTGTAATAATGGTTGCTATTGGCAATAGTGATTCAAAATACAGGGGAGGAGAACTTATGGTTATAATTTTTTAAATGAAATATATAATATGAATATCTATTACTTTTTCTTTTAAAAATCATTATGCAAAGAAAGGGAGAGCACATTTAATTTTTTTGAGTGTGCAGCACAAAAATATAACAATGACTATGAAGACGGCCCTACATATCCTGCTGGGTGCTGCAAAGACTCTCTGGCCCCTGTCACACCAGCTCCATCCAGTTTTCAGTGACTTAGCACTGACCTCAATTCCTGAATGAGTATCAGAGCAACCTCTGGTTAAAAAAAAAAAAAAAAAAGAAAGAAAGAAAGAAAAAAAAAGTACTAGTTCTCTGCAGAAAGCTATTTTTTATGTAGATAATTTTCCAGCTATTCTAGGCAAGTCATCAACTTTTATTTTTCAGCAATTAGATAAATATGTTTACCCTAGAGCTAGTCACATCTTCTCAACTCTGCCCAGGTATCCGATCATCTACCATTGATCTATATCCCCATGGTTTATTTCCTTTTATTCTGCAAAAGAATATGAAAGGCTTTTGCCAAACAATATTACAGCCAGGAACCGATGCTGTGAGACTGGAAGCCTGCCCCATGCTATAAAAATAAGATTGTATCATTAAATCGGGCTCTCAGGTATTTGCCAACCTGGGTAATGATGTCTCTCTGGGATACCTGCCCTTTTGGCAGCCTCCCATCCAGGCACAAGTCAGTAATCACAATTAGTGTGAAGTGGAATAAGAGTGCCAAGTCTGCAAAAAAAAAAAAAAAAAAAAAAAGAAAAAGAAAAAGAAAGCAGAGGAAATGCAGCAGAGTCTGAAATGCAACACAGTGAGCAGGCACAAAATTCAAGGCAAAAAAAGCTCC
Organism: Macaca fascicularis; assembly: GCF_037993035.2. NCBI lineage: Eukaryota > Metazoa > Chordata > Mammalia > Primates > Cercopithecidae > Macaca > Macaca fascicularis. The sequence continues at coordinate 171,375,446 of NC_088380.1, read as the reverse complement.
ATTCTTAAAAAGGAATAAAGCAATGATAGATTGACTGCCAAACTGTATTTTCTGTGTAGGTATGCCTGATTGTCCTGTCATTCTTTTGAACATTTCAGAGTCTTCCCAATGTGACTCTTTCCTCCCAGATAGTGTCATGCGCCCTTCCCTAGGTACCTGTGGTAGAGAGGAGTGATGCAGAGTTAAGGACTCCTGTTGAGGACACCTAGAATGGAGCTCATCCTTTACTGAAGAGGATAGGAAAAGATTGAATAAATAGAGAGCAGAGAATAAAATGGTTAGAGCTGCTTGAGTAAATTCATACGATGGATTTATCAGGTGAGAGATACCTTTAAGATCCTAAAGTACAGTTGGAAAGTGGGTTGGAAAAATTTCAAATCAATATATCTCTTCCTTTAATTACATTGTCTATGCTGGCCAGTCACCTTGAATTTCTATTTCTCATGATGAATCACTCTCAGTTCCAAAGTACTTGTTTGTTACACTGCATATTTTTGATTGTGTCCCTTAAAGTTCCATCCCAACACAGTTAGCATATTGCCGTGAATATAACAGATGTGGAAGTGAAGGTTGGGTGGGCATGTTTAGTATTATTTGCTGATAGATTATTAGCATTTCCACTTAAATTGTGGGCCAAACACATTTGGAGTTGTGAAAAAGTACAATATCTTCTGATTTACATCTAGGAATTAGTTGACCCATATTATTATATGGAAATACCTTTAAAAAAGCTGGTATACTACAAAGACAGATACAGAATCATAATGGGTCTACCTTATCTCTTTTTGTTTCCCTTTAGGGACCTAGTATGGATTATACAGAATCACCAGCAGCTGCAATAGCATTGCCAATTAATAATTGCTTTAGATTTAGACTCTCTCTTCTTCCCTTCTGAATAAAACACATAAAATACTTCTACTCCAAGTCATATATGCTTTTTAAGTTCTTGTTAAATTAGTCCCCAATTGAATGTAAATATCTTTTGTTTCTTACCACATAAGAGCCATTATTGAAACTCCTTAAATTTACAGACACCAAAACCATCAATGAAAAAAAAAAAATCTTGTCAAAATGGGCTTACAGGTGGACATTCTACTTACTCTCTCATGCATTTAATTGAATTCCGTGCAATTTCATGTGCATTATAATAGAGTTCTTTTACACCATCAGGAAACAAGTTTTAAAACATGTGCTGTGCATTAAACATCACATAAATATTCAGCAAGGGAAAGAAAAACAGTTCTAAAGGAGTATAGTAATTTTACAGTCTCTGGTTTCTAATAAATTTTTACAGCAATCCTAAACTGCATTAGCAAGTCCCAGTTTATTGTCAGGCTTCTGCACAACATCCCTCAATGACATGTCAAATCTTTACCACAGCAGTTGAACTCCTAAAGCTGTCCTCATTGGCAAGAATCTTGTCAGATTAACTTGCCAGCTCTTGTCAAGTAAAGATATATGATCTGATCATATTCTCCCAATGATGACATGAGTTGTCCTTTCACTGTGGCTGGATTGTAAATTCCCAGGACATCCCAATAACCACAGTTTTTGAGAATAAAAAGAGAATTTACTGGCCTTTCAAAATGTCAGTTCTTCCCTGAATAAAATATCTAATCATTTTAACAGTATGATTCTTATTTCTGTGTTCTCATTGTATTACCATTTACCAACACGTTTAGTGGGTAACTTAGGATGTTGCACATGCTTTTTTTCTGCCTCTCCCCACTTCCTTCTCATTTCCCACATTAAATATTATGAATGTGTATCTCTCAAGAAATTAGTTTTTATTTCAGTTACCCAGGATATTATATGTAGAGAAGAATTTATAGAGTCTCATTGTTGCTCTCAATATTTGTTAAACATGTAAAAGAATAGATACAGTCAGCAAGCTACAATGACAATCCATTGACAAGAATGGCATTCTTGGTACCAAACTTTTAAACACTAACAATAAATACGTAAATTGTATTCTTTGTATGAGATATGTAAGGACCCACTTCAGAATACACTGCACATGTCATGAGACAGGATGAGATGTCATCTTATGCCTTTCTACTTAAATTCAGGTGATCCCATTTCCTCTAACACAAATTATCTGAGTCTATACCACAATTGTAAAGGATGGCTTGACTCTGAAGAACCCAGGATTCCAGCTAGACAATTTTACATGCCTAATAATATGTTCAAATAGTAGTTAATTTCAGCAGTTAAAAGAGTTTTTGTGTTATCATAGTAGCCATTAACTTCCATATTTATAAGACACCTAGGATTACACTTTAAATGGTAACTTGGGTGGGGCATGGTGCCTCACACCTATAATCCTGGCATGTTGCTTTGGGTCCAGCCTGAGCAACATAGAAAGATCCTGCCTCTACCAAAAAAAAAAAAAAAAGAAACGGAAAGAAAAGAAAATTATCTAGGTGGCATATACCTGTGATCCCAGCTACTTGGAGAGTGATATGGGAGAATCACTTGGGCTCAGGAGGTAGAGGCAGCAGTGAACTCTGATAGCACTATTGCACTCCAGCCTGGACAACAGAGTGAGATCCCATTTTAAAAAGAAAAGGTAACTTGAATAGGTGCAAAAAACATTGCTCTATAACGATGTGTGAGGTCATGTGGGAAAGTACATATTTTCTATGTTAAAATTGTCCTGAGTCCCAAATATTTCATTGAACAATGTATTCTGCCCCAAACAAGACAAACAAAATCTAACCCATCATTTAAATTTCAGCATAGGCTTACTTACTAACTAGTGAATTGATATTTCCTTCATAATTAATCTAGGACTATTTTGTGTCATGATTTTCCATGTTATCAAATAATAAAGGTTTTAGTTACATGTATTTATTTTAAATCAATTTATGGGTAAATTTATTTCACAAAATAGATTTCACAGACATCATAAATGAGTCCAAATGAGTAAAAATTACTTGCTGAAATTTAGATTTGTCCATAAATTTAGGAAATTAGGAACTTAGTTTCATTCTATTCCATTACTGTGTCAGTTCTTGACTCAAATATCTATCAATGTCCCAAAAAAAGGCATTAATGTTTAGATCACTAAAGATTATATTTACTTTTGTAAATTGACTTTATACTGGATTAATTTACATTCATTTCTCATCTTAGTCTAGAACTGTATAATTTTAATGATCTGACTTGGTCTTGATTGATCAAACCACAAAAGCAAAATAGCATGTATTCCTGCTTCATGGCTACATGAGTATAAACTTGACGTTTTTTAAAAAACAGTCTGGGCTGGGCGCAGTGGCTCATGCCTGTAATCCCAGCACTTTGGGAGGCCAAGGCAGGCAGATCGTGAGGTCAGGAAATCAAGATCATCCTGGTCAACATAGTGAAACTCCGCCTCTACTAAAATACAAAAAAAAAAAAAAAAGTCTGTCAATCACCTTAAAAATTACTATTTTTTAGTGGGCAAATGCTAGAAGCAGTCTACTTTCCCAGGATCCTTCAAATCTGGGTCATAAACCAACACAACTGTATTATGAGGATGAGATTTAGGTGATTTTTATATTCGATTTTAAATGTCTTTTAATGTTACATTATAAGAGATGATATAGTATAATAATGTGATAGTTCATGATGTAACTTGAAATAAATTAAAATTCAATGTTAATAATATTTAATAGTAATTCACTATAAATATCAAAGTAGTATCAAATAGTCCATTTTCTATCTCATTTAATATAATGTTAGTGCAATACTGAGTAAACTAAAGAGGTAAATTTCTTCTGTTTCATCTATTAACATTAGGTGTTATATTTCTATTCTTAAAACTGTATTGCTTACAAAATAACTGGGTACATCTTGTGTTTACAACTTAAAAGCAGATGTTAAAATACAATGGCACAGGATCTCTTTAATATAAATAGTGGTCACTTAATATTTTAACTTATAAAAATAGACACATACACACACTTGAAAATAGCATCCCCATGTTAAGTACATGATTTGGGGAGTTTTCTTTCAGTCTGTTTTGTGTATTCAATTGACAGCTATTTAGTTGAAAAAAAACCTTAGGTTTATTTTCTGCACCAATATCATATTGTTTCTCATTTGTATTTTTAAAATCTGCTTACATTTGAGCAAGAGAACAAGAATTAGATACATTCTTAGTTTTTCAGTGGAACTGACATTCTATTTAATTCTATTAGCTGACATTCTATTTAAACATATGTGTTAAAAATTTAAGTAAGCCATTGCTCTTTACTCTCCTAAAAAGGACTTTTTGAGAGGTCTAAACTACCTATATTAATCTCATCTAAAGAGAGGGTAAAGTGATACATCAGAAAAATCAATGCAACAACAGATTAATGTAACTGTATTAAAATCCTATTTACATAAAATTAACATAAATATGAGTTAGTATGCCATATGCTACAGCATCTGCTCTTCACTGTATTAGTAACAAGGCTGTCCCCAACAGGAATCTTAAAATTAATACATATTTACATTGTATGTGTGTATATATATATTTATATATGTGTGTATGTGTGTATACATAGATATATATATTTTATGAAGTTTTGACAATGTGATATATGTGAAATTTTGCCAGTTGCAAACAGGCTGATTCACACAGAAATGATATCATCATCAACTGGACTATGATTCTGGTTTATAATAGGTGGCTTCTGAGCTATTTCACATTCTTTTTCAGAAGACTGTTTAACCTCAAGCTAAATAAAACTTTCAGTTAACATAATTACTCCCTTTGCTTCCTGGTGACTCCCTATTCCATCTTCTTTGAGGTCCAGTACAATTAGCCAAAGAAAAATAATCAATAACCCATCATATGGGAAGATGCTTTAAGACAATCTTACACTTCACTATCTGTTGCTAAATGTTTTTATTCTGTTTTCCCAAAACAAACAGCCTAAGTTCATTTGATGGTTGCTTCTTCTAGCTTCTAGGGTGACTAAATAAAATGATTTCCTAATACAAAATTTTGTAGGAACATCAAATACATCGAAGTGGGAATGTTGCACTTTGTTCATTTTAAGAAAATGGATGTACTTTGCTCCTTTTTATTTCCATTTTTTATGACTTAATGCAAGTTGTGAATTGTGTTCTTGCATGTTTTCTTCATGTAATTTTTCACAAAGCAAATTGAAGGGTAATAATTGTTTCAAAATGATAAATTAACTTGGAGTTGCTATGGTTATAATTTCAAATCAATGTGGTAGAGCATATAAATATTAAGCGTAGATATTTCCTGTCCCAGATGCATTGAAATAAAGCTATAGATCATTTATTCCTCAGTATGAGCACAACTGTTATATTACCTATTTTTTATGTATAATTACACAAAAGGATGTTCGGTAGTAATTAAGACTAAAAGGAAAACAAATGTTTGACTTAAAAAAAGAACAATTTCCTTTAAGAATGCCAGCTAATTATAAACACAGTGTGTTTATGTGCATATATGTGTGTCTATCCACATGCATCTAGATGTACACATACAGATGTAAATGCGTATAGTTATAGACACATATAGATACGATTCTTATACTACAGACACCTTTCTTTCTGAAGTAGATAAGTGAGGAATCATAGTTCAGAATCTCTCCATTCTTTTTCCTATAATCATTTGACATCTGGAATCTATGATGCCCTCCTCTAAATAACCACACAGGCCGGGTGCTGTGGCTCACACCTGTAATCCCAGCACTTTGGGAGGCCAGAGGCAGGTGGATCACTTGAGGCCAGGAGTTCAGGACCAGTCTGGCCAACATGGCAAAACTCCAACTTTACTAGAAATACAAAAATTAGCCAGACGTGGTGGTACGTGCCTGTAATCCCAGCTATTTAGGAGGCTGAGGCAGGAGAACTGCTTGAACCCAGGAGGTGGAGGTTGCAGTGAGCTGAGATGGTGCCACTGCACTGCAAGTCTAGGTGACCAAGGGAGACTCTGCCTCAAAAAATAAAACAAAGAAACCAACAAAAATCTACACATATGGTCACAACTCAATCCTTCAAATATTTCTGAGGAGGTTATAAACACTGTAAGTCTATCTTCAGAGGTCAGACTAAGAAGAACTATTAAAGTAAAATGCAAATGATTAATTCCTCAGCTTTCAAGGAGTCAGCAAGCATTTGTCTTCCATTTCTTATTCTGTATAAAAATTGAATTGCCATTCAGTAACATATTGTGTAAAATTTACAGGATAGTATTTCATCGACTACGTTCTATGTACTTTCACTGTGGTCTTGAAATTTCGTATTTTTTAATCTCTTCAATTTAACTAGCTGTTATCTGTATACTTGATACTCAGTTTGACATTCCAAATCTTTGAGTTCTCAGGTTGTGCTCCTAGCCCTGCCTCTCAAAAGTGCTGTGCACAGATCAACAGCATTTGCAGTAGTTTGTTGGAATCTCAGGCTCCAATCCAGACCTACTGAATCAGAATCTGCATCTTAACAAGATGCCCAGGGAATTTGAATTCACATTAAATTTTAAGGAACACTGGATTTAGAGATGCTTAAGAATGACAAATATTAGAATTTTAAAATACGTTCTTTACAGTGTTAGCTTTATATATGATTTGTATATACTTTATTACTATAATAATTTTCCTCTTCCTGTCTTAACTCTGATTACTTCCATTTAGTCATATTTTTATTTTCCTTTTATTTTTAAACTATTTTTTTCAATAAATATGTGCTCTCTTGTCCCACATAATGTTGACATATTTCAACTAAAATAAAAATCAAACACTAGTAATGAATGCAGTTCTGCTTCTTTTTCTGTATTGGAAGATGATCATCTGTCCAAAAAAGACAACTGCAACTTAAGTATTCAAAAGACAAATCAATCAAATTTGGAAACATAGCACTTAATTACTTTTCTTCCTTTTGGAAATCTCTTGATAATATAAGCTAAAATATGCTGTGACTACATTGGTCTGCTAAAATTTATTAAGGGTAGGCAGTGACTATATTCTGGTAGTTGATCCAGATGCCATCAGGAAACTATTTCCTGATTTTTAGTAATAGTAGAAAACAGAACTGGGATTCATTGTTTTCTGCACCCATAACTTTGGCAATCAATGGTGTAAGTTCTTGCTACAAAATTAACCTTGCCTTGAAAGATATTTATACCTGTAATGCATGACATTTCTATATTTTTTTTCTAAAACTAGCTTCATGGTCTAGGAAAGAGGAGCTTTATCTACAAGAGCAGATATTAGAGAACACACAGACCACTAAAATATTTTTCAAAATAAAAATGTAAAAGGGATTGGGTGGTGTAGCGTAGTAATACAACAACTAAGAACTAGACACAGTGTTTCTTCTTACAGTTAATGAGCTACGCCTATGAAGATCCATATATTTTTAACTCATATGTTCTATGTTCATGTTTCATAAGCAATAAAATCAAAATGTTTTCTATTTATGTCATACATGTTTGAAGAAAGAAAAAGAACATGTTACAAAAGGCAAAGAAAATCACACAGAAATTCTTTATCACAGCAAAAAAAAAAAAAAAAAAAAGGCTTTATAACATGCCCGATTTGACTCACAGTGTTATAGTATTAAAAATTTGAAGGTAATTGAACAAATTAGGTGCTTCTGCTTGGTTCCCAGCCTTAGGGTAAACTCAGACCTATCCTGGTAATGAAAAAGAAGAAACGATATGTGTTATCTATATGAAAACCAGGATGAATTTTAAAATGACCAAAAGCATTTACGAAATATCATAGAACTTTTTAATTTTAATGAAGATTCTTTTTTACCTTAGCACTGAGGGGCTATAATTTAGTCAAATCTCTAAAAAAGGAGCTCAAAAAATAAAACTATCTAAAAATCTAGCTGATATTAAAATTCTGTACTTACTAGCAATATCTGCCCAGCTAAACAAAATCTAAAATATGTTTTAGAATACATGTACAGATGTTGGAATTGTTTTGTTTTCATTTATTGAGATTTTATTTTCTTTGAAAACATTGCCTGAGATTAATTACAGAAATCTGGAATTGTTCCATTAAAAAATAATATCAAAACAAAACAAAATACCATCTGGACTCCCAGGTTAACCTGAGCATCCATGGTTTTGACTCCTCTTTGTAAACAGGTCTAGAAGAATTTCTATCACTTTTGATAAGTAAGTAAATGTCCTGATGGCAGCAATCCAGTCCCAATTTTAAAAATTAATTCATCTAATTATAATTTGTTGAACATCCACTATGTGCATAGGAAGTGAGGGTTATTCAGAACCACAATTTCTGACTCAGCCCTTCTGTGTCTCCCTTTCCTAAGGGCTCAAGTTTTGAGAATGGGGAGATTCCAGGTCTACTGTGGAGGGGATTCAGAGCAACAAAAAGAAGTTGAGATAAACAGGTAGAAGTGATATAAATTGAGAAATTGGTATTACCTAGAGAAATGCTGTCTGCTGTTAACATACTGTTTTTGCAGAAGTCCTCACTCTAAGGAAAATCAGACGTACACACCTACTTTTCTAGAATAACCTGTCCTTCAAGGGAAAATTAGACCTTACGTGATGACAGCTTTAATTTTCATAATTATCCACCTGTTTAATTTATTAAATAAACAATAAATGCCTAGTTACCCACGCATTTCTTCCAAAGAACTTCTACTTTTGAATACTATAACACGGATTTCCTTGAGCTCAAAGAATACAGGAAAAGGTGATTAGTTGTACTTATTTGTCCATCTTTGATAAAGTTCAGCAGGATATGTCATGAATAAAATTGTACCAGTCTCTTTTACTGTTCATTTTAAATTACTATGATTTCTACTGGAATTCAAAATCAGCAGCAATCAAACATCTAAACTGTAGCATTGATGGCACAATTTTATTCAATGAATCTCATTGAGCTTACCTGGCATAACACAAGAATCTTAGACCAACATCTGTCTCTAGAATTCTACCCCCCATGTTAGCAACCAGAGAAGCTAGAGTCTCAAGCACTGGTTTTCCAGTTTTCTTGGCAAACTCTCCCCATCATATTCCTAAGTCCACACATTGACCTTGATCATCTTACTCTCCAGTAAATACCCCTTCTCCCTTTTCAGGCTTTTTCCTACTGGGCGAATAGACTATGATGTTATATTCATTTATTTTTTTATGTGGGAGCTCCACAATCTAGACTTCTTGTTCAGTTATACTTCTTTTTCTAAGCTCATCATATTTTATTTGTATTATTTCTTTGGACTGCTGGCAACTCTTCAAATGACCACAATTTTCCAAATTAGAAAGCTTCCTCTAATGTATAATACTTAAGAAGCATATAAAATTGTCTTTACTTATAGGTCATTTAGAGTCTTAAGATTTAGCTGATAAAATAGATTTATAACCAGGTCCCATTTCCATACTGGGATTAACTAGAACTAAGGTAGACCATAGAAACTTATATTTGGCATTTCTGAGAATTGAGAATCAATTATTTAGGATACTGCTGTAAGTATGATAAGTGGCTAACCCATCTTAAATGTAGGCATAGGTGAACAATTTTATCGGTCAAGGTATTTTTTCCCAAGTATGCTTTATAAAGCACTAAAATTTAAGATTGTTAACAATATGAAAGGGAAAAATGGTCTATAGGCAAATACAATTGGTTTAGACCACACATTTTTTATTAGAGTATCACTTGAAGACTTTAATATAGTAATTTGAACTGTGATTCTTCAAGAAGAGCATTGAGTGTACATTATTTATCAAACAAATGTGATGCAACTCATATTTTTAAATATTTTCTTAAAATTATCTATGCATTTTTGATTATTATAAAAAGTAGAATGGGAAGATTTAAGAAACCTCATAGCTGATGTTAAGTTGAACTTCTGAGAAGAATATTTGACAAACTAATATTGAAGTTTATAATATGTACTAAGTATTTTAAGTCATTTGATTGTTATGGTGAGTATAATTATTACTGTTACCATAAATTATGCCAATGCTGTGGCAGACACCTTAAGGAGAAATAAATTTGATAGGAAATATGCCACAGATGGTTTTCGCATTAACCTCTCTTATCCTGTTTTCTGTTTTGTTTGTTTGTTTATTTGAGATGTGTTTCACTCTGCTGCCCAGGCCGCAGTGTACTACACAATCATATCATGGCTCACTGCAGCTTCTACCTTCTGGGCTCAAAGAATCCTCTTGGCTCAGCCTCTTGAACAGCTGGGACCACAGATGCGTGCCACCACATCTGGCTATTTTTTTTTTATTTTTAGTAGAGATGGGGTCTCATTATGTTGCCCAGGCTGGTCTTGATCTCCTGGACTCAAGCGATCCTCTCATCTCAGCCTCCCAAAGTGCTGGGATTATAGGTGTGAGCCACATGCCTGGTGTATCCTGCTTTTATAACTGTTACATATTTTACTTACTATGACTTACAGAATTTCTCCAATTATTCTGTGTATCAGAAGGGATGAAAAATATCCAGTGAAAGTCATGTTATTGTATATTGACAAACTTACCTAAAATCACAATTTATGATGTTCAGAGAAATATACTTGAGCAATTTAGTATATTTACAATGGCCCAATGCTACTGGAGGAATGGTTTCTAAAGGATGCATCACAAACAGATTTGTAATGTAAAAAATGCATTTTCATTGACTTATTAAATCAGGAAATCAATAAGCACAACTCTTCCAAACAGGGTTAGATATAGGAATTTGTATAAGTAATTTCACAGTCTCTGTCTGGGCTATTGTTCACACATTTTTGACACTGTCTATGTATTCTAGATTGAGAAATACTTCTGTATCTGTCATGGACTCGTAGCAATTGTGACCATCTGTTAAAGATTTCATAGAATTACTAACCAAGTTGTTAAAATGTGTTACCTTCTTAGGCAGTGTTGTGTTTCTACACTTTAATAATTAGATTTGTTTGTTTCATGGCATGTGGCTGTGATGTTCACATTGGTAGTAGTGTCTCTAACCTCTTACTACTAAAATGTGTTAAATTAGAGTTTCCAATTTATGTACCACTGACCCTTTATTTAAATGTGATCTGTATCTAATTATTATAAACATGATTTAACAAACCATATGCTCACTCATCTGTTCTTTATTGTATTAATGTGTCTCCTAAAGGACTCTGAAATTAATGTATAGCAGACACAGGTGTCCTAATACCTGGTAGATAACAGGTATTCTTGATTTATTTTGAGGTAAAAATAATAATGTAAAAATAATGAATACTAAAGATACACATTATAATGTACTAAATATCATTTATGACTTAAAAGTCATAGCATAGTAACAGTAGTCTGGTAGTTTAGGATGTTTACAAAGTCTGTGATTGTAAAAATAAATTTTAAGCAGCCATGCCTCTTTTGTTAATATTTACAATTCTTATTTTTTAACACTGAAAGGATAAGAATAAAGCATGCATAACACCACCTACTCAAAATCAGTGTACAGAAATCGCCAAACTGCTGTATATACTCTTGACTAGGTTTTCGACCTGACTCTAATCTACAAACTTGTGAAACAGCACTAAAAGGCAAAAACTTTAACTGACTCTCCAGTGCTTGCTTCAGTTTAGGCTTTCAAAAAATTGATTTTCAGATGATGCAGAATGACTCTAGACCCAAGGCACTCTTCTAGAAATGAATTGATTCTTAACTTACTATTATTATGTCACTTACATACAAGATGGTCTGGATATATTTTCTATTTAGATTTTACATATTGTTCAATGTATTATTTTGTATTTTGGTCTTCTTATGTCTGTTGAAAACACTAGCACTTTCTATACTTCTTCTTTGAACTGAAAGACTTGTTTCTCAATATTTAAGGTACACATGGAAATCAGACCATGGGCCCCATCGACAGCTAATTGTAAGAACAAAATGAAACAAACAAAAATCCACCTGAACATTTGAATGTGTGCTTATTGACAATAGCTTCAGACATTCACTTAGAACACTGCATTAATTTAAATGGTTTCCTTTAGTCGAATTTTTATTCAGAAGGTGGTACAAATTGTTACATTTTTACTTTTAAAATCTGCATTTCCTTTTCTTTTTCAGTCTCAGGTTATTAACCTTAGCATGATAGCAGGTGGCCAGCATGAGAGAATGAACAGATTCTTCAGTTTTCCAATATCCTAACATACTGCCTACTGCAATAGATTACACTACTAGTAATGTACTGTATCATCTTATGGCTTAGTGATAACCTAATGAGATGAAACAGACAAGGACAAAAATAGAAAGCTTTATATGCTTACCCTATGGCTGAACATTTTTATTTGTTTCAAAAATAGTTAAATGAAAAAAATTAAATAGATTCCATTATAAATAGGCAATTAATTTTATTGGACTCATAATATTATTTTATTGTACTATCATTTTCTTTGAGATGCATATTCGTATAATACAGCACACATATGGAGAACAATTTCAAGCTATTTAAAGTGAGCATACTTGAAAGCAAGATGATGGCAATATACCAGTGGATTTCAGATTACTCAACACTTAACTCAAATTTGATCAAAGGCAAATTGTTCCATTAGGCATATAACAATATTCTAGAGAGATCACATACACAGAAATATTCACATTCTCATTACATAGAGAAATGTCTGAAACCGTGCTGCATGTTGAACAGCAGTTATCAGGTTTCTGCAGGGTATTTGTTAGTGACAAAATTTCTGCTCCATTTTATGTCAGGGTAACATATAGAATAATATGTAGTGGACAATATATAGTTAGGTTGTTCCATTAGATTTGTACATTGTGGTAGATGTTAGAATTGTCACCCTCAAAATCTATTACCAGTTTTCTTCTCACCTGCCGTCATCCACCACCAAGACTAGAAAGACAAGTACTCCATTTTTTATTTCTCAAAAGTTAGGGCAAGCTATTTGGCACAATTCATAGCAAATGAAGTTTATACTACAGTTGCTGGGAGGAGAGGTCCCTTCCTGAATAAAAGGATAAAGTTTTGATAGGAGGAACTCCTCTTCACTATTTGCCTCTTTTTCTTCTTTATTTAAAGACATAATATGCCTTTAAAGTCCCAAAAACTTTGGGACTTTCCCATACAGCCTCATGACCATAAATGGCCGCTTCACCTCTAGACAGAATATGGAATCAACCTGCCCATCAACGCATGAATGGATAAAGACAATGTAGTATATACACACAATGGAATACTATTTAGCCTTAAAACAGAAGGAAATTCTGTCATTCCAATAACATGGATGAACCCAGATGGCATTACGTTAAGTGAAATAAGCCAGACACAGAACGACAAATACTGCATGATCTCACTCACATGTGAAATCTAAAGAAGTTAAACTCTTAGAAATAGAACAGTGGTTACCAGAGACTGGGCTGGTTGTGTGTGTGTGTGTGTGTGTGTGTGTGTGTGTGTGTGTGGAGAGGTGTTGGTTAAAAGATACAAAATTTCAATTGGATAGGAGGAAAAAGTTCAATAGATCCATTGTACAACATAGTGACTACACTGAAAAACAACATATTGTGGCCGGGCATGGTGGCTCACGGCTGTAGTCCCAGCACTTTGGGAGGCCGGGGCAGGCGGATCACAAGGTCAAGAGATCAAGACCATCCTGGCCAACATGGTGAAACTCCATCTCTACTAAAAATACAAAAATTACCTGGGCGTGGTGGCATGCACCTGTAGTCCCAGCTACTTGGGAGGCTAAGGCAGGAGAATTGCTTGAACCCGGGAGGTGGAGGTTGCAGTGAGCTGAGATTGTGCCACTGCACTTCAGCCTGGTGACACAGCAAGACTCCATCTCAAAAATAAATAAATAAACAAACAAATAAATAAAATATATTGTATTTTTGAAAAATGCTGAGTATAGATTTTAAGTGTTCTCATCATAAAAACTAATGAAGTAATGTGTATGCTAATTAGCTCAATTTAGTCATTCCACAGTGTATATATATTTCAAGACATCATTTTTTACATGATAAATATATGCAATTTTAATTGTCAATATAAAAAATAATAAAATATCACATTCAAAAAGGTCTATTTGATTTTTCCTTCTAAATAATTTGACCACTAATTATCACTCCTACTGTGACTCTCCTACCCAGGCAACCACAGTCTCTCTTGCCTAGATTGGTTTAGCTTCCTAACTGGCTTTCCTGCTTTTGCCCTTGAGCGACTATACTGTATGCTCAATAGAACAGCCAGAATGATGCCATTATAATACCCATTGATTGCTCCACATGCTTTCCATCTTTCAGAGCCCCACTGGTCCTTTTTTTCCTTCCTGTTTCTTCTCTGACTTTATGTCCTCCGACTTTCTGTCTAGTTCATCAGGCCCCAGTAACAGCAGCTTCAATTCTGTTCCTTCACTTTGGTCCTCAATCAAAGTCTTTGCACTTGATATTTTTCTGGCTGGAATCCTTTCCTCCAGATATTCTCACTTATAGGTTTTGATATCTTTCATATTCTTGCTCAAAAGTCACATTCTTCAAGTGCCTAGTCACTCTAACTCCTTCCCATGTCCTACATGATCACACCAGTGGCAACATTTTTTTTTTTTTTTTGAGACAGTCTTGCTCTGTTGCCCAGGCTGGAGAGCAGTGGCACGATCTCAGCTCACCACAACCTCCACCTCCCAGGTTCAAGCAATTCTCCTGCCTCCGCCTCCCTAGTAGCTGGGACTATAGGTATGCGCCACCATGCCTGGATAATTTTTGTATTTTTAGTAGAGACGGGGTTTCACTACGTTAGCCAGGCTGGGCCAGTGTCAACATATTATATCACCTTTCACTGCTGTATTCCTGTTGGCACTTTTCTCCATCTTACATAAAATATACTATGTATCATTTCATTGTCTTCACACTAGAATGTAAGTTCCATGAGGGCAGCAAGGCTTGTCAGTTTCCTCACTGTTATAGCCTCAATGTCTAGAACAGTACCTAGCATGATCATTTGTTGAATGAATGTGGATTAAGCCAAAAGAGTAAAATAGTAACTTCCTGTCATGAGCAAGTGGTTGCTATGTGGGGCTGGTGGGGCCAGGGTAAGAAGAATTTACTAAGACAGTTGTAGGTAAAGAAAGGCAGATTTATTGAAGTATTCAAATGTGTTGTAAGAGAGCAACAGGCAGTTAGTAAGAGAGGAGTTGACTGTATGGAGACAAAGGCTTACTGGGGATTTTATAGAATTTATAGAGTAGTGTTTATATTGTGTTGAAGAGGGATTTTTTTTTTTTGGAGATGGAATCTGGCTCTGTCACCCAGGATGGAGTGCAGTGGCGCCATTTCAGCTCACCACAACCTCCACCTCCCAGGTTCAACCTATTCTCCTGCCTCGGCCTCCCACTTAGCTAGGATTAGAGGCATGCACCACCACACCCACCTAAATTTTGTATTTTTAGTAGAGGCAGGGTTTCATCATGTTGGTCAGGCTGGTCTTGAACTCCTGACCTCAGGTAATCCACTGGCTTTGGCCTCCCACAGTGCTGGGATTACAGGCGTGAGCAACCATGCCAAGCCTTGAAGAGGGTTTTTTGTAGTACTGATAATGTCAAGGTTGTAGTGAGTTAACTCGCAATTTTTTGTTAGCCGAGGGTCTAGTTATAGTTGGACGCAGGAAGAAGATTGTGAGTTATTTGCACAGGAGGGCTATATGTCTTGGACTATAAAGAAAGGCAGGCTTATGCTTTACTTGTCTTTGTTTATTTGTTTTTTTACTTTCCCCTGCTCCCATCAGCCTGATGCCCCCTCCGTAATTAGAACTCCAAACTTCCTACTACTTATACTTATAAATATATTTAATGAGTGGCTCAAATAATGTACATGTGGTAAACTAAGGCAAGGCATCCTAAATAAAAAAATACTTTGAATTATGTTTGTCAGAATATCCCTTTGAATTTTCTTATTAGACTACCTGAGAAAGTCAGGTTATGGAAATAAGTAGTTTTTAAGTGCATTTTAACACATTAAATTAATTTTAATCACATCATGGTATAAAAATAACCGGGTGACTTAAAATATAGGGTAGTAATAGAAAATTTGAGGTATAATGAGGCAAACAGATAAGGAGACAATTGTAATTGGAAAGATAGCCTATGACACACCATTCCCAGGAGGAGGGGACATGGAGAGTCACACAGGGAAGTACCAGCACTGATAATGAGGCAGAGGGAAAGACAGAAACTGTGGGAAAGAAGCTTAATTGTGGTTTCTGTTGAAAAGAATGGAAGAGCTGGGGTAAGCAGGATTCGGATTGGCCATAGTTGGAATAATTTCAGCAAACTCTGGGGCACAGGAGCTGTCTCTGCTTGTGAGACACCTGGCCCAGCAGTGAGGAGGATACTGGCCTGTTTGCAGAGCCAGTAAAGGAGGTGGTTGGGAATGTGGTTCCTGGATTGGTTGGTTTGTATTTTTAAAATGCATGCCTGGAAGGAGGGGCCTCCTGGGGTGAGGAGCACAAGGGAGGTAGGAGGCACAATCCAGCCATTGTGTAGGGTTGTCCATAGCAAGGCAAGGCTGGCAGAGGCATACAGAGCGAATGTTAAAGCAACAAGTTTACAGGAGCTAGAAACATGGTTAATACACCCGATTAATTAGCCACTTAGGGCACTATTATATATAAGTTACAAATTCTCCATGGTTTTTCCAAAATTGTCAACTTACTCCATTTCATGGAATCATCCAGGTATGTGACACCATTTGTAGACACTGATTATATCCATAAATGATAGCAGACCACAAATTAAGTTTTCAAAGCAGTTTCTCCCTTAACCAACCAATTTAACCAACCTTTTAAAAGAAAATGAAGCAATTTAACCAACCATTAGTTTAAAGGTAAATGAAGCACATTTTTTTTTTAATTTAAAAAAAGGGTTTTTTTTAAGAGACAAGGTCTCTCACTCTTTTGCCTAAGTTGCCGTGCAATGATGCAATCCTGGCTCGCTGCAGCTTCATACAATCACTAGAGCCTCAAGCGATCCTCCCACCTCAGCCTACTGAGTAGCCGGGAGAACAGGTGATTATCACCACACCTGGCTTTTTAAAATTTCATTTTATTTTTTAAATTTTTTGTAGAGACAGAGCCTTTCTAATGTGGAAGAGGCTGGTCTCAAACCTCTGGCCTCAAGTGATCCTCCTGTTTTGGCCTCACAAAGTGCTGGGATTATAGGTCTCAGGAACCACATCCAGCCCAGCAGCATGTTTTCTATCTCCATTTTCAAGAAGGAGGTAACCAAGGCTCAGAAAGTTTTTCTGTGGCTCAGGTATATAGGGTAAATGTTGGCATAGCCAGATCGGCTACTCTAGCAACCTGAAGCCAAGCTTTTGTCAGCTGTATGGCGGAACTCTGGCTGAAACCTCCTTCAAATTTAGTCCTAAATAAATAAATAAACAAACAAACCAACAAGGAACCATCTCCTACTTGCAAACTTGTGTAACTTTATGAGTTAACCATCCATACCATGAATCATCAAAATACCTTTTTAATTTTTTTTTTTTACTCTCTCTTTGTTGCTACTTTACATTGACAAGCCCCTGGATTGTATTCAGAAGGCTAGAGAAAGTTCAACAGTTAAATGATTTAACCCATGGAGAGTTACATTCACATTCTAATGCATTTCAAAGCAGTCCAAGCTGATATTTAATCTCCCCAAAAACCTGCCTACCAAAAGACATGCTGATGGAAGTTACACCTGTCATTTTACAAAGCATCTTCTGGTATCCATATTTTCTTTTTAAAATTAAATTTTAAAAAGCCTGGTGTAGTGATAATCACCCATTCTCCCAGTTACTCAGTAGGCTGAGGTGGGAGGATCGCTTGAGGCTCTAGTGATTGTATGAAGCTGCAGCGAGCCAGGATTGCATCACTGCACAGCAGCCTAGGCAAAAGAGTGAGAGACCTTGTCTCTTAATTTTTTTTTATTGTAAATGCCAATACATTAGTATTATCCAATGCTTTGTTGTTATTGTTAAAACAAGTTGAGTGTTCAGAAGAAAATGTTATATTGGTATCTCATTTGGTAGGGTGTCAGGTGTGCCTCTTATCTCTTTTCTCCTCCCTCTTTTTGTGACTATTAGTGGAAGCAATTTGGTAATTTGGGTTAGAGAAGACGTGTCAATGTAATTTTGTGATGAAAAGTATCCATATATTGTATCTGTGCACAATGTAAAAAAAAAAAAAAGTAATGTCCTCCTAACCAAATAACATTGACTACCAGATAATAAATATCTTGACTATAGGTTAATCTGATTTTTTCTTCATCCATAACAAACACCCTAAGTTCCAAGAGAGACACAACAGAGTTTAAATATTCTGATCTGAACAACTCTGGCAGGTTAAACATCTCCACTGTGTTGAGTTTACTGATTGAAATGTCTGGTCTCAATTGCCAGTCCCTCTGTGGTGCTCTCCAGATGACATAAGGAAACTTCTCTTCCTGACAAGAGACAAAACATTTCTGCCAGCCGAGGTGACACTGTGTTCACTCAATAATGATACAAGGCCCTGAGGTCCTTTGGCAAGAAAGATAACAAAGAAACTCTCATTAGCTAACTGAGGAAGAATGAAGGTCATCCCACAGAGAGAATGTCACACTTACACATCACCTAGAACATTTGTTTTTCATTAATTCTGTAAGCCCAAGCTGGGCTATCATCTAGTAGCATTTTAATACTCTGTCGTCTGTCAGAAATAATGGTTAGGGTGTTTGTTTCCTCTGTAATGTACTTAAGAGAACATTTTATAATCATTTGCTTTCACATCAATGAATTCAAATAATGTTTTAGGACATAATATGATTAGATTTAATATCGGTAATAACGGCTTGAATTTCTCAGATGAAATGAATGAGGATAGTAGTCATCTATTCTAAAGAGCTCATTATACAAATTCATACTTACTACTATCATTCTTAGCGAAATACTTTGCAAAGTACTAATTTAGTATTGCCTTATATTTAAAAAGTACTTAGTTACAGGAAGAGACTTCTAAGTCATTCCATCTACAAAAGATTCCTTTATGGTGAAATCTAATTTAAATAGTCCATCAGTTATATGGTAAACATATTTTCTATTTGCTGCTACTTAAGTCTAGAATTTTTTAATTATTGGATAGAAAACAGCAACGGCAGACTTATATTCTAAAAAGTGTTGCAAAAATAACCTTTAAAACAGATATTATACAGTGTTTCTTCTGTTAGGATTACTTAGTAGCGTATCTTATTATGTCTTCTATCTATCCATCCTTTCCACAAACTGATGTGGTATTGTTTTTGACAAGAGTACAAAGCCCTGAAGTTTTTAGTAAGACACATAGAACATTTTTTCAGTAAAAATGAAAATATTATTAAATGTTTCTGCTTATGCGAACACATGCTTTTAGCAGTTTTCAAATAATTATAATTATTTTGTGTGCTAAATAAGTCTACAGTGTCATGTTTCTATGTACCAATAGCTCTTAAGACTAAAGTACTGCAAAAGTCACGATAAAAGCAGAATAGCTATGATAAAATAACTATAGTAACATTGTGTTTAATGAGAATAATGCATGACTATTCAACTAATAAAATTTAAAAGTCATTAATCTATCTAATTGCATTAAAGATTTAAGACAGAAGACAATTAAGAATTCTAATAAAACTTGATATACAAGAGCAATTTTAAGGTCAGTGTCTTGTTGCTATCTCATATAAATATTTTATTAATTTCTCTGAGAAATTAAAGAGGGTCAACAATTAGATAAGGATATAACCATATCAGCTTGAAATATTAAATTAGGTCAAGTTATGAGGATAAAATATTTGACAGCAGTGTCTCCAAATGTGTCTTTTAACATGAGTGTGTATATTCATTGGAATTACATTAATTTAAAATAGTGTAATGTAAAATACATGTGAAAAACATTTTATGCCCAAAATCCAAAATAATGTGAAATATGTCAGGAATCATGTAATTTCAAACTGCAAATAGTGTTGCTACTAAAAACAGTAACCAGTGACTTTTGGCAGGTGAACAGAAATCCCTCTGTTGTCAACATTCATCTGGTTTTATGCAAGATTTAAATTATAAAAGTACTCCAGGAGTTTATCCTTCATACAATACTAGTGCCCAGGATTGAAGGGCTGATAATATTCACCTATAGGAAAAAACTGTATATATAAATCCTTCCATTGAAAACGACTTTTTACTCTACTGAAACATTGCCAGTCATTTTTAGAAAGATAGCTTTGAGAATAATAAAACTGGTATCCTTCCCTTATTTATTCCTCTTGTTTTGTAAACAATGATTTAGTGGAAAATTAACACTATCTGCTAGAAACCACTGAGTTCCCCTTTTCCTGCTATTTCTCCTGCAGAAAGACAAGGCCAAACCCCAAGGCACAGTCTTCTCACTCATATATGAGGCTGCATGTGCGATGAAAGTCAATGTGAAATATCCATCTGCTGTAGTTTCTCATTGAATTCCACTTGTCTATGATGCTATCTGTGAGTCAATCACAAAGCCAGACTCATTTCTCTTTCCTATGACATCTGTTGGAATATACTGGCTTATAGATGAATAGAGACAATATAAACATATATGATAAAACGGTTGCTCTGCATTTATACATCTTTTCTTTTTCTGCTGTTGTTATTTGATAATTAACTTAAAAATGACTGGTTTCCTTGGTTTACTGAGTGATTGCTTAATCCTGTTAATTTATGGGAAAATAAATAAAGAAGTAAAAGGAGAACTCAAAATCAAACCAGAACTTTATTCTACTATTATCATCATCCAAACTCATCAAAAAATATGTTTTCGGGTGTTTAAGGAATGCTTTAATGCAAATTATACAGGTTTATGTATGTTTATATTTTCCTAATTATTACTTTTATAATTACTATTGTTTAACTCAAAGAAGCAAAATAAACACTATAACAAAATTTCACTTTATGGTATTCTAGGCCAAAGTCTCAATAAAGATGTTAATATTTCTCAACTTTCCTTATTTTCTCCTTCTGAAAGTTTAGTTTGTATAGGTTATAAAGTATCCATATAAATGTTATGATCAAATTAGGTTTCTCTTACCACTCTTTTCTGTTTTATCTATTTTCACTATTAGCATTTCTCTTTTCCAAGCAAGCTTGAAGATGTTACACTAAACAGGTCTTTTTAAGTATAAAAATGTCCTTCCTTTAACCAACAAAAAACAAAAGTGTCTTCACGTCTTCCCGTAAATTAAACTTTATACATATTCTCTTCTCTTTCTCTTTTCTTCTCTCTCTTCTTTCTATATAGTGTCTGAATACTCATATACAGACACTGGTATAATCATACGCCATCATCTGTCTTCCTTAGTAATACCAATTGCCTCAAGCTCAAATATATGGCTCAGTTTATCTTTTCAAGTACTTTCTCCTGCCTGGAATGTTCTTTCTTCTCTTGGTGGGAGTGAGAGAGAGAGCACAGAATGGGGTACTTTTTCATCCTTTAACATTTAGCTCAAAAGTCTTCTCCTTGCTACCCTTCTCCCATGTATGACCCCAGCCACTCAGTCAGACTATTCTCATCTGACTTACAAAATTCCTGTTTCTTTTACAGCAAAATGTATTGCATTTTTTCACTTACATGAATGTCTACCCAAAGAAACTCTGTATCTCTTAATACCTATTCAATATTTTATCCAATAAACTTAGTAAAATGTCCTATAATAATTTCTTAAAATACATTAAACAAATGAATTTTAGTGCCTGTCTCTTTCATAGGTAGACTATCCTCGATCTCGTTCCTCTTCACAGTGCATCTGGCTTTCTTATTTTCTTGTAACTTTGGTGAATTGACTTTGTTTCTTGTCTGAGAAATGACTTCCTGCTAGTTTCTTTCTCTTCTTTATTTATTGTTGA
This sequence comes from Macaca fascicularis, assembly GCF_037993035.2. Classification (NCBI taxonomy): domain Eukaryota; kingdom Metazoa; phylum Chordata; class Mammalia; order Primates; family Cercopithecidae; genus Macaca; species Macaca fascicularis. The sequence continues at coordinate 171,353,599 of NC_088380.1, read as the reverse complement.
TTTTCATCCCCCTCCTATTTTAAAATTTATCATTTGACATAGGAGTTTTCAATTGCATTCAGTCCTCTAAAGGAAGTGCTTGATCATCTTATCACTAAATTCTCAATACTTATGCAAAGCATATTTTGGTCTATTACTTAGCTTATAATTTGGTAGTTTTGTTTTAATGCCTTTTTATTTCCTAACTGCAAAGATTCCACATAGATATATAAGCAAGGAAGGATAGCTGCCACTTTTATTGGTTAGTTGGATTGTTCTTCCTCTTCTTCTTCTTCTTCCCTGATTCCTATTACTTCTCTTTCTCTTCCTTCTTCTCATTCTTTTTGGACATTTCTTTATATATTTATCTTAAGGAAATAACTATAGATGATGAAATGGTGAACGGCAGTAGCATTGTAACACTTGGGAGCTTGTTATAAACATAGAATTTCAGGTCCTATCACAGACTTACTGAATCAGAATGTCAATATTAACAGGTTCCCCATGATACTGTTATGCCCGTTAAATTCTGGGAAACACTCATCTAAATTCATTAGTTCAAAAAGACTATACTTTTAAAGGTGAGGCAATATAACACTTCTAAAAAATGTGTCTATCTGTGCTTCTAGACTCAGAAGCTGTGCTGTAAAAACTGACAAACGTAAGCTAAGTTTTCTAAATGCCAAATGTAGGCAATTTTGTGCAGATACAGAATGGGTGTTTGTATTCAGAGAGATTAATGACATTGTGCAATAAATGTCAGCTATAAGGCAAGCACTGTGCTAAGTTATTGGGCCATAACTTGTAACATGTAAAGTCTCTGCCATTTCAAAGCTAGTAGATCTAGTGAGGAGAAATGTAAAGAATTCACTGACAATCACAATACAGTGTGATATTATACTGGTAGTTACTGAGTGGGGAATACAAGAAATAATATGAGGACAGAAGAATAGCAACTTATTCCGCACTTATAGGATCAAGAAAGGCTTCCTGGAGGAAGTGATCACTAAGCTGAAAGACAAAGAGAAGGTAACCCTGGAAAAAGCAGAAGAAACAGCATGTGTATATGCTCACAGTTTGGATAACACATGTCATTCCAAATTCATTTGATTATAGTATAGTAGTGAAAACTGAAAGGTTGTTGTAAGTCAAACTTAGTTTTACTCTGACATAGGGCCAACTCTCAATAGTAATACCTCCATATTGTAAGTCTTTGTCTTTGTTAAAGTTGCAGAGATATAAAAAGGAAACTTTAAATTAAACTACATTCTCCAAACAGATTTATAACAGGGAACAGATCTTTGCAGTGCTTGAGTTAGGCAAAGGAAAATGCAGGAACTGGGGCAAAGGTGGAAGCCCTTCACATCTGTGTAGGATGTCAGACATCTTTGGGGAGATTGCTCTTCCTTTCTGTGATAAGGGTAAGCAGGATTTTAGGATTATGTAAATTGTTATGCAGATTAAGTTTAAACCCCCTCCTTTAAAAATCTCCCTTTCTAAATGGCCAAAATTTTATTCCTATATGTAATACATAAAACAGTAGTTGAAACTGTGTCTGTGCTAGAAAAACACCAGTAACATCTATTATGAAACTTGAAGTAGAAGTTTTCTCTACATTAAAATTATACATTTTTGGTTGAGCGGTGGATACTGGTGTGTGTTTAATCACTATTCCTTAATTTATCATAAATATATCACCATACTCTTTGGTAAACATTTTATAGTGAAACAAGGAGAAACAAAGTAACCTTTTAAATCATTGAGTTTTAAATGTAAAAGAGTTAACTTTGTAACATCATTTTTTAAACATTATACTAAATATATGTGTCTTAAAGTTTTTTTCCTGATCCTGGGGGAAATTGTTAGAATTGACAAGGGGAAAAATAAAGTTCCCAGTTATCTTAGTGCATTTCCCCCACTTTTTTTCCTTAAAGTGCTTGCCTTAACTGGCATTTTAATACAGTAGTTTATTTGTTTCCTCGCCAGCCTCTTATTCCCAATTGTACCTTTCTTTGTCAGTATCAAACTGCCAAACAAAGCTAATCAAACAGAGATAAAATAATTTCCCTTGGGGATGTAGTTTTAAATTTATTTCATTCCAAAATTCTTAAATTCTTGAAGTGGAAATTAACAATTGGCATAAACTTTTAGTGTGGAATCACCTCCTGAAACTTTCATGAAATTGGAAGACAATTTACATTGGCAGAGCTATTCAAGTTATCGGTTATTATGTGTTATCTTCCTACATAAATATCTAGTTATTTTTAGTTAATGAATTAATGAGCTGCTCCTTGAAATGTGATAATTAACCACCATTTGACTGATAGAAGAAACAAATTCTCTGATGGGGAAATGAGAGGCTTTCAGGAATCCTAATCCCTTTTGCAAAGCATATTTGAGTCAAATATTACTACCCTGCATACTTTCCCTTGTTAGAGAAAACTGTTTTCAGTTCCATCAATCTCAGTCTATTTATTTAGAAATTACTGAGTTATTAGAGCTGCTGTCTGGTCTCTTGTGTTTAATTTTCACTCGGCATCACATTCAGAAATCCTAGCTGCTGACAAAGTGCTGTGTGGTTCCATTTCTGTATCTTTCAGTCCTATAAAATGAATCTTGCTGTGAAAAATGAAGATTAATGAGCTTTATAATGACTCTCCCCTGCTAAAGCCAATCTGAATAAAGAGGAGAGGAAGGGTGTGTTTGTGTGTGCGTATGTATATGTGTGTGTGTGTGTGTGTATGCAGACTGTGAAAAGGACAACAGGAAAAAAGCCTATGGGTTCCTTTGGATAAAATTGAGACATGGAAGTATGGTGGTTCCTCCAGAAATTAAGCACAGAATTTACAATATGATCCATCAACTCCATTTCTGGATATAGACAAAAAAACACACACCTGAAAATGGGGACTTAACAGATATTTGTACACCCATGTTCATAGAAGCATTATTCACAATAGCCAAAAAGTGGACCCAACTCAAGTGTCCATCAGCAAATAGAGAAACAAAATGTGGTATATACATACAATGGAATGTTATTGAGCCTTAAAAAGGAAGGAAACTCTGATACATACTACAACACAGATGAACCTTGAAAACTTTATGCAAAAAGAAATAAACCAGTCACAAAGGACAAATATTGACCACTCTGGGTACCACTTAAATATGTTATACATCATACCAAGAGTATTCAAATTCATAGAGAAAGAAAATAGAATGGGGATTATGAGGGGCTGAGGGGAGGAGGGAATGGGGGTTACTGTTTAATAAATGCAGTTTGAGTTTTGCAAGATGTATGGTGATGAAGGTTTCACAACAATGTGAATGTACTTTATGGCACCAAACTGTACATTAAAAATGGTAAAAATGGTAAAATTTTATCGTTTCTTTTACTACAATAAAAATCAAATAAAAAATAAACTATGAGCCTAATAAGCCAGTTTATGAACCAAGTAACTATTTTCAGCAACTGCGTATTTCAAAATATAAGAAACAAACTTTGCAAACACTTCTTTCTTTTAAACTTGTTAATAGTTTATTAAAGGCCTCCAAAACAAACACTAGTCTCCAAATGATTTGACTGACTCCCTCAGTAAATAGGATTTCTGGATATTCCATATACACATTAGCTATTTTGAGAATGGACAGCCTTGTTCTTTTAAGACAAACATCATAGACTGCTGATTTCTCTGAAACAAGGTTATGGCAATTTTAGAGAGAGGAAAGTACTGGCACAGGCAGTGTTTATATGTTAAATGAGAAGCACAGTTCAAACAGGAAGTTGATAAATAGACTGTGCCGGTTCAATTTGTGAATTTCCAATAATTCTCACTCTTTCATTGTTAATTATAGTAAACTCCATTACCGTATCTTTTTTGAAATATCAACGTCAACTGAACATTCTAGAGTGTACTGGCAGCATCTTTTCTATGGATGGTGTCAATTAACCAAACTAAAGTTACATATGCATCTTTTTAGTCATATAAATGGGTTGCTTTTATGAATTCACAAATATTTTAGCTTAATTTTCTCCTTGTCTAGGTATGAGATTCACATAAATTAGAATATTAGAATATTAGATCTTGATACTTCTGAGTTTTGGCTTTTAATGCAAAGAAATTATTAAAATATGGAAGGTGTAACAACTTTGGTAGTATAAAATATGTGGGACTTTTAAAGAAATTTACTGTATATTTTAATAAACATATCATTTGTGAATATTAAATATGATGGGAAATAAAATTTTTCAGCAGTATCTATATCAAACAATAAACTTTTAATCCCTAGTCTCTTAAATATCAAGAATATGCACTTCTGGAATAACTGTGAAAAAGTGGCCAGAAGTGCAATTCCCTTTCTCTCCTTTTAGTTTCCAGAAATTGTTACACATCATTGCTCTTTGCTTAATAGTGTGTCATCTTGAGACAAGCTTAACTCTGACTCTGTTGAAGGTACTCATTGATCCAGTAGCTTCTGCCTTCTTAGTGAATCAAACTCAATGTAGTCCCCCTTCTGACTCTTTTTTCAATTTACTTTAATACTTTCAAGAAATGTTCAGTGCTTTTCTTTGCTAGAAATCTTATAAATATTCACACATATGCAGTAGGCAGGAAATACTTTAAAAGGTTTGGCAATCTCAATGATCTACAACTCTTGACACTGAGGTCCCATTTCATACTATTCATTAGAAGCAGGATAGTTTTATATACGTCATTTTTTCAAAGTGTGGGATATTTATAAAAATAAGTAATTTTTTTAAATACATAGGATGTGCCAGACATTGGGCTAAACATTTTACAAGCCCCATCTAGTACAGTGTCCAAGACGATTTCCGAAGGCACACAGGAATGTCATTAAGCTAAGTAGAATCACATAAAGGAAAAACATGAGTCTATTTTTAATGCTTTTTCGATCATGATTAAATAGGCGAAAGTAATAATTTGGTGTTAGTCTGTCTTTAAGTCCTCCTTAATTGTTGGCAATCTTTAACAGAAAGAGATGGAACCTCAAGCATAGCTGATGACAATGGTTAGCTGGATTTTAATAACACTACTTGTTTTGGTATGTACTTTTACTATATTTATGTTCAGTGATATGGGCATTCCATCTTCAGTGGTGACAGAGTCTCCTTTGTAAATAAATTAAGTAGAGATAGGAATAGTCAATATACAGAGAAATGTGAATTAAAGAATAATTTTGGAATATTTGGTTATGACAGGATCAGAAAGTGACACAAGGATTTCTAAAGTAAATGAAGCATTGTATTAGAGAATAATGTGCCTAATGATCTACAACCATCAGGGTTGATTAAAAATTCCTTCTAAAATGTAGTAGAATATTTGTTAATTCAATATGTATTACTGAGAACACAGTATATGCCAGGCACTGTGTACAATGCTGGGCGTGGTGAATATGGTATTCATGATCCCTGACTCAATGAAGCTTATCATTTGTCAAGGAGAGGGACATTAAACGGTAATTGCAACAAAGTGTAATGACATTTCCTAATAAAAGCAAAACAAACAACATACAACTGTTCACAGGGCCTGGACTAGTTTATAGAAATTGTACATCCAAAGAAATCCAAAGTCACAGAAACAGTTGAAATGAGATAAAAGTATTAGCAGCCAAGCATTTATTTGGTTATTCATTTAGTCAACAAGGCTCATTTCCTCCTTGACTTTAGGTAAGTTTTCAGATCTCTCTGGGACTCAGTTCTGTCATTGTTAGGGTTGTTGGGAGGATTAAAACAGCTGGGGCGTGCACAATGCTTAGTCTACTGCCCACTGCATTCAATAAATTATAACTATTCTTATTAATGTGAATCTACAATGTGACAGAGACTGTGTCAGGCAACTGGCATAAATGTGACATACAATTTCTGTTTAGTAAAAAGGAAATAGAAGATGATCCCAAATAGAAGAAACAGAATCTTTGAGACCAATGACACTCCAAAGGAAACTCAGGTGTAGGTGGAGTAGATGATATAAGTGGTGGGACATGAGATTAGAAAGTGAAAATGATCACTATATATACATAAATATGGAATTTTGACTTGATTCTGTGGTTCAGTGGTTTATATGGTTTTTTGCAAATCCCCTAAAATTATGTGGTCTTGAATTTTTCAATTAAGTTTAAATAACAAAGACTGTATTTCTAGGAATTTATAAATAACACTACATTTAAAATAAAACTTAAACATACTGAAAAAAATTTATTATAATTAATATGAAAACTATATTGTTTGAAAATACATGAACAGTCCTCCTTTAATAGCTGAAAACTTTATACCACTAATTTTTCTTCTTTAATTCATAGTTCTATTCCACTTTCCCTACACAATTATTTTTCTTATATTTTTATTCCAAAATATTTTAAAAGTTTGCTCTAACATAATAATAGTTTCTAAAAAATGTTATATCCATAAGACATTGACATTATTTTCCTCTAGACTGAATTTTTAGCATGTTTGTATGCAACATAAAATATTAAAAATTTCAATCAAAGTAGCAACATTTGATTTGTGCTATATTATTTACTAACCCCAAGACCTTTAATAAGTAGTTCATATATCCATGAATAAAAATGTGTGATTGCTAGAATAAGCATCAAATCTGTGCTTATTTTTCATTTATGGGTTTAAACATGTAAATGGGTATAAAAACATACTCCCCTGGCACTCAATTCTTATGAATTCTTCTGGGTTTTATGTCAAAAATCACATAACTATGCACCTCCAACATTATTTGTAGTGGTCTACCAGGCAAATTTTGTTAAAAACAAAATATGAAAAACCACCTAGTTCACAAAGGTATTTGTTATGTAGTCATTAGGTTGATTCACTTTCTCAGTCTAACAACATTCTGAGTGGCTATTTAGTTAAGACCCAGGTTTTTTTGCTTGCTGGTGCAATATGCCTTTAAAAAAAAAAAATGGGAAAATGGGGGGCGTGGTGGTTCATGCCTGTAATCCTAGCACTTTGGGAGGCCGGTGCAGGCAGATGACCTGAGGTCAAGATTTTGAGACCAGTCTGGCCAACATGGCGAAACCCCATCCCAACTAAAAGTTCAAATATTAGCCAGGTATGGTGGCAAAGGCCTGTAGTCCCAGCTACTTGGCACGCTGAGGCAGGAGAACTGCTTGAACCAGGGAGGCAGAGATTGCAGTGAGCCAAGATCCACCATTGCACTCCAGCCTGAGTGACAGAGCAAGACTCTGTCTCAAATAAATAAATAAATAAATAAAATAGGAAAAGGCTGATAAACCATGACACTTAAGCCACAGATGGACAGATTAGGTTGGGAAATAGCGTATGTGATATTTCTATGTCCTTTCTGGATCCTTTCTATGTCCATATTCTCCATACCTCAGGAAATTCTTTAGTCCAGTGTGACAACTACTCCTGTAAACAATACAGCCATAAGAATGTTTTAGGAAGGAAGAGAGACAAATTATTTTTTGTTTTTCTTGTCAAAATAATTTTAATGGCAGTATAGAGGAGGAATTTTGGGTTAGTAGAACAATAATTACACATAATACTTAGGTGAAAATATGATTTTTTGATGATGAATGTCAAGAAAATATTTTAAAAGCAAGATTGACAAAGTTTAGTGACTCAGAAGATATGAGGAATAACTCAAATAACTTAATCTCTAATCAGCTCACTGATTTGGGTATCAATGCCATTAACTGAAACCAGAAATATGAAAGGTGAGTATATTTAGGAAATAAAGTTAGATTTGAACACTTAATTTAAAATGCATGTGGGTGTAAGTATTTGGGTTTATTTCTGGGTTCTCTATTCTGTTCCATTGGTCTATGTGCCTATTTTTATACCAGTACCGTGCTGTTTTGGTGACTATGGCCTTATCGTATAGTTTGAAATCAGGTAGTGTCATGTCTCCAGATTTGTTCTTTTTACTTAGTCTTGCTTTGGATATGCAGGCACTTTTTTGGTTCCACATGAATTTTAGAATTGTTTTTTCTAATTCTGTGAAGAATGATGGTAGTATTTTGATGGGAATTGTGTTGAATTTTTAGATTGCTTTTGGCAGTATGGTCATTTTCACAATATTGATTCTAACCATCCATGAGCATGGGATGTGTTTCCATCAAAAACATAAAGTGGAGAAAGGACAACCTTTTCAACAAATAGTGCTGGGATAATTGGCTAGCCACATGGAAGAGAATGAAACTGAATTCTCATCTCTCACTTTATAGAAAAATCAACTCAAAATGGATTAAGGACTTAAATCTAAGACCTGAAACTATAAAAATTCTAGAAGATAACATTGGAAAAACCCTTTCTAGATATTTGCATAGGGAAGGATTTCATGACCAGGAACCCAAAAGCAAATGCAATAAAAACAAAGATAAGGCCGGCACAGTGGCTCATGTCTGGAATCCCAGCACTCTGGAAGGCTGAGGCAGGCAGATCATGAAGTCAAGAAATCGAGACCAGCCTGGCCAACATGGTGAAACCCCATCTCTACTAAAAATACTAAAATTAGCTGGGTGTGCTGGCACGTGCGCACTTGCAGTCCTAGCTACTCAGGAGGCTGAGGCAGAAGAATTGCTTGAACCCGGGAGACGAAGGCTGCAGTTAGTCGAGATCGCGCCACTGCTCTCCAGCCTTGCATCAAAAAAAAAAAAAAAAGAAAAGAAAAAAAAAAAGCACGAACAAAAAAACCCCAAAGATAAATAGCTGCGATTTAATTAAAGAGCTTTTGCACAGCAAGAGGAACAGTCAGCAGAGTAAACAGACAATCCACAGAGTGGGAGGACATCTTCACAATCTATACATCTGATGAAGGACTAATATCCACAATCTACAATGAACTCAAACAAATCAGTAAGGAAAAATTAAAAATCCCATCAAAAAGTGATCTCTGTTACCAGGCTGGAGTGCAGTGGTGGGATCTTGGCTCAATGCAATCTCCACCTCTTGGGTTCAAGTGATTCTCTTGCCTCAGCCTCCTGTGTAGCTGGGATTACAGGTGTGCACCACCACATCCAGCTAATTTTGTATTTTTAATAGAGACAGGGTTTCACCATGTTGGCCGGAATGGTCTCAATCCCCTGACTTCATGATCCGCCCACCTTGGCCTCCCAAAGTGCTAGGATTACAGGCATGAGCCACCGCACAAAGATACCCAAATGGCCAATAAACATACAACAAAATGCTCAACATCACTAATAATCAGGAAAATGCAAATCAAAACCATCATGCAATATCACCTTACTCCTCCAAGAATGGCCATAATCAAAAAGTCAAAAAATAATAGATGTTGGTGTGGATGTGGTGAACAGAGAACACTTCTACACTGCTGGTGGAATGTAAACTAATACAGCCACCATGGAAAACAGTGTGGAGATTCCTTAAATAACTATAAGTAGAACTACCATTTGATCCAGCAATCCCACTACTGGGTATCTACCCATATGAAAATAAGTTGTTATACAAAAAAGATACTTGCACACATATCTTTATAGCAGCACAGTTTGCAACTGCAAAATCGTGGAACCAACCCAAATGCCCATCAATCAATGAGTGGATAAAGAAACTGATACATACACACACACACACACACACACACACACACACACACACACACAATGGAACACTACTCAGCCATAAAAAGGAATGAATGGCCTTTGCAGAGACCTGGTTGAGACTGGAGACTTATTCTACGTGAAATAACTCAGGAATGGTAAATCCTATGTTCTCACTGATAAGTGAGCTAAGTCATGAGAACTCAAAGGCATAAGAATGATATAGTGAACTTTGGGGACTTGGGGGGAAGGGTGAGACAGGGATGAGGGATCAAAGACTACAAATAGGGTGCAGTGTATACTGCTTGAGTGATGAGTGCACCTAAATCTCACAAAGCACCACTAAAGAACTTACTCATGTAACCAAATGCTACCTGTACCCCAATAATCTATGAAAAAATAAAATAAAATGCATATGGGATATTCAGAGGATTTCATTTGGCCTACACATATGGAACTCTGGAAAGAAGTGGAGTTCAAAACATAAATCTATTGGTCTTACATCACTGAAGACCAAGACTACATCATATTCTTAAGAGGGATTTATAAAACCAAAGAAGAAAGAATGAAGGGAAAATTTCTGAAGAGTACAATATCTAAATAAAAGGAGCCTAAGAAAGGCTATATCAAGGTTAGGGGTCAAAAGAGAATAGAGCTGTAGGATGAGGAGAGAGTGGCCAGTAACTTTAGAGACAGAACTCTGCTGCTCTTTCCTCAGCCCCATACCAAAGGACTACTCCCAAACTCTGTGGAAAAGAGATCCATAATTTAAGAGAAAACACAGGTACGCTCATGAATATACTCCAATTGTTATGCCAGTTTCTACTCATGTGTATCAATATACATTGAGGGCATAGGCTTTGACTTCACAGAAACATTAGTCAAAATTTTTGATTCCCTTTCTTCATTGTTAAAAATAAAATTAGGCCGACCACGGTGGCTCATGCCTGTAATTGCAGCACTTTGAGAGGCTGAGGTGGGTGGATCACTTGAGGCCAGGAGTTCCAGACAGCCTGTCTAACATGGCAAAACCCCGTCTCTACTAAAAATATAAGAAAATTAGACAGGCATGGTGGCAGACGCCTGTAATCCCAACTACTTGGGAGGCCGGGGCAGAAGAATTGCTTGAACCTGGGAGATGAAGGTTGCAGTGAGCCAAGATCACGCCACTACACTCCAGCCTGGGCAACAAAGTGTGACTCTGTCTCAAAACCAACCAACCAAACAAAAACAAAAACAAAAAAACAAAAAAATTATAATGCTATCTACTTCATATGGAATACATTAAGTCAATATATTTAAAGTACTTAGCAAAAAGTTGGCACAGATTAAATAGCCACAAAATTGTTGTTAGTATTTGCATATTACTAATGTTAAATATTTAGTAAAAAACATTTCACTCTCCTAAAATTTTGTGTGTGTGTGTGTGTGTGTGTTTGTGTGTGTGTATTTGAAAAGTCTTGAATGAAAGAGCTCCTCAAGCCAATTCTGAATAAGAGAATTTACTGACTCATTGACCGTCACTTTCTCTTGTTGTATATTTAGGGTCTGCCATGCTGGATCTCTACTTCATAGATACACAGATAATATGGTAAAACAGAATGAAGAACCTCTAAACCAGAGTTTGTGTTGGGACTGATATTGATGCTCTGCCAAACTTGTTTGAATCTTAAGTCAGAATTATTAGAAAATGTGTTATGGTTGACCTATTGCTCTTAATTCAGGGTTAACCAGACATTTCTGAACATGTTTAATGAATATTTTCAGTTACATTAAATTTGGTATGCCAAATTAAAACAATCCCTTAAAATTTTCTTACATTGCACTAGGGATTTTCCCCTCAGTACTAGTGAAAATCATAAGTTGATTTGGAAATGCATTTTTTAGGTGACTGAATTGAACATGGAGTCAGTAGAAGATTTGAAGATTGAAACTGCTGATTTCTTAGTTTGTCAATAACATTTTTTTATATCATGAGTATTTCTTAGCTTTGGTCCTTATATTGCCTACCATCTTCTAAAAAGATAAAGAAAAAAAGATTTTGTCTCATTTCTGAAGTCAAGAGGCAATCTTGCAGAAATAGTTAAGACACCCAAGCAATATAATTTTTAGTAAAAGGCACTTAAGAGGATGGAGGAAACTATTTTTAATTTAGACTTAACGAGAATGGCTGAATGTATTTTATACTATGTACATGGTGACTCCAACCTTCTCTATCTTTCACAAATCCCCATAGAAGACAGACCACCCCACACCAACTATACAAACACACACATATAAATACATACACCCCTCTCGGTAGTTACAGTTGCCAGATAAAACACAGGATACCCAGTTAAATTTCAATTTCAGAAAAACAATGATTAAAATTTTTAGAATAAGTGTATTCCACATATAACTCTTTTCGTTGTTTTTCTAAAATGTAACTGATTTGAACTGAGTCTCCTGTATTTTAATTTGCTAAGTCTGGCAAACTTATCAATAGGTGAACACGCTACCTCCATGACAGATATATTTTGAAAGGTAAACATGCGCTGTCTGCTTTCCATTGTTATCAACATCTTTACATCTGAGTATCAAGCAACCAGCAGAGTAAACAATGTTTTTTTTTTTTTTTTTTTTTTTTTTTGAGACAGAGTCTCACTCTGTCGCCCAGGCTGGAGTGCAACTCGGCTCACTGCAAGCTCCGCCTCCCGGGTTCACGCCGTTCTCCTGCCTCAGCCTTCCGAGTAGCTGGGACTACAGGCGCCCACCACTACGCCTGGCTAATTTTTTTTTTTTGTATTTTTAGTAGAAACGGGGTTTCACCATATTAGCCAGGATGGTCTTGATCTCCTGACCTCGTGATCCACCCGCCTCGGCCACCCAAAGTGCTGGGATTACAGGCGTGAGCCACCGCGCCCGGCCTGAATATTCTTTAGTCTATCCAATCATTCTACAAATGATTTGTGTATCTCTTGGCATGTGCCTTGGCTGAAACATAATACTTAACTATATTTGTGTTTATTTCATTTTTATCCAAATTTTAACAGTTATCTATCTGCCTTCTTACAGCAGTGATTGAAAATCTGAGGTTGAGGTAAGTGTCATCTGACCAAATTTTGGGTCTAGATTATGCCTTTTCTTGATAATAATAAAGACATGCTTTACAACATTGAAATTAAGATTACTGAGGAGCAGAAATATGGTTATATGCAAGAAGCAATATCTTTTCACAAACTGTTTTTCTCTCTCTTCCACAAGATATGACACAGTATTTTATATATTAATAATATTAAGCATTTAATGTCAATCTTATAACATCAAATGTTTGTTATCATTGAAGAGTTCTTAGCAAAACTTGAAAAAGTACATCATTTCTTCCAGTAAAATAATAGAAAAGAAAGAACATTTTTCCCTGTGAAGTGATCTTACAAGTGTGACAAATGATTTATCAAAAGTAAGAATTGTATTTATTATAATTCCAAAAAGAAAAGTTACATTTTAAATTGATGACAACAGTCAAAACTCAATGGATAAAGGCAGCTTGTAATAGTATTATACCAACTTCATATTCAATGAAATTTTGACTTTCTACTCAAACAATATTGTCACCATAAATTTTTCTACAGTAGTTTTATAAATATGTAATTTCAGAAAACCTGAATGTCAGTCCTTTACTTAAACCATTTTAAAATCACACATGAAGAGTCACACTTACAATACTCATCTACTGCTAATGTTACTCTTAGAAATGTTGAAAATTTCTCTGGATCTAAAAATACTTGGCTTTATAAGAAAAGTAAAGAAGCATAGAGTAAAACCAATTTTAAGAACAACCACATTATGTATTATTTTGTGTGTCCATTAAGTTTTTTCTTGATAGATACTATTTTAGATATTTATGGCATACATGTGATATTTGGTCCCATGCACAGAGTGGACAATGATCCAGTCAAGGTATTTGGGGTGTCCATCACCTCAAGTATTTACCATTACTATGTTGAGTGTTGAGCCCAGGATGTATTTTGAGTGACCGATGATGTTTAATTATTTTTTATATGTTGTAATATCTTCGTACATCATTTGGTTTACCTTTTCTTCCCCTTTTTTTTTTTTGAGAGGAGTCTTGCTCTGTTGCCCAGGCTGGAGTGCAGTGGTGCCATCTTGGCTCACTGCAACCTCCGCCTCCGGGTTCCAGCGATTTTCCTGCCTCAATCTCCCGAGTAGGTGGGATTACAGGCACCCACCACCACGCCCAGCTGATTTTGTATTTTTAGTAGAGATAGGGTTTCACCACGTTGCCCAGGCTGATCTCAAACTTCTGACCTCAGGTGATCCGCCTACCTTGGTCTCCCAAAGTGCTGGGATTACAGGCGTGAGCCACTGTGCCCAGCCTCTCTCCGTTTTTTACCTTGTGCAGTGGGGAGCCCAGGGTTCAGTCTATTCTTAAATCTAATACATAACTAAAACTTTGGAGAAAATACGTGAGGTGGGTTAATTCTGAAGTTTTTATGAAGAAACGCAACTCTGAAACAAAGTCAATCTTCCATGCTATCGGTACAAATGGATCTCTTATTTCCCTGTCTGGCCCTTGCAACTGCGCACGCTTCTTAGTCATTAAACACAAGAGTTCTGGAAACAGATTTCTATCTTGGCCTGCCCCTTGCCAGTTACTTGACCTTGTGACAATTAACATTGTGCCTCAATTTCCTCATGTAAATGTGGGAAACAAAACCAATACTTAGCCTTTCTCACATAATTACGAGGTTTAGCTCACGTATCCAGCGTTACTCAAAGTTGAGGTTTCCTGGAAGGGAAAAATTACTTACACTGTTTTTAATACATCAGCTAATTAAAATGTGAGAATCAAAACCAATGCAGAGCTTTCCTCACATAAATACGAGGTTTACCTCACGTAATTCACCGTTTCTCAAAGTTGAGGCTTCCTTGAAGGGAAAAAAATTACTTACACTGTTTTTAATATGTCAGCTAATTAAAATCATATGCAGCATTAGGTTAAAATCTGTATGTGAAGGACTCTGGCACCTATGTAATCATTTTCAGAGTATCCGGCAAGATGGCAGAGGTAGAGCAGAAGAAGTGGACCTTCTGCAAGTTCACCTACCGCGGTGTGGACCTGGGCCAGCTGCTGGACATGTCCTGCGAGTAGCCGAGGCAGCTGTACGGTGCACGCCAGCCGTGGCGGCAGAACCCCGGCCTGCGGCGGAACGCTGAGGCGCAAGCAGCACTGGCTGCTGAGGCGCATGTGCTAGGCCAAGAAGGAGGCTCCGCCCATGGAGAAGCCGGAAGTACTGAAAACGCACCTGCGGGACATGATCATGCCGCCCAAGATGGTGGGCAGCAGGGTGGGCGTCTACAATGGCAAGACCTTCAACCAGGTGGCGATCAAGCCGGAGATGATCAGCCACTACCTGGGCGAGTTCTCCATCACCTACAAGCCCGTGAAGCACGGCTGGCGTGGCATCGGGGCCACCCACTCCTCCCGCTTCATCCCCCTCAAGTAGTGGCTCCGCTAATAAAGGCACACATATCTCCCTCACCGCCCCCTCCCCAAAAAAAAGACATTTATAAAGTGACTAGAAAGAAAACAACTTGCCAATAGTATGCAGATCAATAATAATACTTTTTTTTTTTTTTTTTTTAACACAGAAACTGTTGTTTTGTTGAAACCGAATCACCATTTAGAAAGTGATTGTCAAACTGAGTTCAGTTTGCTGGTGCAAACTTGAATACACCATGATGACTGTTTCCCTACTGCTCTGTTCTATTCAATCTACTATATAGTGTTTGTGTATTTGACTTTTCAGTAGCACTACCATGTTACTATGTTTTAAGTCCAATTCTGTTTTTTTATCACTATCCTAACATAAATATAAGTAGTAAGTCTCCCTGATCATAAACAAAAGCACAGATGATGAATTGATGAGTAAGATATTCTTTCATGCCAGGAATACAGTAAAATCATGCTATGATACAACCTCTGCCCCCATTACAAAGCAATTGTAGATAAAACAGAAAAAGACAAAACGTGAAAGATAGAGCTGGCCTTAAAAACTGGACAGACATTTTCATGAGCCATAAATATAAGTAGATGAGTAGGACTACATCCTCTGGCCTTCTGGGATTAAAAGCTCCAAAGCAGGCAGTAACAAGAGGCCAGTTTCTCTGGGGCCATTGGAATTAAAAGTACTCCCATACATGGATGTAGAGAGCCAGACCTACTGCATATTATAGCAAAGATTGGATGCCCAGAGCTCTTGCTGCTTATTAGAGGAGGCTTAACAAAACAAAACAAAAAAAAACTGCACTCTCTCAGGCTACAGATTATATGAACTTGTGGAATTACGAAAACAGAAAGCCACACTTTCAAAGGTAAGAAATGAATTGAATTCCCACCTTGCTTAGTGGCCATCTCTGTTACTTTCCCGTGAGTCAGAGTAGCAAACATTTACTCTAAAACCCGGTTCTTGAATAAGCACCAGAGAGCAAGCTGGAGGCTAACCAACAAACTGATTAATTTTAAAACGGAAACGTAGGCCCGGCTCGGTGGCTCACACCTGTAATCCCAGCACTTTGGGAATCTGAGGCGGGCGGATCACCTGAGTGATCTGAGTTCGAGACCAGCCTGACCAACATGGAGAAACCCTGTCTCTACTAAAAATACAAAATTAACTGTGCGTGGTGGCGCATGCCTGTAATCTCAGCTACTCGGGAGGCTGAGCAGGAGAATCGCTTGAACCTGGGAGGCAGAGGTTGTAGTGAGGAGAAATCGTGCCATTGCACTCCAACCTGGGCAACAAGAGAGAAACTTCATCTCAAAAAAAAAAAAAAAAAAAAAAAAACCGCAAACATAAAAACCACAAAGAATCTCCCACACACACAAAACAAACCTGACAACCCAAGTTCCAAAACGGCTGAAGAAAGGTAAGAAAAATAAGGCCGGATATGGTGGCTCACACCTGTAATCCCAGCAATTTGGGAGGCTGAAGTGGGCAGATCACTTGAGGTCAGGAGTTCGAGACCAACCTGGCCAACATGGTGAAAACCTGTCTCTACAAAATTAGCCAGGTGTGGTGGCACGTGCCTGTAGTCTCAGCTACTTGGGAGGCTGAGGCATAAGAATCACTTGAACCCAGGAAGCAGAGTTGCAGTGACTCGAGATTGCAGCACTACACTCCAGCTTGGGTGACAAAGCAAGACTCTGTCAGAAGAGAGGACAGGGGAGAGGAGAGGAGGGGAGCAGAGGACAGGACTCCAGCTCTACAAAAAATTAAAAGATAAAATTAGCTGGATGTGATGGTTGTACCTGTAGTCCCAGCTACTTAGGAAGCTAAGGCAGGAGGATAGCTTGATCGCAGGAAGTCCAGGCTGCAGCGAGCCCTGATTGCTACCACTGTGCGCCAGCCTGCATAAGAGGGAGGAAGGAAGAAAGGAAGGAAGGGAAGGAAGGAAGGAAAGAAGAAAGCTCTCAAAATCACCAGCCAGAACCTGAATTCACCCAATATGAAATGTTCATCTGTATAAGATTGTAAAACTCATTAATAATTAACAGTTTACAATGCTCAACTGAAAAAATGACAATCACATCTATTTTTTTAAATGAAACAGAGATCAAATACAAGTAAGAAGACAGGAAAGGAACCCATAAGGCCTTTTTTTTTTTTTTTTTTTTTTTTGTGAGACGGAGTGTCGCTCTGTCACCCAGGCTGGAGTGCGGTGGCGGGATCTCAGCTCACTGCAAGCTCCGCCTCCCGGGTTCACGCCATTCTCCTGCCTCAACCTCCCGAGTAGCTGGGACTACAGGCGCCCGCCACTTCGCCTGGCTAGTTTTTTGTATTTTTTTAGTAGAGACGGGGTTTCACCATGTTAGCCAGGATGGTCTCGATCTCCTGACCTCGTGATCCACCCATCTCGGCCTCCCAAAGTGCTGGGATTACAGGCCCCATAAGGACTGTTAATAAATATGTAGTCACTACAATTACAAAAACAAAAACAAAAAACTTACCTCAGTAGACAGACCAAACTCACGACACAACTGCCACCATTGGGAAGACTAACTGAATTTCAAAATGATATTGAGGAATCTACTCAGAACACACTACAGAAACACCAACATATAAATATTTAAAAATTAAAGATATATAAAGTATAAAATAGGGAGCTCCAGCATATGTTTGGTAAGGGTCTCAGAAAAATGAGCTGGAAGTCCTATTTGAAAAAATACCTGGTAATAAACTTTTCAGAATCAAGGTAGGACATGGAGATTATGATTCAGAAGGCACTCCAAGTACTAAACAGGATAGATAAACATCTTCCCACCTAAACACATAATAGAGAAACTGTACACATGAATGGTAAATGGAAATTTTTAAAATCCAGAGACAAATCATATTAACTAGCAAAAAATAAGAATTAAACCAAAGGAAAATGTCCTTAGCAATTGAAATAAATGCAAGAAGTGCTTTCAAAACCTAGAGAGAAAATAACTGTCAGCTTAAAATATTATCTCTAGCTAAAATCATTCATACAAAGATTAAGAGTCCATCAAATAAATTCTTAGTAAAGGAATTATTAAAGCATCAATTTTAATTAAAAGAAAAATGCAACCAGAGGAAAAGCATTACGTAGAAACATAATGGTGAATGCAGATAATTTTAGAATAGCTGACAACTAATAATACTCAGTAGCTAACAACTCGTATATATGATTTTATGTATGTGTATGTGTACATGTCTGGGTACGTGGTCCTTAAGGAAAAATATAAACAATAAATTGTTGAGAAATGATTACAGAATAGTTTACACATACTGAAGTTATTATGTTCAAGAAAAGATAGCAGTATTATCTGGTCATCAAATTATTAAATCAAAATATATTGTTAAGTATGGATATTAAACTTTAAAGTTAACACTAAAATATAGAATCAGTCTTTTCTAAATCTGCAGAGAGAAAAAATATGTAAATGAGGGAATATGGAAACCTTTAATTCAAAAAAAAGGCAGAAATAGAAAAAACACAGTCAAGAAAAAAATTGCACAAATAGAAAATGTGAAAGAAGGTTGTAGACATACACTCAAATATACCTATAAAGAAAATCAATGTAAACAAACTAAACTCACGAATTAAAAGGCATAATTAGGTTGGATACATTTACAAACATGGGATGATACGTTTCTTCTAAAACATATGCCTAAAACAAAATAGCACAAATTGGAATAAAGGCATTGGAACCTTTATAGCAGGATGTTCATATAAGAGAATAGTATATAATGGTTAAACAGAATGGACTAGTGCCCCCACGTGGCCCTTTGATTGGGAGGTGCTCCTTCAGATGATCCCAGCCCTATAGAGAACTGGGGTTGGAGTCCTAGCATTGTCTGTTTTCACCTGTGTGACCTCATAGAAACTATTAACCTCTCTATGCTTCAGTTGTGCAAATTAGGGATAAAAATCACACCATGTGGATTAAATGATTTCATTTTTATCAAAGTGTTAGAAATTTGTTGACACATAGCTTTGTGTAAGGATGTATTAAATACACTTAAGTTTAAAAATATGTATTTGAATGAAATACAAAATTAGAAACAGATCTGGAGAATCACATAGCAAAAGGGAATTCAAACATTTCCAAGATAATAAGTCCTAATATTAGAAAATGCTAACATTTTCATGGTAAAGCTTTAGCGAGGTGCATTCAGTAAGGGCTTGGCAAATGTCACCTTCAAATACAACAGCAGTCACAAAACTGCCACTCCAATTTCTTCTGCTTTTTCCTTTAACTTAGTTACCCCACATAATATTAAATATACCTGAGAAAACTTCTGGTCTTTCTAATATGTGAATTCATCAATTCCTTCTATTCCTCCCCTCAAAAGTAGCCATCCTAATGAAAACAACATTTATGACACAAGATCCGGTTTCATTTTATGACAGGGCTAATCATTAGTCAATGTTTGCTTATGCTGAAGTAGAATCCGTTTCTTTATTACTTCTATCCATTAATAATAGCTATGTTATCTGATCATGCTACATAGAAAACATCTCATTTTTCCTCCATGCTACAGTTTACAGTCATCTGAGGAAAAAAAAAATGCATGTTGTATTCTTTCTAGTGCTTTTCTTATTGAAGGTGCTTATTTTGTCATTATATAGAATATTTTCCCTCTCCCTATTGGTAGCTTCTCCTCCAGGTACATTTTTTAGCCAGGTACTTAACACTACATGCAATGTTTCAGAATGGAGCACTTCTTTACAGTTGTCTACACAGGCAGAGTGGACTGAAAAATCTCTTTTCTTATTTAAGTACTTCTATTCCATAGCTATTTGTGTTCCAGGTACTCTGTTAGGAATAGAAGATGAAAATGTGATCACAGAATAGACATGGCCCTGCCTCCATAGAGTTCAGTCTAATGGGAGAAGTCAAACAAGCCAGCCAACAACCACAAAGTAGTGTGATCAGGGATAGAATTGGCAAGTAGAGTGTAATGGGAAGACATAAGAGGGACAACTGATTTGATCACGGGGTAGTGAAGGTAAAATCTGAAGACTCAACCCAAGGGAGTGGGGAGAATTATTTTCCACCTCCTAAGAGAACACGTTGCCTTTGAGAAACTGATTGCGGTTTAGTATGATTGGATCTCATGCTGCAAGCTAAATGGGGGGTAAAGGAGAACACCTTGTAAGTAACACAACCCCAATTATGTAGTGCCTATCAAGGTATTTTTCTGAACAACATAGCTCTATTAATATGAAGTAATATCAGATAAATTTCTTGGTGACCACATAACACTCTGGCACTGTTGATTTCAGGTTTATGTCCCATAGAAAGAACTCAATGTTGTTTTTTATTTGCACTTCCACATATGTTAGTTGGGAATGTATATGGGAAATTATCAATTCAAAATTCCTAGATTTGCTCCCATCATTTCCGTCATTCAGGGTATCTTTGGAGCCTGATTTGTGTGTGTGTATGTGTGTGTGTGTGTGTGTATACTCACTACTCTCACCTTTAAATTTCCCTTTATATCCACAAAAATATAGTAGATTTTGTTAGTGTCCTTTGATAAACTGATTTTGAGAAATGGTATATTTGCAATCCATCTTGGTCCAGAAATATTTTAAAAGACCTTTATATTGTCCTAAACATAACACAGCCTCCAGCTCCTTATCAACATTAGCCTTTCTGATTCAATGTTTTGGGAATCTAAAGCTGCCTTTCCAAAGAAAACTAATTTTATGCCTCTACTCCAGTGGGGCTCTTTTTTTTTGTTTGTTTGTTTTGTTTTGTTTTTGTTTTTTTTTTTTGAGACACAGTCTCACTCTGTCGCCTAGGCTGGAGTACAATGGTGCGATGTCAGCTTAATGCAACCTCCGCCTGCTTGGTTCAAGCAATTCTCCTGCCTCAGCCTCCCAAGTAGCTTGGATTAGCCTCCCAAGTAGCTGGGATTACCCACCACCATGCCTGGCTAATTTTGTGTATTTTTAGTAGAGATGGGTTTTCACCATGTTGGCCAGGCTGGTCTCAAACTCCTGACCTCAGGTAATCCACCCACCTAAGCCTCCCAAAGTGATGGGATTATAGGCATGAACCTCCGCATCCACCCCAGTGGTGCTCATTTTTAAAAGCATATTCACCCTTTCTACTCAGTTCTACTTTATACATCCAAGAGAGAAAAATCATTCAGCCTTTTATGGGAAGGCACACTAATCAATACACTTTAACATATGTTGAGTTAAATACCGTCTATATCCAGATACATATTTTAATTTCTTTAATTAGTTTTTTCGCTGGAAGATGGCTCATTGTTCTGTTCCCTGTGATAAAGGCTTATCTGGATGAAGACTTGAGAGACAGAACTTGAATTTGTGTTTGAATTTCAAAGGAAAAATCTCGTATGAAGAGTCTATGATTTTAGGGTTATTTCTATATGTGCTTTATAGAAGACCAAATGTTTTTGTTTATTCCCTGAAATTTACTGTCTTTTCACACTTAGTAGGATATTATCTCACCATTTAGTTTTTGAAAATATTGTAATCCTATGAAACTTTGTAATTTATAGTCTCTAGAAAAGAATATTCTCATATATATGTACTCTATAACAACCTGTTATTTACTCATAAAAGACAGTATATTCATATTCTTACTTCAAGTAAACCATATATATGAAAACTATATATATATATTTGAAAATGGTATATATATGAGAAGAAAGGTATAATAGCTTTGAATTTTCAAAAGCATTATCCATTAACCCCTTTACCAAGCTTCTCTCATTAATTTACATATAATTCAATTTTTAATTGAATACCTTTTAAGACCATACTTATGACAACACAAGATACATTAAAATAATTCAAAATATTATTAGATCTATGTTAATAAACTCATGGAGTCATGGAAATGAATGAATTAGGGAAAATTCTCTCATAAAAATAATTTAATATTTTAACGCAAATTCAAAGAAAAGAAGTTAATTGAATGTCAGAAAGTGACCAGTTTCTATCTTAACCTTGAAACTTGTGGGAACGTGGAATGCCAGATTTGTATCATATATTATATAGCTCCTGACAGTGTTATGTGTCTTTACCACAACACCATCTGTGCTGCTGTACCTGAATAGGAACAGGGGCTAGAAATGGAGAAAAATAATGAATTCTTGCAACATATTTTTTTCCCCTGAGCACATGCAGCTGGTGATAGATGCTTTCCTTCAACCTGAAAAGCACTGCATAGGTCTCCAATGACATAGTGGTATCTTCAGCATCTTCCTGTTGACTATGCAAATTCTATAAGTGTAAAAATTATAAATTCCAGTTTTGAAAATAAAAAATAAATTGAT
This sequence comes from Macaca fascicularis, assembly GCF_037993035.2. NCBI lineage: Eukaryota > Metazoa > Chordata > Mammalia > Primates > Cercopithecidae > Macaca > Macaca fascicularis. The sequence goes on along the minus strand of NC_088380.1, from coordinate 171,331,226 downwards.
ATCTAAAACACTGATTTCATATATTTGGAGTTTTATCTGTATTTTTGTAATAACTCTTACAGATGTATATAATAGATCATGGTTTATATGATGAAGAAAAATTTTGAAGTAGGATGATAAACATTGGTTCCTTTGGCTCTGGGGTTATCGAAGAATCATTTACATTTACATTAACACTCAGTGTGCTGCTTACCATTGTGTGTGGACTGAAACCTTGTTTTTTCTATTCTGTTTTTTTCTTTATAGTATGGACCATATACCACTTACTATCCCAGAGTTGCTCTAAACTTAGAGTTAACATATGTATACAAAGAGCATAATATATTGTCAGGTTCAGAGTAGGCAATTGCTAATTATCTCAGCCATTCTAGAATTAACTTGTCATAATTTGCATCTTCAAAGAAGAATATCCTCTTATTCCTGTGTTAACTTCACCACATTTGCCATATGGCATGTGGTGTGGCCAATGACCTATCAAAGAGATGAGTGAATAGTTGACATTTTATCTTTAAGAACCACTTATTCATATTTATGGAAAGGAATTAATTCTATTTAACAAATTTTCCAGTGTCACCTGCTTACTAAATTTCTGTCTTTATACCAAATATCACCAGAGAAAATCAAGAAATTAGGGATGTAGTCTTTAGCCCTAATATTCACAGGCTTTAGACAAAGATATAAATATGTCATGAGAGAGGAGATGAACATTCCCTCTCATACATCTGTGTACATGTTAAGAAATAGCTTAATCAACTTCCTTAACAGATCATTTTAAAACATCTTCAATCAAAAGCGTAGAACTTTTTACCCCACTGGTGATATATGTAAAAAAAAAATGTAATTCTTGATCAAAGAATTTTAGGCAATAACAAACAAGTAAGGAGATAATTTTTGCACCAGCTGACGGTAACCTCTTATCAGTATCACTGGGAGCATCAGACGATGTCCATCCACCACTGTCCACTTCTCATCATTATCTGGAGGCTTATTGTGTCCTATCCAACTGCCTTTTGTCTCCTTCCTCTCAAACTATCTCTTCAGCCTTCTATTTTATCCATGAGCACAAAATTAGGACACTCTAATCACTCATTTTCCTATTATAACCCCTCCTCTCCAATTCCCTTAGCTTCAGAGGCACTGATTTATATCTTCAGTCCGGTAACATTTTAACCTAGTAATCTGTCATTCTATGCCACAACTTATACTTCTCTGTTTCCTGAAACACAAACCTGTATCTCTTTTTTTTTAATGTAAGATAATAAGTTTCTGACATACATAGCACCAAGGCACATCTTCTTTTTAATAAAATCTGGAGAATTTGCAAAATTCTCATAAACATAAATGGTATTATGAATATTCCAAAGAGATGGATTTACCCAAGGTCAACAGATAAACTTAATAATGAAATTAGAACCCCAGTCTAGTGTATACCACACCATGTACATGATGATAGAATAAATAACAGTTATCAGTATGTTATCTGCCTACTATGCGCTTAGAAATGTAGTAGAAACTTTACATGCATTATTTCTATCATGGATAACAAGTATAAAACTTGTGGGCATTAATACAGTAATTTTATAGAAAAAGAAACAGATTCCGTTTTAGAGAATTTCCTTGAGGTCATTCAGATAGTAAGTGGAAAAATCATCATTTGAACAACTATTTGTGTGATAAGAAACCTACTTTATAGAAACATTTAGGTAAAGATATATTACAAATATGCAAGGCTGGCTGGGCGTGGTGGCTCACGCCTGTAATCTCAGCACTTTGGGAGGCCAAGGTGGGTAAATCACCTGAGGTCAGGGGTTCAAGACCAGCCTGGCCAACATGGCAAAACCCTGTGTCTACTAAAAATACAAAAATTAGCCAGGGATGTTGGTGCATGCCTGTAATCCCAGCTATGCAGGAGGCTGAGGCACAAGAATCACTTGAACCTGGGAGGCGGAGGTTGTAGTGAGTCGAGATGGTGCCACTGCACACCAGCCTGGGTGACAGAGGGAGACTCCATCTAAAAAAAAAAAACTATATATATACACACACACACACACGTATATTATATATATAATATACATATATGTATATTTACATATGTATATTATATATGTATATAACATATGTATTATATATACATATATGTGTATCATATATATACACACAAGGCTATAATTGCTGATGTAATGATCTAATAAACAAGAAAATACAACACACCAATAAATATAATTATGTTAATTTTTCCTAAATTAGAGAAAATAATCATAGAAGGCAGAAATTTCATAACAATTTTCAATTAAAATTTAAAAATTGTTATCTTTCAGTTTTTAAATGAAAGATTTTTTAGCATGATTATATATCAAGTCTTCTTTAGAAACATTACAATTAATTCTATTAAATTCATAATGGGATGTTGTTCCTACAATGTAGTTCTATGTTATGTACACATAGGTCATATGTAGCAAGAAGCACTTCAGAGTTTCTTTAAAAGCCAAGAATTCATCTGTTAATAAGGGATTTGATTGAGGCTATTACATACATATGTATACATATATATTTAAAGACTGAATGTAAATTTTTATGTTAGGTACTTACTATGTATTAGCAAGAGAACACACTTACATGCAGTGATTTTCATAGGCAAACATTCCTGGACTAAGCAGATTTCAGTTTAGGTAAATCTTTGCCTCCCCTTGACTGTGAATCCCACCAGCTCTTGCTGGAAAACAGTATTAGACTGTTTAGGTATATGTACCTGATGTAATTTCTTTCCTTGTAAAAAACAGTTATTGCACATCTGAAATTGCTACGTTTCCTCTCTAATATTACTGTCATTTTATGGCATGCTGTATAATTAAGTTTACTGCAACACAGAGGCATTTGATAGAGTTTCCATTTCCTCCCTATGGCTTATTTTTACTCCGTATGATAAATTAACAGGCTGAAAAATATAATTTTAAATTCCAGCTATTTTTAGTGAGTCTTTTTTTCCATTCCAGAATTGTATTATTGTTTAATAGTTGATGTTAAGGTGTATAGAGCTTTCATGTTATGTTAACCTAGATATTGCAATGTAGTTATTCACTGTTCCTCATTTTTAAAGTTTAAAAAGTGAAGAAATATAAACAAATAATTTAGAAAAATTCCACCAGGAAGAGAAAACCATAAGAAAAAAATATAGAGAATGCCAGGTAAAAATCATAACCATTATAGATTTTGATAATATGAAACATGGAGAAACTATATAATACCTTGCAAAGGATGTAGGGGAAAAAAAGGAAGCTATTCAGATTTAAAAATTAGAATAAAGGAGAATGAACTTGACATAACATTATAGTATTTTAGGACCAAACCATGCCCTGTTTTACTTTTTGGCTTTACCTATATATTTTAATTTTATTGTTTGCTTTTTGTTTGGTTTTACTGTTCTTACCTGATTTGAAATTTGATTTTAGATAAAGTCTGTGGTCATCGTAAGCTTATTCTCCTTCAGGTATCCTTTGCAATATGTTTTTCTCTCTTCTTTATTAATTAAAGAGGACCCATTAATACTTGAAGGGCTTGTGGTAGAATTGTATGGTATGCTTTTTCGTTAGATTTTGTGGGATTTGGGACATGATAATATAGTTGGATATCCTGTGCTTCTACTGCTTTATCCTGTGCTTCTACTGCTTTATTGCAGCCTCCTCTGATAGCCTGAAGAGCCTGCCCACCAAATTCCAATGGACAAACTTAATCACTTCCTGATATGGATGACTAAACTATAAGTTAGTGACTTATCCAAGATTAAAGTCACAGTCAAGATTATAGTAGAATCTTGGAACTATCTTTCTTGACTTTATGTGCAAAAATTCTATTCCATTGCTGCTGCTTATAGTAATCCTCTCCATGTAACACCAGGAATATCTAAATATCTAGGAAGTTAATTGATTAATAATTTCTCTCATTTGAGAGAAAGAGAAATAGTACACCCAACACACATTTTCTGTCTCTCTTTCCAAGTTGCTTTTTTCTATGTGTCTAAATGCCTTACTTTCCTACTTGAAATTTGAAGGGAGAATATGAGTGAGTATCCATTCAAGGTCTGAGAGAATGGCCCAAAGTTTCTAATGCAAAGCTTCTTTAAAGTTTCTTATTTTGTCTTTTTTTTCCTTAAAAAAATGCAAAATTTGTATCTGACACCAAAAAATAATGTTGATTATTTTATTTGAAAAACAGCATTTTCTTTCTGACACAAAATAATGGATAGAGATAATAAGTGAACCATGACTTTGCCATCAAGAGAAGTACTGATAAATTTTTAAGAGCTGTGTAAATCCATGTGTCTCAATAACTTGTTTTAGAATCTTAACATCATAAAGCCATAAATGAGGCTTTTAAAAAAAGAAATTGGGAAAAGTATGTAAATTTATACCAATAAATATAATTAAATCCAATGAGTGAAATTAAGTCAATAAATGTATAAGAATATGTTACCAAAATTAACTTAGAGAAAATTTGGGTACACTTCAAACATGGTACGAGAGGTAGATATTATTAATGGTGAGAATTTTAAAAATTCATGTTATTAAGCTGGAACACTAAATTATAGAAAAACTCCATGTTCATTTTAGAGAAATAAGTTCAAACATAATATACATCTTGATATGGTCTGGCTCTGTGTCACCACCCAAGTCTAACCTTGAATTGTAATCCAAATTGTAATTCCCACGTCTTGGCGGAGGGACTTAGTGGGAGGTGATTAGGTCATGGGGGGTGGTTCCCCCCATGCTGTTCTTGTGATAATGAGAGTCTCATGAGATCTGATGGTTTTATAAATGTCTGACATTTGCCCTGCTGGCACTTCTTTCTCCTGCCACCATGTGAAGAAGGACATGCTTTCTTCCCCTGCCACCGTGATTGTAAGTTTCCTGAGACCTCCCCAGTCATGCAAAAATGTGAGCCAATTAAACCTCTTTCCTTTATAAATTACCCAGTCTCAGGTAGTTCTTTATAGCAGCATGAGAACGAACTAATACACATCCAAACACACAAGAACTCATAGGAAAATATAAACTAGATTCAAGTGTCAGTAGGTTGTATAGCCCAAAATATTAAATTCACAAGGTACAAATTAGAGTTTATTCCAGAAATTAAGAGATGAGGCAATACTTGAAGCTATATTAATACAATTCACTCTGTTAAGACTTAAGAAGAAAAAAAACTTAAATCATCTCCCTAGATGCAGAAAAAAGCAGATAAATATTCAAAATCTATTCTTGATTTTTTCACATTTATAAGATTAAAGGAATATTTCTTAACTTATTAAATGTCACCTATTGGAAATCTACAGCAAATATACAGAACTATCAAATTCTAAGGGTATTTCTATTAAAATTATCATCAATACAAGGGCATTTCCTATATTCAAAATTACTTTGTATAGTCTTTATAACATACTAAAACTTCAAGAATAATTAAAATTATAAATACTAGAAAGAAAAAATAGTAATTATTAGCTAACAACATTAATATCTACCTAAATGTGAGAGAATGAGATTAAAAGAAAATTCTACTAAATGTCAGAATATTTTCTAGGTAAAAATCAATGTAGGCAAGGTTATATGTAAAAGGTTATTTATTATGTTATTCACTGTGCTAAGGACTGAACAAAATGCTCCATATGGAAACAGTTAAATCGTTTTATATAACATTGCATGGAATATATTTCAGATACAGAAAATAAATCCATATGTACAAATGAACACTTGTTCATCTATTTGTATCTACATATGCATGGGGAGGTGGCTAAAATGCATATGCTATATATTTTTTATATGCAGGGAGAGAGAGAGTATAATAGTATTTATTTAAAAATTAAAATCAGCAATTTAGCTGGGAAAACGAAAACTAATTTAAAGAGATAACCAACAAAATATGAGTCAAGTTGACCCCTGAGAAGTACTGTTAGGGCATAGAGATTTTTTTTTTTATAGTTTATCCCCTTCTGGTATTTGTTGTTTTTTTTTTCTTTATTTTTTTCTTTATTTTACATCTTTAATATGTAATAAGCATGTCTTAGGTTCCTTGCCTTGTATATGTTCTCATGTCCTCTTTAAGTAAAATGAGTTTTAGAGGCTGTAGTGCGCCATGTTGATCCTACTAATTTATTTTGTATAGCACTCAGCAAGGTACAACCCCAAAGTGAATTTCAAAGTTTCTTAGGCTTTTTGAATATGACTCTTTTTTTGTTGAAGCCCCTACGTAGAAACTAGGCTGGTGGAACTTAGGGCTAAGGCACAAAGAGTGAGCATTTTTCTACTGACTGCCAGAGGGTCAAGTGTTGTTACTATTTATTGCCTTCTGAAGAATAACTCATTTTTACCTACTGAGTAGCCTTTGTTAGCACAATCTACAATCTGTTTTTCCTTCTCACAATTCTCATTTATGTCAAAGCTGCCTCTGCACCCATCTTGTTGTCCTATCTCTGGCTTGACTTACATATTTTGAGGCAGTCTTCACCCATTTCCTATTTTCATGTTCTAGATGAATAAGACCCCATTATCCTGAACTGCTTCACCATCTTAGTTTTGCTATAATCTTAATGAACTCAATAATGTAATTCCTGAGTTCCCATGCTTAGCCTCATGTTCCATTCAACTTAATCCAATCAGGCCACGGGAAAGCCTTGCTAGGTAACACCCTGGACCCCAAGACAGGGTTTGGCCCACAGGTCCCTCTCTTTCTCTCTTGCCCCACACCTGCTGGTTAAACATGCAATCCTGGGGAACCCCCACTTCCCATTGGCCCTGTGAGGCATACTGTCCTCTTCTCTTTGAGATCTGTGAATAATGAACTTCATTTTATCAGCAATCTGGTGTGAGTGTCCCTCACTATACCATATCTGACTACACCCAACCAAACTTATATACCTCACTTAAATAGTTACATCACTTTTAACTTTTCTATTTCAAAGTAATATTTAAGGCTGGGCACCACGGCTTTGTAATCCCTGAACTTTGAGAGGCTGAGGCGGGCAGATCACTTGAGGTCAGGAGTTCGAGACCAGCCTGGCCAACATGGCGAAACCCTGTCTCTACTAAAAATACAAAAAAATTTAGCTGGGTGTGGTGGTGCATGCCTGTAGTCACTGCAACTCGGGGGGCTGAGGCAGGAGTATTGCTTGAACCCAGGAGGTGGAGGTTGCAGTGAGCCAAGATTGAGCCACTGCACCCCAGCCTGGGCGACAGAGGGAGACTCCATCTCACAAACAAAACAAAACAAAACCCAAGTCATATTTAAGTTCCTTCTTAATACTTCCCATTCATTGAACATATGATATCTGTTAATTCCTCTCATAATTTATGCATTACATTATTTTTTCTTTCTATATTCTTCCTTTTCTTTTTTTCTATTTGTAATTCTATGTTCAAGGCATATTGCAAGTAAAACCATGCTGTCTGAAGACTTCTAAATTCTTCTCCCCTTAGCAAAAATGACACTCTATTTTCTGACCAGTCTTGGTAATTTGTTTAAACTGGTGAAGCACTTAAAATATTAGATTATAGCCAGGCACGGTGGCTCACGCCTGTAATCCCACCACTTTGGGAGGCCAAGGCAGGTAGATCACCTGAGGTTGGGAGTTCAAAACCAGCCTGAGCAACATGGAGAAACCCCGTCTCTACTAAAAAAAAAAATCATAATAATACAAATTAGCTGGGCATGGTGGTGCATGCCTGTAATCCCAGCTACTCAGGAGGCTGAGGCAGAAGAATCACTTGAACCCAGGAGGCGGAGGTAGCCGTGAGCCGATATTGCACCATTACACTCCAGCCTGGGCAACAAGAACGATACTCCATCCCCTCCCTCCAAAAAAAAAAAAAAAGATTACATTTCATTAAATACATATCTGCCTCTTTCTCAAAGGGTGAACTTAATTTTACTCTTGACTCCTCTTGGTCCCTAGTCAGTGCCTCACTCATAGGAGGAGCTAACCTGCAATTTTGCAATATATAATGTATCAATGCTTACACATATAATTCATAGTATACATGCTTACATTTCCTGCTAATGTCAAATATCGATATAAGAAAATAAATTTATCACCTACTCAAGAATTATTACCTACAGTTCAATGCAGGTCTAATGATCACATTTACTAGCATCACATAATTGGTAACACTAGGTAACACTATAATGAACTTCAACAGCATCGCATTTAGTATGATGCTAATATGAACCCTCATTCTTCATTAAAATAAATCTCAGTTATCTAGCCTTTCACCTACACATTTCTCACTTTTCTCCTAATCTTTTTTATATTGTTATAGTAGCCAAGTTGTCACTAATGCACTTAACTGAAACAGGGGGGACTTACTTTCCTAACAAGACAGCCATTGCTTTCATAAAGGTACACTTTTTAAAATAAAACAAGAAAAAGTAACCATTCCCTTCTCATTTTTATGAATACACTGTTGTCTCATTAGATATGTACTATCATATTTCTTTAAATAATTTAGGGACTAACAAGAGAACATCTGTGTAACAAAACACTACCACGTGAAATTTAAATTCTTATAAATGAGTTAAAGGAACATATTAACTACCACCAATATCATGGGATTAGTCAATTATGAAAATAATCATCCTCATTTAACAAAGTCAAATGGAGATATTCCAAGGATGTTGTCCAAGGTCACTGTGAATCACAAGTGAAATTTATAGTCTGCTTTCTACAATCAATTTTGTTGCTAATTGATGAATTTAGCTGGATAATACAGTAATGACCTGGTTTTAGATTTAACTTTCTAAATATGTGGAAATAAATTCTTACATGTCTTTTTAAATACTTCTCAAATACTTCATTATTGTTGATCTGCGGTATTCTCCCCAACATGTAAGTTACTTGAGTTTAGAGAACATATTTGCCATATTTATTGCTGAAACTTCAGCCCCAGCATTAATGCCTGGGATGCAGTAGGTGCTTAATAAATATATTTTAATAATCAAATCGATCTTGAAGCCTAAAGCAGGATTAAGCAGCTACTTCTGTATCACTGATTATTCATTTTTTAAATTCACTGAAAAACACGTATTGAACATGTGCAAAGGGAAGTGCTTGTTACTATGGATTGAAATGTATTCTTTACCCCTGGGAGTTTACGACATGGTCGGTGAACTAATGGATAAATATAATGAGTTATACATACATTATGAAAAGTAAAAATAAGTACTGAGGGCATAAAAAAGAATAGTAAACAAAGAAATCAAGGTTGCTTATGGAAGACCCGGTAAATGGGTGTGTCAGTGGTGATAAAAGGAAAGAATTGTGCAGATAAGAATTCCAAAGAAGCAAAATCAACATGACATATTTCCAGACTGAATGTACAAGGTATGGGGGAGAAGAGGAACACACAAAGATAATTATGGTTTTAAGAAAAAAGGTTGAGTGAAAAAAGAAATGCATAAGAAGAAGTTGTTTTGAATACACATAAAAAATAATGGATTTGAGGTATTGTGTTAGGCCTATTTTCTAGGATCCTGCTTCAGTTAAGTGCATTAATAACTATTTGTCATGGGCTATATAATAATAAAAAAGATCAAATTAGATTTTAGGCTTTACTTTTTAATGTTAGACAAAAGTAGAAAAGAAATAACTAATCAATTCAGGACCTGTTATCGTTTTGATGGACTTCAAGACACAAAAAAAGATATTTGGAAAATTGCTTAAATATTATCATTTGAACTGTTTTTACTGAATTTGCTAAGAATGCAATAAGAAATTGGACAAAGGCTCTTGGTCAATTACTTTGGACTAGTCTGTTTCTAAGATACACAAAATAAAATGCCAATATAGAGGCTTTTTCTTTTTGATTTCAACAAAGAGACACGTTCCTGCCTGTGTAATACTATTTGAAATCTTACTTTAAGACAATTTTATATTCTCTGCAAAGCTCCTATTGTTCAAGTTATATTCAAAATTGTCTCTGTCCTTTATTATATATTTTTAGACAAATATAAAAAAGAAAGCAATATATTCATAAAGCACTGTGTGAATTCACAGTAAATATAATTGGGTGACTATCGAACTAGTTTTTAATCTTGTGGGTTTTTCCTTACATGTGAAACTACTGGTAAGACCATCTCCCACTGTTAATTATGCCTCTCTTGATGATTAAAGGTGGTTGAGTGGACATGGGCATCATAATCAAGCCTGGAAGAAAAATGCTATTTTACTTCTTTGCTAGTGACTTGCTCAGTGAGCTATGAAGACTTGTTGAACTCTTACCATGTCCCTTAAGGCTGGTGCTAGAGATAATGATGTTATGCATGCATATTGTTGACATTTGCTTTCAAATTACTCTACGATTTTTAAGAAAAAAAACTCTACTAGAAAATTAGGAAATCAAAGATAATTTGATTTTTGAAAATATGTAAGATATAATTTTTAGAATATAGTTTATGCCATAAAACATGGAAATTATGGAATGTGCATGTCTTGACTTCACTAAAACAAATAACTAGAAAAATAGAGTAGGCTAAGAGGCTTTGGCTTATTTTCTTTCCAGCAGACTTTTTAAATGTATACTGCCTGTTACATTTCTCTATTGTATGGTCATTAAAACATAAATTTTCCATATAAATTAAAAGAAAAAGTAAGAATTTAATTTAACGTATAGGTTTATGATTTTAGTTTGTCCTCCTGTAATTTAGACAACATCCTCCACACTGTCATCTCAGTGGATGACTTGAAAAGATGATTTCAATAAAATCCCCTTGCAATGGGTTAGTCATCCATGCATTTCATTTTTGGGCACCTGTGGCCTTGTCAGTCACTGGCATATGGAGACAATGGTCATTTGATAATGGGGACCTGTGATCTGGATCTTTATAATCAGAAAAAATTTTACCAAGTTGAGAACACATTGCAAGTAGATGGCATCATTTCTCTGGAGACAGAGAAGGGGAAAAAGAAAACCCAGCCTATTGAGAAACATCAATTGAGTTGTATTGCCTCATAGTTTGTAAGATGTAATTTAGTAGAAGACAAATTAGCAAAGGTAAAATTGCTCATATCTTAACCAGTGTTTCAAAAAATATATACTTGTATAGGAATGCTTACTTATATGACAGTTCTCTTTCACAAGAGAAATACTATTTATTTGTTTTCTGGGGCACAATTGTTTTAAAATGTCTGACCCTTTGAAAACAACTTTTAAAAGTTTCTAATGTCTATCTTTTGGTGTTTGTAAACAATAGCTTGGGAAAATTAAGAGAAATAATTGAAACTTTAAAATGTTAAAATGTTGATTATTGCAAATTAACTCAATAAAGAAACTCATAAATTCATTTTTGGGTTGCTGCCATAGCTGAATGGTCTATTTTTATGTTTTTATTAATACTGTTGACTAGCTACAACAGGTGACATTTATATCCCCTTAGGCTGTCCATTAGCCAAATGAAGGGCCATCTGGAAAGGGATTCTGTTCTTTGAAAAATGTGACAGGGCTGATGGCTTTTTAACTGCTAGTCATCTATGATTGCTGGTAAACACCGGAAATTACTGTTGATCCCTCAGAATTAAGAAGCTAGTCAAGTACTTAGAGATGAAGCAAGAGAAACACCTTTCAACCAGATGTCCACACCAACTGAGGTTTTAAAAAAAAGAAAAACACAAAACCCACCTTATGTTTTCTATTATAAAAGGCATACATCAACAGTAGTGAAAAAGTAAGACAGTTATTCTTGGTAACTGTAATTTGATGGATACAAACAGTTTTGTGGGATATACCTTGAAAAATTTAAACTTGAATAGGTACCTGCTACTAAGGAGGAAAAAGGTATATTCATTATGATACAATTTGTTGGCAATTTCCCTGAAGTGTTGTTTTATAATTTTGGCGCTCAGATGAACAGAAGGAGATGGTTTTGATGTCTCTCTCAACAGCAGTTCACTGAGAATCTTTTCATAATCACAATTTAAAGGGTCTCTAATAGCACCACGTTGGAAGGACCTTAGTGGCCATTTCCACTGAGTGCCTTCGTTATTCAGATGAAGATTCTGTATCTGAGAGGTTTGGGTAACTTCACATTTATAGTTATTTAGTGGCCACAATGAAGATTTCTCTTAAAAGAGGACACTAAAGAGATTTCTAAAGGAGAAGGCTAGTTTCTACAGTGGTTCAGTCTACAATCTACGATTCTCCCATTGGTTCCTGAATCAGAGGCCAGAAGAATTAAGGTGCGCGTGTGTGTGTGTGTTTGGAGTTACTCAGAGGATTAAATGAATTCATAGAGATTCTAACATTCTGTGTAGGTTAAACGAAGTAAGTAATGAATCTTAAGCATAATGTATCTTTTTCTTATCTTAAATTACAAATACAACTTCATTCAAACATATTACTTCATAGTTGTTCTATCATAATGCACTTTCATAATAAAAGTAAGGCTACTATTGTGCTGAAGTACAAGAATTATTTTTCCTTAAAGAACATTTATACTAAATCTAAGAAGCACTTAATGGTCTTTTTTCTCGAAAAATCGGTCCTATCCCGTCGTTGCACCAAGAATTTGACACTTATTTAAAATTGTGTACTTTTATTACATCTACATTAGTCCTGTTCCTAATTCAGAAAGAAAAAGAAAGTAAAAAGAGAAAACAGGTAAAATTTTCTGCAGAGTGTGGCAGTGAGAAGGATGGTTAGTAAAACTAGAATTGCACAGCTAGCAGTAGTGGTGTTTGAACATTTACAATGCACGTTCAACTTCAGTTCCTCTATGGTGGTTCAGACTAGTCTCTTCTAATAGCAGATTGGAAACCATCTCTCTTCCTAAATCCTTTCAAAGGATTATCTTGGAGGGATCAGGACAAAAGTCTTTAGAGCATCCTCTGGAGCCCTGTGCAATCTACTCATTTTTCTATCTCATATCTCACTATATTTTCCCTTTTCTCTATACTATGAACTCTTTCAGGGACCCCTGATACATCTTGTTCATATATGAAGTTCCTCGGCCTGGAATTTTTTTTTTTCTTTTTTTTCTTTACCCAGTAAATTCAATCAAACTGTGGCAAAAACAGCTTTGTTCTCATGGAAATATTTTCTAATCTTCCTAAGTGCATCAAAATATCCCTAATACAAACTCTCATGAAATCATGTGGCTGTTCTTAACAGTCCTTATCACAGCCATGATTTTACAGTTATCTATAAAATGATTTGATTTTGATTTTTGTTCTTTTTCAACTAGAATCTAAGCTCCCTGAACACAGAGGCCATGCTGATTTCTGTCCATTAGTGTTAACGCAGAGCTAGATGAATGGATGATCTAATTTTATCCTCAAACCTACCTTCATGTAGCTACTCTATATTCTTATTTTATAAACTAGAAAAGAGACTTATAACGTATGGATTGTACATGGTCACAAAATAGATGCCCACTGACCTTGAACTTGTATTTAAATCAATTTATGCCAGGACATTTATTTCTTCACACACACCCTGTAGATGTACCCAATCACTTAACTTATCCTGCTATTTCAAACAAAGATCTCACTGTGTTAAGTTCATTATTTACATTTCCTGTGCTCCTTTCTAGTAAGTGTTAAATAATTAGAAGACATCATTTAAGGTTTTAAAAATTAAAGCATTTCACTCTTACCCACAGAAGATAATGGTAAAGATTATTTTGATCATTGTTTCCTTGTTCCTATTTGTATAATCATTGCAAAGTATTATTCAAACAGAACAGAAGTTACTGCCAGCATCTGGATATAGATTTATAGGTTTTTGAATAATTTATTTAAAATTTAACTTTAAACACTCACTTCAGCGACTGTCAGTTTAAAAAGTAATTACCTGTAATTTTGCCATGTTTTTGCAGCATGAAAAACGTTTTTCCTACCGTCCTAACTTTTGTTTCATGTCTACCTCTGGATGGATAGACTAGACAAGACTAGACACATTATGCCAGTGTGCTCTGAAAGCAGTCTTATTGATGTTGAAGCTTTTTAAGGAGTTCAAAAAAATGAAAGTAATGGGCTTTGTCATGCCACCAGAAACAAAGTGGTTTTAGTTCTTAAAGAACTGCTTAGAACAACATGGCAAGCAGTACAATCAAATTATTTTGTCTGCTTGTCTAACATGAAGGCAACGCTATCAACTGACATCCTGCAGCTCTGAGATAAGACTCTAGAGAAAGGCCTGGGAAAACCGTGTTTATCTTACAGGAGACAATGATTAGGTAATTTGGACATTTCATATTTAATAAAAACTATTTAAATCAGAAACCATCAGACCTGCACTGATGGGACTTACATTTATATTGTACCCTCTGTCTGCCTCCAAAAAGTGATTGAATCCTTTTCATTTTTAAGAAGTACTCTTTAAAATGAAGGAAGCGTGTTAAATGCTTGGAATTACTTTTAAATTAAACCATACAGCTGACATGAATAAAAGGAGACCTCCTAAAGTGCTCCGTAATGATAGGGAGAGCAACCAGCCAGCACAACACTTGACTTGTTTTTCCATAGTAGGTTTGATCTGCACTGCAATGAAAATATTGAAAATGATTTCTGGGCCTCACTGATACCACAAATCATAACTTGCATAAAGCCATAGGCGTAATCAAAGATCCATTTGCGCGGTGATTCATATGTGCATGTGCCCATACAGGAAATGCTCACTGCTTTATAATCAGGTCCGCAAACAGTTTTCATTCATCTCCTATTTTATTAAAGCTGTGAAAGGACGAAAAGATGGGATCAAATGTAAAAAAGACTGAGGTTAGAAAGCAAGGCAAGCTCACTTTTTAAAGTCAAAAATTTACTTGCTATATATACTCAATTTTCAAGTGAACTGTATGTCATAAAGTAATCATAGAAATGGCTTTTTTTCCCCCAGCAAAGGGCTTTTTGAATTTTCAAACCAAAATGTAAAATCTGCAACTTTGAACTCTTATGCTGAATAAATCATAATAATTAAGATCTCATTCTTCAAGAAATCACATTATATAGGTAAATAGAAGTCAAGCAAAACTGTTTTTACTTTTACTAATGAGATAGATTTACTGCACCTCTGATTTAGTTATACATTGGGATGGTGTGTGTGTGTGAGTATGTAAATATCTGAACTCCAAGACATGTATAAGAATAAAACAGAATCAGTTTCTCTGGGTAGGAAACACATTTGCCCAATATCATCTCAGCTTTATAGCTTTATGCAAAACAGTACTCCAAGTAGCTTTATGCAAAAGACTACTGCAAGTTTATTAACGATTTTAGCTTCATTTTAGGAGTGTCCCACAAGAATTCTCTAGCATAACATTCTAACTAAATGTATGAGAGCAATTACTGCTGGCCCTTAGGCAGGAAAACACACTCACACAAAATGAGGCTTTATCCTTTGACATAATTATGTGTTGGTCCAGATTTTGTTTGTTTTAGAGCTGGAATTTTGTTAAATTATATTTTTATTATTTTTTGATCACTGTATCTTTTCTGTTCAACTGAGAAGAAATATCTGAAATAGGAGGATCAATCAGAATTATGAAATAATTGAAAACTAGAATCCTTTTAATAATCAAAACTACACAAAATGACTTATTTTTATATATGTCATATATAAATGAATATGTACATACAACATATATTGACTAGGAAAACAGTAATAGGAAAGAAAAGAAGAGAATAGGTGAGAAGAGAAAGCTGTGGATAACTAGTGGTATTTTTTTAACTCCTGCAAATATAGATATAATGATCAACCTTAAATGTTTTGACAGCTTAGCTTTTATTTTCATTGCAGTTTTCACTCCCTATTGAGAAATTCACAACCATAGCGTCAGATTCCATTGGCCCATATGTGCTGCAACTTTTAGGTTTCCCTTAAATGCAAGTAGAATTACTTATAGTACCATATTGCAAAACACTGCTTAACAATAAAGTACAAGCATTCAAATGATGAATTACAATAAGGGCCTGAAAAATGAAGATGCCATGGTAAAAACAGATTCGTGATACATATAATTAAGTCCTCTGAAAATCATTATCATAATTACAAAGTAGAACAAACATAGTTTAAACCTTGTCAATTGCTAATACAATAATAAGAGACTAGGTTATGGATAGAGAAAAACTAAGAAGTTTAAGATTACCATTTCTCTTATATTTCACCCAAGGGAATCATAAATCTTCTCTAGTGTTATAAGCTGTAGCTAAACATTACTTATCTTAATATTTCTATAATATGTTTAATCTGATAATGATTTTTTAGGAACTAAAGAATTTGTCAATTACTTTGAAAATCTAAAATGTTTTGTATTTATAAATATGAAAGAAATTCCAGAGGTCTTTAAACTCTTCAAAGATTAAGAGTTTCTAGGAAATCTTCCAAAAATTTCATGGGTTTTCTTTATCCTTTTCTTGTCAGGAAAGGACATTGGTGCCACCTTTTTAGAAGCCAATTTGGCAACATTTATGACAAGACAAAATTTTGTCCCAGTAATTCCAGTGCAAACGTCATTAATACACTGGTGAAGTATCACCTAATTTTATATAAAACTATACTAATGGCAACATTATTTGATGGAAAAATATCTGAGTAAGACTAAAATGCTCCAATATACAGAAGTGGTTAAATAAATTGTGTTACATCTGCATGAAGATTTATATAATTTTGTATTCAAAATTTGTATGCCCTGATATGGAATGCCTTAAGAGATATCTAAGGAAGGAAAAATTCAGGTACTGAACAGTACAGAAAGTTTAATCTGTTTTCTGTAATTAAAATTGTGTATATTCAAGAAGACAGAGAGAGAGAGAGAGAGAGAGAGAGAAAAGATAATAAGGATTATAACTTTTCACCTTGAGGTGACCACAATGAAACTTCAGAGTTAACTTTGAAGGGCTAGGAAACAGCAGATACATGTTCTTCTTTTTATTTTAACACTTTCTTTCTTTGTAAAATGTAATGTACATATAGAAAAAGTATATAACAAATACAAGGTTTAACAAATGTTATAAAACAAATAAGTCATCATCTGAATCAAAATAAAGTTAAAAATACTACTAACTTAGAAAATTCCATCTCACTTTTCTTGACTTAAATCTCTACTTTCCTGCTAGAAGTAATTATTAACCTAGCTTTTAAAATAATTCATTTACTTTTCTTTACAATGTTATCAGTTGTGAAATGTATTACTTTGCCTTGCTTCTTTGATTTACTGTGATATTTGTGAGATTTATCCATATTGTTTCTATAAAGATATTGTTTACCCATTGTAATGGCTATTGATTCACATGTGAATATTGGATGGTTTATTTATACTTTCTAACACAGAGAAATATTTTTGTTGTTTCAAGTTTGGGGATAAAACTTGAAAAAAGCTGCCTAAAGTATATTTGTATACAAACATACTCATGCATTTCTTCAGTCTAGGGTATATCTTTAAGTGTGTAGGTGTTAAGATACACATTATTTATAACTTGAATAACTTAATTTGTTTCCAGTTTACACTCTCACCAACAATACATGAGAGTTCCCATTGATCCACATCCTCAGCAACTTAGCATTATCTGACTTTCTTTCTCCCTCTTCCTCCCTCCCTCTTTTCCTTCACTCCATTTCCTCTCTGTCC
Organism: Macaca fascicularis; assembly: GCF_037993035.2. Classification (NCBI taxonomy): domain Eukaryota; kingdom Metazoa; phylum Chordata; class Mammalia; order Primates; family Cercopithecidae; genus Macaca; species Macaca fascicularis. The sequence goes on along the minus strand of NC_088380.1, from coordinate 171,313,625 downwards.
TTTCTCCTTCCCTCCCTCTTTCTCTCCCTTTCTCCCTCCCTCTCTTCCTGCTTCCTTCCTATCAAACAAGTAAACAAAGCAAAACAATAAAATAAACTAAAAATAATCAAATACATCTACAATGCCGCCTAAGTCAAATAATACGTGTCTCTATGTGTTTGGGTCTGCTTCTGTACACCCTATAATTTTTCTGTTAGACTATCTTTGTTTCAATTATACTAACTTGATATATTCAAACTTTATAATAATTCTGTTATCTGATAGATCAACTTCTTCAAATTCATTGTGCTTCCAGTAGTCTTAACTTCTTAACTTAAATACTCAAAGTTAAAAAAAAATGAAGTTAATAGGTTTTTTAAAAACTCATTTCTTGGTTCTTTAAATTTCCATAAAAAATTGAGAATTGGCTTCTCAAGACGCTTTTACATTTCTTTTGATATATTTCTAAAATGTTGTCATCTTATTTTAAATTTTGTTTTGTTTCAGTTATAATCAGAAAATTATCTGGGTTTATTAGTCAGTTTGTTGTTATTTTCTCTCCTATTCTTTTTAATATTAAAATTTTTATATGCCTTATAGGTGATATCTGGAATAACTTTTACATTTTGATTGGAAAGCGACACTTAATTTTGATTATAAAATACACCCAAATTCTAATTGCAATTCTACCATTTAACAAACTAAGCAATCATTCACTAGACTAAAAATTAAGTATGTTATGGCTATATGTGTTTTTCTTCCTCTTTCTCTGAGGATGTATTATCCATCTGATCAAATCTACAAATACTGTACTGTAATGCCTTAGATTCTTCATTATTTCTGTTGAACCCAAATCTCTTCCCTCTAGATGCTCTAATTTCTTTACTTTTCCCATTAATTTGATCTTAAAAACATCAATGTCTTATTACAGTTTGCTTACTCTTTCCAGTTTCCTCAATGGATGGAGCCATGCTATAATAATTTTTTAACAATGTCATTTTGCTTAATAAAGTATGGTTAACATTTTTCATATCTATGTCCATGTAGCCGCCCAATTCTTTTTGACAATCACCAAATATTCTAAAGTACAGTTATACCATAATGTGCACAGGTATTTTGATCTCAGTCTTGGAAACTCTTTTCAGTTTCAAAATTCATACTGTGTACTAATAGCCCTGCCATTGTTCCATATTTAACTTTATCTAAAATATGCAATTTGGCAATTTTTTTTCACTTTTTTTCTTTCTTTTTGTGTGTGGGGGGGTGTTATGCTTGGGATACACACACACACACACACACACAATATACACTATATATATATATATATACACACACACACACAATGGTAACATTAAAAATACTATATTAATACACCTGAAATATTGCCTTTCTTTCCTTCAATTTAGGATGCCAAATGTATGCTCCCTCAAGGAAATAAGGCTTTGCAACTATTAATTTCAGCTTCAATAACTAAAGCATAAAGATTTCAAAAAATATAGTCTTATAGTTAATTTCATCTAGTTAATATCTTTCTCTCTCTTTTTTCTCCTTTTCTCCCTCTTTCTCTTTCTGATTCTAATCTGTCTTTTTTTTTTTTTGAGCAGTATGTTAATTGGAAGTGGGCATGCATAAAAATATGGCAAGTAAGACATTTTTATGCCATAATACTTTAAAGGTTAAATAAATCCTCTAGTAAGCTTGCTTCATGTATTTAACTCAGCCTTTCTTTCATGAAAACATTAATGAAACGCTATGTGGCAGAGAAATCCAAAACACAAGTAAAATTATTTTTTTTCGTTGTCTCTTCTCATATTTAAAAACTACAAAAGATATCATTACTTGAGCTTTCTAAATATGTTCAGAATATAATTGTTGCTCATGCTAGTCAAGCTTCCACTGCTGTTGAAAAGAAAAAAGTCTACTGCAGCTTAGATGTAACTCTGACAGTCTTTGCTAGTTAAAATTGAAACTCACAGAGCATGACCTGTCATCTCTCTCTCTCTACCATGAATCTTTGCTATTACTAATTTACCGCAAGCAATATAGTGACCTTAGGGCTGATTAATTAGCTCTTGGTTTATGTATTTTACAACATTAATTGTGAAAGCATTCACTGTTATTTCATGGTTAGATTAACCTTGTTATTGTGAAAAACTAGAGAAAGAGAAGCCTTGTTAGATTGTTTCTATGACATTTTGAGAGGGGTCTAACTCACTAAATGAAGCACAGGATTTCTGTATTGTTTTTGAAAGCCTAGTACACTATTCATATTAGCAAATATTGGCCCATCTTTTCCCGATCACTTCACGATTATTGTTGCTTCTCTAACCAGTAACAATTTTCCTTTGCTCATACCACAACTTTTCTTCGTATTGATTGTATTTTTTAAATTTTGCTACCGTAAGTAGCAAAGTAAAGTAGGAACTTAGACCCTACACAAATTCAAGCTTTAGAAGAGGATATGTTCATAGTTTGTCTTAACCTATTTTCAGAGGAGGTCCTACATATTTTGAAAATAAAACAGTCCAAACAGAGTAAGCAAGTTAGTCAATTTTATATAGTTAATCTCTTTCTATTTCTATTTTGAAGTAACAGCCAATTATTTCAAAAGCTAAATAATTTCCTATCGGTTAAACATCTTGGAAAATTTGAATAACCTCAAGCCATGAAAATGTCTATTTATTATTTAACTTTTATTTTTTATTAATTTATTTTTAATGGACAAAAATAATTGTGTGTATTTATGCGGAAAATGTGATGTTTCAATCTATTTATACATTGTAGGAAGATTCAATTAAGCTAAATAACATACCCATACCTCACCAACTTATCTTTTTTTTTGGTGAGGGTGGGAAAAATTATTTTAGCAATTTTGAAATATGCAATACATTAGTATTAACTGTGGTCACCATGCAGAAGAAAATGGCTATATATTTATAAATGCCTTTTTCATTTCGGGTGGTAGTGCTTACAAAATAAAATTATGTTTCTTAAATAACTTAAAATGATTAAGATGTAACGAGTACAAAAAGAAAATGACTCAAGAATAAATTGCTTAATTCCCTTCTCAACTTGTTCTGGGGTTTTTCGAGCTCATTTATTATTCTTACCTATGATACTAAAAAGTTTTTTTTTAGAAAAGTCAAATGCTGAATTACTCATAATAGACATAAAAGAAAGTGCTATCTTATATTAAGAAGAAAAAAACATATTGCATAAGATCATCTACCAAGACACTTGTGATTAATGTTATACTAGCCTATAAGAGCTCACAAATATAATATATTTTCTTAGAGGTCTAATTAAAAGGATGTAAAAATATTCCTGGGTCAAAATTAACATTTAAGATTTTAATGAGATTTTTCACTCAATAAATACGTGTTGATTGATCAAGGCTTCTTTTTCTTTTTAGACTTAAAAAGAAAGTCAAGATTGATCTTGTCGTTTGTTTTGCAGCCCTCATATTGCTTCCTTTTACTTTGATTTCTATCCCTAACCTGACTAGCAGTACATGAAAGTAACATGAGACCTCTGTGTAGTTGAATGAAGATGCTGTGTCCATATTTTATGAGAGAAGGAAGATGCCAGGATAGTGGCTGGTACCATTTCCATCACTGTACTTTAAATCATGTAAGGTAATAATAGTGTGTATTTGAGCATGTTCCACTTTTATGTTTGGAATGTATTTGTATCTATCTATATGGGGTGTGTGTGTGTGTGTGTGTGTCTGTGTGTGTGTGTCTGTGTGTGTGTAGTCTCTGGAAGCAAGTTCCATTCTCCATGGTCCTTGATAGGGGCTATTTTGTATCCAAAATATTTTATGCTCTTTCCTTGAACTAAGCCTAACATTTTGTGATATTCTTTCTATGCAGTTTTGAAAATTTTCTTTCTGATCCTGATTGTGAAGAGGCTTTCATCTTGTCACCTGACCTCTCTCTTCTCCACTAATAACCATCTTTAAAAAGACCCCATCTGTACTCCCATGTTCAGTGCAGCACTATATGTAATATCCAAGATTTGGAGTAATCTAAATGTCTCAGTGGATGAATGGATAAGGAAAATGTGGTACATAAACACAATGGAATATTATCCAGCCATAAAAAAGAATGAAATCTGTCATGTGCAACAACATGGATAGAACCCCAGAGCATCTTAATTTCTAGTCTCTTTTCGCTCCTGTCCCAGTCAAGTGTTGGCTTTATGTCTCATTCTTATAAAAGGAAAGAAATGGGATTGCAGATTCTCTGCATTAGGCTAATCATTTTAACCTAAATGATCACTTTGATTTAGCCTAAATATTTGATTTTCTAAAATTTGCATAGTTTCTAACTAGAAATGATCAACACACTGTGCTTTTATTTTTCCTTATTCACCAAACATTTATTTGCCTTAATAAACACAGTACAGGAACTTACTGCAGAAATATAAAAACATGTAATAATGAGAAGATGCCATTTATATCTTAAATGAATATAGGCCATACCTGCTGAGTTTGTAAAAGATGTGTAACATCAGTGAAGATGGTTTTTGAAGAGCTCCCTCCTTTTCTGGTAACCTATGTTTCATATTTGCTGAGAAGGCCAGTTGAGAAAATTATGTATAACTAATTGGCCTAAGCAGATACAAATTATTTATAATTCAACATAATTGCATTTGTTTTTCTGTGGTTTGAAGACTATTCATTTCACTGAAATTAATGTTCAAAAAGCAATATTTGAAGTTATAAAAATGGTGTCCAAAGTCTCATGAACAATCATTTTCTTTTGGAAAGTTTTACAATACTGACATTTTTGACTGTGTAGTGTGGGATTATTTTCATCCTTCTTGTTCTTATTTTACTTGCAGAAAAAAAAAATGTTGTGCCTGTCATATGACTTGGAAAACTTGAAGAATTTGATACTGTATATAAAAGTTTGTAACCTAAAGATACAGCCTGTATGTTCAAGTTTGAATCAATATGGAAAAATTTAAAGAATAAAGTATTGTCATTTAGATTAATTCCAACCTTCCTAACTTTCTGAATCTATTTCTGCAAAGGTCACTTCTTGCAAGAAAATAATCAGATAAAGGTGAAACTTGCTAGCATCAATATCGTAAACCAAACTTTCTCAAGCCAGAATTAGCTAAAAGTAGAACCAAGAAAACAAAATTATAACACACTTTTTAATAATAGAAAGTGTTATTTGACCTCAGTCTCTGATGTCCCTTAAATAGAAAAATATGAATTACTCATGTACACCCTTTACATTTTTGGTATACAGGAAATTGTTATCATCTCTTAGAAATTAACAAAAATATTTTAATATTCAAAGCATTTTAACATTTCGTCAATTCTGAGCTTCTAGGCTGAATCGTGTTTGTTGCCACATCATAGTAAGGGGCTCATCACATCAGTGAGGATTTCTATTATTTATAGACCTGTGTGCCAGATGCTGACCATCTCAAAGTCTCAAAGTCTCAATCATGAGAACTTTCCTCCTACCATCCTAAGGACTTATCAACTTATATTTTTGAATCATCTTGTCAGAATAGATGCTAAAAGGAAGGCCTGACAGTGTACACGTTGTATGGGCTTTCAATTATTCAGCTGTCTGTCATCTTATGTGGAGTCTGGACAACCCAGATCAGATGAAATGCAATAATAAGTACCAGTAAGTAAGCCCAACCTCATGAGAGGCATAAAAAGGAAAAGAGTGTCAGGACCATACTTCTTGGTAACAGAAAACTCATACTAATTTATAATCCTAGGATATAGTGTTTTCAAATGGAATTGCTGTATTGAGATCTGCAGTACAAATTCTACTAATTGCATTTGCACACCTGCTCTATCCCTGCAACTGTGGGTTTTGAAGCCTGGGGATATTTCTAGCAATCTTGCCATTAATTACACTTCAAAATTATCTGATTGCGTAGCACAATGTTGGAATAACACATGAAGCTGGGCTTTGGTATGTCATGTTTTTGTGGAGGAAAGGAGTTCTTTTTTCTTCTCAATGCACTCACCTCCTCATGCTACTGTCTTTCTGACTCTTCTCTCTTTTCTTCGCAAGTTCAACTGCTTCTACCAAGACACTAATGTCATAATTTCTCAAGGCTCTATCCCAATGCATTTCTTATTTTCATTCTATACTCATCTCCTAAGAATTTCACCTGTACTCATGTCATTATCATCAATATACATCTTCCTAGAGCTTTAGATTCATATACCCTACTAGCTACTTGAAGCCTTGTTTAAATATTATAATTGTGTCGCTAGTCCAATGTTTCTAAAGTGGAACCCGACTGAGCCTATAGATTCCAAAAGATCTTTAATAAATACTGTTTTTCTTTTCTCCTGGAATTCTCTCTGTGCTCATTTTCCCCTAGTTAACTCCTACATATTCTTTAATCAGATAGGTTTCTTGATCTTCTTAACAAGAGAACATTCTTTTAAACTCTCATTGGACTCTAAACCTTTTCTTTATATGCGCTATTAAAATTCTAATTGAAATCAAATAATCACACAATAAAAATGTAACAATGAGCTTTACCACTTGGGTGTCAATGCCAAGAGGACTAAAACTATGTTTATAAAGCCTCATGATTGTACTGCTAGTATCCAGGATACTGCCAGACCAGTGGTAGATGTTTGAATATCTATTAATTAAACAAGAATGAAGGAATGACAGAACTGTCCTTCATTCCTTCAGCACTGCTGAAGATCCACCAAAGAGAAAGAAAAAGCTTAACTTGAATATCACTTCAGCTGAAAGATTTGAGCAAAGTGAAAATTGAGTGTTCTATGAAACAAAATTTCATTTTGGCTCATCACATTGCCAAATTCCTTATGAAATTTAAAGGAGACATCAAATTAGCCACTTCTTGGGAGTATAGAATGACTTGAAAATGAATAATTTCACCTGAATAGTGACTGTCAGGGGAAAGTAAATTTGATAATATTATTTTGTATTCAAATTATGTGTTTGTTTTGAGACAGGGTCTCACCCTGTTGCTCAGGCTGGCGTGCAGTGGCACCTCACAGCTTACTGAAGCCTCAACCTCTCTGACTCAAACGATGCTCCCATTTCAGTATCTAGACTAGCTGAGACCACAAGTGTGTGCTACTACGCCTGACTAATTCCTTTATTTTTTGGTAGAGACGGGGGGTCTCATTCTGTTGCCCAGGCTGGTCTTGAACTCCTAGGCTCAAGCATTCCTCCTGGCTCATTCTCTCTAAGCCAGAGCCATTGCACCAGCCTTATTATCACATTGTTGTGATACAAATATGAAGATATTATTTATTATAAAAGGTAATATGGCTGGTGAAAATTAACATGGAAGCACATGTATTAATAGTTTTAACTTCCTAATAGCAATAATCCAGTAGTTATGAATGCTGTAATTCAATCAAGAAACATGCACTTTTGGGGTTTCTACCTCAGAAAAAGACTAGATGCTCTGGGCATAGTGGTTTATAATGTGTCCTCAGCATACCTCCTGCATGGACTACCAGTGAATCTAAGGTTTGTGGGAAATCCCTTGAGCACTGTCTTAGTCCATTGAGACTGCTGTAACAAAATGTAGTATAAAATGAGTATCTTATTAACACCAGACATGTATTGCTCACAGCTCTAGAAACTCGGAAGTCTAAAATCAAGGCACTAGCATATTCTGTGTCTGGTGAGGGCATGTTTGCTCATAAATGGTGCTTTCTTTCTATGCCCTCTTCTGGCAGAAGAGGTGAAGGATCCCCGTTGGGTCTCTTTTTACAGGGACTCTATGCCATTCATGTGGGCTCTGCCCTGATGACCTAATCAAGCCTCAATAACCTCACTTCCTAATAACATCACCTTGGAAGTTAGAATTTCAATATATTTAAAAGTCTTTGGTAAATTCTGCAATTTCATGAGCCAGGACTTCTTTCCAGGAAAGTAAGGGCAAACATCTGGTAGAACTATCAAAATTCAACAGGACAGAGACAATAGATGTGCCAGAAAGAGAAGGTAGATAGAAGTGGGGATGGGCAAAGAGCCAGAAAAATCTCCGAAAGCAAGTTACCAAATTTTTGAACCTCTCACAAAAACAGAAGAGGGAACTCTGTGAAGTAAGAAGGCTAAACTAATTTATACCATCTAAAACCTCAAGAAGACTAATTTTAATTAAAAATGAGCTTCTGAAAAGTATTGAGGTCACATTCAATGTGGAATAATTACAAAGAAGAAAGAGAATGTTGAGTAGAAAAGCATCCATCTAGGACATGTAATAACCAGAAAAAAATGCCCATAACATAGATTACAACTCAAACCTACTTCAAAATGAGCTAAAGCCTTGAAAAAATGTTATAAAGTATTTAATAACTACATAAGTTGTAACTAGAAAACCTCAGATATGTTATGGCAGAATTCCAGAGAGAAGTCCAGACACAAGGAAAAGCTCAATTCAGAAATAAAACAAAACCAGAGGACAGAAACAAACTGGAAAAAAAAAAAAAAAGACATGAAATACCTTCAAAGAAGTAGAAATTGAAAAGGAGAAAAAGCGTAAAAATTAAAATGTAATTAATAAAGAGATAGAAATTATTTGAGAAAAATGATGAATATTAAAAATAGATTAAACATTTTCAACACATACATAAAAGAATCCTTGAATAAAACCAAAGCCAGAAGCCAGCAAACAGACTGCATACTAAAAAGTCTAATTCAAAAAAAAATTCTTGAAAGCTAAAAACTAAGTAAAAGTAGATATAAAAGGGCACATTATATACCTTTTAATTTGGGCTTATAACAATCAACCCTGCCATATATTCTGGTAAAATTAGTAAACTTAAAAATAAAGACAAATTGTACAAAGCAAAACTTTAGTGGCTCTAGGCAAAAATAGCAAATGAAAATTAGACTATCATAAGACTTTTGACAGGAATATTTTATGACAGAAGAAAATGGAGCAATATGTTTAAAATACTCTGGGGGGAAATGTGAAAAAATATTTTATATTCAGAAAAATTCACTTTTGATCGTAAAGGGCACAGATAACTGTTGACAACACTCAAGAACGCAGGTGACTTTGGTTTCATCGCTGTGTCCTTAGGAATTTACTAGAGAATGAGCTTCAGACAACAATGATGACTGGAAAGACACCAGCAGAAAGACTAGTAGTGAGCATTAAATATAGAATCATATGTAGCACAAAAACTAAGTAGAAAGTTTAAATTGAGTGAGTAAGATATGTAATGGGTACATGCTATAATGATGCAGACATGAGAAAAGATTGTGTACAAAAATAGAAATCATTTTCAATTATCTTATTGGTGTTAATAATATCCGTATTGTAATATCAGTATTCTAAGCATATTTTATGAGTAACGTAAGATAAAGCAGATCCAACGGTTGCTTTCTTCAACAGATAAAAAGGGGCAAAAGAGGATGGAGGTGAAAACTGTATAATTAAAAACATTCCAGTTTTTAAAAATTAAGCAAGACTAAATATTAGCATCCAGAGATGTATTCTTTGATAATAAATTATCAAATGCAAGGAAATAATTACCATAAAAGTCAGGATAGTACTTGCTTTTGTTAACAGACAAAAGAAGGGGCTTCCAGGGTGGCTGGCAAAGTTCTATTCCTTGACCCAGGTATTTGCTTTATGATAATTCATTAAGCAACATAAAAATTAGTATTTCTATAACTGTTTCTGTTTTATAAAAATTAAATGCAAATAAAAATAAGTGAATACCTGAAACTTACAGTTTTATAACATGGATTATTATATTCATTTTTAATTATTGGTTATATACAAAGAAATATGTTACAATTGAAAAGAAAATACCTTAAACATAGTGATTGTCCAAGTAAGGAAATACTACCTAGGTGCAAACTTTGTTTTCCTTTTCTTTAGAACTTGAAGCAAAACTGGAAAATAACTATTTCCTCTTGCATTTATTTGCCACACTGCCATTTATCTTATTGTGCAATGAAGTTGGCATGAACCACAAGCTTCTGTTATTACGATGATCTGAAGTAAGACTGAAGAATTAAACATTTCATGAATGTCAGCTTAAAAGGTTCATGAGATGCTGTCTGGATGATAGCAGGTCATTTCTGAATCCTCAAGATTACTGTATTACCTTTGTATTAGATTATCTGGATGAGTACCACCCAAATCTCTTGGATGATTGCCAACTGTTTGTTACATTTTCTGTTATACAGGATTGATCTACCGAGCTAATTCTCAGAGTTGAGATTATTTTTCTATTTTATATTATTTTTGGCTTCTATCTTTCTAGTAAAAGAAGAAATACATTTAATGGCCAAAATGTGTAATACTCATGTTTACATTTTTAATTATCTTAAGGGTAAACACATCCTTGAATTTTCTGTAGGACAAGCAATGACTTTACTTAGTCACTAATTCCTTCTTTCAGTTCATCATTTGTTTCAACTCTAATTTCATCCATTTGAAGATAGCTTTTCTTCATGAGAAGATAGCTCCAAAATACCTTCATGATTCAGATAATTTCAAAGAACAAGCTCTTTATAAATATCAATTATATTTTCTAATGCTAATAAAAATGTCACATTACTTAGTGAAAAACATTTTAAAAAATAATTTCTAAAATAAGGCTAAATGTATAGTGCATGTATTTGTCTAGTCTATGTTTATGTTTATATTCAGCAACAGAGCACCACAGGGCTTTAAAGTCCTTGCTATTGTTGGTCATCAGGGATAGAAATGACTGTTGTTTTTTTCTCTGTGCCTCTCTGGCAAATAGAAGTCTTAACCCCGCAGAAGTGGCTGTTATAAAATCCAAGGTGGGAGGAGGGGGAGGTTTGTTCTCTATTGTAGTATGTCTAGTCTGTGTTTAGAAAGCGCATTGTAAGAAAATTCAAAATGTAAGCTCTCCCCACCCTAAGCCTTGCTCATTCCTTTAAGATGCTCTGCCCTCCAATATGATAGATTAAAGTATCTGCTCTGGAAGGGCAGCTGTGTTCCATCATGTAAGACTGATGCTCTTGGAATTTATAGTGAAAACTCATGCATCATGATTATTGTGTAACTTACATGAATTTATTATTCATCCAAACAAATCACACATGTACCTCTTAACTGACCCTCATTAAGTGGGGCCTCCCTCGTTTTAGAGTCCCATTTATCTCTTTTCCGTAGCCAAGTTGCCATCTGGTCAGTTTATTGATGACAAGTGTTATTTTTACATGAAACTCAATTGAAACTTAACAGAAGTCAGTTGTTTTACATGTCTTCAATTAAATTTAAAATTAGCTATCACTCTCATGTGAGAGATTTAAAAATTGCTACAGCTGCCTTTAAATGCTTAAATAATTGAAGCAAAATCTCAATGGTAGGGAGCAGTCAGATTGTTTCCATATGCAAATTGGAAATGCTAAAATAGAAGGGTAAATGGTCTTTGGTAAACTTAATATTTTCCCTTTCCTTATTAATAATTCAAGAGCATGTGTCACTTTAGACATATATGACATATTACGGATATTAACATAATCCAGAATCGTGTAATTACCCACACAAAAGTCAATGCCAGACCCTACCACAGAGCCTTGGTCACTAGGCATAATAACATAATAAATGCTGGTTAAATGCATAATAGTCAATGGAACATGGAAATATTTTTCTCAAGAAAAGAGGACTCTGTTTTGTGAGATTAAAATGAAACTATATTTGTGAATAATTTACATTGGATAAAAAATACTCTGATTATTAGATTCTTACCTCCTACCGACTGAAAAAAAAATGACATGGGGGTTTTTGACATGTAAGTAGTATTGCATAGTACTTAGGTCATTGGCTTTGGAATTTGACAGAATCTGTGTAAAACAACTGTCATCTATTACCTGTCAACCTTAATCTCTCTCTGTCTTAGTTTCTTAATCTATATTATGGACACAGTATCTATATGGTAAAGTTTTGGCTAAGGGTTAAAATGATGGTATATGCATAACTTACTTAGTTTATGGGAAGGAAACTTTTTATCTGAAAAACCTGCTCATAGGAGATTTGCTTATTTCTAAGCAAAAGCTACTGGTGGTATGGCCTACAGGGAATCTTGACATTAAAACGAAAGGTATTTATTCCAACTAAAAGCTTAGCAATTAGTACATAATTGAAATAATTGCATATTCCAGGTGTGATATGCAATGTCTTCTGAGATGGAGTAATCAAATTTTCCTTTATTATTAAAGTTGCAAAGATTATTTGAAGTGGAATATTCCAGTAAGTGAACACTTGAAGAAAATGTTTGTATGTCACAGCATAAAGGTAAGTTGGGTTATATTTATGAAAAGATTGAGTGTAATATTTTTATATTGGAATGTATTAATATAGATCCCATTCCAATGTATTAATATACATTCCATGACAGACACAGTATCTCTGTCTTCAAGCTTTTTCTCTGAAACCTGTAATGCTATTCTTGGGCATTCAATTTCTTTTTTAAAAAAATTTATTTTATTATTCTTATTTTTGAGATGAGGTCTTGCTATGTTGCCCAGGCTGGTCTTGAACTCCTGGACTGAAGCAATGCTCCAGTTTCAACCTCCCAAAGTGCTGGAATTACAGACGTGAGTCACCACCCTTGGGCTATTTCTTTTAAGTTGACTTCATATGTTTTCAGTGCATTATTTTTCTTCCTTGAATTTGTTATATTTGCATTCAAATAATTTAGGTTCACCTCACAAATTCACTCAGACACTTTCTTAAAAGCACTGATAGAGATACCTACTCTTGACTTTTCCATTTGATTAATAGAAAATAATCACTTTCTCATTCTCTCTGGTGCAGTTTGGTTAATTAACTGATATAGGCAGCACAAATAATTCCTACAGTAGTGTACTTATTGTTTTAAGAATTATGTGAAAATTAGTCTCTTACTACATGATTAGATTTTTAGATCTGGTAATGAACAAAAAGAGTCTTTCTGTGCCATCTTTTAATGTGTTTTTAATCACCAGCTAAATAACAAAGAATTGTCTTTTAAAATAATTAAGACTACATATCGAGTCTCCATAGGATGTCAACAATAAAGGGGTTAATGAAGCATCCAATCATCATGGAAACAATCAAAAAATGTCTTGCTTTAAACAACCCAAAGCAATTTCCACAATCTAAATGCATCTGTGCTAGAATAATTTCCATAGCATCAGAACATTTTTCATCCTGCAGAGATTACAAGACGAAAAAGAGGGAAGCTTACAAATGATGGCAACCTCCTATGTAAGTGGAGCCAAATATTTAAATGAAAAAATCTGTCAAAAAAGCCAAGCTATTACAGTTTTATAAACCATGCTAAACATCATGGCATGACCTCAGTCATGGCACAATTTAGAACCACGAAAGAATGCTACAAAGAGAGATTTCCATTTACACATTGTACATAGCTTCTCAGAATATTAATAAAACCTTTGTTATATGTTAAAGCAATGCAAGGTTTTTCTCCTTTTATAATCCAAGAGCAATTCAAGGCCCAAACCAAATACCAATTTGTTGCATCGTTGTAAACATCTCCCATAGACATGTATGGAAATAATATATACCCTAAATCAAATTAAATGAGCTTTTATTTAAACAGTCTGAAGATAAAAATTACAAGAAAAAAATGTTGACAGTACATAGACTTTTCTGTGGATTTATATTAACTTGTCAGTATATTTCATTCATGCACAAGTTATGATACAAACACAGTTTTTGGAAGCTGGATTCAATTCAGTATTATATTATTGAACATGTTAAAAAACCAACTGCCTTAGGTACCAGGCTCAGAGACATCAAAATTAAAACAAACTCATTTGCTTTTTATCTCTAATATATTTACTAGCAAATTGCATTGGCAACAGAAAGCTCAATATTTGTATGATAAATTAATAAATGTATAAAGAATCTCCCTAATCTTAAGTTTTTCCATCTATTAAATGAGAAACACATATGCTGTAATATGAGTTAATCGAAGTGTTATATATATTTTGTATTTTATATATACCTATTATATAGTATATGTACATATATTGCAAATAGAAATTATGACAGGCATACATAATAGATGTTCATTAAGTGATACTTAAAGGACGATTAAATGGTAGTAAAGCCTTCACTAAATAAGATAATACAATAAATATATTAAATGGTTACTTAAAAGAGGATTTTTTTCAACTCCATGGACAAGAAGTAACATACAGTACTAGCCATCCATATTATCTTGAAGCATAAGTTTACACTTTTCTATTGGGTACCATTTAGATGAAGAAAATAGGTCAAACAGCAATGTCCAAATATAATTTTTTTGTCTTTTTTGGTTGTATATACTTGTGTACTTATAGATACAATCCTTTGTATACTTCCCTTATTTAATAATTTCTAAAAAGCTTTTTCTTGATATTTGAATACAAGTTGGTATAATTTCTACTTATGATCAGGAGGGGACTAGAGAACAATTTAACATGGAAACTGAAGTCATTTCTACTTAATGTCACTATAATCAACATGGAAAACCAATTTGCAGCCCCAAATGATTGTTTTGCCCTGATAAGTGAGTTGTTTTGGCTGAGTATACTGAATGAATGTTCAACTTCATAGACTTGGTGCCAGTCAGCTTGCCCTTATACTGGAAATGGATTCCAGGTTTCATACAAGGACCATTTCTATAGAGCCAAGAGTGAAATGAAGAGGGGCTGTTTCCTGGTAAATTTTTGAAGAAACCAATTAATTGTCATAAAACTATTGGTAACAATGTAGAAAATGTGCAGCAAGCACACACAGTTTAAATACATAATTTCATTTTTAAATTAATCCAAATCATATGCTTTCTCTCTGATAACATTCTTAAGATTTTATAACACTTACCACTCATGGGAATCATGAGAATTTTGTAGAATATAACAAACTGACTAATTTCAAACAAGCAGTGTACACCAGGGAATTCTTACATGAATGCATAGTTTCCAAAATCTCACAAAAAAAATTACATCTGGGCTCAGATTTGCAATTGGAGGAATATATTTCATGTACCTGGCTTCTAAGACGAACATTTTTTCCCATATTTTAATATTTCTGAAATTACAATATACATATCTAGGGCATCACCTCTCCTTCCTCAAATACCTGTTAATTCAGCAATATCACAAAATAAAATAAATAAAATATATTGTGATTTTAAAGTTATATAATATATACTAGATATCAAGTTTATAACATGTGTAATGTATTATAAATATATTTATATGTTTTATACATTACGTTAATGAATAACACATAATGTAAACATATATTTA
Organism: Macaca fascicularis; assembly: GCF_037993035.2. Classification (NCBI taxonomy): domain Eukaryota; kingdom Metazoa; phylum Chordata; class Mammalia; order Primates; family Cercopithecidae; genus Macaca; species Macaca fascicularis. The sequence goes on along the minus strand of NC_088380.1, from coordinate 171,298,374 downwards.
AATATATGTAAAATGTAATACAGTAATATACAGGTAAGATATAGAATGCGTATTGTGTATAATTTGTAAATGCGTGAGACATTGCTTTTCAGCACCATTGAAGGTCTGTACAACATGATACTTTAATAATCTCATAAAAGTTTAATTAAAGAAACACAATTGACAGTGAGCTCTGTGGTTTGGATTTTCTATAACCGACCACATTCATATACTCGGAGTGGGTAATCAACTAGTTCACAACAGTAAATTCTCACCAATAATTTCTGAAGAGTTCACTTATTTAGCTTTCAGGTCATTCTTATTATATACTTTATTTTAACAGGTGACTCATTATTTTATTAAATTATTTTTGAAGCACCCTACAAATGCAAAATAGAATTGTTAATAATAAAACAAGTTCTAAAAAGCTTAAAATACAGCTTTAATCATTCATGTTTCATAAGGCTTAGGAACAATTACAATAATTATTATGAATAGAATTTAGTATTAAAATATCACATCTTTATACCCAATTATCTTTGTTTAAACCACTCTACTTGTTTTCTAATACATTTAAAAGCATGGTACAGGTATAAAAGTTGACACAGAATAAAGAAGTCAGAAATAAAGCTACACATGTACAGTCAACTGATTTTCAACAGTCAACAAAAATAAACAATAAGGAAAGGATACCCTATTCAATAAATGGTGCTCGGAAAACTGGCTAGCAAATCCAGAAGAATGACACTGGACCCCTACCTCTTGCCATATAGAGAAATTAACTCAAGATGAATCAAAGGCTTAAATGTAAGACCTCAAACTATAAAAATCCTAGAAGAAAACCTAGGAAAAACTCTTCTGAACATTGGACTGAACAAAGAATTTATAAGACCTCAAAGAAATAAAAAATTGACAAATGAGATTTAAACTAAGGAGCTTCGGCACAGCCAAAGAAACAATCAGAAGAACAAACAGACAACCTAGAGAATGGGAGGTAAACTCTGCATCTGACAAAGACTAATATTCAGAATCTATAAGGAACTTAAATCAACAAAAAATAAACAAATAACCCCTTTGAAAAGCAGGCAAAGGACATAAACAGACACCACACAAAAGAAGACATACAAATGGCCAACAAACATGTGAAAAAATGCTTAACATAATGAATCATCAGAGAAATGCAAATTAAAACCACACTGAGATACTGTCTCACACCACTCAGAAAGGCCATTATAAAAATGTCAAGAAATAACAGGTGTTTGTGAGGATGCAGAAAAAAAAGGGAATGCTTACACACTGTTGGTGGAAATGTAAACTAGTACAACCTCTATGAAAAACAGTTTCAAGATCTCTCAAAGAATTAAAAATTGAACTGTCATTTGATCCAGCAATTCCACTACTGGGTATCTAGCAAAAGGAAAAACATTGTCATATCAAAAAAAACAACTGCGTTTCTATGTTCATCCCAGCAGTATTCACAATAGCAAAATCATGGAATCAACCTACGTGCCTATCAACAGTGGATTGGATAAAGAATATGTGGCACATATATACCATGGAACACTATGCAGCCATAAAAAGAATGAAATCATATCCTCTGCAGCAACATAGATAAAGCTGGAGGCCGTAATCCTAAGCGACTTAATGCCGGAACAGAAAACCAAATACCACATATTCTTACTTATAAATGGAAATTAAACATTGGGTACTCATTGTTTCTGGCATAAGGACAGAAACAATAGACATTGGGGACTCACAAAGAGAGGAGGGGAAGAGTGGGGAAAGGGTTTCAAAATAGACTGGATTATGAAAATGTGGCACATATACACCATGGAATACTATGCAGCCATGAAAAAGGATAAGTTCATGTCCTTTGTAAGGACATGGATGCAGCTGGAAACCATCATTCTCAGCAAACTATCGCAAGAACGGAAAACCAAACACTGCATGTTCTCACTCATAGGTGGGAACTGAACAATGAGAACACTTGGACACTGGAAGGGGAACATCACACACCAGGGCCTGTTGTGGGATGGGGTAAGGGGGAGGGATAGCATTAGGAAATATACCTAATGTAAATGACGAGTTGATGGGTGCAGCACACCAACATGGCACATGTACACATATGTAACAAACCTGCACATTGTGCACAGGTACCCTAGAACATAAAGTATAATAAAAAAAGAAAAAATAAAAAAAATTAGTTATTGATAATATATTCACTATTTGGGTGATGGGTTCAATAGAAGCCCAAATCCCAGTATTACACAATATACCCACGTAACAAACTTTCACGTGTACCTCCTGAATCCAAAATAATGAAAAATAGCAGTACATTAGTACATAATTTTAAAAAATGCATTGCATCATATTTTCATATTTCTAAAATATGTAGGTATATCTTATCTCTTTTAGTCTTTTCAGTGCTTAGAGTCAGTTCAACCAACACGCACAAAAATTCAATTGGTACATCTGTAGTTAGCTAAGTCATGAAATCTGAAGATGAGTCACTGAATAAGTAAATGTAGTTGTTGAATATTAACTGACATGAGATTTACAGGCATTTCACCAAAGACTATCTAAAATATTCCTCTTCTAATGAATTACTAAAGCATCACAACATATAATTAGGTTTACAGGCTTTAATCAGTGACTGGAGTATATATAAGATTTAATGGTGGCTATCATACTGAATTTAGGAATATGCTGTCATCATCTGAGATTTTCAAACATTAAATTTCATAAAATTCTACTAGTTGATGCATGTCATAAAACATATATATATTTCTGATGTGAAAAAGAACCAAAACGGTTTAAAAAGAAACACTCCAAATTAAACAAGTAGTAAATATTTACATACTTTTAAAGTAATAGAATCATTGTTTTATTACAGTCATTTAAAAATCTTTAGTAGTACACCTCCCACCCCAAGGCATAGTAATGAAAATTTTGAATATTTGACTAGATTATTCCATAATTGAGCAGATTTTTCAGGGTGAAAAAATAAAATTGGGGAAACTTTAAAAATATGAAATTACCAGATAGCTCAATACTTGTGAAGGTATAATATTCTCCACAGGAGACAGTAGAGCACAAAGGTTAAAAAATACAGGCTCTGATGATCATCTGCCATTGAACTCTAGATAGTTTACCAGACTTCCAGTTTCTTCATCTGTAATATCATGATAATAATTCAATATAATTAGCAGGACAGTTCTGAAAACTACATATTAAAAAAAATGACTACATTAGAAGTACCCATTAAATACCAGCCATTGTTTCTGTTTTGATAATTTATTTCACACAGCTATATTCTAACACTGCTATTACTAACATCGCTCATCTTTCATCTCTAATGATGGTGATAATGGTGATGATAGGGAGTAGAAATATTGCATTTTCCAGAATTCTGGTTTGTTATTATCAGAATCAATAGATGAAAGTTTCTGTAAATTTATTGTTCTTTTAAAAATATTAGTTCATGCCTGTAATCCCAGCACTTTGGGAGGCTGAGGCGGGCAGATCACCTGAGGTCAGGAGTTCAAGACCAGCCTGGCCAACATGGTGAAACCCTGTCTCTACTAAAAATACAAAAAATTAGCTGGGCGTGGTGGTGGGTGCCTGTAATCCCAGCTACTCGGGAGACTGAGACAAGAGAATTGCTTGAACCCGGGAGGTGAAGGTTGCAGTGAGCCGAGATTGCGCCATTGCACTCCAGCCTGGGCAACACGAGCGAAACTCTGTCTCAAAAAAAAAAAAAAAAAAAAAAAAAGAAAATATATTAGTTGGCTAATTTAAATTTCATGCACTTTTCCTTTTTTTTTTTTTTTTTGTTAATTACCTGGTCACTAAACACACCTTGAAAAAACTGACCAAAAGACCAAGAGCAAAAAGAGAAGCATCAAAGTTCTACAGGAGACCTGCATCCTGAAATAAAAGAATAGAATTAAAGTAACCAAGAGTTATTACTATTTCCTAGAATACTATCTATTACAATATCCAAAATGTAAGAGCTGATACTGGTGAATTTATAAACATTGTGATCATCACTCTTACTACAGTCCTTGAGTTTCAATTTTCTATTATTTAGAGTTTTATGTTATGACAATATGACGATATCAAAATTTGATGTTATCCAAACATTACCTAGAAATCATGTTTTGTAACATTTTTAAAGTAGCTTACTTATTTTGAACATAACAATAAAATAATTGAGGAAGAGACACATAAGAATCCTTGCTTTTCAGAAACAGCAAGATAAGGTCTGGGATACAATCAGTTACCATATTTTCTAAGTGTATAACAGTGGTCCACTTCTTACAACAATATAGCTCATGAGTATTCGAGAGACTTCAAAATGTGGAGTCAAAATCATGTGTTTAGAGTGGTCTTTCCATGCCTTTGATGTACAAAGCAAATCAGCCTGAAATCATCAGAGAATTGCCATGACAGGGGTTGGACATATCTCAGCATGATCAAAGCATTCCAAGCCAATGACATTTGAAAGAAAATTAAAGCTTTCTCCACTGAGATTTAGCCATCTTCTAAACAGAATAAATGTAAGAACACTAAGATGGATGGATATGTTAAGTACAGCTAGCATTCCCCCAAACCATCACGATGGTGCTTCATTTATTAAAAAGTAGTGTTCACCATATCCATTTGCATACTATGGAACTCTCCATGCAAAAGCTTTTATTACTATTTTTTCATCCTTTTAATCTACTCCAAAATGAGAAATTACCCTTTGAAAATGGCATTTGTTTGTCATTGTAGATAAGGAATCATGCAAACTTAAAGACAGAGTTGTTGAGAATTAATCTTCTATTATGTCTAATGCAAAAAGTCTGATAACAACTAATGTAACTCTCTAGCAAGAACCCCTATAATGGGCTGAGCACAGTGGCTTACGCTTGTAATCCCAGCAATTTGGGAGGCCGAGGTGGGCGGATCACGAGGTCAGAAGTTCGAGACCAGACTGGCCAACATGGTGAAACCCCGTCTCGACTAAAAATACAAAATTTAGTTGGGTGTGCTGGCACGTGCCTGTAGTTCCAGCTACTCAAAAGGCTGAGACAGGAGAATCGCTTGTACCCAGGAGGTGAAGGTTACAGTGAGCTGAGACCGTGCCATTGCACTCTAGCCTGGGTGACAGAGCAAGACTCTGTCTCAAAAAAAAAAAAAAAAAAAAAAAAAAAAAAGAAAAAGAAAAAGAACTCCTCTAATGAAATGTAATGACTTAACATGTTTTAATGATTCAAATGACAGTTATTACTTATCTAGGACAATAACTGAAGTTCTAAAGTATATTGTTATCCCTGACATGATCAGAGGTTAAAAGGACAGATTGAAAATTCAAAGCTTGCATTTGCTTTGCAAAGCACATCTTCAAGTGTTCTCTAATATTCTGAAAGACCATTCATTCTGAGACAAACTGAGCATTGAAATATTCTCAGCATGTTGATTGTTCTAGAAATGTTAAATAGTACAAGGCGTATTATATAAAATGGCCCTGAGAACTGCTTGCTTTTACACATTCAAAAATAATTTTGCAATGTAATAAGCTTGTTCTAATTTAGTTTTGCAGATGGTCATTCACTGAAGGCAAGTAGACTTTGTATAAAGCAAATACAGGAAAATTCTGTTTTGATACACTTAAGTACTCTGTTCCTTGGAATAGAGGTGAACATTACATATCATGTTTTTAGTATTTGTTAAGTATATTGTTCAAGATTCACTATGAAAAACATTTTGGGCATTTTAAAAATGAAAAATATATGATTGCACCTAAATAAGATTTTATTCTGATGGGCATATCATTAGAGAGGCATAAGAGGAGAAAAATAGTGATCAGTGCCAGAAATACGTGAGGCCATTCCATGTAACAGGTGCTTCTATTAAGAAAAACAAGTTTTGCAACATGGTACAGGCTTTCAAGACCAGAGTATGGCTGTATGAAAGGTCGCTGGTATCACGACTAACATTCAAAACTCCAGAGTCAGGCTTTTTGGATCCAAATCTTGTCTTTGTCGCTTTCTGTGTAGGTTTAGACAATAAAGACAACAGTCCTTTAAGTCATAGAGCTGTTGTGAGGATCTAACGAGATGATGCATATGAATCCTAAAAAGCAGATACATAAAATGAACAAGTCTAGAGATCAAATGCACAACTTGAGGACTGTAAATAATACAATCGTACTGTATTTGGGATTCATGCTATATGCGTAGATTTTAGCTCTTCTGTCCACACAACAACAACAACAAAATAGATAACTATTTGAGATGATGGGTATGTTAATCTTCTTCAGCATCGTAATCACTTTACTATCTGTGTATATTCCATAACATCATGTTGTGTACCTTAAGTACACACAATAAAACTTATTTTTTTAAAACCTGATAAATATTAAGCCCCCAAGAAACATTTACAATGTTCATTAACATTGTTATTTTTGCTACTGTTTATATTTTCATGTTGATAAAGTTTATTTTTATTTGCCTTTTTTAACTTGGGTTTTGGTAGACAATATTTTCCAAAGAAATTCGTGGGTTTAACCATTTATATGTGATAAATCAAGTAGTGACAATGGTGCTGAAGCTGGTAAACAGAAATGTCTAGAGAATTGATCCAGGTTCTACCCTGAATTGCAAAAGTTTTGAAAAAACATGTTCTTAAGTAATTCAGTCCCTGAGTATAGTATGACCATTCTCTGTCATTTATTTGTTTGTTTACAAAAGAGAAATAAGCTCGGAGAGGTTAATGACGGAAGCAAAGTCCCAATCCTAGAAAATGGAAAAATCAGGCCTAATAGGTACCTTGTGATTGCAGGTACTTTCTATTTCCTCATTCTCCCAACTCTCTCACTTATGGTGTTCAAATATAGCACTTCTTTTACTATCCTTTCAGCAGCAGATCTTACTTGCACATCACTTTGTTTGTCAGCTGTTAGTCTTTCAAACATTTTTCAAACATTTTATCAGATACTGTGTTTGCAATAAACATTCTCACTTTTTACAACTGACAGAGACATATATGACATCTATAGTTAGATATCTGTCAAACTTTTGACTTTTCTTGTTAGTAAAGATATTGCTCAGGGAATTATCTACACATCCTAATATGTGGCTGACTATTCTAAAGGCTTGTTGAACATGTATTTGGAAAACGCACCCACTCTACATATCATATATCATAAACTACTTTTGTTACATTTCCTATACTTTTACCTGTTTAAAAAAAAAAAAACCCTTGCAGTTGTGTTTTTTAGTTAAACTCAAGAATAGTCTGTTTAGAGACAGATAACCCTCTTTAGATAGGAGGCAAACAAATCTAGATAGAAATTCCTTCCTCTGAGGCCGGGCGCGGTGGCTCAAGCCTGTAATCCCAGCACTTTGGGAGGCCGAGACGGGTGGATCACGAGGTCAGGAGATCGAGACCATCCTGGCTAACACGGTGAAACCCCGTCTCTACTAAAAAATACAAAAAAACTAGCCGGGCGAGGTGGTGGGCGCCTATAGTCCCAGCTACTCGGGAGGCTGAGGCAGGAGAATGGCGTGAACCCGGGAGGCGGAGCTTGCAGTGAGCTGAGATCCGGCCACTGCACTCCAGCCTGGGCGACAGAGCGAGACTCCGTCTCAAAAAAAAAAAAAAAAAAGAAATTCCTTCCTCTGAGATTTGGTGTCCTGAGAAAAGTAGAAGTAATCATGTTGTCAGTACAGAAATGCAGCTTAAAACAACACTTCGGTCATTCTAACTGGTGTGAGATGGTATCTCATTGTGGTTTTGATTTGCATTTCTCTGATGGCCAGTGATGACGAGCATTTTTTCATGTGTCTGTTGGCTGTATGAATGTCTTCGTTTGAGAAATGTCTGTTCATATCCCTTGCCCGCTTTTTGATGGGGTTGTTTGTTTTTTCCTTGTAAATTTGTTTGAGTTCTTTGTAGGTTCTGGATATTAGCCCTTTGTCAGATGAGTAGATTGCAACAATTTTCTCCCATTCTGTAGGTTGCCTGTTCACTCTGATGGTAGTTTCTTTTGCTGTGCAGAAGCTCTTTAATTTAATGAGATCCCATTTGTCAATTTTGGCTTTTGTTGCCATTGCTTTTGGTGTTTTAGACATGAAGTCCTTGCCCAGGTCTATGTCCTGAATGGTATTACCTAGGTTTTCTTCTAGGGTTTTTATGGTATTAGGTCTAACATTTAAGTCTCTAATCCATCTTGAATTAATTTTCATATAAGGAGTAAGGAAAGGATCCAGTTTCAGCTTTCTACTTATGGCTAGCCAATTTTCCCAGCACCATTTATTAAATAGGGAATCCTTTCCCCATTTCTTGTTTTTCTCAGGCTTGTCAAAAATCAGATGGCTGTAGATGTGTGGTATTATTTCTGAGGACTCTGTTCTGTTCCATTGGTCTATATCTCTGTTTTGATACCAGTACCATGCTGTTTTGGTTACTGTAGCCTTGTAGTATAGTTTGAAGTCAGGTAGCGTGATGCCTCTAGCTTTGTTCTTTTGATTTAGGATTGTCTTGGCAATGCGGGCTCTTTTTTGGTTCCATATGAACTTTAAAGCAGTTTTTTTCCAATTCTGTGAAGAAACTCATTGGTAGCTTGATGGGGATGGCATTGAATCTATAAATTACCTTGGGCAGTATGGCGATTTTCATGATATTGAGTCTTCCTATCCATGAGCATGGTATGTTCTTCCATTTGTTTGTGTCCTCTTTTATTTCACTGAGCAGTGGTTTGTAGTTCTCCTTGAAGAGGTCCTTTACATCCCTTGTAAGTTGGATTCCTAGGTATTTTATTCTCTTTGAAGCAATTGTGAATGGAAGTTCCTTCATGATTTGGCTCTCTGTTTGTCTGTTACTGGTGTATAAGAATGCTTGTGATTTTTGCACATTAATTTTGTATCCTGAGACTTTTCTGTAGTCACTTATCAGCTTAAGGAGATTTTGGGCTGAGATGATGGGGTTTTCTAAATATACAATCATGTCATCTGCAAACAGGGACAATTTGACTTCTTCTTTTCCTAACTGAATACCCTTTATTTCTTTCTCTTGCCTGATTGCCCACACCAGTTTGAATAACAATCATTAAAAAGTCAGGAAACAACAGGTGCTGGAGAGGATGTGGAGAAATAGGAACACTTTTACACTGTTGGTGGGAGTGTAAACTAGTTCAACCATTATGGAAAACAGTATGGCGATTCCTCAAGGATCTAGAACTAGAAGTACCATATGACCCAACCATCCCATTACTGGGTATATACCCAAAGGATTATAAATCATGCTGCTATAAAGACACATGCACACGTATGTTCATTGCGGCACTATTCACTATAGCAAAGACTTGGAATCAACCCAAATGTCCATCAGTGACAGACTGGATTAAGAAAATGTGGCACATATACACCATGGAATACTATGCAGCCATCAAAAAGGATGAGTTTGTGTCCTTTGTAGGGACATGGTTGCAGCTGGAAACCATCATTCTCAGCAAACTATCGTAAGAATGGAAAACCAAACACCGCATGTTCTCACTCAAGGTGGGAACTGAACAATGAGATCACTTGGACTCGGGAAGGGGAACATCACACACTGGGGCCTATTATGGGGAGGGGGGAGGCAGGAGGGATTGCATTGGGAGTTATACCTGATGTAAATGACGAGTTGATGGGTGCTGACGAGTTGATGGGTGCAGCACACCAACATGGCACAAGTATACATATGTAACAAACCTGCACGTTATGCACATGTACCCTAGAACTTAAAGTACAATAATTAAAAAAACCCAAAGAAACCCCACTTTGGTCAATGATGGACCTCACACATGATGATGGCCACCTAAGATTATAATGGAGCTGAGAAATTCCCATTGCCTCATGACATGGTAGCCATCTTAACATCAGAAGCATCATAAACATCACATATTACTCATGTGTTTATGATTATGCTGGTGCAAACAAACCTGTGCTGCTAGTCATATGAAAGTATAGCTTATACAATTATATATAGTACATAATACTAGATAATAGATGACTATGTTACTAATTTATGTATTTACTAATATAGTTTTTATCATTATTTTTAGCATGTATTTCTTCTACTTATAAAAAAAAGTTAACTGAAAAACAGCCTCAGGCAGGTCCTTCAGGCAGTATTCCAGAAGAAGGCACTGTTATAGGAGATGACAGCTCCATGCGTGTTATTGCCCCTGAAGACCTTCCAGTGGGACAAGATGTGAAGGTGGAACACAGTGTTATGAATGATCCTGACTCTGTGTAGGTTAAACTAATGTATGTGTTTGTGACTCAGTTTTGCACAAAAATGTTTTAAAAATGAAAAAATGTTATAAATAGAAAAAAGCTGAAAGAATAAAGATGAAATTTTTGTACAGCTCTAAAATGTGTTTGTGTTTTAAGCTAAGTGTTCCTACAAAGGAGTTAAAAGGTTTTTTATAAATTAATAAGTTTATAGAATATAAAGGTTCCAGTAAGCTAAGGTTAATTTACTATTAAAGAAAGAAAATGGTTTTTTAAAAATTTAATGCAGCCTAACTCTACAGTATTTGTAACATCTATGGTAGTGTATAGTGAGGTTCTAGGCCTTCACACTCACTCACAACTCACCCACTGATTCATTCACCCAGAGCAACTCTCTGACCTCCAAGTTCAGTTCATGGTAACTAATTATGCACACACATATATAGGTGGTACCATTTAAAAAACCTTTTATGCAGTAGTTTTGCTGTACTTTTTCTATATTTAGATATGTTTAGATACACAAGTACTCACCATTGTGTTATAACTGCCTACAGTATTGGTACACTAACATACTGTACAGGCTTGTAGTCAAGGAGCAATAGGCTATACCATATAACCTACATGTGTAGTAGGCTACATCATCTTGGTTTGTGTAAGTACACTCTGTGATGTTTGCACAATGACGGAATTGCCTAATGGTGCATTTCTTAGAATGTATCACCATCACTAATCAACACATGATTGTATTAGTATCTCCAAACTTGTTACTCTGCTAGTGCTATTCAATTATTTCTGTGTTATATTTTTGATCGTCTGCTAAATATATGTGAAAGATGCTGCCTCATGAACTTTGGAAATTTCTTGGCCATTTATCATATCAAATTCTTTGCTTTATCTGAAAAGGATAAAATACATAAATTATCTCTAGAAGAGTATAGTACTCCAAGACTTTGACCCTCTTATTTCTGAGAGGTTATTTTAATATTTATTTCAGAACAAGAGGAAGAAATTAAAGCATAATATATTATGCAGTCTTTCTATCTCACATTAAATCATGAGAAATTTTGCATTGATGTTTCTTGTAATATTTTTATTTGGAAATAGAGAAAACTACTTTAAAATTCACATTGAACCAAAGAAGAGCCCAAATAGCCAAGCCAATTCTAAGCAAAAAGAATGAAATTGGAGGCATCCCACTATCCAACTTCAAACTATACTACAGGGCTACAGTAACCAAAACAGCATGGTACTGGTACAGAGCACTTAGATCAATGGAACAGAATAAAGAACCCAGAAATAAAACTGTACACTTAACAACTATCTGATTTTTGGCAAGCCTGACAAAAACAAGCAATGGGAAATGGATTCCCTATTCAATAAATGGTGCTGGGATAACTGGTTAGCAATATGTAGAAAATTGTAACTGGACCCCTTGTTTACACTTTAATTCAAGATAGAGTAAAGACTTTACTGTAAAACCCAAAACTATAAAAACCCTGGAAGACTACCTAGGGAATACCATTCAGGACATAGACATGGCCAACGCTTTCATGACAAAGACACCAAAAGCAATTGCAACAAAAGCAAAAATTGACAAATGTGATCTAACTACACTAAAGAGCTTCTACACAGCCAAAGAAACTATCAACTGAAAAAAGAGACAATGTACAGAATGGGAGAAAAATTTTGCAAACTATGCCTCAGACAAAGGTTTAATATCCAGCATCTCCAAGGAACGTAAACAAATTTACAAAAGAAAAACACCCCATTAAAAAGTGGGCAAAGGACATGAACAGAAACTTCTCAAAAGGAGACATACATGCGGCCAACAAGCATATGAAAAAAAGGTCAATATCACTGATCATTAGAGAAATGTAAATCAAAACGACAATGAGATACTATCTCACACAAGTCAGAATGGCTATTACCAAAAAGTCAAAAAATAATAGATGCTGGTGAGGTTGTGGAGAAAACGAAATGCTTTTACACTGTTGGTTCGGAATGTAAATTGGTTCAACCATTGGGCAAGACAGTGTGACGATTCCTCAAAGACCTAAAGTTAGAAACACCATTAAACCCAGCAATCCCATTACTGGGTATATACCCAGAGAAATATAAATCATTCTATTATAAAGACACATGCACGTGTATATTCGATGCAGCACTATTCACAATAGGAAAGATTTGGAACCAACCCAAATGCCCATCAAGGATAGACCGGATAAAGAAAATGTGGTACAAATACACCATGGAATACTCTGCAGCCATAAAAAGAATGAGATTGTGTCCTTTGCAGAAACATGGATGGAGCTAGAGGCCATTATTCTTAGCAAACTAGTGCAGGAACAGAAAACAAGATACCACATGTTGTCACTTATAAACGCAAGCTAAATGATGAGAACACATGAACACATAGAGGGGAGCAACACACACTGGGGCCTGTTGGAGGACGGAGGTTGGGAGAAGGGATAGGATCACAAAAAATAAATAATGGATACTAGGATAATGCCTGGGTGATGAAATAATTGGTACAACAAACCCCCATGTAACACACTTACCTATGAAACAAATCTTCACATCCTGCACACGTAACCCTGTACTTAAAATAAAAGGAAAAAAAAAAAAAGGTAATCTGATCTTTAACCTAAAGAAAAAAATAATATACAGGAAGAGACCACCTCTCAATGACCCTAAGAAGAGAGGAAACATGCGAGATAGATAGCATTTTGTTAACTATCTTGGGCATAAAGAGTGTGTCAGGTCATTTTGTTCTGTGTATCTAATATCCAGATCATGCCCACAGAGCTTGATTAGTAGGGAAATTTTGTAGTGAATGCCACATCTAATAAGAAAATGGCAGGTGGTGGTAAACCAAAATCGGTAGCATTTGGACTTTCAAAACATTTTCATTAACACAGATGGGGGAAAAAATGGATATATGGTGACTGGTTTTCATTAATATCTATAATATTTAAAAACTTTGTTAAAAAATACTGATGGATGTCTATCTCTTGAGAGTCTGTTATTCACTCAAACACCTAATAAAAAATTTCATTAATTAATGTAGTACTTGGCAAGAAGAAGGGAGTCTTTCCTAACCTTCAACCAATAATATTTGTAAAAGAAAAATATTATAGCCATCTTACCTTAGTGTTAGATCTGATGAGACTGCAAATTGGTTAAAATATTCACATTAAATTCACAGCTAAAGAAATATTGTTTTACTCTTTATCTTTTAACTGAAGGTTGAAATGATTGGTCCCTAAGTTGTTCATGAATCATCTTTACAGATATGTAAAAGAATATACATATACAAGTCTTTATTAAATAAGCTTATCATTTCTAGCTCCAATTTGAAAATTATTACCATGGAGCTAAAAATCATATGGCATCATACTGTGCTAAAATTTTTTCAATCACTTATTCAAAAGTTTATAATATAAGCAGATTCAGGAAGTGAAATGTCATAAAAGATGTTTTGAAAACATTATTGCTTAAGGCAAACTTCCTGGAGTGATGAATTTTATTAAAATAAATATTAATTAAGGGATGCATTGTTCTTCATAATCAGCCAATTCAAATTCTTTTACAGTCATCATTCATAAACTTGTGAGTTTGGAATAATCTGGCCAATTATGATTATGTAATAAACGACATAAAAGGTACTTCTGGTTATTTGGTTAAATGATAATTTAGCAATGATATGAGTCACTGAATACACGTGATTACAACTGTTGGAAAATTTTAACAAAAATGCCTCTAGACTGAACATATACATCATGTCACCCTTTGGCTCAACTATGTTCATATGTGTTTCAAGGAGATGAGGTTGATGTCCTTTCAATATTCATTAATTGGCTATAAAATACTAGTCCTTATTCAATTTGATGTAGTCGCATTCTTTTATGTTAGCTTTAGATTTTTCCCTTTTGACCTTCATTCATAATGTGCTTCAACTTTTGCTTTTGAGTCAGTATCCTTGTTGTTGAATAAGGTGTTTTACTTCTTAGTTTACTGTGCTCCTGCATAATAGAAATCCATATAAAATATCAAAAACAAACATTTGTATTTTACATTCTTTGTAAGTAAACAAACAGTGTATACCACTTAAAGAACCTGCTTATTCTGAACTAATGTTAACAACTTTAACTTCATTTCTTTTTAAGTGTCTCAGTAATTTGTTTCTCAAAAATCATTTAAGGCCAGGCAAGGTGGTTCAGGCCTGTAATCCCAGAACTTTGGGAAGGCGAGGTGGGTGGATTACCTGAAGTCAGGAGTTCGAGACTAGCCTGGCCAACATGGTGAAACCCATCTCTACTAAAAACACAAAAATTAGCTGGGTGTGGTGGTGTGTGCCTGTAATCCCATGAAAGAGGAAGCACCTTACTTCATGTACAGGTATAATTTCAATAAATGTTAGCTATAACTATAATGGATACTCTGGACTTGGGAAATGATTTACAAATATTTAGAACTGAATTAAATTTCTTTATACTCAAGAATTTAGGCAGATATTCGAAATATGTACTATAACAAAAACTAAAGATTCTCCCTTCTTCCTCACATAAACTTTCTCTACAGAATTTCTTATTTAGAGATCTGCTGCAATTATTTAGGAGTCAAATTCATCCTGTTTATTCTGCTAATTGAAATGCTGTATTTGATTATTATCTCCAGATATGAACCATAGTCAATGTATAAGAACTAACGTTAGTTGATTGTTGATTGGCTACATTTCAAATGTGATCCCAAATGGGAAGACTAGTTTTCATGCTTTGAAGTGTACATTTTCATATGCATAATGCACTTATCACAGGGAAGTTAAAACAGACCAGGAAATAGCCCTGACTCTGAGCCACCAGCAATTTAATATTGACATCCCATGACAATAAGTTCTGGTGAATTAACAATGCAGTAGAAAACCTCTAGGACATCTGTCTAGCCCAATTATGGCTTTTTTTTTTTTTGATGTTCATTATAGTTTTTTTTATTTTTTTTTAATTTATTTATTATTATTATACTTTAAGTTGTAGGGTACATGTGCATAACGTGCAGGTTTGTTACATATGTATACTTGTGCCATGTTGGTGTGCTGCACCCATCAACTCATCATTTACATCAGGTATAACTCCCAATGCAATCCCTCCCCCCTCCCCGCTCCCCATGATAGGCCCCTGTGTGTGATGTTCCCCTTCCTGAGTCCAAGTGATCTCATTGTTCAGTTCCCACCTTGAGTGAGAACATGCGGTGTTTGGTTTTCTGTTCTTGTGATAGTTTGCTAAGAATGATGGTTTCCAGCTGCATCCATGTCCCTACAAAGGACGCAAACTCATCCTTTTTGATGTCTGCATAGTATTCCATGGTGTATATGTGCCACATTTTCTTAATCCAATCTGTCACTGATGGACATTTGGGTTGATTCCAAGTCTTTGCTATTGTGAATAGTGCCGCAATAAACATACATGTCCATGTGTCTTTATAGCAGCATGACTTATAATCCTTTGGGTATATACCCAGTAATGGGATGGCTGGGTCATATGGTACATCTAGTTCTAGATCCTTGAGGAATCGCCATACTGTTTTCCATAATGGTTGAACTAGTTTACAATCCCACCAACAGTGTAAAAGTGTTCCTATTTCTCCACATCCTCTCCAGCACCTGTTGTTTCCTGACTTTTTAATGATTGCCATTCTAACTGGTGTGAGATGGTATCTCATTGTGGTTTTGATTTGCATTTCTCTGATGGCCAGTGATGATGAGCATTTTTTCATGTGTCTGTTGGCTGTATGAATGTCTTCTTTTGAGAAATGTCTGTTCATATCCTTTGCCCACTTTTTGATGGGGTTGTTTGTTTTTTTCTTGTAAATTTGTTTGAGTTCTTTGTAGGTTCTGGATATTAGCCCTTTGTCAGATGAGTAGATTGCAAAAATTTTCTCCCATTCTGTAGGTTGCCTGTTCACTCTGATGGAACGTACCTCAAAATAATAACAGCTATTTATGACAAACCGACAGCCAATATCATACTGAATGGGCCAAAACTGGAAAAATTCCCTTTGAAAACTGGCACAAGACAGGGATGCCCTCTCTCACCACTCCTATTCAACATAGTGTTGGAAGTTCTGGCTAGGGCAATTAGGCAAGAGAAAGAAATCAAGGGTATTCAGTTAGGAAAAGAAGAAGTCAAACTGTCCCTGTTTGCAGATGACATGATTGTATATTTAGAAAACCCCATTGTCTCAGCCCAAAATCTCCTTAAGCTGATAAGCAACTTCAGCAAAGTCTCAGGATACAAAATTAATGTGCAAAAATCACAAGCATTCTTATACACCAGTAACAGACAAACAGAGAGCCAAATCAGGAATGAACTTCCATTCACAATTGCTTCAAAGAGAATAAAATACCTAGGAATCCAACTTACAAGGGATGTAAAGGACCTCTTCAAGGAGAACTACAAACCACTGCTCAGTGAAATAAAAGGACACAAACAAATGGAAGAACATACCATGCTCATGGATAGGAAGAATCAATATCGTGAAAATGGCCATACTGCCCAAGGTAATTTATAGATTCAATGCCATCCCCATTAAGCTACCAATGAGTTTCTTCATAGAACTGGAAAAAACTGCTTTAAAGTTCATATGGAACCAAAAAAGAGCCTGCATCTCCAAGAAAATCCTAAGTCAAAAGAACAAAGCTGGAGGCATCACGCTACCTGACTTCAAACTATACTACAAGGCTACAGTAACCAAAACAGCATGGTACTGGTACCAAAACAGAGATATAGACCAATGGAACAGAAC
Organism: Macaca fascicularis; assembly: GCF_037993035.2. Lineage (NCBI taxonomy): Eukaryota > Metazoa > Chordata > Mammalia > Primates > Cercopithecidae > Macaca > Macaca fascicularis. The sequence continues at coordinate 171,281,329 of NC_088380.1, read as the reverse complement.
AGAGTCCTCAGAAATAATACCACACATCTACAGCCATCTGATCTTTGACAAACCTGAGAGAAACAAGAAATGGGGAAAGGATTCCCTATTTAATAAATGGTGCTGGGAAAATTGGCTAGCCATAAGTAGAAAGCTGAAACTGGATCCTTTCCTTACTCCTTATACGAAAATTAATTCAAGATGGATTAGAGACTTAAATGTTAGACCTAATACCATAAAAATCCTAGAGGAAAACCTAGGTAGTACCATTCAGGACATAGGCATGGGCAAAGACTTCATGTCTAAAACACCGAAAGCAACGGCAGCAAAAGCCAAAATTGACAAATGGGATCTCATTAAATTAAAGAGCTTCTGCACAGCAAAAGAAACTACCAATTATGGCTTTTAAGAAATTTCCCCTCTTCTCATTTACATCTACAGGTTTGGACTACATAAGCTCACCTACCTGGCCAAAACCAATTACGTGCAATAGATACTTAACCCACACTGGAGTAACCAAGTTTTCTTTTCAGATATTTTTGAGTTAGGTCATTGGGGTTCAATTCAGTTGGCTAATGGTGCTAAAAGCAGCAAAATTCCTGTTCTGAATAAGCAATCAAGCTCATTAGGGAAAAATAAAAATAAAAAACAAAGCAAAACCAAATCCAACAGAAAACAAAAAAGAGAAAGTCACTCTATGGTGACATAACAACAATAAGCAGAGACAGCAAACACCAGAGATTTGGAGTAAGCTATAGGGTTACTAATGACTTTCCATTTTCTGGTCTCAACCCTATCAATCTAAACCACACTTTTTTAAATTTAGCTAGTGGGAAACATTCCTGTATCTATGAAACATATGAGTTTTATTAATATAAAGCAACTGGCTATGTTAAACCCATTCTATGCCATAATTCTCATGAAATTCTTCTAGAGTTCCAGGGCTTTTACAATAATATATTTTTGTACTCATATAAACGAATTTCATGAAGGAAAAGAATATGTGGGTTTGAGGATTACCCATGGAACCATCATCTATGAAGCATGTTTTAAATAGCTTCTTTAAACTTTGTTTTAATCATAAAACTTTCAGTGGGTTTCCTACTTTTAAGTCAGTTTTAACTATGAGCTCTTTCAAAGTAAGATATATTAGAGAAGTATACTATTGATCTTACCAGAAATAGATGAATTTTTAAAATGAGACAGCTATGTGAGTCATAAAATACATGTTAAATAATTGATGGAGTTTATAAACTTTTACTTTCTAAGAAATAAACCATTTAATTAAGAAATCTGCAATTGAGACATTCTCCTGAAAACCAGACTACAATTTCTTCTTTGACTTATATCTTTAAAAAAACAACTTTTTCATGATTTTGTGCTCTATTTATCAAGATGAAACTTGAATCAAAATGTTTTATCATGGCTTGAAATAACTTTTGTTATTTTTTTATTGTTGTTAATTAATTATTCTCATATAACAGGGACCCCTAAGTCTATTTCATGTTGCCTATGCCAAGTGGTTCATATTACATATTAAGAACATATATTTTGTCCTTTATCACCCACATTACTCTATAGTATAAAATATATTTTTATTTTTTATTTGCTATGAAGAAAAATGAATAAATCCATTATAATCCAGGCAAAATTAGTTTATCAACATGTAAACACTATATCCAATTTCCTAGATATTTCTCTAGCATTGCCTCATTTGGAAAGGTTCTCATGGATGAACCTATTTTGTAAATTAAGACAATTTGAAGTCAGGCTTGAGTAAGATTACTTTGACCTTGTGATATTGGGCTTTAGATTTTTCTAATTTGAATGTGATGTATTTAAGAAAATAGTCATATTTTTCTAGCTCTTCTAATTTAGTGTCTTTAATTTTCTATTAAGTAAATTATGCATGGGTTTATTTATTAGAGGAAAATATGTAAATGCTAAGTGGACCATTTACCTGAATCCTTAGCACCTAAAACCTTTTAGCAAATAATAACATTGCCTTGTACATCCAAAATAGCAATTTTTCTTTCCAACCATTTTTACACCTAATATATATATAGAGAGAGAGATTTATATCTATCTATCTATATATATATTTGAGAAGGCATCTCACTCTGTTGCCCAGGCTGGAGTGCAGTGGCATAATTTTGGCTCACTGCAACCTCCACCTCCTGGGTTCAAGCGAGTCTCCTGCCTCAGCCTCCCAAGTAGCTCAGATTACAGTCAGCTACCACCACGTCCAGCTAATTTTTGTATTTTTTAGTAGAGATAGGGTTTCACCATATTGGCCAGGCTGGTCTTGAAGTCCTGACCTCAAGGATCTGCCCGCCTTGGCCTCTCAAAGTGCTCCCAAAGTGCTAGGATTACAGGCGTGACCCACCGCACTTGGCCTTATTTGTATATTCTTTTTTTTTTTTTGAGATGGAGTGTCACTCTGTTGCTCAGGCTAGAGTGCAGTGGCGCGATCTCGACTCACTACAAGCTCTGCCTCCCGGGTTCATGCCATTCTCTTGCCTCAGTCTCCCAAGTAGCCGGGACTACAGGCGCCTGCCACCACGCCCAACTAATTTTTTGTATTTTTAGTAGAGACGGGGTTTCACCGTGTTAGCCAGGATGGTCTCGATCTCCTGACCTCGTGATCCACCCGCCTCGGCCTCCCAAAGTGCTGGGATTACAGGCAGGAGCCACCGTACCAGCCCACTACTGTATATTCTTAAGAGAGAGATGGGTCACAGGAATATTACCTCTATGTCATTATAAAGAACACCAGTCTCTGGTGAGATTAAATGATATTTGAAGGTCACACACCTGGCTACAAAAGAGGTGTATATATTTCAGTCCTTCAACTGATAACCTCACTAGCTCCACAGAGTCAATGTAATTTTAGTAGGACATCCGTAGCCTGGCAAGTGAGGTATTGGAAGAACATTTGAGCCTTTCTCAAAAAAACATAATAAATCCACCCATTTTTCTCCATCCTTAATCTCACCTTGACTCATGCTTTTTATATTTTGATGGCTCCAAGTTTGTCTTTCCTTCTTCCATTCTTTTACTCTTCCAGTATATTGACCATAATGACTTTCTTTTTATGTAACTCTCATGCCAAACTCACCTTAAAAATAAGAATTAAGTGACTTTCCCACAGTCACACAACTAGTCAATTGTATAGCCTGGAGCAAAGCCATCCTTTATGACTATCAGATTCCTGAATAAAATCATGAATTCTCCAAGGGTGGAGATTATCATGCATTTCTGCAATATTAAATCTCAGCACTTCGGGAGGCCGAGGCTGGTGGATCACCTGAGGTCAGGAATTTGAGACCAGCTTGGCCAACATGACGAAACCCCATCCCTACTAAAAATACAAAAATTAGCCAGGCATGGTGGCACATGACTGTGATCCCAGCTACTCGGGAGGCTGAGGCAGAATCGATTGAACCCGCAAGGCGGAGGTTGCAGTAAGAGGAGATTACGCTATTGCACTCCACCCTGGGCAAAAAAGCCAGACATTGTTTCAAAAAAAAAAAAAAAAAAAAAAGAATAATAGGTGCATCATAAATAGTAATTATATCAAGGTCAATATGGACTAGCTAAGGTATTAGCATTAATACTTTGCCCCAATGAAATTGTGGTTGTGGTTGTCAGGGACGAGCAAATAATCAAATATCAAACACTAAGTGCAGATGCCATGTTCAGTTAAACTTGAGTTACACGTTAAGTTAAATATTTTTAAAACGATCTAAGTACAGGTTATGTACTGAGTTACTTTCAGAGCTGCAGTGTTTTACTTGTGATCAGACAGGGGTAGCTTCCTAATACACTTTATATTGTTTCCTGGTATATTTAGGTAAACTTCTTTAAGCAGAGACATTGTGAATATAAAGAAGTAAGAGCAGGCTTTTAGCATTAACCTTAATTGATGCTCTAAGGCCGAATAAGCCCTTCAGCAATAAGTGTCCTTAGCTAGATAAACCGCTGTGTCATAGAAGGCCCCCAAACTGTACTCCTTCTGATCTCCCTCCATACCAGCCAGCTGCTGCCTGGCAGTTCAAGAAGACACTGCTTAAAAGGACTTGCAAGTTTGACAAAAAAAGTTGGAGAAATTGATTGGTATTTAGAGTTTAGTGGTCTCCTATGGGTATTCCTGGGTTTCTGTGACTGATTTTGATGAAGTGCTTTTATTTGTCTCTCTACCCAGAGACTGCAGATGAATTTGCAATAGAGCAGCATGCCTCCTGTTTAGCTTTGTCAGGCACCACTTAGACATGTTATAATTTATTTTCCAGGAAAAATATTTCTCATGAGGGCTTCTGGCTAACACAGTTATAAAGCAGCTGGCTACCGTTCAGCCTGCTGTCTGTTGGCAGCTGGGCTTCCCTGTACAGGCTGAAAAGAAACACAACTAGAAAGAAAAGTTGCGGAAGAAGGGGGCACAGTTCAAAACTCCTACCTATGCAGGCCCAGATCTTTTCTTCCTGGCTGCTTTCGGTAGTTAACAACTTTGCAAACATCCTACCAAATCTGACAGGGAGTGCTGTTATTTCTTTTGTGTGCTTGTGGTTGCATGGTTGTGCTGTGGAGATCATCTTAAAAACAGGCACCGGCTTGTTCTAGTTATTGTGCAGACTCAAAACTGCCCTTACAAATTCATTTAATCACCCAGCTATTTTTTTTTTCTAACATAGAACACTCTAGCTAGAGCTTCAGATAATTACTTTGTTCATTTTAAAGGAACATGTTTTAAAAAATACTTAACACTGCATTCACATACTTTGTGGGGAGATGTTCTATTACGAGCAGTGCAGAGGAATTGAAATTAATTGGTATCAGTGTTCCTTGTTATATATTCATTCTAGGGCATATGTTGACCAAATGGAATAGCAAGCAAAATTGCCAAAGAATTTAACTTTTTCTTTTCAGTAGTGACATACCATGCATCATCAAGTCTCAGAGATTATCAATTATAACAAAATATTTTCATGAACTACTAGAAAATGTTTTAAAATCTGCCAAATAACCAAAAGCATATACTTTTTGTCACTTCAAATTTATTTTTAAAGAGCTCTTTTAGACTTAGATACTTATCCTAACATTCTTTCACATAAAAAGGAAAGATTAAGGTAAATAATTGTGCTAAGATATTCTTAAAACTTCTTCACCCTTTGTCCGGTTGTTCTGAATCATTCTTCAATTCTGAAGCATCAATGCCTGAGTTTTTTCCACAGAAAATTCTGTGCCACTGAATTGACACATACTGAAATGTTTTGTAAAAACACAGCAGTATTGCCTCTAGGAAATTTTTCTCAAACTTGCTGACACCCATTATGCAAAATTTGATGCTTCTATTTTCTTACTTGTGTCTGCAGGTGTCAATAAAAAATCATCAGGTAACAACTAGGTATCATATTCTTTCCTCATATGAGTCTCAAACTGTTGATTGACTTAAACATCAACATTGATAGTCTCCAATTGTCCAGTCAGGCCTCCAGGAACAGCAAACCAAGTTCCCACGGGCACTGAAAATTATGTTCTGATTTTAAGATGTCATCAATGGTAAGAGATATCTGGATTTTCAAGATGTTAAAATGTGAAAAGATACATCTTAAATTTCAATATATATAAAGGGTGAATAGGTTAAATACACATATGGACAAGTCCATTGTGTGCCACAAGTGTAGAAGGATTTCAGAGAGAAGTAGCCTACACGAGTTTTGAGTTGAATAACGTTGTGATCAGAATCACACAGAAACTTGAAAATGTGGATAATCTTACCATCTAGGAACTGAGGCCTGGTTAACTTAACAAGCAGTCCAGGGGACTGTGATGCACAGATAGTTGGGGCCCACTGGCTGTGTGTTGCTGGCTGTCACACACTTTACATGGGACGAGCATACCTCCAGGTTTGCCCAGGATGGTTCGAGTTTATGCCTCTTTTCCTACCTTCTTATTATTACTATACCCGTTCACTCTTAAAAGTGTCCAGTCTTGGAGAATTTTATAAAGTCATTCTAATTTTATGTGAGGTGTAAAAGATGTATAATCATAACATTTATGCAGCCTTGCTGCTAACATGCAAATAGATCCTGTTTTTACAATGGCTACTGAAAACCCACTGGGGATTTCACTCTCAGGCCATTCAATGAGAATCCAGTGTGCTGAGAATTTATCTTTAAGACAGAAAAGACAAAATTAACGAGGAATATTTTGTGCTTTGAAAAGTCTATCAGACCCAAACAAACTCTTAATAAGGACAAAATCACTAACAATGCTAACTCTAGGATCCCACTGGCTGAATGTGTGGGGTTTTCCACTGTGTACTTTTCACCGTTCTCATATGTATTGTT